>NC_090937.1:644212915-645462915 GCF_040938575.1 Ambystoma mexicanum
TTCCATATGGAACCATTTTTGGTGGAGCTCAAAAACTTGTGATGGATCTGTAAATATTTTGCTTGGAAAATGGTGTTCAATGATGCACCATTGTTCCAACGTGCACTCTTGGGAAGAAAACAAACATTTCCACAAATGTGTACATGTACCTTTGTAATATCTCTTTGAAGCCCATGTTTAGAAACACTTTCTAAATAGTATATAGGATTACTTTAGCTGATTGTAGGCCCATGATAGTGTGCAGGGGACGGGGGTTCCCACAATTTGGGGAACGTACTCTTTTGTGTTACATATTTGGACGTCCATGTACCGGGACTGGGGTTTCTCCCCTGACCCTTAAGTTACATTTCATTCGGTTGATATGCCGCACAAAATTGTTGAATAATTCAAACACAACCTTTAAGTCTAGGTGTGTGTTGTTGACTCATTTGTTTGTTCTACATGGATCTTTGAGTAAGGAGCAAGAAGGTAAGAAAAAGTGCACTCGGAAAGATTGTGTACCACAAACCACTTTCAAGAGACATGAAGGGACTTACTGAATTCTGCCACACTGGAGATTTGGAGGTGTTCCATAATATGTGCCTAAAGCACAGGCCTTAAAGGTTGCATTTCGGCATGGATGGTATGGAGGCCAGAACACAACTGGCAGAACTTGCACATAACAAGAACGTTGGTAGCTTATAAGCAAAAACTGCAGGAACTTTTGTGATGCTTCGTTACAACATGACGTTTACAAAAGAAGCAAACAGTGGATTTTGAATTTGTTAATGATCTGATATTGACTGTGCTGGCCATGCATGCACATGCTATGGCTCCAGATTTTGTTCCTAGGGCCCAGTCTATGCCACAGAACATTGCAAAAGAGGCTTGTCCTCCAAAACTTAAACTTGTTGAAAGGTTGACTTCAAGATTCAAATGATGTGCATCTGTCGTCACAATTTTTTACAAAGCAAGTATCAAGCTTTAGCCCAAACTTTGAAAACGTTTTTGATTGTACAAAAAATGTAATAGTATATATCTTGCAATGTAATTGTTGAATCATTCATTTTAATTTAATTATTTTTTCTGATGTAATCTTGCTACATATACATTATTAGTTCCATTTTTCTTGGCTTTTTTATATTTATTTCCCTCAATATGTTTGATTTATATTAGATCAATAAATGTCAAAGTGATTATTTAAAGTATGTGACTTTATTTCAAAAGCATTAAAATGGCATTGCTGGTTACATTTCTAGATACATATGTTTTTTTATTCTCAAACAATTTGTGAAATGTCTCAGCAAAGGTTTCATTACGAGAAATAGAACATCGACTGAAAGTAATGCAATCACATACTTCAATATTTCAAATACAACAGATGCAAGATGTACTTTTAAAATGGTTAGAATTCATCTTGTGCACAGGACATGGATTGACGGAACAATAACTATTAATTGTGTGACAGATAGTAATCAAGCATTATGACCGGGCTGAAGTCGAGGGGACACGAGTTTGGACGGAGCAGCCTAACTTTTTCCAGTAGTCCACACACATTTTTCAGAGTGCACCTTCATATGCTAATTTCAGGTGAAACAATGTTCAATTGATATGCTAATGAGCCGACTTTTCTTTTTGGGGATTTGAACACTGGATTAAGGTCCAACCATGCACAATGCAGAGAAAATAGGCTGATGATGCATGGATTTTAGCATGCAACAAAGATACATTTAATTTGATACTTTGACTAACATTACCTCTCTGTCACATAACATTAAGAAGAGTGATTAACAATAGTTGTAATTTAGTAATATGTTCTGAATGCAATTATTCAGCACCTTGTTAGAACAAGTAAGGAGTAGAGCCAGTCCCACAATGAGTTGCATTGGCTTGCAAGTAAAGGATAAATAGGCTGCTCAATCTAATGATCCAGCTTTCATGATTTATACCTCTGACTCATTTACCCTATTTTACATCCACCACACAATATGGTGTTCTTCTATTGCACCATATCCTTGATGCCCCTTCATCCTAAGATTATTTACAATAAAATGTCATACCTCTGTTACCATTTTGCAGCATCCCTTCACTCTTTACTGACTTCCCTTCCCTGGCATGCCACCCCTTTCATTTGCCCATATTGCCCATTGAGTAATTTCTTGTAAGTCACCCCCTTCCATTGCCCTGGTTCACATGTACATGTCAGATCACATTTATTTGCCATTCATGTTCTGCAAGACAGGAGAAGAAGTTGTGGTCGGGCACTTTATGGTAATTGTAGCTATGAGGACTGCCCATGGACAACACAGTGAAAGATGCTGAGTGGACTTAACATTCGTTGTGCAGACATATTTCACTTTCTTGTACAGTGTGCTGCATATTTCAACTACTGGAAGCAGAGGTAATTGCGTAGGGTGCCATCCATGGATATGGTGATGGAGAGGGAGTAAGTCTGACCAACAATATGTATTGGTGTTGTGCACAAAGCAGAGATTTCCTTCAAAATGTTTTCAGTAAGGGCCATGGAAAACATGGTGAAAAGGATGGCATCTCGGATGCGAACAGTCTCACAGCCTTTTTATAGAAAAAGCTCTTAGAGGACAATATTGTCTATTATGTGGATAAAATATGACAAGTAATGGTACTCTTATAGTAATATGTAATACCCGACTGTTACATCCTTCTGCGTGTGTTATGGAACTGTGCACCAAAGTGAGTACCACAATCTACGATAATTGTATTATTCATGGTTATTCTGGAGGTGCTACCAAACTCTTTTTTTTTTTAATGAACTAACAAGAGTTCAAGAATCTCATCAGAAACGTGGAGCAGTACTCATACAGAATGAAACCAAGGAAAAACTCTTAAGATATGCAGCCCAGCGCCGTTGGCAAGTAGGAATCACGCTAATTGCTGCAGATTGCAATACATCAAAGATTTATGGGCCACAGTGTTAGCCAATGTTCAAATAATGGGCTAAAGCGTACGCCATTTTATAGCATACTTTGCTTATGCGCACTATGAACATGCGCCTGTGGCCTTTGCTTGCTTTCCTCTTACTGTGGAGGCCCCCAGGCACCATTGCAACATTGCAGAAATCAAGATGATTGCTGGACTAGATCTACACAGAAGCCAGTAAGCCCTTCAAAACGCAGCTCATTCTCATTCTAGGCCTACTGGAATTTTAGTGCACTTTGCACGTGAGGGCCTTTGGAGCAGCAGTCCACCCAGCCTGGTGGGCAATCGCCCCATTGCCCCTTCTCAGTCTACCCATGCTGTCTCTATATATTAACCCACCGCTTTTCATTCATCCATATCCATGCATCTGTATTTCACCCTGTGACCATCTCTATATGTCCAATATGATTTCTGAAATTAATTTGTGTGTTTTTATCCGCAATTAATGTGGGTAGCGAATAGCTACTTCGCTAACAGCAATACATACTTATCAGTAATGAGTAATGTTGCAATAGGTGGCAGAGTTCCATGGATTAAATGATTGAACAGATAGACAGAATTTCGCTGTATTGGGTTCAAGGTGGAAACATGTGTTTTCATGGTGTGTATTTAAATTCTGTTTTTTGAGAATTGAGTAGATTTGTTGTGATGTTGTTGCTTGACTTTGCATTGAAGAAAGACTGGCACTTGTTTGTAAAAACTCTTTCGACAGTAATGCAATCACCACATAGCCCGAGCTGAACTGTATGAGCAGACAGAGCTGCACCCCAAAAACACTGCTGAAAGATGGCCTCCATTCTGTGTATCCATATCAAACAATACATACATGCCCAGGGCAGTAATGCTTGTTTGTGAACACTAGCAAACAGCAATGTGTGGTGAACATGCTCTGTGCCCAGGGTCGGACTGAGGCATAAAATTGTGTCGGTCAAAATGAAAAAAAAAAACCCACATTTGCAAATGTCAATTTCATTCCTTCTGTTTGAATAGTACCTGAGGGGGATTTTTTTGATAAAATTAAATACAAATTGTGAAATGTAAAGAATATTTATTCAGCAACAATGGTCAAAACTACTAGCCACATTGTAAAGTAACTCATGTAAGTAGCCCACAATGGCCAAAAAAGTGGCACACTTTGACCCAAAACACTGGGCCACACTAGCATTTTATGTTTTTTTTGCGTGCATTGCCCTATTATAGGCCATTACGAGCCTCTCTGCACCTCGCCTAGGCGCATCTGTGAAAGAATACGTAAATGTTGTGGGACCAAGCGCCTTGATACCGTTAAAATGGAAGTTCATATTTTTCTATGTGGAATTCTTGAAATATTTCATTGTGTTTCACTGCACAGCTTGCCACTGAAAGTAAATCATAATATTGTTCATTTTTGTGGTATGTATTCCCTAAAACAAAACCAAACCGTTGCTGGAAGTGAACACAGAAAAAAAGGTTTTCATTGTTATTTTTCCTTGAATCAGCCATACTATCCATTTTGAAGGACACAATGTGCAATATCCACAAAGAATTGATAAGATTCACTATATTGAAAGCGGACATAGCAAAGTTACTTTGTATTACTGAGATCTGTTGTTTGAAGCGGTTGGTCACTGTGACCTAGAGAGATGGAAACTCAAGACATAATGTATACATAGCTTTACATAATATTTAGGCGAGTGAGGATGGATGTGTGCTGTATGCTTGATGATTAACGGTGTGACGGATGAATGCTCAATTTGACGAAAAGAATAGCCATAGTACGTGTTAATTTTAACGTGAGTTGATAGGTAACATGTATGTACTGTGTATATTCTAATATAAACTGGGTACTGAAATATATTTTAGCATTTTCGAGTTTACACAGTACCGATGTACGCTTGCCATGGTTTTAATCTTCCAGTTGACGGCTTCTTCAACTGGAATTGGACAATAATAATCAACAACGCATCTGTGATAACCATTATCTGGGACAATCGCCAGACACCAATCTGTCCTTTTGCAGTAGCAGTAATAAATAACAACATGGCAGCCTATAGGCTGTGAAAGCGTGCAAATGTGAAAGTGAAACTA
The DNA here is from genome assembly GCF_040938575.1 of Ambystoma mexicanum. NCBI lineage: Eukaryota > Metazoa > Chordata > Amphibia > Caudata > Ambystomatidae > Ambystoma > Ambystoma mexicanum. Next base: position 644,217,920 of record NC_090937.1, read on the forward strand.
CACCTTTCTTCTCACTAACGGAAAGCCATGTGTGTTGATCAAACATCATTGATGGAACATAAAATCTCTCACTAAAGAATGCAAATACTAGGATTAATCGATCGATGAACAGAATAAGCATTATGAGATCACCGCTCAAAGTTATACAAGAAAATGCAAACCATGTGATGTTTGCTAGCTATGTTTGCTAGCTGACCACGAACGTCATTAAAATAGGTGGAGCATATCGTTTTGACTTGTAATGTCACCTTTAGGGGCAGGTGATCTCAATTACTGCCGCAAGGGCACATGACCTTAGAGCAATGGATAAGACTAGCACAAGATGGCGGCACCCAACTCCTCGTTTTCGCATGTATAAAAGTGAGAAAAACTAAGGTAAGATGCATTGGAATTGTTTTTAAGATTGATCGATGTATGCTCAAAAACACATTCAAACTTCCCCTTTAACCTTTAATGATGTGAAAGTTTCATGATTTGCACCAACAAGTAGTAAATAACTTAAAGTAGCTAGTTAAAATATAGGATCTGTTGCAAAGTGTCTAAATGAGTATAGGATGCTCTGCTTTTCATTCAAGAGAATAGCACAAGCAAAGCATTCTGAATGTATTGTATTGTATTCAGTTATTTATATAGCACTCTTTCCCCACTTATGTGGCCTCAATGCACGTAAATAAAATGTATTTCAATTACAACTATTACAAGCAATCCTTCCATGCAAATGTGTTTTCACACATGCTATAATCATAGGGGGTCAATTCAGAGGTCATGAGGAGTGACAAAAGTGGTGGTAAAAGATAGCACAGACTTAACATGTTCACCTCCTCTTCCAGGTCCCTCTGCCAAATCCATGTGGTTTTCCACCAGCATATATTTCTATGCTGCTGCAAACCAATAGATTACTATAGAATACACCTGACATTTACACTGGTAAAAGCAAGCACAGTTCCAAGAAATCCATTGCATATGGCTCCCACAATCAATTGTGGGAGACATTTAAACTTTTCCAGACACATAGTGGTAAAGTGACGAGTGAAGGCTGGTTTGCCTGTGTTTTCCTATTTACTTTTCCACTACGTGGTGGAAACCATTAAGATAGCAATCAAGTGCAGCCTTGCCCAAAAGTGCAAGCAAAAGTGGTCCCCTCCATGCAATTTAGGTTTCAAAATGAAATTACCCCCATTCTATTTTTGATCAACATGTTTCAACAATTATGTTTATATTGTTAAATTGGTTTATCATTTGACATGGGCACTTTTAAAGTTATCTGTATAAAAGTAGGTATTATTTTAGGGTTTGAAACCCAACACATATTTGCACCAACTTGAGCTGGGAAGCTACACAGTCAAGCACCTACATTTCTGGCTAGTCTCAAATTCTGGCAATACCACAAACCAAAAGTGTGTGACCCTGGGCAAATCATTCATTCTAAACGTGCTTTAACCACCAAAATGAGATGAGATGCATCTAGAAGTGATTCAGTTTGCAAGGCACACTTTTCCAAAAAACCTCACTCATGGTTTAATAGACTAGTGTTGACCCATATATAATAGTGATCCTTCATTTTACCATAGAAAGTAGCAAATGTTGTTTTCAAATGCATATGCTGACTTGAGGATATTGGTGAAGGGAGAGTGGATGGAATAGAAATGCTAGAGCAGATGGGAAAGGGGAACGAGTAGACTGGTGTTGCAGCACCAATGATCTTGCTTCTCTTTTGCTGTAGGTTTGTAGTGTGTTTTAAGGCTCAATTAAAACATATACAGTGAATAAAAGGTGCAAACCTTTTATTCTTAGGGAATGATTAACTGGGTTTTACCTCTCATGCTCTTGTTCATGGGTCTGCAGTCTACAGTTTATATATTTTTAAGCTATGGAAGTAGTTTCCCCACCTCTTCCCTCATATCATCTCTCCGACTCACATTCCTCAATATCCCTCCATTCTCTACCACAATCTCAGTTCTTCTCTTCCCATGTCACGCCCCATCCCTCATTCATTCTTTATTTGTTGCTCACCTCTATTCCCAAACCCACTTACCTGCGCTATTGCCAGTGGTGGAAAGCAGAAATAAATTGGTGGGGGATCCCACAAGGGCGGCGGTGGTGGTGGAGTATGGGGGGGGGGTGGTGCCTGAGGAGGCAGGGTTTAGGGGGCAGAGCTGGTAGTTGACCTCCGATCAAAGCAAATGTAAAAAATAATAGTTTAAACTGCACTATTTATTTCATGCTGCTTCTTTTCCAAACTATCTATCAATTCCACTCTAAACCACTTCCATGGCACTGGTGATGAGTTACTTCACTATGCAGATAATAGTTGTGACCAGTGTTGCTGAGTAAATATTCTTTAAAATGCACAATTTTTATCCCATTTTTTTTTAAACATCTCCTTGGGTACTATTAAAACACGGTCATTTCTGTTCGCCATAAGCAACATTTTCTTTTACTTGAACCACACTCGGCACAGCTCCTCTCTGAAAGCAGTTGGGTGGCTGCATGTTGTGTGATAGTTTCAATGTTAATAGGGCTATTTATTGATTCATGCAATGTTTGTCGGATACATGTATATTTATTTATTTATGCAATGTTTGTCGGCCAACATTGCATAAAGAAATAATCGGGGTCCATGTACCCGACAAACATTGCATAAATAAAGAAATAAACCGCGTCGTGGCTGAGGACTGTAACTTCGTCTGGTAACCACTTGCACAGGGTCACCAGAGGACGTTAGAGTTTGCTAGCGCTCATGGCGGCAACAAGCTGCTCTGCCCCCCTACTGCATGCCGTCCCAGGTGCTTTCTTTTTCATTTTTTTTTTTTTAATAATGTGGGTTTTGCAGAAGCAGACTCTGGCCGGATCCCGAGATCCGGCTACACATCTGGTGCCGGAACTCGGATCCGGCGAGAGCCAGCCCAGTGACCAGCACTGGCTATTGCTCTTCTCCTGTCCTCCCTCCTCTTTATCGCTTTTGCCCCCTCCCTACCTCTTTCACTCGCTAATGGTACTTAAACTGGTTGGTGGTAGGCATCCTTGTCCAGGAAATTGCAGAGAAGGGTGCTGTTTTGATCTGCCTGCGTGAAATCCTAATAAATGGTTGTTTACTTTGTATAGCGCAGGGTGCCTATCAAGGGCATTGGCATAATGTATGGCATTTAAAAAAAAAATTAAAAAAGGAAAACAGAGGCCGCAGCAAGGCTTAGCACAGCTCCTTCCCACCATATCCAGCGACCCCCAGACCAAGGTAAGGAGTCTCCTGACCCCTACCTCGCAAAAGCCCAATTTTTTTTAAAATGGCGCTTACAAGCACCATTGCGCACTCGGTGCGTGTTGTGTCCCCCTGTGCCTGCCCGCTTCCTGGTTGTCCTTCTGCCCGCCTCCCGAGTCCTGATTGGACCATTTAAAAAAAAAAAAAAAGGAAAACAGAGGCCGCAGCGAGGCTCGGCACCAGCTGCTTCCCACCATATCCAGCGACCCCCCAGACCAAGGTAAGGAGTCTCCTGACCCCTACCTCCCAAAAGCCCAATTTTTTAAAAAATGGCGCTTACAAGCACCATTGCACACTCGGCGTGTGTTGTGTCCCCCTGTGCCCGCCCGCTTCCTGGTTGTCACTCTGCCCACCCCCAACCCGCCCACTGCATCCGGATTGGTCCACATTCCATATATCAAGGACATCTCAGGGCAGCCCTCTGCCCGGCAGCCCCTGTGGCTAAGGGCCCCCAGGCTAAGGGCGGCTCCAACATTGGCGGCTCCAAGATGTGTCTGCAGGTGTCCGCAGGTGATGCCAAGGAAGCCAGCAGCTAACAGACACCAACAAAAACTGTGAGTGTGGCATGGGTGGGGAGCAGATCAATTACTCGGCTCCAGAAAACCACTGCCACTCTATCTTACCTCCCAATAACATAGAGTGCCATAATATTAGCATGTCCACACTTAGATAGAATTGTAAATCTTAGCATGTCCACACTTAGATAGAATTGTGAATATTAGCATGTCCACACTTAGATAGAATTGTGAACATTAGCCTGTGTCGCATCTAGATGGAATTGTAAATCTTAGCATGTCCACACTTAGATAGAATTGTAAATTCTAGAATGTCCACACTTAGATAGAATTGTGAACATTAGTCTGCGTCGCATCTAGATGGAATTGTAAATCTTAGCATGTCCACACTTAGATAGAATTGTGAACATTAGCATGTCCACACTTAGAATTGTAAATTTTAGCATGTCCACACTTAGATAGAATTGTGAACATTAGTCTGCGTCGCATCTAGATGGAATTGTAAATCTTAGCATGTCCACACTTAGATAGAATTGTGAATATTAGCATGTCCACACTTAGATAGTATTGTGAACATTAGCATGTCCACACTTAGATAGAATTGTAAATTTTAGCATGTCCACACTTAGATAGTATTGTGAACATTAGCCTGCGTCGCATCTAGATGGAATTGTAAATCTTAGCATGTCCACACGTAAACATTAGCATGTCCACACTTAGATAGAATTGTAAATTTTAGCAGGCCCACACCTAGATAGAATTGTGAACATTAGCCTGCGTCGCATCTAGATAGAATTGTGAACAGTAGCATGTCCACACTTAGATAGAATTGTAAATTTTAGCATGTCCACACCTAGATAGAATTGTGAACATTAGCCTGCGTCGCATCTAGATAGAATTGTAAATATTAGCATGTCCACACGTAGATAGAATTGTAAATATTAGCATGTCCACACTTAGATGGAATTGTAAATATGAGCATGTCCACACTTAGATAGAATTGTAAATATTAGCATGTCCACACTTAGATAGAATTGTGAACAGTAGCATGTCCACACTTAGAATTGTGAACATTAGCCTGCGTCGCATCTAGATGGAATTGTAAATCTTAGCATGTCCACACTTAGATGGAATTGTAAATATGAGCATGTCCACACTTAGATAGAATTGTAAATATTAGCATGTCCACACTTAGATAGAATCCTGAACATTAGCCTGCGTCGCACATAGGTGGAATTGTGAACATTAGCCTGCGTCACATGTAGATGGAATTGTGAATATTGGCATGTCCACACTTAGAGAGAAGTCTGAACATTAGCCTGCGCCGCATCTAGATAGGACTTTGATTGAAGGAAAGCATGCCCGCGCCTAGATGAAACTTGAATGTTAACATGTGCCACACTTAGAACTGTGAACACCAGCCGGCGCCGCATCTAGACAGGATTGTGAAGGCCAACAAGTGCCACACTTAGACAAAACTGTGAATGTTAGCATGCTAAAGGTCAGGTAACCCACTAACCAATATAACCTCAAACTATGCATACCTATCTCACCCAAAAACTCACACAACCATCTCTCGCACCACAAGCCGCACGCACTTCACAACACTGCAACAACACATAAACCGGAGCAACAGCACACGTGGACTGACACCGATCCAATACCTGCACCAAAACTCAGCACCCAGTGTATACCGAGTTGAAGCTGCCAACAGAACACCACTCCTCTCACTATCCTACTCCCTTTTCACCTTACTAACCCATCTCATCTTATCGTTTGCAGATCCGCCAGAGCACCTGGGGACCAATTCCGTTGGTGACGGTGCGCGGTACAAATACCTTTAACATTTAACATAATGTGATGGTGAAGTTATAGCTGGGCTTCGCAGGTGCCAGGTGATTCCTCAAGTCTTCTTTTATTACTGTGCTGGGGCAGACACGTATTGAATGGAGAGTGCTAATGGCCCCTTTCTATGGGAAGTCTCAGCTCACTGCGAATGGGCTATTAGTATTCCAAAGCCCCCTCACCCTGTGTACACTTTATAGAAATACCCCCAGCACAGAAACCTGATTTTGATTTTACTTACCAATGCTGATTTATCTGTGTTGTGTCTACTTTATTGATATGCAAACTGTGCCAATAATGCATTGCGTGCTTGCACACTGTAGTCTAAATATGCTTGTGTGAAACAGTGACTTTTGTGTTGTTAGGGTAATAGTGCAGCATGCAGAGATGTCTGGCTGTCTCTTGGAAGGCAAGACATTATCAAGCCTAAGGGTGGTGAAATTGTTTTACAGACTCCTTCATTTCAGGAATAGGGGGTGTTTAAAATGAATGCTGAAAACAAGGAAAGAGGGTGTTTAAAAAAAAATAGTTATCCGAACATGGGTACAAGTTTAGACAGAGTGCCGCAAGCGGGCTCTTTCTCTCCGGAAGGCTCCATAGGGAAGAGGTGAAGATTGGGAGGAGTCAAGTGGGCTGAGTTGCTGTTTAAGAGTGAGCGCGAGGGTTATGGGGGAATGGGAGGTGGATGAAAGAGGCAAAGAAAAAGCGAGGGTGGGCAGGTGAAAAGGAAAGAAAAAAGTGAATGAAAGAGAGAGAATGGAAAGAAAGTGACATGTAGAAAGTAAAAGCAAGACAAATTTAAAAATGAAAGCGAAAAAAGAAAGATAGCAAAGGAGAAACAATTCATCATCATAAAAATAGCACATAGAAATGTGTATTCTCAGCACAATCTAGAAAAAAATCCTTCAACTTCAAACATGACTATATTGCACATAGACACATTTAGAGGCTGGAAACGCACAGAGACGCTGCTGCTGTTCACCGGGAGCTGCACAGGCCGTCGGATGCTTCATTTCTTAGGAAAGGCCCAGGGCGATGAAATGCTCAGGCCTTGTTCTGGTAAAATGGCAGTGGGCAGCACTTGCCAAAGGGTGACACAGCTTCAATGCTGCTCCCAGTCCCCCCATTGACGACCATGGGTCTTATGGCGCAAGCAGCCTTCCCACTTTAAAGCGAGCAGCCCTTGTGGCCAGTGCTGCAGAGGGGCACCCCGTAGCTGGAAAGCGCGGGAGAGTAACCAGTGGGGACAGAGGAAGAGAATACATGCTGCCGCAAGCAACATGGACAAATATAAGGCCACCATGACACTGCTCTCCCTCAGCCCCCACGCCATCCGCTCTTAGCGTAGGCAGGCTCAAGGGCTTTCCATACCAGGGTGCCAAGGCACTAGCAAGTGCTGTGGTCCAGAGTGGGGTTTTGGGGGGGAGCAGGAAGAAGGCAAGTGGCCTACAAAGATGCACAAGGGGCTAATGGCCGTCAGTGCCAGCCGGCCGGAGGCACAACAAAGGGCCCCACATACGCAGAAAACTTTATTTTCCCCTAAACCCACCCACCCGAGAAAAGAAGACGGGACAAGAAAGGGAAAACAGGGCAACAAACGTGTCCTACAAAGTCGTGGGAAGAAGGCAGCGGCACGGGGCAGGGACACAACTCTGGACCTCGCGCCCAAAAGTGTACATTGTGTATAAAGTATTTATTATTTTTTTACTATTATGTTATGTGCAATAAAAACCACAGCATTTTATTGCCAAAAAGGTACACAATGTTTCAGTCATCATTGTGTAACCATAACACTGGGAGCAGTCACTGCCTCTTGGCTCCTCTGGTTACTGATTTTGCAAGATGCATGCAAACACTTCATCGCACCTGCCTGGGCCGAGCAGGAGAGCTGGCCTTGAGACAAGGGGGCAAAAAGACACACCTGTCCGCGTTGTTGAAGGAGTACAGGGGCCAGGGCCCCCTTAGCCCCATGTACTCGGCCCCTAGGTTTGGAAATACAGCATGTTTAAGTTCTGCCAGATTCCGAGTTTCATTACCAGAAGGCTCTTTTTCGGGTTGATTTTGTGTTGAACAAAATTCGCCCAAGCTAAAGCATTACAGTACTCTGCAAGGTCAAGGCTTAGACCCCCCCCATAATGAACAGTCAGACATGGGGAGCAGGGCCGGCCCGAGGCATGGGCAGTCTGTGCGGTTGCCTGGGGGGGAGGCGGGGGCTGGCGAGGAAGGTACACAGGCACCAGTGTCCGCCTCACTATGCAATACTGTTTCAAAGAGGGGCTGTGCTTCTCCACTTAAGAAGCCCGAGGGTGACGGCGTTAAAGAAATAGCCCCCTCCCAGGACGCATCAGGTGCGGCAGCCCCTTCATTGAGGATTCGCTCTTCACTCCTTCTAGCAGGGCTTTTAAAAAGTGGGAGCCATTTACAAGTCATGGCTCATTTAAGAATTGGTTTGGACAAGGCGTTCTTAACGTGCCCATGGCAAGAAACGCAAAGGTGCATTTTTATTCTGAAAGCACACACAAAGCCGCAGCTAGCTGCCTAGATCTAAGCCCTACCCCAGGCCAATTAAAATATATCACACACAAAAGTTTTGAACTGCATTATTTTCTGATGTTCATATTTAACACACCAAAAAGCGGTTATTTTGGATAGAAAAATATTTTCATTACATCATATATGAAACTTGCATTTGTCAAACAGTGAAACACAGATTGTCTTTTATTAGGAGCCTCATCACGAGTTTGGCAGTAACCCTTAAATGCGGCAGTATCGCTATTACTGCCGCATTTAAGGGTCCGCTAAAACACGGGTTTGGCTGCATTTAACCCCAGCTCTGAGTTGGCTGTAAATATGCTGGGAATTTGCTGAATTTTGACACAATTACCGCACAGTAATACCGCCGTAGGTAGTTGTGCCGAAAATTCCCCATTGGGCCTAATGGGCAATGGGGAATTCCCGAATGGGCCCAATGGGGAATGGGGAATTACCGTTCTGCCAAATCCGTGATCCAGTGCTAATTGCGCCGGGGAGTTTGGCGGTAACGTTATTACCCCAGCAGTATCCCGGCGGTAGAACCGCCGGAATGCCGCCCCACTCGTGATGAGGTCCTAAGTCTTGTAAGTGCATGTTCAAAACCCTGCCTTCTGCTGAATTGCATTCTGGGATGTATAGTCTCTCACTCAAAATGGAAGGAATAATGCCACAATTGTACCCTTTTTACGTAACATATTTCTATAAGGATTTATATATTTGCGTGTGCACCTTACAATGGTTTGTGTAGTTTTCAAGTCCTCTTTATAAAACAGAGTATTGTTAAATGCCAAACATGGGGGCGAGACGTAGAAATAATGAGAGGGCAAGTGAATCAGGAATATTTGCCCAGGATGTGGCACGAGAGCTTGCAATCCTGGAAAGGTTACTTTCCCTGGAAGCGGCCATGTGCTGCAAGTAGAGGACAGCATCCGCCCCCTTTTTTCAGAGAATGGATGCATCCCCCTTGGGTGTTTGAGGCCAGCAAGCATGCTCATGTTTTTGGCTATCACCCAGGTTGCGATGTTCGCAGTGTAGCCACTTACCCACAAGACGACATAAAAGTGTCATCAAAGCGCATTTCTCATATTGGAATTTTGTTTTTATGGGATTACTTCACTAGAGATTGTTGGGTTTAAAAGGTGGACACGTTTTATACTTTACCAGCTTAGTTACTGGGAAATCTCTCTCCGGTTAATTTTCCAGTGCTGATTAATTTTTTTGAAAGGCCAATGCTACTTTGTCTTGTTCACTTTCTTCTAAGGGGAAAGGTCAATTGAACTAAACGTGTATATTTCATTTTAAGGCATGTTGACTTACTGTGCCTGCATTGATGGGAGCCAGCTTTTGATTTTCATTATGGGGACAGAGGTTTGCACACTGAGTGAAGTGAGGGAGCTGTACCCATCCCTACGTTGAAGCACCATGTTTCACAGCACATTTTGCAGCAAGAATAGGGAGAAAAAGCCATATGATTTACAGGAAGATGCAAACATACAATATCTCAGCGACAGCCACCTAAACTGCTGAGTTGCCTTTGCAACATTCTGCTACATGTCCCCCTGCTATTCCCACACCAGCCAAACAGCACTGCCCTGCTTGCCCCCTTCAATCAAGGCTCAGGGGGTAGATTGATGAGACTCCCTTCTCATTTTGAAGTGAGCTGCACTTGATAATTTTGCAAGAGACATACTAACATATCACCATGTCTGAACCCAGCAGGAAAGGAGAAAGAAATCCTGCACACATCCAGTGAATTAGAGGAGAACAGCATAATCCATTTTTGGGTGCCCCATGCAAATACTTTGCAGAATGTCCACAGAGGAAACATGGCACTCCTGCCCCGTTGTTCAAGAAGAACGAGAGCAACTGCGCCTTTTGCCCCCCAATGTACCCAGTCAGCTCCTATGCGTATATTATTGAGCCCCCACTTTTTGTAGGACTTGAATCCTGCTCATTTTGTTAAAAAGTGGAGCCCTGCACAATTGCTTACTCTGACTGTCTCAAGACCTCTCAGGTACATAGGCTCCTTCGCACTAATAGGCCATCCTACAGTCTACGCAACCTGCCCTATCTGCACCAGGCCCAATCTCTGCCCTGGCATGAAATCCTTCGAACCTGTCCCACAGTTTATTTCTTTTGACAGTCAAAATAATCCTTATCTGTAGTTTCTGAAATAAAAGCATATCTGTCCACATATATACACAATAAAAATAAAAACAATTGTGGAACTTCTGCAAAAACAGCAGTTAGCATAACACAATCCTCCCATTTTTGCAATGCCTCCCACAGTCTGATGTTTTCAAACCAAAGTTTCAAAAAGACCTTTTGCAAACAATATCTCTACCAATTATATTTGGAAAGAGAGGTGTTTAATTGCCTGAATTGTAGACTTGTCTCAAATCCTGGCTTCACCACTAAACCAAAGTGTGCGCTCCCAGGCAAATGTTTTTATCTCACTATGATTTATCTGGAAAAATTAGAAGTGTCTACAAGGTACTTAAAAAAAGCCTAATTCCTGATATTGCCACGTGGGTAAATATTAACAGTGACAATTCATATAATGGACGTCACGGTGTATTTGTCTTTTGCCTTCCTTGTGTCAAAGTGCTTTTAATTTAACTTCCCCCGATAACTCTGCGTATTAAATATTCAATCTGTGATATCGTTTTCTGTAAGATCACTGATGTCACTATCTACGCGAATAAGAGTCCAACGCATCTTTTGCCGCCCAGGGCCCCGCAAATCCTAGGGCCGGACCTGGTGGGGGCCACACCATACAGAAATCAGCACAATCAACCAGTGCCAGAGAGGAGAAAAATCTTGGCTGCTCCGATTCAGGATATGCAAAAAATCTAAGCACTGTACATGCAAGCATTTCATTGCTGTACAATGTTTCGAGCGTTTAAACAGCACTTGCGGAAGAGCTAAGTTTTAAACATTGTACAGCAATGATGTGGTTGCGTCTATAGAGAATAGAAATTGTTAAAAGTCTTTAAAATGAAGATGGGTTTGAAAAAATGAAGTAATGGTACATTTAAAATAAAAGTATTGTGCACTAAGTGACCTCAGGGGGCAGTCGTGGAGTGTGAGCGAGGAACATGGCAGTCAAACGCCCCTAAATTCACAAATGATAAACTGCATGAGGGTGGTATATTTAACAAGAAATCACGGCCCGCTAGTGATTTTATGCTGAAACAGCGGCTTGCGATAAATCTAGATACTTTTTTCTATTGGTTTGGAGACTTGGTCATTTACGCAAATTTCCAAACCAATAAAAAAAAGTCGACTCGAGTGAGTGCTTTTATGTTATTTTAAATGTGGATCATTAATTGCATACGCATGCATGCTGTACTGCACTTATGCATTATGTTATGTACTGCCATCTATAGGTCATCAGACCACGACACACATTGTACAATACTTTTAATAGAATAAGCTAAATGTCCTTTTGCAGACAAATGCCCTTCATGCCCAGTCCCCCTCTTGGCAAGTTCAGTGTCCCAATGCCCTCCGAGTAAAATGACCCTGATCAGCAGACCATCTTCCAACACGGCCCTCTACCACATTCGCCTGCACATCTCAGTATGCTTGGATTATGAGCCAATACATAAATAGTACTGCATGTATGAACTGAAGCCATTTTTAGGGTTCTGTTGAAATGTACAATTAGGCAGCTAGCAGGCTCAAAAATTGAATGAGAGGCTATAACAACCGTGCCCTCGGCAATCACCCTTCATGCACATGGCCAATTATGCAAATTAGGCAATGAAGTCATTTTGCTACTTCTAGCTACTTTTCTGACCGCCAATAGCTACTTCCCTTACTGAGGAGTTGGCAACACTGCCTCGTGGGCATGCCACTTTCTCGGAGAGCTCAGAGGGAGTGGAAAGGATGTTGCTTTTCCTACTGGATTGCAAATTCAGGCTGACATCCTGCAGACTTTTCAGTCAACAAAATCCAGGCACTGCTCAATATTTGGCCCAATGGAGGGCTACATACCACTACAAAGAATCCTGAAGTGATGACAGACACACACATAAACGAGCAAAACTCGACCACCCCGCGCCCCACTTTCCAACACTTACCACATTCCCTTCGAACAAGGAATGCCAGGACGCCGGCTCTCCAAATGGCTGATGATACCTATAAGAACCGGTGAACCGGAAAGCAAATATGGCTGCCGGATGATGAACATTAGAGAATAGGGTGGTGTGTCCAAGGACTCAGAACAGTCTGTGCCGATTTCCATTTACACTCCACGTGGTCAACTCAGCATTGAGTGTCATGTGACTCGTGCCAGTAATACATATTGCCAGAGCTATAAGTGTGCCAGTGCTAGCCAGGGCCAAGCCACAGCAGCCTCTAAGATGGGCTCTCAACCCGGGGCCCTCCCGTGGGTCACCCCGACTAGCCCCCGGCCACGCCAACCTCTCAGGCAGCTGTTTAGCCGAGCGCTGCACGGTTACATGGCTGCCTGCAGGTGTCAGCATTTCGGATTACAAAAAAGAAAAGGTATTGCTTTTTCTTTTATCTGATCCAAAATGCTGACACTTGCATTCAGCCGTGTAACCAAGCAGCGCTTTGGCTAAACCTGCTGCAAGATGTCTCTTTATTCAGAAAAGAGTAAAGAGCTAACAAGCAGCAGTAAGCCCATTACTAGTGCTTGGTTATAGGGCTTCCACTGCGTGTTATCTCTTTACTCAGAAACAAAAGGAGAGGTTGGCCAACCCAGGCCTCCTCCTGTTTCGGAAAAAAAGAGATATCACGCAGCAGGCAGCCCATTACATTCAAGGAGCTGTGTGGTTCCCTGGGAGAGTCACCGACCCCTGCAAGCATCTCTTTAACCACGGATCCTTGAATGCAAGGGCTGGGGGGGGGGGGACTTTTGTTGGGGAGGTGGCCTAAGCACTCATACTAAGGCCATGCCTCCTAACGAGCGCCCCCCCTAAATTTACTACCCCACTTAAAGCACTGCTTATTGCCTACCATAAAGTTATAGTTGAACGAACTGGGCATGGGGGAGGTTTCACATACTAGAGGAGTCGTGGTGTATGACAGCGAACCATTCGACTCCCCGACAGAGGGAGAGTTGGGGACTCCAGTTTCTACCAAGCATTGCTGAACCGTGTCCAACAGTGTCCATCCTACATCGCTTTGTCAGCACAAACTTTCCTTTGGCACCAGGAACTGCGTCTTATTTTACTAAAAGTTTCATTTCACGAACAAGCCACACAGCCTGCAGCAGAAATATCTGACGAAGTTCTAGAGTGGGCCATGGTCTGTGCTGGAAATATACAACTGACCAAGAAGTCACCTCAATTTCATGTACCGTACCGTATATACAATGCGGGCACTTCGGGCCGGCAGAGACTTGGGAAAGGCAAAGTGGACTGCAGAGGAGTGATCAAGAAATGGATGGGGCACAGGAGAAACAAGTGAGGCAGAGGCGGATTTAACACTCGGCCAAGGGACAAATGCCCACAGGGGCCTGCCCTCTGCTTTCTCACCTCAAAGGCAAACAGCCCGGGCTGCAAAGGGCCTACCACTGAGATGTTATCCATTTTATAAAAGGCTTTGTATCTTCTCCCATCTTAACCTCTGCCTACCCAGGGCCCTCTTGGGAAAGAGGGACCAAGCAGTAAAGGGCAGAGAGAAACGCCACAGGTGATGGCTGATGTGCTAGGGGGGAAAGGGTCAAGACACAAAAGCGAGAGATGGAGAGGAAGATAGTTTGGTGGAGCACAATAGGAACAGGAGTTCGGTGGCAGAACGGTTTGCTCCACCCATGGTCACATTGACCCCATTTAATCGTCACCTCTGGACACCTCTCACCCCAAGACATACTGCAGGCACTCTTAAACCTTATGTGAGGGGTAGGGGAGAGATGCATATGCGCAATCCCCTTCTGGATGGTGGCTGAAAACTACGGTCTGGAGATTGCCCCGAGCAATGCCTGTAGGTGTGATTTATTCCATATCTTCCATCCACCACTCTTCAGTGTTGAAGGGATCAGAGGGGGGCCTGTGTGCGACCCCATGTCCACCAATGAATGGAAAATCCATTGGCTGCGTCATATTGAGGATCAACAGGGAGGCTAGATGCTTCTAGGCGGGCTTTCATAGGGACTTCTCAACCAACATTAGCGGTACCATAATCAGGGAGTTGCAGGAGGGGACAAGGGGGACACAGAACCTTACCATTTATGTGGCTTCGACAGATCTGTCCGGGCGTTCGACCAGGTTGATCGCTGAAGACTATTAGCAAAAATGCAACAGTGGGGCTTGCCACCAGGGCTATTGAGGTTGATAGTAGCTCTGCACGAGAGGTCAGGAATATGTGTTCGCTTAAATCAAGCAGGAGACCTCTCGCGTAGAATAAGTACTGACATAGGACTGAGGCAGGGATGCGCACTGGCTCCCTGCCTCTTTTACCCATATGTTGCAGACATAGGAGAGACTCTAAAGTCAGCAGCCTTAACATCACTTAAAAGCTGGGACCTTTAAAAACAGCCTGGGTGTCATATGCAGACGATTTCCTGCTATTCGATTGCTCTAGGGTTGGGATTAGGAAGCTCTTGGTTGCCTTCTCGAAACATGCCAAAGAAAATGGAGTTACAATAAACCCTGTAAAGACCAAAATCCTTGAGCTACCGAGAGGCAGGAAACAGGGACCAAGGAAGTGGAAGTGTGAGGAATATCTAGTGGGTAGTGTAGAGAGTCTAACAATTTTGGGCTTCCATTTTTCTGCAAAAGCCCTTCAGAAGGACATACAACTGCTGATGACCCTTAAAGCCCAGAGTCTAACGAACCAGTTGGTTCAAGTTGACAAGAGATGCAGAAGATTCTCAATAAGGACAGGTATCCAATTGTACAAAGAGAAGGTGGTACCCAAGCTGCTATATGGTCTAGAACTTTGGCCAGACAAGACCTATGGCTGGCTAGACACTTTAGAGGGGAAGATATGGCGACGAGTACTAGGGGTGCCAAATGGACTCCCTGTGGCAGCCATAAGATATGAGCTGGGCCTCCTCTCCCATAAGGTAAGGTTCCAATCGCAGAGTTTATCTTTATACCAGGAAATACAGTCGTCCAAATGGACGATGTATATATGATGGCAAGATTGGCTCTGAAAGAGAGAAGGGAACCCCTCCCTTAATTCAGATACCTATTTGGGAAAATTGAGGGTCAACTGTGAAACTGTGTTAAAAGTACTGGGATTCGACACTGAAACTCTGGCAACGAATCTGGCAAAATTAAAGAGGGCTTTGTACAAACAAGATTGGGTGAAAACTAAACTTATTTCATGGCTACCCTTCTTTGAAACATCTTAGCCATGAGTATGCGTCTAGGGGCACAATTGCAACTTGTCTGTCGCTCTTCCCCAGCATCTTCCATTGTGGTCTCATAATGCGAGTACGGTGAGATTTGCTACCGACGAAGGAGGTACAGATTAGGAGAGGGTTTATGGATCCATCAGACCCAACGTGTAGGCTTTGTAGAACAAGGATTCAGTAGAGTCAGTAAGGCACCTGTTTTTGGAATGCCTGATTTAGGGATGTAACGGTATAATGGTATACCGTTAAAGATACCATGAACCACTTAATTGAACAATAATAACCGTCACATTGTTTATAACGGTATACCATTTATATCGTTAAGTGTGCTTTTCAATCTGATTTGGAAAGCCTGCAGTAAGCAAGTGCTGCGCAGTCTTGGCCTTGCACTGTTGGATGTGCCGTCTGCAAAGTAGTTTCAGTTGGAGCAGTTTTTAATGCCATTCCATAAACCACACGTGCCTGACACAAAATGAATATGTTAGCAATAGGAAGAATAACTACAGTGCCAAGAAGGAAAAGGGTTTACTTTGGGTTGGCGGCTTTTGGGTTTATATATTTATAATGGATGTTTGCTAAACATATGAGAATGGAGGATTTCCCTGGTTCTATCATTGAATTTACATATAAGTCACACTGCGAAATTCACTCATCTCTGTTGGTATTCCCTGCTGCCATACCAAAGGGTAACATGTCCGTAATTACTGAACACCTTTTGGCCCATAAGTAAACTAAAGGCTGTAACATAAAGAGAGTGTGTGTGCATGTGTGTGTGTATGCGCACAAGCGTATACTACCATCAGCCTCCATTGATCTGTGGCATGCAGGTTATCAAGATGGCAACAAGTTCATCTTCACCAGTAGCCAGTGGGGGAGCTTAAAGCCTAAATGCCCACTTAAGAAAAGCTATTCAGTTTGCTTTGCCAGTTGCAGCAGGGCTCCCCCCACCTCTTCTCCACACGTGTGTTTGTGTTTGGTGGAAGCAAGGGGTGGCATTTCAGTGGAAAGTATGTTGAAAGGCCCAATTCTGGCCCTGGGTGCCTGGTTTTGTTTGTGATGATAAATCTGACAATGTATGACCTTTTAGAAAATATTTGTTAAGATTAGTTAATTCCACCTCCTATACCGCGATAACCATGATATACCGTCATTTGGCAAGAAGGTTATCGTACCGTCATAACACTAATACCGTCACACCCCTAGCCTGACTGCACATTTCAAAAGATAACATACTTAAAGATTGCAGGTGGAAAATAAGAAATTCAGACTAAAATGAAGTCTGGAAGCTACTCCTGAATCCTCCGTTAATGTCGGATAGCCTGGCTGTAGCAGCGTTTGTGAAATCTTGGGCATTCTTAAACTTTGAAGTAGAGAGTGTTTAAGATAGAAAGTTGTTTAAAAGCATGACAATGATTTATTGTTTTATTATGGAAGTTTTATGCTTTCTCTTATATTTGTATACATTGTTGTATTTTGTATTATGCATTTTGTCTTTTTATTTATTTTGTAAAGGTTTAAAAGAAACACAATTTAAAAAATAATTTACAAAAATGCATTGGTTGAGGGTTGAAGCAAGGAAAGCCTAGGCATTGCTAGAAATCAATCTTGTGTGGGCAAAGAGGTTGCTGAAATGTCAGTGTGTTCATCACTCATTCTGTGGACTAAACAATGAAGAACCCAGAGTATATAATCAGAGCACTTGTAATGCCCCATTTGCAGTCGTAATCTCAAGTTGACCAATATGAGCACAGATACCATTATAGACCCCCTTTCAGACAATCAGAATGCAGTCTATAATCTCTGGTATAGACCGCATTCCAAACATTCTGATGACTTAAACAGCAGCCCAAAATCATTAAGTGCTAATAGCCGGACCGGCTTCAGGAGAAGCCATGATCACCCGGGATAACGACCATTTCCCATCTTATAGCCCAGTCCTTTGTCTCAGGCAATACCTTGGGGGTAGGGGAAATCACTGTAACATGATGATGGCGCCTCCATCAGTAAAACATGCTTAATTATAGATTCAAAACATGAGATGGCCTTGGGCTCAAAGTGTTGCTAGGTTTCCTAGGAAGCAATGTCCAATGTCCAGCGCCTACAACCACACACATATAACCCTTTGTTACAAGAGATACCCGACTTATATAACCTGAAATACTTAAGACCTGCACACAGAGCACTGGAGCTCCAGTGTCTAGACAGATGGCAAAACATTCTCTGGAATATTTTCCTGCTGCTGACTGCTCTACGCTGGCACACTTGTATGCTATGTTCGGCTATCCTGTCAGAGGTAATTCTCTATGCTATGTTCGGCTAGCCTCTCACAGGTAATTCTTCTATGCTTGCAGGTCATACCCCTCATAAATTGGACTGGTTCCCTGTGCCTACAATTAAATGGGCCACATATATTCTTGGTCTCTTGCAGTGGGTGCCATCTCCCACGTGTCCCTTTTCTCCCCCACCTCTTTCTGGAATGCTATACCTCTTGACACATTTTCCTTCCCAAGGAGCAACCCTGTCATTAGCCAGAAGCCAACCGGCCAGCGATTAGGCACGGTCATCTACATCCTAAAGGGAACTGATCACAGATTCAATGTGCACATGCAATGAAAGGGCTCCTTTCTGTGTAACCTCCATAGTCTCCCCACCATGTGAAATTGCTGGGGCGAATGTCAGGTGGGGAAAACGGTCCAGTGCTCTTATTCCTGCCTCTATAGGAGATTGCTAAATTACCCGCTTCTCCTTTCACCCTCCCCAACTCTGCGCTTGCCCCCCTTATTTCTCCCGATCTCCCCAGGAGACCACATGCATCTTTTCTACTGTGGCCTCCCACCTCACATCCCATGTAAAGTTATTTACCTTTCCTCCTGCAAACATCCCCATCCTCTTATCTCTCTTCTGTAACTGGAGTGATCCCTATGCAAAAAGCAATCTGGCTGCAGCGTAAAGGGAGGGCCCAGAGAGGAGCCATGCCACACTTTGAACCTTGACCACCTTAGCATCCTGGGAATCAGGCACGAGGGTGGCCAAGACCCTGGTAGTC
This sequence comes from Ambystoma mexicanum, assembly GCF_040938575.1. NCBI lineage: Eukaryota > Metazoa > Chordata > Amphibia > Caudata > Ambystomatidae > Ambystoma > Ambystoma mexicanum. The sequence continues at coordinate 644,236,450 of NC_090937.1, forward strand.
ATCCATGTCTAAATGGAGTGTGTAGGGCACAGCAGAGGTAATACTATGGAATAAATGGGGAGGTTGTGTTTAAGGAGATAGAGAGTAATGTGGGAAGCTACAGTTCCAATGTTTGCCGTGAAAAGTAGCTTTATTCTTATGGCAGAGGCGATGTGCAATAGTGTTTGTGTAATATGTGTGTGCAGGGTGTGTGGAGTGAGACCGTGCCTTCCGCTAAGATGATGCAAAGGTGTGGTGTGCAAGGGGAAAAATGGGTTAGCTGTACCGAAGTCTATTTCCTGGGTTCCATCTATGTACGAGGAGCAGTGCTGCGTTCACAGGCGATCTAAGTGCTCGATGAATGCTTAATACTCACCCTCTGAGGGTTTCTTAGAGTGAGAGGTTGCCATCCCTAGTTCCTTCTAGAGCGAAACAGGGCCCCATTTCATGAATGCATGCAGCGGCCTGGCCTACCATCCCCTGCTTTAGAGTTTCCTGCTGTGCCAAAATCAGAGTGAGAGGTCTGAGGTGTTTGGCTGTTCTATGGGACGATCAGCGTGACTTCCCTGGATGCATTTTAGGTACAATTCATTACCCAAATCCAAGCCCCTGTGGGTGCAATACCTGGTCCACTGTCAGGATTTGTTCTAGGTGAGAGTTGTTCGAGTGACTACCTGCCTCCACTGTGTGTGCTTGGCATCCCACAAGGAAGGTTGGATGGCAGAGCAAAGCTGATGAAAGGAAAGAAGAGGCTAGTAGCTGACAGATGGGCAGGAGGGGTGAGTGCATGGGGTGTAACTGGGAGGGGGACCGCTGGATGAAAGTTGTGTGCGATAGGCAGGGAATGGGCATTTGGAGGCGGATGGATCATGAAGTAGGGGCGAACAGCCATGTTTTGAGGGCTTTTTTTAAGGCTAGGTGATCCTCTATGAGGCAGAGTGCAAGGAGGAGGAAGTTCCAGAAGGTGGGTACGAGGACTGTGAGAAACCTGAAAGGTGTCTCACCCGCTGGTCTCCGGAGATCTGTCGTCCAGGTGGCCAGGACACGCCCATCGCTACTGGAGCCAGTTTCTAGGGGTGGACCAGTGGGGGAGGATCACCTGGGCGAGGAGTCTTCGGGGATTGGAAGTGGGACACTGAGGGTTGAGACATGGTATCCCCTTCCCTGTAACACCTTTTCCCCGCCATACCCTGTAGAATCTTTAGAAGCTCTACCCCATCCTTTTCCCACACAAACACTTTCTTGCACTGTAACAGACAACGGACCAAAACCAGAGCCGTTTACCTGACATGTACCAACACACAGGTCAGGCAGAGTCAGGCCATTGACAATAATCATGCACACCTGACGGCCCTTAACCTTTCACACAGGGATAAAAGGCTGCGCACGAAAGTACACTTCGCAAGGCCGAACACACGAGGAGACAGCTACACCAAATCGGCAGTTCAAAGGGAGAAGAAAGGCGGTGAGACCTGGAAGGACGACAAAGGGGGAATTGCCCTTGCCCTTTTCAACTCATGTCCGCAAAACCTCTGAAAGGGAACTCATAAGACCTGGAGTTGCAGCTTTCGTGCGAAGCAGCAGACATCAATGGCACACGGGGGCCTCCCTCATTGATAATTCAGGCAGAGAGGCCCGCTGGCTACCGTGGTACTATCCTTGACTCCAGAGAACAAAGAAAACAACGGATTCAGCACAGCTGGTGAGGCGGAGGAAGCTGATATAAAACCGAACTGTGTTAAGGCCATGGTTGGGAGTAGCAACATTTTGAATGCAAGACGAAAGGGCTGTTTGAACTTTAAAGAGAGCCAGTTGAGGTCCAGGCGCTGAGGCGTCCGGCGCCATGTGGGAGCTCATTCGAAAGACTCTGACCTGTTTTGAAACTACAAGAACCAGAGGGGCCTAGGAAAGGGTGGTGTAAGGCGCCAGAGTGGTCCTAACAAGGGTTACGTCAATCCCCTTGTACAATCAAAATGCTCTGTCCCGTTGCCTATGGAAAGCTAGGGAAATGGAACCCCGCTTTCCAACAGTGTTGTGAACTGTAAATAGTGGCAAATGCGAACCCTATAGAGGGACACCAAGAGAAAGCTAGCAGAAGGAAAACCTTGCTTTCTGATGACAATGAGCAATGCATAAACCGTGTTAGAGAATACATGAACTGTGTTAGGGAAAAGACGTAGCGAACCCGACGGAGGCAGGTCCAAACTGCGAGAATGATCTGAGCCTGACAGAGGGAGATCCTGGGGCCGAAAAGCAATCACCCAAGGTGCAAGATCACCGAGATAACTTTTTGTTTGTCATTGAGAAACACCACAGGCCTTCTAAGGCAAGAGACTTTTGCAAGAAGGCGACTTAGCCTCTGAAGGTTTTTGATATTGTTGAACTGAACTGTGAACCTCGTGCTGACGTTGCCAAGGAGTCTGCTGTGCTCGAGAGTCCCGTCTTGTCCCGTGCTTCTAACATGGGGAAGGGAAACCCAGCCATACCATCCTGACTTATCATTTGGTGAACCCTTCTTTCTTTACTGGTGAACATTATCCCACACTCTTTTTGTAATTTAGTGGTAAGGATTGGCAATTGTTTTTTTTAGTATAGGCCCTTTTTATTTGATAAGACGCTACTAGGACTGCCTTTTTATTATTTGAGGGTCGTAGATTGCTCCCATCTTAGATTTAGGTTTAGATTAGGCATCTATCTCACCCATTATAAAATTCAATAAACAACCTTGAGCCGTGATCACTTGTGTCTGTCTTTACTGTTGCCACCATGAGATTGTTACAGGCCAGAGAAACGGGCCCCTCCTAATCTGGAGAACTTGAAAGGGGCACTACCAGGAGGTGTGCAGAGCCTGATCTAAGGGTTCTTATGAGGTGGTAGCGAGTGAGTGTGTTTTGGAGGAATTCTGGCCATTTCTAGTCGATTGCATGGTGGGTAATGCACATGGCCTTGAAGAAGGCCCGTCGGCTGGTGGGCAGCCAGTGGAGTGTCCTGAGTGTGGGGGAGATGTGTTCTATGGGGCAGAGTGCCAGGAGGAGCCTGGCTGCAGAGTTCTGAACCTGTTGGAGCTTTCTTAGTTGGTATGTAGGCATGCCTAGGTAGAGGGAGTTAGAGTAGTCTAGGAGCAAGAGGATGATGGCCATGATTGCAGAAATTCTATGGGGGTAGGAGAGATAAAATAATTAAGTACACATTGAAAACCACTCAAGCATAACTCGCGGTACAGCAGCTATAACATTGAAAGATACTCCAATGACCACTAGAGGCCCCCCAACCGAATATGTGGCGGTAGATATTCTTCACGTCAAGTATCTTCAAATTTGTACTTCAACAGGCTGCATTTATACTGACTGCCTACACGTGGCACTTCCTTTCTAACAGATTATGTGTCCACACGTATTCCCTGCAGCCCGTTTGCTTCTGTATGCAGTGATTCTACCTATAGCGTGGAAGCCACTGAACAATCTAACATTATGCCCCTTCTTGACCCAGGGGCCGATTTCCCTGCTTGGCCGTCCCACTCCCCATCCAATAAAGCTCACAACCTCGGGGCCTCCCTCGATTCCCAAGTCTCACTGATCCCACACAAAAATAAATTGGTGGGATTATGATTTAGGCAAATTGGACAACTCCAATGCAACTCCTATAAAAACAAAAACTCCTCAATGTGTTTTTCTTTAGCCACCAGGTGCAACTGGCAAATGTGGTTGTCTCACACGGCAAGGACCTCTGTAACTTGATGAGCTTAGGGCTTCCAAAATACCTTCTCCTGAGACCACAACGAACCCAGAACACCCTTGTAAGGATTCTCCTCGCACTCACTAGAAACGCTGACGCCTCACCAGCTCTCAGACAACTTAATTTGCCTCCTGTGATGGAACCCATGAGATTCAAGGCTTTGTGGTTAATGCACAATGCTTTTTAACCGAGGGGCCGTTGTCTCCTTTGTAATAAATTTAAAAAAGACTTTCGTGATCACTCTCAGCGTTCGCAGAGTTCAAGTTTGCTCATTCCTCAAAATATGGGGCAGGTTCTTCTCAGTACAGGCTGCAATATTATGGAACTGCTCATCAAAGGATCACCAGAAAGAAAAGTACAGTCTGCATTTCATGAAACTCCTGAAAATCCCTATTGTTCCAACATAATCTTCATTGCATAAGACTCATAAGATTGTTTGAATAGTCCGCAATGAGTGGTAAGGATAAGCCTGGTCCGTGCCATGGTCCTTTAGGGGTGTAAACTAAACCCCTCAATTCATAGCTGGCTGCTGTGTTCCTCTTGCTCACATAATTTCCCTTCAAATTCTAAGGTGTCCATGAATAGGCTCACTGCTGGCATTCTTTGTCCTATGTCCAGCGTTTTTGTCAAATTCATCAAAATGAGCAATTGCTTAATCTGACATACAGCCTGAGTATGTAAATATTTCATGCAAACCAGCAGAGCCCGCAGCCCCCCCCCCTCCCCCCACCGTCTTCTGCGGTCAGGATGTAACGTTTATTAAGCTTAATGTTAATGTCACACAATCAGAGGACTGTGCCTCGCGACCAGGGAGGAAGTTATGAAGAGAGCGTAATTACATTGTAAGAGACAAAGCTCCTGCTAATACCCCAGGCAAAAAACAAAAAAAATAATAATGAAAACTTAAAATATGTCAGTCGCAAGCCAAAAACGTGTCCAGGAAGAAGATGAGCAAAGAAAACAGGAATGACTGATCGTTCCCAATTTAAAATTAAAGCGATAACCAGTTTGTTATCCGTGTCCGTGTGTACTGCCAGCCCGGTGTCAAACGATATATCCGGCTGTCCTGACACGCAGGGCACAACCTGTTCCCAATGCGCTCTAATTGAGTAGGATAACGCTCTTGTTATTTTTAACATGAACACGCGTGAAAAAGAAGACACTGTGTAAATGAGTGTAAATGAGGGACATTCGTCGTCAGCGGGGCTCTACCTTTTGTCGAATGGACCTCGGCTCCCGGAAGAGGAAAGGGGCATCGGTCCCAGCATGCATTGCAGCTCGTGTCCGTGCATGCGGCTGGATCCATTCTGGGATCCCTACTGAAGCGGAGGGCCGCGTGGCGGGGGCACTTATTCTACTGGGCCCCCGGGCTTAGACTCCTTGCACCATGGGATGCCCGGGGCGGCCACAGTGGGACTCGTGAGAGAGAAGAACCCGCCAATCTGCCCTCTAGCGTCCTTCTCTCAGGCACGGGGATTTTCCTGAGAACTTCATCTCTCTGTTCCATTGCATTTATGTTTCCCAGACTTCCATTTGTGACTCATTCTTTTAGTTCTTCAGTATCAATAAGTTTATTCAAAATGGAAACGGATTACATAAAATACCATTACAAGTCATACACAGTTATCAATGCCGAGTAATGTTGTTTTGGGTATTTTTGAGGCTCGGATTGCTGCGCCGAGCTGCATCTGGTAAGGCCCCGCAGCACCTAACTAGATTTCCGAAGACCACAGTCTGAAAATAGCATCAAAACACCCATAATGGTCGTGCAAGAACAACTTATGGGGAAGAGTCCCAAGGTGGTTCCGTGGTTAGTAATAGGCTGGAGCCAAAAGCTTTGTGGAGGGAGAGGGGGAGGGGATATGGTATACTACGAGAGGCCACATCTGGGGCTAGGCTTGGTTGCGCGAATAGATTAACCTGCAAACGTGATCCCAACAAGTCCGTAGGACGCAAAATATGAATATCAAAATATATTTGGCCCAACTTATCAAATCGAGGATACATTGAATCGTTAAGTTAGAGTGATATGGTTTTAGCTTATCGGTGCGACAGCAGTGATTGGCACGGCCTCCTGCATGCCCCTCACAGGAGGCATCTATCTGCAAAAGTCTTTGCACATTCACATTGGGAGCTTATCTGCACCCGCTTTCTTTCTCTTCTGTATTTCTACGGAATGGAAAACGCAAGAACATGCAGCATACATTAGTATTTCGTCCTTTGACAACCTTAAGCTGATAAAGGTTTCCTAGCAACTTCTGAGAGGACAGCAGAATCAAGCCTAACCCAGTGTTTAACCCTAAGAATAAAAGTTCACCCCCATGATCTTCTGCAGGTGGTACAGCCTAAGAGAAGTGATGGCACAGCTAACTCCGGACTGGAGGATGAAAATGATTAAAGCACAGCACCTTTTATTTCTTCGGACATGAATGAGGCTTTGTGGATAACGGGGAGGAAGAGTGACATATGAGTTAAGCCTGAGGAAAGCGCCTGCTGGATGCGCTCCTATGGGAGCTGGTTCGGAATGTTGAGAAAATAAGCAGGTGGGAAAGTGCAGTGTGTGTGTGAGTGGGGCGAGGCAGGTGGGAAAGTGCAGTGTGCGTGAGCGGGGCGAGGCAAGTGGGAAAGTGCAGTGCGTGTGAGCGGGGCGAGGCAGGTGGGAAAGTGCAGTGTGCGTGAGCGGGGCGAGGCAAGTGGGAAAGTGAAGTGCGTGTGAGCAGGGCGAGGCAGGTGGGAAAGTGCAGTGTGTGTGAGCGGGGCAAGACAGGTGGGAAAGTGCAGTGTGCGTGAGCTGGGCGAGGCAAGTCGGAAAGTGCAGTGCGTGTGAGCGGGGCAAGGCAGGCGGTAAAGTGCAGTGTGTGTTCGCCACGCGAGGCAGGTGGGAAAGTGCAGGGTGAGGCAGGTGGGAAAGTGCAGTGTAGGTGAGCGGTGCGAGGCAGGTGGGAAAGTGCGGGGTGAGGCAGGTGGGAAAGTGTGGGGTGAGGCAGGTGGGAAAGTGCAGTGTGTGTGTGAGCGGGGCGAGGAAGGTGGGAAAGTGCATTGTGTGTGAAAGGATCGAGGCAGGTGGGAAAGTGCAGTGTGGTGAGCGGGGCGAAGCAAGTGGGAAAGTGCAGTGTGTGTGAGCGGGGGAGGCAGGTGGGAAAGTGCAGTGTGTGTGTGTGAGCGGGGCGAGGCAGGTGGGAAAGTGCAGTGTGTGTGAGAGCGGGGCGAAGCAGGTGGGAAAGTGCAGTGTGTGTGAGCGGGGCGAGGCAGGTGAGAAAGTGCAGTGTGTGTGAGAGCGGGGTGAAGCAGGTGGGAAAGTGCAGTGTGTGTGAGCGGGGCGAGGCAGGTGGGAAAGTGGAGTGTGGGTGAGCAGGGCGAGGCAGGTGGGAAAGTGCAGTGTGTGTGAGCGGGGCGAGGCAGGTGGAAAAGTGCAGTGTGTGTGTGAGCAGGGTGAGGCAGGTGGGAAAGTGCAAAGTGTGTGTGAGCGGGGCGAGGCATGTCGGAAAGTGCAGTGTGTGTGTGAGCAGGGCGAGGTAGGTGGGAAAGTGCAGTGTTTGTGAGCGGGGCAGTGACAATTGATCAGGAGATCCTGAAGAGGTCTCATCCCGGCTAGGAGTGAAAAAAGATCCAATGCTGGATCTTACGGAGGGTCTGCCTGCGGCCCTCCTCCCCTCCTCCTCCTGCAATGCAGAGAGGGTCCCTAGATGCATTCTCAACCAGAGGTCCAGATCTCACTGCTAATTGTTTTTCTTTTCACTATAGATCATCCAAGAGGGTGACAAAGATCACAACAGGTGATGACTGAGCCACAGGAGAATCTATGGCACAGAAAGAAATAAAAGGTCCCTGAATGGGCTCAATCGACATATTAGATGGCCAATAAAGTGGGAGAGAGGGTGGGATAAATTTAAGAAATTAGTAATTTGGAGGCGGGGAGCCGTTACATGTTGACATACACATAGGCGGCTCCCCACCGCCAAATGTTCCTCATTTGCATGGTGGAGTGCAAAGGCACACAGGCAAAAGGCAGTGTACACATGTGCACGCTGCTTTTTGCCCTGCACTTTTGCACTCTGCCATGCAAATTGAGTAAATGCTGCCTTGCATGGAAGGCAGTGTTTACTTTTAACTGTGATTACCACTACATGGCAAGCAGCACACACAATTAAAAGTAAACGCTGCCTGATATGAGCTCCAGGGTGCTCTGGGATATTTTGACCCATTCCAATGTGCCCCACTGCATCACTTTCTAAATGGGGAAAGAAACAGCCCAAAATGGATGTGCTGACTCCTGTGCACGCCAAAATCTTCAAAACTGTGTTGGGTCACTACCAGAATTGCTTGCACACCTCGCCACATACAGTCAAGAGGGGGGTGAAAACAGAGTTCTCACTGCAGGAGCATGCCAGTGGGCTCTGCCACATTCAGCATGGAGTAAAGCAGCAGAATTGTGCTGAAAATCGAAAACGCCTTTTAAAATGTTAGCTTTGCAACCTTCAAAAGTGCTGTTTTTGGCGCTAGATCCATTTATTTCCATTGAATCATTGAGATTAAAAAGGTACTGAAATGACAGGTCATCCAGTGTGGCTCAGAGGAACCGGGCGTCATTGACTGACAGCTTTATGAAATTTATCTAAGGAATGCAGCCCAGGGGCATTTGTTTTAATTTCCAAACAACGAGGCTAAAATTGCAACATGTAACAGAATCAGTTGTGCAGACAGAAACTTCGAACAAAGGCAGGATACAGGTATCCAGACGGCCATCATCCCAGCACTCAAGGGAAGACCTAATGCTGAATCAAATGTGTAGGTGCTGCATAGGAAAATCGGATTCAAAACAACTTAGTTTAATGTGTTTTCCATGAATAAAGTGCAAAATCGCCTGTTTTGAAAGCATGTTTTGGTTAAGAAATGTCCAAAGATTGCTAATGTAAAAATCCACCTATAAACTGTGTTCATGTTATGTTAAAATGAAAGATGTAGGTGAAACTTAAAGTAACCCAGTTTTGAGTTAACTATTTAAAAAAAAACAATTCTGCTTTGACAGTCCTTAGCCTGGGAAAGGTTGACACTTCACTGCTGGCAGGAAGGCCTAACTGCTGTGGGGAGGCCTCGCATACCCAGAACAAAGGCCCTCATTAGACATTCATCTTTGCTTCAGGCAAAGAAAATAGAAGGCTTGGACACTCATCCTTCCAGGGGAGGGGCAGGATGCTGGGAGAGGCTTTTCAGTGAACTTCAAAAGTGAAATCTTTTCAATTTTGCTCCCATAGAGATTTATATCAAATTAAGGATTTTTGCACACTTTTCATTGTTTTTCTAGGCCATTTTTCGAATGTCATTTTAAAAGGTGTAAAAATTCCAAACGTTTTTCTCTCTTGTTTGGGGAGGGAAGATTGCATTCAAACCCTGCACACTGTTCTATATTCCTGAATACATGCTGCCTACTTACACCTGTGTAGAATTGCTTCTTTGTGAGTTGAGAAATTTCCAGGGGGAAATCTTAACTGAAGCGCTATCTTTTCAACAAGTCAAAACTGTTCTCTTCTCTGTGTTTTACATTCTGTGTTGCTAAAAAGTGAATTCAACTGCCTTACCTACTTTCTTATTTGTATTGTCACCCATTGGTGATTGCTGCCCCATATATTAAAACCTGCGTTTGATTTGAATTTTAAATAAATAAATAAATAAATATATATTACCTTTACCAACCAGCCTGATTCCTGGTCCATTGTGACCTGGGGGTATTTTGAGAAGGGGTGTGATATGAGTGGTATATCACTCAGAATACTGAACCTATAGACACAATAAATAAGTATTTCATTTGTGCACTACATACTAGGCTGAGAGCCGGGTGTAATGTCTGATTGAAATCCTTAACAGTACTTACACTGGGTTATAGATGGAGGGGTTAGCAAGTGCAAAATCAAGGGACATTTTGGGGATCCCTGCCATTAAAACAATAGGAAAGAGTACTTAAAAAAATAAAATAATAATAAGTGGTGGCCACGGAATTAGCACCATTTTTACTGCTCTGTCAAGTCCAGAGTTTGGCTTTAAAGTGGGGGATTTACCTACAGCATCATCACCACTTTAAAGATAAACATCGGCAGAATTACCTCAGCGGAATTACTGCTCATGGTAATTTCGCCAAAAAACCCATGGAGTCCTATGGACTTCTAAAATTGGGAATAACACCGCCCTACAACCAGTTGTAATCCTGTGGTAAACCCATGGGACCAAGTGGCGGTAAACTGTAACAGATTTGGGCAGTAATCCGCTGGAATTACCACCCAATTAATGCCGAACCAAACTCGGAATGAGGTCCTGTGTTATTTCTTCCGGGCAAATGCACTTTGTAATAATCACATAGATCTTAAGAAACAGATCAAATGAAGAATGCCCAGTAGTACAGCCAGTACAATGAACATTTTGTATTCCCTGGATACCCTAAAATTGAGTCTCCAAGTTGTTTACAGTCCAGCAACCAGGAAACCATACTTCGCTACTCTATGTTGAATGGAATGTGACTTGGAATGGCCACGTAGGATCACGCCTGGCATGCGCATGCTCTGCGTGCGCCTGTGGGTTGGATGGCTGGGATTTCTCTGCAATCCACATCCCCACAGTTTTGATTGATTGATTGATTGATATTTTATTTCTATTGCGCTCGTACACAAGTGTTTCAGAGCGCGACAAGGCAAGGGAGGGGAACAGGGGAGAACAAAAAAGCGATCTTAATAGGCCCAGTGACATTGAGAACGCGCAAGTGCATGGGAGAGGGGGGAGGGGAAAAGTGCATGGAACGGGGGAGAGGTGGAAAGTGCGAAGCAGAGGAGAAACAGATAAATGGCAATAAATAAATAATAAAGGCAACAAATGGTGGTATTGCAGCCAGCAATTTGCAAGTGCTAGCTTTAAAGCAGCAGACAGGATAGGTCCGATAAGTGCAGGAAGAAAAAGCGGGGGCTGTATGGGTACAGATACAGACCCCAGTGCAAGGGGTGGCCCGGAGGCAGTGCAGGAGGGTGACAGGATGAGCAGGTACCTGGGCCCAAAAGACAGAGGGTGGCCAGGTGCACGGTGCAAAGAGAGAACAGATCAGCAGGGGAGAGGGGGAGCGAAGGCAGAAGAAAAGAGGAAGGTCTTGAGGTGCTTCCGGAACCGGAGATTGTTCTCCTCAAGTTTTAGAGTGGCAGGGAGGCTGTTCCAGAGGGAGGCCCCAGCCGAAGACAGAGATCTACCCCCAGCTCGTTTCTTAGAAAAACGACTGACCCTGAGTGAGTTGGAGGTAGAGGAGCGAAGAGCTCGAGAGGGGAGGTATTTGCGGAGGAATAGCTGAAGGTATTTTGGACCCAGGCCCCAGAAAGCCTTCTGGACAATGCAGAGGGTTTTGAATTTAATCCTTGCATCCACTGGGAGCCAGTGAAGAGATTTCAGAGCTGGAGAGATACGATCCCAGGGCTTGAGGCCAAGGACAAGTCTCGCAGTCCTGTTCTGGATTAGTTGCACGGGGCGTAGAGTAGAGGCAGGTAGATTTAGAAAGAGGCTGTTACAATAGTCCAAGCTAGAGAGAACCAGAGCTTGGGATAGCATGAGCTTCTGGGGGAAGGAGAGGAAAGGCAGAGTACCTCTAAAGAGGTGCAGTTGGAAATTTGACTTTTTAGAGACCTCAGAGATGTGGGAGGAGAAGAAAAGGGTGGAGTCAAAGATGACCCCGCGGTTCTTAGCCTCGCAGGTGGGGGTAGGAGGAGGGCCAAGGGAGGCCGGCCAGAGAGTGAGGGGAAAGGATGGTGAAGGTGTGCCGATGAGGAGTATCTCCGTCTTGCTAGCATTCAGACAAAGATCATTGGCGGCACACCAATCTTGAATGGCAGTTAGGCAATCAGAGATGAGAGAGGGAGAGGAGGTGGCAGAGGGCAGCCTGAAAATGAGTTGAGTGTCGTCAGCGTAGCACTGGAAATTTGAGCAGAAAATGCAATGCAGTGGGCGAGAGTTGCCAGGTATTGGTTGAAAAGCCAGGGCGAGAGGTTAGACCCCTGGGGAACACCACAAGTAGAGAGGAAGATAGATGAAAGGAAGACCCAAGTTGGACCTGGGAGGGTCGATCTGAGAGGAAAGAGGTCAGCCAGGCCAGAGCCTGATCAGTGATACCCAAGTTTTCACAGAGACGGTTGAGCAGGATGGTATGGTTGACCATGTCAAAGGCAGAAGAGAGAATGAGGAGGATGAGGACAGAGGGAATGTTAGAGTCAAGGTTGGTGAGCAGATCTTCACAGATGTTTAGGAGAGCAGTTTCCGTGCTTCTGCCAGCTCTGAAGCCAGACTGGTGGTCATGGAGACAGCGAACAAAATTGGAATGAAGGTTAAGCTGAGAGATGGCCAACTTTTCCAGGAGTTTGCCAAGAAAGGGAGTAATGGAAATTGGGCAATAGTTAGCTGGACAAGAAGGATCAGCTGTGGGTTTCTTGAGAAGAGGATGCACAAAGGAGTGCTTCGGAGGGGAGGGGAAGGATCCAGAGGCAAAGGAGTGGTTGAAAAAATCAGCAAGGGCCGGAGCGAGGGTGTCAATGTGGTCCTTGATGGTTTCAAATGCATCGGAAAGTCTGTATGAGCGCCGAGTGGAGGGCTGCCAAAATGTTTGAATGGTCCGTGAGTGTGTGATTAATTAGAGGATGTGGTCACCCGGTACCCTCTTGTTTAGGCGTATCAGCTGACATTTCTTTCTGAACCGCTGGGACACAGTATGAGCAAGGAGGATGAACCCAAGAAACCTGACCTCATCTTTTCGGCAAAACCCTGCTGTGTTTGTGGCCAGAAGAACCCTGGTGTGGCGCCTGTTCCCCTTGATCCAGCGGGACCAGTCAAACCTTCACCTCTATACAATGTTTTTGTGCTCCGCTGGCCTCCAGGATTGGCCAAAGGTCGGAGTGCTGCTTCCTTGCAGTACGATCATTGAAGTGGAAGAGTGGTGCTACTATCTTGGTGTTGAGTCAAGACAGGGCAGAGTGAAGAATCCAGGCGCCCTTGCCCCGCAGAGTCGCAAGTGCCTCGCAGAGAGCTACTTTCCAAAGGGAGAAGAGCTAAATGGCAATATAATGGTGGGAATCCCAAGATATCACTATGCAGAAATGCAATTCTGCAACGTATCAAAAGAAAGCCATCACTATCACAATCCGTGACTCATAGTAAATGGGGCTATGTATGGGTTAAGAGCTCAGCAGCGAGAAGCGCAGCTAGAGAATGCAAAAGAATCGCACAGCATATGGAGACCTCACCACAAGAAAAAGCAAAGTAACGTGTTATGTTACAAGGTCCCCACACTATGCCAAAACCCCAAAGCGGAAGTAAGTTCCAGCCTGCCCGGAATCCGGCACACGGTGCACCTAGGCACTTGTGTGTCTAGACCCCAGCTCGGAAGCTGGCACACCTTGACCCTAGGCACTGAGGTATCTAGACTCCAGCCCGGAAGCCGGCACACCGTGCCCTTAGGCACTGGGGTGTCTAGACCCCAGCCCGGAAGCCGGCACACCATGCCCCTAGGCACTGGAGTGTCTAGACCCCAACTCGGAAGCTGGCACACCATGTCCCTAGGCACAGGGGTGTCTAGACCCCAGCTCGGAAGCTGACACACCGTGGCCCTAGGCACTGGGGTGTCTAGATCCCAGCTCGAAAGCCGGCACACTGTGCCCCTAGGCGCTGGGGTGTCTAGAGCCCAGCTCGGAAGCCTGCACACCATGCCCCTAGGCACTGGGGTGTCTAGGCCCCAGGTCGGAAGCCAACACACCGTGCCCCAGCTCAGAAGCTGGCACACCGTGCCCCTAGGCACTGGGGCATCTAGGCCCCAGTCGATGGAGGAAAAAAGAGCGGGGAGAAGACAGGAGGATGGCAAAGTTACATCCCCCTGTGTGGAAGAGCAAAGGAGTGATGCAGTCGCGAAAAAGAAATGCAGACAGCTGGAATGTGCCTGGACCCATTAAGTTGGATGATAAGACTGGATTGCAGAAGGGAGGTATATTCTATGCATGTTGGAATTATGCATTATGTGTGGGCAGCTCCAAAGATCATAGATAGTGACATGTAATGTTGGCTGTTTGATGGCCTCGAGGAGTGCTCAAGCCACACAGTAAAGTGTTGCTGACTATTGGGTCCGGGATCATCTTTACATTTTTTCATAGGGCCTAACTCCGGTAAAGTAAGTCGTGAACTGCCAAGACCGAAAGTCAAGAACAGACAGTGTGAAAGCTGAATGTTGTTGGAGAACGAAAGTCACTTAAAGGTGTCTGCGGCTGCATCAACATGCAGAGTTACTGCACTGGGCTAAGCTGCCAGGCAAAACGCTAAGGGGTTGCTTGAATCACTGCCCTACTTTACTGGACTTCAAGTATGGGACTTGCAGATCCTGACCTCTGCAACAGCCACATTAACCAACCAAGTTACTTTGTCGAGGTAACACTGCAGCAAATGTACAGTGATTTGAAAGTCCAATTTGCAGGGGCTGGAGGGGACCTGCATTGCGAGAATTGAACCCTGTCTCCTCCTCACACTGGGCTCCTACAACGACTGCAATCCTAGGGTTACCCGGCACTTTGCAGCCGCTGAGAAATGCCTCCTTTCACTGACTCTGGCTTAAGCCAAAAAGCCCAGCTTTGTGGGAGCTCGGAATCGGATCTTAGGATGCACAGTGTGAAATACTGGGGGGGAGTGGAGAGGGAGGAGGGCAGAGGTTGGGCGAGGCTATACAAAAAATACATGATATTTAACAACTTGCAATATTATATGGGAATAATAATACATAGAGCGACCACTGGACACGAAGTGGCCTGCAGAGGAAGACCCGGTGATTCATGTCTGCCGAGATATTCACGTGTGTGTTAAGGTGCCTAGACACAACTGCATAGGTGCACGGAGTTACCAAACTCTGCTAAACTTCGAAAGGAAACCACTGAAGGTACTGAAAACGAACCAACGAGATCAGAGTTAAGCGGTCATGAACTACAGCTAAGGAAAGGTGGCTGCCTGATGCAAGAAAGAGCAGGGTGACCCGTGAGGCTCAAAGTGAAACGACTAAGCTAAAACAAGCCGATTTAGGCAGGTCGAGCAGCTTTGCCCAGAGCACTCACTCTATAGTAAGGGCTAGGGCAACCTAGGTAACAGCAAGAAGGTAAAAGGGGAGAGTTCGGAAACAGCTATACGGGGAAGTTTTACTTTCAAACACTGAGAGCCAGCATGCAACAAGTACATATTTTATAATACTACCCCCAACACATTACTCAATCGAAGACTCATTAAAGACTCATTAAAGGGGACAGTACAAACTGCAAAAACACTGCCTGTTATCAAGGGATGTACCGAACTTCGGCTTTAAGTAAGTATTTAATGCTTTTCAGTTCTGGCCAAATATTTTCTTGCTATTCTGCTCCAGCTGAATACTTTTGCCTTCTCATTTTAAAACAATGTAACAAGTCAGGGAGGAGTGCAGACAGCAAAAAGAAAATAAACAATGTCTGAAAGCATTCCTGATTCTATTTAAGACTAAGGTGCATACAAGAAGAGGAGTGGTAGGGAAGAGTGAGAGGTGTGAAAGGGCCTACGAAGAAACCTCCATTCATAACAGGTAGAGGAGACCATGAAGTCTCAGGTAGTCGGGCCTGTGTCAGGCAGAGTGACATGCCCTGCCTAGGACGCCTCGGAGGAACTTTATGTTGGCAAATCTCTCCAGAACACATGGGCCAGTGTGGCAGATTGAGTATAGAGTGCGCGGCGTGAGCACTCTGTATGGGACATAGTAAACAAGCTACGTGCTGTGGCGACATTGCAAGAAGGGGGTGGGTGATCTTTGGAAATCAGAAGACTTGCCAGCGAGGAGAGCGTGATAGAGAGCATTGCACTTGCTTGTGTTGTGGGACAGAAGTTTGAAGATTGAGAGACATAGAAAAAGCCATTGAGCCTTGCATTCTCTGGTGTAGTGGGATGGAGAGAGGGTAAGTTGACGTGAAGTGAGATTCAGTGGACATGAGTGGCTGCCTAAGAGGTAAGTGCTTTATTAGAGCGTGTAGGTTTGGGCAGATTCAGTCGCATGTCTGAATTTCCCACGCGTGATAAGCTATGCTCCCACCCTATCAGCCTCTCTGGGAGGGTCCTCTTTTATGTTTAGGGTATGGGGGAAACAGTAGGGAGTTGGAGTCCACTCACCTCGCCAACCAAGATTTAAACATTTGTGTGAGAGCTGGAAGGAAGTTTTGAAGCTCACTTTCCACGTAAAAATGGACTCAATGGCAAATGCAAATTGGAGGATCCATTTTTTCATTGCAATCTAGCACTTTGCATTCGCGAATCCTGCCACTTTGAGCAGTACTCGTTTTTCATATGCAACATCTGTCCGTGTCTGTGGTCCCTGTATGTTTGCCAATTTATTATTTTCTGGATTGTGTGCATCATATAAAGATGAGACGTTGATTAAAAAAGAGAAATGAATAATAATAATTAGCATTTATATAGCACTACAAACCCTCAGGCATCTGAGCGCTGCTTATTACCCACGGTGTGTGGTGCTCATTTATCGACCTCGCAAGGATGAAAGGTTGAGTTTGGCACTGCCAGGATTCGAACCTGCATCGGCAGGCTCTGCACAGAGGTCAAAGCGATCGCTCTACTCGCTGTGCTATCTGCCCGGCTTGGTAACACATATTTAATGAAACTTGGTAACACAAATTTAAACTAGTGATTTTGTTTTTTATGAAAAAGGGAGATTTTCCAAGTTTGGAACAAGATTTGTTAAATAAAACAACTATTCGTCTTAGGCAAAAAAATGTTATGAACTATTCAGTATTCTGCCGAATACTAAACATGATATTCGGGACACTCCGACTTCTATCGTTTGAAAAGGGGGATACATTTAACCTCACCAGAGACGAACTAGGCACAGCAGGCAACTGGGACTATGCCAAAAGGTGTAGCACGTGGTTCTGGCTTCTAGCAGACATCCCCTGGCATTCTAGGACCTGCAGTTCCACCATTACCTGCTAAGATGGGCCAATAGATGCCAGAACACGAAAAGTAGAGGTGCTTGCAAAAAAGTTCAGTACAACTAGCTGTAGACCTGGGGGGGGGCGATTAGGTGTAGGTGAGGAGGGGAATCCCCCAGACTCTTCACTTACCTCCTAGGCATAGGCGGCAGTTGACATGCGCAAGTCTTTGCCATGCAAGGGCCGCAGGGTTGTGCGGGAGGTGTACAAGATCTCCTCACCAGTGGAATACTCCATCTGCAGGCTGCAATTTCTACAAACGCTGCTGCGCCCGGGCATCCATCCGGCTGGGCCTGGCGAGACAGAGCAGGAGAGTATCCGAGAGCTCTTCCAGGCAGCTGACGGCAGTGCAGGCGTCATGCGCTGCTGGAAAGGCATTGTAGAACACATTCCTTATGTTTCCTTAACATTCTTTCTGATAAATTAATCATACCTCCCACAGATTCCTCAATTTAGATATATCTTCTCAAATGCCAGCTGCCTTTGCAAACCTTTCCAGTCATTAGGCGCAGTATATATGGGGTCAGCAGTGCCCCATGACCTAATTTCCACCTTTTTCCTGGCACTCAGAAGTTGAGGAATAACGGAACCTCATGAGTTGAACAAGCTTTCCCTCGTAACTTAGGGGGGATGATGAACATTACAGAGAGGCAAGCAATTTGTTCTTCTATTGGAGTTTTTATTCCCACAGATCCCTCATCTTAAATTGACTCCCAAAGAAGAACAGAATCTGGAGGGAGGATAGCAGGAAACCACCCCCTATACCAGGAAAGCCTAGAGCATAGCATGACCAAAGCAGGGCTACTGGCCTGATAAGAATTTTAGGCAACTGTGCTTGTGAACATGTGCAATGAAGCCCATGTAGACACCTGACAGATGTCCACAACGATGACGCCCCTCTGCAGCGCAGAGGTAGCAGCAATACCTCTGGCAGAATGAACCCGGATCCAGTCTAGCTCTTCCTTCTTTGTCAGATTGTAGCACTCCAAAATGCAGAGGACGATCCAGAGGACATGGTCTACTTGGTAATAGCCTTGCCCGCACAAGCTCCATCGTAACCAACGAAGAGCTTGTGATCCTTTCAAATGTCCCTCGTCCAGGAGATATAGTGCCTCCTTAGGATCGGGACAGTGAACCCCCTCCTCCACGCTAGAACAGAGTGCTGGAAGATTAAACTTATGTGACATTAGTAAATCTGACACAACCTTGTGAAGGAAGGTCAGTCTCACCCTCAACTTCATTTTCCCTTTAGATAAGACAAGGTACGGAGGCTTCACAGACAAGGCGTGGAGCTCCCTCACCCACTTAGTGGGATTGAGGGCAAGCAAGACAATTCCCTTAACAGGAAACAACCTCAAAGAACAAGTAAGGAATGGCTGAAAACGAGCTGCAATGTGAAAAGTAAAAACTATTTTCAAATGTGCTTTGGCCAAGATGGCAGAGCGAGCAGACATGCTCCAGTCTGCTCCTGTTCCCAGCATAAGAAATATTGCTGTAGCAGAGTGCACCAGCATGCCATCAATGATCATACTGCTGCTTTACTAGCACCGTGGAATTTCACAAAGGAAGAAACAAAGACTGTTTTTTCCATTCCTGTTCCCACCACAAGATGTTGGATGCTGCCATATTGGACGATGCAGCGGTTTGAGGTGGGGGTGGTGGAATAGCTTTTGGCAGACCTCAGGATCAGATGCAGGAGGCGCAATTTAGACAAACTCCCCAGCACTTTGGGAGGTGAAGGAGTGCACAGTCTCTTGGTAGCACCCCCCTAATGTGAGGGAGCTACGTGTGTTGCTGTGGATTGGAGAGCGGCATCATTGGCTGTGCAGGAGGACGCTGAGTGGGCGAAGCCAGGACTGTGAAGCCCGCTGGGAAGAGTGCAGGGAGGCGTGATGCTGTTTTGAGCCTGATTAAGATAGTGTTAAGATGGATTTCTGAACTCTGACCTAGTGGGCAGAGGTTCAGAAGGCCAGCCTATTTTCTTGGAACAGGGTAACCTTCGGGACAATCCAGACTAATCAAGGTAGCATTGGCAGCAGTCAAGACTGGTTCTCAGGAGGGATGAAGGTGATCGAAAGTCCACAATGAGCACCCACAAAAAACGACACCACAAATTACTCTCAGTCAGGTGTATATATCAAAAATACATATACATTTATCAAAAGCTTTTTTAGTCAAACAGACGGTGAAACCACTGCAATATTAACAAATTAACACAACCATATACTAGGGAACATTTATACAGTAACTGTTGTCTTAAAGTAATATTCAAACAAGTATGGATCCACAACCTGTAACAGATGGGGGTCAGGCAGTGAAAATATAATTTAGGCAATTCTTCAGCAACCCAAACCTTCGCTAAGAGGCAGTCCAATCCCTACGAAGTGTGGAGCCTAGTACTCAAAAGTACGTTTAGGTCAGCAGCGCTCAATCGTGCGTTAAGTACAAAACAGGTCTCTTCAAGGGGGTGTAGTGGCTCAGGAAGGGGGGTAAGGCAATGAAGAATAGTGTTCCACTATTCAAGGAGGGTCTCCACAAGGGCACAGAACTATTTCCAGTAATCAGGAATAGGATGATAGTTTAGACTATCCTAAAAAAGGTGAGTGGCTCCTGGGGGACACTTGTGCGTAAAAGTCTATGGATGCGCCAGGGGCCACCGGTAAGTGTTGAAGTACTCACCGACCGTCAACGCAGTCCGGACCAAACTTCACCAGTGAAGTCCAGTTTGCTCACAGGTTTGAGTCCCGCAGTTGTGCATCTCTCCGGCTTTCAGGGACTGCATTCCGGGACCTCAGTCCATGGTGGGACAGTGGCCCTTTCTCTGCTTCTGGGGAAGGGATCGGGCCAGTTCCACTGCAGGTCGTCTTAGGACACAGGATGGCACAGCAGCAAGGCACCCACAAAGCTCGTCACCACAGCAGGGTGACACGGGTACCATGTAGGCTTGGGTTCAGACGGACTCTCCTAATTCCAGACCCAGGAGTGCTAGGTATAGGAAACTTGGCAGGAGAGTGCCTTCTACCAAGAGCTTACGTTTCCAAGTCGTAACTCGAGATGGTGGCGATTCCAAAGCAAAGGTCCCGTATGAGCTGGTCAGTTCACTGGGCGGTCCAGGAACACTTCTGAAGGGGCTAGTTTGCAGGTTAAGCAGGAGGTGCCGAGTGTAGTTAGTCCCACTACCCCAAAGGGTCGAAGCACCCTTGCAGGCGTTCTGTGATCGATGAAAAACAGGGGCTCCAATGGGACAACAGCAGGGTCAAGGTGCCAAACCTTCCAGCGGGTCACCAGCAGGTCCACAGATGTGTTTCTTCGCTTCAGGATACTTGGCTCCTTTACTAAGTTCGGTGTGAACTCAGAAGATCGACCTGGAATAGGTCTAGAGTGCCTTGTCTTATTCAAAATCTCCTTTGTGCCAAAACAAAGAGAAACCAATAGGAGATCTGCTCACATTCAACCATTCCAGACGTGGACCAATCACGGACCCCGGTGGCCCCAGTCATCCCAGTACACGAGACATCCTGGCACCCAGGAAGTGTATTGGAACTATATAGCTCCAGATCACATCCTGGCTGCGTACACACACAAGGCATGCAGAAGCCAACAAAAGCTTCGGTTTGCAAAGGGATCTTCATGACCAAATAAGGATTTTCCTGTGTCTGCTTGACCCGGGGAAGGCAAAGGGACAAAATGGCCAAAGAACAGAACAAAGGACTTTGTGGCATGGCCATTTTAGACACTGGCCACTGTCTTGGGCCAAACGCGGTAAACGTGGTTTATACCATTGAAAATAGTCAACAATCCTTTAAAAGTAACAGCTGCCACCAGCTCCGTCCTGGGCACACTTGTACATTCATCAAAAATCCTTTCAGGGTGTCTAGGGCCTTAAAAATGAAAAAGAGACCCCAGCGCACTGTACTGGAAGGTACATTGTGCACTGATAAAATGTTTCCAAGGAATGGCAACAAAGTGAAAGTCTAAGTGAAACACTGTCTCCCAGTACTGACAGTCTGAAGGGCATGTCAGTATCCCCTTAACAAGATGAGCAAAAGCCCAGCAGAGTACAGCAGAAGGCTGGGCTCCACTGGTAAAAGTCGGGCTGGGATGGTCAGACAAAAGCAAAAGGTTGGGGGTTCACAACTGGAGGGAAAATTACAAATACATGAAAATCTTTCCTAACAGATAGGATAAGGTGCAGCACCTCTCCTGTGTCTGCACCCAGAGTTAAAGAGTAGGAGATTCGAGTTAACAAACCTGCTAGAATCTATCGGAAAGGTGATACAGAATTATCGACTCCAGATAGACACTGCAGGGTGCCCTGTTGAAAAAACATTCAGCATGAGAATGCTTGGCCTGCGTTAACCTGCGCTACGTTTACCGTCACTTTTTCCAAGGAGGTGGGATATAAATATCTTTTAAGGAATTTTTAAGAGGTGCTAGATTCCCTGCCTGTTCTTGGAGCTCCACTAATAGAGCAAACATGTAAGTTAGGAAGTGGGCTGAGTGTGACACCATTGATAAAAGGCATATCCCATGCTGACTTTTCTCTGATCCCTCTCGCCAGCAGGATAAAGCACTGGGAACTCTGCAACTCGCCAAAAGGAGGTGTGATGAATCCAGGGAATTCATCTCCTATCCTTAAGGGGGAGCTACACCCTGGGGGGACTAGGGATGTGAGCCTGTTAAGCTTAACACCCCATATTGGACAGAGCCAGCCGATTCGACTGGACATGTCGCTCCCGTCACCTTAGAGGACAAGCAATCCCTAAATAGGGATATGTGTTATCCTTCCGTGACCACAGAATACAATACGTTAGTTGGTTACATGGTTATTGACATCTGTACTGAGCTACTCAGTACACCCTGACCCACCCTTGTATAGCCATGGTCTTCGAACTGACCCAGATAACGGAACATAAACCCTCCCCTTGCTACAAGGAGGAGGAGAAACCATCTGTGTTGGCCGAAGGGAACAGAGAGTACCACAGAGCCACGTAGGACGACGTTCCTCTGAGGAGGTGTAGCCTGAAGCGAGCAGCCAGCACCTGACTTTGTACTTCGACCTGCAGTGGAGCCTGCAGAACGTCAGGCAAACAAGCCATAGCAGAAGAGAAAGAGATTCAGCGCAGCAGGCATAGTGAAGGGAGCTGGAGCCAATGAACCACAGTGAGACACAGCGCTGCCACCAAAACCCTGCTGGGAAATGGCAGGAAAGGAGCATCCGCTCTGACAGAGAAGAGGAACACCTAAGGAAGGAGACCATGCCACCTCTCCACCATGACAGACCAGAGGAGCACCGCCTGTAAACAAAAGGTAAGCAGTCACTCAGGGAAGTCAGGTGTGCGGCAAGGTCGTGACAGACCCAGGGTGGAGTGAGATCCAGAGAATGCCAAGGCGCGTTGAGAACCAGATAACCTGAGGCAGGCGGGTTGAGAACCAGAGAACCTGAGGCAGGTTGAGAACCAGATAACCCAGAGGCAGGGTGGGAACCAGATAACCCCGAGGCAGGGTGGGAACCAGATAACCCCGAGGCAGGGTGAGAACCAGATAACCCAGAGGCAGGGTGAGAACCAGATAACCCAGAGGCAAGGTTATCTGGGTCTGCCTTTCTGCTGTGGGGGATTGGATGAACCACAAATGGCTGAAGCTTAATGGAGACAAGACGGAGGTTATGGTGGTGGGTGCTCCTCCCGATACTTCACTTTGGGTGTCCTCCTTGTGGCCATCTTCCTTGGGTCTGCTTCCTGTCACTACGGCTAAGAATCTGGGACTTGTTGTGTCATCTACTCTTTCTATGGACACACAGGTGTGTGCTGTGTGTAAAGCTGGACACTTTCACTTGAAAATTCTGCAAAAGGAGCTCCGCTTCCTACCTCTGAATCTTAGGGTTACGGTGGTGGTTGCCTTGGTTCTTAGCACCTAGATTATTGTAATGCCCTTTATTTGGCTCAGCCTAAGGGTCTTGTCCAGCGGCTGCAGTGCCTTTAAAATTTGGCTGCTCGAGTGGCTCCGGGATCCCCCTATGTGGCACACAACACCCCAGTCTTGTGTGCCCTACATTGGCTACCTGTGGCCCAGCACATTAAGTTAAAGGCAATTTGCCTAGTTCATCGTGCCCTTCATGGTCTTGGAGCCAAATACCTATGGGTCAAATTCGTCCGCTATTGCCCTAATCGGGCTCTACGTTCTCCGTCTGCTGACTTACTATATATGCCGTCCTTTCTCCGCACGCGTATTGGAGGTTGTGCGTTTTCGGTGGCAGCATCTCTACTGTGGAATGACCTGCCATGGCCACTAAAAAACCTGTCAAATCAGCTTCAGTTCAGAAAGTCTTTGAAGACCCACTTGTTCTAGAATTGTTTGCCTATCTGCTTTCCCAGCTCCATGATACTTACGGGTGTCTGTGCGTTTTACAAGCTTTCCTAGCACAATATAACAGGGTGAGCACCAGAGAAAGTCAATGCGCAGTGAGAACCAGATAACCCAGAGGAGGTGTGAGAACCAGACATTCCCAAGGTGGGGTGAGGACCAGAGAATGCCATGGCGGGTTGAGATCCAAACGACCATAAAGTGGAGTGGGAACAGAACTACCCCAAGGCGGCATTAAAAAGCAATCAACTCCGAGGCAGAGTGAAATCCAGATAGCCCCAAGGCGGGATAAAAGTTCTGACAGTCCATAGAGGGGCCAAAGAGAGGCTACTCCCAAGGTGGGGTGTGAAACCCGAGACCCCAGGGAGGCATATCCAACAGGAAGATTATAAAGGATAGTATAAGAATCATTCTAAGGTAAGCCCCGGTGATGACCAGGAATAAGATTTACAAGTTCCAATAAGCCCAAGCTTATCAGACGCTCGGGACTGGTACAAATTGTATGATAAAACAAAAGAGAATGAACATTGATTTCAAGCACAAAGAGAGATAACAAGGGAAAAAATAATGTTGCTTTCAAGTGAACTGACAACCCAAGGCAGGGGGATGTGAAAGGGACACTGCAGTGACTGAGCAAACTGGCCAAGGACCCCTTTTTCTTGAAACACAATAGTGGGTCAGAAAACAATCACCATTCAAGCAATGGGCAAGAGGACATATGGCTGCTAGGTAGGTGTGGCACGTGTCCACCTGAACCTCAGTGTGCGCCAGATGTGCGGAGAAGGACATGGTCTAGGGTGCACCCTAACGGGACTATGCCATTTTCCTTGGCCCAGTGGCAGAACCTGGTCCATTTGCTTCTGTAATGGCTCCTGGTGGAAGCGCTTCTTCTCCCTTCGATGATGTCCAAGTTGTCCTGCAACAAATGGAGGTGCTGCAGGGTTACGTGCAGAATAACCAGGCTGCTAGGGCTAACTTCTCCGGGGATGGGTGGACTACTACCCCCTCCCCTGCCCTTGCCGGGATAATAGTGGATCTGGCCCCACTGGTAGGGGAACTGGTGGTTGATTCGACAGTTGCAACAGCTCTGAGAACCATGGTCTAGTCGGACACCATGGTGCTATCAAAATGAGACGTAGTCGATGCGCCTCCCTGACCTTGCAGATGACCCTGTGTATTAACAGAGTCGGTGGGAATGCGTATGTCCACATGCTGTCCCACTGAAGCTGCAGCACATCCCCAGTGAACCTCTACCCTGTCCCATCCAGGACATGAACTAGTGACATCTCCTGTTGAGGAGGGTGGTAAATAGGTCTCTTTGTGGATGACTTCACTTGTTGAAGATCTTCCTCAGGATTGTCTCGTTCAATTGCCACTCGTAATTGTCAACCCCCAGTCTGCTGAGCCTGTCCGCCTCTAGATTGGACTCCCCAGGCAGGTGGATGGCCGAGAGCGATATGTTGTTCGCAAAAGACCACTCCCATATGTCGATGGTTAGTCTGCACAGGGCAGGGGATCTGGTGCCCCCCTGTTTGTTGAGGTAGTACATGCAGGTGGAGCTGTCCGTCTGTATGCAGACCGAGCTGTTGTTGATAACCAGAAGGAAAGCTTTCAGAGCAGGCCATATAGCCATCATTTTGAGCCAATTTATGTGCCTCACCTGGTTCTCTCTTGACCATATACTGTGGGTGTTCAAAGTGGCTCCCCAACCCTCGAGAGAGAAGTTCGGCGGGCTGGAGCTGCCTGAATTGTCTGCCCGCCACGAGATTGGTTTCCATCCGCCACCATTGTAGGTCCTGGTGATGATGCGCTGGCATGCTGACTAACTCCACTTGGGAATCCATTTCCTGGCTCCATGGGGCTTAAAATGTAGCTGCAACCTCCTCATGTTGAGCCTGGTATGAGGCACTGACATGAGGTAAGATGCCAGAATCCCTAGCAAGTGCTGGTACCACCATGTCGAAATAACTGCCCTTCTTAGGAAATGCCCTGTAGTCGCTTTGATTGCTGCAACCTTGTCCATGGTGGGGAATATCATCTCTGCTTTCGAATCCCAGAAGAGACCTAAGAAGGTCAAGGACTGAGTAGGCTGAAGCTGTGACCTCTTGAGGTTAATGGAGAACCCAATTCGTAGAGCGTATGCATAAGCCTGGCTGCTGTGTTCTCAACTCCAGCTGGAGAATCCGCTCGGAACCAGCCAGTCGTCGAGGTATGGGTAGACATGGTGGCCTTTTGACGTGAGCAGCGCCGCCACCGCATTCCTTAGTCTCAAACACCCTCGGGGCTAAATTGAGACTGAATGGGAGAACTTTGTATTGGAAGTGGAAACCCATGACACAAAACCGTAGGAAGGAACAATGTGCCTGCCAAATTGGGACGTGTAGATATGCATTCTTCAGATCCAGGGAGCATGTCCAGTCTCCTCCACACAGGGAATTGCTATCTATGCTGGCGTCACCATCTTGTACTTTTGAAGGGGTAGGTAAAGGTTTAAGGATGACAGATCTAGGACAGCTCGCAGGCCTCTACCTGGTTGTTCTTCTGAATTGCGAAGATGCAGGAGTAAAAGGCCAAGTCTTGTTGTGAGGGAGGGCGGGGGAGGACTTCCACTACTGCCTTGCTCACTACTAGAGAGAGGACCTCCACAAGGAGAGATAGTGTCCCATTTTGCGGGAGCGGAGGGGAAAAGAGGGGGACTTGCAGTATTGGAAGGCAGAAGCCCTGGGGAATCACAGAGTATCCACGGGTCCCCTAACCGTGTCCGTCAGGACTGAAAGTGAAGGGGAAGCCTGCCCCCCACCGGAGAGCTATAGATCCTGATGACCCTGTCACTGCTTCTTTCCATCTGAGGATGCTGCCTGGGAGGGGGACTAGAAGAAGCCCTTGTGCGTATTCTTCTGCTGTTTACGCCATTGTTGGCTGTGAGACCTGTCGGGCTGTCTAGAGCAGTGGTCCTAGAAGCCACCGAAACCCCCAAAGGTACAACCTCTGTTAGACCGCGACTGGCCCTGGCCTAAGCTCTTAGAACCTGGCTTTGTGAGTATAGCCAGAGATTTGGCCTTCAGCCACTTGATTTATAAGCACTATGAGTGTCCTTCCATGCAGTCCTGTTAAGCAAAAGCACTGGCAAAGCCAACAGTTTTGGCTTGTGTATAAGTATTAGCCAGGCAGTGCTATTAGATCCCCAAGTACTCTAACCATTTTGCACCTGCTACCATCAATGGCCAGTTAATACCACTACGGCAGTGACTGGCAAGTTCCTTTACCGTGCCTATAGATGAGCCCGAACTGTTGGCATTGCCAATGCTTGTTCAGATTTGATTTTGAATTTTTATGGTGGGGTTTCCACTCATTCTTGCAGACCAGGTGTATCACATTTTTAATTGTTCTATCTGCTCATCGTTCTGTTTTGCCTCTATCTAAATGGTCATATCTGTGTTTCTATGTTTCTCTTGATTTTACAGACTTCGCCCTGAAGAAGGACCGTTTGTGGTCCGAAATCATTGGCCAATGTTGTCTGCCTCATTGCTAATTACATTTTATCACCTCTAATTGTTTGTTGGACTTTAGCTTTTTTTGAAATTAGTTTTGAATGGAACATGAAATGTGGTATTACATTGGGTCGTTAAAGCATAGTAGTGTTTTTCACTAAAAGTGTGCAGCCATCACTGCAGGATTTTCTTTACTGCGTGGATTGTTTGTTGCCTTGCACCTACAGATTTGTTTTATTGTATATAACCACTAGTATCTTTTATATTCATAATAGTGGTGCCCACCCCCCATCTGTTCCACAATATGGCAATTACCCTGGTTTGTAAAGGCTCTACTCAGTATGCCATTGGTGTATCTTGAATGCATTTTTGAAATAATGAGGCTTTAGTACTGTTTGTTATTATATTAATCCTATACTTTTTGTTGCTATTGTACATGTGAGAGGCCACTTCATGTGAGGTCATCAGGAGTGGGAGGGACAGGGCCAACGTTCAAGTGTTGTCACATCCCATAATTTTGCCAGGTGTATAATGTCAATCCCGCTACGCCTGGTATTTTGGTGAAATGACATCCATGGTTGCTTCCTAAACTTTGATATTGAGGACTATCAGATAAGTCGCTCCCAGACCTTGGGTTACATCCACATTCACAGTAGGTCTCTCCTAGAGCTTTGGGTTCTCAGCATTCACAGCAGGTCTCTACATGCCTTGGGTTTCTTCAACATTCACAGTAGGTTTCTTCTAGACCTTGGGCCTCATCCCGAGTTGGGCTGTATTCCCGGCTGTAATACCGCCGACTGTAATAGCCTTTGCACCGACCGGTCCGGTGGTATTACCACTGGATCACGTGTTGGGCCTTGACGGTAAATCCCCATTCCTGATTGGGTCCATTGGATCCAATGGGGAATTTTTGGTGCTAATACTGTGGGCTAATACAGTCAGCTGTAATACAGCCGAAAACAGGGATTTTCACCTCCAGAAAAAAGCTGGAGGTAAAACAGCCAATTTAGCATCCAACTCGTGATAGGGCCAGCCCTTAAATGTGGCGGTAATACCATTACCACCGCATTTAAGGGCTACAGCCCAACTCGTGGTGAGGCCCCTTGTGTTTCTCAGCATTCACACCCGGTCTCTCCCTTACTTTGGGTTTATCGGCATTCACAGCGGTCTCTCCCAGACCTTGGGTTTATCATCATTCAAAATAGATCTCTCCCAGATGTTGGGTTTCTCAATGGCAATGTATACTCAATCGGCCTAAGACCCTATTTTCTGTTATCAAGGCTCCGTCCTCCCTTTCTAAAAATACCCCGTCTATTAAACCTACTCAGGAGCTGTGTGACTCCCTATCCGCTTTTTTCATCACGAAAGTCGACACTGTTCATGCCAATATTACGAACCGTCACAACTCTCTCATGCACACCTCCCCACCTGATAATCAGCTTGTTTATGAAGATACTGCTCCCTCTGACCTGTCTTGGTCACTCTTCCCTCTCTTCTCTGAAGATATGGTTTCTAAAGCTATGCTTAAGATTAAGTCCTGCTCCCCTGCAGATCCACTCCCACTCAGAGTGATGAAACAACTACCTGTCCATCTTTTAGGTGAGATTACAACTGCTGTTAATCTCTCCTGTCAGTTGGGAAATGTCCCGGCTGAACTCAACGCTGCTCTCATCATTACCCTTCTTAAGAAACCTTCCTTTGACCCATCTCTTCCCTCTAATTTTCATTCCATCTCTCCCCTCCTCTGTTTAATGAAACTTCTTTAGTCACTGGTTTCTCCGTTACTGTCTTCCTTTTTGGAGTCATACGGGATGCTTGACCCGGCCCAGTCTGGTTTTCTCCCTGGCAGAGGAACAGAAAGTGTTCTTGTCTCTGTGCAGGATGATATGGCCAGGCTAGTAGATCAGGGCAGTGTTGGTGCACTGATTCTTTTAGATCTTTCAGCGGCATTCGAAACCGTCGATCATGCCATCCTGCTCTAACGCCTGGCCCCGATTGGTGTCTCGGGCCAGGTATTGACCTGGTTTGGCTCCTTCTTGGCTGACAACTCCCAAACTCTTTCCTTGCCCCGTTTCTTTTCTAAACCGTCTCATTTCAGCTGTGGTGTCCCCCAGGGTTCTGCCTTGTCCCCTATTCTTTTCAACATCTACACCTTTCTGCTGGTTCGCCTCATTCACTCCCCTGGCATCATGTGCTATTTGTACGTGGACGATACCCAGCTGTTGATCCGTTTAGATCTGGATCCGGCTGGGGGTGTCCGCGTGCCTTTATAAGTGCCTGTCTGCCATTGGTGAGTGGATGAGCCATAACTGGCTGTAGCTGAATGGGGACAAGACTGAGGTGCTGGTGGTGGGTTCCCCTCCTGATCCTTCACTATGGATTGCTTCTTTCTGTCATTCCTCTCTCTGACCTCTCCCTGTGCCTTCCCCCAAGGTTAAAAATCTTGGAGTGATTATTTCAGATGATCACTCCCCAACGGCCCAAGTAGCCTCGGTATGTCAGCAGGGTCACTTTCAGCTTAAAATACTCTGGAAAGTGCTCCATCTAATCCCTGCACTACTCTGTCCTCCTGTAGTGGCAGCTATGATTTTTAGCAGGCTGTATTATTGTAATTCCCTGTATCTAGCGCAACCTAAGGGGCTGATTGATTGGTAGGCTACAACGACTTCAGAATTTGGCGGCGAGGCTAGCAACGGGTACCCCCCATGGATCCCATATAACCCCTGTGCTATGCTCTCTTCATTGGCTACCCGTGGCACAACATTTCAGTTTAAGGCCCTCTGTATCGTTCATCGGGCTGTGCACGGTTTGGGTGCTGAGTACTTATCTGCCAAATTTGTGCAACATGTCCTTAATCTCCCTTTACGATCAGCTTCTACCCCTTTCTCGCCGCTCGGGAATGGGCGGCCGCACTTTCTCTGTTTCAGCAGCATTGCTGTTGAATAGCCTTCCTTCCACCATTAAACTTTTGCCTAAACATCTGGTTTTTCGGAAGGCTTTGAAGACTCATCTTTTCTGAACTTTTGTCTTTGATCCTGCTCTGCGTCTTGTCTGGAGTGGTCTTTTTCTCTCCAGCGCCAAGATACCTTCGGGTGAACGTGCACTATATAAATTACCATAATATAACATTCGGGGTCCTTTTTAGGCAGACAATATTATGATAACCTCCCGTTAGGAATTTCTTCTTTGCAAGTCTCTAGGAAGACCTTCATCTTTAGGCTTCTTTTGGGGTTCCACTGCATAGCTCATGGACTTTTTTATAGGTCCTTTCCTTCCTGCCACCTTCCCACTTGAGCGGAAGTTCTCTGATGTACTCTTCTCCAGAGAGAATTGTGCAGGGTTGCCAAAAACTGCACTGCCACTTCCCAGATAGTGGCGTCCAGTGAACAAAGGGAAGGGCCACGGCTTCCTTCTGACCTTCGATCTCTACCTTCAACCTCTTCACCCTTCTCTGACTTCCTCTTGTCCCATTATATTGTGCATCCTTGGACTGTGTGCCTGTTTCAGCCCTTATGATTGGTTGGGGCTGCCAGGCATTTATTTTATGGCTTTTGATTTGCTCCTGGATCATACTCAACTGAACAGATTTTCAAATGTCTAACTGGGCGGCTTCTTATTCATTAAGGAGGGGATTCTCCTCATCTCAATGTACAGCAAACTTCATATGTGGGCCGCAGTGTCACCGCCATCTTGAGGTCCTTGTGATGAGAGCTCGGGTGTGTGTAGCGTTGTACGGATCCTGAAACGCAACGCTCAGCATCCTGTGTCCAACCTCAGGTATCGTGGCCGCAATCTTCCTTTATTATGTGTGTTTGTGTAATTTCTTCCCTTCTGGTGTGTAGACTTTATGCTTTGTCTTGAGAAACTGGTGTCTTTCAGGCAGGGTCTGATCTGGGGGCACATTGGGAAGTGGCTGGACCAATTAGCCGTGAGATGGCCTCAACTTCCATCTTTGGCATTATTGGTTTTCTGCCTTGCACACACTCTGGGTACCTCTGCTGATACAGTCTTCCTGTGCTCATGTTCTGGCACAGTGGACTTCATTTTCCAGGTCAATATACCTTCCACTTGAGCTACACCCTTAGCTGTATGTGAATTTGTCTTGTCCAGCAGGCCATCCAGAACACCATTAATGCTCTTTCAATGGGGATTCCTTCTTCCGGCACGATCCTGAAAGTTTTATTCAGTGTTTGCATGAACCGTACCACATCCCCATTGGCTCTCGGCCAGCATAGGGTGATGCAACGTTGTTTAATGTCATGGAATGCCATGAAATCATTTAATGTGCCACTCTGGAAAGGAGGTCCATTATCTGTATGGATGAAGTGTGGCAATCCATGTGCCATGCTTCAATGACTGGGATCACCACCTCTGACGCTGTTGAACGGAGAAACTAGACCACAGGAAATCGTGAAAATTCAACAAGAATTACCAGGAGGTGTTTATTCTGCTGAATAGTGCCAAAATACATGTTCTTTGTGTGCCATGGTGTGGATGCTCTCTCCGGTGACTGAATCAGATTGCTTTAGGTATTTCCCCAGCCAATTGGCACCAGTTGCAATTTGCCAGCATTGCATCACCTTATTTTCAAGATCAGGGAACTATCCTTTATCTCGTAGACAGAACTTAGTTTTACTGGCCCCTTCGTATCCCATGTGTGCTCTGGCCATGGCCTATGGTATCAATCCCCTCAGTAGCACCCCATCTGCACCAACGTACAGTTCAGCACAGACTATCCATAGCCCATTCATAAAGGCTTGTGTATCCGGCGTGCAATGACTTACATTAGCCAGTAGTGTCTTCCATTGTCAACCCTGTAACCTTTCCACCGCCATTAGCACACCTCTGTGCTGTGCCATGGCAGAAGCTATGTCTGAGTGACATAGAGCTGGGAACCACTGCTATGGTGATCAGATGTTCTGTTTCCTCAGCTTCACCTGCCATCTCTGAGGACAGGTCTACTGACGAAGAATGATTTTGAGACAGGTAGTCTGCTGGATTAGTTGCTCTGGACTCGAATTTGAGAGTCACTCTGTAATCCTGCAGCTGCAGCATCCAGCATTCAAGCCGTAAGGGTGGACGGAGTGCTAAACCCCGCAAGATTGGCAGCAAGGGCTTGTGATCCGTGATCACCATTTATGGGGCGTCCAAAAACAAAGGTGGACACGACAGCACATCCACATCACAGCTAGCAATTCACACTCAACCTGAGAGTACTGTCTCTCTATGGGGTCAACGCCTTGCTGGCTAACGCCACCGGTTGTCATACACCACCTAAATCCAGCACCCCCAGTCCTACTGGGCTGGCATGCACAATCATTTCTAACTGTCGTAACGGTCGAAAAACGCCATTGTCATGTTGTCCGCTAGAGCTGCTTTTGCATCATCAAAAGCTATGCGAGTCCCCTAATTCCAGATCCATTCGGGATTTTTGCAGATTAAATTTCTCAGGGGATCGGTGAACATTGCCATGTTGGGTGCCAATCTCCCACAGAGATTAATTATACCCAGGAAGTGGCACACTTCTGCCAGAGTTAGGTGGCACAAACATCTTGATTGCAGCGATTTTTTGAGGATCTGCTGATATGCCTGCATGGTGAAAGACAAATCTGAACAAGTTAACTATTTTTGGAGAAACTGACAATTGTCTTCATGAAGGATGAGGCCCTTTTGGCATAGGCTCTGAAATACAGCTTTCACGTGTCTCAAATCTTCTTTTTCCAAGGTGAAATGTGCAATAACATCACTTACATTTATCACCCCCATCTAGGCCTGGTAGCACCCCTCTCACAGTATTCTGAAATACTTTAGCTGCCGACGAAACACCAAAGCTCAGATGTTTGTATCATTGATCTGAGTACTGTTGGAGAGACCCACCGTGTTGTGTCCTCTACCTTCTCAATAACGTCAGCCTGTTCCAATCTTCAGAGCTTTTCTTTGACTCTTTTCCATAAGTGAAATTAAATCCGGCGATGCCGTAGCGCCACTGGCTGAACTGTTGCATCAACATGTAGACGTACTTTCTGCCCCTTCAGGCACCCTTCTCCTTTGAATAAGTCTCAGTATTTTTTTTATTTTTTATTGTGTCTTCGTCAAAACAAAATCTTGACTTTTTACACAAATCATTCAAAATTTCAAAACAAAGTTTCTAACAATACTTAGTGTCAATACATCATACAAAAAGGAATAACAAAAAAAAAGGAAAACAGGACAAAAAAATAATAATCATTCATATATTCTTATGTCTTAAAACAATAAAATTTCTATAAATCTAAAACCGGATACCAAAGAGAGAAGAAAAAAGAATGAGCAGAGAAGAAAGAACAAGAGAACAAAAGATGCAGAAAAAAGGTCTTAAGACCAAAAAAAAAATTAAATACAGGGAGGATAATTATCCTCTGCATTTCACAATTCACATTTTGACATAACTTTCTCATTTCATAAGTTTCAGTATTTTGTTTTTAAACCCTTGGAATACACACTGAACATGAAATGCACCAATCCTACACTTTCTGCGGTGCGACAGCTTAGTAGGGTATCAGTTGCTTCAGCGGTAACATAGAAGATGGCAGCCATGGGCACCCTGTCACAGGGGCTTAGAACGCACCCTCCAGTGGTAGCAGACGCTTCCCTCCATATATAAATATGTGTATTCTTGGAGTTGCCAAAATCGATAATGGGATTGCTTTTAAAACTGTTCTGCGGGCGTAACATTAAAAGATACACCCGTGTCAATGAGCACCTGGGATATGAGTTGATAGTATCTGGACTGCACAGCGTTGCTGCCAGTGCTCACCTAATGTTCCGTTCGAGATCTCTGAAATAAAGAAAACATCTTCTGTATCGAAGGATTCATCTAGTCCCTCATTTGTTTCTGGTGGTTCTTGTAACCCACTTTAATTCTAGTTGGGCGTCCTCTCCCTTGACTCTGCAAGCTCTGGAATAGTGGTGGCAGCCACACCGCACACATACTTGCAAAGAGGTTTATTTTACTGCACCGTCCACATTGTTGGCCATTAACTAGGCAACCTTGAGTCTGTGGCAGAATGCCCCAACACGGCTCACACAAGGACTTCATCAGCTCATGTTTTTGTGGGTGAACGTTTCTCGAAATGCGGCATCAGACTGGTTGCCATGACGTTACACATACACAAATGGAGGCGCGTACTCGCGCCCGGCTTGGCTTGGATGCTCCTTACACAGCTTCCACAGCCTCCATCGTTACAGGTAAAGACCACTGCAGACGCTGCACGGCGGCTCTCTTTTATTACAGAAAGTAGCCATAGCAATCACCTCCTGTACATTAATCTAGTAGCAGAAACCAACATCCTGGGAGAGTTTGGCACACGATCACCTGCATAAGTTAATTTAGCTTGATTTATTTAAACACAGTGACAGATTACATGCCCGCGATTTAGGCCCAACACATTTCAACCAGCATTTATTCTGACATGTACAGATCTCGCACAGAGAATCTCGATTTATAAGGTAACTTACTTGCCAGGGTTTAAACCATTTGATAGAGACCATCACATATTGACCTGATAAATCATGGACCTTTATGTATTTTCAATGTTTTTACAGGTATCCTTCTGGGCTTTGCTCTGGGTATGTATACCTTAACATGTATGATTTCACCATTGTTGATCAACGTTTAAAATGTTGAAAGTGATGTAATAACACTGACTATTTGATCTATTTGGATTATTTTAAATAAGGCTCTGCCCTGATGAAGGAAAAATTGTCTCCGAAATGCATTGGCACATGAGCCCTTTTGATGAGGCAACTTGGCCATACCCATTGATTCTACTTTAGATTAAAACCTCATCTTTATTCACAAAGAAAAGTCTCTGGAATCCTTACCGATCAATTATGATGAACTTTGAACATGAGTTTATCTAAGAAGATACTTCATTTAATCTGAATCAGTTCAACGTATTAGTAACCCCTATCAGGGGAACACAGTGAGACCAACCGGATAACTGTGTATTGTCCACACAGTTTCTTGCATTTCTGTTTTTCGATCCAAGTGTCGTGGGATCTCTCAACTGCTCTGCTCTTAACAATTTAACTTAAAGACCTACAACAGTCATTTGATAGTTTCTATGAAGAACATTAGAGATATTGAGAAATGTATAGAGCTGTGCCCACTTTTCGCATACAGCACACATCAGTGGTATACCATCTTCCTGAACTAATAAAGAGGTTCTTGTCTGCCTGCCATGCTCAGGGACCCCACAGGTGCAGTTTTAACTATGTGATTTTGTGTTACCGCCCTATGAACATTTTCCACAAATCCTAGATGTGTTCATATTTTGTATGTCGTTAAATGAACCATGGGTAATGTAACTGTTGGGGGTCACATACATAATGTTGCATAATATCATTTTGTTCCACTTTATACTTGGCATGTGATGTCCTGTCTGGTGCACGTGATGTCATCAGCTAAATAAAAGGGCTGCACAGCTCCCCCTGCGGCAGCTGAAAACCAAACTCACCGACTCCTGTGTGTATTCCTTGCCAGCATGCAAGAGGGGGCCAGACCATACCAGGCCCCATAACAGTACCCAAGAATCCCATGGAGACGGTAATTGAGTTACTTTGTCTAGCCCCAGCTCATATGCGACGTGGCCTTTTATTGACTGAGGGATGTAATATCCCGCACGTTAGATAGCACAGCAATGACAGCGTGTGCAGCTGACATTCTATAAAATAAAGTCGTCACGCAGGGCCCCTGCAGGGTTGCAAGGGCGCATTCTTTTTTCTGAGTGACAGACGGAAGTGACCCCTCCCATCCTACACAAACGGGGAGGAGAGGCATGTGGGAGATATATACTTCCTTTCTCTTTGAGCTCCTAAGTATCCTGTATAGATGCGGCGCATTACAAAACACAGAATAAATTAAGTGTATTCCTATTTTTTACCTCAATAAAATAGCATTTAAAAAAAACCCTAAATAAACGATAAGCTGTGAGGAGAGACGAGACTGGAGACCGTTGCATTAGAGTAACGTCCAACGGGGAAGAAAAAGAAATACGTTCTGGAAACAGAGCTTGTTTGTTTTCTCTTCCAGTCTAAATGTGTGAGAAATGGTGCCTGTAGACAGCCTTCATGTGAGAAAAAAACATGACAATTATGAGGCAAATATCCCCAGGCTTCTTTGCGGTAACACTAT
Organism: Ambystoma mexicanum; assembly: GCF_040938575.1. Classification (NCBI taxonomy): domain Eukaryota; kingdom Metazoa; phylum Chordata; class Amphibia; order Caudata; family Ambystomatidae; genus Ambystoma; species Ambystoma mexicanum. The sequence goes on from NC_090937.1 coordinate 644,272,206, forward strand.
GGAAAGGGAAGTGTTTTGCAGATATAAACACCACATTTAAAAATCATGCTAATAAAAGTGCGACGGCATTTGGTCTTTTTTCAACAATGGAGACCAGGGTGTGACCAATGCTGTCTTACAGCCAGACTATAAATAGTACATGTTGTATTTTGAGCAGAGGTCGGAAAAGGAAACGTTTCTCCAAGCAATGGAAAGCACGTGAATTTGTTATCGTGGTTGAAAGGTGCAGAAGGAGCGAGGAAGTCATCTGTCAATCGCGTAGCTCGCAAATGGAGCCTCAGCCAAGCCTGGAGAAGTGTTGGTCCATAAAACTCCTGTCATGTAATAGGTGTGGGGTGCAATTCCCACTCCTCCCCAACACAGGGTTGAAATGTGCTCATGTATTTTTGGTTAATACTGACAATGAGTGCTGTCTCGGGAGGATAGCTCAGGGGCAACACGCTCGCCTTAGAAACCTCTTGGTATTAAGCGCGTTATAACTAAACTATTACAATTTACAATTATATTAGAACATGCTTTCTACTTGATAACCAATGCTTATGCAATTGAGGGCTGTATTGGTGGTTATGAAAGGGGGAGAAGAGGGAATAACAAAATATACTAGACCAAAAAGTCAACAACTTACCCCACCATATTTTATAAACATATGAAGTCACCCATACCCCCGCCAGTAAAGTGAAGTGGAGGAAGGGGACACAAGGGCCGGGAAGTATGGGTGGGAAAAAAAGGATGGGGCCCTTGTGCCTGAAGTTGTAACCACCACTATGATAGAAGATATATTTCACACATACAAGTCCTTGAAAGTGTTCCAGATGTCATTGCTACCTATATCATCCTTATGATATGGGTGGCAATGACACCTTTTTGTAATTCGAATGTAGAGTTGTTGCATCAAACCACGTCTCCATCATTGGTCTGCATGAAGATTTACAAAATTACAGTATCTCTGTCTTCGTTCTGGCGAGAGCCAAAGCCCTACCAACTCAGTTTCTTTTATTTCAGTGGGCAATCTACCTGTCTGTGCAACAGTGCCATTTCCTTGTCGCCCGACAGCATATAACCCAGTACCAAGTTGATTCCTTCAAATAAATCCCCAAATTATGACACCTCCAAAAGATGGCATCAGGGACCCCACTTCCCAACCACAGTGCCAGCAGAGGTCAGGATCTTGCATATCACACGGGTGCATTCTGGTGAGGGTCCAAGAATTCCTAAACATAATTCTCTGTTGTGTAAAGTGCAACCACAAGTCTAACTTCCCTCCATGCACTCATCTGCATATTTTGTCCTTTTTGGGGAAGAGATCATTCGTCTCAGTTCCAAGGACAATTCCTCCTTCATTCTCCTCTCCCCGGAGCCAGATGTATGATCTAGGAGTCTTGCTATAGTGACAGCTGAGAGCTTGTTCAAAGAAAGCAATGTGAACAGCAAGAAAGGATACAAAATAACGAAAGTTCTGACTGAGGCTGTATTCTCCAAGAGGGTACAGAGTTTCTGGTACCTACCTCAATCCCTATTCTTTAATTTATACTGAAATCTGACGAACTCAAATTCAACCATTTGATAATGAACACATATATTGTTGATTTTCCAGATCCCTGCTGATGAGCAGCTGCCCCAGAAAAGCTTTGCATTACCAACCCTCACAGCAGGGTACCCCATAAGGAGGCTCCATCATGAAGGAAGATGCTAGCGTCAGTTACCTCAAGGGGTTTACTGAGTCCGGGCAGTGTGACAAATCCCTGGATATCGTCCCCTTTTCACTAGGGGGAGCCCCTTTTCACGAGAACGCAATCCATTTTAAAAGTATTGGGACGAGGAAGAATAGGAGTTCCCTAAGTGAAGATCCCTTCCCCAACACTGTGACAAGGAAGATCCCCAATTACTCACAAGAGAGTGAAAAGATCAGTACTGTGACGAGGGAGAGGTATGGAGGCATGAGGATTATCTGCAAGAACCACATTCAACAGTCTAGTGTTTTCCCAGAGCCAGTATAAAAGGGAAGACACACTCAGGAAGTGTGTGAGAAGCTACTCCTGGAGGAGCAAGGAGCAGGAATGCTGTGGTGAAGCACAAGCAGAAGAAACTGTGAACCGGAGGCTCTGTCAGAAGGAGGGGGTCCCTTTTCCCACCAGCGAAGTGCTGAAGACTATGAGAAGCACAAGAGAAACCCTTGACAAAGGACCTGATATAGAGACTAACCCTCTCTGCGGGAACCAGGGAAACCACATGCTGAGGAACTGCCGCAGCATACCAGGGAAGGGGGGGCTGCAGAAGCCCAAATCCAAAGCAGAAAGACCCCAAGACCGACCAGATACTACTGGGAGAGACCCCAAATGTACAGGGGTGACTGGGGCGGTTGGCAGGGGCAAAAGGGAGCAGTGGGATACCCTGACCCAGCTAAACAGGGAAGAAGGAAAGCATGGAGTACCCGTTCCGAGCCACCAAGAAAGAAAGCAAAGAAGGCGGGTCTGGGACCCACCCCCAATAAAGATTACCATCATCAGTCATCGGCCTCGTCGGAGTACTTTGCAGGCTAGTGAACCAGGCTCTCTTTTATTACAGAAAGTAGCAATAGCATGCTGTCACGAAAGAACCTTACGGGTTTGAGACCCGTATCCCAGAGGTTTGAAAGCAAGGTGAAACAAGGCGAGAGAAGCAGAGACCAGAGGCAGTGAAACACCCTCCAAGAGGTTGTGCGACCTGCATGACAGTAGTCAAGACAAGAAAGGCAATCTCTTGACATTGTAAGTAGCCTAAAGAAAGTCCAGGAAAGGGAAACATTTCCCCTGGTTTTTGTAACCACAGCGAGAAGCCTGAGTGAGACCAAGAGAAGGGAGCCATTCTCTTGGCATGAACATTTTTGAGTTGAACTTCGCTTTCCTTTTGTGCCAGAGAACTTTCCTACTGTGGAACTTTGTTTGTTTTGTACCGTTTTGAACTTTTATTTTTCCCAAAGTTGGAACCCTGATTGAAACTCTAATTCACTCTTCTGGATCAAGAAGGGCCAACTCCTTTCTACTTTGGTTGATAAAGTAAATTAAAGTTACTCACCATAGTGACTAGAGTATTCATAGTCCATATTCCCCTTTCCTCCATCATTGTGGGGCGTCCTCCAACATGGGGGCAGTACCGGATCCTTTGGCAGCAAACAATTGAGCTTCCCTTTTACATTTAGTACAGTGCGCGTGGAAACCCCCTGCCGAGGCTCCGCCCCGCCTCACCTCAGTCCCCTTTGAACACACCAGACGCTTAGATACCTGGATAAACTTATTACATACTAGCCCCTGGTATACGAGCGGGGGAAGGCGGGTGGGACATATGGAGGAAAGGGGACTATGGACTAGGAGTACTCTACTCACTATGGTGAGTAACTTTGATAACTCATACGTCCCAACCCCTTTCCTCTATCCTTGTGGGTGATTCCACTGAACAAGACCATACGATGGAGCCGACAACCTGCCTCATAATTAGGACGAAGCAAAATTCTTTCGAACCGCCTGACGGAACTCTGCATCGCGCCTGTAGCTGGTATCTAGGGAATAGTGCTTACAGAAGGCCAACAAAGTGGCCCAGTTAGCTGCTTTGCTGATGACATAACAAGAAGCATGTTTCTGAAATGTGACGGCTGTGGCCTTAGCTCTGACCGCAGGGTCATGAATTTCCTTACGGATCTGGTTTGCCCATGGCCGTGTATGCTTGCGAATTGGCCTGAGCCATCCAATGGGCGATGGAAGCCAGCGAAAACGTGATAATGGCTTGGACTTCCTGAATAATTGCGTCCGAGAGTGGTAAATGTTGAGGACCCTCTTGATGTCCAAGGAACGCAGGGCCCTTTCTGCCTCTGACTGCGGGTTCGAGAAGAACACCGGCAGGCAGATCTCTTAATTCAGATGAAATGGAGAGACCACCTTGGGCAAGACATTTGTGCGAGTGCGCAAGATTACTTTGTCGTTATGAAACGTGGTGAAGGGCTCGCACAAAGACAATGCCTGCAGCTCACTGACCCTGCACGCAGAGGTGAGAGCTACCATAACAACCGTCTCTAGCGTTACCAGCCGGATGTCTACAGAGGCCATAGGCTCAAAGGGTTTGCACTGCAAGGTTTCCAGGACCACATTTCGGTCCCAGACTGGATGCGGCCTATGCACCAGAGGAAAATGCCTAAACAACCCCTTGAGATGGGCCTTAGCCACTGGGTTGGCCGCTGAAAACACATACTCAGGGGAATACTTGTAAGCCCCGATGGCTGCTCAATAAGTGCAGCAAGTATCCACCTGAACTCCTGAAGGGGCCAGGTGTGCTAAAAAAGCCAGTACGCCATCCAGAGGACAGGTGACAGGATCCAGACACCTGTCACGAGCCCAATGGCAGAATCTAGTCCATGTACTCTTATACTGGGTCGGAGTAAAGGGCCTTCTGGCCTGTTGAATGATGTCCCAGTTGTTATCCGAAAATTGAGCATGCTGAAGCTTTAGCTGGTCAGGAACCAGGCCACCAGTGCCAGCCTGGCTGGGTCCGGATGTTCCGCTGCCCCACAAGGCTGCATCAGGAAGCCCCTGTTGGGGATCAGAAGGTGGACGGGACCCTGGGAGCACAACTAGAGCAGATCCGAAAATCAGACTCTCGAAGGTCAATTGGGAGCAATCAGGATGAAGTTGCAGTCCACCGAAGCCCAGAACTTGTAGAGGGTCCCCGCTGGAGCATAGGAGGGGGTTGGAATGCATAAAAGGCCATGCAAACAGATCTGGAAGGCGTCTCCCAGAGACCCCTAACACCGGCATGCTCATGAAGCAAACTGGGGGCACTTGGAATTCCGAGGAGATGCGAACAAGTCCAGGTCTCTGAACACCCAATGCTGGAACAGGGGCAACAAGGAGTTGGGGTGAAACTTCTTGTAGGTGTTGAACCCCAAGCGGCTCAGTTGATCCGCTTCTGCATTGCTGTCCCCATGTGAGGTGGACTGCTGTGATCCAAATCCCTCCGTCAGGGCCCATTGCCAGATCGCTACAGCTTCCATGCAGAGGAGAGGGGAATGGGCGCCGCCCTGCTTGTCCAGGTAAAACATTGTAGTAGAATTGTCCATCCTGACCAAAACCGACCTGTCCCTGATAAGGGGCAGAAACGCCTTGAGGGCCAGGCCCACTGCCCTGAGCTCGAGCAGATTGATATGCAGGAGGGCTTCTGCCCTGGATCATGCACCATAAATCGCCTAGCCCTCCAGAGTAGCCCCGCAGCCCCAAAGGGAGGAATCCGTCATCACCACTAGGGCAGGCTCCGGTCGGGAGAAGGGGGCTCACTGCCGTCCATCAACGAACAGCGAAGATCAGGCAGGAGGAGCCGGGGTATTGGAATACTGTCCGACTGAGACCCCAACTCCTGATCCCAATTTGCCACCAGGTGCAGCTGGAGGGGCCTCATTTTGAGATGGGTGCACTGCACTGTGAGCACGCAGGAGTCCATAAATCCCAGAATGTTCTGGCACCACCATGCCGAGGTGGTCGAGTTGGCCAGAAAGTGCCCTACCACTTTGTGAACAGAGAGGAGGCTCTTGGGTGTAGGGAACACCTGCTGAACGGCCGTGTTCCAATGCACCCCTAGGAAACCCAGATCCTGGGAGGGGCACAAATGTGACTTCCTCTGGTTGAGGGAGAACCACAGCTGATGAAGGATATCCATCAATCTCTCGCAGGAGTGTACCACCCCTTCAGGCGAACCCGCCCTCCCTAGCCAGTCGTCCAGATAAGGGTTTAGGTGATGGCCCTCCAAGCGGAGGAGACCCGCCACTGCGTTCATCCACTTCGTGAAGACACAAGGGGCCGAGTTCAGGCCGAAAGGGAGCACCTTGTACTGGAAGAGGTACGGCATAAATGTGAACTGCAGAAACTACTGATGCGGCTGGTAGATGGGGGACATGCAGGTACGCATCCATGAGGCCTAGGGAACACATCCAGTCACCTGCACACAGAGACTCTGCTATGTCAGCTGGAGTAATCATCTTGAAGCATTCGAGTAGTAAAGACAGATTGAGGAATGACAGGTCCAGACCTACCCTCAGGTCAGCCTAGTTGTTCTTAGGTACCAAAAAAATCCTAGATTAGAAACCGAAGCACCTGTCTGACTGAGGAACGGGTTCCACCGGCTCCATCTACAAGAGTGAAAGGACCTCCCATAAAAAGTAGGGGACTTAATCTGACGACGAGGAGGAGAGGTGGTAGAGGAAAAGGAAGAGGAAGACTAAATCCTGTGGGGAATCTGGGTAGGATCCAAGGGTTCTTGAAAAGACACTTGCAGCTGACCTGGAAAAGAGCCAGTTGCCCCCCCCCCCCACTGAGGACTGTGACTAGGGGGTTGTCCTACCCTCTATAGTTTGGAACAATTGCATCCCTGATTTAGGTGCATGCGAATTTCTAGACCCTTTTTGGTGCCCGTATGATTATGGAGGTCATTTTTGAAAATGATGGTTTTGTCAGTGAAAACCACATATTTCTTACTCATATGTATAAAATCCACACAATTAAGATACAAAATACATTTCATAGAAAGAATAGTTAAAGAGATTACAACAGGACACAAATGATTTGTGATTTCAAAAAAAAAATTGTATTTTTTTAGTGCACATATTAAAGTAATTAAAGTGGAACAACAACCATTTACAATTTCAACATGAAGTTTGCTGTTCAAATAAAACGTGCCCATGTAGCAAGCAATGAAAATAGAAATACAAAGAGATGAGACATTAAGCATAGGTGTCAATTGCCCGGCTGGTTTCTGACCTCACATGGAGCAGTGTCCCCGACCGTGACATCACTGTTACTTGGCGTCAGAGGCGGGAGCAGAAAAGGGGGAGTGGAAATACCCACGCTAAGTCCTCTGCTGCTTCCTCCTGTTGTCACTTGGCGACCTGTCAGGCTTCCGTGTTGTCGGGGGGAGATTCTCCCGGGGTCTGCTGGGCCGTCCGCGGACCTCCGGGCAGGGAGGCCCCAACTCCTCCCGCGTATCCCAAAAATGAGTATGAGGCACACACAAGAAGCAAGGTGGTTCTGCTGTTTATTAAACAACGGCAGGGATGGGTCAAGGATCGTACGCCTCCGTCCTGACTCTCTCTCAAAATTCGTGTGGCTCGCAGGCCCTTTTTACCACAGTATGACGCGCTACTTGCGTCACCTGGGAAAGTTAGCAAAAAACCTATCGCCACTCTGGATTGGTTCCTCGAGTGGTAGGGTTAGTATAGCATACGTATAGAGAACGCTGTTAGTGGTTGAGGGTCAGTCAGGAGGTATACTTGGGTTGTCCCTTCTATTAGATACATGAAAATTGTTACATGAAGACCCCTGAGGATTGGCTAATGTTAATGGCGTCAGTGATAAGTGCCCCATGTTCTGATTGGTCCACTCGCGAGCCCCCCAGTCTGGGACCATCGTTGTTCCCAGCTCGCGGTGCACCTGTCATTTGCAACAATGTGTAACTATGTGTTTGTGCAGACATTGCGTGGATTTGTTCATATGCTTGAGGGCAGACTACTTCCACCGCCGCAGATGTCCATTGAGTCGCTTCAAGGTTGCTGCCTGTGTCTCAAAACGTGGGATCCAGGCGCCTCCTCCCTCCTGGGTCTGGCACCCTGTCAGGTTCGGCTTGGTCACGTGAGGAGAGACCGTGGTTGAGGCAGAATTCTGCACATTTAATATTGCATTTTCCACTGTGTGTCTGGCTTAGTTTGCAGGTGTGACCTTGGCTTCGGCTTGTGGCATGCGAGTTTGCAACATTGTTCCCTTGGCTGTCCGTTCTCGCCGGGCTCATTCTGCAGGGTCAGCAATTGTACTCTTGCTCGTTCAATGTTCGTGGAGGCTCTTGCTTGCGGCCTACTTGGGCCTGGTGCATAGGTGGGGATGTTTGATGCACGCACTGCTTTATCCCCAGTATCATGTCTTCGTTATATTTCTCATTGCAATGCATGGGTTAGGAGAAGCGTCAGCAAGCATTTTAGATGAGTTCGTTGTGCGTCTTGCGTTTCTGCATTTTGAAAAACCTATGTGAAAAATAATAAAGATGCGCGTCAGGGGGTGTGTCCGTCACCTACGTCATAGCACTGAATATGTTCTTCGTGTGGATTGGTGTGGGAGTGTCCAGTGTGCATGTTTGCACGGGTGTTCTGACCGTTGGCTAGGTCGTCATGGCATCTCTAACGATGTGTTTATTTACTGTTGAATGGTTCAGTCGAGTTCACCCATGCCGCAGGTGTCGGCTTGGGCAGGGCAAGCTGGTGGGCACATCCGTATGTTCCTGTACCAGGGTATTTGGTCGTCTGGTAGATAGGCAAACTCCTCTCGTGGCGGGTGTCTGGGCCGCGATCCTCTAGGCCAGGGGCGCGAGGGGATTGGTGGGACTCTTTTGTCCCATTCTCCCACTTTAGTCCCCCCTCTGGTCGACTTGTCGACCACAAACATATCTTTTTCCTTATCTCCTCTTACTCTCCATATTTTAGTTACTCCTCCCAAGTGTCCATAGTAGTTTACATGGTCTTCAAATGACCAATACATATATATACATGTTCCTCCAGGTGTGCAGTATACCCATTTCCCTATGTAGCTCCTTGGGTTTCTTGGGATTTCGAGCTTCACAGATGGTGGGTCCAGGTGGTTGGTGATGATCTGTTTGCGCAGTTTTTCTCTTTCTTTTATTATTGTGCCTGTGTGCTGGCCATCACCTGTCGGCATCAAGGGGTGCATACCAACCATTTCGATCATTTCGTCTGTAGTGCGTGCCTTCCGGGCCTTCCAAAATCTTATTATGATCAGTGCAGCTCCAGCCAGTATTATGCATCCAACTATAATCTTCAGTCCGTCCGACAGCCAAGATGGCATCCATGACCATAACATTGAAAACCAGCTGTCATCCTTCTTCACTCCTTTACTTTCTTCCATCATTTTGGAGTGCATCTGGGCCAGTTGTGATACTGCTTCTGTCAGTGTACCATTGTCAGCATCGTTAGCAGGAATAAATGTGCAGCATGATTGTCCTATCTTTGTGCAAACTCCTCCTTCCATTGCTGTAAGGAGATCTAATACATATCTGTTCTGTAGTGCTACCATCCTCACTGCTCGCAGTTCCTCTTTTATTGCGTTGAATCCATTAACTGTAGAATTAATTGTCATCATTAGCTCCCATCGAGTTATCTGGAGCCATTTTGCGTTTGCGTAAGCTTGTAGTCCCGGATGTATTATTGACGAGAAGAACATTGCTGCTCTGCTGAATAGTCTGTGTTCTGGTGGGATTGAAGTGAGTGCTGTTTCCGACCTTCCCCATAGGTAATTTCCTGTCAGAGGTTCTCCTCGTCTCTTCTTTCTATTCAGGACATTGTCGTTGTTGTTGTTTTCGTTCTCTGACCCCTTCTGAGGTTTTACAGATCTCTTCTTCCTCTTGTTTCCTTCATCCATTTTAGGGAAGTTCGCCATGTTCACATGTTTCTGGGGCACCACTAGTGATGGTACATTAACGTGTACCATTAACGTGTACCATTGTGCATATACCATTCCACAGAGGGGGCAGTGTGTGGTATGCCATGTTTCCGCATGCCCAGTAATGGTCCATTAATACTGCTGTTCCTGCTCCCCCCTCAAGTAACTCTATCACGCTTGCACAGTTGGTGTTGTATCACACGTCCACTTCTCCTCTATGTTGGTAGCATATCTTAGGTGCAGACAGCGGCAGTATGCTTATTGGGTCTTCATCCTTCTCCATCCACATCAGCATGGGTACGTACTTGCCCCAAATCGTCCAATATCTGTTATTGTGTTCATTTTCTCTTGTTACCATGTTGCTGCCAATCACTCCTATGTCCCATTTGTTGTCCATGTACACCTTCCCTGTTATTGTTACCAGTGGTCTTTCCCAAAATCCTTGCTTACCAGGAACTTCAGTGGCGTACCAGTCACATGGTAGGTATTGTAGTGTTACTTTCTTCGTTTCTCACTTTTCAGGACCACTTGTCATGTATCTGAATGCTTCAGCATGCAAACTGCTCTTGTGGTAACTCAAATAAGTCTTGAGGAAGTTATTTTCGTATGGATATGTGTCTCGCGTTTTCCACACCAGTTTCACCACCGTCCCTTGAAATCTCCCTTTCGTTTGGAACAGTGCCAGGTATATTATACATCGTGCTGTCTTTTCATCTATTTCCGTGGCAACGAATGTTCGAGAAGCGCTCATGGCGTATGGGATCAATGAGCAGACGTAGCAGCTGTCTTCTGTTGTCTGCTTACCTATTTGGGTCATGTGTTGGTACCACATGTTGTTCGAGACGTGTGCTGAATCTGTTATGTAATTATCAATACCTTTATTATCTGAGTATATGCTGCGTTTAACTCTATTTCCCTTATGTGGAGGCTTGCTAGTACCACCTGACGTAACATCTGTTGCAGCCGTGGGTGGGGGTACATTAGGTTTGGGTACAGCCAAAATATTGATAGCATAACTTTTCTGCCATACAGAGGCAGCCAAAAACCCAGTGATCATCAAAATCCCTATCATCTTTATTACAGAAGCTAGTCTCACTGGCATTTTGCTCTTACCTTGCTGTAGTCCGGCAGCTTATTCTTGCGACGTTAAAGTTGCCCGCCTGAAAATTCTCAATAGGCTTGTTATTAGTGTTAGTTGTTGTTTTCAAGCTCTCCCTATCAAGTAGTCGTTCAGTGCCCAGGCGAAGAGCTGTTCCCACGCCAATCTAAGCGATCTGTCTCTTAGGGCAGGCAAGTGTTGGTGAAGATGGGGCATTGATTGTTCTATGGCCAAGATAAATGCTGTGTAGTAGACACGTATCCTCCTTCTTTTTAGGTACTTTGGCCTTTTTATGTGATAGACAAATTGGTGTGATAGGGCTTCAGGGTAGTTATCGTCTGAGGGTAGCATCTACTCCTGGGCAATGAACTTTATTAGTTATCTGTTTTCTTAGCAATACAATAATACGCGGTACCTGCATGTGCGAGAAAGAAAAAAGAGAACATTCAAGTGTTTACATGTGTATATGTGCAAGACAATGTCCTTCAATTGGGTGGTTACTGTAGTGGGTAGAAGGTCGATGGGCAGAGGGTTTGGGGTTCAACTGGCGGAAGTCTCTTTACTCTTTGATCGTGTGACCATGGGGTGGGCGGTATGGGAATTACCAGTTTCTATTTCAGTGGTTGTCTCTGGGGAATCTGGGGGGTGGCAGGGTATGGAGACACTTAGGTCGTCAGCTGTGGTAGAAGTCTCTTCCTCCGTGGGTGACGCTGTCGCTGTTCTTCCAATGGCCCTGTCGGTGACACTAGGGCGGGTCTGGAGTTTGCAGATCTTTACGTCGTGTAGGTGATTCCAAGCACGCTTATCCTGCAACTTTGCTGCTCTCGTAGATACATCCTCTACAAGGTGGGGACCAGTGAAGCGTGGGCTGTTCCACTTTCTATTGAAATTGCGGAGTAGCACGTGGTCACCTTTAGCAATTTTGCACAGTTTTTCCTTTTCCGATCCTTGGTCCTCGTCTTCTTGTTGATAACTCTTAGACCCGCCCCGCGTGCGCTCGAGCTGTTGAGACACAAACACTACACTAGTAATCAAAGAAGACACATATTGGTACATTTCATCACCAAGAACAGTTGCAGTGTTTTCATAGTCTGTGAATGCCCTTGATGTTGGCGTTAGAGGAAGGCGCATTTGACGTCCGGTTACCACCTCGTGAGGAGTGAGGTGGTGGTCGGAGCCTGGTCTATTCCTCAGCTCAAATAGAGCTAACGGAAGGCAATACAACCAACTCTTCTTTGTTGTTTGCTGTATCTTTCCAATTGCCGCCTTCAGTAGGCCATTCAGGCGTTCGCATATATCGTTGGACTGCGGGTGATATCCACATGCAAATTTATGCTTAATTTTCAGTAAGGATGTGATGTGTTGGAACATTTCATTAGCGAAATGCGGGCCGTTATCCGACCGCAGTACCTCGCACACTCCCCACCTGGGGAAAATCTCCCACACTAGAAATTTAGCTGCTCTAAATGCATCTGGATGTGAGCAGGGTCCTGCCTCAATCCACCTGAAAAATGGGCATACCACTACAATCATGTACCTATTTCCTTGACATATGTTGATCATGTCAACGTAATCAATATGGATGTGCAGGAAGGGTCCCTCTGGCCGGGGTATAGTACCTTTTATCACTTTCAGTGTGTGACCGGCCGTAAACTGTTGACATGTGAGACAATTGCTGATAAAATTTGTCACATGGGAATTTAACTCGGGACAGAACCAATCTTCCCTAATTCGTGCTGCAGTAACTTCCTTGCCTGTGTGGGCTGGGTGGTGGAGTTGGCTCAGGGCGTTGTTCAATAGTGCCAATGGCATTACCATCTTTCCAGTGTTACCCTGGCGCCATAGTGCGTCAGTTGGCGACATTGTACATCCTCTTTTTACCCATATTTCTTTTTCTGCCATTGGTGCAGCCGCTTGTAACTCCATTATCTGCGTGGCTGGGAGATGAGTGTACCCTTCTCTTATCAACATCTCTTTAGCTATCCCCCTACCTCTCCCTCTCTCTGACTCTGGGGGGTGCCATATCTCACCAAAATATGCAGCATACTTCGCATGTGCGTCTGTTGCTGCATTTCCTTTTGAGATATGATCTTCTCCATTAGTGTGTGCGGTACATTTGACCAAAGCTAATTCTTGGGGTCATTTATTACTTCAATTAATTCAGCTAATAAGAGAGCATGTTGCACTGGGGTGCTGCCAGCTCTCCTAAACCCTCTTCTCCTCCATTTGGACAATCCTGAGTGGACAGTAGATGTGACATATGCGCTGTCAGAATATATAGTCACTCTTTTGTCAAAGCTTTCCTTCAACGCCAAGATCAGTGCAACCAATTCTGCTGCTTGAGCAGAGTAATGTTGTGGTAATTGTACGCATTTCACTGCCACACACACCAATTCCTCTGTCATTTTTACCACTGCTGCCACAGTTCTCCTTATCCCATCACTTTGGTCTATTGTTGATGACCCATCAATGAACAAGAGCTCTCCTCCATTTAGCGCGTCCTCTTCAACTTTTCTAGTACATGAGTACATTTCGGTAGTCTGCGTACAATCATGTGCATAGTCTCCTTCCTCAATGACTTCCGCTATAGACCTTGCAGGATTAACTGTGCTGCATCTAACAATTGATAATTCTGGTCTAGATAAGATGATCTCATAACCTGACGCCCTCTGCGTGGTTAGTGTGGACTTAGGCTTGTTCAATATTGCAAATAGTGCATGTTCCACAAATAGTGTGGTTGGGCACCCCATTGTAATTGATGATGCTTTCTCTACCGCGAAGGCAGCTGCGGCGAGACCTTGTTCGCAAGGGAAATGTCCTAACATTACAGGATCCAAGTGGCCGCTTTAAAATGCTACTGGTTTGTAACCCATGCTTGTTTTTTGAGCCAACACTGCTTTCATTACTGCTGAGTCGCAATGTGAAAATATAAAGAATTGTCGTTCATAATCTGGGGTGGCCAGTACCGGAGCAGTTGATATTGCATCTTTCAGTTCATCAAAGGCCTCTTTCATTTCCATTGTCCACCCCAATTTTTTCTCCCCTTTGTTAGCTTCTCTTAATGCCTCAAGTAGGGGTCCTATGTATGAGCTGTAATCAAATACCCATGCTCTACAGTAGTTGCACAGTCCCAGGAACTGCTGCAGTTCCCTCACTGTTTGTGGCAATGTCGTTTTTGATATGGCCTGTGCTCTTTGTGGTGCAATCTTTCTTCCGTATTGGGATATGAGCTGACCAATGTATAGTACCTGTTCCTGACAGTACTGTAACTTTTCTTTGTCTACCTTGTAACCCTTTTCAGCCAATATTGCCAGCATCTTCAATGAGTCCTCTCTGCATTTTTTTTCGCTTGTGCTGCAAATTATTATATCGTCAACATACTGCAACACTGTGCTTTCCAATTCAATGTTTCCCAAGTCCATCTGTATTACTCTGTTGAAAATTGAGGGTGACTCGCAGTACCCTTGTGGCAATCTGGTGTGTTTCCATTTTGTGTTTCTGTACGTGAAGCTTGTTAGATCTTGTGAGTCTGGATGCAGGGGTATTGAGAAAAAGGCATTTTTGAGGTCAATCACTGTAAATCGTGACGCCTCTGCTGGAATGCCACATAATATTGTGGCCGGGTTTGCTCTATGGGGTATTCTGCTTCCACTATGTTGTTCAAGGGCCTGAGGTCCTGGATGAAGCGCCAAGACCCTCCTTTAGCTTTGCACACTGGATATACAGCTGTGTTACATGGTGATTCTGATGGTACCAATATGCCATTATTTATAAGGGCCGTTATTGTTTCATATATGCCCTCATCTGCCTCTTTTGATAGTGGGTATTGCTTCACTCTAGGGAGTATTGCACCTTTTTTCTATTTTATTTGCACTCCCCCTATACTCTTTATGCACCCCACGTCATAGGGACTAGTAGTCCATAATGATGTTGGGACTTTTGCCATATCCTCCTCAAAGAAGGGAACTGGGGTGGATGTGGGTGTTTCAAGTGCCATTGCAATTTTCTGTGCCACTTGTTTGTATGTCACTCTTACCCATATTTCTACACTCATCATAAACACCATTTCACTTTCTTCCTTTTCTTCTGAAAAGAGCTCCTCGTCTGACACCTGGGTGAGCCTGCATCCCTCAGCTAGGGCTATCACTGCCCTCCATGCTCTTCCTTCCCTGTCTTGGGCATGTACTGCGATATAATCAGCAGTTGCTATAATGCTCTCCATGCTCACTGAAATCACCTTTCCTTCTGGTTCATTGGCTGGTGTTTCTGGTCTAAACAAATAGGCTGTTGGCCTCCTCCAGATCTTTCCTCCTATTCCTGGCATCCATGCGAATGCCATGTCTGTTCCGTACTGGAACAGTTCGCCATCTACTGGCTTAGCTCTAATCACTGTCTGTCCACAGTATGCTTGCATAATTTGTCGTGCAGTGAGCATGTTTATTCCTGGAGTGGAGCAAATTATGCCGTCCTCCGTAAAGGAGATCGTCATATTCAACCTGCTCATTATGTCTCTCCCTAGTATGTTTACTGGTGAGGCCATAGAATATAAAAGCGGGACGGACATGTCATAATCCCCTATCGATAAGGGAATGTTATCAGTAAAGGGAACCAACCCCCTAGCCCCAGAGAATCCTTGGGTGTTCATGGCCTCACCTGACATCTTAAATTTACCTTCCCTTATGCAAGACCAGGTCGCCCCGGTGTCAACAAGGAATGATAATTTTTTCTCACCTATTGTTACCTCTATGCGTGGTTCCTCCGCACTATTAGGTGTTACCGACAGGATGGGACACACCAAGGCCGTCTGTGGCCTGTCCTATTGTGGGTATAATGATTGACCACTTCCTGTGTAAGGGTTGTGTCCCAGGACCGTCACCCTTCCCAGTTGTGTTTGCTGTAGTTGTGCATTGGTAGAGGTTATTTTATGGTCTTGAATTTGGGCAGGTTGCTGTACTTGCTGCACTTGAGGTTGTTGTGTTATCGCTACCTGTTGTTGTGGTAGTGAATATGTCTGTGGCTGTTGTTGTGTTACTAGTTGTTGCTGCACATTTCCCGGTTGCAGTGCCTGCTGTAGTTGGTTTCCCTGCTGTTCCCTTGTAGGCCCTTGCTGTCCCTGTTCTCCCCATGCTGGTGTGCCGGGTCTCATTCTACATGTGCGTGACATGTGCCCTAGTAATCCACAAATCCAACATACCGGTGGTTCCCTGTTCTGCCATGGAAAGATCCCTGAATTGTCCTGGTATACTGGTTGCCCGGTGGGGTAGAAATTTCTGAATCCTCCCCCTTGCTGCTGTGTGTTGTAGCCGTATCCCCTCCCCCTCATCATTCCTCCCCTTCCCCTGTTATAATTATAATATCCAGCTCCTGGTGTTGAGTATCCTCCTCCCATGTTTGCCGTGTATGGTTGGGGTGGTGGCAGCTGTTGTGCTACAATCTGTGATGATTGTATTTGGGAGGGATCTTGTGCAGCCACTACTTGTGTGGGGTTTTGAGTCATTGTTGTAGGTGTAGTTATTAGTGCACCTTCCATCGTGTATTTAGTAAGTTTTTTCTGTACCAATTTAGCCTCTTCCGCTTTTCTATCCTCTTCCTTTTGTTTCATCTTTTCTTGCCATGTCCTACAATGATGTACTATCGTCAGTTGTATTTCTGGCCATGCTTTTGCTTCCATCCCCACTACCTTCTTCAGTTGTTTCTGAACTGCTTCTGGGAGCCCTTGTATTAGTATATGATAGAATATTGCTGGTGTTTTGTCCCATTGTTCTCTAGTTTCCATACGCCACTTCTCTTGAATTTCCTGGATATAATCAACAGGATCTTCGTTCTCACGCATCTTGCGTGATGTAATTGCTCCTATGTCTGATGTGTCTGGGTACTGTACCCTCAGCACTTGCCATAATGCATGTCTGCAGTTTGCGAATGGTGCCCCATCGTGTGATGTGTTTGTTATTGTGACCCCAGGGAAGCCTGCTCTCTTCCAGATGTCATCTGCTGCATCCCCCAATATTGATATTAGAAGGCCCTTTACATCCCCCACTGCCAGTTTCTGTCCTGCGGTGTGTTTTTCCATTTCATATATCCATTTTCCCGCACCTCCACTTAATGATGGGAGCCTGCACTTTATATTTTCCTTGTCTGCATGCTTCCAAGGGACGTATTGTGGTCTAACCCCTCCCCTCTCCAGAAGTGGCATTAAGTTGTGTCCTGTTATACCCCCTGGGTTCCCCAAAGTCGAGTCCGTGTACCCCTCCTCTTCTTCTGTGTCGTCTACATCGTCAATTGTGTCCATATTTCCCCTGCTCGTAACTGTTTCTCCTCCATCTCTTCCCCTTCTTTTATCATTTCCTTTATTTGATGTGGGCGTGTGTATTCGTTCTCCCTGCCTGCGTCCAGGGAGATCTCTAAGCCTGCCTGCATAGGGTGTGAATTCGTGAGGGGCGGGTGCGGGTGTAGGTGGGCATGTTGCACCAGATGAGTGTGGGGTGGTGGAGCATGTTGGACGGGATGATGAGGGTGTAGCTGCACGGGTCTGCCTTCCCGCCATTCCTCGCTCTTCCCCCTCACTTCCCTCCAGTTCTTCCTTTCTCCTGCAAGCCCATGGTGATTCTCTATTTGTCCGGGTGATGTATAATTTATCTAGGCTTTCCCTTTCACTATTTCTTCCTTCCTTCTCCATTCTTTCTTCTTCCTCACTACAAAAGCCATCCAGGAATGACAACCCCCAATCTGTCTTTTTCCCCCTAATCGTTACTGTTTTTAAGTCTATTAGATCTGTTGCTCCCGTTTCTTCTTTACCAATTGCTCCCCTTTGTGCTGATGTTGTTGCTACTTCTGTGTCTCTGCGTACATACCTCCTTACTTCACTCTCCCCTCTCCTATCCTCTCTTTCCCCTTCTTTTTCCTCCGCTATTTCTCTACCAATTTCCTCTCTTTTCTTTATTAATTCCTCCATTACTTCACTATTCATCTTTTCCAATATCCTTTCTTCTTCTCTCTTCCTTTCCCATCTCGTTCTTTCCCGCTCTAATATACTCTCTATCATCCTCCCTTCTTCATATTTCTTTGTCGTTTCTGATAGTAATCTCCTCTTCCATATTTCCATTTCTTTTTCTTTCTCTTCTTCCTCTCTTTTCTTGTCACGCAGTGCTGCTCTTGATACCCTTTCTGCTACCGCCTTTACCCTTTCGGCCTCTCTCTTTTGCTCCTCAGTTCGTTCCCTCATTTTTTCCAACTCATTCTTACTTTCTTTCCTTTCCCGTGCTCTCTCTCTTTCCTCTCTCTCAAGCTGCTTGATCAGTGCATTCTGCTCATCCCTTAATTCTGCTAATCGTTCCTCCAAAATTTCTTCCTTTTGTCGTAACAGCTCTTCCTCCTTTGTTTTCCCCTCTTCCCCTTTCATTTCACTCTTCCTGGTATTATCCTTGTCTATTTTCCTTACTACCTCCTTCTCTTCTCCTGTTAATGAACCTCGTAATTTTAATAATACCTGCGCAGCTACCCACTCATCATGTCCTACTGCCGCGATCTGTTCTTCTCCAGTCCTCCCCTCCCCTGCGGGCATCTTCGTACGAGCTGATCCCGTCGTACTAGTCTGCTCCCTTCCCGTGTGGCCACCTGTAGCTGTATATGGTGGCGGGCTGTATGCCGGGTTCGAGTACCCCTCAGCTGCCCTTAATTGTTCTCTTACTATTTCTCGTAGTTCTGTTAAAAGATATAACCCCCCTTCCTACTTTTTCACTACCTACGCTAGGGGCATATTGTCGCTCTGTTCCTTTTTTATTTCTTTTTCGTTTAGGTTGTTACTCTTTTCTCCTCCCTCTTGTCCGTTCCCCGTGTTCTGTGTTCCTTCACTCTCTTTTTCCCCATTCTCTTCTTCCTCCTTAATCTTCTTCTCTTCCGTTGTTTCTCCCATAGTGAACATTCCGTTTGGTCCTGGTCGGGACCCTTGGAACATCCTCCATAAGTTAAACACCTCCACGTGGTGTGTCAGCTTCTTCCCCTTGTATGTGTTATTCAGATGGGTTAATAGTGAATGTTGGGTATATGGATCGAAACTGCCATTAGGCGGCCATGGTGTCGTCATTTTGTTGTCCGTCCCCTGTGTCCATTCTATGCTGTATTTGATCAGTTTCTCCCTATGGGGTGACAGTGTTTTACATATGTGCTGTAGCGGGGTAGTGAGGGTGCTCCCCCACCCTCCCAATCCTGTCCCGTATGACATCCTCTTTTTACCCATATTTCTTTTTCTGCCATTGGTGCAGCCGCTTGTAACTCCATTATCTGCGTGGCTGGGAGATGAGTGTACCCTTCTCTTATCAACATCTCTTTAGCTATCCCCCTACCTCTCCCTCTCTCTGACTCTGGGGGGTGCCATATCTCACCAAAATATGCAGCATACTTCACATGTGCGTCTGTTGCTGCATTTCCTTTTGAGATATGATCTTCTCCATTAGTGTGTGCGGTACATTTGACCAAAGCTAATTCTTGGGGTCATTTATTACTTCAATTAATTCAGCTAATAAGAGAGCATGTTGCACTGGGGTGCTGCCAGCTCTCCTAAACCCTCTTCTCCTCCATTTGGACAATCCTGAGTGGACAGTAGATGTGACATATGCGCTGTCAGAATATATAGTCACTCTTTTGTCAAAGCTTTCCTTCAACGCCAAGATCAGTGCAACCAATTCTGCTGCTTGAGCAGAGTAATGTTGTGGTAATTGTACGCATTTCACTGCCACACACACCAATTCCTCTGTCATTTTTACCACTGCTGCCACAGTTCTCCTTATCCCATCACTTTGGTCTATTGTTGATGACCCATCAATGAACAAGAGCTCTCCTCCATTTAGCGCGTCCTCTTCAACTTTTCTAGTACATGAGTACATTTCGGTAGTCTGCGTACAATCATGTGCATAGTCTCCTTCCTCAATGACTTCCGCTATAGACCTTGCAGGATTAACTGTGCTGCATCTAACAATTGATAATTCTGGTCTAGATAAGATGATCTCATAACCTGACGCCCTCTGCGTGGTTAGTGTGGACTTAGGCTTGTTCAATATTGCAAATAGTGCATGTTCCACAAATAGTGTGGTTGGGCACCCCATTGTAATTGATGATGCTTTCTCTACCGCGAAGGCAGCTGCGGCGAGACCTTGTTCGCAAGGGAAATGTCCTAACATTACAGGATCCAAGTGGCCGCTTTAAAATGCTACTGGTTTGTAACCCATGCTTGTTTTTTGAGCCAACACTGCTTTCATTACTGCTGAGTCGCAATGTGAAAATATAAAGAATTGTCGTTCATAATCTGGGGTGGCCAGTACCGGAGCAGTTGATATTGCATCTTTCAGTTCATCAAAGGCCTCTTTCATTTCCATTGTCCACCCCAATTTTTTCTCCCCTTTGTTAGCTTCTCTTAATGCCTCAAGTAGGGGTCCTATGTATGAGCTGTAATCAAATACCCATGCTCTACAGTAGTTGCACAGTCCCAGGAACTGCTGCAGTTCCCTCACTGTTTGTGGCAATGTCGTTTTTGATATGGCCTGTGCTCTTTGTGGTGCAATCTTTCTTCCGTATTGGGATATGAGCTGACCAATGTATAGTACCTGTTCCTGACAGTACTGTAACTTTTCTTTGTCTACCTTGTAACCCTTTTCAGCCAATATTGCCAGCATCTTCAATGAGTCCTCTCTGCATTTTTTTTCGCTTGTGCTGCAAATTATTATATCGTCAACATACTGCAACACTGTGCTTTCCAATTCAATGTTTCCCAAGTCCATCTGTATTACTCTGTTGAAAATTGAGGGTGACTCGCAGTACCCTTGTGGCAATCTGGTGTGTTTCCATTTTGTGTTTCTGTACGTGAAGCTTGTTAGATCTTGTGAGTCTGGATGCAGGGGTATTGAGAAAAAGGCATTTTTGAGGTCAATCACTGTAAATCGTGACGCCTCTGCTGGAATGCCACATAATATTGTGGCCGGGTTTGCTCTATGGGGTATTCTGCTTCCACTATGTTGTTCAAGGGCCTGAGGTCCTGGATGAAGCGCCAAGACCCTCCTTTAGCTTTGCACACTGGATATACAGCTGTGTTACATGGTGATTCTGATGGTACCAATATGCCATTATTTATAAGGGCCGTTATTGTTTCATATATGCCCTCATCTGCCTCTTTTGATAGTGGGTATTGCTTCACTCTAGGGAGTATTGCACCTTTTTTCTATTTTATTTGCACTCCCCCTATACTCTTTATGCACCCCACGTCATAGGGACTAGTAGTCCATAATGATGTTGGGACTTTTGCCATATCCTCCTCAAAGAAGGGAACTGGGGTGGATGTGGGTGTTTCAAGTGCCATTGCAATTTTCTGTGCCACTTGTTTGTATGTCACTCTTACCCATATTTCTACACTCATCATAAACACCATTTCACTTTCTTCCTTTTCTTCTGAAAAGAGCTCCTCGTCTGACACCTGGGTGAGCCTGCATCCCTCAGCTAGGGCTATCACTGCCCTCCATGCTCTTCCTTCCCTGTCTTGGGCATGTACTGCGATATAATCAGCAGTTGCTATAATGCTCTCCATGCTCACTGAAATCACCTTTCCTTCTGGTTCATTGGCTGGTGTTTCTGGTCTAAACAAATAGGCTGTTGGCCTCCTCCAGATCTTTCCTCCTATTCCTGGCATCCATGCGAATGCCATGTCTGTTCCGTACTGGAACAGTTCGCCATCTACTGGCTTAGCTCTAATCACTGTCTGTCCACAGTATGCTTGCATAATTTGTCGTGCAGTGAGCATGTTTATTCCTGGAGTGGAGCAAATTATGCCGTCCTCCGTAAAGGAGATCGTCATATTCAACCTGCTCATTATGTCTCTTCCTAGTATGTTTACTGGTGAGGCCATAGAATATAAAAGCGGGACGGACATGTCATAATCCCCTATCGATAAGGGAATGTTATCAGTAAAGGGAACCAACCCCCTAGCCCCAGAGAATCCTTGGGTGTTCATGGCCTCACCTGACATCTTAAATTTACCTTCCCTTATGCAAGACCAGGTCGCCCCGGTGTCAACAAGGAATGATAATTTTTTCTCACCTATTGTTACCTCTATGCGTGGTTCCTCCGCACTATTAGGTGTTACCGACAGGATGGGACACACCAAGGCCGTCTGTGGCCTGTCCTATTGTGGGTATAATGATTGACCACTTCCTGTGTAAGGGTTGTGTCCCAGGACCGTCACCCTTCCCAGTTGTGTTTGCTGTAGTTGTGCATTTGTAGAGGTTATTTTATGGTCTTGAATTTGGGCAGGTTGCTGTACTTGCTGCACTTGAGGTTGTTGTGTTATCGCTACCTGTTGTTGTGGTAGTGAATATGTCTGTGGCTGTTGTTGTGTTACTAGTTGTTGCTGCACATTTCCCGGTTGCAGTGCCTGCTGTAGTTGGTTTCCCTGCTGTTCCCTTGTAGGCCCTTGCTGTCCCTGTTCTCCCCATGCTGGTGTGCCGGGTCTCATTCTACATGTGCGTGACATGTGCCCTAGTAATCCACAAATCCAACATACCGGTGGTTCCCTGTTCTGCCATGGAAAGGTCCCTGAATTGTCCTGGTATACTGGTTGCCCGGTGGGGTAGAAATTTCTGAATCCTCCCCCTTGCTGCTGTGTGTTGTAGCCGTATCCCCTCCCCCTCATCATTCCTCCCCTTCCCCTGTTATAATTATAATATCCAGCTCCTGGTGTTGAGTATCCTCCTCCCATGTTTGCCGTGTATGGTTGGGGTGGTGGCAGCTGTTGTGCTACAATCTGTGATGATTGTATTTGGGAGGGATCTTGTGCAGCCACTACTTGTGTGGGGTTTTGAGTCATTGTTGTAGGTGTAGTTATTAGTGCACCTTCCATCGTGTATTTAGTAAGTTTTTTCTGTACCAATTTAGCCTCTTCCGCTTTTCTATCCTCTTCCTTTTGTTTCATCTTTTCTTGCCATGTCCTACAATGATGTACTATCGTCAGTTGTATTTCTGGCCATGCTTTTGCTTCCATCCCCACTACCTTCTTCAGTTGTTTCTGAACTGCTTCTGGGAGCCCTTGTATTAGTATATGATAGAATATTGCTGGTGTTTTGTCCCATTGTTCTCTAGTTTCCATACGCCACTTCTCTTGAATTTCCTGGATATAATCAACAGGATCTTCGTTCTCACGCATCTTGCGTGATGTAATTGCTCCTATGTCTGATGTGTCTGGGTACTGTACCCTCAGCACTTGCCATAATGCATGTCTGCAGTTTGCGAATGGTGCCCCATCGTGTGATGTGTTTGTTATTGTGACCCCAGGGAAGCCTGCTCTCTTCCAGATGTCATCTGCTGCATCCCCCAATATTGATATTAGAAGGCCCTTTACATCCCCCACTGCCAGTTTCTGTCCTGCGGTGTGTTTTTCCATTTCATATATCCATTTTCCCGCACCTCCACTTAATGATGGGAGCCTGCACTTTATATTTTCCTTGTCTGCATGCTTCCAAGGGACGTATTGTGGTCTAACCCCTCCCCTCTCCAGAAGTGGCATTAAGTTGTGTCCTGTTATACCCCCTGGGTTCCCCAAAGTCGAGTCCGTGTACCCCTCCTCTTCTTCTGTGTCGTCTACATCGTCAATTGTGTCCATATTTCCCCTGCTCGTAACTGTTTCTCCTCCATCTCTTCCCCTTCTTTTATCATTTCCTTTATTTGATGTGGGCGTGTGTATTCGTTCTCCCTGCCTGCGTCCAGGGAGATCTCTAAGCCTGCCTGCATAGGGTGTGAATTCGTGAGGGGCGGGTGCGGGTGTAGGTGGGCATGTTGCACCAGATGAGTGTGGGGTGGTGGAGCATGTTGGACGGGATGATGAGGGTGTAGCTGCACGGGTCTGCCTTCCCGCCATTCCTCGCTCTTCCCCCTCACTTCCCTCCAGTTCTTCCTTTCTCCTGCAAGCCCATGGTGATTCTCTATTTGTCCGGGTGATGTATAATTTATCTAGGCTTTCCCTTTCACTATTTCTTCCTTCCTTCTCCATTCTTTCTTCTTCCTCACTACAAAAGCCATCCAGGAATGACAACCCCCAATCTGTCTTTTTCCCCCTAATCGTTACTGTTTTTAAGTCTATTAGATCTGTTGCTCCCGTTTCTTCTTTACCAATTGCTCCCCTTTGTGCTGATGTTGTTGCTACTTCTGTGTCTCTGCGTACATACCTCCTTACTTCACTCTCCCCTCTCCTATCCTCTCTTTCCCCTTCTTTTTCCTCCGCTATTTCTCTACCAATTTCCTCTCTTTTCTTTATTAATTCCTCCATTACTTCACTATTCATCTTTTCCAATATCCTTTCTTCTTCTCTCTTCCTTTCCCATCTCGTTCTTTCCCGCTCTAATATACTCTCTATCATCCTCCCTTCTTCATATTTCTTTGTCGTTTCTGATAGTAATCTCCTCTTCCATATTTCCATTTCTTTTTCTTTCTCTTCTTCCTCTCTTTTCTTGTCACGCAGTGCTGCTCTTGATACCCTTTCTGCTACCGCCTTTACCCTTTCGGCCTCTCTCTTTTGCTCCTCAGTTCGTTCCCTCATTTTTTCCAACTCATTCTTACTTTCTTTCCTTTCCCGTGCTCTCTCTCTTTCCTCTCTCTCAAGCTGCTTGATCAGTGCATTCTGCTCATCCCTTAATTCTGCTAATCGTTCCTCCAAAATCTCTTCCTTTTGTCGTAACAGCTCTTCCTCCTTTGTTTTCCCCTCTTCCCCTTTCATTTCACTCTTCCTGGTATTATCCTTGTCTATTTTCCTTACTACCTCCTTCTCTTCTCCTGTTAATGAACCTCGTAATTTTAATAATACCTGCGCAGCTACCCACTCATCATGTCCTACTGCCGCGATCTGTTCTTCTCCAGTCCTCCCCTCCCCTGCGGGCATCTTCGTACGAGCTGATCCCGTCGTACTAGTCTGCTCCCTTCCCGTGTGGCCACCTGTAGCTGTATATGGTGGCGGGCTGTATGCCGGGTTCGAGTACCCCTCAGCTGCCCTTAATTGTTCTCTTACTATTTCTCGTAGTTCTGTTAAAAGATATAACCCCCCTTCCTACTTTTTCACTACCTACGCTAGGGGCATATTGTCGCTCTGTTCCTTTTTTATTTCTTTTTCGTTTAGGTTGTTACTCTTTTCTCCTCCCTCTTGTCCGTTCCCCGTGTTCTGTGTTCCTTCACTCTCTTTTTCCCCATTCTCTTCTTCCTCCTTAATCTTCTTCTCTTCCGTTGTTTCTCCCATAGTGAACATTCCGTTTGGTCCTGGTCGGGACCCTTGGAACATCCTCCATAAGTTAAACACCTCCACGTGGTGTGTCAGCTTCTTCCCCTTGTATGTGTTATTCAGATGGGTTAATAGTGAATGTTGGGTATATGGATCGAAACTGCCATTAGGCGGCCATGGTGTCGTCATTTTGTTGTCCGTCCCCTGTGTCCATTCTATGCTGTATTTGATCAGTTTCTCCCTATGGGGTGACAGTGTTTTACATATGTGCTGTAGCGGGGTAGTGAGGGTGCTCCCCCACCCTCCCAATCCTGTCCCGTATGACATAGTAGCACTTCACTTGTTATCCTACCCCTATTTGATAGCGGTTATCTTGCTAACAGTGTACGCTATACAATTTTAGATCTTTACCTGGCCCCGTAATTTTGGGGACTTGCGATTGTCCGCTAAGGAAAAATAGTAAAATATAGCATTTGTATATTCTTTTCTTTCTTTTCTTCCTTTACCGAACACCTTTACGGCCCCCTACGGCCGAGGCGCACGTAGCCCCCTGCGGCTGCGTGCCCTGTGTGACGTTCTTATACAGCCGTCCCACTTTGTTTTACCCCTCCTCCTCTTTCTTCACTTTGTCGTGGCCGGCGTTCTCCGTGCGCGGCCACGTCCCCCTTTTCACCTTGCCCCGATCTACTCGTTACCGTTTATCTCAGTCTCCACTCCCTTACCGTTATTCTCTTCCCCACCACTTTCCGAAAAATGCCTTGTGTTCGAGATATCCTATGAAAGCCCTACTGGTGACGTCACCGATCTCTTCCAAAACTACTGGCAAGTTCTTTACATGTTTTTAAAAGTACGAAATACGCTTGCAATCTACCCCCGTTAACCGCACAGCTGTCCTCTTGTCACGCCAGGAACAAGGAAATCAACAATATAATCAGACTGCGCACGCTGCGTCGCCTCGCGTGTGATACGCCCCTCGACAGGAGGGCTTAACCAGCCAATTATCTTCCGTATTAGGCAACCAGCTAGCTACCGCCTACAGGGAAACGTCATCTATCGATCAATAGGGATCCTCATCTACTCATTGATCAATAATCACCAAATCGTAGGAAACCGCACATACACACACCCTTACAGGTGGTCGCGACTTAGGCCAATCAGTGTCTACGAGCGGCCGCACGTGATGTTTTCGTGCTCCGCCCCCTCCTCTTCCGTAACGTAGCGGACTGCTCTCGCACTTGTCCAGCTACCATTCACTTCACCGTCAACACTAATTTATCAAACCTTCGCCGCGCACCTGTGTAACACCTCCCACCTCCCGTATTCTATTCCTCCCCCCTTTCACATTGCTTGTTGGGCGTGGCATACTCACCAAGTTCTCTTGATGTGGGGCCGCTCGACTGCGTGCACCCCTCCAAGCGGCTCGCCACCTCCCCTCGTCTGGACCACGTCTGGACACTCGCCAACCGCAGGCGGGATACTTTTCAACCGGCTCCCGAAGGCCAATATCCGGATTGCGCTGTCCGGTCTTCTCGCAGTTCCGCGATGGTCCTGTAGTCCTCAAAAAGGGAGCAGCGGCAGAGGGGGCCGCGCCGCCGGGCCTCCTCGCAACGAGAGCACTCGGAAAAATAAAATAAAAGCAGATCTTAAACAGATCTCAGCAGTGCCTCCAACTTGTCGGGGGGAGATTCTCCCGGGGTCTGCTGGGCCGTCCGCGGACCTCCGGGCAGGGAGGCCCCAACTCCTCCCACGTATCCCAAAAATGAGTATGAGGCACACGCAAGAAGCAAGGTGGTTCTGCTGTTTAATAAACAACGGCAGGGATGGGTCAAGGATCGTACGCGTCCGTCCTGACTCTCTCTCAAAATTCGGGGCTCACAGGCCCTTTTTACCACAGTATGACGCGGTACTTGCGTCGCCTGGGAAAGTTAGCAAAAAACCTATCGCCACTCTGGATTGGTTCCTCGAGTGGTAGGGTTAGTATAGCATACGTATAGAGAACGCTGTTGGTGGTTGAGGGTCAGTCAGGTGGTATACTTGGGTTGTCCCTTCTATTAGATACATGAAAATTGTTACATGAAGACCCCTGAGGATTGGCTAATGTTAATGGTGTCAGTGATAAGTGATTGGTCCACTCGCGAGCCCCTAAGTCTGGGACCATCGTTGTTCCCAGCTCGCGGTGCACCTGTCATTTGCAACAATGTGTAACTATGTGTTTGTGCAGACAATGCGTGGATTTGTTCATTTGCTTGAGGGCAGACTACTCCCACCGCCGCAGATGTCCATTGAGTCGCTTCAAGGTTGCTGCCTGTGTCTCAAAACGTGAGATCCAGGCGCCTCCTCCCTCCTGGGTCTGGCACCCTGTCAGGTTCGGCTTGGTCACGTGAGGAGAGACCGTGGTTGAGGCAGAATTCTGCACATTTAATATTGCATTTTCCACTGTGTGTCTGGCTTAGTTTGCAGGTGTGACCTTGGCTTCGGCTTGTGGCATGCGAGTTTGCAACATTGTTCCCTTGGCTGTCCGTTCTCGCCGGGCTCATTCTGCAGGGTCAGCAATTGTACTCTTGCTCGTTCAATGTTCGTGGAAGCTCTTGCTTGCGGCCTACTTGGGCCTGGTGCATAGGTGGGGATGTTTGATGCACGGCACTGCTTTAACCCCAGTATCATGTCTTCGTTAGATTTCTCATTGCAATGCATGGGTTAGGAGAAGCGTCAGCAAGCATTTTAGATGAGTTCGTTGTGCGTCTTGCGTTTCTGCATTTTGAAAAACCTATATGAAAAATAATAAAGATGCGGGTCAGTGGGTGTGTCCGTCACCTACGTCATAGCACTGAATATGTTCTTCGTGTGGATTGGTGCGGGAGTGTCCAGTGTGCATGTTTGCATGGGTGTTCTGACCGTTGGCTAGGTCGTCATGGCATCTCTAACGATGTGTTTATTTACTGTTGACTGGTTCAGTCGAGTTCATCCATGCCGCAGGTGTCGGCTTGGGCAGGGCAAGCTGGTGGGCACATCCGTATGTTCCTGTACCAGGGTATTTGGTCATCTGGTAGATAGGCAAACTCCTCTCGTGGCGGGTGTCTGGGCCGCAATCCTCTAGGCCAGGGGCACGAGGGGATTGGTGGGACTCTTTTGTCCCATTCTCCCACTTCAGTGTACTGCGGTCCCGAAACCCCTTGAAGCTGGTGAAAGCGTGGACCTTGAATTCGGTCCTGTCCTGAGACTGAGGGAAGGACTTCTGCCCTGGCTTTGTCAGGATGGCCAAGGACTTCGCAGTTTCAGTGGAGGTTTTCTTCTTTGTTAACTCATCATCAGTTGAGAAATTAAAGAGATCCACGCCTGCATGGCAGATATAGAATTTGTTCTTGTACATCAGATAAAAACTTAGTGGCATGTATCCACGCCGTCCTTCTCATCTTGACACCCAGGCACAGCCCTCTGCTGGCTGTGTCAATATGGGAGACCGAAGACTACATGTGGCCCTGCGCAATGGCCTGGGGATACGCCAGACAGGCCTTGAAAGAGGCTTGTCTCTCCAAAGAGAGGTCAGGCAGAAACTCCCCAAGCTCCCGGTTAGCTGTGGCTAAAAGGGCATCGGCTTGCCACAGATGCAGTCCTGAAATGGCATAACAGCACTTGTCCAAAGATTCTAGGACCTTGTCCTCCTTGGAAAGACAAATGGAGGTGGCTCCCGCAGAGGAAGACAACGAAGACGATGGTTTAGACTATAGCGAGGCTGCAGCCACCACTGGCTGCATGTGGCTGCATGCGGGATGCCAGAAGGATTGGCTCCCCTTCCGTCAGCCTGAACCTGCTGTCCAACTTCGTTTTCATCTGGGCATTGGCCCTGGGCTTCTCCCAGACCTTTCCCGCCACCTGCAGGCCATCCTTCTGGAGTGGGATGCCAGACCGGATTGTGGTGCTCTTGCCCAAAATCTCTGCTACCCCTTCCACCTCCTGGAAGGCTTCCTTGGGCAGAGGGACCCCAAAGAACTCTGCCAGGCTCTGAAAGCGGTCATTAAAGGCCTTAACGGATGCAGATGTTTCATCATCATGGGTGTCATCATCATCATTACCCCCTCTTTTTACAGACCGAGGGGAGTCAGGGCCCTGGGACACAGCTGCCGGCGTGGTCCCCCCTGTTGGTTGTGTGATTGCCCCAGGCCGCCCCTCACTTCACACACGCACCTGCACAAAGAATACTAGGACACGTCTGATCCGTTCGAGGTCCCGGCGGCGAATGCCGGACGAGGCTCGCGCATGCGCATAAACATTTACTACGCATCGTAACATTCCTCTTTTCTTTAAATGAAAACATAACAATAACAACAAAATGCAGCCACTCAACATGAGTCAAATTGTGTTACCACCATCGCTGTCTAGTCATCAGTGTCCATGACGTAGTCCTGGAATCGGATGGGGCGCCGCCTCGCCTCCCGGCTCGGGTACCTCCGGCCGTCGTCGTCGACATGGCAAGTCTATCGGTAGAGGATCCCCTCCACCGTCATTCCCTTCAGTTGTCGGGGTGGCATCTACATTCTCAGGCTCATGTACATCTTGGGTCCCTTCAGGTGTGTTGCCTTCGATCTTTTTGAAGTAGGACACATTCCTGGTCACAGTTCCTCTTCCATCCGCGGCCGTTATCATTGAACCCTTCACATGTGTCACCCCGAGAGGTTGAGGTTTGTACGCGAGGGACATTTTCCCTTCCGGATGTCTATTTCGGATCAGCACCGTGTCTCCTACGGCGATAACCATTCCTTGTAGATTTCTTTGGTTGCTTTCTTTCTCATTCCGGGCCTGCCTCTCTTCTCAGGCGTGGTCATTGTCAATAACGCCAGGTTCTCTTCCCTCCACTTCCGGTATCAGACCTCTGGGGCAGCATTTAAACAGTGCCTCTGCCGGCGCTACCCCAGTGGACTGATGAGGGGTCGCCCTATACTCCCTTAGGAACTCGAAAACATTTTGGCATAGCTCCCCTCCTCCATTCAGAGAGATGTAGAAGATTTTATTTAATGTACACATGAATCTTTCCGCATTCTCCATTGGCTCTTGGCCAGAGAGGTGTCACCTTTCGATGTCTGATGCCGCGATCCTCCATGTACTTGGCAAACTGTTGCCCCTGGAACGGCGGGCCATAGTCTGAGCAAAGTTTGTATGGAAACCCATGTGTGGCGAAGATCTTGTCTAGGGCTAAGATGGTAAGATCGCACGCCGTAGGCTCCACCAACTCGATCTTCGGGTATCGGGACCACTGGTCCACTACCGCTAGAAAGTACATGCATCGTCCTGTGGACCCAAAATCGGCGTGTACTGTTCCCCATGGCTGCTCGCTTCTTTCCATCGATTGTATGGCAGGTCCCCTCTCCACAGGGCTGGCCGCTTGACACGGAATACACAGGCGCACATACTCATCCACGCTTTCCAGGTTTGGAAACCATACCTTGGCCCTCAACCGTGCTTTTGTTTTCGCCGCACCTTGGTGCCCTTTGTGGGCCAGTTCCAATACCGTCGCTACCAGGGTGCGAGGTATGACAATTCGTCGTCCCCTCAGCATCAGTCCCTCATCTGACAACGAGAGCTCATTGCGGGCTTTCCACAGCGCCTGCAAGTCCTGTCGGGCCCCCGTCTCCCTTCTGGTGTTGTTTGTCAAAATTTCTTTCCACTCTGCACTGTCCATTGCTGCCTGAATTATCTGAAACACCTCATTTTTCGAAGCCGTCACAATGTCTTCAATTGATAACGCCACGGTATGGCTGCCTCCACAACTGTGTGGATCATTTCAATGCACTCCACTACTTCCAGCTTGTCTTATGTACGGCCGGCCCATGGGTGGCGAGACAAGTAATCCGCAGGATTGTTGGTACCCGGGCGGTATGTTAGTTTTACTCCATATTCAATTAGTGACAACATCCACCGCTCAATCCGAGGGGGCGGCTTCGAGGATCCACCTGCCATAATTGGTATTAGCGGCTTGTGGTCAGTGATGACCACCACAGGTTTCCCCAAAATGTAAAGTCTGAAGTGCTTACACCCCCACGGGATTGCCAGCGCCACTATTTCAATTTGTGAATATCTTCTTTCAGTGCCTGATAAGGCCTTGCTGGCATATGCGATGGGATGCATCTGTCCTTGGGCATCAGTTTTTAGTAGCACCGCTCTCAGTCCCACCGGGCTAGCATCTACCACAATCTCGGACTCCCTCTCGGGATTGAAGTACGCCATTGTTTCACTGCCTGTTAGTGCAGTTTTAATGTCAGCGAAGGCTTTCTGTTCTCGGGCGGTTCATGCCCAGATGACATCGTTCTTTGTAAGCGCCCTCAGCGGCTCAGACAATGATGCAAGATCCCGGAAGAATCTGCCGCAGTAGTTCACCATACCTAGGAAACTCCTGATCTCCGAGGGTGTTTCCGGGCCGCTGCTTCTTGTATGTCTCTCACTTTCTCCAGGTCTGGGGATATGCCCCCTGTGTGAAAAATGAACCCAAAAAAATCAATTCGGTCTTCGAAAAACTCACATTTGTCCTTGTCTAACGTGAGGCCTAAGGATGTGATCCTGTCTAATGTTTTTTCTAATCTTTTCAAGTGTTCCGCTTCTGAAGAAGCAAAAACCAGGATATCGTCACTTAAGTTTATGACACCTTTGAGTCCGGCCAGGGCACCACGAATGACGTTTTGAAAAACTTCGGCCACTGACGATACGCCAAAACGTAGTCTTTTAAACTGAAAGAGTCCTTCGTGTGTAGTGAAGGTAATGATATAGCGGGACTCAGTGTAGTTCCAGAGGACCAATTTGGAGAACACCTTGGTCCCCTGGAGTTCGCCCACTATATCGTTCAATGTTGGCGTAAGGTGCCTCTCTCATTAAATTGCCATGTTCGGTAGTCGCATATCAACACAAATGCGCACAGCCCCTGTCTGCTTGGGCTTCGATGCCACCACAATCGGGGACACCCATAGGGTGGGACCTTCCACTTTTTCAATAATGTCCATGTTCCCCAATACCTGTAATTCCTTCTCAACTTGCGCCCTTAGGTGAAACGGTATTCTCCTGTGCTTCAGTGCCATCGGTCTCACCGATTTGTCGATGTGGAGACGAATGGGGTCTCCCTTGCCCACACCCTCGAAAATGTCTGCATATCGTGCCAGGAGATGATCAATGTCTATTTTGTATACCGCCATGGCGAAATGGACAATGTCCAGTGCTTCTGAGGCCGCACAACTCAGTAGTGAGTGGGAGCTTATTTCAGTGACAAATCTGGCCTTTATAGTGTTCTGTCCATGGGTGACGGATGACATAAATGCCCCTTTTATGGGTAGTGGCGTTTCTCCCCCAAATGTGTAAATTCTTGCTTTTGTGTCCTCAAGCCCCGGCAGGCCAGGTAGAGCCTCATAATGTTCAGCCACCAAAACACAGACCGAAGCTCCCGTGTCAATCAATACTGGGGGGTTGGGGTATCCCCAATGTTAACCATGCAGATAGGTTGCCTCTGCTTCCTTGCGCTTGACGCTATATTGGAAATGAAAAATACTTCCTCTTCATCTTCCTCTTCCTCCTCTTCTGCAATGTCTTGGTCTTGTAGACCTTGTTCGATTGCCGCAACACTTGGTTTTTCTAGGGTTCCCGCTGCCAACCCTCGCTGGGCCCCTGGATGTGGACACTGGTGTCGCCGCCCTCCACACTCTTGCGTAATGTCCTGGTACGCTACACCTGCCACATACTCTTGCCTTTGCTGGACACTCGCCCACATGAGGGAGGTCATATCCACAGTACTGGCATGCATGTGGGCTGTTGGCGCTTTGAGAGCCTTCCGTTTTTTTCTGTCCCCACCTCGGCTTATTAGGGGCTGATCGCCCTATGACGAAAGCTTCTTCACTTTTCCCTGGTCGGGCAGCTGCTTCCATCCGAGCTCCCTGGCTCTCCGCCAGCTCATAGGCACGTCCAATGTCTAACATTTGGGTTAATGTTAGGCCAGGTTCCCGAAGAATCTGTCTTCTCAACTTCCCTGAGCTATACCCTTGAATAAGTTGGTTGCAAATCATGCCTTCCTCATTCTCCCACGTACATGTGCTGGCCAATTGTCTCAACCTCCCACAGAAATGGTCTAATGTCTCATCACCCAACTGCTTCTCCACACACATGCCAAACCTGTCATAATCCATGTTTGCTAGAAGTAGGAAATTATTTTGTAGGGCTGTTTTGACAGCTGCATACGTCGTCGCCAACGATTCAAAAATATGGTGCACTTCCGATCCCGCCGAATACAGCATAGTTGCCTCTTTTACATCATCCTCTGTGTCCCCTGTGGCTCTGAAAAACATTTCTAGCTTCTTTATCCATAAGAACCACTTGGGGCCACGTTTGGATGGGGGACCTGAGAGGTCAAATTCTGGCATTGGTGCCAAAACACCTTATTGTCTGCGTTGCATTGGCGCAGGATTGACAGCAGTACCATCCTGTTCTCCCATGTTGTCAGACCGCACGAGCACCCCACTTTATTATGCAATGCCGCAAGTCTTTCTCCTTCTTGCGATGGCGCGCTCCCCACTCACTGAATTCTTTGGTGTGCACTGCTTAGCGATCACCTTCTGCTGGGTTTCACCACAGTGGCAGGTTCAGCATGTGTTGCTGGGGTCTTCACAGCACCTTCTGCTGGGGCTCCTCACAATAGCAGATACAGCACATGATGTCTTGGTCTTCACAGTTGTGGAATATGGTGTAGTGCGATACCAAATATCCCTCTAAAAGTTATAAATCATGGCCATCAGGGGTCTAACAGCCATGAAAGTTCCAAAAATTGAGTTTTTAATCAACATGAGCAGCGCACGAGCACCTTTTCGGCCCGCAACCATCGTGATGAATGAGCCAAAATGGTGGCCAACTTGCAGCGTAGGAAACACGCTTCGTGATCGTGTCGTATCACCTCATCCCAGGTTGATGAAATCCTCCGGCAGATTCCGCCCACAACACGCAACGTTCTCCTCGTTGCCAATGTTAGTTGTTTGATTGCCCCAGGCCGCCCCTCACTTCACACACGCACCTGCACAAAGAATACTAGGACACATCTTATCCGTTCGGGGTTCCGGCGGCGAATGCCTCGCTCCGGTGCCTCTTTATTTGAACTTGCATGCGCGAGCCAGAATGAGGCTCGCACATGCGCATAAACATTTACTACGCATCGTAACACAGATCCGAAAGCTGTTGAGGGGGAGGCATTGGCAGTACAGGAGGTGGAGGGGTCTGAGCAACCAGTAGGGCCTGGGCCGGGGGAGGGACCGGTAGAGCTGGAGGACCCGGAAGAGGACCTAGACGAGGCCGGGGAGCCACCACCTGCAGGATTACCTCCTTCACTATAACCTTCAGGAGCCCCCTCATTTGCGGGGAACGCATGAGGAGGAGGAAGCGCTCAAAGAAGCGATCCTCGCTAGTCGCCAGATCCTAGGGGCCCGGTCCTCCGAGGCACTGGGTCTCTGCTCCTGATCAAAGCGTTGAGGCTCTTGCAGCATGTAGCCTTACGGCTACGATGGGTAGATGTACCCCTGAGGAGACCAGATGCCTGTACCATACAGTCAGTTGCCACTTCCAGAGGGAAGGGGACTGGAACCTTCTTGCAAGGTCCATTCAATGGGCGAGAGCACAGACGTGACCTGAGTCGAATCAAAAATGGCCACTGGCCTAGCAGGCTTCCCGATGTGCCTACCTGCCATTTTTTTAACCTTGCACCATGCCCTGGGTCAAAGGGTGCAAAGAACCAAACCCACGGGAGGGATCAGACAAGGGATGATACAGCTTGGGTCTTGCACCTGAAACAGAAGCGTTGACCTCACAGATTATTCCAGTAGGTGCTGGGCGCTCGGCCGGCTGGCCGGTAGTCGTAACGTCCTGACTCGCAACCTCGGAGCAAGCTCCGGTAGGCTTGGTGCCTTCGGCATCTGTGCCGGTACTCGTGCTGGATCGTGCCGAGGACTGACTCTTGGAGGTGGCACCCGAAAATCCTTTACCCCTTGGGGTCAAAGAAGTGGAAAAACCTGATCACCCTTCAGAGGCCTCAGGTCTGCCCCC
The DNA here is from genome assembly GCF_040938575.1 of Ambystoma mexicanum. Lineage (NCBI taxonomy): Eukaryota > Metazoa > Chordata > Amphibia > Caudata > Ambystomatidae > Ambystoma > Ambystoma mexicanum. Next base: position 644,307,067 of record NC_090937.1, read on the forward strand.
TGACCACCTGGAAGCCCCCATGCCCTTCGGCATGGGAGCCGGTAGTCTTAGAGGCCTCAGGCCTGCCAGAAACTGAATCCAAGGAACCATTACCTGTGGGAACCCCTGGGAAACAGTTGCCACGCTGGGGAGCCGTGCTGAACAAAGGGCCTAACTTGTCTTGAGGAGAGGTCCTGGTGACGAAGTCTTTAAGGTGCGCCGCAGAATAAGTATGGAATATCTCCCTCCAAGGCGACAACTGATTATTCAATGCCTTATGAATGAGAGTGCTGCAAGACGAGCACACATTCCAGCGGTGGTCGGGCCCAAGGGTCGGGAACGATCGGTCACATGAAGCACATCACGTGAATCCTCCTGTAGCTGACATGCGCCGGGGAAGGCGAGGCACCGAAGGGAGGTTAAATAAGATTGGAAAACAAAGAAGGGGAGCAAGCTGAGTTAAAAAAAGGCTCTGTGCTGGCTGCCAGGTCCAACACCGTCCGTGCAGAATAAGGGACTGAGGTGAGGTGCTAGAGCGCAGGGCTTCAGGGGGGCATTCCCACATCCGAGGTCGCGCCCGCTCACGCTGTACTAAATTTAAAGGGGAAGCTCAATTTTTCACTGCCAAAGTTTCCGGTACCGTCCTCATGTTGGGGGGACGCCCCACAAGGATGAAGGAAAGGGGACGGGACGTATGAGTAGGGACAGAAATAGGTTTTGCACGCAGGACGTTGGACTATACTTTTTACTGACATCCTGACAGAGTCCTTAGTATTTGGTTTGAGGCAGGGAAACCCCTCTTAGTAATAGGGTTAGGTAGCGTTGTCCATTATTTTCTTTTGAATAAAAGTTTATGCTAACAAACATACCACTCCTGTGTCTGTCTCCTACCTCTGCACCCTCACAGCAGTCTGTCCATTAACAGGGTTAAGCAACTGTAGCCTTCAAAATCAATAACCACAATAAAGAGCAAGAGTTGTTATCCTTAAACCAATACACTGAGACTGCTCGATGGTTTAAAGCATCATCCCTTAATCTCAGATATACAGATGTTGGAGGCCTTATTCTCCATTTACCTAAATTTATAATAACAGAATTGTGATTCTTTCCAATTACTGCATTTTATTAATATAAAAGTTTCGGTTCTTCCTTTTTCACGTTACCATTTCTTACCATTTGTGTTACCTGCATTCACGTAAACAAGGCCAACCGTTGGTGCTGACACCTCCATCAGTTGAGGCACTCCCAGACATTTCACCCTGCAGAAGGGTAGAAATTGGGCAAAACTGCTCTTCAAGGGCATGCTTTAGCAGATCTGACGCCCATCACACAAGGCCATCACACAAGCATACACTAATTACCTTGAGAACTACTCAGCAAAGTGCTATCACAGAAAATACACAGCTTTTCAAGCAGGCCTGCTTGCCCCCTTTCTCAGATTCGACTTTATTCTGGGAAAGTCGAATCTGGGTGTGTTATATTGTGCTGTGCTCAAACCCCCCCACCCCACCCGCTTCTGGTAAAGTCGAATACGTTTTTTTCTCGCATTCTGGTAACTGTGGCATTGCTCCCTGTTCTCTCTAGGCTCCAACCTAGATTCCCCCTCCAAGGCATGCCGTTCATTGTTGTGAGTTATTTGTTCCCCTCCTATGTCTTCCTTTGTTGTGACCCCGGCCCCCCTCCTGCTGAGCATTCTGAGTTGTGTGCCACAGGGCTGTGCGTCTCTCCCTCTTTTCTCACTCCCTTCTCCCCCACCTACCTCCTTCACACACCCCTATGGTGCTCTCTGTCTCTCCCATCTTCTCTAACTGCTACTTTATCTCTTACCCTATACCTCTCTCTAAGTCTGGAAGGAAGAAGTTCAAGAGGGACATCCTGTTCTCCAACCCAGGCCTCCCTATTTCTGAGACCTACACCAGTGCTTCCTCCAGACAGACTCACTGACATCCTCTTTGTTGTCCCATCTCCAGACCTATGCACCCTTCATATGGTCTCTATTCTCTTTCCTTTCTCCTACTCTCCCATTAACGGTGGCACTAGGTGGGAGGGCCTCTTGGCCCCCGTCCACTCCTCCAAGACCATCATTAATGTCTTTCTGAATGGCACTGTCCATTTCCCGTGTCTTATCAACTTCCTCCTTTTTCCTGCTACTCCTTCCACCACCTCTATGGCACCCGTATCTTCCTCCTCTGTTCACCCTCGGGCCCCTCTACCATCTCCACATGGTGTAAGTCTTTCAAATGTGGCAACCTGCTCCATGTCGCTACTCTCAATTCTCATTCTGCTCATACTCTGACATCTGTCACTTCCTCAAAGTACTCGACCTAAATGTCCTTGCTCTCACCAAGACATAGTTTATGGTCAGTTCTGTCATAAGTTTTGACACTCTCCTCTGTGTGGGCTACAAGATCCTCTCTGAATCCAGAACCAAACCGACCTGGAGGTGAAGTAACACTAATATTCCGGAGTGGGTCCCGGTCTCTGTCATCCCTACGCTGGCCTACTCCTTTAAATGCCTGGTATGCAGGCTCTCTATCTCTCCTGGCCTCTCTCTAACTGTGGCCACCATCTACAGGTCAACTGGCCAAGTCGCCCTCTTCCTCTATGAATGGGCCGACCTCTCCTCTTCTCTCATTGCCTCTACTTCTCAACTTCTCGTTCTCTGAGATCTCACAATCCAGCTGAATGCTTCTAATCCCTCCTCTGGCCTTTTCCGCAACTTCTGTGACACTCACTCTCTTTCCATTCTGCCCTCTGGCCCGACACACTCTGCCTGACATACTTTGGATTTTCTCATCACCTCAGACATCTCCCTCTCTAACTCTCTCACCACTCATCTCTCTTGGACTGACCATGTTCTACTCTCCTCTGAAATTCTCTATCCCCCAGTCAAAGCCCCCATCCACAACACTGCCACCTACCTTCTCAGTCATTCGGCCCATGAAGCGTGTGTCAGTGGATGCCTTTGCCTCTACTTTCTCTCTTCCGTCTACTCCTACGCTGACTCACACCCTGAGACAGCCCTTTCTAATCTGCATCTTTCTATTTCCAACGCCCTGGACATCCTTGCCCCCGTCATGAGAATCCAGCTGAAGCCTACCTCCAAGTGCCAATCTTGGTATGATTCCGACCTCGCCGTCCTGAAATGCAAGTTCAGGGTGGCTGAGAAGAAGTGGAGGGCTTCGGGCACATCCTCTGATAAACTTGCCTGCTGCCTGCTCCAAATGCAATACAGATTCTCTGTCCTGCCCAAGAATAGAGCACATATTCAAGCCCGTGTCTCTGCGGCTTCTGACAACACAGACAAACTCTTTAAAATCTACAAGGAACTGCCCAATCCTGTTGCAGTCTCTACCTCTCCTGCCCCCCTCCCTGCCCCCAAGTCCCTCTGTACGGCTCTGGCCTCTCACCTCTCTGCTAAAACTAAGACATCCTGCCCTCTATCTCCTCTACCTCTCTCGGCCCCCCTTTGGCCACCTCTCCCTCTCCTCCTCCTTTCTCCTCTTTCGCTCTGACAACACCTGATGAGGTTTCCAGAAAAGTCTGATCTATGAAGGTGTCCTCCAGACAGGTGCTCCCCTGCTCCTCCGGAACCATCAAGGACCATATTGACACCCTCGCTCCAGCCTTGGCTGATTTCTGTAATCACTCTTTCGCCACTAGAACCTTCCGCTCGCCCCTTAAGCACTCCCTTGTGCACCCCCTCCTCAAGAAGCCGTCTGCTGATCCTACCTGCCCAGCAAACTATCGCCCAATGTCCATCACCTTTTTCCTTGGCAAACTATTGGAAAAGCTGGCCAGCTCCCAGCTTACTCTCCACACTGAATCTGTTGGTTGTCTCCATGACCATGATTCTGGCGTCAGGCACTAAGGCACAGAAATTTCTCTCTTGAACACCTGTGAAGATCTGCTCGCTAACCTTGATTCCAGCTTTCCTTCTCTCCTCATCCTCCTTGATCTTTCCTCTGCTTTTGACATGGTCAACCACGCCATCCAGATCAATCGACTCTGTGAGAACCTGGGCATCACGGATCAGGCCATGGAGTGGCTAGCCGCCTTCCTCTTGAACTGCCCCTCCCAGGTCCAACTGGTATTACCCATATTGACCTTTTACAATTGACCTTTTGTCCTTATTGACCTAATTATAGTGATCCTAATTGACCATCTGCTCTCTCGCTTATTCTTGACTGTCCATCCGCGATTCAGGATTGGTGCGCCTCGAACGATCTCTGACTTAATGCCACTAAGACAGTGTTCCTTCTCAATGGGACCCCTGCTTTCCCTCTCTCACTATGGCCGCCCACTTAGGGCCTCTACCTTTGCCTTCTGCGAGGCAGAAAATGTTGGTGTCATCTTCGACTCCACTCTCTCCACACATTTCGGACGTCGCCAGTACCAGCTGCACACCTCAAAGGGGCTCTTCCCTTTCTCACTTTCCCCCAGAAGCACACTGTCTCCGGAGCTCTCGTTCTCTCTAGGCTGGACTACTGCAACATCCTCTATCTCAATCTGCCTTCCTCTACTCTCCGCCCTCTGCAAATAATCCAGAACAGGACTGTGAGACTTATCCTTGGCCTCAAGCCCAGGGACCGTATCTCTCCAGCCCTGAAATCTCTCCACTGCCTTGCGGTGGCTGCAAAGACCAAGTTCAAGACCCTTTGCATTGTCCACAAGGCTTTCTGGGGCCGAGGCCCTCACTACATCCAAAGCTCTCTTCCAAAATACCTTCCTTCTCGAACTCTTCGCTCAGCTACCTCCAACTCTCGAAGGGTTAGACCCTTCTCCAAGCAGAGAGTGGGGGAAGATCTCTCCTCTGCAGGAGCCCCCCTCTGGAATGGCCTCCTTGCCCCTCTCAAACTTGAGCCTGACCACTTGAAGTTCTGGAAGCAGCTCAAAACGTTCCTCTTCTCCTCTGCTTTCAATCTCTCCCTCCCCTGATGACCTACCTGTCTGCTGTACCGACTTGTTGCTTGGCTACCCTCAGAGTCTCACTGGGTACCAGGCTCTTTCTTCATCAGGCACCCTTGCACTGCCTTCGGGCCTACCACGCACTTAGGGGCTGCAACTGTACCGTACAGTTCCATGTTCTCCTTGCACTACCCAGAGCTGCGCTGCCCTGGCTGCACTTACTCAGAGCATTGCTGCCCTGTTTTCCCCTCCCCTCTCCCTTGCACTTCCCCCCCACCCTTTCCCCTTGCACTTCTCATTCTCGCATAATCTGAATGACATAAGGCCTAGTAAAATCGTTTGTCTTGTCCTCCCCCTGTCTTTCCTTCCTTGTCTTGTCGTGCCTAGAAACACTTGTGTACAGGCGCGTTATAAATGACACATCATATCCGCACTCCATAAGATCCATGAACATTGTTGAGACATGCATGCCCGATACCACAACCATATCTCCTGTCCACCAACCCCACTGTTTCTTTCCACTTCTCTGCCTTCCAGGAATTATCTCTGTTCTTGCGCCACTTTTCTCTCCATCCAAAGACTAGGGTCCGGTTCACTGCAGAGTGGTGGAACAATACGCTTTTTTCTGGACAAGCTCTGGTGCCGTAACACTACTCGGATTGTGATGGGTGCAGTATAAATAACCCTATAATATAACACCCAGATAAAAGGTCATGCTGTGCTGACATTGCCTGTGTGGAAGGGAGGGGCTCATGCCACTCCTCCCAGGGAGCTCAGGCAATGTAAAGGCAGGTGTGCCATGGAGGTCAGGTGAGTTGGGAAGGGGGACAAAGAAGAACTCTGGTGTGGGAGATTATCCCTAAAAACAAGGAGATGTCGCAGTTCCTAATTACGTTCAGAAACTCAAAAAATAATTTAAATTGGTGGTTGGGGTGTCCCTCACCCTGCCTCAATCCAAGGCCTATTTATGCAGAATGAATAAAGCCTGCAAAGCAGCAGTGGAAAATGATCTTCAGAAGACATTAGAAAGAGCTGTATGCTGCCTAACCCACTTGCTGGTACAACTTATACATACACCTGTGAGGGGAAAGAGCAAAGACCACTTTGTGGGTTGAGGAGTGAGTGGAGAGTGGCGACAATGTGGACCCTGGGCAAGTTCTAATGAAGAAGGCGCGAGGCAGAAGGCAGCACAAGGCTCAAGTGACTTGGGCCACCTTATAGTGCAGAGAAAGCATCCACAGGGAGAGATGCAGAGTGGTCAGCACTCAGTCCTCCATAACAGAGGGTGGCGACGACTGGCGCAAAGAAGTGAATGGGCACTCGACGGCTGGCAGCGGCTGTTCGGGGTGAAAGTTTGTTCCTGTGGCCTTCGCTCATAACCCAGCGTTTTTATTGATGAGGTAACTTTACGATGATGGAACACAGAGGGTTGAAGATCTGCTCTGTCTGCCCACACAGAAAGCAAGGGGGAAAGGGGGCACCTCAAGAAATTATATAATATTTGGATACCTGACGATACCCATGAAAGTGGCAATACAGAGTTAAATACATAAGAATGGCCATTTTGGGGGGAGATGGGGTATTTTCTTAAAGGTTAACTTCCATTGCAGACATCCCATGGTAGGATCCTTTCATGTAGCCATGTTGAGTAAAACAAGGAAGCTGCATTATAAGAAATCGGACTTCAATTGACAGTATCAGGTATGAAGGTGGGAGAAGTTATGCGCTCAACATCTTTCCGAGTGGAAGTGCATTCTCAGTCACTAAATGCATGTTTTTATTATGAACCAGATAGATGCCTTCGGCACCGCGTCGTTTCTTAAACAGCACTTCATAAATGGGATGCAGAGGTGGTCAAATGTACAGTTGAAGTGGGAGAATGGAAAAACAGGCTCCCGTCCCTCCCCTCTCGCGCCTGGCCTAAAGGATCACGGCCCAAGCATCCGCCACGAGAAGAGTTTGCCCATCTACCAGATGACCAAATACCCTGGTACAGGAACATACAGATGTGTCCATCTGCCTGCCTGGCAGCACGCCCTGCCCATGCTGACACCTGCGGCACGGATCAACTAGACTAAAACCAACACGTCGTTAGAGATGCCATGACGACCTAGCCAAAGGTCAGCACACCTGTGCAAATATACACACTGGACACTCCCGCACCAATCTACACAAAGAATATACTCAGTGCTATGACGTAGGCGACAGACATACTCACGGACGTGCATCTTTATTATTTTCCACATAGACTCTCAAAATGCAGATACGCAAGACGCATCATGAACTCATCTAAAGAGCTTGCTTACGCTTCTCCTAAACCCAGGTGCCATAATGAGAAATATAACGAAGACACGATACTGGTCATAAGACAATATGATACTATAACCTAAAGCGCCAGTGCACCAGACGGTTCCACCTATACACCAGGCCTAAGTAGGCCGCAAGCAAGAGCTCCCATGGACGTTAAAAGAACAAGAGTCAGGTTGCTGATCCTGCAGAATGAGCCCGGCGAGAGCAGACAGCCAAGGTCGCAATGTTGCAAACCCACATTCCAAGAGCAGACCATCAACGGCACGATGTTGCAACCTCGCACGCCGCGCACCAACGTTAAGGTCGCACCTGCAAATTAAACCAGGCACGCAGTGGGAAAACAATATTAATTGTGCAGAATTCTGCCTCAAACACGGTCCCACCTCGCGTGACCAAGCCGAACCTGACAGGATGCCAAGCCCAGAAGAAAGAAGGCGCCTGGATCCCTTGGTACAAGACACAGGCAGACACACTTAAAAGGCTCAATGGACATCTGCGACAGTGGGAGTAGTCGGCCTTCCAGCTCATGAATAAGTCCTCATGTTGTCTGCACGTACTCATAGTGAAACATTGTTGCAAATGACAGGTACACCGAGAGCTGGGAACAGCGATGGTCCCAAGCTGGGAAGCTCACGGGCGCACCAATCAGAACATGGGGCTCTTATCACTGACGCCATTAACATTGACCAATCATCAGTAGTCTTCATGTAACAATTCTCATGTATCTAATTGTAGGGACAACCCAGATATATCACCTGACTAACCCTTGTCCACTAATATTGTTCTCTATACGTATGCTATACTAACCCTACCACTCGAGCAACCAATTAAGAGTGGCAATAGGTTTTTTGCTAACTTTCTAAAGATGACGCAAGTAGCGCGTCATACTAAGGTAAAAAGGGCCTGCGAGCCCCACGATTGTGTGTGTGTCAGGACGGACGCGTACGATCCTTGACCCATCCCTGCCGTTTTTGTTTAATAAACAGCAGAGTCACCTTGCTTCCTGCGTGTGTCTCATGCTCTATCTCATCTGGGATATACGGGAGGAGTTGGGGCCTCCCTGCCCGGAGGTCTGCGGACGGCCCGGCCAACCCCGGCAGAATTTCCCCCCGACACAGTTATTTAATTTTGGTGATTTGAAGGAGAAATGTAACCATCATCTGCACAATGAATGCAGACGAACTGAAACCTTTTGATTGCTTGTGTAGGTCACTTTGCTGGCACGAGTGGAATCAAACACTTATCATGCAGTATAAAACATTAGTATGTATAATTTAAAATAGCTGACAAACCACCCTTACGACATAGTACAAGGAAAATTACCCAGAGGTTCCACAAGGGCTTACCCGCTTATCCACCCCAGCGCATCCTCCCTCCCCCCACACCAAACCTTGCAGCTATGTTCCCTCTCGTGAAATAGCCCAGGCACTGACATGTCTACACAAATACATGAAATCAGTACTGTTGGAAGAGAAAATACCTGCATGTAATACTCTGAGCTGGCTCTTCCTGTAGGCTTTGCCATGTAGTAACCCAAATGTAACAGGTTATCATGGCAGAGTAGTCTAGGCATTTACTTAGTGCTGGTGGGCAGTGGTAGATATATTTTAGGTAGCGATTGCACATGTCCCATGCAATAGAATTCTCTCAAATAAGTACACCCATCCGTTGACCTTGCACCTACCTTTCTCCTTTGCTATCTTTACCCCTTAACGTCAATCTTTCATCTGCTCGTCCCTAAGAGAGAGAATACATTTCAACTTGCCATCGTCCCAGGACAGAGGGCTACAATTCCCAGAACACGTGGCTAATGAAGCACCTACTAATGTGTGTAGTATAGAAGGTCAAGTGAACTCAAAAGTTCGGATTCCCCATAATTCATTAGCACAGGGAAGGCATGCTTCTATCAAAGGCCAAGAGGCAAGTGCAATGCTTCATCTATTTTAACTCTCAGCAGCAACATCAAAATGACAAACTACAGTCCCCAGAAGCCACGCGGAAAATAAGTAATTTTAACCTTTCGAAGGCATGTGATATAAAAGTCCAATTCCCTTCTATCTAATTAAGGATCTCACTTGCTTCTCAATGTCCTTCCTCTTTCTTTGATGTAAATACAAAAAAAAAAGTTTTCAAAAGATCACCAACAGCCTTCGTTAAGAGGATGCTTCAAATGGTTAAAGAGATTCCGCTATGCACTTCTTGGCCAAACTCTTGCTCTGAGCTCATGGTAGTTTAGCTTATGCACCTAAAACGGAAGACACAGAAAACATGGGCAGGGTGTGAATGCAAACAGATGGTAAAAAGTAAACCTTAACCTATGTCAATACTCTAAGGTCCAAATATATTTTCCTCCGAAGGGCTTCTTTAATAGTCAGGACTTACCTGTACTAACAAAGTATGGGGTATATGCATTTTATGACTGGAGGGAAGTACTCTGTTCAAGGTTTGCTCACCAAAAACAAAGCCACATCAACAGGTTTAAAATAAAACTCTTTGAAAACAGAGCCACCCGATGAATTGCAGCCTTCAAGATATCGTCAATTTTTGGGCCATCCTTAAGGTTTTGGAAACCATTCTTTCTCCAGCCGAAGAGAAAGTCTCCTCTATACTCCATGATGCATTGCCAATGTTAAACATAAACAGCCATCTCAAAGTAACAAGCAACTGCTTTGAACCTTTGTGCCAAATACGACGGAAAACGGGATAGAATGCTGACTCAGCACCCATCCTGGTGTAATGATAAAGGTAATCTCTTCTGTGGAACAACCTGGCGAGCAAAATCCACATCTCTGGCATCCAAAAATCTCTTATGAGAGACGAAGAAAAAGCATTTTAAGCTCTGCCGAGAGTGCCTTCACACAAAGCCAAATTACCCAGCTGCCGGTTGAATAACTGACGAATGCGATTAACCTCTCATGGAGATCAATAGCGGGGAGAAGGCTGTCTCTGTGAGTAGACCCCCTTCAGAAGGTGGCATGCAAGCGGCTGTTCACTGATGAAACATTCATCATGGAAACATGGGCCATTGAAATGGCAGAGTTTGAGCTGTCTCAACAGATGTTCATTCTTGTGACTTGGACAGTTTGATGCGACAGGATATCGAGAACGTACCGGCAGTCATGCTTGTAATGGTAGACAATTCTTGGCCAGAGTTTAAATAGGAATTTTCAAGTTCACATCCTTTACAAATAGTCGTGCTAACCAGTTGTGCTCCAGGAGTAAGCCTCAGGGAAGATGGCCACCTTCCATCTTGAAATGTTCACAATCTATCCAATATGACTAAATCAGGTGCCTGCAAGAGTAGACTTTAAAAACCAGGAAAGCCGGCCTACAAGGGACATGTTACTGGAGCCATCAGCTACTTGGAGATGGTAACATGTGGGATCTGTGAAGGCCCCTTACAAATTCCTGCACCCTCCCCAATGATAAGAGGGTGACAGACACGGGAGAGATATCTGGGAAGGGGATCCAAATGCCAGCTATAACATGACAACTGAGCCTCACAAACACACCAAGACAGATACAAAGGGGCCAAGGTATGGAAATCTTTCCCAACGGGAGATCATTGGTTTGTAGTGACCCATGCAGATGGGTCTTTCCCAAACATCAGAGAGAAGAGGGAGGGATCATGTATCAGCTGCTAGAGCTGTGCGAGTTCCAACAACCCAACTAGGCACCCTTAAGGAAAAGAAGGAGGAGACTATTAGGAAAGATTTCTCTTTCCTGCACCTTTCCTTCCATTTTGCTTTCATTTTTGATGCAGACATGTACTTTTTACAGTGCAGTGAAGGATTAAGCTTCAGTACACAGTCTTTTGCTCATCTGTATTGGAGAAACTGACATGTCCTTCAGGCTGTCTGTTCCCTTAGTCTTGCGACTTAGTTGCTACGTTTGGTAACTTGTTATCGTTGTACAATGCATCTTACAATGCAGTACAATGGGGTACACGTTTGTTTTTGTCCTAGACTAACACTCAAAGGATTTATGGTTACTCTAGGTGTGCTAAATGGACCAGATGGTGGCAGCAGTGACTTTTTACCATTTTCTGGTGCGTTTGTTTTAACCTTACCACATTTACTGCGTTTGGCTACTAACTGTGGCTAGTGACCAAACATGGCCATGCCACAAGGTTTTTTGCTTGTCCTTTGGCCATCTTGTCTTTTTTTTGCCTTGGACTTCCAGTGCCCAGGAAAGCAGAGGCTTTTGGGGGCTACTGGAGGGCTATGTGTGTTTGCTGGCAGGATGTGGGCTGGGACGGTCTGGTCCCAATCCACAAACTGCTTTCAGTGTGTCTCAGTGTTATGCATGAGTGTTCCTGCAGGTGGTCCTGATTGGACCACTGCTGGGGTGTGTGTGGGGCTAGTTCTGCTATTGGCTAGTGGGAGTTTTGGCCCTTACCTGGCTTTTAGGATAAGAAGAGGACCCCTGCACCCACTCCTCGGAGAACCTGGAGTAACCTGAAGGAACCAAGAGTCCTGTCCAGCTGTGAGACCCGTGAAGAAGCCAGAGACCTGCCTGAAGGAGGTTTGGCGACCAACTTATGCTGCTATTCTGGCGGAGACCTGTCTTGCTATTGATCTTCAGCAATCCTGTGAGGGAGCTGCAACCCTTGGAGTGGAGGGAACATCCATTCCTGGCATCTGTCCGGTGCCCTGTGAAGAAGAGCCGTCGGAAGTGTCCCGGGATCGTCTTGTGGCAGACCGGCTCTGAGTTTGGGCTACCGTGCTGCCGATGTCGCCGTTCTGCACTTTTGGGATCCTCGGCTTGTCCTATTAGACTTACCTCAGTAAAATTTCAGAGTCCTAGCATCAAGGGGACCTGAGATAGGAGGGAAAGTCTGACAGCAACAAGTGAGTCCATTTGCGTCACCGTGCTGCGGTGACCACTGTCCAAAACCGCTTACCTGAATCGAGTCCAGTCCTGCATCATGTTTTTCTGCATTCTTCATCCGACAGTCCTTGCACCAGCGAAAGGCACCGACTGGAGATCAGCTCGAACCTGCAACCTCAGCGAATCAAGGACTGAGGCTGATGGTAGGAAAAGCAACCCTGGACCTTCTTCCATTGACCTGCCAAGTCATGGGAAGTATAGGAGTACGGGGAGTAGGTTACAGTGGTTCTTACCTGCCCCTAAACTCCCTTTAAAAGTTTTCCTAACTTTTATAAAACTTTTGCTATACTTTGGTTTTGCCATTGCTTGCTCGTGCAAGCCTTCCGAAAGTTGGGGACGCTTCTATTAGGGTTCCATGTGTTAATATCCCGACAAAAATATTGCGATACAAAAATATTGCATATTATTGCGGTTATATTGACCCATGGACCCTGCGGGGGGACACCCCTGAAACCCCTGCATTATTTTAAAATGTGCGGGGACACCCCCCGCAAGCCTTGCTCCCACAAATTATCCCCCCAAAACATATCGCCTATGGCGACACAAACGGCCATATCTAGGGCAATATTTTTGGTGGGGATATTTTGTAGGGATACCTCTATTAGTTATAATCAACTGCCCTCTAACCCTTGGAACCATTCACTGGACCCCAGAGACCCTACCTTCGTTTTTCCCTGCATCACAAACTGTGTCAGAACTTTTCCTAAACCTTTGGGCATAAGGCCCCAGACAATTTAGGGAAGGACTTTTGAAGTTCGGGTTAATTCTCTGTGGACCTGTAGTACATAAACTAATGTGCACTTACTTTTACAGGAGTTTGATTTTTATTATTCCCTACTCTAGTGACTGTATATATGTAATCTATTATTAGTGTTGTGTGATACTTCCACCTGTTAGCAGTCATTTTTCATAGTGATATTTGGCCATAAATAAATGTGTTTTTATACATATTGTCTAAGTGTAATCTCTGATTCCCATTGTGGACCCTTTATAAGCTCACCACCTCACGAGACTTAGCCTAGACCTCTTGTCACTGCTACCTTGAACTGGCTTGGCTACAGCTCCCAGAGTTGTCCCTGTCACAATATAGGTTGGCCTTCTATACTTCTGTCCACCAGGCCAGACTATAGAAAACCACTCCTAACAGAGACCAAAACAATGAATGAGACTAAAAGAAATACGCTGTACAGACACTCCCTTCAGGATCCCATGTGGAAGGTGTGATCCCTGCAAAAACTCACCCAACATATGGAAGGAGCAAGGACCTGGAATTAGCGCTAAAGTACCATGAGCTGCCAAAGCAGAGTTGCTGAGGGAAGATGGGACTTAGCCTATAATTAAGCCTCATCACACCAGAGACATGCAACAGCTGGAGCCATTGAGAGCATTTTAAACCAGAGCCTATCTGAAGGCTCAAGAGATCATGAACCAAACACCATACAATCACAAGCCTTGGTTCACCGGGCAAGGGAGACGAGGCCTGGAGTACCAAGGCTGATGTACCATACCGGCGAATAAGAGGGATGGGGAGGCAGTCAGCAGGGAGCAAGAAGGATAGCGGGATGGAGAACAACACCAGACTGAAGAAAAGCTGAGGAACCTAAGGGAGCAACAGTGCCTTGTCAATCCTAAGGGTCTGAGAGTAATTCAGAAGCAGAGAGACCTAAAGACGCGTGGAGGCCTGATCAATCCTTTGGCCTTAAAGCCTTACTTTACGGAGGGACAATCACTTCTTAACAGTGAGCTGGACTTTATATCCCTGAAGACTGAGCTGGGCACAATAAAACAGAAGAGCGGTCTGAGCACTATATTCTCAAAAAATGGGCTACCAGCTATTTCCCTGTAGGGTGGCACCAGCTCCCTAATCCCTGGAGTAAGAAGAAATGAACCAGCCAATATACACATATGGATTACAAACGGAGAGCTCAGCATAATATCCCTGTGACTGTGATCTGGGCAAAGAATTGAGCTGGGTGCTGTTTCCCTGCGACTGTGGTAGTAGACTACGAATCCAGAAAGAGACCAGTATCCCTATTAAATAGAGTGGAGAGACAGCCCTGACACTTTAGAATGTAACCATACCAAGCACCTGTTATTCAGAATGTTGCAAGATAAGGGCAACCTTTTCCGTTAGAGCTAGCCCCCCAGGTGTTTATCATCATTCCCCCCTAATCAGAGAAGATGTGTTAATAAAACTACTAGTGGTAAATCTTCATGGACAGAAGGAAGATCTCAAGTGCAGTTGAAGGTCCATAAACCTTGTGGATTTTGCCCTTTCAACGCCTCATAGTTCATCCCATCCTGACACCTTCGGCCATTCCAAGATAGGAACACCAGTATTAGTTGTAGATTAACTTGTACATCCAAAAGGCAGCTATCCCAACTCAGACCTGGTATGAACTACAGTTTTGAAAGTCTATTTTTGTGTCATGTATTTTGTTGGTCTGCCATACCAATCAATTACCGGTTGAACCTTTTCAATGCTCTCTACCAGAAAGAGATTGCTCAAGAAGCCCAGAGGGTTTTTTAGTGGGGATGGGATGGCACGTTTCCTTGCAGGCTCAATCACATCCCTGTTTATCATTCCTTTTGCCAAAATCGCATAGGCATTGGCCTAATTGCATGGAAGCAAAGAAATCATAACTGTCTTGAGAACTAAGGCAACCTCAATACAACCTTCACATTTTATAAAAATAGTGAGATTAGAACAAGCTATCGTAAGTTGCAAATACCAGGACCCTGGCACAGAAAACTAGATGTGGGGTAAGAGACTGAGTACATTTCCTGGAGACAATGTCTGTAAATATAAAGGCCAAGACTAGGGATGTGGACCCCACAACTCACTGGCACCAGGGGTGAAGTAATCAATAGAGTGGAGAGAAAAAAGGTGCCACATGAGAAATTATTGACCATATATGGAAAAACCATTTCAATTGTACCTTAATATGCCATAATAAATATGGCATCCCCCTGACAAAGAGAACCCATCTTCATCTTTTAATAATTATTTTTTAAGATGTATTAATGACATAAAAAACCTTATGAATGGTAAATCTAAAAAACTCCCCTAAAAAAACTCGCCTAAACACAATATCCACATTAAATAAGACAAATAATCAGACATCAATTCATACACATAATCAATCTTACTAATCAACTGTTTGTGCATATCAATCACTAAACGCACATAATTGTTACATACAAATGTGACAAAGTGCAAATGCTTTAGCACCCTATCAAGGATCACAAAAGACAGACTAAAACAATAATAAGTCAATATTTTGTCTACAATTCAATGTAGTTTAGGGTGGAATATAAATTCTTCCCAGATTAACTTCCCATTCACCATCTACTGTGGTTTACTGACCATTTTTTATTGTTTAATGATCTTTGATCAGGTGCTATAAAGCATTTGCACTTGCACCCATAGCTCACTCTGCTATTGGGTCCCTGGAGAAGGCCTCCCTTCTCCAGGTACCTCGATCAGTACTTTCACAGAGCCAAGGGAATTACTCCCTTCCCTGGGCCTTCCTTGGCTTTGCTTCACGGTATACACAATCAGGGGAGTATGGCTGCCTTCCCCAGACTCTTTGCCACAGTTTGCGGAGGCCAGGGGGGATTGACTCCCTTCCCTGGGCCCTACTCAGGCTCTTTATCAAAGTTTACAGAGGCTGGGGGATCGATTTCCTTTCCCCAGGCCCTCCTCAAGCTTTCTGAGGTAGTTTGCAACGCCAGATGGAAATGACTCCCTTCACCTGGCCTTCCTCAGGCTTTACAATGCAGTTAGCAATGACAGAGGGAAGGACTCCCTTGGCCTTTCTCAGGATTGTCAATGCAGTTCGCAACGCCAGGAGGGAATGACTCCCTTCCCCTGGCCTTTCTCATATATTTGCATAGTTCACCAATACCAATGGGAATGCCTCCCTCCCCTGGCTTCTCTCCACAGTTTACACAGTACTGTGGGTGATGGTCCCAGACCCGGATGTTTCTCTTCTGCTCAGGCAGACCTGGTTCACTCGCCTGCCAGGTACTATGACGAAGAAGATTGCTCAATGTTTTCTTCTCCTGTGGGTGTGGGTCCCAGACCTGAGCTTTATTACTTTTACTGGTATTCAGTTCCGGGGTCTCCTCTTTACCCCTGTTGCATGGGTCAAAATTTCTCTTAGCATCTCCTATAGCCCCACCAGCTGTCTCGCTAACCCATGATCCTGCAAGGGTTGTGCCAGTGGGTGACAATATTCTTCCGGCTCTCAAAACCCTCGTCTGGCTTTCTCTTGGTCTCCTGTGTCTCTACGGGTGTTGTGGTGACTTCACAGTGTGTTCTGCTGTGCAGGTAACCCTCTTCTGGGCTTCTCTTGCTCTCTCATGCCTCTGCGGATGCTGCAGCGGCTCTGCAGCATGTCGTGCTGTGTAGGCTGCACGTCCGCTCCAAGGTGCATGGTCAGCCTGCTTCTTCCGCTGGTTTGCCTGCTTCTGGTGTGCTCTGCCCGGTCTTTCCACCACAGGCCGACCGGAAAGCTTCAGACTCCCGGGCAGCATTCTGTGTAGACTCTTCGGTTGTTCTTTTTCTTGCCAACTTTGAATCTCACAGTTCCTCCAGGCAGGGCTCCACTTCCTCTTCGGAGTTCGACAGGATACACAGAGCTGAGCCAAAGTGCCAGGAACCGGGAACGAGATCACGGGATGTCTTGGTGGCGTTCCATAGTTACACACTGAAGAGACAGGTCTTACAAAAAGCCAGAAAAGCAGGCCAGATCACTCACAATGGGGCAGAAATCCAGCTTTAGCAAGACCTATCCCAAACCACCTTGAACAGGAGAAGGCGCATGGCACCAATTCTGATCCATCTAAGAGAGAACCAGGTACGATACAGATGGCTCCACCCATTTGCCCTCAGCTTCATGTGGCACAGGAAACCCGACAAAGTTACGATGTGTGACCAATGAGCAGCTATACTTGGCCTGGAGGTCGATGCACCACCACCACGCACTTTGCCCGCCGGACAAGCAGGCCCCCGGAGACCCTGGGAATGGATAGAAGCCAGACCAAAGAAACCAAGTAAGGAGCAGAGACAGCCCCTCCGCGGATCTCAATCCCAGGAACCTACACCAGATCAGGGGGGACAACCAGCGATGAAGGACAAATAAACCAGTCAAGGGGCACAACCGCACAACCCCTAACTTTCAAGACACCCCTGGGGAGGGCGTACACTTAAAGAAGATAAGTGCTTAAAAGAACAAGAAAAGGACTTGCACCAACCTAGGAGCAGGATGCAATGGGGTAGAGGGGGGGACCCGGCTTCTTGGAATGGGAAAGGGAATTCCCACGTGGAGATGAATCGGGCAGTTACTAGGGTCTGGCTCTTGTGCTCCCAAACCGACGGGGGGGTGAACGCCAGCCGGACCCACCCGGTGGGGGAAAGGAGGTGGAGGGGGAGAGGGGTGAAGGAGGGAAGAGGGGGAGGGAAGTGAGAAGATTACGATCCAGGAGTCAGGAACCAGCAAAGGGCACCCAAGGGCCGATGCCATGCCCTCTCTGACAAGATATCCAGGACACCTCTGCCTCCACAGGAGGGGCGCGATCCCAAAGACCCAGCTCACTGGCTAACATGGAACAGCTGAAAGTGCTGTCCCTAAAAGTCAACGGGTTAAACTCCCCACTTAAGAGAAAGAAAGTGGAGAGGTTCCTCCGCTAAGAAAACCCACAAATAGCCACACTCCAGGAGACCCATATCCAAATCATAGACCTACATAGAATCGAAATTTGGGGATATATGTGGCTGATCCAGGCCACACAAGACTAAGAAGGAAGGGGTAATAATCGCCCTGAAAGACAGATTAGAATTGGCAATTAAATCAACAAAGAAAGACAACCAGGGAAGATGCCTAGCGGTGCTGCTCGAGGGCAGGGGGGTGACATTCACAATAGCAACACTCTACGCACCCAACACTGGTCAGGACTCCTTCATCCAGAAATCCCTCACCCGACTGGGCAACTTCGCTAGAGGCCGCATCATACTAACGGGGGACTTTAACATGGCATGAGACCCCTCAATAGATAGAAGCAGGGACACGTGGGGGCCGCAGGCTGGCCCATCCGGGGATCTCAGGAAGAAAATGGGAGATCTGGCCCTAATAGATACTTGTAGGGAGATCAAGGGGAGCACGGCAGGCTACACATTCTATTCATACGCGCATAAAACCCACTCCCGAATAAACTACATATGGATATCCTCCCCACTCCTGGGCTCCTCAACAGACATCGACCTAGGGATCATGTCCGACCATGCCCCCTCTCCCCGACTATTGCTAGGCCACGCAGACCAACAGGCCTGTGGAGGTGGTGGTAGCCGACCCCCTTGTTCAAAGATGCAATACTAGCGGAAGAAGTAGAACAGGAGATGGAGGAATCTGCTGCCCATAATAAATGGGGGGATACATCACCCCAGGTGTGGTGGGATGCCCCCAAGGCCACGTTAAGGTGTAAGATTATCGCGATCAAGGCGAGGAGAGACAGGGAGAGGAGACTAGAGGAAGGAAATCTAAAAATCAGACTTACAGAGGCAATGGTGCAGATGGCCACGAAACATACGAGAGCGCTGAAAGAGAGGTTTGCACACTCAGAGATCAAATTAATCTCATCCAGACCTATGCCAAAGGTACTATGTCAAGGCAAACAGATCCAACCGCTTCTTAGCGAAAATGTTACGAAAGGAAGAGAATAGCAAAACTATTTTGAAAATTAAGGGGACGGGGGCTGGACATATACAAGAAATCACGAGATACAAAGGGAGTTCTGCCAATTCTACACTCATTTGTACTTCTCTAGCAACCCCGATCCCGCAGTGCAAGAGTTCTACCTTGACAGAGTACAGCTTACGCCCATATCAAAAGAGGATAGGGATCAGTTGGAAGAGGAAATAACAACAGATGAGGTTAGGAAGGCTATTGGCACACTAGCAACAAATAAAGCCCCGAGCCCTGACGGCCAAGTGGCCGAATTTTACAAACTACACAAAGAAATCCTAATTCCTCATTTAACAAGATTGTTCAACCACATAGGATCCACCAAAGTCCTACCTAGGTCAATGGAGGAGGCGAAGGTCATCCTTATACACAAAAAGGGGAAGGATCCGGAGTTGTGCGGGTCCTATCGCCTGAAAGCGTTAATAAACGTTGACGCTAAAATACACACCAAGGTCTTGGCATCGAGGCTAGACTCGATCATACCCAAAATAGTACAATCCGATCAGGCAGGCTTCATAAAGGGCCAGCAAATGGCAGACAACGTGAGAATAGCTCATCTAACAGAAAAGGCGGAGCGAACGGAGGTACCGGCACTACTACTAGCGATAGATGAAAAGGCCTTCGATCGGGTGGAGTGGGGCTTCCTTTTCGCCACGATGAGTAAAATGGGCTTTGGCCCCAAATACTTTGATAGGATCATAGCCAACTATCAAGCTCTGACCCTACGATTGACAATCAACGGTCAAATCTCTGACCAGGTTAAAGTAGAGCGAGGCACTAAATAGGGCTGCCCATTCTCCCCACTGCTGTATGCTCTGCACCTTGAACCGTTCCTAGCAGCGGTAAGAGCAGCAGACTCCATAATTGGTATACCATTCGGGGGACAGGAGCATAAGGTGGCCGCCTTTGCGGACGATCTGCTACTTACACTGACGTGCCCTGAGCAGTTCCTACAAGGAGTCTGCGAGGAACTCGACCGGTTCGGACGAGTGGCAGGGCTGAAAATGAACGCCAATAAGTCAGAATTGCTCAGTCTAAATCTGCCCACCCCCGCTGAACAACAAATTAAATCTGCACCCGCCTTTATATGGGCCAGCCATAAGAACAAATATTTGGGCGTACACTTAACTAAAACCATAGAGGGAACATATCAGACAAATGACCCGCCTCTGCTGGAGAAAATGAAATCAAAGCTAATTGAGTGGGGGCCGCTATCCATCTCGTGGCTGGGGCGGGTTAACGTCTTAAAAATGGCGATACTGCCACTGCTATCATATCTATTCGCCGCAATACCTGTAGACATCCCATGGGCCTTCTTTAGAGCCCTACAAAAAAACACAAATTGTTTCATTTGGAAGCAAAAACACCAGAGAATCTCCAGCGGAGGAATGGGGGAACTGGATTTCAGGGCATACTACATAACGGCAAAAATTAGAATAATCAGGGACTAGCAAAGGGACGACCGGGATAAACCATGGCGCCAATGGATAGGGCGGTGGTGGCAGGACACTTACGAACTAATGATGCCTAATCTTGCCGACCTCTTCACCTCTCAATTGATCCCCCGCTGTACCCACACCTTGACCGCACATTCTATATAATGACTGCTAGACCTGACCATTTTCAACTGCATATGTTCTATTGTACCACTTGACTGTATTTTTTGGTATATCTATATGGGACCACTGTAAAGGTGTCCAGTCATTTTACTTGAAATGGGGTCCAAATTGTTCCAGCTCTGCCCGGAGGAGCAGAAAAAGGAAGGTTTCTTCTATCAGCGCCGGGAGGCCAAGAGGAAGACTGTCATCGCGGTGCCTCTAATCAATGACATCTGGGAGGAGGGCCTGTCGGTACTCAAGAAGGCTTGTGTCCTAAGGATGTTTGTACTTGTGCTTCTTGCATTGTTTTCATTGTACTGTGTGAATTGCCCATTGTCACCATCATCATTGCACCGTTTGGTACTGCGTTAGCACAGACTCGAAGACCCACCTGGCACAGGCAAAAAAGTAGAAGGAGGAACACAACAGCTGGTATTAAAAATTTCACAGTTGTTCCAAGCCATGAGGGAACCCAGGAGAAGATGTTGTCGAACCAGGTGCTCGCTTCTGCTCCACCTTCCATTTTCATTTTTTCTCCTAGGTTGTGGACTCCTTCGATTACATGGGACAGGGAGCCATTCTCTGCGTCTTCGGAAGGTACGAAAGTGCAGCAGGCACTTCCTATTGTAACCACACTGTAAACTATGTGGCAGTAACTATGTTTATCAATGTATGCAACTATGTACATACCTACCCTGTAACTAAACTTTTAAGTATCCTTGTAATGTCTGCACCCAGCTACCTGAGGATTTTGGTTGCGCTTTATCAAATAAACAAACAATGTTATGGAAACCGAGGGCTGATAGAACACCACAAATGTATGCCAGCAAAATTACATAGACGGTGGGGGAGGCATGGGATGCCGCGGTGAAATGGGCTTATGTTACTACCTTCCTCTCCCCCTACACGCCACTGTTTGAAAACCCACAATTCTTCCCGGGCTGTGGAACCCCAACCTTTAACAAGTGGTATCAAGGCGGCTGCCGAACGGTGCGAGATATGTTCGCAGGCGGCAAAGTCAAAGACTTTGAACA
Organism: Ambystoma mexicanum; assembly: GCF_040938575.1. NCBI lineage: Eukaryota > Metazoa > Chordata > Amphibia > Caudata > Ambystomatidae > Ambystoma > Ambystoma mexicanum. Next base: position 644,328,532 of record NC_090937.1, read on the forward strand.
ATGCAAGCCGGACTTCGAGCTAGAAGAGCGGCATAGGTATGGATACATGCAATTGCGTCACTGGTTATCCCACCCAGAGCTGAAACAAGTGGGCTCACGGCCCCTAACCCCATTAAAAAAATACTTAGATACCCACTCAGGGCACAAGGGCCTGATGACCTCCATATACAAACACATAAAAGAAGGGGAAAGCACACCAAGCAGGACCTATATAGGAAAGGGGGAGGCGGACACAGGCACTGACATAGGGGAGCAGGAGTGGCAAAAACTGTGGACCCAGATACCTAAACTCACTATATCTCTTCAGGTCCGGGAGACCTGGCTAAAGTTAATGTTCCAGTGGCACTTAGCCCCGGTCAGACTGCATAAAATGTACCCAAATTCTTCCCAACTTTGCTGGAGAGACTGTGGGGGGATTGGCACATGGGCGCACATCTGGTGGGAATGCCCAAAGCTGGACACATATTGGGGATGCATACACTAGGCTATAACACAGGTCCTGGGGAAGGTGGGAAGGGAAAATAAGGGCCTAGATATGCTTTGCCTGAATGGGACCCTGGCAGATATTCCTACGAAATCACTCCATATACGTAATTATGATGATGTCGGCAGCTATGGTACTGGCTCGCAAATTCAAGTCGAAAGCACCGCCCCAGGAACATGAGTGGATTGCCAAAATATGGTCAGTGGTTTCCATGGAATGGCTCACAGACTCCATACAGGGAGATCACTCGAAATTTACAACAGACTGGTCCGTCCTCCTGGCATACCTTGGAGGAGGGAAAACGAGAGCATGGTTCCCTAAAGCAGCGACTCTGTTAGGAATCATTGGCTCACAAGAGGACTCCGATCCATGAACAAGAGGGAACAGAGATACAAATTCTTGCCTACAAGCGAGTAACCAATGGAATAAGGACCCCTGACTTCACAATGGCTGATAAGCAGAGAGAGAAAAACAGTGCATCTGGCTCCAGGATCAAGGGAATGGGGGGGGCAGGGAAGGGGGGCAGGTGGGACGTTTTCAATGTTGATTGTTTCTTTAAAAATGCCAATAAACACGTTGGAAAATAGAGGAGGAAGGAACGCAGATGCAGCAGCAGGGAAAGCAAGACGCGGAGAAGCAGAACCGAACGCCGGCCATCCCATGAAGCCCTGAGGACGTGACGAGGTAAAGGGTGGCACAGACCCTGATAGGACCCGGGATAGCTCTCCAAGAGGGCGCATGCAGTTGTCCATAGGTCCTTTTACAATCATAATGCTTGGGTGGCACAGCAGGGGCAGAACCCCTACAAACCTTTTCCTCCTCATTGCAGTGGTGAAACGAAGCCTGTGGGACTAACAGGGAAGGGTTGAGGACCCTAAGCACCTTAAAGAGAACTTGAAAGGGAGAATCCCTCATGACAGTTGCAGAGATGAGCACAGTGACAGCAAAAGGAGGTTCAGGGACCCTAAATGATGTTCGAGTCATCTTCCTTGTGGTCGTGCTCGGCAGCGAAGTGAACTAAGTGGGCCAGTTTGAAGAAAACGAGAAATCGATCTGGGACTCAAATCAAGAAAGTGATACGAGTCATCTTCCTCATTGGAGTACTTGGCAGGGAAGTAGACAAATTCAAAGAAGAAGAGAAACCAGGGTCTGAGACCCAAAGTAAGAAAGTGGTACGAGACATCTTTTCCGCAGAGCTTGGCAGATAAGTGAACCAACAGTCAAATCAAAGAAAAAGAGAATCCAGGGTTGTGGACCCTGCTAACACTCAGAAATGGGTGTTGTAGATGTGAAGCCAAAGGAAAAGAAGAACTTGGGCAGGTAGTCAATCCCCTGGTTGAAAGGAACTGATAACAAAGTACCAGAAGAAGGGAGTCATTCTCCTGGTAACCCCGGCCAGAAGTAAGGGCCAAAAGCCTGAGCAAGGGAGTAATTCCTCTGGACTATTCGAGACCAGATGCCAGGAGAAGGGAGACAAGAAGAGTAGAAGTATTGTTTGGAACTTTACAATCGGGGGAAGGGAGTAATTCCACCTGACAACGTGTGGAGACACAAGAATGTTCCAAGACTTGGGAATTGTTTTACCAAACCAGGAACCTTAACCCAGGAGAAGAGAAGCATTCTCCTGGGACAAGAACAGTGCTGCCTTATTCTTTAGTTTCTAGTGTAACGGACAAAAGTATGTTTTTTCTTGACACAGGCCGGTGGACACTTTTGAGTTGGCAGACATCTTGACAGTCACGTCATCTCTTTGGTTGAGGCAGGGAAATCCCCTCTAAGTAATAGTGATAGTTATGTTTTCTTTTTCTTTCCTAATCAATAAAAGTCTTTAGCCCCAAATATGCCAATTTTGTGTCATCAGCCTCCTTCTTCTGCACCCTTACATCTCCTTACAGGAAACTTGGTTAGTTCACAAATTGGTCACTATTGTAGCGCCAGTGTCCAAAGGCCCAATAGGACACCCTAAAGTGGGTCTCTAGATCAGTGTTCTTAACCATTGGAACTTAAAAATTAGTATCTCTAGCGACTTCGTCTTTTTGGGGATAATAGATTGCTAAAAAGAAGGGGCACATAAATTGCCACTCCTTGTCATTAACATCTATGACTCCCCCCCAAGCTGTAAAGAAACATTACATTATCATAATGTCCGTAGAGAAACTACTTGAGCATTATATTGATCAACATCCTATTTACATCAGTGGATATTTCAATGCTAAAATCCCACCTGACCATGAAAAAGGTGTCACTTTTGGGCCTACCTCGACACCTACACCTCAATACACTAACTCTAAAGGCGTCTGTTGGGTTAAAATGCTATACAAATACGGGTTTAAGATGCTCAATGGACAATGCACAAGTGACTTCCCAAGACGTTTTACTAGGGTCACCAAGACTAGTGCACTGACCCACCATTGGGTATGTTTTAGCTTCCCAAACACTTAGACTTATGATGGAAGATATGCAAGTTCAGCCACGAGAGTAAAGCGGCCATTACCAAATTCAAACCATCTTAAATTTTGAAGAGCCAAAACACAACATGGACACAATAGTGCCTCTAGACATAAATAAGGGCTTAAGTAGATTCAAATAGAATGTACCTAATTTGGAGGAAGCTAATTCACAAGTTAATAACATGGGTATTGATTTTCTTGTTTACACTCCATTACATGAAATCCTCATTTGGAAAGCCCATCTATGAACTAAATGTCAGATGTTGATTTCTAAAGTAGTTGCTTGTCCCCCTTGTAAGTGGGTCCAACTCAAAAGGAATATGACTGTTAACAATAAAATATGCCATAGAAGACGCTTTGATAAAGAAAATATGCATTGCGAAAAAGTCCTTAAAATGCAGTCTGAGGAAGAATACCCTATACGTAAACAGGGCTGATGATTTAGCCACTGCTAACAAAGTAAGAAAAGCTGCCTACCAGAGATGGCTGAGAAACCATCTTTGTGAAATAGATAGAACCACATGGTTATCTCTGGCTCTTAGATCCTTCAATAAGGACTCTCGCTAATTTTGGGATATCATTAATACAAGTAAGCCTGTAACCCCATTTATCAATGGTGAGTTTAAAGAGGAATGGATTAAACATATTAGCAACACATTTAATACAAATAAGCCCTCTCGTATTAACCTTGCACCAAAAACAAACTTGTCGAGTTATGACCTACACGAGAAAGAAATGGAATCAATTATCAAAGCCACGAGAAAGAAATGGAATCAATTATCAAAGGCACGAAAAACTCAGGAGTTCCAGGATCATATGGTCTGTGTAATGATACACAAAAAAATAACCTGATGTGATGGGTCATAATTATACATCACTTACTCCTTATTGTTAGAAAAACAGCCGTGATAACCAAATTGTGGAGAAATAGCAGAATTCCCATTTTTAAGAAGGGCAACGGAATAACCATGGTCATTATAGAAAATGAGCTATGTTAGATACCCCAGCCGAAATATTTGCAAATGTTTTACTAAATGACTTAAGTACTTGGATCGAGGAAAATAAAATCATTCCCATTAAACAAACTGGATTCCAAAAAAAAAGCAGCACCCTAGAGAACATCTTAGCCATAGTCACAGTGATTCAGTCAGCTTGGAAAACTTGTAACCAACCAGTTTTTGCGTCGTTTATAGATTTTAGCCCAACATTCGACACAGTTTGCAGAGATCTACTGTGGAAAAAACTTCCACAACTTTGGGGGTCACCTGAGAGGATTTCTGAAGATGATCATAGCGCTGTATTTTAACAAAAGGGTCCAAATTCGATTGGACTACCAATGGATTAAAGCAGATGTGCATATTGGCCCCCGCCCTGTTTAATCTTTATTTGGCTGATCTGCCAGTGACCCTCAGATCTACAAAAATGCATCTACCTAAACTCGGCGAAGTTACTATATAATGGCTGGGCTTTGCCGATGACTTGGCCTTATTTGATTGCACACCCTGGGGCCTACAAGTACAATTAACTCCACTTAGGGCATATGCTCCTTTAAACAAGCTCAAAATAAATACGACTAAAACAAAAATCATGGCTTTTCACTAAAAGAAGAGCGTACATATAAAGGTTACAAATGGACTGTAGATGACCTCCCCAATGAATTATTTGATCAATGTAAATATCTGGGTATAAGAATTTATAAGAAATTAGATTGGCATGCCCAAGTGATTAACATACAAGTACAGGTATCTCAACATTTGGGAGTCCTTTTCACGTAGACATGGGGATACGCGCTTAGCGCAGTGCTAAAAGTCCATTTTAAAACATTCATCCCATAATTACTTATGTTGCCCAAGTATGGGCCTGCAATCACAGTAAGAAGATAAATATCATTTCTTAGCCTGGTCCTCTCCCATGATAAAGACTTCCATATTTCCTCGAAGCTTAGACTACTCCGCCTGCTCTTCACCCTGTGAACTCCAAATTGGCTGGAAATTCACCAAATATTTTGAATAGTACTTCTCAATAGGCTTTCACAAAGCTATTGAAATTATTTATCCATATTTGATAGTTTATCAGTATGCAATTTGCTCTACTACCCAATAGTTCAGTCTGGACTCCGTTCATTGCAATCTGAGCAAAACATTTTTTATTCAAGTTGATGCCCATGGCACTGATGAACTATATTTGGTTATTTAGCAATAACTTCGCTTGTTGGGCCTGGTATCTCATTAACCTCTTGGACTGACCTGTATGTGCTGTTGGGAAATTTACAGCAACAGGCAATGTGTCATTTTGTACCACAATCACAACATAAGACGTTGGCAGGTTAATGGAGGTTGTCTTTAGCAAGATGCTCTATGATTTCATATCAGAAGCATCTTCAGGGAATATAGCTAATACTCTTCACACAAAGCAATTGTCCAATCCTCAGCCAGGGGCTGTTGTAAAGGCACATCGCACGTCATGCGATTGAGCCAAATACTTGGCTCAACGTTAGGTTAGATTTCAGAAATAGTAAGTAGTAGAGAAACAGCCCCAGAAGTAAACAGCTGCTCCTTAGCCTTGTCTCCCACCCAATTTTTAACCACCCTTATGCACTGTGCTTGAGAGAATGTTGGAATGGATGACGGATGTTGAAGGGTGCGAGAAGAACAGGGCAAAGAACAAAGAAAAAGAAAAGGCCAACCCAAAAGTAGCCATGGTGTGATAAGATCAGTTTGTTTACATCCTCTTCATTTATTGCAAAACACTAATGAGATCTGCAGGGAAGGAGTGAGCGAAAGGTTGCTGTAACACCTGTAGTATTCTCATAATTTCTCCACTTTATTTTCCTTATATTCTTATTGTGACGTATTTTTGGAGATGGTTCACTGGACTATTTTTAACATAAATGGACTGAGACACATAACTGTTCCCAACCAGAAATGTTAAACATATTCCATACCTATGTATATCAAATAACTGTAAAATGTTTCTCCACATTTTTTCTACTGCCTAACTGTGCTGGGTTCTAGATATTTCAGTGCCAGGATACCTGCATTGAAGGAACATTGCGCTTTCTAAATAGCCAATAGAAATAAGTGCACCTAGGAGTGTGTCTATGCACGCCATCATGAGGATGGCTGCCTGAGTGTCTCCAGCATCGTGAGGGGGGAAAATGCATCCCGTCCCTCTCTTGGCACCCCAAACTGTGTGAAAATGGAGCAGTTCCCCTCCTGAGCCCCGTGGCCACTGCTGGGTGACGTTTGGAGTCCCGAGGTGGCTGGCGTCCTGAGGATTGACTTTGATGGCGTGTTCTCGACCTTCTGGTGAGATGGCAGTCCAGGCTGGGCCCGGACGTGAAGGGGGTGTATCGCTTACTTTGAGGCTCCGACTAGTGTCCTGTATCAGAGTCGCCTACAATGCAGCCTGGGACCAGAGCCTGGCCGTGGGAGATCCAGGGGTGAAAAGTCAGCACCCAAAGTGCACTGAGAAAGGAACTGTGTTGATTTGTTGAAAGTAACTTGCGAGGGTTCACAGCCCAGAAGAGGGTGACCCAAGGGAGAAGCAATCACCCAAAGTATTGGTGGAACAGAACTTTTTTTTTTGTTGAGAGTACAAAGGCAAGAGACTTTTATTGAAAGCGACAACCATCGAAGACCCCGATAGCTGATACGGAACTGTTGGCTTGTGCTGAGAAAGCCTGAGCGTGTGCTGTGCAGCAAGCTCTCACCCTGTCCCATGCTGAAAAGGTGGGGAAGGGAGACCCCTGGCAACCACGTCCTGATTTATTATTTGGAACACTTCTTTTGTTTATTGAAACCCTATCCCACAATCTTTCTATAATTAGTTGTAAGGAATTGGCAATAGTTTTTTCTTAGTATAGGTCTTTTTATTTTGACACAAGGCCACTAGGACTGCCTTATTTTTCATTTGATGGTCGACGCTTGCGCCCATCTTAGATTTAGGTTTAGCTTACGCGTTTTTCCACCCTGCATTCATTGTTTAATGAACACCCTTGAATTGTGATCACTTGTGTTGGTCATTACTGTTGCCACCATGACTTCCTTACCTAAGAGATGATGATAGGTTATTTATAACGCGCTTAATACCCAGAGGTTTCTAAATGCGGACCCGGGGGTCGAACCTGTGTTTCTCTGTGTCGTCTTAATTCCAAATTGAGCACAACGTTGCCCCTGAGCTATCCTCCCAAGAGAAGAGAGGCTTGCCACCTCAATACAAAGAGGTAGTCCACGAAATATGGGGTCCTTTCCGGGACTCCAAGGTCAAGTCAACCAAGCTGGATAGCCAACACTGAAAATAGATGTAATATCGTTTACCACTGCACGATAGATTTCAGTCTAAACACCAAACAAAATATGCTACATTAGCACAAGGATTCCCCCCTCTATTAACAGTACCAAAACTCTCCATACTCCTGCAAACACATGACAACGACCAATTATAACACCCAAGCACGGCTACCACAACACAAATTCCAAAACCATACAGCAAATCCACACCTCCTCCAATAACCCACACAATCACAACATCCTCAATTCCAACCACAGCCACGCAAAATCACCCATATACACTCACAACCCCCACCAACACCGACCACATAGAAGCAAATCCAACACACTGTGACCGGTTATTCTGAATTGAAACTACTAACAGAACAGCAAAAGCACTCTTGCACCCTCCCTCTCCTTCTACCAACAAACACACGCATGCCCTTCTTCTTTTCATATCCACCATAGCGCCTGGAGACCATGAAAATGGCAGCTGTGCACTGTACAAATCACATTAACATAGGGTATGTGAGAATGGACGAGGAATGGGTGGACCCTATGGCGTTGAACACCTGTGTGGCATTTAGATGATGAAGACCAACTTTAGGGCTGAACTCAATTTAAAAACCATGTTGGAATTAGCAACATGCATGTGCACTTCTTAAGGACATGCATCTTTACACAGTACAACTCTGCTTTTGGAATACAAAAAAAAATGGTAATTGTTTATTGTAAAGCACTTCATACTGGACTGCAGCCTCTAAGCACTGTGCTGTGCAACGACTGTGCTGCCTCCTAACCATAGCCATCTTCCTGGCCTTTAGAATTCACTTTAGATTTAGACACGCGAAAAACCAGGAAATGGCATGTTTTTAATACTTGGGAGTGCATTTAACAAAAAGGAGAACTTGTGCCATTAGAAACAATAGTATCCTGGATTCGACACACTTCTAAAGGTAATATTTAAATATTATAGGCTGCATTCAACTCTGCAATAACACCGGTCTGTCTTTACTAGGCCTTCCATAACTAACTACTGTTGTTTTGACGATACATGCGCTAATTTGATATCATGATCATGCTCCTTATAAGCACCACAAACAGGACTTTAGAATCCTGTCAACCAGTCAGGTTTCGTGGATTCTGGGCAATAATTGGCAGGGCAGCCTGGGTTCCTGTTAACTGGCAGGATTGTGGCTGCCTCTCCGGGCGTCACTTGCTCATCTATGCCCGCCTGCCTACCAGTGCTCCCTTCTCATCCATCGATGGCTCTCTCCTGCTCATAGTGTCTGCTCAGCCTGGGGGCCGCTGTTGTCACGCCACGCTCCATTAGCTTTCTCTGTGCACTTGACTCCTCTGTCCCCAAACAGGGCTTGCAAAGCCAGACTTGTACTCACAAGCTCTGCAACCAAGTCCCCGCTGCCTGCCACATGCTTGCTCCTTCCGGTACTGGCTTCATCCACACCACTAGGGGTGGGGCAGTGACATCAGCCAGAGTTACTCCGATAGGATGGCGTGCACTCGTTGCAAGGCGGCCGCCCTCACATCTTTCTTTTCGCCTTTTTAAGGACATTAACTGTACTACAGTGTGTCATTCCTCCAATGCTGGGTTTGCGCTGTAAAAATATATAAAAATAGCAAAATTAGACCACAGTTCCTAAACCGACTGTGACTAATCACCAGTGGTCCAGGGATGAATATCGGTTTCTAAACCATCAATCAGCCCCAATCCTCTAGTACACCAGAAGGGATCCGAACAGATTGGAAACACAAGCAAATTATAAACCTCATTGTCCAATTTTGGTAACGTGGGCGGAAAAGGCAGGCTTATCTCTAAAAGGTTGTGGATCGTTGGCTAGTTGCAACACAGGGAAAATACAATTATTAGCCAATGATAAGGGGGACTATCCAGTCATGGTTGTATAAAAATCTACTATATTATTATCACAACAGACAGTTCTAGTAACACTACAAAACACAACCCACCATATAAAGGAATGCAGAGGACAGTCTCAAAGAAGGAAAATTAATGCACTCTGCATACTGACAGGGGGGTACTCAGTTTGGTAAATAATCGCAACAGTTCAAAGTTATTTGGCTTCGGCACAAAGGGAGCAATGGGTTTAAAAATGTCTCTAACGGCCTTCCTGGAAGGACCAGGGGGGCCTAACAATAATGTACCTTGTGCTGTAGTTGTTCCTGGTGCTCGACAGGGTCGAGTCGCTTCAATGCGCTTTGCAGGCTTCTGTGATTGAGTTAAAGACCGGAGTCAGCTGCAGGTATCAGGCAGCAAGACAGTTTGGCGATCAAAGCTGGACAAACAGCTGCAGGCTGGCCTACACGGCAGCTCAAGTTCAGAAATCGTTGTGTCAGTGCTGGTTGACGGTTCTGATGCACTGGTCGAGATGTCTCTGATGACTTTAAGCGACTGGGGCTCAACAACAGTAAGTGTTGCAGTCAGTTGCAGCTCAAAAAATTCGACTGGCTCGAAAATTTAGTTTAAGGCAGACGTCGGCAGATGCTCGTCGAGGCACATCTCCTAGCTTCTGCAACGGACTTGTGTCGTCCTTTAAGGCGGACGGCCCAAAGCTGAGGAGTGTGTTGCAGGCAGCTGCCTTGTCCTTGGTTTCGTGTTCAGAGATCTTCTGGCACTTCCTACCTAGGAAGTTTGCTGCAGAGCCTGGCAGGGCACGCTGTGTGCTGGCTGGGTACCGGTTCTGGAGCGGCTAGAGGGTCGTCTGAATTCGGTATCTCCCTCTGTTCCCTGAGATATGTTCAGGAGAGGGATATTGCTTCCCTCTTTGGAGGTCCTGGCCTTCCTTCACTGGCAGAAGATGTAAGGCAGACTGTACCTTCAGTTCGGGACCAATGAGGAGTTCTTCCTTCTGTTTCTGGTGAAGCCTTCAGATGATCGGCCAAAAGACGGTCTCAGCCCTCTTTTAAAGCCAAATGGGCCACAGTAATTAGCACAGGCTAAGCCTACCTTTATGAACCAATTCTGGGGTCCCCACAACAATCTACTGTATGCTTGAGGTCATAATCACAGTGCTTTGCAACAGGAAAGGGGTGAAAACATGCGATACTAGGTCCCACCCATCTTCCTGTCTGTTGTGGATCAAAGGGTCTCGCTGGTTAAGCGGCAGGTCTCCCTTGAAGCTGAGGCGAGACCAGACTCACTGGCTCATGTAAACCACATTCCTGTACCGTATGAATGGGTTCCCCCTGAGGGGTGGACTACTCTAAACACGCAGTCCCAGACATCACAGTTCACTGTCATCATTTCTGAGGGCGGGAGCTTGCTTCAGGTTGGCACAGTTGCATATGAATGGTTGTTGGGGTTTCCTGTCTCATATGTTAACCTCTGTTGCCAGGCCTGTTTGAAGTACTGTTTAATTGGTATGAAAATCGCTGCTACGAGCTGCAGGGCCCAACAAAAAAAACGATGGAACCATGGAGGCTTTGTTAGTTAATCGGGCTGGCCATGGCAGGGGGAAGGTTTGGTCCTCCCCCTTCTGGAGATGCATTGTGTACTCCTGCTGTTATGTCCGAACTAAACATGACACAGTGGACTGTTTCTGTAGACTGTGTCCACCCAAAGTACATATGTCTATGCATTTGTCGTGCTGACAGAATAGGAAAATGTGTGTGGATTAGCACCATAAATTTTCCTGAGATTTGTCTACCATCATTCAATTTAATTAAACATTTCAAAAAAGCCCAGGTGAGCGCACAACCACCGCGCAGATGGTCAAATTCCTCACACCGGCCACATGCTAACAGCTAGATTATCCACAGCTGCTACGGAATACGAGTTTTTATGATGCTGTATCCCTCTTTATGCTCTCTCACTTCACTGTGGCCCATAAGTCGGGCTTGAGGGGGGTCATACAATCCTGTATTGCCTGCACCTCTGTGCAATATTGCTTAGTTACTGCCGAGCAAAAGTGAATTGCTTTGTGCTGTATAAATATTACTCAGATTTACAATTTGACATAGTGATAAAACAATATGTGCACATTTGCCTACATGTAACGTTTCTCTAAGTCTTAGGTTATGCTTAATTCATTTCAGGAATGAACATTGTATATATTACAACCTGAAGAGTTTGCATAAATTATAAAACTCTAGATCAGATAGGCATCCGAAGTGTGTTGTTCAACCCTCAGATTTTATTCACATGGTTTAGTCAGGTGAGCATGTGCAGAATTTCTGGACAGATGTGTTTTACACCCATCCACCCTATAACCCACCCACACCCACACCCACACATATCCCCCCCCCATAGGATTCCTGCATCAACTCTTTATGAATGGATGGATCTTAACACTAAGTTTGTGCGGCTTGCCATGTTAGTGGCACGGGACAAGGTGTCTATGCACTGGATTCACAAAACACCACCCATATTTGCCAAAGTGATTAATGGTCTTGTCTAATATAATTATTCATATTAACAAGCTAGAAAATGATTTTGCAGTTTAACCCGAGATGCAGGACTGTAGAATTGGGTGGGAGGGCTCTAACAAGGGTGTGGGACCTGAATGTTGAGAATGGCCTACATAGTGATGAGCATGGCCTAAAGCGGGAGCGTCTCACCAAGAACATACACCATGAGACCCTCAGAATGGTCTCTGATGGTAACATTTGCATTCAATGTACATATTATAAATTAATTTCTCTGACCTTCGTAAATGAATCACTTTCACATTCAGTATATAAAACATGCAATCACTGAGTAAATCATCCTAATTCTGTAAATATGTCCCCTGTGAGAGAGGAAATTGAATAAACAGCAATAATGTGGCTTCTAGTGATTTGCATGAACTCAAAGAGTATTTTGTGAACATGAGAATCCACAGTGTTACATTTGAAATGTGTGTGATAGTCATTCAAGCATGACACCCTTCTGGGTATGTTATCCACGCTGAGCTCTCTGCTCAGTTCATTTGTCACAACACTCACCGAACAGTAAAATATCTTCAAACCGCAAGTTATATAAGGTTGTTTGGACAGTGTCAGCACACAAGTCTTGGGCTCCTCTGTTTGAATGGAGAACAACATCTAATTCCCCTAAATGATTCACAGAGATTGTTAATCATTCACTCTGTCCCACTGGGACCAATTCGACCATCCGCACGGGGAGTGTGCGCTCGCCTGAGCTTTTTTGATTTTTTGGAAATTAAAATGAATGATGGGAGATCAACATCTGAAAATGTGTGAGGCCATTCCGCACACATTTTACCTGCTCAATGCATGACAAACGCATAGTCACGTGTAGTCCGGGAGGACACAGCCTACAGGCGCCGTCCTCCCCTGTCATGTTCAGCTGGAATGTGACAGCCACAGGTACATCAAAGCATCTCAAGAAGGGGGAAGGCGACACCTACTTCCGGACATGGGCAGCCTAATTAAAATATCAAAGGCTCCATGGATCTGCCTTCCTACTGTTTCAACTGATGAGCGCATATAAATAGGAGTTAATTGGGACAGGCCTGCGTCAGGCTTGATCGCAGAATGGACAAGAGGAAGGCCGGACTAACACCTCTTGGATATGCAATGTGTCAACTTGAAGCTAGTTACAATCCCTCTGTATGAAGGACAGTGAATGGCATGTCTGGGTCTACTATTTACCATAGGCATCCCCTGCAAAGTGGACACCTTTCAGAGGGACAAGATATGTGATTTGAGGAAGACAGAGGTCTTTTCTCACCACAAACTTCAAGGGTGACCTGCTCTTTGATCAAGAACCACATTGGGCCCAGTTAACCAGAGAGACCCTTTGATCTACAACAGACAGGAAGATGGGTGGGATTTAGGAATTCATGGTGTCACCTCTTACCTTTCCTGTCGGAAAGCACTTTGGTCCTGACCTCATGCATAACAGAAAATTGTTGGTGGAGACCCAGGATTGGTTCATTATAGTAGGCTTAGCCTGCAACAATCACTAGGGCCCATTTGGCTTTAAAAGAGGGCTGAGACCCTCACTTAGCAGATCATCCAATGACTTTGAAAGGAGTAAGAAGGAGGATGAAGGTGCAGTCTGCCTTACAGCTTCCGCCAGTGAAGGAAGGCCAGGATTCCATGAGGGAAGCAGGATCCCTCCCCTAAACATCTCCCAGGGAACAGAGGGAGATACTAACATCAGAGGACCCATCCAGCAGCTCCAAAACTGGTACCCAGCCAGCACACACAGCGCCCGGATAGGTTCTGCCAGCAAGCTTCCTAGATGGGAAGTTCCAGAGAGTCTCTGAACAAAGGACAAGGCCATTGCCTGCAAACACTTTCCTCTGCTTTGGGCCGTCCGCCTCAAAGGACGACACAATCCCTGCGAAGAAGCTAGGAGTGCCACAACGAGCATCCATCTTTCAAAGAAATGTTTGAGGCCGTCGAGCCCTCGAACCGCGACCAGCTGCACCACTGACTGGTGTTACGCTGCAGTCACTAAAGCCGTCTGAGATGCCTCGACCAGCATTCCAGATGCCCCAACCAGCACAGAGATGATTCCTGACCCTGAGTCGCTGTGTAGGCCAGCCTGCAGCCATCCGTCCAGCCTCGCTTGCCGAACTGCCTGCTGCCCGATACCCAAAGCTGTCTCCCGTCTCGAACTCTGTTGCTGGATCTGCAAAGCATCCAGGAACTGACTTGAGGCTGTCGAACAGCAAGATCATCTCAAGCACCAGGTACATTGTGGTTCTGTCCCCAAGGTCCTTCTCTGAAGGCCCCTAGGGACATTTATGACCCCTTGCTCCCTTGGTGCTGAAACCAAATAATTTTGAATAGTTAAGATTGATTGCTTTACCGACTACCCTCCTGTCAGTATCCAGGGTGCATACCTTTCCTTTGTGAAACTGCCTGTCCTCTGTATTCCTTTACAGGGGGGGGTTGTATTTTGTAGTTTGCTAGAACTGTCTGTTGTAATAATAATAGAGTAGATCTTTTTGTACAAACTTGACTGGACAGTCCCGTTTATCATTGGGTAATAATTGTATTTTTCACTGTGTTGCAACTAACCAATGATACACAACCTTGCAGAGATAAGCCTGCAGTTCTGTCCACGTTACCAAAATTGGACAAGGAGGTTTATAATTTACTTGTGTTCCAATCTGTTCAGATCCATTCTGGTGTACTAGAGGTGTGGGGCTGATTGATGGTTTAGAAACCGATATTCATCCCTGGACCACTGGTGCTCAGGAAGTTGATCCACACCAGCTCACTTATTGCGATTTTAAGTGAACTTGCAGACTAGGTGCAGGAAAAAACGCAAGGGCTGCTTATGTAATGTTAATATGCATTTATACTGCGTTAAATAACCACTGTAGTAGTATCAGAGCGCCTGGGTGTGTTCGTGGAGTGGTGTACAATGCCCCCGTCAGGGGCATCCAGACCCTAGTCTGCTAGAAGAAAATTAGCGAGTGGGTGACAGAGTGAGTCCCGCCCGAGACCAGGTATTGGGAGCAGTGTTTGGAGGACTAGCCCCAACCCACTTAAAGCGGTGCCCAGAAGCTGTTCCAAAGATGTGTACACATTCTCAGACACTGGAATACTTCAGGAAAATGCATCTCTTCTAATGTCACTGAACCTAATGAATGACATTTGAAAAGAATCATGATCTGTGGACAGAACATTGATTCCTGCATTTAATTTAGACTTAAAGGCTATAACATGACATGACCTGTGTCCTTTCCTCTAGTTTCTTAATTTTAGTGTTAAATAACAATATTATATGCACGTTTGCCGATAGAAGGGAGCAGAGGGTGTGTCTACCTTTTGTTAAAATGCCATTATGTGATTTTTGTTTATTATCGGTAAACACAATATATACAACTACGCATAAAACAAGGGCGCTGCTCCATGCCTTCCCGACAGTAATCACCATGGAAGGCTGGAAAGGAGCCCACCGCGGGCTCACTCCACGGCTTCATTCATACACGAATGGCATACTGATAACTAAAGCTGGTGTACTCGATAGTCGGAAAAATACACAAACACGATACTCAAAGTGGCTTCCATCCGAAGGGAGGGCACTGCCGATTTTGTCAGCTGCCGAGATTAATGGATTTGGAAATTGCACAACAGGAACAATTGTTCCACTGACTGCTGATGGCACGCGGCCAAGAGATCTACACTTCGACACAATGCAAACAGGGAGCCATCTGATTAAAAACACCACCTCTGCTCTGAGCAAAGATATGGCGCGCACTCCCGAGATTGCCGGGCCCGCCCCACACCCTCCTATAAAAAGCGAGGCTACACCGTGTTACGCGTTTACACGGTTTTGCAAACGGGGTGTGTTGGCGCCTCGGATGTCGGGTCAGAAGGAGGGGCAGATTGCAGGAGGCAGACATGGGAAAAGTGGCGCGAGTTTGACAACTGTGTAACGTGGCTGGCACGGAGCCAGCGCCCACAGCAGCACAAGGTGTTCTGGGACTGGTTTGTGGCCTGGCTGCATTAGCCTCTAGGTAATTGCCGTCCAAATTACACCAATGCCAATTTACGTTGAGGTATGAAACTTAAACCTTCCCGTATACAGAACAATGACGCATGCTATCCTGCCAGACTCATTTTACAACAGCTTTTTATTTTTTGGGGAGGTACTGGTGGCAATGTTGTGGGAATTGGAAAATGAGGCAGTGATTGGGTTCACAATAGATGACACAGTGCAATCTGGTGCACTGTTAGAATTGGTGAATTAGCAGTGTAAGTATGAGCATTCCACCCAAAGAAAAGTCTGCATCCTCGGCCTCGTGTTTTAATCTTATTTTACTGGGATTTATATTGTGCACAGCTGCCATTTGTATGGTATCTGGGGGTGGGGAGGAGGTTGAAAGAGAGGGGGCGGGTAAGGTTAGTGGGGGGAGAGTTAACATGCAAGATAGTTTTGCAGTTGTGTTGATGAATGCAGACCATAAGTATCCTGAGCCAGGGTTACAGCTTTCAAATTCACAGTGGGGTTTGGAGCTTCATGTCGCAACCCTTTACCCAGGTAACGTCATTGGCAGCTTCTAAAAACGTTTTCTTTTTTTTAAATGATACGCTTATGTCCACCACAATTGAGTGATGGATGGAGTTAAAAAAAATAATAATAATCAACAACTGCCATTATTCTGGGCAACTTTCCATACCATAATTATTTTTGCTGGTCTGGCCATTAGATAAGGGAACTGACCGACCATTTCCAAACCAGTCTTGGTCCTTCCACCAAAGGGAGCAGTACAGTCAGAACTACTATATCATGTCCCCTCTGCACAAGAACGCAAGTAACCGCAGATTTATTTTGGGCAGTGCTGGCTCAAGGTGCACACAAGGGGGTGCGGCCGCACAAGGGTGCCCCCGCCCCTGGCGCAGCAAATAAAGGGCGCCTTGCCTCCACCTCAGTGCCATGTAAACTTAAATAGCGGTCTGGCCGTGCGCCTATTAAAGATTAGTACCCGGCGCAGGTTTTCTTGTTGCTCGTGTGACCCTCACACCGGCTTGTTTTTTTCCAGCCACCATGGAAAGGATGAGGGGACTAGACGTAGTCCCTTCTCCCTCTTACATGGTGGCCATTTTAGTGGTTTACGTTTTTTCCAATGTACTTAAATGGCCGCCATGGAAAGGGGGAAGGGACTACACATAGTCCCTTATCCCCTTCCATGGCG
Source organism: Ambystoma mexicanum (assembly GCF_040938575.1). NCBI lineage: Eukaryota > Metazoa > Chordata > Amphibia > Caudata > Ambystomatidae > Ambystoma > Ambystoma mexicanum. Next base: position 644,345,372 of record NC_090937.1, read on the forward strand.
GCCATTTTCTATGGCCGCCATAGAAAGAGAAAACAGACTACGTTTTCTGTGCCTGCCATTTTTGCAACTTTCTTTTTCGGGCCGCCAAACGCAACACGTCTCGCAGCTGGAAATAAAAACCCATTAGTGGGTACTAATGGCAATAAGCCCCTCGACTGCGGGCCATTACCGCATAAGGTAATGTCCCCAGGGCCTTCGCTAAGGCCCTCGCTATGCTTGGGCCTGTAACTATGAGCCTGAGGGCATTACCGTATGCGGTAATGGCCCGCAGTCGAGGGGCCTATTGCCATAATCACGCCACCTGGCCCAATACAATGGCACTGAGTTTTTGAACTTTTGAATGATGAAAGGATGAGTTGTTCACTGGTGGGACTCATCTGCACACATATCTCAGTACCTATCAGACTGGCACCTAGAGCCTCAATGCTCAAAATGGCACCATTTCCAAAGGAAAGCTTACATACATGCCAGCATAGCACATGTCATTCAATGGATGCTTATCCAGTCCTTGATTCTTTCTGTGCTTTAGGAGGCTTATAATTATTGTTTTATATGGGAAAGGTAAAACTACAAGTTCCACAAAGGAAAGACATATATAGGACCGGATGAACTCCTCTAGAATGAAATGGGACATGGTGGCTACTTATACAACAGCACATAGTTACAACTATCCAGTTTTACAACAATTTGCAGGTCTGAGAATGCACAGCATCACGAGGCAATGACAAAAATTGTGGGTTACATTTTTTTTTTTACATTTGCCCTCACCCACCCATCTTTCACTATGCTCAATTCGGAGCACATTGAATGGCAGTGCCAAACAAGCCGCCATGCCTTTTCATATAGAAATGCAATTTATTTTAGTAATAATATTTAATTTAAAATATATTTGAATGGGTATTGCAGGAAACAAAGCACAAATTAACTTTGAGGTTATCATGAATAAGCAAAGCGTTGAAACCCCACACCCATGAACTTATAATATGCCCTTTTATATGCCCCATATCTTAACCACAGCCCCTAATTGCGACAGTGGCAGAGGGGGAAAAGAGAGAGGTAGGGGAAGCAAAGAAAAACAACATAGCCTCGTTGGAGCCCTTGGGGCTAACTCCATTGCCTGAGTCCCGACATGACGTCGGAGGGTGCAGATGATGCATGTGCACCCTCTCAGCAAATGAGGTAGGAGGATCACAGTAAATACAAAATAAGGGTTAAGAAAACCGGATCTCTTAAATTGAACAAATAAATAACGAAACCGCAACGCTTTTATGTAATTCATCCTCGCTTCATGTTTACCACGCATCCGCTCTCCTTCGCACCGAGCACACTGCCCGTGGGGGTGAGCCACATTAGTGGGTATGTAATATGCTAGCCTCGTGGTAGTTCAAAGATGACAGCCGTGTTTCCCTGACAACAGGAGGCACCCCTGGACCTCCACCCACCACCTGCTTTGCCATTGGCTACTATACTGACTATCTGGCCTATGGTGGACCGGCAGGCTTCAGCCGGCCCACCCCTCAAAGGCCCACTTTCTAAGGCCTTATCTGTCCCTGTCCATGCTGGTACGTGCCCCAAGCCCTACTTCTGGCCATTCAACTTACATTCTGCTGCAGATAATTTATCCCACACAACGCTTTGATGGTGGGTTTCCTTGCAAACTGCACCAGTACATGACTTCAGCGGCTTACCTAGCCCCTTGTCTCCCTTCAAGACCCTCAAGCTGTCAACCCTAGAATGGACCCATACTGTACGCTGAATCACTTTTCTGCCATCTCCGAATCTGACTCACTCACCTCTCCTCCATTGTGCCTTGCGGCAATCCTGCGTCATCTTCAGTATTGTGTGTCCAGACAACCAGTCTGCTTCTGCCTACCTGCTGCCTTCAAAGTATGTACTTCCTACAAATCATTCTGGATATGCTGCCTCCCTTCCCCACCCCTGCTTTGATATTGCCTGTCTGTCGCATTCACTGCCCCTTAGCCCGTTGCTAGCCCAAGTTGCCCCCATGCATACTCTGCCGCTACATTTTCTGTCTGTGTTGGCTGATCAAATATTGTAGTCTCTATTACTAGATTGCCATGGCTTCTTTTCCACCTACCTGCAACTGCATGTTTTTGATTCAGCACCCCGTACCACGAGGCGAGGCTTCCCAAATTGTGCACCCAAAGCTATGTCGCACATTACCTACCTGTAACTGCATGTTTTTGATGTAGCACCCCGTACCATGAGGTGAGCCTTTCCGAATTGTGATAATTGTGCTAATGCTAATTCTGCAAGATATTACCTTTTGCCAGCTAATTCATGCAATGAATGCAACCAAATAAATAAATAACACGAAGGAGCTTCAAATTCCTCCAGTGGAACAAAAAATGTGTATATTAACAGCTCATTGTACCCGAGGAAAGGAAACCTTTCAGACTTCTGATGGCACCCAATGCTGCAAGGAATGCTTTAGCTGAATGTTTGGTTGGCATGGAGTTCCCTCAGCGTTGCTGGTTGCATCACTTCTGATGTCTGGGACTACAGACAAATGCGCTCCTTATGCAACGTCATCATGATCTTTCTTTTGTCCATGGAGTACAAATGGATAACGGGGGACACGAGTATCCTGCCAATATCATCATTAATAACACCTTCAATGAAGCTGTCCTCAACAAGATTTTCATCATTTTTTGGCTCGTGTACCAGGATCATTACTGTGCCACCTTCCCCTACCTGTGCAGTGCATTCGTATGGCGGCCTACAAGCCCCGTCCGCCACCGCCACCATCATCCAGTGTCCAGATCGGGAGCAAACACCTAGAAGTCCTTACTTTTTCTCTGACCTGTCAGCAACTCATAATTTGCTGATTTTATGATCCCCAGCATGAGCACGTGAGTTTCCAGCTGCTTATTTTCAAGAACATCAAGGCAAACCTCAACATTAGAAAAAAAAGGGATCAGCACAGATCGACCTATGCTATCAACTTTCTTCACCTTATGAACGTTCTTCACAGTATCATCTAAACAAAACACCACACTAAGCCATCTACTGAGTGCACCACCTTGGTCGATAACCGAGTCGCTTCACAGTTCAGTGCTATCATAGTTTCAATATTATGCACCTTTTATGCAACTTCTCAAGGGACATTAAGAGCTGTTCTTCCTGGAATTGGGTTATGTTTTTGTGGCCAGCATTTCACTGGCAAAATTACCACATCGGGTGTGCCTAGAAGCATGAAGGTCGCATGGCTTGCAATGTGATCACTTTTACCCCTGCACCTTCTCCGAGGTTGTGAAGTTGTAGTGAGTTGTCTTGGAGAATAAGATACTGGGGAAACCTCTTATATAGAGAGAGAAATGAAGGAAGAGGAGCAGACAGCGCGGAAAACAGAGTCAAGAAGTGCCAAAAGATGGTCGACTCACAGGACATGGGCATTGTGACTAATCAACTTCCGGGGCACCAGTGGTCCAGGGATGAATATCTGTTTCTAAACCATCAATCCGCCCCACACCACTAGGACACCAGAAGGGATCCGAACAAATTGGAAACACAAGCAAATTATAAACCTCCTTGTCCATTTATGGTAACGTGGCCGGAACGGCAGGCTTATCTCCGAAAGGTCAGGGATCGTTGGTTAGTTGCAACAGAGCGAAAATACATTTATTACCCAATGATAAAAGGGACTGTCAAGTCAAGGTTGTATAAAAATATCCACTTTGTCATTATCACAACAGACAGTTCTACCACACTACGAAATACAACCCACCCTGTAAAGGAATGCAGAGGACAGACAGTTTCAAAGAAGTAAAAGGGATGCACATCTTATATCACAATTACAATACATTCGCAAAATGTCATTTAAATTAATTTATTCAAAATCGCAAAAATATCACCAGTAGTTAAAACAGGTGGAAAAATGCACAGTTTCCAATCTCTGTTACACAGTCTTAACACTTATATAAAACACTTATATAAAAAACAGACAAGAACAAACACGGTCCATTTCATGTGGGGTTCAATAAATTAGTCGTGACCACTCTGTTAGTTGGAGTGGTTTGGCAGATATTAGACTATCTATTTGGGTTAGTCTATTGTCATGTGTCGACATGTTTCGGCCATCTCTATTTAAGACACTATCCCTAGCGTCCCTACAGACAATCAAATATGGGCCTTCTTCAGGATATTTTTATACAACCTTGACTGGGCAGTCCCTTTTATCATTGGGTAATAATTGTATTTTAGCTGTATTTCAACTAACGATCTATGACTTTTCAGAGATATGCCTGTCGTTCCGTCCACGTTACCAAAATTGGACAAGGAGGTTTATAAATTGCTTATGTTTCCAATCTGTTCGGATCCCTTCTGGTGTACACAAAGTGTGGGGCTGATTGATGGTTTAGAAAACGATATTCATCCCTGGGCAACTGGTGCCCTGGAAGTTGATTTGTCACAGTAGTGCTGCTGGGTTTAGTGGGGTGCGTCATGGTGGCGGGATGTTTTAGGGGTGCATGGGCCCAGTGAGCGTCAGCTATGGGGTGAATCTCTGTCCATGTGTCGTTGGTATGTTCCCTGAATGGCAGCCATTCTACATCGGTGTGTGTGTGCGATTCCAGTAGTATCAGCGTAAGGCTTTCCATTTCATATATTTCGTGCTATCTGACTAGTCATTCTCTGTGAGATGGGAGGCGGTTCCTCTTCCAGTGGAGTGTGATACAGACTCTGGCTACTAGTAGTAGGTTTCTCTGCATGTGTGGAAGTAGTGAGTATTCACCATCATGTTCCTCAATACTGAACATGACTAGCAAGGGCAAGAGGGCTCTGCTGGTGCTGTCTATGTCCCTGATCCAAGACAGTACCTCCTTCCAGTAACTTTCAGCTAATGGACAGGCCCACCATATGTGCCAGTATGTGCTGGTCTCAACACAGTTTCTCCAACAAAGGGGGCTAACATTGGGGTACATCCTTGAGAGCATCTGAGGGGTTAGGTGCCATCTAAAAAGGAGCTTGCCTTGTGCATTTTATATTGCATCACAATGGTGGAGGACCAAACCGCCTTATAGATGGACTGCCAGATGTTTGTGTCCTCCGGGAGTTGCATGTCCGCAGACCATAGTTTTTGGGTGTTCAGAAAGGGAATGTGGCCCCTGGTTTAGAGAATCTCATACAGTGCAGAGATAAGACCTTTTGAGTCAGTGAATGAATTGAGGACCTGCTCAAATCGGGTCAGCGGGCGAGATCATTTGTGTGCCCAGTGAGGGGCCCTCCTTAGCTGGAGGAACATCGGGGGAGGGGAGGGGAGGAGGAGGTGTCAGGCACGCCAAGGGCTGCTTCTAACTCGGATTTGTGTAGGAAGGTATCATATTCCCACAGTTGGCCCGCTCTAGTTAGGCCCGCTTCATAATAGGGTTGGAATTTTAGGGGTTTTGCGGTTTTGTCCCGCACCAGGGGGTCCCTGATGCAACTATGGGGCGACAGCCATGATGTGATGCCCTTCAAGTCGCCTGAGGGTTTCCAGATGTGCCAGAGGACCGAGAGCACCAGGTGGGTTTGGGTTCTGAGTGGCAAATTCCTATACAGACTCAGAGCCACTCGCCAAGGGTGACCCGCGCGAACAGGGCCGTCCATCGCAACCCACTGCTTCTTTGTTCTCTTGCAGGTGGTCCACCATGTTCCAGAGTTGGGCTGCTCGATAATATTCATAGAAATCTGGGAGACCCATGGTCCCTCTCCCTTTGGCAAGATAAGTGTGTTGTATGCAACCCTGGGTCTTTGCCCAGCCGCAGAAACGCCAGGAGGGTTCTTTTCATCTCCTCATGGAAAGGAACCGGCAAGATCAGGGGCAGTGCCTGAAGTAGTCATTATTGTTATGAGGTGGGACACCAAGGACAGCATCAATTTCAACCATCTCTGTAGGACCTGTTTAATTTTGGCCCATGGGGGTCGGAGGGGGGGGGGGGGTAGTTGGTCTCAAACATGTTGGTGTGATATTCTATGGAAAGCAAAATACCAATACAACATATGTGCTTTAAAAACACTTTCATGTGCTTCTGTGGGTTAGTGGGTTAAAATCCTGGGGAGCATAAACTGGAGCAAACAAGCTTTTTTCCATGCTGGCCTCAAAAACACCTACTGAGGATGAGTCAGCACAGTGAAAAAAGAGGGCGGACCCTATCAACCCACATGTAATCTCAACTTGTACCCTGGCGCAGGGCCAGGGAGAACATCTTCAGTCCAGCAACCTCTCTTCCCACATCCACGGACCTGGTAAATCATCACAACAAATTTGCCCTCTGAACCTTTCCCCTCCTCACCACGACGTTTGGCTTTCAACAATATTCTGTTTTATAAATCGGACCTGAAAAGTACACACATCATAATTAAAGTACTCCAGCAGTATAGGAATCCTTGTAGAAATAAGTTAACCAAAAAAGAGTACAAATGTGTTATTTTCACCCCATCATGAAGACTACAAATACCAGAATGCGATTCCACAAAATTATTTTAAAAATGGCTTGTAGGCTCTCTAACGTTTTTCATCATTTGACAAAGGCATGCTTTACTTGATGCGAGTGAAATGTGACACTCCCCCTCCCCCAAATGTATTTAACACATCAAATGCGGACATATGCATACGATCGAGCGTGATGAATCCTGCAGATCCCTCACGAAACCCTTGCCTAAAGTCTCCTCCCCAGTGGCCATGGAAAGGCAGAGCTTCCTGATCCTGACCATGGGGGTGGTGCTCTGTGGGAGGACCACCTGGGTGGAGACAAGGCTCAGGGTGATGAGGAGATCCCGTGGGATGAGACACAAAGTATTTGTTTTTAAAGGGGAAGAACCTTTCACAAGTACCAAGGCATGTAATGGTGTATTGTCATTATGATTTGTCTAATCCACAAATTAAGCATTCTGATGTGGGTCAAGCTAAAATACAATTCTTAAATATCCTGCGTAAGGAAAGCCTGTCTGAGATTTGTAAAGGTAGAAACCCCCCTAACTTCCAGAAGTACTGCGAAAAGAAATATGTTAATGATGGCTTAAAAGAACTGCCTTCTCCCTTTCAAGTAAATACTGGTGATGATTCCTTAAATATACTTGGGGGACTTAAACATGTGTTTAAAAATGGAAAGCTGACTAGAAAAACTAATTCTGTTGTTGAGAACTTAAAGTCCCGTAAATTCCCTAAGTACTGGCATGAGGAAGAGGGCCAAAAGCAATGGTGCAGAAGTGGTCAGCTTGTTGGAGCTAATGACTCACACATGAGGGAGGGAGAGAGGCTGGAGCAGCAGCAGCCGTAGCAGCAGAAGGAAAGCACGTTCTTGGCAGTACTCGCAGAAGTTGGAGGAATGAAGGGACGCCGGGACTTTAGACAAGCAGATTTCAGCTGCCTGTCCAGAGAGGATCCTGTTCCCCCTAAATCTGAAGTGCACAGGTTGCGCAGCAATAAGCGTGAAGGAAGACAGCTGCACTTCATGTGAACCCAATTGCAGAGACTTGGCAGCAGGAAGCGTGCAGGAGACCGTGGTTGAGAGCCTGTATACAGCCCAGGATCTTAGGAGCAAGGTAAGCTCCTTTACTGTGTGGCGAGAACGAAAACCAATTCAAAGTGGAAGTGTGTCAGTTCGGAAGATGCCAGAGCAGTGGAAGTCCTGCAGCATGTAAAGGGATCGAAGACAGAAGCCGGTGAGTGTTACTGAGCGTTCTAATTCCTTACATGAACAAAGGCAGGCAACAGTAGCAAAGGAAAATAACTTGAGTATGAGTGAAAGCGCTGTTAACCCAAACGTTGCATGTCTGACAATGAATGCAACAAAAGTAGCACTCACGTATAAGCAAAACGATCTGAATGGCACTAAATGAACATTGGATTGACTAAAACAGAAGAAATATTGATTGTGTGTGCCTAAAAGTGATTCTGAAATGAAGGTTAACTGAAGAGTCACTAATAAATTAGTAGAAAACATTGTAACACAAACTTGAAGTGAACTTTAAGAATTGTGAGTTCCGGAAACAAGCATTGCCCACAGCCAAGAGTGGCATAAGTATTGCACACTGCCAAGAGGGGTATGAGTATTGCCCACAGCCAAGAGTAGTACACCCAATGCCAAAGCAAGGAGCTGTGTATATATTGTTCAGAGTCAAAAGAGACTAATGACCAGGCATGCCACTAAGCTAATGGGGCCAACAGGAAGAGAAGGGGTGAATGCAATGTCTAAAAAGGGTGAAGCCTGTCTTTTGTTATTGTTCCATAAAGCCGAAGCTCATATACAATCTCACATTGCCAAAGTCAAAAGGAGAAAAGGTGGAATTACATCCTTAAGGGCATTTTGATTGTTGATGTTGCACAAAGACGGCAAAGAGGCTTCCTACATGACAGTGTTTAGGAGCACGTTCGATGTTGCTGAATGAATAATGCGTGGCCGCTTTTTGTGGTCTATGACGTGGTCTAACTTAGATGTAGCATGAGCACGTGAAAAATGGCCAACTGGTTCAAACGTTACCATGACTTCACTGACAGCTGAAACTATTCCAAGGCAAATGTGGAATGCTCTCTGAGGGATCTTAAAAAGACCCTCCAGGATATTACAGCATGAAATGTAATATTTTACGGCACAAAAAAAACATTTTTTGCGGTACAACATGTTACTTATTGCAGCATTTTAGTGGCACATTTTGAATGACTTAAGGGTCTAAGATTGGCACATTGCAGGAAAGAGGCAGTGTGCGAGGCTAGAACAGAGCCAGGTTTATTTGTACCTTCTGGATGAATTTAATAGAAAGAGTCCTAGATATCCCTGGCTTGACAGAACAGTATTTGTTTTCCTCTAGATTTTTGGTTTAATACGCATACCTATATTCTTTTTTGTAACTTCTTTTTTATTGATTTTACAACACAGAAACGAAAGAAACAAGAAAAAAGAAAGAGGTGATTTCCCCAACCCCTCCACACCCTCCCTCCTTCCAAAGGCAGCTGCTTTGTGTCCGTAGCCCATTAGCGTCATGGACCAGTCACTCCAAGTTGTTAAATTAGATAAGTGGCAATCATTACTCCCCAACAATCCCCCCCCCCCCTTGCTCCCGAGGCGGCTCCTCCTTGTCCGCGGTCCTTTACCTCCAAGGGTCACCAGCCGACTCTCAGCACAAGTCCAATAAGCGCAGGCACTGGGGGCGCCACCCAATCCGAAAGTCATCCTTAAGAAAAGCCAAAGTTTCCTCCCAGTCCCTTGCAAAGGCCTGCAAATTGTTATCCTTCACATATGTTGCCCATTCGAGTGCCACAATTTCCCAGAGTTTTCGCAGCAGGTCCTGCAGAAGAGGAACTTCCTTGCTCTTCCACCTCTGTGCTCTTACTGTCATAGCTGCGATTGTAAGGATCGCCCTTGCTTTCCCCCGGGATTTAGGCTCCCCCGCACGGTTGACCCGTTCTACTACCAAGAGGACCTCCTCAGGAGGACTGCTACTTCCTGGCCCATATGCTTGTTCCTGGGCCCTCTGAACTTCTAACCACAAGGGCCTAATTTTGGGACATGTCCACCAGATGTGCTGCGCCATGCCCTCCATTCCACATCCCCGCCAACAGTTCCCAGAAGTAGCAGGATACATCTCCCGAAGACGTGCTGGCGTGTAATGCCACTCAAACAGGAGTTTATACCACATTTCCTGCAGCTGAGCTGCTTTGACCAGCTTGGGAATTTTCCTCCACAGACTTTCCCACTCTTCTCGCTCTATCGCCCTTCCCAGGAGTTGTTCCCACCTCGCCATATACAACCATTGACTTCTGGCCGTGGCGTCATCCAGAATTTTATAAAGATTAGATATTAGACCCTTGGACCCATCATTTGACAAAAGGAACCTTTCGAACCATGTCTTTTCCCTTGTCGCAGCTTGTTTATTCACGGGGCGCAGAACCCAGTGGTGCAGCTGCGCATATCTGAGTCTTTCCCCCTCCTTCACCCCGTATTCCCTGTTACACTCCTCAAAAGAAAGAATCCTTCCCCCCGGAACGTATCGCCCAAACACTTACAACCCCCCTCTTGCCATTGCTTAAATGCTCCTCCCTCCATCGCTGGGGTGAAGTCCCGTTGTGAAACAGGGGTGTGAAAGGAGATGGGAAGGTCGTGATTCCCCTGTTCCTCACCAGTTTGTCCCAGTTCTCTGCCATCAATTTCGTGATGGTGCTTTCATATACATGCTTGGGCCTGTGCTGTTTTGGAAGCCATAATATTTCCGCTAACCTTCGATGTGCCACTGCTCTATCCATCGCCACCCATTGCTTGTCTTGCGTGGCCTCTCCCTCCTGTAGCCAGTCCCTAACTACCCGTAACTGGGTTGCCTCATAGTATTGTTGATAGTTCGGCAATGCCAGACCGCCCTCTCACCTAAGGGCCATCAACAAATGTCTACTAACCCGCGCTTTCTTCCCTTCCCACAAGAAGTCTCCAGTCAAGGAATTCAATTCCCTGAAGAAGCTCCCAGGAATTGCCTGAGGTATAGCCTGAAAAAGATATAACAACCGCGGGAGTGTTACCATTTGGACCGCGGCCACCCTACCTAGCCATGAGATCCGAAGCCCCCTCCACCTGCGAAAGTCCTGTTTCATTTCCTTCAATAGTGGTGGGTAAGTAGCTTGGTACCAACCTGTCAAGGTCGGCGTAATCTTTACACCTAAGTATCTAATTCCCCCCGGGCTCCATATGAATGGGGTAGCCTTCCTCAGGGATTCCCGATCCTCCGCCCCTAGAGTCAAATTCAAGAGCTCTGATTTGCCAAAGTTAATCTTGAGGCCGGAAGCCTCCCCGAACTCTTCAGTAAGACCCTGCTTAGTCAAATGGATTCCATTGGTGCTGTCAGGGTTAGTAACATGTCATCGGCAAATGCAGCCACTTTTTGTTCTACTCCCCCAAATGGAATACCTTTTATCCCCCCTGCCTCCCTAATCGCCTGCAATAAGGGCTCAAGATAAATTGCATAGAGCATGGGAGACAGGGGGCATCCCTGTTTAGTACCCCTACTCACTCTAAAGGGTCTGGACATGACCCCGTTCACGGCTATTCTCATAGTGGGCGTCTGGTAGTTGGCCTGTACCATGCGTAAGAAGTTCCCTCCAATACCCATCTTCTGCATTACCTTAAACAGAAAGGACCACACCACGCAGTCGAATGCTTTTTCTGGATCAAGAGACAGGAGGACCGCGGGAGTGTCCGTTCTGTGAGTCTTCTCCACCAAGTGGGACACCCTCCTTATATTGTCCGCTGTCTGCCGACCTCGTAAGAATCCCGCCTGATTCGGGTGGATCAGGCCCGGAAGCAGACTCTCCAACCTATTCGCCAATACTTTTGTGAAGATCTTGGCGTCAATGTTAATCAGTGCTATTGGTCTATAAGATGATCTCTCCTCAGGGTTCTTATTAGGCTTCAGAACAAGGGTCAATCCAGCCTCTTCCATAGATGGAGATATTTTCCCTGTCTTCCTGAATTCGTTAAAAAGATAAGTTAGGTGCGGGACCAGCACTACTGCAAAGGTTTTATAGAAAGCTGCTGTATAACCATCGGGCCCTGGTGCCTTATTCAAAGGTAGCCCTCTGATCACCTTCATTACTTCCTCCTCAGTAATCTCCCCGTCTAATGATTCCGATGCCTCCTCCCCAATCCCCTCCAACTCCACCTTGTCTAGGAACTCTAACTGCAAGCTATCCCAGGGGCACTGTGACGCATATAGGGATACGTAGAAAGCCACTAGCGACTCTTGTATCTCCCTTGTCTCTGTAATTCTTTCCCCCGATCCTGTTTGTAGGGCTGTGATCGCGTTTCCGGCTTTTGCTCCCCTTAATAAACGTGCAAGGAGAGTACCTGCCTTGTTAGCTTTAGCGTAGAATTGCTGGCAGACCCTCAAGAGGGCCCCTCAGCTTTTTATGTGCGGAGGACCTCCAGTTGCCCTAGCGCTCTGCGATACTCCCTCATGGATGCTCTTGTTGGAGTCACCCCGCCTTCCTCCTTGCGGTCTCAACTTCCTCTTCCAACCGCATTTCCAGCCCTTTCAATTGTATCTCCCTTTGAGACATTGCTGCTATTAGATCCCCCCGCAACGTAGCCTTGAAGGCGTCCCATCTTATCTCTTCCCTCGTGTCACCGCTTTGGTTAATTACAAAAAAATTCCTAATCTTCTCTTCTATTTCCTGCCTAATTATCGGGTCTCTAAGGAGGTGTCCTGGGTATCTCCACGTCCGTACTCCTCTTTCCCTAGGACCCAAATCCATTGTCATGGACACCACCTTATGATCCGCTATGCCAACCGGGCCCGTCGCCACCTTTTGAACCTGACCCACTAGACTCGAGGTCACCCAGATGTAGTCTATTCTAGATTGAGACCCATGGACCTCTGATAAGTAAGTATACCCTTCCTCCTTCCCCTTAACCTCCCACCATACATCCCTCAACCCTATTCCACGTATTCTGTCTTTTAGGGTTGTCGACATCACTGCTCCTCCTCCCCCCATTGGGCGTCCCGACCTATCTCGTTCCCTTTTCCAGGCTATGTTGAGATCCCCCAGCAGAATAATTGGCCCCCGGGCTCTCTCCTCCAGCTTGTCCAGAATACATGCTAGAAATTGCTCCTGGCCCACGTTTGGTGCATACACTACAGCCAAAGTGTACGAGCTGTTCTGGTGCATCCCGATCGCTATAATGTACCTGCCCTCCTTGTCCCTTATAATTGCAGAGGTCCTAAATCCCACTGAGCTTTTGATAGCTAGAGCTACCCCCGCTGACCTGCTCCCACCCGAGGCATGTAGGATCCGATCAAACCCCCGCAACTTGAGGCGATCCTGGTCTTTTGGTCTAAGATGCGTTTCTTGCAGTCCCAGAATATCCAGGTTTTCCTTTCTCGTAAATCGCTCTAATTTTTTCCTCTTGAGGGGTGTGTTCAGACCCCTCACATTATGCGTTAGCCACTTGAAGGTGAGTTAGTATATCTCCACTTCCCTAACCCCACACCTCTCCCCCCCAGGTCTCCCCCTCTATGGGTGCCCCAGCGGCGGAGCGGTCTAGCTGTCCTCTCCGATACCTCCCTTCCTCTCCTAGTGCTGAAAAGGATTTTTGGTCTCCGTACCCTGGCCCCTGGATAAAACCTCTGCTGCCCCCCCATATCCCCATCCAGCATCCTCCCTCCCCCACCCCAAGAAAGGCGTGCCCTTCCCGCTTCCCTCTCCCCCCCACTCATCGGATATACCCTTCCTTTCCGATTCATAGATGGATGCTCTCCTCCCTGCCAAATTGCTCCCTTTCGTGGCCCACCACCCTTGTAGCGTTAAAATTGAATTCAAGTCTCCGCTTGCTCATTCCCTTCTACTGCTGCAGAGCTTTCCTTACTGTTTTCCTTGCTAGTTTTGTTGCTCGCCTTCATTTTCCTTCTTTTCTCTCCCACTGTCGACCAGGCCCACGGTCTTGAATCTGTCGCAGCGGTTGTGATCAGCTTCCTAGATCCCAAGGGGACGTCGTCTAAGTCCAGACGTAGAGTGCTTGCCCCTTCCTGTACCGTAGTTATCCGCCTATGAGACCCCTCCCACGTAAACATCAGACCAAATGGGAAGGTCCACCTGTATTTGATCCCCCTCTCGTTTAACACCTTGAGCACCGGTCCCATTAGGCGCCTCTTCACTAGGGTACTGCTTGCTAAATCCTGAAACAGTGCGATGCGGTGCTCGCGGAACATGATTGGCTCTTGCTTCCTTGCTTCCCGTAGGACTTCCTCCTTTTGAGCATACCTAGTGAAAGCCGCCAAAACATCTCTAGGCCTTGACTGTGGTCCTGCGCCTCCTCTGCCCACTCTATGGACCCTATCAAGCTCAATCTTTTCCGAAGGTTAGACTCCCAGGATCTCTGCAAAGATAGATTGGATCACCCCTTTTACGTCTTTGTCGTGGACAGTTTCCGGTAGCATTTTGACTCTTATGTTGATCCGACGGGACCTGTTTTCCATGTCCTCCATTTGAATCTCCAAGTTATGTGTGGCTATGTCTAGCCTTTCGACTGCCTCACTGTTGGCCGTCACCTCCTTGTCCAATTCTTGCAAGCCTCTCTCCAGCAGGTCCGTCCACTCACCCTGCTGCCGCAACTCCTGTTTTATTTCCCCTATGGCTGAGCTGAGATCAGCCCGAAGGAGCTGGAACTGATCCTGGAATGTCTTTGTAAGACTGGTCTGCAGGGCGTGCATCTCCCCCTTAAAGTCCTGCCAGGACAGCGTGGCTGTGCTCTCCCCTTCAATTGGTGAGGCACTTCTCCCTAGGTCCTCCTTTGTGACCCTAGTCGTCTCCCTTGCCTCTTGCATTGGCCATATGGTAGGAAGGGTGCCCGGGGCCTCCCCCGAAGTTGGCAGTGCTCTCGCACTCTTCCCCTTAGCTTTCGTAGCCATATCCGTGCCGGGTCTGACCATGCGGTGTTCTCCTCGCTGCACCACTCAGTTTGATGCTCAGCTGCCCGGCTCCCTGGGCTGCTATGCGGTGTGCCCTGCCCTGATGATAATCCAACAGTCACCCACCCATGGAGGGTACTGCTCTGTGGCCCTCCAATGCCCTCCGACGCCTCTTCCTCCGCTCTTCGCCACGCCGGCAGTAGCACACCACCGGGCCCCTTCTCCACACCGCCGAAGGGGACACGCTGTTCGCGGGGCCTGCTGCTCCTCACGGGGCACCCTCCGCCTGGATATCCCGGCCTGCCGGCACTCCCTTCAGGCCTTCTCGGGTGTCGGTGCCGCCGCAAATCGCCCTGCCTTCTCCCGGGCCCGCCGGACCCAGGCCTGGCTCCCTCACCGCAGGCTCCGGAATCCTGCAGGTGGCTGTGATCCGCTCTTTCTCTTCGCCGCCTTGCCCTCGCCGGAATCCAATGCGGCTCCTCCTCCCTCAGCTTCAGCGCGCGACAAGGCGCCGCGCCTCCAGATCGCTGCTGGCTGTCTGGTCCTTAGCAACCCCGGTCCGCTTCTGCTGCACCTATGCCACGGCGATCGCTGGGGATGAGCCGCCGCACTGTTCCGCCTCAGTTCGCGCTACCAGGAGACTGCACAGTATGTGTACCTCCGTTCCGCCACCACTATTCCGATCCCCGTGACTGGGTGGTGGGCATTCCCCAGTGTCGGGACTCGGGAGCACCTCCGGCACGTCTATCCCCTGCGGGCGGCCATCTTGAATCCACGCATGCCTATTTAATATTATTTTTATTGATCATTATCAGTGGTAATGGTGAAAATGTTCCCCGTCTATGTTCTCTAATTCCCCAAACACCCACACACGTCTCCCACCAATATCCTTCACACTCACCAATTCCTCATCATTACTCACACTTCCCAATCTCTGCCAGACTCCAAACCATACTCCCACCTCACAATTTCTCCTGCAGTCCACAGTCGTTCATTCTTTCTTGGTTACTTCTGCACCTAGCATCCTTTCTCCCACACTCCCTCCAGCTTTCTTCCAATCTGCTGCTCGCTGCCACTTTCCAGCCAACCACTCTCTCTCTGCTTTCTGGCTCACTGCTTACCGCTCTGGCACACTGCTCGCCCTCTGCTTTCTTGCCTTTCACTCCTGGTCTGGCCCATCACTTCCCCTCTCTCCTCCTCTCCAGATATTGTGACTATTTTTTAATTTGTAAAAAATGTAGATTTTGGGCCAGATCCTCAAAAAATGGGGCATCTAAAAACAGAGCAGAGGATATATAATGTTTTTAGATAATCGTTTTCTGGAAATGAGTAGGCCACCTTATTCTCAAAGGGTACCTTCACATTTCCACTGGGTTGAGCTGTAGCGCAAATGATGCGCTGACCAACCGCTTTGAATACATTAGTGTCTGAAGCGTTCTCCTGCCAATGTTCTACAAGCTCCCAGCGCATTTCATCGTGACGGACCCCTGAGGGGCATATCACTGCAAAATGTAATAAAAAAACATATCTATCCCATTTGAGCAACAGGAATGCAAATGAGGCATCAGTGGTTCATACTTCTGCTGTAGCATTTAAAAAATAAAGTTACATGACAGGGTCAGGAAAGACCCTGTTATGCAGTGAGCTCCTAATGCGCCTATTCAAAGCAGAACATGGGGTTGCCTTAGTTTTCTGTACATTTAAAAGTACATCCTGTTTGTAAATTCGGGATGCGCTTTTAAATGCGCAAAATGCCTAATGATTTGCACAGAGTTGAAAAGCACCATCTGAATGAGCGCATATAAGATGCATCCATTCAGATGTCCTTTGTGGATTGTACTGCTCTTATTTGTTTGGCAAAGAGTGATGAGATGTGCTAGTACACGTAATTAATTATGCCCAAAAAAAGTTTTAAGAACTTACCCGTTTGTCGCAGGTGTTTTTGCAAAATCGTTTTGAAACCGGTAGTTTTCATGGCATTTTGTGGATAAGCCAGAGGGTCTGCACACAGTACTGAGGACTGAGGTGCTTCGTTGAGTGACCCTCTGAGCAGAGGTACTTGTGGGGCAAACATTGGGAAATCGCACGAGCATAAACAAGATACTTGTATTGTGTGCACAGTTTTTGGCCTGGCCCTGCATGCTTCAACGGCAGACGTGTAGATTAGATTTTAGACTTTCATGCTTTGTAACAAGCACAAATAGTTTACAAACGTACCACGAATCAGGAACTTGGATAAAAGGATTGAGAAGCTTGTCGTTCGGAGCCCAGAAAAATTACCGAATTTGGTTGAGGGAGGGTGTTGGGGCCTTCGATATTCTGAGGAAAGATGTTATGTTTATGAAGTGCACATAATTGCCTTTTTTTGCTTTGCCTTACCTTTTCATAAAGAAAAGTATACAAAACAATTGACTGTCTTTTGGTTTACATGTGTTGGTATTATTGTGTTCACATAAGTACTGGGGGTTTCCTGGCGTAGTCCCATATCACCCATGTGGAGACACGCTACTAATAACCCATCTGAAACCCTTCAGGTGGTATACCCTTGTTGATACCACGTGTCCCTCCTGTTCCATACAGGGTTTCCAAGTTACTTTTATAGAAAAAGGAGCTGGCTAAAAAGGTTAAAGCTGGACATCATGTAGGGCTAAAAAGTCTTTATGGGATGTGATGAAGCAGTTTGGGCTGGACTGCCCCTATTGGGGTGGGACCAAGCCTAATTTGCATATGGTATTTCCCCTTTTGTAATGACTTTGCAGGTGAAGCACGATGGTCTGGAGGGTTGCCCAGAGCAATGCCAGAGGTTGAGATTAATTCTAAACCTTCCAGCCATCACCTTTTTTGTTTTGCTTAGTCACCCTGAGTGTGACGGCCATGCCCAGACGTGGGTCCCGAGCCTGCTGAGCCTAGAAACCCAAGCTACTCCTCACTGATGAGGCCCAACAATGCCGAAACATGTCTGGGGATGTTTGTGGTCTCGTTCAGAAGGGATGTGACAAAGCAGTTCGGGCTGGACTGCCCCTATTGGGATGGGACCAAGCCTGATTTGCATATGGTCTTTCCCCTTTTGTAATGTCTTGGCAGGTGAAGCACGATGGTCTGGAGGGTTGCCCAGAGCAATGCCAGTGGTTGAGATTAATTCTAAACCTTCCAGCCATCACCTCTTTTGTTTTGACCAGTGCAATTGATGCCAGTGCACTCACCTTTTTTGACTTGACAATTGACCTTGATTTGGCGCTAGGAGGGACAGCCCCATTACATGGGCTGTGCTGTGGCCCTGACACCGTGAAGTGTGAGCACGGTTCAGGATGGAACTTTGCAGTGGGAGTCAGTACTGTGAATGTGCTGCTGCTGGGGAAGGGAGGCGCAGATCTCCAGATAGCTATGCCTCCTTCCACACCCCAATCAGCAAAAGCTAGATAGAGTGAGGTGTTACACTTCCAACTAATGCCACTGGACATGCAAGAGTGTGACTGAGCTGATTGGCACAGCACTGGTGGAATATTATTGCTATTGTTTGGTCGACCCTGATGTTCTGTTACTATGCTTTTGAACTGCTCCCAATCAGATTGCAGTATTTTCAAAGTGCCCAGCCTTGTCGGTGGTATATTGTACCCCTGTCTGGGAAAACCAGACCTTAGTGTGCAGGGAAGGAAAGCAGAGTGTAATAACATAACAGGAAGGGAACGTGGGAAAGGAGGGTGCTGATGCAGAGAGGGAGTTAGGCAGGCAGGTAGAAATGCTTTAGTGTGAACGCATGTTAGACCACGATATATATGGACTATCCTCTACAGACATGTGACACAGAAAAGTACATGTTGCGTTAATATATGTTCAGGGTGCAAAATGTGCCATTGGCTAGTGATATATGACTCTTAGTAAGAAAGGGTGCATTTTGTGTTTGTATAGAATTCAGGTGGCGAGTGACTTTTGTATGGCTGGTGTGATGAATCTGGGAAATGTGTCCCTTCTTTCCAGGTGGGAGCCACCCCCGTTGAGGCTAGGGAGTTGAGCCCACACAGCAAACCCTCCCTAGGCGTGTGGGAAAGCAGGCCTTCACTGGGAGTGACTCCCTTCTAGGGGTCAACGACTTATATTCCTATCCCGAACTCCATATAAACAATACCCTGTCTGCCTTTATGGGAATAAAAACGACTGGTGCTGTTTCAGTTGATCCGCATTCAAAACACACAAACATGACTTCTCTAATGTTGCCGCAAGGTAATGCTGGAATCTTCACGAACTCAACAACTGATGGAAAACATTGTGACCCTTTTAAGTACGGTAGCAAGAATAAAGAGACGAGGAACCTTGAATGCAGGGAGAACAATCCTACGTAGAGGCGAGCCTCTGCAGTGAGAATTTCCTGGCAGACGGGTCCGCACTACACCACAGAGGTATCAGTGGCACGGAGGAACCAAGAGGAGAGAGAGACGACGGGAGGCTGGCATTGCAAAGGGTGAGACAGAGACGGAAGAAAGACAATCTTAATTGGTGGCATGACCACGCTGCAGCCATGGTGGGTCTGGGGCCTGCTAACAGACGCGGAGACCAGTAGCCAACGGAGGAACGATTCCTCTGCTTTCAGGGCAAGGACCGCTGAGTGGGCTGGGACAGGTAGGATACAGGAAGCAAATCCTTACCAGACCGTGACGCCGAACGGACGGGCAAACAGCTACGCCACAGCTGAGAAGCCACTCCACTGGAGCACTCCCAACAACAGTAACTTCACTAGGGTTGCCCAGGGGGGAGGGAGGCAAGCGGTACAAGGAGGAAAGACAAAATGACAAGGAGGGTTACGGGAGCCCTAGAATTCCAAATGGTGAAGTTTGGCAGAGTCCAAAGATACAACCACAAAAGTTAAACAAGTCAGAGGGGTCTGGAGAGTCCTAATGAATTAAGTGCTATTTTTCAACTTATGAACATAGGGGAACCTGGAGGGTTCAATCCGTCTATCCAAGGCAAAAAAAGAGTGGAAAGAAAACGACCAAGTTGGGGATGACGTGCCAAGAGAGTCATCCCTCCCCTTACACAAATTTAGATATTTGAGTTATATAAAAACCTCCAAGACATACAACTAGTGGACAGTAAACTACCAAGTTGGGGGGGAAGGACTAAGGGGATCATCCCTCCACTTAAAGGAACTTGAGTAATTTGATGTGTATCTAGATATGCAACTTGTTTGAGGAGCCTAAAGAGAAAGCTGAAAACTTTTTATGGTGAATTGTGAAGAACACTGTTTTGAGCTGTGACAAATACTCTGAGAGAGACCTAAATAACATTTTCCTGAGGGAAGAGGCAACTGTTCTGGCTTATTGGTATATTTTTTGTTCCTGAAGTGGTACTGCCAGATGGTGAATAGGTATTTGGACTGAGGACTCATTTTCTTTTCACATACGACAAGCACCTTTAGTTCATAGGCAGGGAAATCTTTCTTAGCGATAGGGGCAGATGGGCATTTTTCCATTTTAACTTAAATAAAGACCCTTGAAATTAGTTCCTTGACTCTGGCTACTTTTTCTGGTATTCCACACTGGCTAGTAGATTGCAACTTGAATTTTAGATTAGAGATTTAATAGTGTTTTGAGTGTAAGGGGCTTGAGAGCCTGCTCGGGATATCGCAGCAGATGTGTAGGCTTAAAATACCTGCAGCATCTATAGTACTGCAGGCAAGTTTCTGAATAGTAATTCTGGGATAGCCAAGGTGACTCGGGTGGAAAAGAGGGTGCAGGTTCTGACTTGCATACTGCTTACGATGCAATCATATGGGTGTATAATCGTGACACCTAAGGGAACCACATATGAGGCTCTTTAATGAAAACTATGATCCTTATTTATATTATTGGTTTTTCATAACCTAGAGCCATAGAATTCTCTTCCAGAGATAGGTGGCAAAGGGAAAGGTTATTTTTACAAAGTGTCCTGAACAATGGAGTTCAATGGTCCAATTCAATGAAATGGGCACACAATGTCTCACAATCCTTTCTTGATTTGTTAGTTGCTGTGTTGGTAGATGTGAACAGAAAATGTATACAACGCACACCTATGCTTGGATATTCTACTTGTGATGTTCAACTAGTTGATGTAATTACTAAACGGTATAAGGTGCAGGACAGAAAACACAGTCCTGGCACATGGACTGTACGAATATTTAGCAATATGTAACGCACCATAATGAGACATTTTGACTGATAATATGTAGCATGACTGCAAAAATATATACTCTTGTATCTGACACATTATCAAATAATGGTCCACTACAAGAGATCGATCTATTTTACTTTCAGATACTAATGTCTGCATATAAGAAAGAACACATCACATGATGTGTACTCTACCCATTTGCTTAACATGGATTAGAGAAATGGTAAGACACCATTTGAATGTGGATAGTCTTCATCTGTAATTAATAAGGTGATACTCAACATAAGTAGAGGTTTAGCAGTTTTGCCTTTCTACCTTTACATCTATGGCTATGCGTTCCCACCTAGAATGGGACCAACAAACCTATATGTACATGTATCAGTTACATTTCTTTACCCTTATTATTTTTTCTGCTGATCGATGGTTATATCGGTTGGGAGACACTTGAACATTGGTTATTGGCGACACACATACCACTAGAACATTTCTGAACTTCTTATTTAAAAGCTGATTCATCAATCTTATAGTGATTTAAATAATAAATGTATCTATATAAGTGACACATATTCACATTGGCTTTTTGTTGTTAAATTGCAGTAATCTTCATAGTACAGTACCCCTGATGAAGAGTATTATATCTCGAAACGCGTTGGGTTTCCCATTAAATCAGAATCTGTGAAGACCTGAGAGTGTTGGGAATTCTTTTCAGGAAGATCATCTGTTTGAATATTCACTTAATTGAGATAGTTTGGAAATGTTCTTAAACCACATGTTTAAAATGCACGTAGAAACAGTTTGGCTAGTTCCTGGCCCATAACAGTGTACAGGGGACACGAGTTCCCAAACTAGTGTTGGAAGATGTGAGAATCAAACATCATGACGGTAGTGTGCACACTAAAGGAAGGTCTGTATTCAGGAAGTGTGAACTCAGTCTACCGTGTAGACCCGAACTGTGGAGATATATAAATCTCCTAAAGAGCTTGGACCTCCATTTAATAGCACGTAGTGTTTGGCTGCATGAAGGGCTTGAGATGTGCTCCAGCTGACAAGGTAAACTGAATGTTTATTGACCCAGAATGACCTTTTATATTATTCCACGATGCAAATGCCCGAATAGTTATTCAGGGCTACCAATTCAGCAGTCCAGATGTGACCTGGTCTAAGGTAAACTGTGTGAAGGTGAACATAGTTGGAGAATAAAAGTGTAGGATGGACAGCTAAGGGTCTACCGACACAGTCTAGGATAGGTTGCAAGTCTGGCACCCAGAAAGAGCGGGGAATCATTTGATATTCTGGTAAGATATCATCTGAGGGTGCAGTCACTGCACCTCACAGCTCAGGCTCACTCTACAGGGAGCTGCACCTGTTACGTGACGTTACCACAAGGATATGACACATGCGTTTGCTTGTGCAGCGCTTTTTGCCACAATAAGGCCATCTCACATGACTTAGCAGGGGGGAATCTTTCAGGCTGCAAGCAAACAAGGTGAACAGTGCACCCAAAGATCAGCAGTAAAGGGCAACTTAACCAGCCAATGTGGATTGGTATGAAGCAGAGGTCAATGTCCACCAAAACAGACCTTAAGGATTTTTTGGGGCTGCCAGCTTCAACCCATATCAATAGCCGGCTACCGACTGTACCAAAACATTATCTGGTTGACATGGATTTAAATGCACAGTGTGTAAACCTAAAAGAATCACTGCATATATTTGCAAGCATTCAGTATCTCCAATGTTGCAAATATTTATCTAAAATATATTTTATAAAATATAAATCTAATTTCTTAATTTCATACACTACAACAAACAATTTATTCCGATCCATAATCTCAGTACTCTTCACATCTGTACAGTACTGCTATATCAAAGTGCTATAGTGCGCCCTGGAAAGAAAGTGCATAACATTTTTGTCAAACCGTTAACCCACAATCCACTTATAGACATTGCATATTTATCTAAATTCTACACATTTTTCTAAATAACACAATAAATGATATTGATCATTACAATTAGTGTGTGATGTTATTTGATCATTCTGCGACTTATGCTTTACATCGTTAAAAAAACATCCTCCTCTCTGTATTTAGCATCTATTCATGTACAAAGGTCTCTGCCTATTCTATAATTGTTTGTTTGTTTGTTTATTTTATTTGTAAGGTGCACCGAACCCAAAGGTATCTGGGCGCAAACGTTACAAGTATACTTTAAGCTTAAGGTTTACAGAAAATGTATACACATGAAACAAGTAGAAAGTATATAAAAGTTTACAAGGACAGATGGAAAAAGTGACACTACATTACATAAACGGATGGTGAACAGAGGAAGTAAAAATTGTGGTGATAAGCAGTAAAGAGAGCTAAGTTACATGATATATTCATATGTACAAGAAACAAACAGACGATTACAGATTCACTTGTAATTTGTTCTGAGCCAATTTAGCATATTACGCCTAAAATTATGGAATGATTGGTCCATTCTCAAGGAATATGGGAGTGCGTTCCAGGTCTGTGCTGCCATAACCGGGAAGCTACTTTCGCCAGATTTTTTTATTTGAATCTGAGGATGACCTGACAGAAGGAATTGACTGTTCTGGTAGGATGGAATGTAGATTTATTTTGACTATTCTCCCCGCCCGGTACAGCGGGGCGGCACTGTTGAGGCATTTGTAAGTTAGGGAGGCCTTTTTGAGCAGGATTCTGTCGCTGATGGACAGCCATTTGTTTTGTCTCCTCATTTCCGAGATATGCTCTCTGTTTGGGATGCTTAATGCAGTTCTGAGAGCGTTATTCTGTAAAATGTGGATTTTGTTGATAATGTACTTACTCGCACAGAAATACAAGGCATTGCAGTAATCCAGCTTCAAAAGGATAAGGGCATTTGCTAGGATGATGCAACTTTCTTTGGAAAGGAAAGGCCTATAGGCCCTAATTAGCTTACAAGTGTAGGCAGTTGCTGACGCCATCGTGTTAACTTGTTTACTTAGGGTTAAGGCAGAATCAAGGTAAAAACCTAGAGTTTTTGTGCACGTTATATGTACACGTTTCTGTGTGATTAGCACCTCTTATGCACAGACATTCTTCTGGGTCCTTTTTCTCTTCCTGGCTTCTAGTTCAGGAGCTCAGTAACTATATTTTCAACATGGTTTCTCATCTCTCTTTATTTGTGTCATAGGGCCTCATTACAAGTCTGGCAGTAGCCCTGCTGCTGCTACCGGAGGATTGCCGCCGGACTCGCAAATTTTACCGGCGCCTGGCTTGCCGGTAACACTGGGGAATTACAACCCTGGAGGTCTGGAAAGTCAGACACCAGTAAGTTGTAATTTCCCATTCCCATAGAGTGCCATAGGACTCTATGGGAATGGGGAACACCGAAGCACCGGCACCGTTAACAACGGTGCCGGTGCTTCCATGACTGTCTGCTGCCCGTGGCCGCTGTGTCTGGCAGGGTCCGGCCTGTCGGGCACAGCTGCTCCGACAGGCAGACTCATAGTTTGCCAGTCTGGAAACAACGGTGCCGGTAAGCTTATCGGCACCGTTGTTTCCGGACTGGCAAACTTGCAATAAGGCCCAAAGTCTCGTTAGGGAATACATTTCATGAACTTCCTTAACTGTTACTTAGTTGACTACAATTGGGAAACTTACTCTTATTTATACTGACCCTCAGTATGAAGCTCTAAGTGTTTTACTCCTGCCTCCAACACAGACTCACAGGCAACCTATACACCTTTTTACTGTTGTCATTGTCAGACAGCAGGTAAAGGGAGAGCCAGAGTGGCTCTTGGAAATTCCCACAGTATCCCTCCCTCCTCCATGCATCCACAGGCCTCAGACTATTTGAACCACGACATCTATATATAACCGCTTTCTTTACCATCACAGTGGACTTTCTAGCACTGTTAATTTGAAGGCTTCTCTGCAACAAAAAATTGGCACTGGCCAATTTTTTCAGTGGAGGGGTGTAAATATTTTCCCCGAATTGGCTTGATTGACCGAGTGCAGTGAGGGTACCAAATCAACCTTGGAATGTTTGAAGGCTTTGGGTGGTGAGATTTGGGGCGGTGGGGCGTTAATATGGCAAATCTTTACATGTTTTGCTAAGAAATTGGTAGAACATGATACAATTTACAACCGGTTCTGTAGAATACCATGAAAATAATTGGTAGATGTCAGGCCACCAACAGTACAAAAGAGTATTTTGTAACTGTAGAAGACGAGATACCCGCCCTCTCCCTAGTCCCTGCTTTCTTGACACCATTATATTGGGATGACAGACGAAGAGCCATGATGGGGAACCCATGCCTGAATCCTTGCAATAATCCTGTACCACGTCAAGTTTATGAGAAATGATATGCACTCAGACAACCCTTCAGGGTGTACCCGCAAGCTGACATAGTTGTAGAAAGTTACCAAGAAGTATGTACTTTGCAGAGCTATTGAAATGCAGCCATTAAAGAATGGGTGTGCTTTAAAACAAAGTCTGTCAACAACAAAAGAATGTCATATAGAAGATATAAGAACGTATGCTGAAACAATATGAAAATACTTAAGAATGACGGACGATGTAACTGAAGCACTAAGAGAAACATGTACTCCATGATGCAGTACTCACGAACACAGAAAAGAATGAAGTGACTCACTGGTCAATAACTGTAAATACGCTGAAAAGCAAGGTAGAAAGAATACATAGAAGCTTCCTTATGAGAGGTATATATTCAACGTTTAGGAAGACCATTAGAAGAAGATGGACGATGGCTTACGTCAATCAACCCAGCTACCTCAAAATACGAGCCTAGGATCTTAAAGCGGAAAGATGATGAAGTTGTTTTCCCTTGAAAAATAGAGGAGTACATTGGCTTGGAACCATGGATGCTATTTCGAGAGATGGAGGAAAAGCACAAAGCGAGTCTATGAGCAGACCATGTGCAAGGACATATTTCCCAAAGATTAGGATGAACAAGAACATTCACGGATGCCAAATATTGGACAAATAAAAGGCATGAAGTTTATATGGGATAAAGTGAGCAAGTCTCTAAATGCCAAGAGGAGCAACTGCACCCAGCATAATTTAATCAAATGGTGTTAAATGCACTACTGAAATCGACATGACGAGTATGTTATACCACGTGTATAGAAGTATCTCAGGGTGTGTCTCACAGACAAGAGACCGCCAATCAGGGATTAGCCTGCGTATTATCCATAACTATACATGTTCCCCTAATCCAATCCCACCCCTCGATAGGTTTTACAGTTTGCTACATAGGATGACGCATCTAGCATTGTATAAACTGAGTATAATCAAAAAGACATTGGGCCTCATTACAAGCATGGCGGTCTGGGAAGTATGGTACCGGTAAGCATGCCGGTACCGTACTTCCTGGACCACCATACTACGGGCTCTGCTCGCGGGAACCGCTTCACCTACCAGGTTTTTCCTGGCGGGTGTAACGGCACCCGCGGCAGAGCACGCCGGATGCACCTGCACAACTCTGCATGTGCCGGTGCATCCAACGTCCCCATCCCCATTCAGCCCTAGGGGGCAGAATGGGGTTGAGGAGGCCCTTGATTCCGGCACCCGAAAAATGGGCAAGTACCAGGTCCGCTTAACTCTGCATAACCTGGTTCTTGCCCATTCACTGGTGGCAGAAAAAATGCAACTCCGGCGGCAGCCGTGCCGTTTTTTTCTTTTTTTAATTTGTTTTTTTATAACTCAACACACAGGAGCATATATATTCACAGTACTTGTAGCTTCTCAAAATATATAAGGCACAAAAACCCCCGAAAGGGGTTATCTTGTAGCAGCTTATAGAGGGTAGAGATCTTTCCCCGGGCCGGCAGGTCGCTCACTGTTAGCTCTAGTGGAGTAAGGGGTCTTGTGGCCGCAGACCGGGTCTGGGGATGGGAGCACCAGTGCCTGAGTTGGGCGTAGGAGTATCTATCCGTCTCTGCCAGACGGATAGGGGAGGGGATAGGGGAGAACGCTGGATTGAGGAAGATTGGAGAAAGCGCACTCAGGCCTCCAGGGACGCCAGAATGTCTGCAGGCCCACTACCAAGCCTTTATTGATTGTTTCGTGGCCGTCAGTACTCCTGGCCAGCTCCGGCGTAAGGCGGTGGGAAGAAACGGGATGAAGCGGGGGGGAGAGGGAGGCGGGATTGCTCAATGTCCACCCATTTCGGGCACCCTGTGGCGAGCCCCCATGCCTGAAGGTGGGCCAGCTGCACTGCAATTTGGTATTTTCGGAGGTCGGGCACCCCCAATCCACCCAGTCGCGTGCTGGTCATCATCGATCTTCGCGGGATGAATGGCTGGCTGGGATTTCAGCAAAGAGAGCACCCTCGTGATCACTTCTCTTGCCCTGCTTTTGTTTTAATGCCTGCTCCTCTGCATGGGTGAATGGGTTGATGGGTGACAGGGCACCTCCCATCCATTCATTATGAGTGAGCTTCCCCAGATTTTCTTAACAGCCCGAGTTGTGATTCCAAAACACAAGAAGAATAACCTATGCATCTGTCTTGCAGATGACAACCAGAGAGACATAGCAATGGGAAGCAGCAAAAGCCACATTGGGCATGTGTGCGGATACTAACAAGAGGGTAACTCTACACGTTACCATAACCTTCTAGGATACAATACACCACCCAACAAGCAATCTAAGCCTTGGAAATGTACTTGCTGTGAGAATGTCTAGTAGAGGCCGCAGAGCCTTTCTGGAGTCATAGATATAAATGTTCTTTTAAAAAAACGACTTTCTTACAGTTAACTCACATAAACGTGTGCCAAATGTTTGCATAAATGGGCACAAGGAGAAGGCGGTACAGTGGGGGAGTGACCCAGATGCTTCAAGTTTGGAGGTTTGCAATGTAACAATGTATACTAAGCCTATTGCAACCGCAGTAGTCTCCCAGTGTGGAGGCTGGTCTGGATAAGAAATGCGTACTGTGCCCACGCCTGGGTTTCCAGACCTTGATCTGTGTTTGGAAGGTGAGAGGGAGGGTTGAGTGGTTATTGGGAGGAGGAAAACGCCTGAAAATGAGGCATAGCCTTGAGCAGAGCCCTAGAGAGGATCTTGAAGGGAGAGTAATTCACTTACCATTTCTGAATTTGGGTGTAAAGTGTTTTTAGGGAAAGAAAATGCAAGTCCCATTCTCAATGGGGGCATTTTATTGGTGAGTACAAATATAATTTAATTCTAAAACAGGTATATTTCTCTAATCCATTCTTCTTTGCACCTAGTAATTCGACCACATTTTAAAATGCATTTGACCTTAAAGTTCCTCTTTAGATCAGTCAGTAATAAAATTAGAGCTTCTTTCTGTTGGACTGATCTGCTGATACCACTCATCTGAACAGATCTGTGGGTGGGAAGAGGGGTCAGGATACTATGTGCCCATTGCCAATTTTTGTTGAGAGTATTTGCCTATTTTAGTTACAGAGTAAAAGTGGCTCAGAGCAGACGGCCGAACTACAGGGTTCGTCATGAGAACTGGTAGGCAGGAGAAAGACGATGGGGTAGGAGATTATTGTATGAGAGTGTCCAACAACAATAACTTCTATTTCCTAATGCTCAAAGTAGTAAAATCGGGCCTAGGCACATCCAAAGATGCCAACTATTTTTGAGGTAGTTAAGGGGGGGATGTGTGTATTTTTTTGCCAATTCAATAAAGCAGCAGAGGCTGTGAATTTGGTTATGTAATTGGATTGAGCTGTGTGCAAACAGTCTTGATCCCTACCATCTAGGGGTGGTCGCTGAGAAGGTCAAGGCTTCTGCAAGTTATGCATCTAAGTCTGAGAGGACTATGTGATAAAATTGGCCAGTAAAGAGACTATTGTAAAGAGACCCAGACAACCAAGGTGCTGCACTTGTTTAGCCACAGTTCTACCCTGGATGTTCCGTGTCCATGTGCAATTATGACAATATTTTGTAGGAGAGGTTAGCTACATATATGTAGATAAGTGGGTCTGTGTGGGATGAGCCTCAGCTAAAAGCTCCGAAATGGATCTAGCAGATTCGTACTTCTAATTTGATCTCATATAATTCTCCCAATAAAGGCTTTGCAATGTTCTGACAAATGGTAATGAAAAAAGGCCTGGAGTCTGGATGGTTTCATATTCCCATCAACATGAGCCAGAAAGGGTGAAAATGATCAGACACCCAGTCCAGAACTGATAAAGGGGAAACTGTGAGTGGTTCAAGGGGAATGTGTGGCCGGTTCAAGGAGGAGGGGGTTAGTCATATTCAATAGCACATAGTTATTGATTTATTTTTATGAATGGCAGCCCTACTGCCTAAACGGTTCCACATAGCTTGATCAAAAATAACAACAACCTGAAAAAAGAAAGGCTTAAACAGAAAGGTTTTCAGCTTTTTTTCAGAATAAAATATTATCCATCTTACAAAACTCTGCCAGAAAATGATTTCAAAGTTTGTTGGCCAGAACAGCACTACATCCTCCTAGTGCTCTTGACAGTTTGAAACAAGGAATGAACATAAGGTTGCAGGTAAGAGAGAGTTGGGGTCGGGAGGAGAACTGCCATTTGATTCATTGCTTAATATATGTGTCAGAGTGAGCAGTTTAAAAGATATTCTGCTCCCGACAGTCATCCAGTGCAAATCACAAAGGACCGGGTGGTATGAGCAAATCTGGGAGTACTGGTAACTATCCCAGTCAAGTCATTCTGCAAGACCTGACGTTGATGAATTGAGGATAACGGAGATCCTGCATACAAAGAACTGCAATAGTGTAACCTGGAGGCCACCAGGGCACAGGCCAAAATGGTAGCGTGATGTTAGGAGAAGTGGCCTAATTTGTCTAAGGAGAATCAGATAATAGTTTGCATTTTTTAATGTTAGATTTATCTCGGGCCCCGGCGATAAAGTGGTGTTGAAAGTCATACGAAGAGATTTGACCTTAGTTTCTACCTTAATGGTGTGCTCCCCTAGTAGGAAGTCTGGGTATGTCGAGATGGATTTTGACAGAGAAATAAACTAATACGGTTTTAGTCTTAACCAGTTTAGGGTGATACACGATTCAATACATCTTAAGATAGTTTGAATATGTATAATGTTGGTATGGGTGTCTTTGGTTGAGGCAAAAAACAAGCTCAGTATCGTCAGTCTAATTTTGGAATACATCAATAACCAAACATGACCGAGGTGAGGTCCCTTATATGCAGAAGAGAATCCTTAATATTTAGGATTAGATTCTAGGGCCGTTTCGATGCACCTACTCAGACGAAATCCATATTGTCGATCGCCCAGAAGTTGGTATGATTCCATTTGAGCTTGTAACTGAAGAGAGGCAGGTAGATCTAAAATCTTAAGTAGAAATTGGTTATTTGTGATAGAATAACTGGCACACTCATTAGGATCGAAGGAAGGCTTTTTCAAAATGGGTGTGACCAATGCCTGTTTGAATTTATCAGTTACTGTTCCCTCACTAAAGGAAGAGGCGACGATACGACTGATCAGCGGTCCAAGGGAACCGATGTAGTCTTTAATGGTCCAAGCTGGAGAAGGATCACCTGGGTCCAGAAGTGGTTTCAAGGCTGGCAAGAATGGTCTTAATATCATGGTCCGAGACTGGAAGAAATTTGAATAATATGGGTGGTTACTACAAAGAACTCCAGAAATGGGAGCTGACAAGAAGGGTTGCCATCATTAAGCTTAACCTCATTCATAAGAATGTACGAGTTAAAGCAATCTCTAATATTCAAAGTTTTGCTTTAAAAAAATATCTGCATTTCATCAGGCCAGGAGGGAGGGTAATTCCCAGGACTGGAACGAGATCATGCATGTTTTTTATTGTTAAAAGTTTATTTGAAAACGTTCATTGGTAGAGTTAGTTTCAGATAAAATGGAGAGAACATTTAAGAAAGGTGCATTGGTAAAATGAGGTTGAGTGTGATGTGGTGAACCAGAAGAAGGACTTGGGCTACAATGGGTCATAATTTAAGGTTGTTCATTACAAATAAAATAAAAATGCCTACCAGACCGTATCGCTTTGACGGAAATTCCCTACCTTCTAAAACAAAACTAAGGATGCTTGTTTAAGTCCAAAATAAATAGTCTGGAGTCCAAATCCTAGTTAACCAACTCCCCCTACCACTTCAGAAAATCTAACTAAAAGAAAAAAGGAAGGCTTGAACAATAGCCCCGTACTGGCTTCTGCCTGGTCCAACTCGTAGAGGACTTACTCTCAGTCTTCTAAGCTCCTTTAGAATTTAATGACACAGATCACAGTTTTTCTTCCTCCTTGGAAAAGAAGAACTCAAGTTCTTCCAGGATCACTTTAAACACACTTCTCTGTCTCTCCCCTTCGTGGCACTGGGACTCCTCAAAGTCCTGTGGCTCTTTGGTAGGTGTATTAAGTTTCAATAAACGTAATAAATATAGGATGTCTGCCCATTCGGGTATTGCAGGTTCCTGTTACATAATTAACTTTGCCAGCTTTGTTGCAGGGTGTTCATACTCCTTTCAGTGTGTTCCATGTAGGATGTATGCCCGTCCGATTTTATCAGTTCCTCTATCCTTTGTCGGCTTTCCCAGCTGTGGCAAAATGCATGTGTTTCTCTTTCACTCCTTTTTACATAGTGTGTGCCTGTTCTGTTCTCTTAGGCTCTAGTACTGTTGGCGGCTTCTCAAGTCTTGATATACAGTGTTTGTATCTCTTTTCATTCCTTTTCAGGTGGGTCGTGTGCCTATTTCAGTCTCTCAAGACTCTCGTACCTTTGTCGGTTTCAGCAATCTTGGAAACCAAATTTCATAGTCCTCTCTGGCCTTCTCAATTTGGGAGTGTTTGCTTCCGTGTCTGTATTCATCTAGGCAGCAAGGGCACTTGCTATGTGGAGCCTGGGGACACAGGCTCCTTTACTTTGTCTGGCCTCAGTGCCGGTTGCCAGGTGCAAGGCCCACCACTGTTCTCCAGTGGTTGCACCACCATTGAGGATGGTTGTCTTCCCATCTCTGTTCCTTTCCTGACTGGAGCCTCTTGCTCGGTCAGAGCACCTGCCTTTCAGCCTCCAGCTAGTGGGTCTTGCTTCTCCAATGCCACCGCTGGTTCCGCAGCTTGGCATAGCTCTGCCCCTCCAGGACGTCGAGGCTCGCCTATGCATAGTGATGACTCTCCTCCCTCCGCTCCGCTCTTATGCACGTTATCAGAGCCAAGAGATGTGTGTCCTTCTTTGATGATGGCATTTAGACGATGTGGAGCATTACCTGAAGCCAACAGACTGAAAGAAGGGTCTTGGTTGGTTATAGTCATAACAGGAGATACCAAAGTCTTTCCAACACCCATATAGGCAGAAGGTGCATTTTGGACTGGGAGTTCCCTATTGGAATGGGAGTCCTTGTCCCCAAGAGGGGGGGTCACTCCCAGTGAAATCCCACTTGCCCAAACCCCTAGGGAGGGTCTTTCTTAGTGGACTCACCTCCCTAGCCTCAAAGGGGGGGCTAGAGGGCTCCTCTCTTGGGAGAAGGTATGAATTGTCCAGATTTATCACAGTATATAAATGCTTTAAGGTAGATTGATAGCTTGCGTAAATCATAGTTGTAGAGTTCTGAAGTTCTTATAAGGAAATGTCTCCTCGGGTGCAGCCAGAGTTAAATGAGAACCATATCTGAGAAGTGTGACAAGTGTGCAATCTGGGCGGTGGCCAAACGCTGATCTTGGTGGATGATGTGTGGGTAGACAATGCGAGGAACAGACAGACACAAAGTGACAAATTAGACTAATCTGTTTCATTCAGCAGAACGCCTGATATCTATGACAACTGTAATAGGGGTATGGCCTGGCATGCTAACAAGATGGCTCCCTGAGTGCCTTCAGAGCCAATGGAGATCAAAAGCCTGTGAAAGTGCGGATCAAGATGCATATTGCCATGTCTGCCCTGTTGTCGTCCCTGTGATGATCCCGTTAGTTGAGGGATTGTACTTTATGGTCCTCAGTAGAGTGTTTGTGTGGGTGATTTGAGGGCTATCTGTCTGGTGACCTCTCGTTAGGCTGGCCTGCGGTCCCAGCCATGAGGCTTAGCTGAGACAGAGGGTGCTATTGGTGGGGAGGGTCCCCACCCTGATATATTGAGCTTCACTCAGATCACTGGAGGCCCACACTGATCTCCTTGAGACCAGGCAGGAGGATGCATAAAACCACTCTTGCCGAAATGTGGGGTGCCAACCGAAATAGGTGGTGCTGACTTGGCGCACTATATGAAAGATCTCCTTCACTTGATGAGGTAGTTGAACTGGACAGGACTCATCAGACCCGCTCCCCTCGGCACGCTCTGCAAGATTATGTTCCTGATGTGCTCACCAGGGTTAATTTCTACACTGTCAAGGAATGTATAATGGCGGCGAGCAGGCAACCTACTGAGATTAGCTTTTTGGGTATGAAAATTGCCCTAAATCTAGACCTCGCTGGCTCAACACTGGCCAAGTGGAAGAATCTGAGGCCATTGACGGAATAGCTGCATGAGAGGCAGATTCCTTATAGATGGGCATTGCCTAGAGCTCTTTTATGATTACTTACAGCTTTTTTATTCACCTATTCGGAGCAGAACTGGGCCATTAAAACTATGAAGGAATTTGAACAGCTCTTGGCGCCCAGCGACCATGAGAACCCTTTCCTTGGAGAAGCAATCGTAATCATGCACCATGCAGAGAACCTCTAGGGTTGGCCCTAGGATCAGATTTGGAAGAAGCCTAAATCCAGAGGTTTCTCTGGAATCAGAAAAACCCGCTCTGAACCACTTGATGGTCGAGTCTTCTAATGATCAACATTTTGGGTTTAACTCACTTGAGTTTGAATACCATTTGATAGCTGCATTTCTGCTGGGTACTATGTTGGGTGGTTCAAACAGTGTTCTTGAGTATACGGGTGTGGGTAAAATAGAACGATAGAGCATTGCTGCTCCTAGCTCCGGTATCGCCTCAATATTGTTTGATTGTTACTTTAGTTAATAACGAGTGCTGGGTATCATACTTCCGGAAGTGGGATGGGGTGGTGGGTAAAAGGGAACGTTATCAGTGAAATGGTAGGGAGACGGACAGGGCATGGATATGCTGGAGATATGACATTTCATTCAATTTGAGTGATGTTTATGTGATAGTGATGATTAGTGAACCTCATGACAGACCCACTGAATGTGAAATGAAAGACTTCCTATGCATGCTAACCTTGAATGTCCAGGGTCTAAAGTCAAATATGAAGAGGAAATAATTTCTGTCTAAACTGTATGACATGTCGGCTTCAGGATTTTCCTCCAGGAGACTCACTTGCTGAGAATAGATGAACATAGATTATCACATAGGTGATTTCTTCAACGTTTCTTTGCTACAGTGGGGGGGAGAGGAGTTGCTATCCTGATTGCTAGGACAACCCCCTTTGTTAAGGCTAAGAGTTTTTTTGTGACCCTAATGGAAGGTTCCTAGGTGTTAAGGGCCATCTGATGGGGCCATATGTTTACGCTGATCACCTTATATGGTCCCAATGACAAACAAGATCTGTTCCTGGCTGACTTCCTGTCCCAGACTTCAGCCTTCGCTGAAGGTACAGTGATAATGGGGGTGGGGGGAGATTTCAATCTCATTTGAAATCCGGATTTGGATACCACGCTCCCACCTACACAAATAGATTACAGAAATGCAATAGCCATTGTAGAGGAGGAGCCAAGTACCCTTACTCCAACTGCCCCGCCTCTATTACCTCTAGAGTGGGAACCAAAGTAGGTGATGTATGCAGAACAATTGAACCAACAAAGAGCAGAGGATGGACTCTGTGCAGTACCCATAAGAATACCCGTACGTAAGAGAATCTGGGAAGCGAGGTACCCAATGAGAAAACCGTACCTGCATACAAGACAATATGATGGCCATTTGAATGAGATTCGCGAAGAAGAGAGATATGCATGTAATATCTATCCAAAAAGAGGCAATTTGCTCCAGATTGCCAGATGGAAGGTTAAAAAAACATGCCTTTCCCTTTTATGTATGAAAAAGTAATATTACATGCATATCTCTCGGCCACTACCAGTGGTGTTAATGATGATGATGTGCACTATTATGGAGGGCTCAGCTCCTGCAACATGCCCAATGTTTTTTCTATATGTACTTTTGCAACCACTTTATATTTATTTATGTGCTTATGTTTGTTTACTTTACAGTGGGTTTTTTTGTCAAATAAGTACGGGTATCATGAAGTACTCAACACCACCAAGTTGTTCCATTGCTCTTTTTTCTCCTGTCCTGAAGACTGCTACACCTGCAACAACAGACAACTGTTTTGTGGATTGCCTGATTTTTTAGGATGCTTTTAGCCAAAACATATGTTGACTCTCACAAAAAGAATGTCTCGATGGTCACACTTCCTGACTTGATTCACCTGGATCAGGCAGGCTTTATTGTTAAAAAAAAAAGTGCACATAATATTAGGAGGTCACCTCATCATAGGAGTGGGTGAGCTGAGAAGACTTGAGATGGGTGTGATCTCACTGGATACCCATAAGGCTTTTGATCAACTAGACTGGGAACATCTTCGAATTCTCTTCCAGGATAGCGGATTTGGGCCGATGTTTCTGCAATATCTTCCTGCTAACTATGATGCCCCAACTACCAAAATTTGGGTTAATGGGAAATCGACGCAAGCTATCTCGATCACGGGAGGCACGAGACTGGGGTGCCTGTTATCCCCTTTGCTGTTTGCTCTGACTGTGGAGCCATTTGCTAAACCGGTTAGGGATAACAGAATATTATGGATATAACGAAAAAGGACTAGGAATGCAAGCTTTCCCTTTATGCCGGCGATGTCTTGGTCATGGTTATGGATGTTGCAACATCTCTGGTTGCACTTATGGATGAGTTTGCGAGATTTGGAATGGTTTCCGAGTTCTCTTTATATTACACAAAGTCCTGAGGCTTGGCTATTTCGATCTCTCACAAAATTGAGTAATCGTCATCAAATTCATGTCCTATAAAGTGAAAGCATGATGAGATAGATTACCTAGATGTCAAGATCCCATCTGATGTTAAGGCCCTTTATAGGCTTAATCTTCCCTCCTCTGTTCACGGAATTAGCTGATTCACTAGACCATTGGAATACCCAGGAAATATCTTGATTAGGTTGTTTTACCATCACTAAGACGCATGTGCTAACCAAGCTGCTATACCATTTTCTTCCTCTCCCCGTATGCACTGATGTTGGTAGCTTTCACGCTCTTCAGAGTAAAATATTCTCTTTTACATGGAAGGGTAGAAGAGTTTGAATCTCAAAATGGGGCCTGTTGAGAAATGCTAGATCAGGCGGGCTATGGGATCCAGGTATTTTCTGATATTATCTTGCTGCACAATTATCACATGTGTTTTCATGGGGTCAAATGCCAACCCATCCTAGACGGCTTCACACAGAGAAAAACCTGACTTCGGTCCTTCTTGTACAGCTCCCCTTCACAAATGCTAGGCAATATCCTAAGGATTTCCTCCTCTTGCCATCAACAAAAATGAAATGTTCAGCAGCTACGTCACTGGGCCTATAACTCTGATGTGAAGCGAAGGACAACCAGGGCGTTATGTGCACTAGAGCTTACCTATCTCTCTGGCTTGACGAAAGTGATATTATCTACACTTTCTAAGCTCCTAGATCGTTTTGACCCCCAAGAACACATGCCTAACATAGTAAAGTGAGAGCAAGATCTGTGTCAAAACATCAAAGATTAATCCTGGGGTGGTATCTGGGCTAGGAATCTCCGGCTCTCTCGCTGCACTACTAATAGGGAATGGCAACTAAAAGGGTTCTATAGGAGGTATTTGCCCCATGAAAGGCTTCATTAAATGAATTGGTTGAACCCTACTGTATGCTGGAGGGGATGCAATAAGAGTGGGACATTTCTGCATATGTGGTGGTCATGTGCTAGAGCATGTTACTTCAGGAAGGAGGTACTCTCCTATATCAAATAGATTACAGGTGTTATTTGCCGCTGGAACCACTAATTGCACTTTTGGGGGATTCGGGAGGTGGGATCTATTCGCTGGGAAGTATTGGGGCTACCCTCATTACTCACTTCCTACTTGCAGCGAAAATCACAATAGCACGAAGCGGGAAGGTGCCTGAAGGACCAAACATACAAATGTGGATGGGCAAAGTTTGTGAGATTATTCCTGTGGAACAAATCACTGCTCTATCATTGGGACTGTATGCAAAGTATATAGAGATCTGGCTACCATGTATTAAGCAGGTTAACAATACACTCCCTATTGTTTATGAGCCCAATTTATTCAAATATCTAGCTTTGCTGTGAGTGGCGGAAGGGGCAAGAGGTAGAGTACTGGGATGTACGATGGTTAATACGAGTAGAGCTACTGTCAATCTGATCAATCAGGGTAAGGGTTGTGATTGCTCGACACATAAGTGACTCATGTCCAAATTAAGTTTTGACTGGAAGCATTTTATGTCATCTATCTGTCGATCTTGCTTGACCATTAAATAAAGTGGTTGGAAGAGAACTGTAGCAAAGGGTGACAAGCAAGCAGTCTGTGCCAGTGCGGTGGCAGGAGTAGGTATCACCTAATGCTATTGCATTCAAGTGGTGTATGTGAGAGGTTAAGATAACACCTGTGGCCAGAAGCGCTGTAAATACGATTAGCTGTGTGATGTTTTTATCTGAGTGTCCTGTGTTGGTGGAAGCTGAAACCTTGGTGATTTGTAATCCCCATATCATGATGGATTTTATTAGTGTGTATATATCACCACAATTGGAGCATCTGAGTACAGAGGCCCAGGATCCAACGTGTCCAAATTATGATTCTTTGCAAAATGTACCTAAACAATTGAATCAAGAGGAAAGGTTTGATGATACTCTCTGCTAAACAATATACATTAGAAATAAGATTCACACTTGGAATGAGAGGATAATGGTTTGTGGTTTGATGGGCCCTATATTTATAAATCCTACATTTACTGATGAAATAAGATTGTGCAATCGAATGGCTTAATCATCATGAGAGCAGTTGAAGGAGAATCCACTGTAAAAAGGACAACTGATAGTAGGAGGAATGATAATGGGCAAATATCAATGATAAACATTGTATGTACATCCATTGTCAATCTATGTGCAACAATATATAACCAGAAGATTCAACAAAGAGAATTATTAACTGAGCTTATGGACTTGTTGACAGAGAAGAAAATAATGGATACAATGATCAAGGATGACGATTTTGGAAGATCCTACATGATGATGTACTAGGATCCCTGATGCAAGATATTGAAGCTCCAGCAGATTTAGAGACTAACAACAGTAGGGTGGTACCTGTTCATGAACAAGTAATGACGCGCAAGACGACGCAGAGCAACACAGGGTCGATCCCTGGGTCCGCGCTTAGAAACCTCTGGGTATTAAGCATGTTATAATAATGACACACTAGGAAATATCGGAGCTAGAGAACTAGGTTTTATGGAAGTTAGACAGGCAAGAATATCTTCCATGGGTGCCAATCCAACAAAAAGAAGAAAAGTAAACATAAAAAAGAAATCATGTAGTCATCAAACATAATTGTAGGGTGAGCGAGAGGGAGAATCTGGATTTAATGGCTAATAATGCAGGTCAGCTTGAATTGAAGTAAAAGTAGACAAAGGTAAGCAAACACAAGAAATCACATGCAAATAAATAATAAAACAGCTACAGGCTTGACACATATGATTCATATGCGATCAAAAGTGTAAAAACAAATAGACTCTATTCCAGCAAGTGCATGAAGAAGCCAGGTATGAATCCATAGAATGATGGTGATAATTGTTATAATAATGAATGGACTCAGACCTTAGGAATACTCTGATGGAGTCCTCAGTAAACTAGCTGAATCAGGAGGGAATAGGTAACAACATGACCTTGTTACATGTGCTCTGCCCAGAAATTCAGATGCGTGCTTAAAAGAATACTACAACCAAAAAGTAATCAACGTCAAGGATTATAACTATTACATGTCTTTTGTCAGATGATGAGGATTTGTATGCAATAAATCGAACACTAAAGCTTAGTATACTAAATACTATCCCTCCCTCCAGTGTTATACATTCTTTAGACGTTGAACTAGGGGAACAACTGGACAATGAGTGTAACATTATTTCTAGTACAACCTTTAAATCACATATGGTCCTAAATCTTATAAATCTATTTGTAGAAACATTGTAGAGAGCTAGATCTAGTTATGATTGTAAGATTATTCCAGAAAATAAACAAAGAGTAATGGCAATCGAAGTAAAGATTAACAATGATATGGACATGTATTAGACAGATTTAAGACAGAAAGTACAGGTAGACATCAAGGTAAAAGGCTGATATGGAAACGTCCCATAAAGGGATACCTGGAAGCTTAAATATCGGTTACACAAAAAATGGAGGGAACATTTTGTAAATGGTTACCAGCAGCTTAGCAATTAAAACAAATAACTTGTCCCTGACAAAAAGAATGGTTGTATGTTAATGATATCCTGTAATCCACGGAACCATCATTTAACAGAATTTGATAAATCAATGCAAATAAAAGAAAGCTGACTTCTGTGCATTTCAAGTAACCGGAGTAATGAGGGATGTTAAGAGTTGTATATGTGAACATCACAAATGTTTGAGTTTTTATAC
The DNA here is from genome assembly GCF_040938575.1 of Ambystoma mexicanum. Classification (NCBI taxonomy): domain Eukaryota; kingdom Metazoa; phylum Chordata; class Amphibia; order Caudata; family Ambystomatidae; genus Ambystoma; species Ambystoma mexicanum. Next base: position 644,384,533 of record NC_090937.1, read on the forward strand.
CTTTTATTGGACAATGTGAAAACTTGATGTTGAGATGAAAGATATTATAGTTCCAAATAACTTCTTCGTCTGATGGACTTTTCCCATCTGATGAAGTAGTTCTTAGTGAATTTGAAAGTTAATGCCTTATTCCATCTATGCATAATAGCTCCAGTTAGTCGAATAAAATGTATCAAAACTCACATTTTTGTTAAATGCAGCATTGCAGCATGCAGTATCTTAATCACAATTTTCTGTTTCAATCGACATTACAATAATCCAGCAATTCTCTGAATATCCCAGCAAATCACCTTCCAATCCAGTTTTCCTTCCCAATGATCACATCGCTTCCAATCTCATGCACCCTCTCTTCAGTTCATTATTCTAGGGCAAAGTTCTTGAGAAGGGTGGGCATGTGTGTTAGCACTGGGTAATTATTACCAAAGTTAAGTATTGGGGCTGATATGTCCAGAAACTGATGCAGTCGATTCCCCATGATAGCCGTCACCTTTTCTGCCACCAGAATGTCACATATTTTGACCCACCATGTTGCCGCAATTAGACCCTCTTTTGACTTCCAACCTTGTGCGATTATGATTTTTAGGGCCACCAACAGGTGGGTGAGAAGGGTCTCTGTAGAACCTGAGTGAGGATATGCCTCCTCCAGAGTGGCACCCAGGGGAACAATCAATGGGTTCTGTTATATAGTGACTGTCTGTGTTAGTCTGCCATATGTGAGTGTGTGATGTCGCATGGAATGTTGTTGGGTGAATTATGGAACGCTGATCTGAGGGTTCCATACTGAGGCAGGCAGTTAGAGCTCCCCTGCCTGGGTGATGGGGCCAGTGCTGGTAATACTCCATACTCCTGTATTTACTTCCATGTAACTGAAGTGTCTTGAATAAACCTAATATATAACATAAGTTAAGCCTGCAAGTCACTTCGCAACATTGGCGACGAGGATGTCTTTAAAGAAAAATCTGCGCACAAGAAGAAGCTGAAGTATGAAGGAGCCTGCTGCGGGGGGTGCAGGAGACAGGAGGACAAAGCAGGCATCAGCACTGCCCCCACAAGACAAGTAAGAACCATCACCCAGGGCTAAGGAAGAGGGGAGGAGGAAGAAAGCCCCATATCCTGAGGGATCAGCTGCCCAGAAGCTGGAGGGAAGAGCTGGGTCCAGGGGCTGAGTAAGAGAGCCCCATATAGGTGGGATCAAGAGCGCATGTTGGAGACAATGCTGGGTTCCAGGGGCAGGCTGAAGAGAGAAGCTGGGCCATCATGGGAAGCCCAAGAAAGCTAAGCCTCTAAGGTGAAGAAGTTTGATTGAAGTGGAACATGTTAAAGTAAAAAGGGAAGTAGGTGCTCTTTTTTTATTGCAAAAAGAAGTGATGATTTCCCATAGCTGTAGAAGGGAGAAGCGTTCTCTTAAGGAAATAAAAGAAAAAAAAGGGGGGACTTGGAAGTGGCAAAGCAGGCCAAGGGAAGGCTCCCCATGGTGGAGGAATATTAGCGAAAATATAACTTTGCATTCAGTCCCCAGTTTGAGATACTACGAAGCAACGGTTTCTCACCGCGTGCGAGCGGCGGTTGAAATAATAAAGCTCTGTATGCTGCTGTGGTCTGAGACCAAATGATGACGTCGCTCAGAATGCAATGTGTGCTGGCGACGGGCACAGCGTAGCGAGAGCGTCACTCCTGGATGTGAAGCAATGGAAAAAAAAAAAGGGGACCCTTCTACGTGCGCTAACGTTGTGACGTAGCGCGTGTTTGGACTAAGTTTTTTTTCTGTTTTATTCGCGCTCAGTGGAAAAATAAGTAGTGCGATGTGATGTGCCCTTAAGTGATCCTACGACGTTCTTCAACGTGTGTAGGAAATGTTTTTAGAACGTCCGATGAGGAAGGCGAGAAGCGCTAGCAGGAAGGAGGGGTGCATGCAAGGGACAGCAGTTTGTGCGCATGCGATTCAAGATGTCCATGAAGGTGATGATTATTGGACTATGGACTACGCTACGTGATCATAAGGTGAGGGCCGTGGAAAGCGCGATCAGAGGTGTCTGTGAAACGTGGCGGTTGCTGCCGGATTACTGCCACGGTACTATGCTAGGAGAGGAAGAGAAACATGAATATGAGATATGGAGAAATATATCGTTTTTGGTAATGAAGCGTGTTTCAAAAGAAGCTGACAGATGTAACCACCTTTGAGGCACAAGGGGCGAATAATGTATCCTTTTTAAGAAGTATAACATGTAATATGTAAGTGTGTGAAATGCAGTGCAATAGATGTAACGAGTTTGAGGAGTTGCATGTTAAGGGTGAGGATCACCCATGGACTTTTAGAAGTTTAGTGTTATTTTAACCTACAGGTCAAACTATGTTTGCTAAAAGTAAAAAGTTTATGTGTTGCCGAAAGAATGGGTTAGCTTAACCTTTTGAGGATTTTCAGGCGTAGGTTGCTACAAGCGACATGGACTTTTAGGAGCATAGTATTTGTCTAAGGGTCAAATATTGACCATGGACTTTTAGGAGCGTAGTATTTACCTTAAGGTCAGAAGATGACCATGGACTTCTAGGACAAAAAAAAATGTTGTTTAACTTAATAACAACACAGTTATAACATGGTGAATTGTAAAATGCCTTAGCCTGATTCAGTTAAAGTTGGAAGTGAAATAGATGCCCAATAATGGGCATGAAGATGGCAGTAACTGCAGAAGTAGCGCTTCTGATGTGAATGGCTTTGTGTAAGGAATGAGAGGTAGCGACTCTGATGTGTATGTGTCACCATCAGTTTTAGTAAGGGGTAGCGCCTCTGAGGTGAATGACACTGTAGTAGTACTTAGAGGTAGCGCCTCTGATATGTGGGTCACGTTTGATGGGGTAGCGCCTCTGATGAGTGTGGCTCAATGGGTATTTTAAGGAGGTAGCGCCTCCAGTTAGAGTGACAATAAGTTTTCTTTGAGAGGTAGCGCCTCTGAGGTGAGTGTCACTAGGGTTTGTTAGGGAGGTAGCGCCTCCGGGTTTATGCGAAGTGTAGTATTAGAGAGAGGTAGCGCCTCTGATGTACATGGAGGTAAGTGCATATGAGGGAGGTAGCGCCTCCGGTAGGTGTCTCTATTAGTGTTAGCAAGAAAAGCGCACCTGACGTGAATGGACACAAGTGTATATGAGGGAGATAGCGCCTCAGGTTTGTGGAACATAGTGATGTGTGTGAGGTAGCGCCTCAGCCTGTGTAGAGTAGGCCAGGTACCTCAGTGGATGAGTACCATGTCATATTCTTTCCACAATTGTTTAAAGGAGGTAGCCCCTCTGTAGCGATATTTTCTTATGTGTAGTTGTGTCAAAGCCTGTGTTTCATCCAAATTTGTGGGGTGTGGCATGTCAGTTTCTATCAATTCTGCATTGGGTTTACTTTGGTCATTCGCCGGGTACGCAGATGGGTTTGGGATGTCTGGCCAGTGTCTCAGCTTTTTCTGCAGTATTTGAATGTATTGGCTAAGTAGGTCACGTCCAACAAGCTGAGTATATTTGATGTTTGAATGGGTGAGTGGTGTTGTGTCGCCGTGAGTGTGTCTGTTTTCGGTTTGGTATTAGATGCGTGTTTGAGACGGGTTTAGAGAAATATCTTGTTGTGACTGATTTGTACATGGTGGTCTAGTAAAGGAAGGAGATGTGTTACGTTGTGACTTTCTGTGTGTGTGTGGCTTTGGTAAAGGAAGGAGATGTGTTATATAGTGAATGTCTGTGTTAGTCTGCCATATGTGAGTGTGTGATGTCACATGGAATGTTGTTGGGTGAATGATGGAACGCTGATCTGATGGTTCCATACTGAGGCAAGCAGTTAGAGCTCCCCTGCATGGGTGATGGGGCCAGTGCTGGTAATACTCCATTCTCCTGTATTTACTTCCATGTAACTGTAACTGAAGTGTCTTGAATAAACCTAATATATAACATAAGTTAAGCCTGCAAGTCACTTCGCAACAGGTTCATTGGTAGCCACACTGCTGTTATACTTTCAATGCTTGTCATCACATCTATCTAGAACAGACGAACAACTGGACAATCCCACCACATGTGTAAGTAGCTTCCAACCCGTCTGCATACCCACCAGCACCCCAGGTGTATGCTGTTTTTCAAAATGTGCAGTATTAAGGGAGCATAATACCATCTATAACACAACTTAAACATTCTCTGTTCGTAACACAAAAAGGCATGGAATAGTTTCAAACCCATATCTCCAGCCATATGTGATCCTTTATCTGGCAGCCCAGGTCCACTTCCCAACTCAGCATATATCTTGGCTTCTTAGTTATTATGTATGGCCCCCAATCATTTGTACAGTTTGGAGTTATGGCCATGGAGCATGTCCTCCCCTCACAGTGAGCTCTAAAGCACACAGGCCCTTATGGCTGCCTCCCTAGTCGTTGGTTCGGAGATCCAGTGACAAAGTTGGAAATATCTAAATTGCTTGTTCTCCACCTAGTGCAAATTTCTCTTTGCACTCCTCAAAGGTCAGGGGACCCTCTTTAGCATATAACTGAAATATTCATTAGCCCTCTCACGAGACCATGCAACAAGGCCTTGCCTCCCCAACCCTGGCATAAAGTCTGGGTTGTTATTCATGGGTGATAAGGGACCCCAACCAGGGGTCACCCCCTTACTCTTCAGTGCTGGTGTCAAATAAGGAGGAGGGAGTGCAATTTGAGTCATTAAGTATGTACAGAGTGCAGTATTGCTTTTCCAAATTTAGTTTTTTGGCTAGTGGGACAATCCAGACTATAGTATCTTGTAAAGGTGTGTGCAGACGACCAGGTGGCAGCTGAACAAATATCCTTTATTGGAACTCCTCTCTGAAGAGCTGACGAAGCTGCGATACCCCTGGTTGAATGAGCCCTTATATGCTCTGGGGGTCTTTACTGGACAATTTGTAACATTGAGCAATTGTTAAAACAATCCACCTAGAGATGGTTTCTTTGGTGATGGCTAGGCCCAACTGATGACCTGTGTAACGCACAAACAATTGGTCAGTTTTTCTCAATTTAGCCAGTCTGCTAATGTAAAAATTCAAAGCACGCTTTGGATCGAGTCTGTGCAACCTTCCTTCCTCTTTCCCTGGAAGTGGAAGAGGGTAAAAAGATGGCAAGGTTATTTTCTGAGTGAAGTGAAATTCAGATACCACCTTCGGGAGGAAGTTAGGCTTCACCTTTCATACCACTCTGTCCTTGTGAAAGACAGTGTGAGGGGGCTTGTAAGACAAATCCTTTAGCTCACTCACCCTTCGGGCAGATGTTACTGCCACTAAAGACTGTTTTCATGTTAAGAAGTCTTAATGGGCACGAATGAAGAGGTTCAAAGGGAGTACCCATTAAAAAGTTTAAGACTAAATTTAGATTGCACAGGGGGACTTGAAAAGGAGTTGGGGGATAAACATTAGTTAGCCCTTTCAGAAATTGTATTACCAGAGGTATTTTAAAGTAGGAGACTTCCTCAGCAGTGTGCTTGAATATGGAAAGCGCTGCTAGGTAACCTTTGATCGTACCAATGTGGAGTCCCAGATTTGCTAAATGCAACAGAAAAGATAACGCCATCGGTGTATTGCATGAAAAAGGATCAACATTCTTATCTCTACACCAGCTGCAGAACTTATTTCAATGGCAGCGGTATAAAGATTTGGTTTCTGGCCTTCTGCCTGAAAGCACAACCTCGGGATTGCGTCATCCGGGAGGTCTCAATCTTTGTATCTCAGCCTCTCAGAAACCATGCGTGAAGGCTGAGCGTCCTGATATCCGGATGGACAACCCGACTTTCCTCTCGCAAGAGAAGATCCTCTCTTTGTGGAAGACGAATCGGAGGACAGATGGACATGTCCAGAAGGTCCGGACACCACGTTCTCCTGGCCCAATCCGGGGCAATTAGGTTCATGGTTTTCCTGAACCTCCTTATTACGCGAGGAATGATGGGGACTGGAGGAAAAGCGTAGAGGAGTGGATATTCCCAGTCCACCACAAACGCGTCTTCTAGAGCTCCACTCAGGGGAAATTCCCTGCAGCTCTACAGTTCGCACTTCCGGTTGGCATTGGTCGTGAACAGATCCACTTGAGGGGTTCCCCAAAGGGTAAAGATCTCTTGAAGGACTTCCTGAGCTAGTCCCCACTCGTGAGAGACGGTGCTCTGCCTACTCAGAGCGTCCGCCGTCGTGTTCTTCTCTCCAGCTAGATGAACTGTTGACAGAGATTGCTTCTTGTATCGCCCAGAACCAGAGCTGCATTGCCTCTCTGCACAGTGGTAGTGACCCTACACCTCCTCTCTTGTTGAGGTAGTACATGGCCACTGTGTAGTCGTTCATTATCAGGACATTCTTTCCCCATACAAATGGAAAGAAGGCCTTCGCCGCTAGTCTGATTGCCCTCAGCTCTAAAAGGTTGATATGTAGTTTGGACTCTGATGGAGACCAACGACCGCTGATAGTCAAATCGTTGGTATGGGCTCCCCACCCCATGAGTGAGGCATCCGTCACTACTGTTATCTCCGGCCATGGTTGCCAAAAAGGTTCTCCTTTCAAGATATTTTCCCCGACAGGCCCACCACTGAAGGTCCAGTGAGACTCTGCTTGGGATCTGTAGGAGATCTGACATCCTTCCAGAGAACTGTGACCACTGGGTCCTGAGAGCCCATTTGAGAGATCTCATTCTCAGGCAAGCCTCCTGCACCAGAAAAATGCAGGATGCCATGAGGCCGAGCAACCACAGAAAATCGTAGGCCAGAAGATGTTGGGCATTTTGGAATTTTGTCACCATCTTTAGAATGTCTTGGGCCCTTACCCCTGGTGGCGAGGCTTTTCCCAAGGATGCTTCCCGACTGCTCCGATAAATTGGAGTCTTTGTGATGGTATCATGTGGGACTTCTTGAAGTTGAGGGAGAAGCCCAGTCTGTTGAGAGAGTAGCAAGTGTAATTTAGATGATCTAGGGCTTGTTCCAGGGAATTGGCCCTGATGAACCAATCGTCTAGGTAGGGGTAGACGTGAATCCCCCCTCTCCGGAGACTCGCTGCCACAACCGCCATTAACTTGGTGAAAACCCTCAAATGACAGAACCCAAAACTGATAGTGAGAGTTGCCAATAGCGAACCTCAGGTACTTTCTTTGCTTGTGATGGATTGGCACATGAAAGTAAGCATCCTGAAGGTCCAGTGATACCAACCAATCCTGAAGCTGGAGGGCCTGAAGGATCTGAGAAAGGGTTACCATCTTGAACATGTCCTTCCTGAGGAACTTGTTCAAGTCTCTTAAATCCAAGATGGGTCTCAATCCTCTGTCCTTTTTCGGAATTAGAAAATACGGGGTGCACCAACCCTTGTTCCTCTCCACTACATGTACTGGTTTAATAGCACCTTTCTCTAGCAGGGTTAAAATCTCCTGCATAAGGAGCAGATCCGGAACCTTCAAAGAGTTCTCCCCCGATGGATGACTCTGAGGTGTTTGTAGGAAAGGCAGGCACTAACCTTGGGCATCTGTCTCCAATGCCATGCATCTGAAGTAATAGCCTGCCATTCCGTCAGATGTGTTAATCTGCCTCCTACTTCTGTCTTGTGATGTAAGAACTCAGAGAGGTTTTGAGGAGGCTGACGCAGATGCTGAGGGTAAAGTACCACCCGCTGTTGCGGTCTTAGTACCTCTACCCCGTCCACCACGGTGGAATCATCTTTGACCTCTTTGAGCTGGCTGTCCTCTGCCTCTTCCGAATGCGGAATAATGGCAAAAGCACCTAACTCTCCAGGGCGCACCTGTGGAGAAGTTTGGAGTTTGCCTTTTCGCAGCTCCAAGGGATTTGGCTGCCACCTTGGAAGTTTGCAGTTTCTCCAAACTCTCATCAGCTTTACTCCCAAATAGATGTGTGCCGTCAAAGGGCATGTTGAGAAGTCTGGACTGTACGTCTTGGGCAAATTCTAACTTCCGCAACCACACAAACCTGTGGATTACTCTACTAGCCGCCTTGGCTCTGCTGATGCTGTCAACAGAGGCGAGACCGGTCTGGAGGGATTTGCACATAGTGGCCTTTCCATCCTTATTAAGGTTCAAGAAACCGCCCATTTCCTCCTCTTATGGGGATATGGTCAGCCGCCATCGAAATACAATCCCAGAGGGTGTGAGTAAACCTCGCCAGCGTGCATGTGGCATTAGCAGACTTTAACGCCATAATACCGGCCGAGAAAACCTTCTTGGCCATGGCATCATATTTTTTGGCATCGTGATCTTGCAGGATTGTGGGATAGGCATTTTGCTTGCCAGAAGAAGTTGCAGCCTGTACTACCAGGCTTCACGGTGTTGGGTGCTTTGAAAGATATAGAGGGTCCGAAGCCGATGCTCTATATTTAGCTGTTAATCTTTTGTTAACTGCAGGGATAACCTCCTGTGTTTCCAAGTTGGAAGATACCCTCTTATGTAGAGCTTTGTGAAATGGGACAATAGGGTCTTCCTGTGGTCCTTTGTCGAGTATATCAGTTAGGTCCACCTGCTCAAACAGGTGTGGGTCTAGACCACCCCATGTACTCCATCACTCTAGTCATAAGCAGTCTTTAATTGCCTTCAGCATGATCTCCTGGATCAGCTCTACCGAATTCAACTTCAGGGGAAGTGTCAATGCCACTATGTTTAATTCGGATTCTCCTGACACAAGTTCTTCTGGAACACAAGGTGTCCCATATTCAAGACCAAATGTCTTTCCTCTTCAGATGATTCTGCATCCTCATAGATTGAGGAGAGGGTTTTGAAATATTCTGAACGAGGTTGTGGTGTGCAATTTTTCTCAAAGGTGGAAGAAGGCTCTGTGGAAGTCATAATTGGAGCCGGAATCGTCGGAATCATCGATGGTGACATCAATGGCTGACGAAATTGGCATCAGCTTCGATTTCTACGAAGTCGGCGATGGGATCGACACCAATGTCAACGTCTTCCACGAAAGCGTTGAAGGTACTGTCTTGTACAGCGTTGAGGAGATCGACACATGAGGGGTCGATGGATTCTCCTTCGGTGAGGGAGCCATGGGTGTCGATGACGCACTCTTTGGCTTTGCCGTATGGGTCGATAGGGACTACTACTTGTGCGTCACAGAGGCTTTCTCTCGACTCAAGGGTTTTTGACGCTCTTGAGGAGTTTCCACAGCCGAAGTCGAGGACTCACGGCTCCTGTGCTTCCCAGGTGTTTCTCTAACTTTGCTCTAACTTCCCTCTGCGCTCCCCCAAGGCCTTGGCTCTCATTGACATGCACTCGTCGCATTCGGAACACAGATGTTCTGCCCCAAGGCACCACAGACTGACCCTGTGTGGATCCGTCATGGACATCTTAGCCCCGGAGTCGCTGTATTTTTTAAAACCAGATCGAGGCGTAGATGGAGCCGATGAGGAGGCCATCTCGTTGAAGACTAGTAGAGGTTTTCACACGAAATTCAATGACATTCGATGAATACACAGAACCGAGCGTTGCGTTACCGAAGCTGTGAAGTGCGGAAAACGGAACTGAGCAACGGGCGCTGCGCGCGCTACTTATCCCTGTGATGACATCGACATCGGTATGGAGGCATCCGAGGGACATCGACTCGACAGGCATCGACGCACAGCCCCCTCTACTGAAAAAAAAATTACGAGGCAGCAAGCTGGATATTAGGAAATATCAAAGATAAGGAATACGTGGGAGGACGCAATCCATTCGAAATGTATATATTTAAGATAACTGTAATTCTGATGGCAATTCATAGCATGTGTATTCATAATGGTATGAGTTCTCTTGTCAGGCTGTTTTATAGGGTTGACTTTAAATTATATAAAACAAAGAAAAAAATAAAAGCTGGAAGAGAGGAGGGAGTTACAGATTGAAAAGAAGGGGCGAGAGATGAGATTACTCATCTCTAAATCCAAAAGTGGACTTCAGGAACGAACGGCAAACCTATTTGCAAGTTACAGATAGGCATTTCCAGGCACCAACCAGGATTAAGAGGGGCTCTGATGGGGTGAGGGATGTGTCCAGTTTAAAGAGTGTACAGGGTGGGGAAGGTGCCAGAACATTTCCTAAAATGTCCCAAGTTAGATATTTGTGCTGGGAATTATTTAAAAAAAGATCTTGCTACACCCTGCATCTGCTGCGTTCTCCATTTGGAGGGAAATGGTTAATTAAGAGCGATGAACAAGTTACTTTCTTACCTGGTAACGTTCTTTCGATGGGATGGTCTGACGACGTATTCCATATCTATGACAGGTAATGTCCACAGCTGTGCTGCTTCGGAAAATCTTTGGCTCCTGCGTCGATGCGCCGTCCCCGAGGACCTCCTCCGACGGCCGACGTCACCCGATGTGATAAGTAGGACGCACGACGCCCATAGCCTTAGTTATAGTTTTTTCCCAGAACGTGTGCCACCAGTTTTCTGCCAGTCAGACACACAAGGCCTTGCGGAACGCAAGCTGCAATCGCAAAAGAAATTCTGCAGCGGGGAAGGCAGGGAGGGAGCGATATGGAATACGTCGTCGGACCATCTCATCGAAAGAACGTTACCAGGTAAGAAAGTAACTTGTTCTTCGAGGGGATTGGGTCCTCCGACATATTCCATATCTATGACAGACTCCCAAAGCAGTACAAGCAAGGATGTGGGAAAGAATTTAGAATACAAATTTAGCATGCCCAATCAAATTGCGGAATAGAAAACTGCCTTGCCAAAGGCCAGATCTTGCCCTCTGATGGAATCGAGGGAGTAGTGACGTACAAAAGTATGTACTGAAGCCCAGGTGGCTGCATCACAGATGTGACGAATAGGAACTCCCCTCTGCAGAGCAGTAGACGCAGCCACTCCCCTAGTAGAATGGGCCCGCAAGCAAGCCGGAGGATGCTTACCCGCCAAGCGGTAACACTCGGAGATGGCTAAAATAATCCAACGAGACAAAGTCTGTTTCGTCACAGCTTGTCCCAAACGTTTTCCAGCGTTACCAATCGAAAAGTTGATCATCCACTCTGACCCGGGACATGCGCAAAATATAAAAGCTCAACGCTCTCCTAGGATCAAGCCTATGGAGCCTCTCCTCTTCATTACCAGGATGTGGAGGAGGATAGAACGCCGGAAGAACAACCTTCTGGCTCAAATGAAATTTCGAAACCACCTTCGGAAGAAAAGAAGGACGAACTCTAAGGACAACCCTGTCCTTATGAAATACAGTGAAGGGTGGCTTAACTGAAAGTGCCTGTAACTCACTCACTCTGCGAGCGGAAGTAACCGCAACCAAAAACACAGTTTTCAGAGTTAACAGGTTCAAAGGGCAAGAATGTAAAGGCTCAAACGGAGCACCCATAAGATACTTAAGAACAAGGTTCAAATCCCAACCTGGCACCAGAAAAGTTGACGGAGGGAAACCATTAGTGAGCCCTTTCAAAAACTGCGAAATTAAAGGAATTTTAAAATAGGAACACTCTTCAGACGAGCGCTTAAATATGGACAGCGCCGCCAGGTAACCTTTAATGGTCCCCACTTGCAAGCCCCTGTGGGCCAAAGAAAGCAAAAAAGACAGAACCATGGGAATGTCACATTCAAAAGGATCCACATTCTGAACTCTGCACCAGTCGCAGAACTGTCTCCAACGGAAACGGTACAGAGACTTAGTTGCCGGCCGCCTGGCTGAGAGCAACACCTCCATCACGTCTTCAGGGAGGTCCCAATCCTTATACCTCAACCTGCGTGAAGATTGAGGGATCTGACCTCTGGATGGAGAACCTGACCCCCCTCCCTTGAGAGCAGATCGTCTCAGTAGGGAAGACGACGTGGAGGGCAGATGGACAAGTCTAGAAGGTCCGGGTACCACGTCCTCCGGGCCCACGCCGGAGCAATGAGGATCATCCGGGAACCGAACCTCAGTAACCTCTGCAGCACTTGCGGGATGACGGGGACTGGAGGAAACGCGTACAGCAGTGGGAATGACCACTCCACCACAAATGCGTCTCCTAAGGCTCCTTTTGGAGGAAATTCCCGCGAGCAAAACCTTTCGCACTTCCGGTTGACACTAGAGGCGAAGAGATCCACTTGAGGGGTCCCCCAAAGGGCGAAGATCTCCAGGAGAATCTCCTGAGCCAGCTCCCACTCGTGAGAGATCGAGCTCTGCCTGCTCAGAGCGTCCGCCGTCTCGTTGTCGTCTCCGGCCAGATGAACAGCCGAGATCGAAACTTCCTGCTGGATGGCCCAGAATTCGAGCTGCATCGCCTCCCTGCACAGCGGAAGTGACCCTGGCCCCCCGTTTTTGTTGAGGTAGGGCATGGCCACCGTGTTGTCCGTTAGAATCAGGACACTCTTTCCGCGCACAGTCGGCAGAAAAGCCTTCAGGGCTAGCCTGACGGCCCTCAGCTCCAACAGATTGATATGGAGTCTGGGCTCCAACGGAGACCAACGACCGCTGACTGTCAACTCGTTGGCATGAGCTCCCCATCCCGTGAGGGATGCGTCCGTCACGATCGTCACCTCCGGCCAGGGCAGCCAAAAGGGGGCCCCCTTCATCAGATTGCCCTCGACGGCTCACCACAGAAGTTCCGGGCCACTGAGGGCGGCAGCTGAACAGGGTCCGACAGCCTGCCGGAGGACTGCGACCACTGGAGCTTGAGTGCCCACTGCAAAGATCTCATCCGCAGACGAGCCTCTGGCATCAGAAGAATGCAGGATGCCATGAGGCCGAGCAGTCTCAAGAACTCGGACGCTGGGAGATCCTGGGCAAAATGAAACTTGTGCACCATCTGCTGAATGTGAAGAGCCCTCACCTGAGGAGGAACACACTGCCCCAGGGACGTGTCGAGCACTGCTCCGATGTACTGGAGCCGCTGCGTTGGTGTCAAATGGGACTTCTTTAAATTGAGGGAGAAGCCCAGCCTGTGAAGGGAGTGGCAGGTGACGGACAGATGATCCAGGACTTGCTCGGGAGAGCTCCCCCCTGATCAACCAATCGTCCAGGTAGGGGTAGACGTGAATCCCCCGTTTCCTTAGATGCGCTGCCACCACCACCATGAGCTTGGTGAAAGCCCTCGGGGCGGAGGTCAATCCGAACGGCAGGACCCGAAACTGAAAGTGCGAGTCGCCAACCGCGAACCTCAGGTACTTCTTGTGCTTGGGATGGATCGGCACATGAAAGTAAGCATCCTTGAGGTCGAGAGACACCAACCAGTCCTGAAGTTGAAGGGCCTGGAGGACCTGAGAAAGAGTCACCATCTTGAACTTGTCCTTCCTGAGGAGTTTGTTCAAACTGCGCAAGTCCATGATGGGTCTCAATCCCCCGTCTTTCTTCGAAATCAAAATATAAGGGGAATACCATCCCTTGTTCCTCTCTGCTACAGGCACCAGTTCTATGGCGCCTTTCTCCAGCAGGGCTTGAATTTCCTGTGCAAGGAGTGGATCCGGACTCTTCAAAGAGAGGCTCCCTGGTGGATTGTCGTGAGGCCTCTGCCGAAAAGGAAGACAGTAGCCGTGGGTTATGATCTCCAGAACCCACACATCCGAAGTAATGGCTTGCCAATCTAACAAGATGCTGCGCCAGCCTTCCCCCAACCGGCGAACCATGGGACCTGGCCTCATGACTGAGTGGTAGCGGCTGCGGTGTTGCCTGAGGGCAAAGAGGCAACTGCCCGAGCGGCCTTGGCACCTCGAGTACCTTTATTTCCACCTCTGGCACTCTAACGATGGCCTCTTTGATTGCTAGCTCCCCTCGCTTTACTGAAGGAGGAGTAATAGCGAAAGGAACCTCCCCTCCACTGATGTCCCCTAAGACAAAAAGGCGGAGGTTGGCGAACTGCAGCGCCCAACGACTTCGCTGCAGCTTTGGAGGTCTGCAACCTCTCAAGGCTCTCGTCAGCCTTGCTGCCAAAAAGGTGTTCACCGTCAAAGGGCATGTTGAGGAGCCGGGACTGCACATCAGGAGCGAACCCAGACTTCCGCAACCACGCAAACCTGCGCATTACGGTGCTCGCCGCCATGGACCGGCTGACACAATCCGCCAAGTCCAAACCCGACTGAACGGCCTCACACATGGCATCCTTGCCATCCTGAACCATAGCAAGGAAACCATCCCGTTCGTCCCCTTCGGGAATATGTTCAGCCGCTAATGCAACACAGTTCCACAGAGTGTGTGTGAAACGAGACAAGGCACATATGGAGTTGGCTGCCTGAAGCGCCATACCCCCCGAAGAAAACACTTTCTTCGGCCAGCTGTCAAAACGTTTGTCGTCCCTATCCGGAGGGATGGTAGGATACGACGCCTGCTTTGCCGGGGCCGTAGCCGCCTGCACCACCAAACTCTCCGGAGTGGGGTGCCTAGACAAGTAGCAGGGGTCGCTACTGGCTGGACGGTATTTTCGCGACAAAGACTTGCCCACTGCTGGGAGACTCTCCGAAGCAGTCCAAGCCGCTGCCACCCTTCTCTGCAGAGCCATATGAAAAGGCAAAACCGGGTCAGTGAGGGGACCGAGATCAAGGATGTACGTGAGATCATCCTGAATGAACTCCCCTGGGGGAGCTGACCAACCCAAGTACTCGGTCACCCGAGACATAAGGCGCTGATATGAAGAATCAGCATGAGTGCCAGGCTCCGGCCTACAAAACTCCACCTCCGGAGAGGTGTCCAGTCCACTGGCATCAAGCAGCGACTGCCGCAGATCTTCAAACTGGCTATGGCCTGAGATAAGTTCATCTGGAACCGTAACCGGAACCAAGCCGCCATCAGAGCCTTCATCACCCTCTGAAATGTACTCCAGGCGGGGAGAGGAAGACCTCTGGGGACAAAAGCATTGCCTGACCTTAGCCAGAGCCTTTCTAGGGGCAAACCCCGTGCCACGGGGCCCCTCCGACACCACTGCCTCGAAAGGCGTCGAGAGCGCCGAACGAGTCGGCGCCAGGGTTGACAGAAAAGGCGTCGTCATTGAGAGAATCTGCGTCGACGTCAACTGCAGCTCCGAGCGTGTCTCTCGACGACCTAGGCGCCGACAGCGTCGACGACCCCCTCGGAGGCGGAGCCTCGAGAGAAATCGTCGATGACCTCGGTGCCACAGGCGTCGACGTCTTCTTCGAAGACGGCACAGGATCACGCTGTCTCGAGCACGTCGAGGTCTGGGACCTGGAACGGGCATGGCGAGAACGGCTACCCTTGTCCGAGCGGGACCTCTCCCGCGAGCCGTGCCGACCACCGGAGCCCGAAGCCGTACGAGCGGTGTCTCTCGACCGGTGCCGACCGACCCCACTCGGAGGCGCGGACGGACCAGTGCCATGAGATTCGAGAATCACTAGCATCTGCTTCCCGAAGGAAGCCCATTCCTCCGGTGTCGCTTGCATGGAGGGATAAGCGAGTCCTCGGAAGAGGACGGGGAAGGCGACCTATGCCGGCGCTTCCGGGAATGCCTCGAAGAGGCGGAGGAGTGGCGGAGGAGTGGCGAGACAGACTCCTGGAAGGAGACCCACTGGACTTCCGACGATGACGCGGAGAGTCGCCCCTCGAGTCATCCGTCGAAAGCCCCGCAGACCTCGACTTCCGGGGCTTAGACACCCGGCCTACCGACAGCTTCTTCTTGCGTTCCCGCAAGGCCTTTGCCATGAGCTACTGGCAGTCGACACAGTCCTCCGTATCGTGGGCCTCCCCGAGGCACCAGAGGCAGATGTCGTGCGAGTCCGTGACCGACAACTTGGACCCACAGTCCCCGCATTTCTTGAAGCCTGGACGCGTGGTTGAAGACGAAGAAGACATTGCCACGAACAGGTCTTCACAACAAACCGAACAGGTTCAACGAACCGAGAATGGAAAACAGCAAACTCCAACGAGTCGAGGCGTACTGAGATTCACGAAGCGAACACATTCGCGGAAAAAACAGAACTGAGGCTATGGGCGTCGTGCGTCCTACTTATCACACCGGGTGACGTCGGCCGTCGGAGGAGGTTCTCGGGGACGGCGCATCGACGCAGGACGCAGACACCAAAGATTTTCCGAAGCAGCACAGCTGTGGACATTACCTGTCATAGATATATAATACGTCGGAGGACCCAATCCCCTCGAATGAGAGGCTCGGCATAGGGGGCTGGCTGCCAGTTCAGGTTGTCCTGTGCATTTCCAGAAGCCATAGCCAGAGCCAGGAGCTGCATAAGCAAGGGAGCAATAGGTCATGCTGGACAACCTCAGAGCTGAGAAGTGGATGGATTTGGGGTTGATGAGAACGAAAAGGCGTGGATAACACTGCAGCTAGGTTGGATATGCGTGGTGGCTGGGGGGGGGGGGGTTCACATGCTAAATCATCTGGCACCCAGTTATTGCACGTCCCACCAAATAATCACAGAGACATTTTATGGCCTATCTCAATGGGGTCTCATCAAAAGACAAAGATTGCTGTGGGATGTTGCAATGCATCCTTATGTTAATGAGCTAGTTCGCTATTCAGCACAACATCACTAAAATGCTTTCACTGTTGCTGCTGTCTTATCCCCTATTCGCACAATACGATTGTGTTGAATGGCAGAGCCCATAATTGCAACCTATCTCATAGGATTCCTAAGCACTAGCACCCCTTAGTGCCGCCCCATTCCATGCACATCATAAAGCATTACTGTCTTCCCCTACACCATCAGTTTCTGGGAGGGGAAAGGGAGAGCTTGCAATTTGCTCCCGATTATATGGCATCCCCAATCACACTCTGGCCATCTTTCTGCTATCTCTCCCGTAGAGTAGCCGCACTTGCCCGTCACTGGGATGCCACACATTTTCAAAGGCACAGCACCCAAGACTACCCACTGAATTAGTCATTCACACAAGTCACCGTAACCCCACACAGATGATCTGCCTTAAAGATAGACCCAAGCTACCATGCACCTCTGCCTTTGTTAGTTCATGTTGCAATTTCACTGGTATTTTTGCATGCTATACCAGACAACGGCCTCTCGGAAGCCAGTCCCTATGCAGCAGTACACTTGTAGATGGCCATCGACCTACGGCGGTATAGCGATGCAAAAATTCATAGGCACTAGAACAGAACTCACTTTAGTTAAAAGTGTCAGGCTCAGAAACTCTTCCTCTTGCTTTGCTTCCGCCTCTTCGGTTTGCAAAACAGAGGGACTTCTGTGCTCTGCATCCTCGTTACAACCTAAAGGCAACTAAAGCAGTCTCCGGGTACGGCGCTATATCCAACGGAGCCCCTATGGTGCAGCCACCCAAGCAGCTTAAAGTCAGGACCTGGGTTCTGCAGCCAAGAACTGGACACCACAGGTCAGCAGAGTGCACGGCCTGTCCCTTAGCACTCTGTGGTGAGTGGAGTGTGTTTGGACCCCAAATTCATTGTCCTTCCAGAAGCCCCATCTGCCTAGTGAAATAAAAGGGTGTGCACCTGGAACTACCTCCATCTAAGATTAGCTCCAGGGTTCTCCAGGCAAATGCTGACCTACCCGTCTGCTGTACCGACTGGTTGCTTGGCTACCCTCAGAGTCTCACTTGCACTGCCTCTGGGCCTACCACGCACTTAGGGGCTGTAACTGTAACCCCACAGTCCCTTGCTCTCCTTGCACTACCCAGAGCCGTGCTGCCCTGGCTGCAGTTACTCAGAGCATTGCTGCCCTGTTTTCCCCTCCCCTCTCCCTTGAACTTCCCGCCCTCCTTTTCCCCTTGTACTTCTAGTTCTCGCACCTGCACGATCTGAATGACACAGGCCTAGTAAGATTGTTTGTCTTGTCCTCCCTGTCTTCCCTCCCTTGTCTTGTCGCGCCTAGAAACACATGCGTACAGGTGCGTTATAAATGACTTATCATACCATATCATATCATAAATGTTAGGGGCAAAACTGTGACAGTCCTAATAGAAATCAAGTGGTGGTGTGTGTTGTCAAATTCATCAAATCCTTTCCAGAAAGGTGTCCAAATATCACCACAATTTCACCCACCATACTCCCTCTCTCAAAGTTGATCTTAGCTGAAGTCCTGCACGATGGAAGCCAGTGCTAGTCAATCATGGAACTTGGTTAAGGCAGGGCAACTGGGAGTCATTGCTAGACATCTCCGGGGACTGAGGCACTGAGTTAGGAGAAAGGGAGGAGTAAACTGGCTGTGATCTTCCCTTCTCTCCATCTCCCACAGTCTAGGACGATATCAAAACATACGCCTGTGTCCTTGCAATGCCTTCTCTTGAACACTTAGAAGATTAACGCATGGGTGGAAAGGGCAAGAGGGTATGGATGATCATCAGATCTAACCCTGGCAAGATGAAGCTCTAAACCTTCTGGGGGCCGCTGGCCCTTTCTCAAGCCGTAAGAGGAGAGACGGTAGCCCATGGAGGCCTTAGACCAAGAAGGTAGAAACCCGGAGTTGGTCAACATGCCAGAAAAGTAGAGGACCAAAGCTCACAGCCAGAGCCAGGGAGCCCCAGCTGAAGCTGCTGCTCCTTGCTATTCCAGACTCTGTGAAGGGCAGGGGTGAAGGGGATGAGGCTGGTTTGGTTAGGGAAGAGCCAGCACATCTGTTGCCTTCGCTGCAGATCCCATTGCTAGAATTACAAGGGAGACCAAGAACATGACGATCCAGCCAGGACTGTGCAAAACATTGAGTGCTACTTCAAAACTGATAGAAGAACACACATTGCCAAAGCCAATAAGTTTGGCTCTGACATAACGAACATGTGTTCTATGTTGGCAAAGGTTTTGATGAAATGCCCTCACGGTACTCGTACCATTTAACAGGCACTGGCATCAAATGTCACTGAGCTCATCGGGTTTTCAAGCTGTCATTACAGGTGCTAAAATCCTTTACGAGGCATTGCCAGGATAACAATGCAGAATCCTGTACAATGTATTGCCATCATGCGGCATCGTATTTTTACATCAGCTGGTTGCTGGTACAGTGCGACTCAAAAGACCAAAATGTTATTAAGTGCAAACTATTGCGTCTACAATTATGAGATTGGGGTTATTTAGACGTGCTGGTCTCTTTTTTAAGGGAATGTTGCACTCATTTCTTGACGTTTAAACCGATGCTACATCCATGGTTATTTGGCAAAATCTTGCCCACTCAATTGCAGAGATTTCGACAATAACGTCTTCTTTGGGAACTGAAAGTGCCAAGAAGTGACATATGTATTCTGAAGTTCTATCTGTAAGAGCACCGATTCCACTCATTTCTGGAAATATTTAAGATGTTTATATTGTCTGTAGAAGATACATGCAGATAAAAGAACAGGCATTGTCAAAGCCAATCTTTTTGTCTTTTCTTTAATGAATGTGTTCTGTTACCAGGTATTGAGATTATATGACCACAGAGGCTCTCATACCAATTGAAAGGTACTGCCCTTATATATTTAAGAAGAGTGCGGGGGCCCCTCTCCTGAGAACGAGCATGGGTTAAAATAACCCGTTCTGGGGACTTTCTTCTACTCGGAAGGGTCTAGAACCACGTGTTCGCTCACTGCACCCTTCATAGAGCAGAAATGTCCATTTGCTTATCAGTTTGGTCCCACCCACAAGGGCAGTCCAGCAACAAAATGGACTCACATTTTGCAAGGTAATGCCATCCGTTGCCCAGGTTCTCACACCATTTGGCATGCGTTGCAATAATTTGCCCTGGTACGTGCATCAATTGCAGTGCATCGCCAGCAAATGCAAAAGTACGCCAACTATTTGCAAAGAGCGGGAGCCAGGAGGCCTGTGGAAGCCTAGGTATACTGAGCTGCTCTCTTGCAGCTGTCTATGGTGAAGTGTGGAGAAGGGACAGGAGCCCATTGTTCCTGCTCTCCTCCTTCCTTGCCCAGTGCCCAGGTATGGCCACATAGGCCTCTAACTGATCCTTTCTGCTAGAATCGGATGGCAACACTATGTTAGGAATCTCTCCCTGGAGTCCTGCAAGCAAGCCTCTGCTTGCCAATGCTGTTTCCCCAGCCCTACCAGCCTTGCCGAGGTAAAATCTCACGATACCCGGCGGGGGTGAGGTACTGGGGAGGACATGCTTTAGTGCAGCAGTCGGCAACGTTTGGCTCTCTAGATGTTAAGGACTACAACTCACATCAGCCCCAGCCAGAACAGTCCTTGATGATGGATCATGGGAGTCAGAGTCCAAATCATTTGCAGAGTCACAGTTACAGACCACTGGTCTAGTCACTAAGCTGTTAACTCTGGTCTTGGGCAAGTCTATGGGGAAGGGAGCTCAGCCAATCAGGTGGCTGGGAACGCAGGAGTGGCCTGCCAGTGAACGCCTGTGTTTTCCCAGCTGCCCGAGGCCCTTCCCCGGTACTGCCATCTTGATTGTCGGGAGGTAACAGGGAGCCCCCTCCTTGTTATCTCCCCACATTCTCCACCCATCGGTTAAGACATCCCGCACCCATGCCCACCCGCCTCTGTCCCTCCCCACTTGCCTGTTGGACTGCTCCAATCACGGCGCTCCGTCCCGTCCACCAGAGATACATTTATTTTCACAGGAGATAGGGCTCACGCAACATGTGTTGGACTGTAAGGCCTGGGGTGCCTTCAAGTACATGGCAGTCAGGCATGACTGACTGGATCGGACCATCCATACCAGCCTTCCAGAGATATGGCCATGTCATGAAATGTATTGTTTTCTCTAGAGACCTGCATCATCTACTTCCCGTGAGTAATCGTGGTGCAGTGGCGAAGTTATCAACTGCAACTTTGGTCTAAAATGAGCCAAATTTAAAACTGGCCTATCACACTTTAGCTTGTTTTATAATCCTGGGCAAACCGATTTACCTTTCTGGACCCAAGTTCTTTGGTCTGGCAAAACTGGGAACACTTAAAAACTGGCAAAATTCCAAAATATGAATATAAGAATTGCATCAACAACAACTGATAGAACCAGAGCTGCCTTAGGTTAAAATTAGAACAGTTTCATGTCTCATATTGAGGTGTGCATTTCTTATCTGATTATAGCGCATGTCATTTGAGCAGTATTAACATTAAGCAGTTTGATTCTGCTTGTTGACAAAATAAAAGCACATTTTTTAAAAAAACGTACAAAATGTGCTCGTATTATCTTTTCGGCTTTCATAAGAAACCACTTGTGTGGCCTGAGCAAATGAAATCATCTCCTTCTCCCACAGTTACCTTACTTTTAAAAATGTGGATCGCTTAGATATGACCAAAATGACAATGAAGCAGTTTTTAAAAAAAATGACATTTAAATCGAAATGGCACTTGGCTTTTCAGTGGTTACATTATACTCTCTTTAAATCAAATTTGCCAAGCAAGAACGCGTAAGCTAAAATAAATGTCCAGTATGTAGAGAATACAACTCATGCAATTGTAATAACACTCTTTTACAAGGCCATCTCATCTGTACCAAATACATGGCTCGTGCTGATTGGTAGTGCCTGTAGTGACCTTTTTGCTACCGGATTTCTTGGACGCTTTCTCATGCTAGAGCTAGTATCATGCCACTTCTGTCACAGGCGATTAATTCCCTTCATTCAATATGCAATGGGTTAATCTATGCGTAGAGTCGCTTATTTTCTATGATTGTGGTAGTGTTGCCTACACCTACCTTATTTCATATCACGCCCTTGATCTTAGACCCAGAAAATACTTTGTCAACATTCTCAAAACTAAGAGCCCACACGTTATATGACAAAAAGGTTGTCTACCTGGTGCAGAAGGTGGTAATGGTCGTTGTGTTATTTTGCTAAGCGATTTTTTAAACTACTGCAAGGTGATTGAGGTCAGAATGAAGGTGGGGCTCATTACCTCTGCTCCGGAATACTTCTCGGTCTGCATTACTAGCTCATCCAGCGATACATCACCACTTATCGGCATAGAGCGGAACTGGAGTCGAAAAATCTCCCTCCGGGTGGCTTCGTCGGGCAATGGCACGTAGATAATTCGGTCAATTCGCCCGGGACGCATCAAGGCCTGAAACAAAAGCAGTATAATCAGAGAACACTTCAGAGGCAAGAACCTTTGGTGATCAAAAGCAGTCGATTCTTGTTCAATTGACTTCGAGGTTTCTATATGCAGCAAAGATCATTCAGAATAAATCATATTTCTGGGTCGTTATGCACTATATGAATAATTATAAAATACACCAAGAACTGCAATGTCATACACACAAAACATTCTTTGCAAATAATACAGGGTCATAATGCAAAAAAGACATTGCACTCTAAAATCGTAATAAGAAGAACATAAAGCTAGAGAACGGGTAGGCACAGCCCATATGGAGATCATCAGAAAGAATCGGGCCGAATCGATGCAATACCGTTTTTATCTTGGAATGTGCCTATGATTAATTGCCATCTGGCAAGGGTATGAAAGTTCTGCTTTTTGATTTTTATTAATTACAAAAATGATTCGGTGTGAGACACCAAAGGGTGTCTCACTTGCTATTCCCTGGGGATCGATCCATCAGGTGGCCAGGGCACAGCCGTAGCCTTTGGATCCAGACCCTGGTGGTGCACCAGTGCGGGAGGATCACCTGGGTAAGGGATCTTCGGGGAGTGGGCGTGAGGCAACTGAAGGTGAGACGCGTTATTCCCCCTTTCCCGTGCCCATAACCAGTCCCAAACCCCCTCCCCTCTACACAAACACTGGGCCGAGGAAGAGGACGACAGAGTAAAGAGGCTAACCCATACATATCTCATTGGACATATCCCGTTAATCATGTCAGGCAGAGTCAGGCACTTGACCTTAATCACATACATCTGATACCCATAAGCCGCCCGCCCCCCACACAGATAAACGGAAGAACATAGAGACACACTCTGAGCAAGGTGAGACACGAGAAGGAGCAGATCTTCCGGGGCGGAGGCAAACCCACTAGAGCAGGACGACCGATTGAGGGACTAGAGCGTGGGAAAGAGAGACCCTGAAGATACCTGCAGGAGGTTGTTGACTCTGGGAAACCATGAAGGATACGCAGAGAAAGCCAAATCGCAAACAAGAAGAAGCCTGCAATGTGCTTCAAGGATGCCAAAGAACATCCCGGGGGAACGGCAGAGCTGGGGAGGCGAGGTCCGGCCTGTGGTATCAACGTTGACTCGTAAATTAAAGCCCCAGAGAAAAGAAAGGCAAGCACACAAGCGGTGAGTTAGTGAAAAACTTGAAAGGCCAGTGTGTCAAGGAAAAATTAAAGCCGCAACAGTGTATCTTACAAGTGAAGGTTGTGCGCGTGCTGATGAGATGCGAAAGAAAGCAAATCAATAATGAACTTTAAAAATTACGATAACTGTGAAGACAGTGATAGAGAGTAGCGGAGTGGTCTGTTAAAAGGAAGTAGCCCACTCGAAAGTCTCCGCAAAATGTTTTGAGGTCTTGTTAAAAAGCGACAAAGTGAACAAACTCTGAAATGTGCAATGGTCAAGATTAATCCAGTTGAGAGGGGAAGTTAAAAGGTGATTACTTTAAGGCAAAGACTTCTTTGAACTGGTCTGATTGTGTTGTGGAACTACCAAGAGACACTGAGGCAGATACCATAAGGGAGAGATAAAGGGAAAGTCAAAGTGGTCCTCCGGAGGTCTACGGAAAAAGCCTTGCAGATTCGAAGGTTTTCGACATGAGTGAAATGCTCAGCCGAGGGAGACCTGGAGTATGAAATATGTTAGGGGAAGGGAACCCCTAACGAGTGTGAATAAAGCTTGGGGAAGGGAACCCCTGCAAGTGCTGTGATTGTGAGGTCCAAGCCCGACAGGGGGGGACCTATGTGAACTTTTGTTGAATTGTAAAAGAACTTTTGGAAACCTGGAATAAGTGACTTTAACATGAAAGGCCAAGCGGGCCTCGACCCATGTTTTGAACTTTCTTTTTATTGAAAACCTGAGCCAGAGTGTATCACTCTGTTTACGGCGGCCGCTTACTCTGTGCTGTCCAACATGGGGAGGAGAGCTGACTCAGCTACCTTGAACCTTTATGTTATAACACTGACTTTCCTTTGCATACACATTCCCCTTTTTTATACACTTTTTTATATAAGAGAAAGGGCAGGCATTAGGTTTTGTTGGTATAGGCCATTTGGATTTGACATAGACTGACTATGACTGTGTTTTCTTAATTATTTGATGGTAGAGACTACTCCAATCATAGCTATAGGGCAAAGTAGGAGTTTTCCAAACCCCAACAATTTAATAAAGGTTTTGAAACGTATAACTCTTGTGTCAGTGTCATATGAAAGGGTAATCTGCTGTTCAGATTTCCCTTTCATAAACTCCATGCCAAAAGCATAGTGTATATCGCAACCTTGCTGGATAAGTATCCTGATCTGCAGGGCCCTCACTACTAGTGGCACAAAGCAGGTCAGTAGGTCACAGTTTCCCATTTGACAGCTGCAGTGATAGCCAAGTCTCTGCAGCCCTGTGGCTGCATTTAAGATCTGCACCCCTGCAACAAAACTATGATTATCATAAGTACCCGATGCTGGTGGCTGGGTAAACTCTAAATAATAAGCTATGCCTGGGTTCAAACATGGTGCATGGCACTACTCAAACATTACAGCCACATCCAATTTGATATCACATATGTACCAGCTCCTTTGAGTCAGCTCAGATGTGGATGGTGATGTGTATTCCGAACAAACAGACTAATCCTGCCAAAGTGACAGGATAGGAACCTGAATGGCCATGCCTCTTCTTTCATCTGTCTGTGAGGGCAGGTAACACCCTCCTCCAGAGACAGCTGCACAAGAGGCAGCTGTCCTGCGCCCAGACAACAAAGGAGCACACCCATTCATGCTGCAGTTCTAAGGGTCTTTGATCCTATTGAGAGTGCCAAAGGGGTGCGGCTAGAGTAGACCAGAGGGCTCCATACAGTGGAGGAAGAAATCCACCATCTTGTTTCTCTTTGCCCCTCCCTCTCCTTCCGGTGCCCTCCACTTTCTCTAGAGAAAGGTACTTTGGGTGCAATGTCAGAATGGCAAAGTCCACTTCTTTCAAGAACAGGGATTGAACCACTATGGCAGGCTAGCTTTAGTCCAATCACCTGTGGACTTTTACCTTTAAAAGAAGGCGTCCACCACCACTTCTTTGAATCATCTTGAATAATCTTTTGGATTCCAACCCTTGAAGAATTTGTTTGGACCCTGCTGGGAGAGCAGTCCTTTCCAGAGTCCTCCAGTTGTCAGGTGAAGGAGGAAGGTGTTCCAAAGCAGGGGCGAGCTCTGTGCCTTAATCATCAGCAGGGACCACTGGGGGTGAACCTGCTCCTGGAACAGGACCTGTCTCTCTGCCAGCAACAGTGGCACCCAGGACCCCTGCAGTTGTGTGCCAGCCTGCCCCGTTTTTGGGAGCCCAAAAGCAAGGATCCACCTTGTCCCAGAAATGGGACTGATAGCATCCCGAGGAGTGACCTGCTGCTGGAGGAAGACCCGCCTCTCTGCCAGCCACAGTGGTACCCTTGATCTCACTGCATTGAAGGGCCCTGAAGTTGTGTGCCAGCCTCCCTGTCATGAACCATGGACATAGCCCCTTCTGGTCTTCCTGGTCCTGGTCCAGACGGAGTGTGCGCTCCTTGATACTTCCAACATGGCCGTGCCCAGTGCCGTGTTCCGTACTAGCCTGTACGTCGGACACGGCACGTTCTATAAATGGGCCGCGCCTCTGCGCGTCTCAACGCTATCTCTAGGTAGTGTCTCGACGTGTGTGTGCTGCTCGGCGTTACCCTTCCAAGTTCCTGGCCAACTCCCTTATTCTTCTTCCCCTTTCCCCTGTTCCAGTATCTCTTACCTTTCTTCAATCCTCTTCCTGGACGTCCTGGAATACGCGACTTCCTGGAACTTTGAACGTTCACGCTGGAGTCAGACTCGACTCGCGCGCACTAATACAAGTCCCGGTCCGGCCAGGATAAGGAGTCCTCCGCGGAACGCCACAAGAAGAGAACTCAGGTGAGCCGGGGGGAAACCTTTGACAGATTGAGACGCCAAACGATCAACACTGATACCGCTATGGAGAAAGCGGTCCAGGACCTCATGCGCGGCATGCAGGAGCTAACAACCGAGGTACAGAACTGAAAGGCAGAAAACGCAGCCTTGAAACAATTAGTGCTGTCACATGACTCTGCCAATAAGGAAAGCGTGATACTGGGTGGAGTGGTAGACAAATACGATGGCTCGCCAAAATCCTTATGTGGATTTCTGGATTCCTGCTTGGTGCATTTTACATTCAAGCCCTATTATTTTTCAACTTCCAGGGCCAAGGTGGGCTTCATAATCTCCCACCTTACAGGGAATGCGTTATCTTGGGCCACTCCCCTAGTGAACTCTGGAGACGTCCTCCTGGACGATTATGATGCATTTATTCAGGTGCTCAAGTCTATGTTTGACCGCCCCGAACAAGTGTTCAGCGCCCAGAACGCCTACTTGATTTTCGGCAAGGATCCCAGGATATGTTAACGTTCGTTACCAGATTCAAACAGCTGGTAAAGGAGGCTGATTGGGGCCCTGAAGCGAGTTTCACCTTATTTCGCAGCGGTCTAAATGACGATATCAAGGATGAATTAGCCAGAGTGGCTCGCCCCAGTTCGTTTCAGGCTTTGGTAGATCTAGCCTTACAAATAGACTTTCGTATCCAGGAAAGAAGGGCTGAAAGGAAAAAGGCTAAGACTGCCTTTCATCAACGAATCCCTCCGGAGTCGACTGTGAAATCCGATCCTGTCTCAACCCCTGATAACGACTCCGAACCAATGCAAATAGGCGCCTTTCGTGGGCCAATTACTCCACGAGAAAGGATGAGAAGAATTCATACCAGCCTGTGTATGTATTGTGCCTCAGACAAGCATCTCGTTAGAGAATGTCCTTTAGCCCCTCCACGGCGTTCGGGAAACGCCAGCTGCCGGTCCTAGATGGAGCGAGGTTTCGGGAGAAAGATGTCTGCTCCACATCAATCACATCCTTGAACTCTCCTGGACAGAATAACCTGGTGATGCTACAGGCCTTTCTATCGCCCTCCAAGCACAAGACCTATCCCATACTGGCCCTGGTGGACTGTGGAGCTATGGGAATTTTCATTGATCAAGACTGGGTTATCAGACATAAAATACCATATGAGTCACGGAACATTAAACAGCCGGTAGAAGCAATTGATGGGAGACCTCTCTCTTCAGGACCCATAACCCTACAGACAAAAGAGGTCCGTCTCTCCATAAACCACCACCAAGAGCAGATTACATTCGACATCATCAAATCAGCCCATTACCCTATGGTTCTCGGTATGCCCTGGCTTCAAAGACATAATCCGTACATTAATTGGACAGCAGGATCATTGTTTCTGGGCTCTGAGTTTTGTATGTCCCACTGTTTATCCCTGGATCTCTCATTAACACCAGCTATTGAACATTCAGGAGAGCAAAAAACCTCACTCATGGTTTCCAACATTGTACAAGTCCCAGAGGTCTACCAAGGATATACTGATGTCTTTTCGACTGCCATAGTCCAGGGTTTACCCCCTCACAGACCCGAAGATTGTGCCATTGAGACTGATCCCTCGGCAGTAATTCCCTTTGGCAGAATGTTTATCCTTTCAGAACCTGAGAAAAAGGCCCTCCGAGAATACCTGGACATCAATTTGAAAAATGGCACCATAAGACCCTCAAAATCTCCAGCGGGTGCCTCATTGTTCTTCGTTCCTAAGAAGGATTCCAAGGAACTCAGACCCTGCCTCGACTACCGTGGTCTAAATCAATGCACCCTCAAAGATCGGCACCCTCTGCCTCTGATTTCAGATATCCTGGAAGCTGTCAGAGGCGCCGTAATATTCACGAAGTTGGACCTCCGGGGTGCCTATCACTTAATCCGTATCCGGGAAGGGGACGAATGGAAGACCGCCTTTAGAACGCCCTTTGGTCACTTTGAATATCTAGTCATGCCCTTTGGATTAGCTAATGCCCCTGCAGTTTTTCAACGTTTCATGGATAGGCTGTTTTCTGACATGCTTTTTCTCTTTGTCATTGTCTATCTAGACGACATTTTGATTTATTCCAAGGATCCCTTGAAACATGAAGAACATGTCATGGCGGTACTACAACGGCTCCGTGAAAACAAGCTCTTGGTCAAACCTGAGAAATGTCTTTTTCACGTGACTTCAGTTCATTACCTTGGATTCATCCTCGGCCCAGAAGGAGTTGGAATGGACCCCTCAAAGGTAAAGGCCATACTGGCCTGGCCTGCTCCTACATCGGTGAAACAGGTTCAGTCTTTCTTGGGACTTGCTAACTTTTATCGAAAGTTCATTCCTACCTTTTCTGAGCTCGTCCAACCGATCGTTGCTCTGCTGAAGAAGGATGTTCCCTTCATCTGGTCTTCCTCGCAAGAGAAGGCTTTTCAACGCTTGAAGACAAGATTCACGCAAGCCCCCGTCCTGGCTCAGTCTCACTTAGATCGCCCTTTCATAGTGGAAACGGATGCCTCCAACCATGCCATAGGAACAGTCTTGAAACAGGTGCTTGAGGACAAGATGGACCACCCAGTGGCTTACCTCTCTAGAACCCTAACAACCAGCGAAACCCATTACTCCGTCCTGGAAAAGGAGCTGTTGGCAATCCGCCAAGCCTTCACAGAATGGCGACATTTACTCCTGGGTGCTAGATATCCAGTCCAGGTCCGTACGGACCACCGAAATCTACAAATTCTCCAATCTATGGAGTGCAGGAACAGTCGTCAGGCGCGTTGGGCCTACTTCTTCACCCAGTACCAATTCCAAATCACTCATGTTCCTGGATCACAAAAGGTGATTGCGGACGCCTTGTCCCGGCGTCCTGACTATTTAACCACTGAAGATAGGACCTATCCTACAATGTTTCCCAACACAATCTTTATAGCTCAAGCGATCAACCTCTTGGAAGAGATTCGAGCCAAAACCCAGTTCTCTGACCTCTGGAAGGACGTCTCTAGGAAGAATCCCTGGAACTTAAGAATCAAGGAAGGATACTTATTCAAGGACAATGCCTTGGTCATTCCCACACCGAAACTTCAACATAAAATAATAACTCTCTGCCATGATACTTTTCATTCTGGACATCGTGGTGTAACCAACACGCTCCGTCTTATACAAAGACAGTTTTGGTGGCCGGAAATGAAATGCAAGGTACAAGAGTACATCAAGACCTGTACTGTCTGCAGTCAGAATAAGCACGACAATAAGAGACCGGCGGGCCTTCTATTGCAACCTACACTGCCAACAAGACCATGGGAATGTATAGCTACAGACTTCATCGTGGAATTACCACCTTCCCGGGGTTACACAACCATCATGGTAACCATAGACTTGTTTACTCATATGGCACATTTCACGCCTCTCTATAAACTTCCTTCCTCTTCAGAGCTCGCAGGAATTTTCCTAGAACACATTTTCCGTCTTCATGGACTCCCTTCCAAGATCATATCGGACAGAGGACCGCAATATATTTCACAATTCTGGAAACATCTCTGTCGTGTTCTAGGGATTCAACGCGCTCTTTCATCTGGATATCACCCACAGACCAACGGGGCCACAGAACCTGTTAAGCAAACCCTGGAGCAATATCTTCGGTGTTTCGCAACCAAGGTACAGGATGATTGGTCCCTCCTTATACCCTTGGCCGAATTTGCCTATAACAGTTCAGATCACTCAGCGATCAACGTTAGCCCCTTCTATTGCAGTCAAGGTTTTCATCCCTCCGTGTTACCTTCAGTTCTACCACATCCAACTCCAGTACCTTCACTTGATTCCTGGATTGAAACTCTCCTCAACATCCACAAGGAAGCCAAGGAACAATTGGGAAAGGCCCAGATTTGCACTAAGCGATATGCTGATTCCAAAAGAAGACCAGCACCCTCCTATTCTATTGGTAACCAGGTCTGGTTGTCCTCGAAACTATTACCACGACACCTACGCCCTAACAAGTTAGCCCCCCGATATTATGGTCCATTTTCCATAAAAGAAATCATCAATCCTGTTTCTTATTGGCTCAAGCTACCAGACTCCTGGAAGAGAATACATCCAGTTTTTCAAACTTCTCTACTCAAACCCTACATCCACTCCACCCGGAAAACCGGCAGACCCAGTCCTGTGATTGTTGGCAGCTGGAATATGAAGTATCCAGAATATGTGACTCCAGGTACAAGCGGGGTCGGCTTCAATACCTGGTCGAGTGGAAAGGCTATCCTCCTAGCGAGAGAACATGGGAACCACTATCCAACCTAAACACCCCTCGATTGCTGAGAAGATTCCATCTCATACACCCTGGCAAGCCTGGTGGGACGGGGTTTCGGAGGAGGCATGCTGTCATGAACCATGGACATAGCCCCCTTCTGGTCTTCCTGGTCCTGGTCCAGACGGAGAGTGTGCTCCTTGATACTTCCAACATGGCCGTGCCCAGTGCCGTGTTCCGTACTAGCCTGTACGTCGGACACGGCACGTTCTATAAATGGGCCACGCCCCCGCGCCTCCGCGCGTCTCAACGCTATCTCTAGGTAGTGTCTCGACGTGTGTGTGCTGCTCGGCGTTACCCTTCCAAGTTCCTGGCCAACTCCCTTATTCTTCTTCCCTTTTCCCCTGTTCCAGTATCTCTTACCTTTCTTCGATCCTCCTCCTGGACGTCCTGGAATACGCGACTTCCTGGAACTTTGAACATTCGCGCTGGAGTCAGACTCGACTCGCGCGCACTTATACAAGTCCCGGTCTGGCCGGGAGAAGGAGTCCTCTGCGGAACGCCACAAGAAGAGAACTCAGGTGAGCCGGGGGGAAACCTTTGACACTCACCCGTGTTTGGAAGCATGAGAAATTGACTCATCTTGTCCCTGTGCCCTGGTTTAGGATTCGCAGCACCCTAAGAACCAAGGCAGCTGGGATCCTAGTGTTTTTCGCTGTTGAACTGCTTGGAGCTGTGTTTCAAGAACTGCTTGACACATTTGAAACAAAAGGACCCTCCAGTGCTGCACTTCGCGCTCTTCCGATCTTTGCACAGTGCTAAAAAGTCAGGTTGGCTGCTGTCGGACCACCAAGAACTTCAAAAAGGTACTATTTAACTACCCTTTTGGTCCATTTTTGGGCCTAGAGACTGGACAAGTCGTTTTAATGCCCTTTGCAATCGCCAAAAAATCCTTATTGAACATTGAGGTCTTTTAATTGCTTTTTATCCCCCCATATCATTACCCAGAGTGCTGCATCTGCCATCTTTGCATATTCTGTGTTCTTTACAAAGGAGTGTATTTTGTGTAGTGTTTTTCTAGTTAGTTACTATTGTACGTGGTGTGTTTAATTGTAGTATTTTTTATGGAACCTTGATTGGACATTCCTTTACTTTGGACCATTATACTTTGCTGTTTGAGTTGCTACTTAGGCAATAAGCCCCGAGCCGGTGGGCCATTATCGCCTCAGGTAATGCCCTTGGGCCCATAGTTACGCAGGCCCTGGAGCCATTACCTGACACTAATAGCCTGTCGACGAGGGGCTTATTGCCAGTAGTGCCCCAGCCCGTTAGATGGGGCACCAATGGTATTTTTTTTGTTTGTAAGGTGCGTTTAGTTTCACAGCCGGAAGAAAAAAAAGGGGAAAAAAATGTCCGCCCCGGACTGTGAAACGTAGTCCATTTTCCCTTTCCGTGGTGGCCATTAGAGCAAATGAAAACAAAAGTTAACAAAAAAATGGGCGGGATGGAACAGGGAGAAGGGACTATGCATAGTCCCTTCTCCCTTTCCATGATGGCCTGAAGAGGGGGTCGGGGAGACGGGCGTGAGGGCTTACTGGTAAGGTAAGGCTCGCAAAAGCACCAATCAGTGAGTTTGTTTCAATTTTCATTCAGCGCGCTGGGCACTAATGACCCACATTCACACCCCTCTTGAGAACATAGCCTTCCCTCAGCCCACGTTAGCGCAAAAGGCGAAGGAGGTATATTTCTTAACTATGCCCGTTTTACTTTTTATGATTGTATCATCTCTTTGTAGAAGTGTGAGGGCTGTGTAGGCCCATTAGCCTCTTCTCTTCCTACAGGGCAGAAGTCAATTTGTCACAGTTCCGGTGCAAACTTCTGTTTTTGTGAAGGTATTTAGATAAATTGTTCACCAATTATGACAATGCAATCCAATGAGCATCCTGTTGGGGATTATGAATCCTTCTCAGTGATTTCAATTCCAAGAGTAGCAAGACAGAAGTGCCAGCTTTCACTCTAAAACAATCGAACATTATTTCAGAGTTCCCATCAAGAATGTCAAGGTACCCTGGTGATGGCAATGGTGTGATGGGCTAGTTCGGCATCTGTCTGTTCGGGCATCTCCCGATTATGTCTCTGTATTTTACAAGGCTTACTCTGGGTATTGGCAAAGGGAGGTAGTTACGTTTCAGCATTCGGGGTGTCAAATTTCTCAGATTTAGGATTAGGACAGAAAGAAGGGCTGGAAGATATAACAACCATTCAGGGATCCACTATGGTTATACTAACAAAAGTGTTTGAATCCGACGATGCTGGTATATTGATGCCTTCAACACTAAATCGAGGCTCTACTGGTGTTTGGGTAAAACAATTTCTGAAGGATTTGCCACCAGGAGACTGGGTTGAGGGAAATCAATCACCTTTGGTCAATACAGAAGATGTTAATCTTCCTATTTCCATGTTCCTCCATTAGTGCCAATAAATCGGAGTAAGATGGGGCTCAGGAGGAATTGGACGAATCTAAAACAGCAGGATCCTGACAGATCTACCCACCTATAAAGTACCCAGGCTGAGGCGTAGCTTGAGGAGTAACTGATTGTCTAGACTACCACTCCAGGTCGCTTCAGAGATACTCCAGGAAGCTCTTGATTTGGGAGGAGCTCCCAGAAAACTGATCAACCTGTAGGTGGAAAAATCTAAAAGAGAATGTAATAGTAACTTTGAGCTGTGTCCTTGCTGGTAAAATAGCTCATTGGGTTAAGCACTCGCCACTGAGCTCTGTGTTTGATCTGCAGGTTCCAATTTCCTTGCACAGGGAGAAAAATCATGACCCCACAACCCCTTTATTTAAATAGGTTTCAGTGTAAAATATCGATTTGTGACTTTTGACCAATGATTTTTCCACAAACAGCTCAAGCAGTAAAATGTTAGCGAGGGGAGAAGCCCCACTCCTCCCGCACCACATTTGTCTGCTAAGATCTCTTTCTCCTCCCTCTTACACTGCTGCAGCACTATCCAAGCCAATACTTTTTTGATGACTTTATTTTTGGAATTATGGTGCTGAGGGGCATTGTCACGTATATTTAACCATATATTGCATCAGTCAGTTTCCTTCTTATAGGTCAGCTTCCCTCTTGCAGTATGAAGGCCACGCTGATCCAAAGCATGGGACCTGCAACACACGTCTTTGTGGACGTTGGGGAACTTGAGTCTCTACTCCACTTTGTTTTCCTTTTTTGGATAACACTGACTCTACGAAAGAAATGATTGCCCCCCCTCCACCGGTTCCATGTAATAATGTCGCCACAAACATATCGCCATACAAAAATATCGCCGAAAAATGGTCGTTTTTTGTGGCGACATTATTGCATGGAACATGCGGGGGACACCCCCGCAACCCCCCATTTTTTTTTTGCCCCCATCGCCACATATATGGTCACCCAAATAATATCGCCACGACATTTCCGCGGTGATATTATTTACGGCGACCATATATGTGGCGATATTAATACCTGATACCCCTCCACCGTAGTAGGGTGGTGGCCTCTGTGCACGAGGGCAGGTGACACTGTGGTTGTGAGTGCAGTGTCAGAGTTTGGTTACAGGGATCGCCAGTGATGACTCGCTAGGTCACTCTAATGTTGTCAGAGGGTTCATGTCTGCTTCCCTCGATATGACTGCCCTCGTGGGAGAACTTTTGGAATGCATACTGCCTGGATCTTCTGCGATTGTATTCTATTATGCAGTGTTTTGAGGTTGAGGAACTTTTGGCGATATCAAATGCTTGTACCTACGCGACCTAATTTGGTTGCTGTTTAAAATCCTTGGAGTTGGATGTTTTGCTGTTTGCTCTTATTCTTGTCACATGAGTGTAAGTCACTATGGAGACAGTGAGTCCCTCTACTCCGTTAGTAAAGCACAATTAGATTTGGGTTGTGCCTACACTTGGTAGTTGTGTCAAGGTATATTGCATTCTTGTTATGATGTATCCATTACTGATAAATGAGGCTTCCAATTCAAAAGTGTACATAGAATCTTTATTTGTGATGTTCAGGCCTTAGTGGATGACATGGGTTTCGGCATATGGGCATTGCCTTTTTCAAATCCGGGCTGATTTAGGTTTACGGAAAAGAGAAAAAACATACAAGAGAGGATTTTGGAACAATTGTATTGACACAATATCCATATGTGTACAGAATAGGAGGGATTGAGCCCTAGTATTTTGTTTTTCGACAAGACAGAGACTATTAGATTGAATATCAGCGCTCAAAAGGTTAAGATTCCACACATGAAACTTAGGAATGGAAAATAGTGGCGGCCAGCGCACCAATAACAGGAAAGCGCAATTAAGTAGCACGTAATCTCTGTGCAGACACATCCACTAGGAATATGTTTTGCGTCTTACAACCCCTTTTTACCCTCTGCCCCCACCCCGCCAACCCTACTGCTCCCAGGATCACTTGGCAGAAACATAACCACGCCACAATTCATCACATCAAGGAAGTATATTTGTGGTTTCATACACTCACATTTGGCTTACTGCAATGCACGTGGTGTGGCATGTAGATATGTAACACTTGGTTTGTGGATATGCACAAGAAGTTACACCTACTCTGTACACATATGGATATTGTGTCTATACAATTGTTCCAAAATCCTCCTCGTGTATGTTTTGAAAATCACAAATAAAGATTCTATGTACACTTTTGAATTGGAAGCCTCATTTACCAGTAATGGATACATCATAACAAGAAAGCAATATACCTTGGCACAACTACCAAGTGTAGGCACACCCCAAATCTAATTGTATTCTATTATGCATTTGTGTGATACATCCTGGGATCATTGTTGTATTTGAATATGTATATCGTTTGTGTTGTAATGCATTACAATAAAGTGTTCATTGATTCCTTGTCTATTTATTCAGTCATATTTGCTTTGACCTTTATTTTCCTCTCGATATTTTCAAGTGTCACCAATACATGAAAAAAAACATAAGATTGAACACAAATTGTCTCAATTCCCAAGCATGCTTTACACAGTGGTTAAAGAAAACCATGTGTTCTCCCTGGGGAAAGTATCGTGGAGGAGAGTGGCCGCTCACAGGGGCAGGCTTCAGAAAGTCATGTTCTGGCTAAACACAGCTTCGAACTGTCATATTTGATATGATATGATATTTTATTTCTATCGCGCCCATACACAAGTGTTTCAGAGCGCATCTAGGCAAAGGGAGGGGAACATGGGAGAACAAAACAACTATCTTACTAGATCCAGTGACATTGAGAACGTGCAAGTGCAAGGGAGAGGGAAGGGAGGAAGTGAAAGGGAGAGGGGAGTAGTGGAAAGTGCTGAGCAAGAAATAAAACAGATAACAGCAGGTAGTGCAGCCAGCAAGGTGGCAAGTGCAAGGTTAAAGCGCAGACAAGGGGTGTCTGATAAGCGCAGGTAAGGGCACTGTAGGGTTACAGATACAGACCCAAGTGCAGGGGTTGCCAGGTGGCAGTACGGGTGTGTGGCAGGGACCTGGGCCTGAAAATCAGAGTGTAACCATGTGCCCGGTACCGAAGCAGACAAATCAGGAGGGGAGAGGAAGAGCGAAGGCAGAAGCAAAGAGGAAAGTGTTGAGGTGCTTTCGGAACCGAAGATGGTTCTCCTCAAGTTTCAGAGACGCAGGGAGGCTGTTCCAGAGGGAGGCCCTAGCCGAGGAAAGAGATCTACCCCCAACTCGTTGCTTGGAGCAGCGACTGGCCCTGAGGGAGTTGGAGGGGGAGGAGAGAAGAACTCAAGTAGGAAGGTATTTACGGAGGAAGAGTTGAAGGTATTTGATGAAAAGATACAGCCTGGGTCATGGCATCTTCACGTTTATGCGCCCTAATGCCATATTCTGTGTAACTGCAGCTGGGCCCCACAGAATCTGCAGAAATGCAGGAGAGAGAGAGTCTCTCCTCTTGATTACATGGTGTGACGATGTGCCCAGCCTAGACCTAGCTGCGGCCGCAGTAGCAACGTTTGGGAGCTGCGCCCCACCACCCGCTACTTCGATATTCGGCTTGGGGGTGGCATGAGGAGGATCCCTTATTCTCTGGCAGGGGACTGTCACATTAGCCCTGGGACCGCTTTTATGGAGACACTTAAAAATATGCTTGCCCCTACACAACGGGCCCGCGTTATGCATACCCATGGCATTATCACTGCTTAGCATAATGTTGAAACGGTTATATGTGATATTCGAAGCAAATTTCAGAGAGCAACATTGCACTGCAACCAAAATACCGAGAAAATACCAAATGTTCTTTTTTTATTATTTGCCCCCCACACCCCAAGTCCCGCGTTTTTCTATCCTTATAACACCACGACAACCCCATCCCGACCATTTTAACCCCTTACCCCACTAGAATATATATATTTATTACAACATTTCAGTATTCTTTCGGTATTTTTTACTTCAGTAAAACGTACCACTCTGATTTCATTTTGGTAACATGACCGGATACCGTTGAAAACATACTGGAAAAATCCAGTCCTCAAAGATGATCACAGAGTACCATTTCGGCAGCTCCACTGCACGCTTCTCGTGTGCGCGCAAAAACAGTCTGGAAATGAAGATGGCGGGCCAGCCTAGCACAGGCTCGGACCCAAGCACTGTGCACAGGCAGCTGGCTCAATCCCACACACAGTCACAGGCACCAGGGTGCATATCCACCCAATCTCTCAAGCCTCGACCCATCGGCAGCAGGTGCTCTACAAACATCAACTAGCATCACAGTCTCTTCCTCGACTCTGGCAGATCGAAAACACCTATATCATCACCGTCACTTTCTCCCAGCTGCACATTAAAGGTCATGAAACAGTGTCTAGGCCCACCAGCCAACAAAACGTTCCCACCCTGGTCTTCTCAGTCAAAGTCATGGAGACAACGTTGCAGGAAAGAGCCTTCCTTCCTGAAAAGCTCAGATCAAGCTAACACCCTTCCTCGTGTTGCCTTAAAAAGACCTGTGGTGGAAAATACAGCCCAGTTGTTATGCAATGTCCTTTATTGCTAAGACACATGAGACTGGTGCACTGGCAATGCCAATAGGCCTGCATGTGTTGCCACTTGCAGCCTCGTATGAGATACTGCCATCATCTGCTCACGGCGAACCTCACTGGCACACGTGCTGCCACGGTATGCTGGATGCAACCTCCTACCTATGGCAAGGTACTGCTCTCATATGCCAAGTGCAGCCAAATGCATCAGGCCGGATCCAGCCTATGTCAAGCCCAGGCTTGTATGCCAGGGATGGCCATCATACCTCATATGGCCAATGCAGCCTCGCATGTTGGATTTTAGCCCCAGGTGCCCACACACACATGCCACGTTTTGCTATCATTGATCTCGGGATGCACGTACAGTGCTATACACCTTCTGAATAAGGCCGTGTTTACACAGAGTAAAACATTATGTGTCACACGTAAGAAGGCATCCGTGCAATGTCAAAAAAAGAAAGTGGAAATGGCTGCCATCTGGTGTTCGTATATTTACAGTGCAAGTCATGCAAATGCATCACAGTGCATGTCCATTAATTTGGAGGTGAGCACACCTCGTGCTGGAATTAATAGATAATTACAGTATACCCCACACACGAGCACTGAGGAAGAGAGAGAGCTCAGTGGCAGAAGCAAGACGACACGAAGCAACACAGGTTCGATCCCCGGGTCTGCGCTTAGAAACCTCTGGGTGTTTAAGCGCGTTATAAATACGTAACTAAGACAAAAAAAACACAATTAGCAACTAAGTAAAACAAACAATTCTTGTAACAGCGCCTCGATGCCTGCGGGCTGTGTGAGCGCTTTATAAATGTTTTAAAAAAAAAGAGCCATGAACAAAGAAGCAATTGGCCGAAACTAGTCAGCTTTGTGTTCTACGGTCATTGTAAAACAGGTAACATTATTCACCATAAATATGCATGAATTGTCGTTTAGGACTTAAGGATTTTGTAAAATAAAAGTCACATATCCCAATATAAATGCATGTACATTGTATGTGTTGCTTTGCATTTTTGAATACATGTAAAATGTGCATATAATTATGCAGTTGGCTAGCATATTGGGAGCGTATTCTTGCATTTACTGTTACTGTTGCATGTACTGTACTGTGGGATACTATATCAATGTAAGAGTGTGTTTTGTTCACTTTTTTATAGGCATTCCTTTAAACAAACGGTTCTATTTTTTCGACACCCTTCCATTGAATACAAACCTTCGCTCTTTGAAACTGACAGATCCATTCACGTTCATTCCACGTTATTTTGTTTTTATGTATAAAACGTAGCATGTTTATTAGTGATGTAGTTTTAGGGTCCATTTTTGGACATTGACTCATTTGGACCCCATTGATCATATGCAGGGTTCACACACTGCGCCCTGCTCCTTCAGTGAAGAATAAGCGCAAACAGGTCCTAGGACACACTCGGCCCCATTATTAAGAAATACCCAAAAGAAATAGATATCCTTCTGCATGTTCAGGAACGCACGCACGCTGCTTCACTCAGTAGAGATAACAGGATATGCCTACATGTCCCAGAATGCATTATGCCCCGCACATTACTGATGCCAGCACAGCCACTCCTTGCCTCGCCTTAGTATGTGCCCCCGCGTGTTTACATATCCCTTTTCACAATTGCCACACCCTAAGCAACGTCCACCCCTGTAGGACACATAATAAAATGAAGTATCTCGTGCAGTAGGAGAGCCAATAGCGTGGAGTCCATTCCCAGAATGCATTCTGCTTCAGTGCAGCTGTCCAAACCCCTGCAGGTCAAAAATTCACCTTGCATCACTAAGTACAACCTGTCCAAAAATACAGAGCAAAACTCAGTTGAGAGCCCTTTGCAGAAAAGGCTTTTTATCCCAGAATGCACCCGATCTTGCTCTGTAACGGGGGGGGGGGGGGGGGGGGGGGTAGCTAAATGTGTTGCAAGCGTTCTGTTGAGATGGGGTGGGTGTGTGCATATCTGTCTCCCCGTGTCCTGCAGGCGACAGGTTTAAATCTCAAAACAGACTTTGCATTTAATCTTCTCGCACCGGATACATTTTAGCATCATTTAGTTTAGTAACTTGGTATTTACATTAAAACGAAACAGCATCATTTGCAGGGAACTTTACTGGGAATTGGGACATGTGATGTTTGGAGCAGACTGTACTCAAGTAGAGTGTATTCATACGCCAACTTTGCAAGCTTTTATGGAATAGCCACAGTTGCTCGTTTTTTGCTTCATTCTTTTTCTTTTGATTTTTTTTTGGCATAGAAGATTCTGTGGAACCACAAGGTTTTAATTTCTCTAGCTTAAACAACATTAAACAACAAAAGTTGTATCCATGTCGCTGCTCTCCACAGCGAGAACTCAGAACAAGGTCTTCAAAGGGAGGAAATTAATGTAGCTCGAAAAGCATATTGTTTATGCTGCTGATTTATAGTTTAGGCCAGTGTGTATGCTGCTGCTGAGAAGCAGCTCGGAGGTGTGATTGGCAT
Source organism: Ambystoma mexicanum (assembly GCF_040938575.1). Lineage (NCBI taxonomy): Eukaryota > Metazoa > Chordata > Amphibia > Caudata > Ambystomatidae > Ambystoma > Ambystoma mexicanum. Next base: position 644,424,100 of record NC_090937.1, read on the forward strand.
GCTTGCTAAATTACCCCTTCTTTATAGTTTAGGCCAGTGTGTATGCTGCTGCTGCTGCTGCTCACAGCTCGGAGGTGCGATTGGCATGCTATGCTAAATTACTAGTTTAGGCCAGTGTGTATACTGCTGCTGGGAAGCAGCTCGGAGGTGTGATTGGCATACTATGCTAAATTACTAGTTTAGTCCAGTGTATATACTGCTGCTGAGAAGCAACTCGGAGGTGCAATCGGCATGCTATGCTAAATTACTAGTTTAGGCCAGTGTGTATACTGCTGCTGAGAAGCAGCTCGGAGGAGCGATTGGCATGCTATGCTAAATTACCCCTTCTTTATAGTTTAGGCCAGTGTGTATGCTGCTGCTCACAGCTCGGAGGTGCGATTGGCATGCTATGCTAAATTACTAGTTTAGGCCAGTGTGTATACTGCTGCTGGGAAGCAGCTCGGAGGTGTGATTGGCATACTATGCTAAATTACTAGTTTAGGCCAGTGTGTATGCTGTTGCTGAGCAGCAGCTCAGAGGTGCGATTGGCATGCTATGCTAAATTACAGGTTTAGGCCAGTGTATATGCTGCTGCTGAGAAGCAGCTCGGAGGTGCGACTGGCATGCTTGCTAAATTACCCCTGCTTTATAGTTTAGGCCAGTGTGTATGCTGCTGCTGAGAAGCAGCTCGGAGGTGCGATTGGTATGCTATGCTAAATTACCCCTGCTTTATAGTTTAGGCCAGTGTGTATGCTGCTGCTGAGAAGCAGCTCGGAGGTGCGACTGGCATGCTTGCTAAATTACCCCTGCTTTATAGTTTAGGCCAGTGTGTATGCTGCTGCTGAGAAGCAGCTTGGAGGTGCGATTAGCAGGCTATGCTAAATTACTAATTTAGACCAGTGTGTGCTGCTGCCGAGAGAAGCAGCTCGGAGGTGCGATTGGCAGGCTATGCTAAATTACTAGTTTAGTCCAGTGTGTATACTGCTGCTGAGAAGCAACTCGGAGGTGTGATTGGCAGGCTATGCTAAATTAGTAGTTTAGTCAAGTGTGTATACTGCTGCTGAGAAGCAACTCGGAGGTGCGATCGGCATGCTATGCTAAATTACTAGTTTAGGCCAGTGTGTATGCTGCTGCTGAGCAGCAGCTCGGAGGTGCGACTGGCATGCTTGCTAAATTACCCCTGCTTTATAGTTTAGGCCAGTGTGTATGCTGCTGCTGAGAAGCAGCTTGGAGGTGCGATTGGCAGGCTATGCTAAATTACTAATTTAGACCAGTGTGTGCTGCTGCTGCTGAGCAGCAGCTCGGAGGAGCGATTGGCATGCTATGCTAAATTACTAGTTTAGGCCAGTGTGTATACTGCTGCTGGGAAGCAGCTCAGAGGTGTGATTGGCATACTATGCTAAATTACTAGTTTAGGCCAGTGTGTACGCTGTTGCTGAGCAGCAGCTCAGAGGTGCGATTGGCATGCTATGCTAAATTACAGGTTTAGGCCAGTGTATATGCTGCTGCTGAGAAGCAGCTCGGAGGTGCGACTGGCATGCTTGCTAAATTACCCCTGCTTTATAGTTTAGGCCAGTGTGTATGCTGCTGCTGAGAAGCAGCTCGGAGGTGCGATCGGCATGCTATGCTAAATTACCCCTGCTTTATAGTTTAGGCCAGTGTGTATGCTGCTACTGAGAAGCAGCTCGGAGGTGCGACTGGCATGCTTGCTAAATTACCCCTGCTTTATAGTTTAGGCCAGTGTGTATGCTGCTGCTGAGAAGCAGCTTGGAGGTGCGATTAGCAGGCTATGCTAAATTACTAATTTAGACCAGTGTGTGCTGCTGCCGAGAGAAGCAGCTCGGAGGTGCGATTGGCAGGCTATGCTAAATTACTAGTTTAGTCCAGTGTGTATACTGCTGCTGAGAAGCAACTCGGAGGTGTGATTGGCAGGCTATGCTAAATTAGTAGTTTAGTCCAGTGTGTAAACTGCTGCTGAGAAGCAACTCGGAGGTGCGATCGGCATGCTATGCTAAATTACCCCTTCTTTATAGTTTAGGCCAGTGTGTATGCTGCTGCTGAGAAGCAGCTCGGAGGTGCGACTGGCATGCTTGCTAAATTACCCCTGCTTTATAGTTTAGGCCAGTGTATCTGCTGCTGCTGAGAAGCAGCTCGGAGGTGCGACTGGCATGCTATGTAAATTACTAGTTTAGGCCAGTGTGTATACTGCTGGTGAGAAGCAGCTCGGAGGTGCGATTGGCATGCTATGCTAAATTACCCCTTCTTTATAGTTTAGGCCAGTGTGTATGCTGCTGCTCACAGCTCGGAGGTGCGATTGGCATGCTATGCTAAATTACTAGTTTAGGCCAGTGTGTATACTGCTGCTGGGAAGCAGCTCGGAGGTGTGATTGGCATACTATGCTAAATAACTAGTTTAGGCCAGTGTGTATGCTGTTGCTGAGCAGCAGCTCAGAGGTGCGATTGGCATGCTATGCTAAATTACAGGATTAGGCCAGTGTATATGCTGCTGCTGAGAAGCAGCTCGGAGGTGCGACTGGCATGCTTGCTAAATTACCCCTGCTTTATAGTTTAGGCCAGTGTGTAGGCTGCTGCTGAGAAGCAGCTCGGAGGTGCGACTGGCATGCTTGCTAAATTACCCCTGCTTTATAGTTTAGGCCAGTGTGTATGCTGCTGCTGAGAAGCAGCTCGGAGGTGCGATTGGTATGCTATGCTAAATTACCCCTGCTTTATAGTTTAGGCCAGTGTGTATGCTGCTGCTGAGAAGCAGCTCGGAGGTGCGACTGGCATGCTTGCTAAATTACCCCTGCTTTATAGTTTAGGCCAGTGTGTATGCTGCTGCTGAGAAGCAGCTTGGAGGTGCGATTAGCAGGCTATGCTAAATTACTAATTTAGACCAGTGTGTGCTGCTGCCGAGAGAAGCAGCTCGGAGGTGCGATTGGCAGGCTATGCTAAATTACTAGTTTAGTCCAGTGTGTATACTGCTGCTGAGAAGCAACTCGGAGGTGTGATTGGCAGGCTATGCTAAATTAGTAGTTTAGTCCAGTGTGTATACTGCTGCTGAGAAGCAACTCGGAGGTGCGATCGGCATGCTATGCTAAATTACTAGTTTAGGCCAGTGTGTATGCTGCTGCTGAGCAGCAGCTCAGAGGTGCGACTGGCATGCTTGCTAAATTACCCCTGCTTTATAGTTTAGGCCAGTGTGTATGCTGCTGCTGAGAAGCAGCTTGGAGGTGCGATTGGCAGGCTATGCTAAATTACTAATTTAGACCAGTGTGTGCTGCTGCTGAGAAGCAGCTCGGAGGTGCGATCGGCAGGCTATGCTAAATTACTAACTAGTTTAGGCCAGTGTGTATGCTGCTGCTGAGCAGCAGCTCGGAGGAGCGATTGGCATGCTATGCTAAATTACCCCTTCTTTATAGTTTAGGCCAGTGTGTATGCTGCTGCTCACAGCTCGGAGGTGCGATTGGCATGCTATGCTAAATTACTAGTTTAGGCCAGTGTGTATACTGCTGCTGGGAAGCAGCTCAGAGGTGTGATTGGCATACTATGCTAAATTACTAGTTTAGGCCAGTGTGTACGCTGTTGCTGAGCAGCAGCTCAGAGGTGCGATTGGCATGCTATGCTAAATTACAGGTTTAGGCCATTGTATATGCTGCTGCTGAGAAGCAGCTCGGAGGTGCGACTGGCATGCTTGCTAAATTACCCCTGCTTTATAGTTTAGGCCAGTGTGTATGCTGCTGCTGAGAAGCAGCTCGGAGGTGCGATCGGCATGCTATGCTAAATTACCCCTGCTTTATAGTTTAGGCCAGTGTGTATGCTGCTACTGAGAAGCAGCTCGGAGGTGCGACTGGCATGCTTGCTAAATTACCCCTGCTTTATAGTTTAGGCCAGTGTGTATGCTGCTGCTGAGAAGCAGCTTGGAGGTGCGATTAGCAGGCTATGCTAAGTTACTAATTTAGACCAGTGTGTGCTGCTGCCGAGAGAAGCAGCTCGGAGGTGCGATTGGCAGGCTATGCTAAATTACTAGTTTAGTCCAGTGTGTATACTGCTGCTGAGAAGCAACTCGGAGGTGTGATTGGCAGGCTATGCTAAATTAGTAGTTTAGTCCAGTGTGTAAACTGCTGCTGAGAAGCAACTCGGAGGTGCGATCGGCATGCTATGCTAAATTACTAGTTTAGGCCAGTGTGTATGCTGCTGCTGAGCAGCAGCTCGGAGGAGCGATTGGCATGCTATGCTAAATTACCCCTTCTTTATAGTTTAGGCCAGTGTGTATGCTGCTGCTGAGAAGCAGCTCGGAGGTGCGACTGGCATGCTTGCTAAATTACCCCTGCTTTATAGTTTAGGCCAGTGTATCTGCTGCTGCTGAGAAGCAGCTCGGAGGTGCGACTGGCATGCTATGTAAATTACTAGTTTAGGCCAGTGTGTATACTGCTGCTGGGAAGCAGCTCGGAGGTGTGATTGGCATACTATGCTAAATTACTAGTTTAGGCCAGTGTGTATACTGCTGGTGAGAAGCAGCTCGGAGGTGTGATTGGCATACTATGCTAAATTACTAGTTTAGGCCAGTGTGTATGCTGTTGCTGAGCAGCAGCTCAGAGGTGCGATTGGCATGCTATGCTAAATTACAGGTTTAGGCCAGTGTATATGCTGCTGCTGAGAAGCAGCTCGGAGGTGCGACTGGCATGCTTGCTAAATTACCCCTGCTTTATAGTTTAGGCCAGTGTGTATGCTGCTGCTGAGAAGCAGCTCGGAGGTGCGATTGGTATGCTATGCTAAATTACCCCTGCTTTATAGTTTAGGCCAGTGTGTATGCTGCTGCTGAAAAGCAGCTCGGAGGTGCGACTGGCATGCTTGCTAAATTACCCCTGCTTTATAGTTTAGGCCAGTGTGTATGCTGCTGCTGAGAAGCAGCTTGGAGGTGCGATTAGCAGGCTATGCTAAATTACTAATTTAGACCAGTGTGTGCTGCTGCCGAGAGAAGCAGCTCGGAGGTGCGATTGGCAGGCTATGCTAAATTACTAGTTTAGTCCAGTGTGTATACTGCTGCTGAGAAGCAACTCGGAGGTGTGATTGGCAGGCTATGCTAAATTAGTAGTTTAGTCAAGTGTGTATACTGCTGCTGAGAAGCAACTCGGAGGTGCGATCGGCATGCTATGCTAAATTACTAGTTTAGGCCAGTGTGTATGCTGCTGCTGAGCAGCAGCTCGGAGGTGCGACTGGCATGCTTGCTAAATTACCCCTGCTTTATAGTTTAGGCCAGTGTGTATGCTGCTGCTGAGAAGCAGCTTGGAGGTGCGATTGGCAGGCTATGCTAAATTACTAATTTAGACCAGTGTGTGCTGCTGCTGCTGAGCAGCAGCTCGGAGGAGCGATTGGCATGCTATGCTAAATTACTAGTTTAGGCCAGTGTGTATACTGCTGCTGGGAAGCAGCTCAGAGGTGTGATTGGCATACTATGCTAAATTACTAGTTTAGGCCAGTGTGTACGCTGTTGCTGAGCAGCAGCTCAGAGGTGCGATTGGCATGCTATGCTAAATTACAGGTTTAGGCCAGTGTATATGCTGCTGCTGAGAAGCAGCTCGGAGGTGCGACTGGCATGCTTGCTAAATTACCCCTGCTTTATAGTTTAGGCCAGTGTGTATGCTGCTGCTGAGAAGCAGCTCGGAGGTGCGATCGGCATGCTATGCTAAATTACCCCTGCTTTATAGTTTAGGCCAGTGTGTATGCTGCTACTGAGAAGCAGCTCGGAGGTGCGACTGGCATGCTTGCTAAATTACCCCTGCTTTATAGTTTAGGCCAGTGTGTATGCTGCTGCTGAGAAGCAGCTTGGAGGTGCGATTAGCAGGCTATGCTAAATTACTAATTTAGACCAGTGTGTGCTGCTGCCGAGAGAAGCAGCTCGGAGGTGCGATTGGCAGGCTATGCTAAATTACTAGTTTAGTCCAGTGTGTATACTGCTGCTGAGAAGCAACTCGGAGGTGTGATTGGCAGGCTATGCTAAATTAGTAGTTTAGTCCAGTGTGTAAACTGCTGCTGAGAAGCAACTCGGAGGTGCGATCGGCATGCTATGCTAAATTACCCCTTCTTTATAGTTTAGGCCAGTGTGTATGCTGCTGCTGAGAAGCAGCTCGGAGGTGCGACTGGCATGCTTGCTAAATTACCCCTGCTTTATAGTTTAGGCCAGTGTATCTGCTGCTGCTGAGAAGCAGCTCGGAGGTGCGACTGGCATGCTATGTAAATTACTAGTTTAGGCCAGTGTGTATACTGCTGGTGAGAAGCAGCTCGGAGGTGCGATTGGCATGCTATGCTAAATTACCCCTTCTTTATAGTTTAGGCCAGTGTGTATGCTGCTGCTCACAGCTCGGAGGTGCGATTGGCATGCTATGCTAAATTACTAGTTTAGGCCAGTGTGTATACTGCTGCTGGGAAGCAGCTCGGAGGTGTGATTGGCATACTATGCTAAATAACTAGTTTAGGCCAGTGTGTATGCTGTTGCTGAGCAGCAGCTCAGAGGTGCGATTGGCATGCTATGCTAAATTACAGGATTAGGCCAGTGTATATGCTGCTGCTGAGAAGCAGCTCGGAGGTGCGACTGGCATGCTTGCTAAATTACCCCTGCTTTATAGTTTAGGCCAGTGTGTAGGCTGCTGCTGAGAAGCAGCTCGGAGGTGCGACTGGCATGCTTGCTAAATTACCCCTGCTTTATAGTTTAGGCCAGTGTGTATGCTGCTGCTGAGAAGCAGCTCGGAGGTGCGATTGGTATGCTATGCTAAATTACCCCTGCTTTATAGTTTAGGCCAGTGTGTATGCTGCTGCTGAGAAGCAGCTCGGAGGTGCGACTGGCATGCTTGCTAAATTACCCCTGCTTTATAGTTTAGGCCAGTGTGTATGCTGCTGCTGAGAAGCAGCTTGGAGGTGCGATTAGCAGGCTATGCTAAATTACTAATTTAGACCAGTGTGTGCTGCTGCCGAGAGAAGCAGCTCGGAGGTGCGATTGGCAGGCTATGCTAAATTACTAGTTTAGTCCAGTGTGTATACTGCTGCTGAGAAGCAACTCGGAGGTGTGATTGGCAGGCTATGCTAAATTAGTAGTTTAGTCCAGTGTGTATACTGCTGCTGAGAAGCAACTCGGAGGTGCGATCGGCATGCTATGCTAAATTACTAGTTTAGGCCAGTGTGTATGCTGCTGCTGAGCAGCAGCTCGGAGGTGCGACTGGCATGCTTGCTAAATTACCCCTGCTTTATAGTTTAGGCCAGTGTGTATGCTGCTGCTGAGAAGCAGCTTGGAGGTGCGATTGGCAGGCTATGCTAAATTACTAATTTAGACCAGTGTGTGCTGCTGCTGAGAAGCAGCTCGGAGGTGCGATCGGCAGGCTATGCTAAATTACTAACTAGTTTAGGCCAGTGTGTATGCTGCTGCTGAGCAGCAGCTCGGAGGAGCGATTGGCATGCTATGCTAAATTACCCCTTCTTTATAGTTTAGGCCAGTGTGTATGCTGCTGCTCACAGCTCGGAGGTGCGATTGGCATGCTATGCTAAATTACTAGTTTAGGCCAGTGTGTATACTGCTGCTGGGAAGCAGCTCAGAGGTGTGATTGGCATACTATGCTAAATTACTAGTTTAGGCCAGTGTGTACGCTGTTGCTGAGCAGCAGCTCAGAGGTGCGATTGGCATGCTATGCTAAATTACAGGTTTAGGCCATTGTATATGCTGCTGCTGAGAAGCAGCTCGGAGGTGCGACTGGCATGCTTGCTAAATTACCCCTGCTTTATAGTTTAGGCCAGTGTGTATGCTGCTGCTGAGAAGCAGCTCGGAGGTGCGATCGGCATGCTATGCTAAATTACCCCTGCTTTATAGTTTAGGCCAGTGTGTATGCTGCTACTGAGAAGCAGCTCGGAGGTGCGACTGGCATGCTTGCTAAATTACCCCTGCTTTATAGTTTAGGCCAGTGTGTATGCTGCTGCTGAGAAGCAGCTTGGAGGTGCGATTAGCAGGCTATGCTAAGTTACTAATTTAGACCAGTGTGTGCTGCTGCCGAGAGAAGCAGCTCGGAGGTGCGATTGGCAGGCTATGCTAAATTACTAGTTTAGTCCAGTGTGTATACTGCTGCTGAGAAGCAACTCGGAGGTGTGATTGGCAGGCTATGCTAAATTAGTAGTTTAGTCCAGTGTGTAAACTGCTGCTGAGAAGCAACTCGGAGGTGCGATCGGCATGCTATGCTAAATTACTAGTTTAGGCCAGTGTGTATGCTGCTGCTGAGCAGCAGCTCGGAGGAGCGATTGGCATGCTATGCTAAATTACCCCTTCTTTATAGTTTAGGCCAGTGTGTATGCTGCTGCTGAGAAGCAGCTCGGAGGTGCGACTGGCATGCTTGCTAAATTACCCCTGCTTTATAGTTTAGGCCAGTGTATCTGCTGCTGCTGAGAAGCAGCTCGGAGGTGCGACTGGCATGCTATGTAAATTACTAGTTTAGGCCAGTGTGTATACTGCTGCTGGGAAGCAGCTCGGAGGTGTGATTGGCATACTATGCTAAATTACTAGTTTAGGCCAGTGTGTATACTGCTGGTGAGAAGCAGCTCGGAGGTGCGATTGGCATGCTATGCTAAATTACCCCTTCTTTATAGTTTAGGCCAGTGTGTATGCTGCTGCTCACAGCTCGGAGGTGCGATTGGCATGCTATGCTAAATTACTAGTTTAGGCCAGTGTGTATACTGCTGCTGGGAAGCAGCTCGGAGGTGTGATTGGCATACTATGCTAAATAACTAGTTTAGGCCAGTGTGTATGCTGTTGCTGAGCAGCAGCTCAGAGGTGCGATTGGCATGCTATGCTAAATTACAGGATTAGGCCAGTGTATATGCTGCTGCTGAGAAGCAGCTCGGAGGTGCGACTGGCATGCTTGCTAAATTACCCCTGCTTTATAGTTTAGGCCAGTGTGTAGGCTGCTGCTGAGAAGCAGCTCGGAGGTGCGATTGGCATGCTATGCTAAATTACCCCTGCTTTATAGTTTAGGCCAGTGTGTATGCTGCTGCTGAGAAGCAGCTTGGAGGTGCGATTGGCAGGCTATGCTAAATTACTAATTTAGACCAGTGTGTGCTGCTGCCGAGAGAAGCAGCTAGGAGGTGCGATTGGCAGGCTATGCTAAATTACTAGTTTACACCAGTGTGTGCTGCTGCTGAGAAGCAGAGCGGAGGTGCGATTGGCATGCTATGCTAAATTACCCCTGCTTTATAGTTTAGGCCAGTGCGTATGCTGCACTGAGAAGCAGCTCGGAGGTGTGATTGGCAGGCTATGATAAATTACTAGTTTAGTCCAGTGTGTATACTGCTGCTGAGAAGCAACTCGGAGGTGCGATCGGCATGCTATGCTAAATTACTAGTTTAGGCCAGTGTGTATGCTGCTGCTGAGCAGCAGCTCGGAGGAGCGATTGGCATGCTATGCTAAATTACCCCTTCTTTATAGTTTAGGCCAGTGTGTATGCTGCTGCTCACAGCTCGGATGTGCGACTGGCATGCTATGCTAAATTACTAGTTTAGGCCAGTGTGTATACTGCTGCTGGGAAGCAGCTCGGAGGTGTGATTGGCATGCTATGCTAAATTACTAGTTTAGGCCAGTGTGTATGCTGCTGCTGAGAAGCAGCTCGGAGGTGCAACTGGCATGCTTGCTAAATTACCCCTGCTTTATAATTTAGGCCAGTCTATATGCTGCTGCTGAGAAGCAGCTCGGAGGTGCGACTGGCATGCTATGCTAAATTACTAATTTAGGCCAGTGTGTATACTGCTGCTGGGAAGCAGCTCGGAGGTGTGATTGGCATACTATGCTAAATTACCTAGTTTAGGCCAGTGTGTATTCTGTTGCTGAGCAGCAGCTCAGAGGTGCGATTGGCATGCTATGCTAAATTACAGGTTTAGGCCAGTGTATATGCTGCTGCTGAGAAGCAGCTCGGAGGTGTGACTGGCATGCTTGCTAAATTACCCCTGCTTTATAGTTTAGGCCAGTGTATATGCTGCTGCTGAGAAGCAGCTTGGAGGTGCGATTGGCATGCTATGCTAATACCCCTGCTTTATAGTTTAGGCCAGTGTGTATGCTGCTGCTGAGAAGCAGCTCGGAGGTGCGACTGGCATGCTATGCTAAATTACCCCTGCTTTATAGTTTAGGCCAGTGTGTATGCTGCTGCTGAGAAGCAGCTCGGAGGTGTGACTGGCATGCTTGCTAAATTACCCCTGCTTTATAGTTTAGGCCAGTGTGTAGGCTGCTGCTGAGAAGCAGCTCGGAGGTGCGATTGGCATGCTATGCTAAATTACCCCTGCTTTATAGTTTAGGCCAGTGTGTATGCTGCTGCTGAGAAGCAGCTCGGAGGTGTGATTGGCATGCTATGCTAAATTACCCCTTCTTTATAGTTTAGGCCAGTGTGTATGCTGCTGCTGAGAAGCAGCTCGGAGATGCGATTGGCATGCTATGCTAAATTACCCCTGCTTTATAGTTTAGGCCAGTGTGCAGCTCGGAGTTGCGATTGGCATGCTATGCTAAATTACCCCTTCTTTATAGTTTAGGCCAGTGTGTATGCTGCTGCTCACAGCTCGGAGGTCTGATTGGCATGCTATGCTAAATTACTAGTTTAGGCCAGTGTGTATGCTGCTGCTGAGAAACAGCTCGGAGGTGTGATTGGCATGCTATGCTAAATTACCCCTTCTTTATAGTTTAGGCCAGTGTGTATGCTCACAGCTCGGAGGTTAGATTTGCATGCTATGCTAAATTACTAGTTTAGGCCAGTGTGTATGCTGCTGCTGAGCAGGAGCTCGGAGGTGCGATTGGCATGCTATGCTAAATTATAAGTTTAGGCCAGTGTATATGCTGCTGCTGAGAAGCAGCTCGGAGGTGCGACTGGCATGCTTGCTAAATTACCCCTGCTTTATAGTTTAGGCTAGTGTGTATACTCCTGCTGAGAAGCAGCTCAGAAGTGCGATTGGCATGCTGTGCTAAATTAGCCCTGCTTTAGAGTGTGTTTGCTGCTGCTGAGAAGCAGTTCGGAGGTGCGACTGGCATACTATGCTAAATTACCCCTGCTTTATAGTTTAGGCCAGTATGTATGTTGCTGCTGAGAAGCAGCTCGGAGGTGCGATTGGCATGCTATGCTAAATTACCCCTGCTTTATAGTTTAGGCCAGTGTGTATGCTGCTGCTGAACAGCAGCTCGGAGGTGCGATTGGCATGCTATGCTAAATTACTAGTTTAGGCCAGTGTGTATACTGCTGCTGAGAAGCAGCTCGGAGGTGCGATTGGCATGCTATGCTAAATTACCCCTTCTTTATAGTTTAGGCCAGTGTGTATGCTGCTGCTGAGCAGCAGCTCGGAGGTGCGATTGGCATGCTATGCTAAATTACTAGTTTAGGCCAGTGTGTATACTGTTGCTGAGAAGCAGCTCGGAGGTGCGATGAGCATGCTATGCTAAATTACCCCTTTATAGTTTAGGCCAGTGTGTATGCTGCTGCTGAGAAGCAGCTTGGAGGTGCGATTGGCATGCTATGCTAAATTACCCCTGCTTTATAGTTTAGGCCAGTGTGTATGCTGCTGCTGAGCAGCAGCTCGGAGGTGCGATTGGCATGCTATGCTAAATTACTAGTTTAGGCCAGTGTGTATACTGTTGCTGAGAAGCAGCTCGGGGGTGCGATGGGCATGCTATGCTAAATTACCCCTTCTTTATAGTTTAGGCCATTCCGTATACTGCTGCTGAGAAGCAGCTCGGAGGTGCGATTGGTATGCTATGCTAAATGGCAAAGAAGGAGAGATGGCATGGCAGAGCAGCCATGGAGTCAGGAGAAGGAGAGGGGCAGGTATGTGAACGAGGAGCAGATATGTGAAAAGAGAAGTAGGAATAGAGAGTGTAGAGGAGGACAAAGGCGGCAAGTGGCAGAGCACAGGGGCACAAGTCCCAAAACCTCACAATACACTTGAGGGTCCAAATGAATAGCCAGTGGAGTCTTCCTCCCACTATCGAGGGGAGGAAGAAGCGTGATAACCATGGGGCCCAATGCTTGTGAAATGGGCAGGCCCGCGACCGCTAGGGGCCTGCTGATAGGTTGTCCAGATATCCAGGAAAGCCACTGTGAAATCCTGATGAGCCAAGAAAGACCCCACAGAAAGCCAATGCAGAGGTGCAAGGCACTGTGTGTCCCAGAGAGTGGGAGTGACTGCTGCCCACCAAGAGAGTGGGCCTGTTTGGGTAGTGAAGGAGGAGGACCATGGACCTAAAAGAAGCCCGGCCATGTTGTGTTTACTTCAGAGGCATGGTCTCATTTACACCGAATCCCCTGGTTACTTGTACACATTCTAAAGACGATGTAACTTTGCGTCTTTGGCATTGAGTTGTCTGTTGATCCCTCATGTGTGACAGCACTTTTAATGGTGAATACGCAAGTTATTCTACAGTGTCTTGAGAGGAAATTGTAAAACATGTGGTACCAACATGTCTGTACATCATAAAACCAGTTCACATTCTAAGATGTGGGCTAACATTTTATACAAGTGACATGCTATGATGTCCTAAGAAACACAAATGGAACGGTTGTGATGTGTTGAGTATTGTAAAACATTTAACACATTACAATGTCTCAAACATTCTAGTGTGCAACACTTGAAGCTGGCGTAATAAAATCCTATTGATGCACCAGATCACTATGGAGTTTCCACATCAATTACATCAATTACCCAGAGGCCCTATGTCACATTATAAAACCTACCATTGTAGCTGCGATGCATGGAACTCTGGGTGCGTGACCTGAGTGAGAGCTCCCTGGGAGCCCGCTGGAACTCTGGGTGCGTGACCTGAGTGAGAGCTCCCTGGGAGCCCGCTGGAACTCTGGGTGCGTGACCTGAGTGAGAGCTCCCTGGGAGCCCGCGGCAGCTGAATGAGATGACCGGATGGGCCAGCGGATACAGAGCCTTATGACTTGTAACATGTAACCAGGCAAATCAGAGTTGAAGCATGAACACAACTACATAGTCTTTTGTAATCTGGCTCCAGCATGATCCTTTTATATCAAGGCTCCATCATATCAATTATCCGTATAAGACGGCAAACATCCCACAGAAAAAGGGTCCTGGATGAACACAATAATAAAAACAGCCTCTGCTCTTCATTCATGCAAGGAGTATAGCTCACTGTAGGTAGCAACAGGATATGAGATGGAGGCTATTCTGCCAAGGGGGTTTCCTTGGTATGCAAAAAAAGAGGGGGGGGGTACATATCCATAGTTTGCTACTTGACTTTGTCACGAGAGGAAAAGGGTCCACGAAAGATGTGATTGGGGGAAATCTGAACTCACATGGAGAGCGACGGGAAATCATGGAGGTTTTGAAGAAGATAGATCCAGGAGTTCCCTTCTTTACAAATGGACACCAGAACCACTAGGAATGTCCCGAACGCTGGATTTATCAACATGCCTAAGACAAAGGCATCATGAGGCGGGTGATGGGAGTGATGAGACCGCAGGCTGTGCTTTCAACTTTGTGTAGTTTCCAATTTCAAAGGCCGTGAGTCTAACATCAAGTGTAATGGCTGTGACGAAGGATCTACCTAACACTTGGGGAAAATATACTGTTCAACATCTTCATTAGCAAAACCCAACAGGCGAGGTGGCATGAACGCAACACAAAAAGGAATTTCACTGTAACCAAAACCAGATTCCCTTCTCTGAAGAGCTACTGACCAAACACTGTATGGAGAGTAAACCGTCAAGGATCCGGCTTCATTCGTTCCATGGGGTTTATTGAGCTGCGTTCAGGCTTCCTGGTCCTTTCAGGTAACCTTTTTTGTTACAACTTCCACCTTTCTCCTTGGCTCCAATGTACTAAGGTAAAGGATGGGATTGAAACGTTTACGGTCTTGGGTTTCAACTAAATTTAAAATGGCGCTCTGCTCATAAAGTGTCATAATGGATATCTCGAGTGGTGTAAGTACCTGTCTGAAAGACGGTCTACCCTATTCGGAAATCTGTAATCCTCCAAACAGTGGCTGGGATAAAGCACCCAGCTCACTTCTTGGTTCCAAACTCGGAGACTATGGGATATAGCCCCCCGCATGCTCCTTGTGTATTTCCTCCTAACGTCCATGAGACACTCTTGCAAGCAAGTTCTTCGCCCCTTGCTATTACTCTGACACACTCCTTCGAGCAAACATTTCTTCGCTCTTGCCTACGTTTTATTAGCCTGTGAAATGATCACCCGCCACCCACAGCTTGATCTCCTGTGCCAAAGCGCTCGGCCTGTCTCAGGCTTGTGACTTTTGCAAGGGTCTTGGGGATATATCCCGTTGAAGGCGTACAGCTCCTTTTCTTCCTCTTGTTTTGGGCTCATCCAGCTTCTATAGGCCTCAGCAAGCTTTTCTTGATCCTCTAGGCTACATCTTTCCTCACCACTCTACAAGCTCTGATGCCAGCCCTGTGTGAGTTCCTGCAGCAAGCTGTATGTTAATAGCATGTGTGTTCCTTCTGGGTATGCAATAGGTTCCCCTGATTGTCTCATTGCCCTGGCTTCCCGAGTCCCACTCCTTCCTCCGGTCCCTCTATCATGTGCCCTTTGTCTCGTGAGTTTCAGCATGAAGGCATCTTCTGTGCTCTTGCAGATCAACTGATGATCAACAGGACGACATTCAAAAGCTGCAGCTCCCCAATTAGCCAAAGCAGCGCCCCCTTGTCCATGCCATTGCGCTCTCCGGAGATGGAAAGGAGGAATATTTGTCACAGAGTGCGGGATGCAGCAGTACATGGAGACAAGATTCCAGACCTCCAAGTTGACATAACGGCAGTCAGACGCCGCTCACTGGACACGCTCTCCCAAAACGCAGTTGAGATGTTCCATTAACCCATTGCAATGTCCTATGAACCGAAGAAGTTTTTCATTTCCACTGATGTCGGCTGATGGAAACCCCACACAAAGATCTCATCCAGACAAGCAACACCAACATAGGCATATTCCTGCTCGCCCAGCTTGACTTCTGGCCACTTGGAGAAGTAGTCAATGACGGATTTGGGTTGTTTGACCGTGACAGATATCTTCATGGCCGAAATGACCGTAAGCGTTTTGAACAAAAGTAAATGAATATTTTTACTGTCATTTCTGCCACAAACATATCCGCCACTACCCCCCCCTTCAGACCCTGTTCCCTACCTATCCCTCCCAAACCTACACTGTTTAGTGCGCAACACTCGCACAAGCCGCCCTCTGTCTCCTCTCCTGCAACACTGGTTCTCCGACTTAATTCATGGGTACGCGGGAGACACCCCAGCAAATCCTAATGCCATTCTAGTGAATAAGGGTGCAGGGGACACCCCTGCAACCCATGCTGCCCTTATTCATTACAATGGCACCGTATGGTAAATATGTTTGTATTTTCCGTCTGTATGAGATTTTCATACAGCCAAAATTCGAGCATATTTACCATATATGATTTTTTATACAGTCCTTTTGGCCAAATGTGTCAATGAAAACTAGAGGATTTGCTGGTACGGTGGCATAGGGGCCTACAATGCCAAATGCAATCCTGACCCAGGCTCCCTTTACGAACTGACACAGACATAAGGGGAACCATAACAGGCATAAGAAATCCATCAATTTTGGCACAGCTCCCTAACCAAGTGAGTCTACCCGATCATTCACTTCAGGCCACCAAAATGTTTCCTTCACACCCTGCCCAGGAGACCCAATTCCAATGTGACCTGCATGAACCTCTTGAATGATGAGTTGCCCCATTGGGAGGAATCGCTATATCCCCCTCGAGAAGGTATGGAACAACCAAGAATGGTGACTGAGCTACAGCAGTGTAGGGCCAGAACTCTGGCCACACATTTCTGGCCATTTCCTTGACTTTGTGTAGGGTTCACTCAGCCTGATTATGGCGAGCCCATTCTCCATCCTGCAGGCCATGAGCACCTTCACAGACTTCTGCTAGGAGGCTTCATCCACAAGGTCTTTAGGAGATGCAGGAGCTTGTCTGCATTGGCATTAAGGCTTCCTGGATGGTAAGTCAACTCATAGTTGTACTCCTATAGACTAGAGGAAATGCATGCAAGCCTTGAGTAAACTCCATTGGCGCCGCCTGTTGTCGGTATCTGCACAAGTGGGCAGTGATCTGTTCTGAGAGAGAAAGGAACACCTCACAAGAACTGTCTGAATGTTTAACTCCCCAGGCACAGGCCAGAGCTTCCCTTTCTATGATGGGGTAGTTTAGCTCTGGTGGTTTGAGCACCCTCGAGGGATAGGTTACTATGTGTGTCCTTTCACCATCCATCTGTGATAGGACGACCCAGAGTCTCTTTTTTGAATCTGAGATAATTGAGGGTCCGTTCGTTGAGAGGGGATAGAGGTGGGGAGTGCCAGCTATGCTGCATATTGCCGCCTTAAAGGCGTTTGTTGTTCCTGTTGCCAGATGAACTTTTGTCCTGTCTTCAAAAAGGCACTGCAACGGTTCTACAAGGTTTGAACCCTTTTACAAATCTGGCCTAGATTCCGCATGGCCAACGAAAGGACAGGAACTCTTCTTCGGTGGTAGGGGTGGCATCACAATGAATCTGAATTCAGTCACAGCCCCTCAGGCAAGATAGTGTGGCTCGGGTATTCTACTTTGCAGAGGAAAACACACTTGTCCCGTTGCCAAGGGGAAGCTCTTATCCTGAAGGATGGTGAGACCCTATTTGAAGGTACTTCGTGCTACTGCCCGTCAAGGGAAAATACAAGGAGTTGATCTTGAAATCATATCATGTGATGAAGAATAGATTATCCAAAGTCCATTGGAACACCAAAGCTGATAAAGTTAGACCGATCGGCATTCTCATGAATATGAAGGCTGTGAGAGCCATGGAGTTGTGTGCCAACACAATCTAATGGTATGCAGAAGGTAAATCCAGTTTGGAGAAGACTTTGGCTGCTTGCACTCTGCAACCTATTTCTCAGATATTCAAGAATGGACGGCAGCTCACCAAGATGTTCTTGTCTAGACTTTGGAGGTCGACACATAGGCCTAAGCGGTCATCACCTTGCAGGCTAGTATGAAGGAGGACAACCAACACATGACGATTCAAACCCTCACATATCCTTTTGCCCTTTTGTCAGTCACACTGCCTACTTTAAGGCAGAGGAGGGAGACTCGCTGTTGGTTCAGTAAAAAATAAATACTCATCATTTACCATCTGTGCTTTGCTCCTTATTACTCTTCCTATGTCCTATCATTATGGATAGATATTCTTCCTAAGTAGTAATCATGTCTACTTGATCTTATATCCTTAACTGATTTTGAGTATATCCTCATGTAATATAATCGGCATTAGATGTCCCCGTCTCCAGGGTGGCTAAGGGTTTAAAAAACAGAGCAGATATATTTAGGCTTAAGTTTAAATAATGCCCAGCTCAAGCGATGAATCGTGCTTAGGTCGTGCGACTGCCAGACTTGAGTGAGAAGTAGACATTTTTGGGTGGGAGTCAGAATAAATGCCTGCCTATGCTGTACATAAACAAAGTGCTCGACGATGAGCAGGTGATCTGCCATCCTATTGCTGATTTTTAGGTTTTCTATATCAAAGTTCCTCTTGACTTCAGCCGTTGGATCACGGGTTGGTCCGTGGGACTCTGGACTGGGCACACAATACCCGCTTTGCACTTCTCATTTGATATGCATTATTGAAGAGCTGGGCAGCATTCCCTCTGGGCAGCCCAGTGAAGCATGTTGTATGTCCTGTGATTTTGTGCTCTGCATATGGTAGCGAGGAGGTAGGGAGCCTCAGGCCCTCTTTCTTCTATTTCCCACACTCTAACGAGAAGCTGGATTGGCCGCAATGTTGGCTCCCATAAGACTTGAAGGGCTAGGAGGCACCCCTCAGAACCTGGATGGGTCCTGAGGGATGCCCTATGTATGCCTTCTCTAGGTAGTAGAAGCCTACACCCACAGCCGCATCATCTTATGTTATCATCATATGCACGCTAATAGAGTTGTACAGGTTTCAGAATGAATGAACAGGAGAATCTGGAGTTCATGCTCAGTTAAACATGTGAAATGAGAGTCCCAAGCTGAGGGGGAAAAGATAGGCAAAAGGTTGGTTTATTTTTAAAGAAGTTGTAACTCATTGTGGTGAGTAACAGTGTGAGGGAAATGGTGCAGTTATCATAGGACTGCTTGGTACGCAATCTTTTACCTGTTCACCTATCCCATTTCTGTTCCCTTTTCGCCATTCAGCTTCTGGCTGGTAAAATTAATATATTTTTCATGGATGACCAGTGGAGCCGACACTCAAAAAATTATCCTGGAAATCATGGCATGCTCAAGTAAATTTTCATATTATTGGAGTATAAGAAGAATCTTTTGGAGTATAAGAAGTTGTTGATATGATGTTCCCAAAGCAGGTCTAAGGAGGGCTTTCATATATTTTCTAAAGATTAGCACCCAGTGATGGGGGGAGACGGCCTCCCAGCCAATCAGGAGGCTCGCATTGGGGGCTTTACCACCCAGTAAAACCCCTGTTATGCGCCTTCTCAGAGCTGGATGCCACCATCTTCCCTCGCCAGGTTCGAGGTTAATGCTCACCTGTGCCCCCATGACCCCTTCCCCCTTTTCTACATATTTAGCCCCCCCCATCCACGCTCCAATTACCTGGTGCTCCCTTGTACTAGTGTTCCCGGCGCATCCCTGACGCATCAATGGCCGCTAGGGAAAGGGACAAAGGACATCTAGTTCCCTTCTCCCTGATCCATGGTGGCCATCTTGTTTTTTTTTTGTTAAATTGAGAAATGGTGTGTTTGATTTTTTTCAACTTAATAAAAAAACACTATTAGTACCCCGGTACAACATGCCGGGATAGTAATAGCAATAAGCCCCTCGGGGCAGGGGCTTTAGTGGGGCTGGTAATGCCCAGGGCTAAATTTAAAGCCCTTGCTTTGCATGACAACAGTGGGGAGCTTTGTAGCATGTAGGACCCAAGACATAGGGGTTTTCTTTTCAATGCTGGCACGAGTTGGGGAAGAACCTAGCATTTAGGCCAGAATCTCACACAAGGTTTGGCGAGTTCAAGGAATTACGAATCATCTAATTTCTGTGCGATTGGCAGTTTATCCATACGAGTTTTCCAATGGCTGTTAATCAGAAACACTCAACCCAGCCAGGCACCTGTTTGGAAAAAGTGTACAATCTCCACCACAAAAAGAGCAATCTCCTTTGGATACACTCAGACCCCATCTCCTGCTCATAGGACCAATCTTTAGAAAATGACTGAGTCGGATAGTCACTTTGTCTTGTATGTCCAATGTCCGCAGCTAGCTGGCTAGACCCTGTTCCAACCTGTGTCCACCCCAAAGATCCATCTCAACACACGCTGGCTAATGATCACCTAGAAAATGCTTCATTCCAATGCTCTAACCCCAAATCCCCCTTGGAACGCTGTGTATATTATACTACAACTAGCACAGCTTTCTTTTGCTAAGGGCGGTGTCTAGAGATAAATGTTCATAATATATTATAATCCTATTATTAGGACATTCATCTGCTTACCCCATGCTCCGTTCATATCAATTCCCTCTCCCTCTCATAGGATTTGCATAGGTCTAACATCTCTCAAACTGCCATCCTCCCCACACCAAGGACCGCATTACCACCACGTCCCCAGAGAAGATTTTGGGGTGGGAGTATTTCACGCCCTACTTTTGGAAGTTTACAGTAAAAGAATCTCCAAGGAGTAAAAAAAAAACAAAAGGAAAAAAGTTCTAATTTATTTCAATGTGAAAAACAGATGTTTGTTGCAGCACATACTATGATGTGCCCAGGCAGTAAGTACTACAAAGGAAGAGGTTTTCTTTTCGGATCAAACAATACAATAAAAGAGCTCTTCTGTGTGCCATG
Organism: Ambystoma mexicanum; assembly: GCF_040938575.1. Classification (NCBI taxonomy): domain Eukaryota; kingdom Metazoa; phylum Chordata; class Amphibia; order Caudata; family Ambystomatidae; genus Ambystoma; species Ambystoma mexicanum. The sequence goes on from NC_090937.1 coordinate 644,443,958, forward strand.
CAGATGACTCTGGGTTGGGCGCAGGTGTGTGGCCAGCAATCAGGTGCACGCCCCTGCTTATCTGTTACTCCCTCTTTGCTTGTGTTGTGAGTATTTGCCAGATTTTACAGAATGAGACCGATCGCTAGGCCACTTATCGAGAGGGCAGCTTCCACCCCATAGCCATTCCTGTGCTCTTCCTACCCATTGCTCACACTATTGCTATCCCTTCTTGGCCCACTTTCTGACATGTGACGTCATCAAAATGACATCTGCGTCAAACCAGGTGCAACACACTTTTTAGGTTCCAATTACTACACAAAGTGGTGCTTGCAGGTGTTGTCCATTAAGCAGCGTAGTCTTGGTTACTCCACATCTCGGCCTTCTTCAGGCTGCCTAGAGAATAGTTTGCACCTCAGCCCTCAAGCACTGCAGAAAGCAGCAATCCCAGTTATTTAGGCACAAATCAAAGTGATAAAACACATTTTGTTCAAATTTAGCACCAGTCCAAAAAGATTCAATTGTTAGACAACGTATTGAGCAGTATGGTAGAAAGTAACAATGCAACACTACGAGGGCAGCATTTGCCATGTATTTATTTATTTAGACATTTGTTAAGCGCACCTAACCAGGGGGCAGCTCGGCGCCCATTAACACTTAATACCCATCGCCCATCCTTCTGCTTTGAACGCTTGGGTTGCTTGGCTGCTCAGCTGAAAAAAAACCTGCTGAATTGTAAAAAGATATTCATGAGGGAGGTGTTTGGCAACAATATCTAAGGAAGCTACTTGTGCCTTGTGTTTGTGTGGGTGATACAAATTCTCAAACTAAAATGAGCCCTCGGGCTGTGTTAGTCAAAGCACCTGGCACTCGCTAGAGTGATGAACCACTCGTCTCGAAGCGTCTCTGTGCCAAATGAGGCACACTTTGTAATCCTGTCGTGGCCGGATACTCGACGACAAAGAAAGCGCTGAGAAGCACAGCTACGAATGGGGAACCTGAAGGACGTGTACTCTTCTAACAAAACTCAGAGTGCCAGAAGAAGAGAGGCAACATTTAACAGACAGTAGAAGACTGCCACGCCCCCTACCCACCAGCCCTCTCCCCTTTGCAGCACACTTCAAGGGCAGACCCTTTTATTATTGGACTGCTTCTTTCTGAATCTTGACCAATGATTGGGGACTACTTTAGTTGGTTTTCTACCTGTTTTTACTTTTCTGATAGTTTACCAAAGAAACCCCACTCCAGGTCAATGTGTAAAAACATTTGTATGGTGAGGATGACACCTTACAGAAGACCCAAGGACTTAATGTTGTGAAGCAAGGAAGGTCAGATCAATAACAAAACCCACCGAAGCAGTGCATCAAGGGGAGTACACCTGTGGACCCTCCCCAACCTAGACAGGGGTCGTCGCCTTGCCCTTCCTAAACTTTATCTCCTGTGGTTCACCCTGTAGCCTCCCTCTCCATAACATAGCTCTCAACCATTTGAGTCACAAAAGCAGGTCAAAAAACCTGATTTTGTTTTTGGCGGGTGAGAGGCCCATTGAAATGAATGGGCCTGCAGGAGGCTTCTCGGATGAGTCCGCTCTTTACAAGGCGGGTGACACCCGCCAAAAGCGTGTGAGTTGAGAGCTATGCCATAACCTCCTATCTGTACCGTTAAGGTTCTTCCAAGCTGTATCCTTTTACTTTATCCCCTTGCTATATATATGCAGTGGATCTCAGATAGGGTTCTATTAGAGAAACAATCTGTTTCCAATCACTCATCTGAATCTGAGGGTGCAAATTAGGGTGCCCACAATCACACAGATTTCATCCAGTGAGGAAACCAGGACTAAAGCTCCTGTGTCTGGTTCCAGGGCAAGCAATATTGCCACGATTGCACCATGAGAAAAAAAAACATGTGTTTGGTAGACCTTTAGTCTCTCAAGATCCAGGCATTAGATCAAAAAGCAGATGCAGTACAAAGTGCAAAAGGCGCTCATTGTACATGTTTTTCAAATTAAAGTATATACAAGGCCGGAAATATAATTAACATGTTACTGTAAAAAAATAAACTACAAATAACTGAAAGAAAACTATCCTACTGCAAACATTTTCTTCCCCCGACTTATGTGCTACATGGTTTATGCACAAGAAAAGTAGCTTCCACTGGCACATTTTGGCCTCGTCAGTGAGCTACAACTTCTGCCTGTAAAGACAACAAGGCTGAAAGGCGTCTGGAGTCACTTGTCGTCACATGACCTAGCAGTTCAGAACCTGACAGCACCTTTTCGGGTGGGTTTCAACTTTGTTGTTTAAGGTTGTTCATCTTCATTACGGACAAGCAGAAGCTAAAAAGTATTTTTCAAGATGACAGTGGATTCCAACCTTTGGAAATTTAATTGAGAGTGATTTTCATTCATGGGGTGTGGGGTAACCAAATGTCCAATATCATCTGGAGAACAGGAAATATTTTGTAAAAAGGATTCAGGGTCTTCTTATTCAAGGAACATCGAAACACACTTCAGATTTCTCGGCTTCAGCAAGCGAGTGTGTAAGTGATGATTTGGGAAAACAAATGTAAAGAATAATGTTGTCTGAGTAAGTAGTCATGTTTAGGAGGAAGTAACATCCGATTTCAGTGGCTCGACCAATTAGTGGCAGTGTGAGCTTAGTTAACAGGAAGATTATTATTTGGCCAAGATCCTGAAAGAACAGATGCTGTATTCCTTTCTCTTCTGTAACGCTCCTTTCGCCAAACATATGTTCTACATAGAATCACCTACTGTTCATTTTATGTCGGGGTCCTTCCTGGCCATTATTGGACCTTTCCATTTATGCGAAAATCTTCTGTCCGATCCTTTTCAATCGTCCATATTACACTTCCATAACCCCAAACTTATCATGCTTACATTGGCTCTCAGTAATAACTAATAATAATAATTCCACTTATAGTTTCAGCATCTTTGCATGGTTTTCGTGGGTTATATATAATGTGGATCCACATTATTTGTCGGCGCTCATGACCGCCTATGGTCATTTTTTTTTTTTTAGCTAGACTTTCCTCAGGTGGGGTGAATGCAATTTTGTAATCTTTTTCTAGTATTTTTAATGCTCAATTTCACCATGGTGAATTTGTAAATAGTATTCTTTTGTAATTCTGGGCATTCTAGTTAAATGATTCTTCTTCCTAGAAGTTATAGGTCTTATATTTTCTACTCTAAAAAAGGCTGGAAGAGACAGCAAAAGAGTTCTTTATTTTCATTTGTATTATAGGTCGGATCTGACTTGGTTTGGCATAACATAATTGGCAGAAGGTAGAAGTTTTGAGTTTTCATTGATCAAGGATGAGTGCCTTCTGTATTTTTGTAAATCTACATAATGTTTTACTTTTGTTTGGAGCTCGATATACAATCACTAATAATATGTTTTCAATGACATGTCTAACAAAAAGTGTTTTGAGATTGTTGTATATGTTTAGGGTTAAATACACAGCTTTGCGTTTTAAAGCTTTGGCGTAATCATTTACTGGTCTTATTACAGACTTTTTGTTCGAAATTGACAAACTAATTGAATTATAATATTCTCATATAAATTGAGGTTTGATAATTGTGGCAGGATTGGTCCTGCCTTCACAGTATTTGCTATGGAGAATGATGCACATTCAGTTTGACCTAAATGTGTAACACAGTATAGACAGATGTGTAACTGATCATCCCGTGGCGTACGCTCCTCAGGGAATAAATACACAACAAGGCCAAGCCACCTTTTGTTTTCTCGGTCAGTAGTTTTTGCATTTACACTAATGTTTTCCATTTTATTTTGTAAAACGACTGTTGACAACACAGACACAGGTGAAGGGTGTATTGTTCAATTTCTAAATTAGGATCTATGTCATTACTGCGAACCCCAGAAGTCTGACGTCCGAAAATACAGCCTTTTCCCCCCTAAACCCCTTTACAACACATACATATGCGGGGGAGACTCCCGCAGCTCCTCCATACTTGTATTATATCCCATACCCACCACATATATATGTGGTGTAAGGGGGGGTCCAAAACAAGTCGGAATTTTCGGCAGACTAAGTTCTAAAGGTGAAATTTTGGTATATTTCCCTAAATTATATTTTGTAATTTGTTTTGTGTTCTTTGGGTTAATTAGTTTGCTACTGATGACATCTTTGCATTGGAACTGAATATGTTCAGTGGGTAGCACCGTCTACCCCAAAGAAACAGTATTGTATATCTAGTAGTTCAATGATAGTTTGCAATGTGCCATGTTCCATATTGTGTATAATTCCTGTTTTTAAGCAATGTACATGTTTCATACCAAATGCTGTATTAATGAGCTCAAATGCCAATGCTGTCAAATATACTATTACATTGTTCGTTAGAACTGCAAGAAATGATATGCCCCTGTACATTTCTATATGTTCACATGGGACAGGGATGTTAATTTTGCCCTTATTCCTAGTGATATAGTATTTATCAACAAATGGCTTAAAACTTTTAAATATCTGTTCGGTAATATGACATATCTCTACACACGCCCGTTGTTTTATGGTAACTTGTGTAGCATGGCTGGCCTCTCCAGTTTCTTGGGCAGCTTCTTCAGTTTGATTTTGCATTGAAGGACATTGCATTTTGTAGAGATGGGGAGCTTATATATGTGTGCCTACCTCTGGCAGTTTGAGGCATAGTGGACGTCCTGGTGTGCCATTGCGGCAATGGTGTAGTGTGGCTTTGTGGGTTTTGGCACATCTGATTCCAAGGGGCAACTTTTGGAAAGGGCTTTTATAGGGTTGTTGTCCCTTCGCTCTACAGACTTTCAAATTCTTTGTGGGCTATCACTGAACCCTACAGAATGCATCCACGTTGAACAGCCACATTTTAAATGTCCATCATAAAAATATTATTCACATTGGAAAACAAATTCAGTACAGCACCTAAATGCCAACGTTTGTGCTGATGAGAAGTAGTTCCTATTAACACATATGAACTACTGCTGAGATCGGAACACAGCCCTTCCTTTGCATTACAAAAACAGCACATGCCCTGTTCATGCACCACTTGTGCACATGTTTCAAATATCCACACAAACGCTGGTTCCTGCAGTAGGTGATTTTACTGATGTGGTAGACTGAGATAACTCTGGCCCACAGACTCATGCTACTGACTCATCAGTGGTGGCTGTTGAAGATTTTCTTTGTAGGGGGTTCTAAATGTTTTCTCAAGATGAGTACGAGTGACAGTGTGTAGTGAGGGAGACACAACCAACCCACTTTCCCCCTCCTGAGAAATCTTTTTTAAATATGGGCTACACTTGTGAATTTTGCAGCAAACAGTTTGTAAACAATTGGGTAAAATGCCATACAATTTGCTATCTGTTTTGAAGAGTAACACATGAAAATATCCAATAGATGCCAAGTGAAAAACAGTGCCCAACATATTTGCGAGTTTAACAAGATATTTGCATATTGGCTGTGAAAGGGATGATTGAATCATCACCACTGTTCCTTTTCTCCTGAAAATCTCTGCCAGAGTCACCTACACCCAAATTCAAGAATTCCTGGAAACACACCACATTCTCAGCCTCACCAGTCCGGCTTCCGCCCTAGATATGGGATGGAAACAGCCCTCTTCAACCTGAAGCACCAACTTGAAGATGCCAATGACTCAGGAAAGATGTCCCTCCTCTTGCTCCTCGATCTATCGGCGACTTTCCATCTCGTTGACCACAAGACCTTATGCAACCACCTGAATGTGGTTGCACACTTCTCTCCTGAAGTTGCCAGTTGGATCCCCTCCTTCCTTGACAACAGCATCTCTAGAGTCTTTTCAGGTGATGCTGTTGCTCCCCCAGGCCTAACTTCTGTGGGGTCCCCGTAAGGTTCATGTGTTTCCCCCACCAGCTACAATGTCTACACAAATCCGCTATTTGAACATCTTGACTCACTGGGAATCTCCTTCACAAACTAGGCAGACGATGCCCAAATCCGTATCCCCATTTCTGGCATCCATGTGCAGGACTCCATTAAAGTGAACACCATCTCTGAAACTAACCACACCTGGATGGCCTTGCACAGTCTCTACCTGAATGATGAGGAAACAGGGCTCCTTCTTGTTGGTATGCCAGCCGGCCTCGTAAAAATTGACCCAGTCTTCCGCTTCTTCCACATTGATGGCCATAAGATCCCCGTCTCCTCATCTGTGAAAACTGAGTGTCCACCTTGACGCCTCGCTCAATATGTTCTTCCAAGTCAACCACGTTACTTCCACAGCTGCCTACGCCACGACGCTCATATGAGCTAGTAGACCATTCCTCTCCTCCAACAATCGCCTCACTGTTGCCCGCGCCCTCGTCAGATCCAAACTGAACTATTGCAATGCCCTGCTATGTGGCACTACTGAAACAAATGTAAACAGGCTTGAAGTTACCCAAAACAACGTTCTCTTAGGTGCACTGGAGCTGAATAAGTATGACCACATCCCTAAAGCTTGATCTGTCCATTTGCTCCTTGTCCGAGAAAGAATGAAATTCAAAATCCTCACAATCGCCCATTGCTGCCTGTGAAGCAATGCCCCTTCATGCCTAGCGCAGAGATTCAGCATACACACCCCCCACCAGATTTTTTAGATCCACCTACAGCCACTGCCTCTTCATCCCAAGATTCATACGCAAAAGCGCTGGGTGATCCAGCTTCTCGGTTGTGGCAGCCGACCTCTGGAACAATCTACCACCTTCCCTTCTATCTGAACCCACCTACCCTTTGTTCAGAAAAAAAGCTCAAGACATACTTATTCAACTAACCTAATGCTGTATGTACCCATCGAATTTATCATGACTGTAACCAGCGCTTACAATGTAAAAAATGTATAAATTCAAAATACAAAGAGAGAGAGAGAGAGAGAGAGAGAGAGAGAGAGAGAGAGAGAGAGAGAGAGAGAGAGAGAGAGAGAGAGAGAGAGAGAGAGAGAGAGAGAGAGAGAGAGGCTTGGTTGGGGAGGGGGGTGAGATTACAACTTGTCTACTTCACTCTGCATCCAAAAAGACTTAAACGTCTTAAACAAGAGTAAATCAAAGTCTTTTCATCTGGATCCCAATCACGTTAGTCACCTTGTTTTGGAGGGGCAGGAAAACATAATTAGTGCTGTGAAATGGCAAAATGTACTGCAGCATTTGCTATGTAAAAACAGGCTATTTCTATTTCACTGACACACACCCTTATTGGTGTTCACATCTCTGTAATCACCGAACCCTTCTTTCACTAACATTCCAACATGGGGGTGCCAATGTGAGCAGGGCAGGATTGGGAACCAAAATTGGCCCTGGACATTTTTTTCCAAAGTGGCCTTATATTTCATCGAACGATGTAGCACAGCGTGTGTGCCTAACCCTTCTATGAGGGGATTGGGAGTATCCACCAAGAAAATGTTGAGTAGGAGTAGTCTAAATCAGTGCATTTAAAGCATGGTTTAAACACGTATGGACTAAAAAGTAATGTTTCAAATAAGTTATGATCTCTCAAAGTAAATTTTCAATGATAGGGGGACCTGGCACGTTCCACATTTTGCAGATGAGAAAAACAAATTCATCAGGTATTAAAGGTGCCCAGACAACATGCATCCCAAATCCATTTCATCCTATTCCCAAGCTGGGAACTGCACACAGAAAAAGGCATTCTCAAATAAGCATTGGTAATGTCAACAGTGTTGGCTTTTGTGTAGGCATGGGAAAGTCATTTGTCAGGCCCTGCCGCGGTGGTATTAACTGGATTGTAGCAGCTGCAAAGTGGCGAGTACCTGTGCATGTAATAGCAGTGCCTGGAGAATGCCTAATATCAAAAAACAAGCTTAAACTGTTGGCTTTGCCAATGCTTCTTTTTAACAGGATTTCAGTGAAGGACAGGCATAGTGCCTATAAATCGAGTGGCTGAAGGCAGACCTAGTTGATATTTTTATTTCATCAGTAGTGCTTTTACAGTTCCAATTCAGTCATTAACTCTCGGGAGACTGCTTTCAAAAAACAATGACAGGCACTTTAAGAACACAGTTTGATTGTAATGCTAGAAAAAGCTAGCTTAAAAACATCCCAGGAGGAGGTGTTTTGGGTTGAGAGTGGCAGGAAGTGGGTGGAAATGGCCATAGGGATTAGCATGAGCAGTCAATGGGTGAGTAAATAACCAAGCGACAGGTACAAGCTTTGTGTCCCAAAAGGAACCATAGGGTCAGAAAGTGGACAGTAGGATTCAGGGATTTGCGGTTGGGAGGGCGAGAAGATCGGCCAGACAGGATCTGTGAATATGACTTAGAGGCGAGTGCAATAGTGGGAAATATATGAGGGGCAGCAGTTTAGTCAGGCCTCCTCCTTCAGTTCCAGCTTGTGGCACCCTAACTCACCTGTAGTGTGACTCAGCATTTCTGATACGGCAATCAAGACACAGTAGAACTTAGACAACAACCATTGTGGGTCCAAGTAAGATTTTCCCACACTAAAGACAACATAGAAATAAGTATCTATTTTGTTTCAAGCTACTGATTCTAAAACCAAGCACAAAACAGTTCTCAGAAAGATAGTACTAGTGCAGGGAAAATATCCCCTTTCTCTATTAAAGATTAAACAAAAAAACCTACAGTATCGCAGGCACAGTAATCCGTACTTGTAGGATGACATCCAACAGGCGTCAGCACACAGCGGGAAAGATTTTTCTCCCCACTGAATCCTCGCTGATAAGTGTTGTGCCCACCCCACGGGCACATATTGTGGTATAGCACCAGGCTGTGAGTGCAGGGTTGAGACTCTTTCCCCACCCTGAATTTCTGCTTGAATGGTGGCAGCCCCTTTCCTCCACATCCAAACGTAGGCAGATCCCAGACCCTAGTGCCAAGATTGAACTTTTTCTGCATTTATGTGTGCTTTTTTTGGTATAGTGCCAACAATACCACTTTGCAGGTCCGGAGCGCTAAGAATGAGCAATACACCATAAGGGAATTGGGGCAGCGGTAAAGGGATGCCAAGTCGAGGCATGACCGTGTGCTTTATCGAAGATCATGTTCTTGAGTCTTCTATGGTAGTACTTGCAGAGCTTAAGACAAGCAAGACTCAAACGCTTTTACAGGAAGTTACCAAACGTCCTTGTCTGTGTACACTTTACACAGATAAACTCTACAAGTCTACTATTTCTGTAGAGTTTATACCAAGAGTAAATAGTCTTGGCTAGTGGCTAACTGTTATGTGACTTTTTCCACAAATAAAAGGGGACTGTATTCTTAACTGCAAAGCTGTAGTAAGTTTAAGAACTACACATCTACATGTCCCGTCTGATTTTAAAATGGCCCTCTTGCAGGCTCCAGAGGTTAAAGTTACACCAGCTTTCAGCAAGGACAGTATTTTAAAGATGCTTGCAATAAGGTGGGAAGGTCTTGCGTATCACCCACTGCCAATGGACCTTTTCAAAGCAAAAGACCAGTCGAGCACACCACAGATTCACATAAGACGGCAAGCCTGCCCTGCAATAGACATCCGGCTTTGCAGCACAGATTCAGACGGCACGGCAGTTTAGCACAGATTCAGATAACCGGGCCAACCTGCCATGCACTAGCCCTGCAGCATCCAACGTCCCACTCCAGGGTTCCGATGCAGAAAAATGCACAATAAAGGTCAAGCTAAAAGCCACCGGAAATCTCGCATCCATCCATATGTTTCACATGCCCTTGCAGGAAAATTGCCTGCATTCCATCTCCTGTGTGATGTTCTGCGCACGGTCGCATGGTGTCCAGGTACGGAACCGCGGGGAGCAGTGTGCCTCGCTCTGCAGAGTATGGATAGGTATATATGTGGATTGCGGATTTGCTTCGGGCATGCATTACTCACGCGGTGTAGATAGCCTTCTAACCTTCTGAAGTGGGGGTGTGGGCGTCAGCGTGACGGGCCCCGCCTGTAGCTCAGACACATGTCTGGATAGTTGGCCTTGGCAGATTCATTTGACTTCTAACATGGGGACCATCTTTTGGTAGATGGTTGTGTCTTTCTTGAATCTCCAGGCTACACACACAGCACCCTTGCATCCTTATCTCAGCCTTGTATCACTCATACCCCAAATTATTTCCACAGTTGTCAAGGAAGCTTATCTGAACCCGTGAAATCGATGCGATTTTCAAGAGCAAAACGCCGGGAAAGGGTCAAAAGAAGGAACAGCAGTGCCACCATGCCCGAGGGATGTGTCCGGTGGGGGAATTTTGCTCGCACCTGAAATGGCAGTAGCAGGCAGAGCCTGAGCTGGCCTCATCATTGGACGGAGCACTCTCAGCAGTCAGCAGGGAGGTCGGCAGACTCGCCCTGGGCTGCCTGCACCTGTGCATGGGATGTGATCATGCGCGTGACTTGAGCACAGGGCGCATGTGGTTGTGCCCCGGGCATTGCCCGCAACAAATGCGCAGGCTTAACTCACGCGCACTACGGGCCGGCACGGCTCCGGAGCAGAAAATGCAGCAGCCAGTGAAGAGCGAACCACCCATGCTGGCTCAGGCCGGCCTGGATGATTTGTTCCCAATCATTTATGTATCCTTCCCCCAAGACTCCCAAGCAAGAAAAGGGGCCCTATGCCCCGAGGCCTACCAGGGAAAGTCCTGGTGTCCCGGAGGGTTAGTCCAGCACTGAATGTGAGAGCATGGGAGCCATCATGGTGGGAAGATGCCTGGCTAGGCTGCATATTATACCAGCACTGCAATCGACACATTGCAATGTCTGTAGTCAATAAAAATTAGGATGACTGGATGTTTATAATAGAATGGTTTCTGGTTGTTCAGTGGTGTGCAGCGTATGATCAAACAGGAGTCAGAAGTGCCTATTGCAACAATCGTTATTAACTGTGACAGGATGGGTGGGATGAAAGCCTATAGGGTGTAGGGTTCCCCACTAAAACACTAGAAGGATAACTAATAGCAAAGGTTTGAGGATGGGAAAACTCAAAGTGATTCAAGGACCCGGCTATGGGGGCACTAATCCTCTCTAGGATTCCCCATTTACAGTCCCCGAAACACTGTGCAGAGGTCACCTTTTCGCTTCACAGTCTCAGGGATATAGCGCCTCCTCATTTCTAGCACCAAGTACTTCTCCCACCCTTGCCACAGGGTACTTGACAGGCCGAGACCTTGAGAGGTGAGAGGATTTGTCCTTGTAACGCACCGGCCACAAGTCGCCCTCCTGAGCTATTGGGTCTTCCTGTTTCTTCTGCCACTCTGAAGCTCGCAGTCAGCAGGATTTGCAATCTCTCAGTGTACGAGATGTCGCTCCCAGCAGCCGCTAAACTCTCCGGGTCCTTCTCTGTGAGTTAAGATCGGTGGCCGTATCAGCCACCTCTGCTGCAGGGTCTCTAGGATGACCGACTACTGCGACTGGTCAATGTTGCTTCTGATAGGCTGATCCCACTTTCCCTTGGATGGTCTGTGGTTGGCATCTCCCCCTTTACAGTTTCCCTTTCGCCAATGTGTTCCTAATCCAGTGGTGGCTGCCTACTAGGCTCTTCTGGATAAGCGTTTTAATGAGGTATTGCGCAGTGGTGGGCTGGCGGCCAAAGGCCTAAACGATTGTGCCGCCATTTTGACTAACATGTCCTGGGTGGATTGCAGGGGCCCAGCCATCTCACTGTTTGCCCGGAGGAGCTAGTCTATCTGAAGGCACGTTAAGTATGTGAACATGTGCAAACCACACTGCAATACACATGCTGCCTGACAAGAGCATTCATATTCTAACAGTGCGTGTAGAAATGGTAATTATTTGTGTTTGTCCTTTCTTCACTAACCCTCAAACATGGATGGCACATACATGTCTGCCCTGAGACTATGGAACACCAGAGTGTCCGCTTTCGCATGACAACCTCGTTTGACTCAACAACAGAAACAGTTGAAAACATGGCTGTTTGGAAAAGTGCTCCCACTATAACAGGCAACACCTTGACACGCAGACTATAGCACCCGCACGCATACTCCATTTTGTGCCCCTCAATCCTTAAAATATATTAAATCATTATAAGTGTTGGCAAACACGGCGGCGTCATCACTATGAACATCAAGCGCCCTCCTGTCCGTTGCCGCCTTCCACACACACTGCGCATAAAGCCGAATTGTGGATTGCATTCAGTCTGCGCATGTCCATCCTCCGTGACCCCTGAAATCTGAAATGGCTGGTGCCCCTCTCTCTCCCGCGCTTCCGCTCACACCTAGAGCTGAATCTCCCCACGTAATCCCCTTTCAATGATTCCCAGCACCTCTGGCCTCCCCTGGAAGGCTTCTCGTCTTTCCTAGACAGGAAGCAGGGCAGAGGTGAGCGGCTATTGTCTGAAGAAATGCTGGAGGAAATATTACTACTGCGCAAGAATCCTTTTCACTCACTTCTTGAGAAGGGTTACGAACCTCCTATCGTATACGTATTTCCAGGGGTTACAGATCTGTACTTGTTAGATAAAGGCAAGATATCAGTGTTCTCAGTCAGGAGAGCCTTGCTGATGCAAATTCTCACGGGCATTCAGTTGGAAATATTCAGTTCTAATGTTCATAGATGACTGCCTCGTGGGACAAATTGCCAAAAAAACACGAAAGAAGGCAAAATGCACCACGCTCAAATGTATGTACCCAAGAGCGAAAATGAAGTCAAATTGCAACCTATGCAGAGCCAACAGCATAAGAAACCAATGTGTTCCCTACTGTGTGGATAAAATGCACACATTCGATATGCAAAGTCAGTCTAGAGAAATTGCTCACGTTTGCACGGAGAACCACCTGGGACTGGTCTCCGATCTGAAACACGCGTCAATTGAGAAGACGTGTCAGGCTCTCTTAGATTAACATGAGCCAGTGGCAGACGGCATCAAGCAGAATGACGTCATTATTATTAGGGCTATCATTATGTACCGTGTGCACCATTATTCACCAAAAGCAAAAGAAAAGAAGACAGATGAACGAAAAGTATAACGCGAGAACAGAACAAGAAAAGCAACAGAAAATGAAAGAAAATTGAAGGAATGATTTAAAAAAAAAGGTAGCTGGAGAAAAAAGGCAAAGACAACCGATTCAAATAGAGGAAAAAACAAGAAGACCGTCACAAGACAAAGAGAATGGGGGGGGGAGAAAAGGGAGTCAAAAGAATAGAGTAAATGGATATCGAATAAATGGTGAGATTGAATAAAAGGAGGATTACGAAAAAAGGTGTGAAAAGAACCGAAAGGAAAGAAACAATGGTAAAGGAGGCAGGGCTAGAAAAGGAGTAACAGAAAAGCAGAGGGAAAAACTGTGCATATCTACAAGGTGGAGGGAAAATGCCACCAGGAATTCGTGGATGGTGGGCTGACATCTGTGCTTTACAATGAATAAAATATGCCAAAGAGACAGTAGTGCAAATCACTACTGAGCACCATGACCGTATAAAGGCACTCCATCTGTGACACGCTATGAGGACAGTGGTGGGGTAAAAACAGTGAAAATGCGGTGGTAATTCCATTACTGCCACATTACAGCACCGCTGAACTACGAGATTGGCGTTACCACCAACTAAAAGTTGGAGGTAAAACGTTCTTCTTACCGCCTAAAATTAGGAGAATTACTGCTGATGTTAATTCTGCCAAAATGATATGTATGATATGATATGATGTGGCATTTATAACACACCTATACACAAGTGTTTCAAGGCACGACAAGGCTGGGGAGGGGGAACAGAGGGAAGACAGAGACAAACAATCTTACTAGGCCAGGTGACATTGAGATCGTGCAAGTGCAGGGGAAGTGGGGAAGGGAAAAGTGCAGGGGGAAAGGAGGAGGGGGGAGTGCAGTACATAGGATAACAATAAAATAAATAAATGATAATAAAATAAACAATAAAATAAATGAAGACAATAAATAAAAGTGCAGCCAGCTGGTAGCAAGTGAACGGGTAAGTGCAGACATCAGGTGTCAAGTGCTGTAAGGTGGCTGTAGGGATAAAGAAACGGTCCCCAAGTGCAAGGGTTGCCAGGGGGGCAGTGCAGGTGTTGAACTGGTAGAGAGGGGACCTGGACCCGAGATCAGAGTGTACCCAGGTAACCAGTGCCATTTCAGCCAGGAGATCAGCAGGGGAGAGGAGGAGAGAAAGCAGAAGCAAAGAGGAAGGTCTTGAGGTGCTTCCAGAACCGGAGATGGCTCTCCTCAAGTTTCTGAGAGGCAGGGAGGCTGTTCCAGAGGGAGGCCCCCGCAGTAGAAAGAGATCTACCACCAACTCGCTGCTTGGAGAAGCGACTAACCCTGAGGGAGTTGGAAGCGGATGAGCGAAGAGCTCAAGAAGGAAGATAGTTAGGAAGAGAGAGTTGAAGGTATTGAGGCCGCAGGCCCCAGAAGGCCTTGTGGACAATGCAGAGGGTTTTGAACTTAATCCTCGTAGTCACTGGGAACCAGTGGAGATATTTCAGTCCTGGAGAGATGCGATCCCTGGGCTTGAGGCCAAGGACAAGTCTTGCAGTCCTGTTCTGGATGAGTTGCAGAGGGCGGAGATTAGAGGCAGGCAGATTTAGGAAGAGGTTGTTGCAGTAGTCCAGCCTAGAGAGAACCAGGGCTCTGGAGATAGTAAGTAGTGGGAGAAGAGGAAAGGAAGAATGCCTCTGAGGTAGTGCAGCTGGTAGTGCTACTTCTTAGAGACGTCAGAGATGTGAGGAGAGAAGGAAAGAGTGGAGTCGAAGATGACCCCAAGGTTTTTAGCCGCACAGGTGGGAGCAGGAAGAGGGCCAAAAGAGGCTGGGTGAGAGAATGACAGGAAAGGAGGGAGCAGGTGTGCAGATGAGGAGAATCTCGGTCTTACTGGCATTAAGGCAGAGATCATTGGTGGCACTCCCTATGGAGTCCTATGGATTCCAAAAACGGCTACTTACGCCCCCCTACCATGATTTGTAATCCTGTGGTAAATCCAAGTGGCGATAACGGTAATTCTGTTTGGTGATATTTTCGGCAGATTTACCACCAGAATCTCGCCACACTCGTAATGAGGTCCTTTGTTTTAAAAAGGCTAAGGTGTCAAGGTATAAAACAGTGAAATCTGTGACTAATCAACTTGCGGGGCACCAGTGGTCTATGGATGAATATCGGTTTCTAAACCATCAATCAGCCCCACACCTCTAGTACACCATAAGGGATCCAAACAGATTGGAAACACAAGCAAATTATAAACCTCCTTGTCCAATTTTGGTAACGTGGATGGAATGGCAGGCTCATCTCCACGAGGTCGTGGATCATTGGTTAGTTGCAACACAGCAACAATACAATTATTACCCAATGATAAAAGAGACTGTCCAGTCAAGGTTGTATAAAAATATCTACTTAATTATCACGACAGACAGTTCTAGCAACACTACGAAATAAAACCCACCCTGTAAAGGAATGTAGCGGACAGACAGTTTTAAGAAAGAAAAGGGATGCTCTCTGGCTACTGACAGAAGGGTAGTCGGTAAAGGCATTAACTGCAATAGTTCAAGGATACTTGGTTTCAACACAAAGGGAGCAATGGGTCGTCAAATGTCATTAAGGGCCTTCTGAGAAGGACCAGGCCGACAGAAACACAATGTACCTTGTGCTTGTAGATGTTCTTGGTGTTCGACAGCGTTGAGTCGGTTTCAGGGCACTTTGCAGCTTCTGCGACAGAGTTCGAGGCGGGAGACAGCTGCGGGTATCTGGCGGCAGGCAGTTCGGTGAGCGAGGCTGGACGGGTGGCTACAGGCTGGACTACATGGCAGCTCAGGGTCAGTAATCATTGTCTCAGTGTTGGACGGCAGGTCTGCAGAAGTTGTTGAGGCGTCTCAGACGGCATTGGTGACTGTGGCGTAACAACAATCAGTGGTACAGTCGGTTGCAGCTCGAGGAGCTCGACTGGCTCAAAAATGTCCTTTATGTTGGAAGATGCTTGTCGGTGCACTCCTCCTAGCTTCTTTGCTGGGCTTGTGTCATCCTTTAATTTGGATGGGCCAAAGCTGAGGAGAGTGTTGCAGGCAGCTGCCTTCTCCTTAGTTTGGTTCAGAAACTCTCTGGCAATTCCCACCTAGGAAGCTTACTTGCAGAGTTTAGCACGGCACACTGTGTGCTGGCTGGGTACCGGTTCTGGAGCTGCTGGAGGGTCCTCTGGATTCAGTATCTCCCTCTGTTCCCTGGGAGATGTTTAGGGGGGGGATCTTGCTTCCCTCTTGGAGGTCCTTGCCTATCTTCACCGGTGGAAGATGTTAGGCAGCCTATACCTTCAGCCAGGGTCCAATGCAGAGTTCTTCTTGCTTCTCCTTGCAAAGTCTTCAGATGATCTGCCCAAAAGAGGGGCTCAGCCCTCTTTTAAAGCCAAATGGGTGACAATGATTTGTGTATACTAAGCCTACCTTAAAGGCATACTCTAGTAAAAAATTTTATTTCAAAAATAGATAGGCCACATTAAAAAAAAAATACTAGCATCCTCCGTTTTAAAACTTCCTATGTAAAATTTTGAGCTATTCAAGCTCAAAATTCGAAAAAGCAAGCACAGGGGCGCCACCATTTTGTGAAATGGAGGCCCTCCTGTGCTGGCTTTTGCTTTTGCGGCACTAATGAAGGAAAAGCCAGCCAGCTGTAGTAAACAGTCTACCGCTGGGTGGCTTTCCCTTCATTAGTGCCGGGACTCGGAGGACGCGGACCGGAGACCAGAGCAGGAAAGCTGCAGCTGAATCTCGGTAAGTGCTATTTATTTTTTTTACAAAAAATAAGCACTAGCTGCGTTTTTTTTTCTAAGTTTTCCGGGCTGGAGGAGCCCGGAAAACTTAGAAATAAAACCGCAGCTTTAAAAACGTTGTATTTATGTTTGCGGTCGCTTTTGAAGCGACCGCAAACATAAATACAACGTTATTGTGTTGCAAAACGCTGCGGTTTTTCGTTCCAAGTTTCTCAGGCTCCTCCGGCTCGGAGGAGCCTGAGAAACTTGGAAAGAAAAACCGCAGCGTTTTCCAACACAACCGCGTGTGTTTCTGCCTGCTGTGGCTATCACTTTGGGTCTCCGGTGCGGAGCACCGGAGACCCAAAGTGAAAGCCACAGCAGGCAGAAACACACGCGGTTGTGCTTACATGCCGCGTAGTGTTTCTACCTGCAGCTGATTTCCCATTTGGGGCTCTCGGGCTCCCCTTGGGGAGCCCGAGAGCCCCAAATGGGAAATGCTACGTTGTCTGCCTGAATCTGCTTTTCCATTTGGGGCTCTCGGGCTCCCCGTTGAGCCCGAGAGCCCCAAATGGAAAAGCAGATTCAGGCAGACAACGCGGTTGTTTTCCGCAACGCCGCGTTGTGTCTGCCTGAATCTGCTTTACCATTTGGGGCTCTCGGGCTCCGGGGAGCCCGAGAGCCCCAAATGGTAAAGCAGATTCAGGCAGACACAACACGGTTGTGTTGGAAAACGCTGCGGTTTTAAAACCGCAGCGTTTTCCAACACAATAACGTTGTATTTATGTTTGCGGTCGCTTCAAAAGCGACCGCAAACATAAATACGTTTTTAAAGCTGCAGTTTTATTTCCAGCCCGGAAAACTTAGAAAAAAAACCGCAGCTAGTGCTTATTTTTTGTAAAAATAAATAAATAGCACTTACCGAGATTCAGCTGCAGCTTTCCTGCTCTGGTCTCCGGTCCGCGTCCTCCGAGTCCCGGCACTAATGAAGGGAAAGCCACCCAGCGGTAGACTTTATTTACTACAGCTGGCTGGCTTTTCCTTCATTAGTGCCGCAAAAGCCAGCACAGGAGGGCCTCCATTTCACAAAATGGCGGCGCCCTTGTGCTTGCTTTTGAGCTTAAATATCTCTAAATTTTACATAGGAAGTTTTAAAACGGAGGATGCTAGTATTTTTTTTTTAATGTGGGCCATCTATTTTTGAAATAAAATTTTTTACTAGAGTATGCCTTTAACCAATCTCCTGTATGCATGAGGTCATAAACAGAGTGCTTTGCAAAAGAAAAGGTAAAGGGGTGAAAACATGTAATACTAAGTCGAACCCTTCTTCCTTTCTGTTGTGGATCAAAGGGTCTCTCTAGTTAATGGAGCTCTATTTGGTTCCTGATTAAAGTGGCAGGTCTCCTTTGAAGCTGCAGCGAGAACAGACTTTCTGTCTCCTGCAAACCAATTCTCGTACCTTCTAAATGGGGTCCCCCTGCGGGGGTTGCCTACTGTAAACACACACTCCCAGACAAGACAGCTCACTGTCATTGATACTTCAGGGCGGGATCTGGTTTCAGGTTGACACAATACATATGTGCATATGAAAGGGGTTTTGGAGTTTCCTGTCTCTTTTGTTAAGCCTCTGCAGCCAGGCCCCATGTGGGCCTGTTTGAATTAAACTTTGATTAGTATGCAAAGCTGCCACCAGCAGCAGACCTTAAACAAAGAGACAGGGCGAATCCATGGATACTTTCTTAGTTAATTAGGCTGGCCATGGCAGGAGGAAGGTTTTGCCCTCCCCTTCTGGGATGACTTAATGTACTCTTGGCTGTCATATCCCAACTAAATACGACAGGGGGGACGGCGCCTGTAGGCTGTGTCCACCCAGAGTGCACGGGTCTATGTGTATGTTTGCAGTGAGTATAGGAAAATGTGTGCGTATTAGCCCCACACAAAATTTCCAGAGGTTTATCTACCATCATTCTATTTCTTTTAAAATTTCAAAAAACCCATGCGAGCGCACACCCACTGTGAAAACATGTAATGCAAGGTCCCAGCCATCTTTCTGTGTGTTGTGGATCAAAGAGTTCCTTTGGTTAATAGAGATCCCTGTGGTTCCTGATTAAAGTGGTAGGTCTCCCTTGAATCTGTGGCGAGACCATACTTTCTGGCTCCATCAAACACTTACTCGAACTGTCTGAATGGGGTCCTCCAGTGGGGATGACTACTGCAAACACGCAGCCCCAGACATAACATTTCACTGTCAATCGATACTAAGGGCGAGAGCTGGCATCAGGTGGACACAGTTGCATATGAAAGGTTGTTGGGGTTTCCTGTCTCCTTATTTAGCCTCTATAACCAGGCATCATGGGGGGCGTTTCAAATTATTTTCTGATTAGTATGCAAAGCGCTGCCACCCGCTACAGGGCTCAACAAAAGGACAGGGCGGATCCACTGAGCCATTGATAGTTAATGAGGCTGGCCATGGCAGGGGTAGACATTTGGCACTCCCCCTTCTGAAGATGCATTGTGTACTCCACCTGTCAGATTCGAACTAAACGTGACAGGGGGTGACTGTGCCTGTATGCTATGTCCACCCAGAGTACAAAGGTCTATGTGTATGTCATGAGGTAAGCATAGGAAAATGTGTGCTGATTGGCCTCACATAGTTTCCATAGGTAGATCTTCCATGATTCAATTTAATGTTTAAAAAAAATATAAACCAGGCAAGCGCATCCCCACAGTGGGGATGGTCGAATTCCTCACAAATTCTACACAATTTGTTGACATTCCCAAACACTCAGTCCATAAAAAGCAAAATATAACTATTTCCCCAATACAGACAAATTCCCACATATCACAAATGTAACCTGGACTCTTACTAACCATTATTTCCCAAGACTCCTTTTAACTGCAGCATGAATGGGAGCTACCTAATATTTAACACCAATGTTGTGAAAGTAGTGGTGTAGTGTGAGTTAGTGGATATGTGAAGTGTGAGGGACTTTCTTTGCATTGGGGAAGTAGTTACTTAGAACTGAGTGTTTGAACCTTAACATTTGCATTCTCAGGATTTTAGATTTCGGACTGAGTGCCCGCACTTTAGTGTTGGCATTGCCAACGTCTGAACCCTTTACCTTTTTATAGGTAGTAACTTTAACTCTTGAGCAATACAAAATTCCTACTCATTTCTTCATTTCTGAGTTGTAAGAGTGTGTGTATGCGATTTTCTTCATGAACATGTGTGTATGTGCCCACTGCGTTTATGTGTAATGTGCTTATGGGTGCTCCCTGTGTGTATATTTTTTGTCAATGTAATGTATCTACATATTGTGTGTGTGTGTGCACAACAGAGTCTTTGAAGTTAAGTTTGTATAGTTTATTCCCCAACTGTCGATTTTCAGGGGAAGGGGGTTTGCATTCAAACAGAAAAAAGTAACTGTTTTTCTTTGGCTGCATCGCCCACTACTTTCACTTCCCCTTTACTCTCTGCTTCTCTACTGAACATGATAGAAATGGTGACAAAGGGCATGTTTCCTTTTAAAGTCCGTGCCAGGTGCTCACAAAGACTTTAAGGTTCTTCACAAGGTCGACCACCATCACATAAAACCAAACGCTTTCCCAATCAGGAGCCAGTGGGCAGCAACAGCACTGCTCGCGAGAATTCGTGCGGTCCTCATGAACATTAGTTGTTCAGCCAAACAAAATACCCAACCAATCACATAACAAGTGCGGGTGTGAGACCTACAAAGCAGATTGTGACACGTGCGGTGCTGACTTGCTAACAACAGAAGCATTAAGCAGGATAAGGCAGCGTTCAAACTATCAAAACGTAAACCTATTAAAAACAATTGCACACAGCTGCGCAACGTTTTAATTTAATGTGGACACCAACTGCCACACCTTCATTATTCACCGTTTACTCCTACATGGATTGCTTTCAAAACTATTTTAATGTAGAGGGGAGAACTGAACTAGCACACGATACATGTGTGAAAGGTGCCTGTCACCTAATACGCGTTCAAAGATCATCAAATACATTTCTTGCAAGAAGAGGAAGCATTTAGAGACAAATAACCGTGTCTATTCCACCTAAAGCACCGTCGCTTCTGCCATCTCCACATTGTATGTTCAAATATAACTGGCCCCTCTAATCTAATTGCTAGCTCTTCATTTTCACAATACCCAGAATCGTATCTCAAATGCTTTTGAGGAAAAATGGCCGATTCTCAGTTTGCTAAACGCTCATCTGAGAAGCATTACATTTTTCGGGGGCCATAAGACATCCCCACTCAAGTTTTAATACAAAAACAGGGACGGATTTCCTGCAAATGAAGAAAGCGACCCACCTGTGCCTGTGCTTTCCCTTGAAAAAACAAATAAACACAACACGAAAAAACTATGGAAGCATTAGCACCAAACTTTCCACATATTTGCTATTAGTTTCCCAAACTTCTCTGTTCCGCGCAGTTTCGCCAAAAAGACATCCAACCACTATAAGCAAAACAACTTTGCAAAAACACAAAGGAACCGAGTTTTAACTTAACCAAAGCTCAACCAGTGTCCTGCTATAAGATTTGCATCCAATTTTATCCAGGAAGTGCACAAACGCTTTGCGCGAATTTTTGTTACCACCCATGAAAGGTCACCCAATTTGGCAGCCCACTTATCTGGCAAAATAAGTGGAACGTTCAAGCCAAATATGGGAAAGGTTCAGCAATGCTTTAAAACCGATAAACACTGCTTAGCACACACCTCGGCCTCCAGAGGCGCGTGTCGCAAACGCGATATTCCCTTTTAAAAGGTACCATAAACGGGCCTGTACCTGCCAGCATGCCCAGTAGGCGTGGATGGACAAACTGAATACAAAAGAAACCCTGCAAGATACACAAAACCTCCCGCACACACCCCTCTTCAGTCAGATGCAGCAGGACTGGAGGGACAAAATGAAAAGAAAAATATTCAGCAAAATACACATGATCTGATACATCAAACAAGCAGCAGGCCTACCATAGTGTCACAATAGTGTCGAAGGGTGGAAGGAACAAAACTTTAAAATATACCATAAAATAAAAAAATATTCCCCAAAACACCCCATAACATCTGCAGCCCCCAAAACAATCCAACAAACAATCTCTCTCTGTCATATATATGTACATATATGGGCTGAAGAGACAAAACTAAATCAAATCTATACTGTGCAATGAAATACATTCCACAAAACACACAAAATGATCTGCCACACAAAACATGCAATTGGGCCATATTGCATGCACAGTTGGGGGAACAAAACAAAATTAAAAGTATTATGAAAAATGCACAAAAACATCCACAACTCCAATATGTATGTAGTACCTACACAAACGCACAGACCCACACACACAGCACTGTTTAGCCACAGACACGGTGACCCAGCTACGCAGTGGTTCTTTGTGAACATTTTCTTGACAAAAACATTGCCTGTGGGTGGGTTGATGTTTTTGCCCTGACTCCTAAAAAGCCTTCCGAAAATATGCTAGGACTAGTATTATTTAATATTCCAACTCTAGGTCTAGAATATTTGGGGAAAAGGCTTGATAGTTGTCAGGGTGAACATTTGAAAAACATAACCGCCTGACAACATTTTTATTGGCAAATGAATCACTGAATACCAACAGTTTGCATGGACCAAACGAATGGAAAAAACAGACAGGGCACCATATGGTTAGAGGGACAAGGAAAAGAGACATATATTGCGAGACAAAAATAAGTCAAAACATATCCAGGGCAGGGAGGCCCAATGAATCCTAAAAAGTAAATGCGACTCACACCATATCAAAATGTAACTATTATTGTGCGGAAACAAAACACATACACATACTATATGTGCCTTACCATGCATGGACCACACAACAGTGGCAGCACACTCATGGAAACACACACATAATAGAAAGATTTCAAACACTTGCACGGCAGGCAGGCACCACAGCACTGCATCATACTTTCACACACTTCCAGAAGAATCCAAACAACCATTCAATCACATGCACACCTTTTGGAAAAGGTGAACACACAAAGTCATGATTGGTCAAGCCCCGGAAAACGCACACACTCAAGAAACTGCACTGAGCAAAACGCTCTCTTTTTATGACAAACCACAAACAGAAAATATCTCTGACTCTGCTGAAGCTTTGGCCAAGTTTCAGAACACTTGAGCTCAAATGAAAGGCTCCCACCAACAGACATCTTCAGGTACATACAGATATATATTTCTTAAACATACATATATACATTTGGATCTAAAATTAACACAGACTTATCAACACGCTTTGAATTCCACAAATACTGCACAATGAGAAGGTAAACTAATAATGTAGAACAGTACGAACTTTACAGATATTCTTGTAAAACACGTACGTGCACTTAGTAAATATGACACAAGTCATTTATAACGCCCCTGTACACGTGTTTCTAAACTGAATGTTTACTTGTTATATAAAGGCATCATGCAAGACAAACTGCGTTTACAAACTTGACAACTCCTATGCGTAAAAAAGTACTTTCCGTGACGGAATAAAGGTCCAAATTCATTGAAAAACAATGCTCTTATCAGAGGAATAGAACATCTGACGCTTAGAACGGTTGTTATCATTCACAGTAGCAGCTGGGATGTATCCTGTGGAGTCATCACTGATCCCCAGCCTGAGATCACCTCCTGTGTGGCTAGGGGAAAGCAGCCGCTACCTCATTCTGACCCTGGGGGTGGTATTATGAGGGAGGATCACATGGGAGGAGATGGCTGGCAGGGAGATGTGGTGATTTCCTCATGAGAGACGCAGCAGTCTTCTCTTTCATGTGAGGAAGAACCTATAATTCCAAAATATGCATGAATTACGGAAAATTGGAAATAGTGAATTTATGAAAGGTTTGAAATAAACTGTAACATAATTAAAATATATATATAATAATTCCTGATGGATTATTGTCATTATACACATCCCTCCAACTGTAAAATACAAAAAAAACCTTCTTGTTAAATAGCCTAGACAAGATATCATTCATAGCTCAGAAGTACCTAAAACACAAATCACATCTCCCATACATGATGATATTGTATTAGGCAAGAATCCCAAACAAAACCTCCTTAAAAACTCTGTTAATCCTATGGACTCCAACTCCCATAGTGCCTCAGGTACTGAGATGAAGAGGGACAAGGAGTTAATGTGGATTATGAGAAGCCCTAAGCACAAGGTACAGACTAGTTTTTCTAGGATGAATCAGCTGCGTGGGACATTTAAAGATGACAGCAATCAGAAGCTGTGTATGGAGCTGGAGAGGGAAGGCGCAGTCCGGACGAAGCGAAGGCCAGAACAGCAGGAAAAGGCAGACGTGCTGGAGCAGACCGCGCTGGAGCAGGCAGGTGATCCTGGGCTGCCGTTTATCAGCCTTTGGTACCAGCATGGCGAGAGACCCAAAGGAGCATGGCAGACTCCAGGGGGAAGCCACGAGGAAACCGGCAGCAGCGAGGAAGCTCTACCGGGAGCGATGAAGGCAGGAAGCAGCCATGTTACCTGTTTGTTTGTTTATTAATTTGTAGGGCGCACCAAACCCTTAGGTAACTGGGCGCAGAGCATAACCACAATACTTAAAGCTTAGTTACAGGCATTGAGGGGTAGAGAAAGGCTTAGTTACAAATGTCGAGAGCTACAGGTAGGAAACGTACATACACGTAAACATACAATTGTGATCATTAGTCTTAATGGTCGTGAGGGTGTTACGTCTGAAGCTGTAGTAGGACTGATCCCTTCTGAACTCAACTGGTAGTGCATTCCAATGCTAGGCTACTTTTACTGGGAAGCTGTTGCCTCCTGTTTTTTTTAGTCTGAATCTAGGTATTTGAAGGCAGTAGGAATTGGATGTCCTAGAAGGTCGTACAGAAGTTTTCCTAATTATTCTTTCCTTTGGGTATGTAGGGGCTGCGTTATTGAGACATTTGAAGGTTAATGACACAGTTGTAAAGAGGATCATATCGCACATTTTCAAGCAAAGATGGTTTCTCCTAGTAATGGATATATGCTCTCTAGTGGGGAGGTTCAGGGCCATTCGGAGTGCATTATTTTGCAGTGTCTGTAGTTTGTTGATGATGTATTTGTTGGCTCCTAGGTACAGAGCATTGCAGCAGTCCAATTTTGATAAAATGAGAGCATTAGCTAGGATAATGCAGCTTGCTAGTGAGAGGAAGGGTCTATATGCTCTAATAAGTTTGCCGGTGTAAGCAGTGGATGAGGCCAAGGAGTTTACCTGTTTTTTTAGAGTTAGCATGGAGTCCAGATAGAAGCCAAGTGTCTTCACTTCTTTGGCGACTGTAATTATATTGCTATCAATGTTGAAGGCGCTATAGTTAGTGTCACTTTTTTTAGGTTATTAGCCGAGCCAAGGATCAGGAAATCCGTTTTATCGTCATTCAGGCAGAGGCAATGGGTTGCCATCCATGCCTGAATGAGAATGTATATTTCGTTTACTAAGGCTGTATCTGAAGGGAATTTGCCCGAAAGGGGAATGAGGATCTGGGTGTCATCCGCGTAATTTGTATAGGTGACACCCAGTCTGTCCAATTTGTCAAATAGAGGCTTAGTAAAGATATTATACATGGTTGGTGAGACACAGGAGCCCTGTGGCACACCACATGTTGTTTGAATTGGGTCTGCTGATGCTGAAGTGGAGAAGACTCGCATATTTCTATGGTCTACAAAGGACCGGACCCAGGCTATGCCTTCACTCGAAAAGTGGGCAGCCGATGCTAGGTGTTTGCATAATACTGCATGGTCCACCAAGTCGAATGCTGCCGACAGATCAAGGAGGAGCAGCATCGCTGTGTTTCCTTTGTCGTTAAGCTCGTCAATTCGGCTGTAAGGTCTATTAATGCTGTCTCCGTGCCGTGCTAGGGTCTGTAGCCCGATTGGCGGGAGCCTAGAAGTTGTTTGGTCTCAAGGTAGTTCTGAATTTGAAGATAGGCCACTCTTTCTATTATGTTAAGGAGGAATGGGACCGTTGTGATAGGCCTGTAGTTTGTTGGGATGGAGGGGTCTAAAGTTTGTTTTTTGGGAAGGGGTAGAACCCAGGATTCCTTTAAGCTACTTGGTACAGTATTGGATGAAAAGGAGGCATTAATGAGTTTAGAGATAAAGGGGGCTAGGTCTCTGGCCGCATCCCTAATTACTTTGGCGGACAGTTGTCTCCTTTACAATTCGATGGTTTTAGGGATGCAATGATTTTTTCATTTTCCAGAATGGAGACTTTAGAGAACTTAAATGGGGCCAAATCAGGCTTGTCATTCGGAGTGGTAGTGGTTGGTATTTCGGCAAGGGGGAGAGAGGCGTTTTTGCTGCAATTTTGGTTTGCAGTGTTTTTATTTTATTTGCTAGGGCATTTTGAATGCTAGTGCACCTTTGCTCGTCTTTAGGTACGTTATCCAGCAGAGGTATGGATGATTCTAATTCCCGAAGGATCACAAACAATTCCTTGGTATTGGAGCATGCTTTTGAGACTCTTTCGTTAAAGACTTCTTTTTTTGTTTGTATAATTTCTTTCTTGTAATTATTGGTGCAGAGTTTTAGTTTTAGTTTATTGAGTGAACTCAAGACCAAGAAAAGAGCTCGAAACTGATCTGCCAAGCGTGGGACACCATTCTCACATTGGAACTTCTCCACAGCAGAGTGCGGGAGGTCAGGGATGCAGTGAAACACTGGTGAGTTGGTCTAAAGATAATGGAAACCCCTAGCCTCTGAACATTAGCAGCTATATAGAAAATCTGAGCAGAGTCTATTTCACCTACGAGAAAGAGCAATCATTCTATAGACTTAGAGACTTGCTTGGGTGCTACTCTATTTAACTGGCATTTCCTAAGCCA
This sequence comes from Ambystoma mexicanum, assembly GCF_040938575.1. Lineage (NCBI taxonomy): Eukaryota > Metazoa > Chordata > Amphibia > Caudata > Ambystomatidae > Ambystoma > Ambystoma mexicanum. Next base: position 644,470,478 of record NC_090937.1, read on the forward strand.
TCTTCATTTTCCATATGCATACAGCATCAACTGCACATTCATAATTTCCATTCTCCCAGCAAATTACGCACATTTTGCCCTTACCCAATAGACATTTGCCCAAATGATGCATGATGCATGGTTGCTATTACTGTGTGTTGTGCACTTATGAAAATAGCTTTTGTGGGAAATGTAACGCTCCTAATAGACTACTTTTTCACAGTACGGTACCATTTGTGGAATTAGTTAAAAAGATCATAAAATGACAAAATTAACGTTTACAGAAGGTGTTTGCATTATGTGACAAATGGAGGGAATTTGTCCTTTATTCCCAGGGGGGTGCCCTGTGAGTCTAGGGAGGTGAGCCTGCTCCCCAACACCCTCACCGGGAGAGACTCCTCTTTAGGGGAGAAGGACTCCCGTTACTGTGAGAAATTCCCTAAAGCTGTGCACACCATGGTCATATATGAGATGCTCAACAATTCTAGAAATGATTAAACCTCAAGACTGGGACGAAGAACCAATTGCCATAATGACAGAAACTGTTAAAGCCCAAGACTGGGACGAAGACACACTTGATAGACATAATTATCATAGAAGAAAAGAACATATCCCTTTAAATCCAGATATTCAATTCACTGGGATGAATACGTTAAATAATGCATACTCGACGAGAGAGAGAAAAGAAAAGCCAGAGAGAGAAGAGCATATATGCAGACGAGGGAAGGGCCCGACCTGCATAACACCAAGCAAGAGAGAGGAATGCTTACAGCGGCGAGGGAAGATCCCGAGTCGCTTAATACGTGCAGGAAGCAGGGTGAGCATGAGCAAGGAAGCCCGCAAATTTCAAACTTGCCCAACACTGGAAAGTGGGACGCCAGAGCTACGGTGAGTCCTGAGTGAGAGAAGCTGGCGAGAGACAGACCCAAAATAGAGTGGTAGCGAGACCACAAAGGCTCTGTGGACCACACACCTTCCCTGATACCACCGCAGGTATCTCCCAACAGGGTGTCCGGTCAGCCCATGAAACGTTGAGACACTGAACAGAAAAGGAAAACCGAGCTAGAGGAAGCCGACGGAGACAAGCCGATGACAGACAGAAACCAGAGAAGCGGTAACAGGGGTAAGAGGCTCCTGAGGACATTCCTCTTCACACGCAAAGGTAACGGGGGAAGGGCGAGAGGCCTTGTGGGAATCATCGTGCAGTGCAAATCACTCATCTCAGTGGAAATAATGAGAGTTAAATTGGTAGTTGATGAACTTAAAGCGTTATGATACAAGAGAAGAGAAAGAACATTCTCAGAACAATTTCAAAGAAAGTAGTCAATTAAATCAAACACAGAATCAAGGAAACCAGAACAAGTGGAACAACAGACCCCCAAAAGGGAATCCCAAAGAGAAGGAAAAAGGCAAGAGGCTATTTGAAGAGTTACAGGAATTTATTAGAGGAATCAGGAGAGACGATTTAAGTATTTTGTAGTAATCCATAACCAGACGACTCATACTAGAAATATCCCCCCAGCCCCTGCGGCTGGAGAAGGGAGCCTTTATCCTGGTTTGTGTTAGTTCTTATAGTGGTAGGGTCAGTGAGGTTAGCTTTGGACAGTGGACTCATTTCTAGTTAGAGTTAGAAATATAGGCAGGGATCACCCATAGTGGAAAGATGACCCTTATAATTGTCTTTAATAATCTTAGAAAATTCCCTCTGAGAGTCGGTGTCCTTCTGACTCGCCAAAATTATTAGCAAGCAAATGTACACTGGTGAACTTTTGACTGCTGTGTTACACCGTGCTTAGGTTTTGTACCATTTGCAACCATTTAACCAGATGTCCTAGCACATATATTAATCGTTTGATGCATGTATACATTTGAACAAGCCTAAAAAGTTTTATCCCAGTAGCTAATCTGTTCTCTGGATAAAAATCAAAATACGTATTAAAAAATGCTTAAGAACGGTATACAAAAACTAAAGAAAGAAAGAAAAGCAAGTTAAAGAAAGAAAAGCAAGTTAAATGAGACGGGTATCGAAAAAGGTTTTGCAATTTCAAAGAGCTACTCATCAGCGCTACCACGGTAGGAGAGTATGCCAGCAGCTGCAAGATAAATTAACTAGAAGGAGCCCAGGGAAGCAAAGTCACTACAATTCCACACAGGACAGTGTACACAAGGGGTGGGAAGGAATAAACTAAGAGGCAGATGAATGAATGAATGAATGAATCAATTGAAAAAAGTAGACTTTGAGTGCTAAGCACCTCATGCCAATTTTTCATTTTCCCCGCCTTTTATTTGGGATATTTATATGCCGTCACCTCATTCTGACACACAGCAGTGTGATGTCATGTACATTTGTATATAGGAATGTATTGCTTTCTCTGCATACTCAGAAACTAGATGTATATTTTACAGACAGCTCCTATTTATAAGACGAGTGTGGCCCAAACACTATATTTGGCAAGCTTCCCCAATACTGAAAAATGCTGTTTAAAGATGACCATGTCTTATTTTTAAAATGCCCATTTCCAACACTAGCCCTAAAAGTGATCATGTTTTTCTACACATGTGACCAATCTAATGCAATAATTACAGAGTATCACTACTAAGAAAGAAGTACATTAATTCCTACATTCAGCTGAGAGCCTTCTTTGGGGTTTCACAAAGCTACGTTTTGTGCAGTTTTCCTTGAAACTTGCAAATGATCCCAGCTTGCTTCGATTTTTCATGGAATACAAACATGCTATCTGCTAATCAAATACGTGGCTGTGCTTTACATAGTTTAAAAGTAGTAATAATAACAAATATTTTATTGTGATTTAATCCTAAATTAGGATTTTACACAAATGTAACAATACACAAAAATACATAAATATACTAATGCATGAATTGACCATCTGAGATTCTAAATCGCACCATGACGATCTACTAATCGATGTTGCTCACAGTACAATAATGCAATAGTGCAAAAATAAAACAGATAAAACAGATAGGGCAGTGAGATAATAAAGACAAGATAGTGGAACAATAGAACAGTGGGGCAATATAACAATACAGGTGATTTACACAACAGCAACATGGCCAGGGATATGTACTTAGATCACTTTCACTTTCCACATTACCAGATGGCAACTATCTAGACAACCGAGTCACTAGATGTTTCGTGCTTCATGCAGATTTTAAACCAGTTGCAAAGTTTTGACGCGAGACCATATCCTGAAGAGAGCTAGCTGGAACCCCAGGGATTCAGAGTTCAAGCAAGTGTCCCCAAACACCTCCTCAGTTATTGCCTCACAGTTGTGAACCCATTTCCCAAGTGCACACATGTATAATGTTCCCCATTTAGGACAAAGGTTCACAACATGCCTAGGTGTTTCAAGCATTTCTACGGTCTGCCATATTCGACAGCACCTAGACTCAATAGGTACCTTCAAACGAGGACCAGTAATAGCCAGCACCGGGAGCTGATTTGTCCGTAGCCCTAATATAAACTGCCTTACCTCTGGTGCCGGGCATAGCATCAGGTAGGGTTGAGGTTTTCGATATCTATAGATAACATGCAACACAGCCTCATACCCACTTAATTTAAACAGGTGGTTAGAGTTCATGCTCCAATCCCACCTTTTGAGCTTTTGTTCAAAGGATCTTTTTAGGTGGATATAGGGCATGTGTTTCTTTAGGGTGTAAGACCAATCAATCTCCTCAGAGAGAGATTCATTAAGATGTTTAAAGTTAAGCCCCCGGGGGTGCTTCTCTACATCAGAGTTGTCCCCAGCCAGTTGCAACTTTTTGCATGAGGGAGCAGAGCAGGTTTCAGGAAGAATATACCTTGCGCACGCAGTGCCATGCCTCTCAAATGATTTTAAAGTAGTTCTGCAATACTTTAATATGGAGGATTCCCAGTCAGTTACACAACTGTTATGTTTGCCTGATCAATTTAAAATGACCTCTGTTAGTTCTGCACAAACGTTTTTAAAGCACCATACATTAGTTCAACATTGTACAAACAAAAGTCAAAAGCATCTGAGCCACAGAGACTATGCATATCTTGACAGCCATTTTAAATGCGAGAAAATAAGCCCCACCGTGACTTTCGGGCATTAAAAGAGAATCATGGCTCAGGTCAGCACCCAGCTGATCAGGGTGCTCTCTGAGACACAATTGAGAAGACACCAAGGAAATGCAAGTACTGCTAATCAGTACTCGGGTACTAAAAGAGAATCATGGCGCAGGTCAGCACCCAGCTGATCAGGGTGCTCTCTGACACACAATTGAAAAGACGCCAAGGAAATGCAAGTACTGCTAATCAGTACTCGGGTACTAAAAGAGAATCATGGCGCAGGTCAGCAACCAGCTGATCACGGTGCTCTCTGAGACACAATTGAGAAGACACCAAGGAAATGCAAGTACTGCTAATCAGTACTCGGGTACTAAAAGAGAATCACGGCGCAGGTCAGCGCCCAGCTGATCAGCGTGCTCTCTGAGACACAATTGAGAAGACACTAAGGAAACGCAAACACTGCTAATCAGTACTCGGGTATTGTATATTGTTGAAAAAAATGGTACCGTTTAGCACAGTATTTGGATATATTGTTAACCTTGTATTGCAATTTACAGAGCAAACGGTAAACATTTCTTATTGGCAAGAGCATGCTTTCTAAATACTGCATTGAGACGGGTAAAACAATGCTCTAGTCACAAAGGAACCTAACACAGCGCTCAGTCCATTCTCAAAGATGTGATGGTACAGGGCTTGAGCTCAAGGATTGCCTGCAGCTCCAACCAAATGCCAGGCCCTGCTCACACATGAAGTTGGATCACAAGCAAATGAAATCCCTCCAAAAATAATTCCAGGATGCGACCTATCAAAAGCTGGAAACTATTAGAAACCCCAAAAGGAAATTCCAAAAGAAATTCTTTGAAATGCAAGCCCTGTTACCAGATTCAGAAAGTGGTTGAAGTGGGCGAGAGCGGTTGGGCGCGATGCTCCTCTACTTTTTTTAATCAGGTTTCACCATTCCTATACTATAAATTTAAAAAGCAACCGTTTCAACCGGATTCCTAAATGTATTGTGTAACTGTAAGAAAGGCAAGAATTGTATTAATGAGAAAGATTGAACGTCATGTGCTACGACCACCTGTTACCTAAATACAGTTTAAAAAAAAAACATTTCAGAATGGTTTTGTTTTAAAATAAGTGTAAAAAGAAGTTGAAACCTGCACTTCAGTGCACTACGTCCAGGGTAGGTGGGAGGGGTCGATTTAGCATACCCCTTAACAGAAGCATCTAGTGGGTGAATAGAAAGGGTGGGGGGCGATGAATGAAGCGAATGGGGGTTGTTTAAAAGGCATTTATATAGAGGTGGGGTGGAATGCAGGAAAGGCCGCGGGACCCAGGTATGGCCTCCGAGCCAGGTTTGCCAGTTCCAAGCTTAACAGCTCCTGCCAGTCCTGGTTTTTGCTTCCAATTGCATTCTGGAACTTGACGTTTTGTTTTTCCCATTGCAAGGGAGGGCCTAAAAGTCCTAGCATGCAGTGTGGAAAAAACCAGCACTGGCTCAAAGAGTCTGAATAAAGCTGGGGAACTTGGCAACTGTGGTATGCCGTTTCCATTGCTCGTGGGATCGGGCATGGTGATGGGTTTTGTGCGAGACATGCGGGCCACCAGGAACACCACTACTTCTTTTCTTAAGCTTCGAGCACTGGATATAGACCCAGAGAGAATAAAAACCCTCGAAAAATAATTCCAGAATACAACCTATCAAAAATTGGAAACTATGAAAATATCCCAAAAGATTAATCCAAGAAAAAAACAAATCATTTGGTGATGCTTTGGGAATACCATATATTTGAGATAGAAAGACCGACAACAACCTATCCAGCAAGGCAATACGCTAAGCCCTGATCTAGCAAATGGGTCCCTTTTATTCTCTCCAGGCCAATTATAACCAATCAGCATGGTGGAGCTTTCTTAGGTGACTGGCTATGTGACTGGCTATGTGCTACCAATCAGGAGCCACCTGGGTGAAGACATGTTAAGTGGCCGACTATGTGCATCAAACCAGATCAAAGGTGAAATATGTGCAGGGTCTCCGACCAATTAGAAAACAACTACACTCCAGTTGTGATGCAATTGCTGATTTAGGTCACAGGGTAGCAGCTTTGTATGGTCAGTGGAGATCACTGCAAGCTATTTGTATGAAACATTGAACAATGGTTTTAACCTGCAAGCATGTGTACATCACATTTTCTAGCAACACAGTGACAAAAGGCCTGGGTATGGGTCTGGGTGAGACCCCCACGGGGTTCCACTTTCATGATGGAAGCTGGGTGGATTGACACATTGGGGCTATAGAATCTGTTGGCATACTCTAACACTCCTGTGCAGTAGACAACTTTACAAATCAAAACAGATGGACTGTGACTGTAACCTTATCAGGCTCAGACGAATTTCACCTGACATCAGAAAGCATTAATACAAACGCCTCTCTGTGCAGAAGAGCTGCTAAACATAAAGGGAATATGTTCGCAAACTGATAAAAACATTGTCATTTTGATGGTCCTTAAAATGCATTAATCAGAAATTAATCCAAAAGCTGCAGAAATAACCTTTATTAATAGATGAACAGATCACCAAGTTTGTGTTAACTTTCTTGGTTCCATTTGTTTTTTTATTTAAATGTATTCATTTTGCCTTTTCACAGCAGCATATCGAAAAGCAGTGAAAAACACACACGTGTCCTCTTGCTACAGCCATTTAACATCCTCAAATGCATTACGCCGCTTTCTGGGTGTGCAAATGCACGTGCAAGATAATGCAACATATCACGGCTCATGTTTGTGGGCTCCAACGTGAACATGCCCAATAAGTTATAATGTGTAGGCACCGCAGAGCCTGTCCAATCTTAGCACGCAACGCCGCAAGCATGGGCTTTCCATCTCCACCCTCTAGCAGGATGGCTTCAGGTCCGGGGGGGGGGGGAGAGGCAAGAACATATTCCAGAAGAGTTCCCTATGAGCAGTGTAGGTACTGCCTCATTAGCAACCTGACATTCTCTGCCGACACCCACATAATCATCGCTCTTCTCCATAGGCCGATTGTTGGAAGTACCCAAGCCTTCCATGCATGACTGGCAACCTTTTGACAACTAGAAATAAAAGGGCACTGAACTTCCTGTCCATTTCATGCTTTATGCTCTCGGGAATCACAGCACAAGCAGCACAGGGGAGTGTGGCAGGGGTCATGCCTATAACCATGTAGAGGAGAAGGGGCGAGGAAAGGAATCCTACCAGGGCAATGTCAGAGCCGGACCTAACCCTGTGAGCAGGGGGATCAGGGGTTTAGGGCTCCCGTCGCTGGCGCCCGGTGTGCATGCAGTCATGTACGTACATTGGTACTTCTTTCCCTGACCCAGTGCATATCAGCCTCCTTGATGGCTAGGTCTCTTTTGCTAATCTTTCTGGTGATTCCTCAGTATCATGGCATTCAAAGCGGGCAGATGTACTAGCGAAATACCCAGAGACTATAGCTACCAGCAGGCAACACCCTCCCCCAAACCGCTGGAATGGCTAGTGGATCTCGGGGAGCAACCCCTTCCAGACACCAACGAGGATCATAAGCATCACAATGCAGTAGGGTTCAATGGCCAAAACACAGCCACGACGAGAAGGAACGAAACAACTGCCTTGCAGAAAATTGACTTTCCTCACCTTTCCTGGAGACGAATGAAGGACCCAACGCCTGCTATAAGGTCCCCTGGCTGCCCACAGAGAAGCTGTGGTGCAACAGAGGCGCTGGATCCAGCAGAATGTGGCACAGCAGTGGGAGAGACCAGGGAACACTCCACGATCCATATGGACCAGTAACTTACCTGATCCATTGCTGGCTGGAAGGAAAGGGAGGCTAAAAGGTTGGCAGGTTATGGGATCTTATGGCAACTCCCATGAAGAATTCCAGCCCGCAAGGCAAGGAGAAAGGAGGAGTTTGGCTTAGACAAGGCAGACACTCGCCCAGGGACTCAGAGGACCCACTTGGAGATTAGAGAATTGTCTAAACAGGAAGGGGGGCTTTAAAAATCCAGGAGAGTTGGTCTTCAGTTGGAAGTGTTCGGGTGAGGTCATGAAACATGCAGGGTGGCAAGAGACCACAGAGGAATGTGCAGCAAATTGAAGAGCGTACTGGCATGTTTGGAGAGAGTGAAGGTAAGGTGATGTGACTGAGAACGTGTTAACAATGTTGTTGTATGTCTGTGTGCGTGAGTGAGTGAAGGTGAGAAAGAGCTAGAGAAGGTGTAAGATCAGGAGGCAGATAGGAGGAGTGTGACGCAGAGTAAAATGAGGAGATGTGTAGAGACAGGCGGAGAGAGAGAGGAGTGGTAAGACCTGGAGGAAGGAGGTGAGCAGAGAAAGGAGGAAAGCAGAGAAAAGAGGAGTGGGAGCTGAAGAGAAGGAGCAAGGACCAAAGGAAGAGTAGAGAGGAGAAGTGGAGGCAGAGTGAGAATAAGTGTTGCAAATACATAGCAGAGAGGTACAGAGGTACAGCAAGACGATTGGGCTACCCCTGGTTTGATCCGTCAGCAACGCATAACAGCAGTTCCTGCTCTAGAAAGTCCCAGAGTGAGAAATATCGCTGCGGGGGCATTAATGCCTCCAACTAGCATGGTCAGTTTAGACAGCAGGGGAACCCTTTTTCGAGTGAAACAATACTACCTATAAACATTTGAAAGCAGGGAGCCGGGACTAGGAGATGGCAGCCCCCTTCAAAGTTGAGGGCAAGCATGCATAGACTTGGAGCCACAAATGCCTTTGTCTGATCTTACTGAAAACTGAAATTATATTGATAGTGTTACGCAAGTTATTGACAACCTTGTCACAGACTCAACATCAGTGACCATTTAGCTACAACTGTGAAATATTCCATCATAACCTTCTGTAATGTCCGCAGTCCAGTACACTCCCAGACTATATGACAGAAGCCAGCAGGCAACATTTGCAAAATTCAGCACTATTTTCCACATTAAAGTGAGCTTTAAGCACTGGGAGATAAAAGCTCCATCAAGGAATTAAACTGTAGAAACTTAAAGCACATTTTCCTGGCCACCTTTTTTGAGTCACTGCACATTGCTGCCCAGGTCTCATATTCTAGGATATCACAACCCTGACATCAACATCCCACCTCTGTATACATTTAAGCTGTACCTGCCTTTCTAGTGACCTAACTGCAACATAGAGCACCGTCATCCTTTTGCCACAGCCATAGAGGTTGCACAGTTGTAACGATGCCCAACTGCAGTGGCTGCAATGGACAGCCAGGCCCAGTCATCGTAAACTATGCAGCGGTAGCAGCAATTTTAACAGGGGTCTGCAACCTTTAGTGCTCCAGATGTTTTGGACTACAACTTCCATAATTATTAGCTAGCTATAAAACTAGTGCATGATCATGGGGGTTGTGGTGCAAAAGATTTGGAGAGCCGCAGGTTGCAGAACTCGGAATGATAAGAATTGACACTTGCCACTCTGACGGTGCTGACAAAAACACAAAAAGAATCTACCATTCGGATCTAAACCGCCTATTGACACACAACCATTGATGCACCAGGGTCCTCTACCGCGTGTATGTTTAGCGCCTTTAAACACTCTATTTGCCTGTATTGGTATGTGTCTGATGTATAACAGGCCCTTAAAGAACTTTCTATTTAGAAATCTCCACAATTCCTGCATTGTGACAAAAGGTGTTGGGAATGGAAGTGCTAATGCTCTGCCCACAGCAGATTTTGTAATATGTGTGGTTGAATTACTTTACAAATCATTCAATTGTGCCTATTGAGCTCTTCTCCACTTCCCCAAGCAATAGAATGTTGACGCTCCAAGGCTACACAAGACACCCTAACTACAAAAACCCAGCTTGAACATAGACAGGATAATCATGGGCAGGATAATCATTGGGATAGACTGAAAAACATTATTCTGCGAAGTATTATCATTTTTGCTAGTGCAACATGCCCCGTTGTGGACGTGTCCCTGCACCAGCTCTCAACCGAATTCACCCATAATCATTTTACTTTTGAGTGACATTGATTGTGTGCATTTTGGGTAAAGTAGCCCAAAGTGAACCTGGAGACGTAAGTGCATTTCTACAGTGCAATGTTTGTGGAAATTTGGAAAACAAGACATTATAAGCAATTTTGTAGAATACATTAAATATTCGAACAATTCTGATGCCAAGGAATCAACTGTAAGCACAACGCCAATTGTGCACCATAGGTCAGTCTAAATTAAACCAGTTTTAATATTGTGCCAGGATATCAGGCAGTACACAGTATTGGGTTTGGAAGTACCATAATATAACAGAATGATTTACAAGGTTTTATAACCAAAATGCCAGGTTACATCAAAGTATACCTTAATGTTGTGCAAATGCTGCAGGGGGTTGTCAATTAAGAGGGACCTGTGTTGCTCGATTACAGGGAGTAGCAAGTCATAGTTACTACCTGCCAGAATGTGTAAATTTGCCATGGCTCGCTTAAAAACTGTAATGTTCAACACAATGTGCCAGCCTGCAAGCTAAGCATAGCCTTGCCAGTTTCAAATAACCCTACTTAATCACAGTCAACATGTCAGTTCCAACAGTGCCATGCCATCCTTGCCCAACCCTGCCCCTGTATGACATGTTCTGATGTAAGTGCAGCCTCAAATCCACCAATAATACCATCATATGCCTAGTCAGCCACCATATGTAATGTATAGCCTTGCAGGGTCTGCAGTAATATGCCAAGTGCTGCTTCAAATGTCACAATACTGCCATTTTATGGTTAGTAGAGCCACAATATGTAGGGTAAAACCCCCAAAAAATCCAAACTCAAATGTCACAACACTGCCAACACCCAGAGCACAAGCTCCATATCTGAAATCCTGTTTCCACTATGCTGAAAACAAGCCGTATCTGGCAACCTTCCCTGCACCATCAAGACTGAAAGCCTCATACCTCACATTCTGCCGCCACCACCCAGTGCACAAGACCCATAACTGGCAACCTGCCCCTCCATTACCAAGATTGCAACCCCATACCTGGAATCCTGTCCCTCCACCACCCAGAGCACAAGACCCATGACTGGCATTGTGGGGTAAAAATACAGCCCCAGGGTGACAAAGATGGAGAGGCCATGCTAGGCCCCTATTGTGAGAGTGTAGCTGGCTAATGTGGAGTTCCATTGAAATATAAAAGCCAGTACAAAACAGTGATTTCGACATAAGGCCTAGTGAAATGGAAAGAAATTATGTAAAACTGCAGTAGTGCACGTGGAAAGAAAAGACACATCTGAAACACTGCGCATTTGGAAGATAAAAAGGAGGAATGATGCCTGACATTTAAGAAATAAAGACAAGTGACAGATTGCCTTTATCAGGAATAAAGCGACTTAATTTCCACCATATAAAATGACAGCCTGTAAAGAGAAAGGCCCATTTCATTTCTGTAAAGTGAACACTGGTTTCCTATGTTAACTGTGGCCTATTTTTGTGCATAAGATTAATAATATATTTACCTCTGTTCTAATATAATGGAAAAGAAAGATTGTATATATGAACAGCAGGCGTAGATATAATGCTAAAATGTTACATGTAGGCACATCTTGTCGATTTAAAGCTGTATTTTGTCAAGTATGGATGCAGCTGGTGTTTTCCCCACTGAACTGAAAGGTCTGTGCATTTGAAAAGTTGACCTCAAGACCTTTGGCTGACGACCTCTAGGAGAAGAAGGTCTGGTTTTCAGTTTAGATGCTAAGATATACAGAGATCAAAATTATGGGATTTGCAGATAACACAGCCAGCAGAAATTTCCTTTAAGGTCAGGTCTCCCCATTAACTCTGCATTAGCTTAAAACAAAAACCTTTGAAGCCCTTGAGGAGAGGGCATGATCACATGGGCCAGCCAGATGTCCTGACCAGGTCATAAAAGAGAAATGCAACCTAAAAATTGGTGGGGGCTATGTGAAACCGAGTGATGTGTGGTGCATTGCCACTGACTAACATTGCACTTTTTATTCAAGAAGATGCATTCATCTTATGTCCCAGTGAGCACATCCCAGACTTATGTTGAAGGGGATAAAAAGCCTGTCTGGACCATGTAAAAACAAATTTCGTGTGATGGATACAACTTGAGTTATGAAGAAAACTATGATTGTGGCCTTCTTGTAATTCCGAGGGAATAGAAAGTTGTTGTGGTGATAGGTTATGAAAGTAAGGTTTGAATCAGGAAGGCGCAGATTTGTGACGATTTCAGTTTAGCAGCAAATCGCAAAAAACTGTAGCTTTGCCCAGGAAGGCCTGTGCCAAAATAAAATTGGTATTTTCTGACTTGCCATAAAATATAGAATTTTCAAATATATATGTGCCGGCAATTATCTGAAAGATTGGGGTAGCTGTCATGTTGATAGATTTTAAGGACACCGAAGAAGTTAAACCAACTTGTCATTTTGGGATGATTAATCTATTTCCTCCTTCAGCCTCCATCATTCACACCCCCTAACTCCTTGTCCTATTAGCAGGCAGTAGGCGTATTGGGGGGAGGGAGAGGGAGAGAGCTGGTCAATCCGTAGCATGGGAATTTTGATAATTATGGAGTGTCACCAGCCCTATAAGAGTTCAGTTTTCTATCCGAGAGGGACTGACTTGCTGATCTTTCTTTGACTTTTCAACTCTTGGGAACTTTCTTTGGACTTTTGATTTTTCCCTTGACTTTCCCACTCTATTGTTGGGCCTTAAACATTGCGTGGGAGACAAAGACTGGGAATTCTATAAGCTAACTGGGCCTGCCATCTGAGAAGCCAGAGGAAGTCTTGGTGCTGGTGGCTCCCTTTGACAGAAAGCCTTTGACACGGTCGGTGATGTCCTCAGAGGACCCCTGCTGTTTCCCTGGATGCCCCATAACCAAGGCCTTCCATGTAAGTAGATATATCCCAAAGCTATCAAATGTGGGGGGGGGGATCTGCTCACCTTAATCCCCATCTTGCATAGCGGGTAGGGGGGTGGTACTGTGGAGACCCATGGACCAATTCATATTAATTCCACTATAGAAAATCACCCTATCCATTTAAATTGAATTGTGTTGGGAACTGCATGTCTTAATCCTTAGCATTAAATTGTCAGGAGGAGGGAATCTGTGTAGATCCTTAGCGCATTGAATTGAAGTTGAATCAATTCATTCTCATATAGAAAATCATGGGATGAGTGTTATTAGAGTCTGAAACTAACAAAGTTCATGCCCAGTGTGTTAGAACCGGTATAGACAATAAAGTACTTGGGTGACTATCTTTCTGAAACCCCTGTCTTCTGTACCGGAGGGGGGGTGTCAATAATCTCAAAATAAGTAACCCTAAAACGCTGATATTCAAGTGAATGTAGAGGGTGCACAACAAAATTTACCATTTATTTACTTGCATCACAAAATGATTTTCCCAAAGCCATGCATTTCATGCAAATAAAAAGGCCAAAATGATTTTCCCATTGAGTTCCTTTCTTGATTTTGCCTTCCAAATAAAAAAAACAAACGATTTTGCTACTATATTCCTACTCCCTATACCTTGCCTTCAGATCAGAGGGGTCATATCTAATTGATGTCTGGAGGATGGGGGTTGCTGGGAAAAAGGAGTATTGTGCCAAACTAAGCAATCACTGTGTATTTTGTATGTTTCCTATTGGTTTGTTTGGAAGAAATCTGATGTAAATTGTGACTACCAACTTCAAAATGTTACCTGTGTCATCTCGCAACTGAAGGTCTTTTAAACCAGTGTTAGTCAATTGGTGCAAGAAATTTGAATTTGTGACATTGTGTAGTGCCACGGCATTGGTGGTTGATGTTTTGGTTGCTGGTCTTCTTTGTCAAACCTTAAATAAATCTATATTCTTACGATACACTGGCCTGGTTCCTTGCTCATTGGTGGTACAGAGGGTATTTGTTGGGGTGATGTGAGAAGGGCTGGAGGCCTCACTAAAGATGAATCTGTTTAAGTGCTTTGGGTGTGTGCCACCTTGCTTGAGGGGAAAGGAACTCCCCGAGTTGAGAGTGACCGCCTTATATATCATCACAGCATCCTGCTGCCTATCACCAAGATGGCAAGCCCCACACCAGGCATTCTGCCCTCTCCAACAGTCAGAGCAGAAGTCCAGTAGTGGGCTCTGGTTGGTCCCAAGGTGTCAGTCCAGATGTGCATACCCCTTCTGTTCTATGCTAGCTTTTGCTATGGAGAGGGAGCCAGCACAGCACCGGAGTCCACACCTATGGGGGCACAGAATTCTGTTGGGGTGGCAGGTGCCATCTCGGCCCCATTCTGGAGATGCCACTACTGATATATTGTCACCAGTGATATGACTGGGCAGACAGCAGCTCAATGCACTTAAGGAAAACCTACCCAAACCAAATGCCCGATAGCCTGCCACATACATTCCCAGTCTATTGAGTAAAAGGCCTTTTTGGTGTCCAAACTGGACATTGAATAACTCTTGACAGCTTTGAGATACAGTATTAAAAAACAACCAAATCAAATGTAATGTTGTGTTCCGTCAGGTTATGTACCTAGCTCAGTCATCTTTAACCAGACCAGCAATCACTCCAAACACCCTCTCAGTGAAAAATGTACTTCATATTTTTAGGTCTGCATTTTGTAAGTGATAGTCAATAAGAGCTGCACCCTGTATCCAGCTTCCCAGGATTCAATAGAAGAACAATTAGCAACTCCCTTGTGGACTGCGTAAGAGATACCAATTCTAGTAATTAATTATGCACTTGCATTCACTGGGGGCAAGTATATCTATTTATTCTGCATACATTCTGGCATGTATAGCAACCATTGGGATCACTGCCCACAGCAATATGGCCATTGACCAACACACAGCCACTTAGTTCTTCCTTTGTTTCCACGGACTCGGCCACAGAGTGTCTGAGAAACTCCCTGTGGCCTGTCATCCATTCAGGTGGCATAGACTCTGACTACACAGTGAGCAGGGTGCACAAAAGCAACCTCTGCTCTTTGTTTAATTCAATGCATGGCTCAGAGAGAAAATTCTGTCAATCCGCTCCTCCACCATGGCCATGTCAAGCAGCACCTACCACCAATGGTCTGCGACCACTGGCACCCAACTAGAGACCCTCTCAGCCAGCTGGCACCAATGGAAGTCATGGTGTGTCAGTCTGGCTCACAGTTACACACGCACTGCCTCTGTAATGTTACTATGGGAATTGCAATCCAATGTGCCCCGGAGACTTTGTTACTCTTCAGTGCTGAATCACTGGCACGCGCTTTGAGACTCCACTTCAGCAACGCTGCCGCCTGCAGTACTTCAGTGTCACATTTAGGAGATGAACTCAGGATGTTAAAGGATTTAGCTCATCGGAAAGAATGAAGTTGCAAGCTACTTGCCGGCCATAAAAAGTCACTTGCCACTTCAATTCTACACATACACACTGCACACCATTTCTTACTCGCCAAGGGTCTATTATCACTTGCCATGGTGGCAAGTGCAAATTTTGCGTCCTGTTTAGGTCATGGAGCGGCAAAGGTTCAGTACTTCCTGGCCGCCATTTTAGCCATGCCCCCAGCTTGTGTTCACTTTAAGTGCATTTTAGCTGACATTCGTTACGTCAAGAAATGAAGACATGATTATGTATTACACTAGTTACATTTAGAACTATCTATAACTCTTCAGGGGTAAAGGCTATGAAAATAACAGGTAGAATGTTGACTTTCAAAAAATATAATTAGTATACCGATTCAAATGCATTTTTACATACTCGAAAAAGCATGAAAGGCCTGCTTCTCCACATTCCAGGAAATCCAGAATCATGTCTATTTCAACCTCTGGTGTTAAATAAAATACTGCCAGTTAAAATACTGTAAGTTGCTTGCAAATCATGCAAGTAATGCATATCATTATTCCAGCTACATTGCCCTCTTGATGTCACTACCCATATGGCTTGTCCAAAGAAGAGGGATGAGCTAAGCATGTGACTATTTCCCGGTGAAGGGAAAGTCGCAACTTGAGAGAGAAACACATGAAAACAATCCTCATGCTCCTAGCAAATTAGTTTGTAGGAGTACTTTTATCAATAGGTCCTAGTGACATAAACCAATCATATTATTAGACCAATAAGAACAGCATAGAATACAGACAAAGAATATGTGATTCCAGTAGGAAATAGAAAAGGAACCAACCTGAATTTGGGCACGCTAAAGGCCCAAAATCAGATTAAACTAAGAGCAGAGGGGGGCCTAGTACCTAGAGGCTGAGCCACCGCCTAAAGGAAGTGGATTTGGTAACAGGATTCCAGTTGATTTCCCCCACTGGTTCCAGTGCCACAAAACACCTTTGGGTGCTGCACACGCTGCACAGCTTCCGTGAATGTTGATGTTTCATTCTGTCATCCATTCAGGGAAGGCATGTACGGCGAAGTACATAGGGCCCTTCTGCCAACGGTACATAGCTCCTCAATGCTGTTTCTTAGACCTCCATGCGGGTCTTTGAATACAGCTGGTGCCTGTTGCTTGCTCCGTTAGCCCTGCCCTTGCTCTGACGCCTTTTACACCACCCTGCCGGTGGGATACTAATGTACGCTACCTTCCTGTGCCTCACTACCTGTACCTGGTTCTAACTGGATACCTATCCTTGCTCTGTCCCCTTTACCCCTTCTTGCTCATGGGTTACTACCTCACCCTTAGTTCCTGTGCCTCGCTAACCTAACCTGGACCAAGTGGATTACCGGGACAACTACCTTACTTGGGCTTACCTCAAGAATCATTAACTACATAAAGTAGAACCACAGTCAAAGATCAAAGAATCTGTGAACAGTTATGCAGCGCAGGTTCTCGTTCAAGGACCAACACAACCCAGCAAAGAGGCCCTGAAAAAAAAGAGAGAATCCAAGAAGACATGCACATTTCCAACTGTGGTGGCACTAATACAGAAGACTAAATTGGAGGCGCCAACAGACCAGAAGTTGGACGCTTCAGAAGCCTAGTACAGTGGGACTTAGTCTTGAGATCCAAGATAGAGACTATTTGAGAAGTATGGCTCTAACAGTGATTTTAAAACAAGGAAACAGTAGACACACTGATGTAGCAACGCCACTTTGATAAGAATAACTACAAGAGATAAAAAAGAATCTTTGACTTGGAGAAGATCCTGGCAAACCTAAGAACCAAGAGAAAGATGGAGTCAGAGGTCCACACTAGAGAGTAACATTTCAAAAAATTTATACTTTTTTAATACTTTTGCAATCAGGTCCAAGTTCTTCATTCGAAAAACGCTGTAGGGGTCAGGACAGGGAATCAGGAAGGTTGGCAGAATATGGTCTAGCTATGGAATGTATTCTTTGAGTTTCTGGAGGAATTGGTCATATCCTGAAATGATGGGGGCCGAGTGGCAGTTAGATAAGGCCTTCTAGGTGCATAGCTTTACCAACTTATGCCCTCAAAATATGTAGTCAGATCCAGGATTCCCAAATGGCCATGGATATTTGGAATTGTGTTTCTGTACTTAAACCCTTCACCAAATTCACTGCAAGGAGCTGCAATACTAATACAAATTGCAAGTAAACACAATATAAACATGAGGGACCCATTTACTTATTCCACATTTAGACCCAATGGCAGGCAATACTAGTATAATGATTCGTATCTTTTGCCTGTTTTATATTTTCCCATAAAATATTAAGGGGAAGGCACCTTGCAATATTAGACCTCTGTAGACCAGTTCCAGAGTAGAGTAGCTTGGACAGCCAAAACAAATGGCCTAAAAAATGGGAGCATGGATGGGCCTAGTATTTGTTAAAGTCTATTTCTATTAAAAGGATATACTGTGTGTATTTGATAAAATATATTGAGGCCTACACTAGCTGCAAAGATCACTTAAGACCATGCATGATAGTGTAGGTTCTAGGTAACGTCATCTGGAATGGGTGGCACCTACCCTAGGGAATGGGTGGCACCTACCCTAGGGAATGGGTGGCACCTACCCTAGCGGAAAAATGTATCATGGCAATATTCTGTAGTAGGCAGTGAGACATTATTAAAACGGCTTGGGTCTGCCACTCTCTCTAAACAGGCACCATCTATCTGAGCGGCTCATAATATAATTTATAAGATTTATAAAAACCGAAGACACGGTTCAAAATAAAGACTGCAGTACGAACAACAAAGTGAACTATTTCCTATTCTAAAACTTAGAAGCCAACTCTCCTGACGAATAATCACCCAGGCCGGGCTGCAGTGCTGCAGGCTGTTTCTGGTGATGCGCAGAGCTTTGCAGGAATTACAAAGGTGAGATGTGCCCAGGCTGGCTCCCGACAGCAACTGCGCATGTTCACAGCCGTTTCTTTTTATTCGCGTGGAGCGACACCGCGGCTCCTTGTATGCTTGCACACAACGGTTACGGTGCAACACGCTCACGAGACCGGAGGCCAAAAAAAAAGAGTGCGCTCCTCTTCCTCTCAGCAAAGTAAAAACCATCCATCAACGAGCAGAGATACTTCCTGTTTTCAAGCAGTTGGGAAGGCATGACTTCCAACCCAAATACTTGACTTGGCAAGCCTCCCGTGTGTTGATAGATGCATTTATAACCACTTCGCTCCACCTGAGGATTTGTATAATACCTAGTGCGCCGCGGGTCGGGGGGGGGGGGCGAGAGGGGAAGAATGGAGAGGCAAAGGAAGGGGAAATGCCACAACTCCAACAGCTGGAGGACACAGGTTAGCGCAGCCTGACAGATGTAACCGTATAGCCTCCTCTGCGTCGAGCGCACCACTCCAAACAGCGCCATCAATGAAATGTACAGGCAAGGGTAAAAGCATTAAACCTCTGCCAACAAAAACTGCACGTCTTTCCAGAGGCATTCGCAACTCGTAACAGAATATACTGCACAGGCCCGTTTTTTCCCGTAGATAACCGGTGCCTTGGGATAACTGGGCGCTGAGTGATCACATTTCCAGTCCTGGATCAGGCAGGCCTTTTCACAGTGCACATTTTCCACAAGCACGGGGAGCTGGAGCAGCAAGACAGCTCTGAAGATTCAATTGTGGGGGCGCACTGCTTTGCAGTACGTGAACCTTATCCAAAGGACTTTGCTTCGAACCAAGTTCTTTTCATGAAAAAACGGGTCCGCTGTGCACACCACTGGTCAACATGGGCTGGATAATTACTTTTAGCATAACACAAAAGCACTTCAAACAGCACAACCGGAGGGCAAGCAGCACTCCATGAAAGTCCTGAACCTGGACTTCCATTTCAACATGTGGAAAGTGTAGTGAACAGAGCGAACCCGTTACAGTTGGTGCTTTTCTGCAAAATATAAACAATGACAAGCATTAGCAAAGCCAACCATTTGGGATTTTGTGTGTACTGCCGTAATGCTTGTGTTTATGTTTCTTAGATTTGTATAGCGACAAGTGGACAATGGTGCGAGGAACCAGGCATATTTTCCCACCGTCTGGCAAATGCCTATGTAATCTCTATATGCCAGGCAAAACTATTGGCTTTGCCAAAGGTCATCTATAATAGGCCTTCAGTGCAAGGGACCATGCAAGAGCCATCCAAGAACTGGACATACACTAGGGAATCAGACAGACCGCATTACTAAACAGGCATTGGCAATGCCAACAGTTTGGGCTTCTCTGTAGGAATGGGAATGGCACTTGCCAGGCACTGCCACAGTGATATTAACTGGCTACTGATGGTAGCAGGTGCAAAATGGTGTCAGTAGCTGGGCATCTAATACCAGTGCCTGACAAATGCCTAATACTTAAACACAAGCCAAAACTGTTGGCTTTGCCAATGCTTGTTTTTAACATAACGTTAGTGAAGGACAAGTGTAGTGCTTATAAATCGAGTGGCTGAACGCAGATCACAAAATGTATTACACCAGTAGCTGGTTTACAACTCCAATTAAGTCATTAACTCTCAGACGACTTGAGAAAACAATGGCATGTTACTTTGCGAGCAAAGTTTTATGGTAAGGCTTGTTTAAAGTGAGCTTAAAGAGGTGCCTTGGTCGGAGAGGGGCAGGGGCAGGGGCTAGGTGGGAATGGCCATAGGGATTAGCATGGCCATGGGTAGTCAATGGATGGGCAAATAACCAAACACCTACAAGCTTTGTGTCCCTCATCATATGACATTTCTCACTATAATGCAGTCGATTTGTATCAAAGGAGAGGATTAGCACGCCACATAGCCCACACTAAGAAGGACATTTTAATTTGTACCACACTGCCAAGGGGAGACTGTAATTGACACGTTCTTTCACTTGGTATCTTAAGAAATACACAAATCTTATGACAACGGTGAATTGAAAAAACTAAAAACTTAGGAAAGGCAGGTGTTCTACAACCCACAGAAATAAAGAAAAAGATTGATAAGGTATATTCTAAGGAGATATTAAGGGCAAGCCCTTACTGATTTGCAAACGGTTAACATTATAATTAAACAGACAACGGATGTAACATGGTCACAAACAGGACAGGTTACATCAAAATGGGGCAGGAGCATTTAAAAACACCAGGGTGGTAGAGAAATAATGATAAAAGTAAAATAACAGAATTACAGCAAGCATTAAAACAAATAAGATTAACATTTGGCCTGTGCTGAAAAAAAAGAAGAAACACAAACTCCTGATAGAAAATACACCCATTCCAGCAATATATTTCATGCATAGGAAATATACAAGCTTACCACTGGTAAAATCAACTGTGAGGGATATATCTTCACTACTTCCCCCTTTCAGCTCTTCCTTCTCAAAGGAATTCTACCTTTTCTCACCTTCCCCCAGAAGTTCAATGTTACCCGAGCCCTGGTTCTCTCTTGCAATAGCCTCCTTCTGAATCTAACTTCTTCCACTCTGCGACCCCTCCAGCTAATCTAGAATAGGCCAGTACGATTTATCCTTGGCCTCAAGCTTCTCTCACCACTTCTCTCCTGCCCTAAAAAGTCTTCACTGGCTCCCAGTTGCTTCACAGATTAAATTCAAATCACTCTATCATCTACAAGGCTGCCGGGGCCAGCGACCACTCTATCTGCAACTCTCTCTTACTAAATATTCTCCCCCTAGACCTCTGTGTTCCTCTGGCACCAACTATTTGTGTGCAAAGCGTTTTGCTAAACAGAGGGCAGGAGGTTGATCGCTTTCCTCAGCTGGCTCCCTTCTATGGAACAGCCTCCCCTTCCCTCTGTGTCTTGAGCAGGATTTTCTTAAATTTCAGATGCACCTCAAGACTTTTCCTCTTTACCTCCTCCTTCCCCCTTTTCTCCTCTGCTAATTTCACAGCTGCTTTGATTGGTGTCCAGGGCCCTTACACATCCTCAGGGCTCTGACCTCCAACACCGAAACCCCCCAGCTTCTGCCTATCCTCAGCACTTGACACAACACACCCTCTGTCCTGGAGGCTAGTACTTACCATACCTTGCACTCAATCTGTTGCTCATCCACGAGCACAGGCTTCTCAGCACTTACCCCCACTGCCCCCTCCCCTCCTCACTTGCTTGCACTGAAGACTCACACAGCGTAGTAGGTTTGTCCTTTTTTCCCCTCCGCTGTATTTAATATCTCTATGTATTTAACGTGTCTCATTCACATGTCCCTTGCCTGATGCCCTGTGGGTGCTTTGAATCAGTATTTACTTCCTGTATAAGCACCTAACAAGCAAACAATAAAATAAATAAATAAATAATGGAACCGCTTTCAGCATTAGTGGATGGATACTCGAATCCAATGGTAAAAGACGTGCCATCATATGTAGGGGAAACCATGCTTATCTTAAAGTAGTTGGAAAAGATATAATGGAGTGTAAACTTTTGGCAGGTGAGGTTTCATGTGATGTCATTGTACGTTTCAACTGATCATGAATTCGCGAAAGCAGCAGTATACTTTTCTTATGCCATAGGACCAGTCTCCTACTTTGCAGAAATTCAAATGCTAATTAGCATTCTTGATTTTACCTTCAAAAGCAACATATTTCTTCTATTCAATGGGGGTTTATATCAATGAGCTCAAAGGGGTAGCTATGGGCGCAGAATATGCCCCTTTTCTGGCCCTTTTATTTATGGGACAAATTGGATAGGCCCATGGCTTGAAATATGGAGCTGACAAAATCATAAAGTGGGCAAGATGCATGGATGGCTTTTTCTTATCTTGCAAAGCACAGAGGTAGATTTATTGGGTTATGTTGATTATCTAAACAATTCACGTTTTGGGATAACATACACGTTAACGTTCCATAAATCTGATATTTCGCTTCATATTCTGGCAAAATCCAAGCTTTGACACCGTTTTACTGAACTAACTGAATAGGCTGCCATGGTGTAAGGCTCATAGACGACTATCAGATGATGGTCACAGAGCCAATTAGTAACAAAACAAAAATACACACTTGGGCATTTTTCATTCTGGTAGAATGTAAGCCTACTTAAATACACATTCCATCCATACTCAGTTTCAAATGAAAATGCTTCTTTTTTTCTGCAAGAAAAAAATGTCCAGTGTGCACGTATTTTTGTTACTCATTTGCTGGATGGCCATAATTGATGAAAAGGTCTCTGGGAGTTTGAAAGCTAATGCCTTCTACCATTTCAGCATATTTTAGTTAGTCCAATAAAAGGTATCAAAACTGAATTTTGCGAGATTTTAGACCCGGACTAACACAGCGTCAAAACTTTCTTGCCCCTTTTCTTGATCTGAAAACTTTCATTAAAGATAACATTGAAACAAAAACACATGGCAAGGAGACGGAAGTAAATTCAATGGGCCTCATTACACGGTAGGCGGTAACCATGGCGCTATTAGCGCCATGGTTGCTGCCGGTATTTTACCGTGTCCGCCTTGGTGGATGGCGGAATTACCGCCCTACTCCAATGTGAGCGGGGGCGGTAATTCCCCATTCACCAAGGCACTTCCCCGTTCCCATTTTTGCCCCCATAGGGCATAATGGGAATGGGGAAGGGGCTAATTACGGTACCGCAAATTGCGGTACCGTAATTAGCACCAAGGTCCCTTTGCGGCACCCTACTTTAACGGCTGGTAAAACCAGCCGTTAAGGTCGAGTCCCGCAAAGGGAACTCGTAGTAAGGCGGTAAGGGTTTACTAGTACCGGTCCCTTACCGGTACCGGTAAACCCTTACCGCCTGCCGCGTAATGAGGCCCAATGTTACTAGCCACAAGTTGCCACAAACTACAATATGCAATATACCACTAGAAGGATTTATACAAGCTAAACAAAATTGCAAAAGGGAAATTAAGTAGAACAAGAAAAATAAAGTGATTAAGATCCCGCCAAAAGGCGATACAATATTGAAACTCCAACAACCCCCTAACCTTGGATACTCAAAAGGAGATCCAGAGAGGAAGTGACAGCTGGTAGGAGTAGTGGAGCAAGGACAGCAGGGATACATGGCTGCTGAGGTGCAAGAGGACGCATTTGTAGTTCAATGAGGTTGGCGGACCTGTGCGAGCGAAGTCAAAGTTCACCAATGTCTGAGAATAAAACAGTGAATAGTTGTGAAGATGAATAGCTGCCTAGCGTAATCGGGGTTGTTTTACCGCAGCAGAAATAATCGTGACAGAAATGACCGAATGAGAAACGTACGTAATGCAAAATAGTTTGTACATTTCCCATTCAGTAATTCAAGGTAAAACAACCCCAAATCTAAAGAAGCCCTAACCCCCCCCCCACCTCCAACTCTCCTACTTACCTTTCCTTCAGTCTTGCTGGTCACTGCAACGCCAGTTCTCTTTCAGTTCCATGATCGGGAACCGGTGCCGCAGGGTCCTTTTTTTTCTTCTTTTATTTTGGGTCAGTTGCAGGGGTGTCCCCCGCAGCCCCTGCTCACTATACTGTAGAGTATAGTGAGCTGAGGTGTTGCACGGGACACCCCCGCAGCCTTTAATTTCTTTTGGGTCGGGTCAGCTGCGGAGACTTCCCCAAAAATGTTCTGCATTTAGAGACCAAGAAGGTAACCATGAATACTGGGAGACCATGCACGAGGCCCGACATTCTGGTCCAAAGAGGCATAGCGTTGTGTAGAGAGGAGCGAGTAGAAGAGCAAAACGAAATGCTAAGGAAAAGTGACTTCAGAGAACATTCTAAAGACCACTCAACAAAGTGGAGAACTATTTGTTTGTGGGAATTTTAATTCCATATTTCCCAATAGCACTGAGGTACCGGCTAAGCAGAAAATAAACCAAGTGGAGAAGTACTGCGTTGGGGGAACTGAAGTGCTCACTCCCAATACCGATCGAAGAACCAACCAAGTGGAGAAATATTACATGGTGGGAAGGGAAGACCTCCTTCCTACTCACTCTGAGAAAGGGACGGAAACCATCAAGATTGTACATTGGAAACATACGTCTGTGCTCCCAGAGAACTCCTTGAATGAGACTGAATTCTTCAAGATTGCACACTCGAAATGGAAGCACAAGTTACCAGACCAACCTAGGAGAGGCAACTGAGACACACCTCCGCATATCTGCAAATGAACACGTAAGCCAAGCAGAAGAAGAAACTGTGAGCAGAGGTTCCCAAATAAACCAAAGGAAAACATTAACAGATCTGTCACTGCTGGCCAGGCACTCCTACAAGACCCAGAACACAATCCCGGCTTTTACCCACAACCCAGAACTTGGGTCTTTTTATTTTAAGAAAACCCCATACACAACAAGAAATTGATGCTAAGTACAACCCAACGGCACAGCTAAATATGTTCAAGACATTGCAGAAAGAAACAAGACCATGAAAGTAAACCCATAATTGACCCTTAACTTTATGAAACTTAAATACACCTATGCATGGTCCGACCAGAATAGCAGACCCCTGAGAGAGGAAACAGAGGTTTTAGTTCCATTGACATTTCAAATATACAGGAAAATCATGAGGTGTCCAGTTCCAATACAGAGGCCCAGGAATATGGAGGTTCCACCTGTTCTTCTGAGCTGCCCTTGTTAACAGACTTTGCCACAGCCCAACAAGAGACTCCTCATTGAAACATGCATTTGCACAAAGTATTAGCTACTGCGAGGGCCTTGTACATAATTTCGTTTTATTTACTGAGACACAATGATTTTTGTATCCGACGAACCCAAATCCAAAAGGTGATGAACCACCCCACCTTTAATTCCTGGTTCCAAATCAATTCCCAAAATGTGTTATGGATTTAGTTCATGCCCATTTTGCCTCTGCTAATTTGAGCATGGTTAAAACACAAGATTCCAGGTGAAAGGCAAACCGGAGACTTGACTGTGCAGCGTTATTTCTATTGTTTCAGAGGTTGTGAATAAAGTGCATTTTTAGATCACGTCTTGAGTAGGTTTTATTGTCCTGTGGGCTACAGCTAAAACAAGAGGTTCTGAAGGATCTGGGACATCTGTCAAAATAACTGCATCAATGATGTTCTGAAGAGATGAGAACAGCCTCTGCGAATCACTGCTGTCTCATGTGGTGTGGAAGGATAACCAGGGGTGCCCCTGAATCCCTCGGGCCATCCTAGAATAGGTTTCGTAAAGCTCTGGTAGTTTTGGATTCTGCTACTTGCTATTCAAAGACATTTTCCTTGAGAGCTAAAACTACCTAAATTATACTTCTGTTTAACCATAGCCGGCTTTCCATGTGAAACCCTAAAGGACTGGAAAATACCCTTCATATAATAGGTTATGGAAGAAATAAAAGGAAGGCTCTTTAAGATTGAAAAACTCTCTGCATATCAATATTTCACCCTCAGCCTGAGGGATTAGGTCAGAGATTTAACAGACCACAAACACCTTTTAAGCGAAATGGTAGGTTAAAAAGTATGACATTGGGTGCTGTGAGCTTAAAAGGAGACCCAACTTCAGCCCAACCTTTTACCAGTTTCTCTCAAATTAAGCTAGTGTATGGGAGAAACCAAATGGATATCTATCACATGATCCAACAACTCATGAGCAGATATGGCAGAATTTGTACAAAATACACAAGAAAGGACGAGACTGAAACCCAGTGCAGGGTGTGGTGAACTGCCCATTACAGGCTGGGGTGACTGAAGTTTCCACATGCAAAATGGAAATACGGAATATGCAGCTTTTTTACTGTGGAAAAATGCAACCTCTTTGAATTTTCTGCAAGCAGAGATTTCTGTAATTTTCATACGCTTTTTCTCCGGCTCATCGCCCAATTCTCTGCACAAATGTCTTACGGCACACTTTTGCACATCCCTGTGACCAATACACAAACTAATTGTCTAATGCATCTGTATAACCAAAATCATTGCTTCATGCGGACGCAGATAATTTGAGGGCCATTTCGCGCTTTGGAAGGCAAATAAGACTCAGAGTCTTGCCAATCCCAGAACACTGGTCCTATGACTTAGGCCAAGTCACAGCAGAGCCTAGCATCAGCTAGACAGTAACCACTAGAGGAGGCAAGGCATGTAATCAGTCATGGCAACAGTGCCTCTTCAGACAATTGTTTGAGCGAGGAACCCAAGGAAGGTTCTGAGAGGTGAGACGATTCATGGGATCTCTAAATGTCTCCCACAGTACCAAACGTAAAGGCGGCATCAGGAGTACTCTCCAGCATCTCAGTAGTTGTGTCAAGAGTGACAAATGTAAAGAAGGCACCGGGAGTGATCTCATTCGTCTCAGTAGTTGTGTCAAGAGTACTGAATGGAATGAAAGCCTTGGGAGTAATCTCCCTCGTCTCCAGAGTTGAGATAAAAGCACCAAGTGTGAAGATTGTATAACAAGTGATCTACCTCATCCCAGTTGTTGTGTCAAAGAGCATAAAAGAAAAGAACATATCGGGAGCAGTCTCCCTCAACACTCAATCCTCTAGTGGGACACTAAAGCTAAAGAGTGCCACGAGAACAGTCTGCTTTGTCAGAGTGTTAGAAGTAAAAAAGGACATTATGGGAACAGTTCCCCTTGTACTCACCGACAAGAGGAAGGTAAAGAAAGTCAAGGAATGACTGTGTATTGGAAACAGAAGGAGAAGCCTGGGAAGAATTGTTGTAGGTGTCCGGTCAAAGGGTCGAATACATTGTTTCGAAATACAATAGTTTCGAAACAAAAGGATTGAAAAAAAAGTCAAATGCCTTTTTTTAAATGTATTGTTTTTTTTGCTTTCGTATAGGAACAAAAACAGGTTTTTACACTAATAACAGGGGTTTGAAGGAAACCCCCCCAAAAAAAACGTACATTCGACTTTTTTTTTGTTGGTCCTTTTGTTTAGAAACTATTGCATTCTAAACAAATGCATTCGACCCTTTCACCTACAACCATACAATTCTTATTTTTATTTTTATTTTATTGAGCATGTGTTAGGCGCTTATACAAATGAATGGTGTTTCAAAGCACCACAAGGCTAAATGGGAAGGGAACAGGGGAAAAATAGCAAAAGCAGTAAAATACAGGCATGGTCCTACTAGGCCCTGTGGCATTCGGCAGTGAAAGTGCAGTGAGGAGAAGTGCGGGAGATGCGGGGGGGGGGAGCAAATGAATGGGCAAGTGCTGGTGGAGGGCCCGGGAGGCAAGTGCTAAGGGGAGCCAAGGGGGAGAACCTCAGGCTAAGCGCTAGTGCAGGCTGCTCCCAAGGGTGGGATGCAGGACTGCCATACAGGGGCCTGCAAGCAGTGGGGAAGAGCGCTGGGAAGAGGGCCTGGAATACTGTGAGATTCATGAGAATCAGGCCACCAGTCACAGCAGTGAGGTGATTAGCAGGGAAAGGAAAGAGGTAGAGAACAGAAGAGTTTTGAGCAATTGCTGGAACTTCAGGAGGTCCAGCTCAAGTCTGATAGGGGCAGGGAGGCTGTTCCAAAAGGAGGTGCCAGCCGAGGAGGGGCCTTCCCCCTCAACCCCCACTCCACTCCACTCTCTGCTTGGAAAGACGTTTTACAGTCAAAGAGGTGGAGTTAGAGGAGCGCAGGGCTCTAGCAGGGGAGTATTTAGAGAGGAAAAATTGGAGATAGCGTGGCCCCATACCCCAGAATGCCTTGTGGATGATGAAGAGGGACTTGAATTTGATCCTTGCAGCCACTGGGTGCCAGTGTAGAGATTCTAGGGCTGTAGAGATACGGTCCCTGGGCTTGAGGCCAAGGATAAGTCTTAGCTGGATGGGGCATAGGGAGGAAAGAGGGAGATTGAGAAAGAGGCGGCTGCATAATCCAGACTGGAGAGGACGAGAGCTCTGGAGACATTGAACTTCTGGGAGAAGGTGAGGAATGGAAGAATTCCTCTGAGGAAGCAGAGCTGAAGTGGGACTTCTGAAGGAGAGAGCAAAGTCGAAGGTGACTCTGATGTTTTTGGCCTCATAGGATGGTGGGGGAAGAGTGCCCAAAGAGGGTGGCCAGAGGGTCGGAGGAAAAGAGGGTGTCGGTGTCCCGTTCAGAAGGATCTCCGTCTTACTAACATTAAGGCAGAGAACATTAGTTGCACACCATGTCTGAATGGTGGACAGACAGTGAGGGATTATAGAGGAGGAAGAGGATGTAGTAGAGGGAAGTTTGAAGGAAAGCTTTGTGCCATTGGCATAACACTGGAAATGAGGAGAGAAGGAGAACATCAGGGGAGCAAGAAGGGAAAGACAGATATTGAAGAGCCATGGCGATAGGATAAAGCCCTGGGCGGCGTCACAGGTAGAGAGTGAGGTAGTGGAGGAGAAAGGGCCCAATTGCAACTGGGAAGGGTGATTAGTGAGAAAAGAGGTCAGTCAATCCAATGCCCGATCAATGATGCCAAGGGTGTCAAGAGTCATTTTATTAAAATGGAGTGGTTGACTGTGTCAAAGGCAGAGGAGAGATCAAGGAGAATGAGAACAGCGGGAGAGTTGAGTCAAGAGGTGCGAGCATGCTTTCACAGGCGTTCAGGAGAGCATTTTCCACAACAACTCTGGATGTCCAGAATCCAGATTGATGGTCATGAAGGAAACCAACAAGACCAGTGTGGAGGGTCAGTTTGGGGAGGACGATCTTCTCAAAGAATTTACCCAGGGAGGGTGTAGTGGAAATAGGGCACTAGTTAGCTGGGCAGGAAGGATCAGAAGATGGCTTTTGTAAGAGAGGTGCACAAGAGAGTGCTTGAGGGATAGAGAGAAAGAGCCAGTGGTTGCAGAAGTCAGCAAGAGCTGGGGCGAGAGAGGAGATGTTGTCCTTAATGGTTCTGGAGGAGTAGGGGAGCATCCGTTTGGAGGAGACCTTCATAAAGTGGACCACTTTACAGAGCTCATCCGGTGCTATGGGTAGGAGGGAGGAGAGGGGGGAGTTGGAAGGAGAGGATGCAAGGGAGGCGGGAGTGGAGATGGGAGTAGATGAGAGTGAGGACAGGATGTCCTAGGTTTTTGATGTGAAATGGGAGGCCAAAGCGGTGCAGAGAGCATGGGAAGGGAGGAGAGAGATTGAGACTGCAGCTAGATTTTAACACATGGAACCCTCTGCACTTGCATTTCAGAGATGCTAGATCGGAGTCGTACCAGATGCTGTTCTCAGAGGCAGGTTTTAGGCAGATCCTCACGACAGGGGCAAGGATGTCAACGGTTTCAGAGATGGAGAGGTGCAGGTTAGCAAGGACAGAGTCAGAAGGAGAGTTAATAATACTCTTTACCCTCCCACTCTAAAACAAAATAACATGCTACTCTATAATTTCAACACAAAAGGGTCACAAAATGGAACACGCTAAGTACATTAATGTGGAGCTGTGAGCCGGCAATGCTCGATAGGTGCAGGTAACTCATCACCTTTAAGACAGATGCTTCTGGTAGCGGAAAAGTCAGTTTTAAACCACTTAAATGCAATTAACACACTACCTTGCAAGCAGCTGTTTCTGCCGGCAAGAATAAATAATGAATTGAACCTTACACAGACAAAAAAAGCATAAGCCTAATACATATACTACATCATTTTCCCTTCAAATCCACTTCTAAAATGTATCTAATTAATTCACATTTGCCCAAGAGAAAATGAATAACACTATTGGCCAGTCAACACACCAAGGGATCTAGAGCACAGAGCCTGGTTATACTTTCCTAAGGACAACCCATCAATATTATTTGAGAGTGATTGACTTAACACAGGCGGAACAAACATGGTTCAAGCACTGTATCATTCCTCAAATGCCACTGAAGAGTGCCACCCACTATACAATATTGTATTCCATTAGTGTCGTCTCAGAGATGCCCCTAAACTGTACCTATGAGCCAACACTAGAAATAGCTCCTCATTCGACAAAAGGTGCCTCCAAAACACGTTTTAAAACTGCAGCATACATGTAATCTGCTCTGGACCAAAACTTCACTCTTGAATCTGCGCGCTTCACTAATACTGACAGGCACATCTGCTTCGCTATTCAGGTCCAGGAACCAGCAGAAACCCCATTGGGACTGCGCTGGTTTCGCAATGCCTGCAAGATTTCCTGCGCAAGCGGACAGCGGGCGGATTGTCTGGAGAATCGTCCAGCACCGGAGACAAAGAAATAAGGAAGACATTCCAAGCACAAGTTGTTCCCCCTTCTCCCCCACCTCCTCCTCCTCCTGCCTGCAGAGGAAATGCTTTTGATCCGCCTGTCTAGTTCCAACAGGCAGGGCAGACCCTCCCCCGTCACGCAGGGCTTCATATTTCATTTCAAGGGCAAGTCGAACACTATCAACTTTGATTTGATCTCAAGACCAAGGTTATTATTGGCGGTCCATGCGACTGCAGCTGTGCGGGTCACAGAGCCCCTTTCCTTGTTCGGAAGGAGGAATGCTATCCTTGGGCCTAAACGACGAGAGTGAGCACGTGCACACCTGAATATAGCGATATGCCGCCGCCCACAAACGAACACGGGTATACACCGAAATGTGCAAAACTGAACAGAGCTGTACGTGGCTGAAGCCAGAAGCCAGTCATGCACGCTCACAAACCCTCCTGAGTGAATGCACATTCGGGTTCCAAGGCGCATTCACGCCCTTGGAGAATCGGAAGTGTGCACGTTGCAAGACAAAACGTTGTAAGCGATCAACAATTATGAACAACAACGATCATTCCTTCTTCCATTGAAAAGTGGACAAACCACCCACTAATGTAAGAGAAAATGTAAAGATGGCAGTACATGCCACGGAGAGATGTTCATAAATGAAACCACTTTCTGCAACCTGTCTCACAAACTGTCAAACTATGTAAGCCCTCCACTGGATATTGTGGTGTGACAACCTCACAGGTTTACTGCCTGAGGAGGCAGAGCGGGGCCATCTAGAGGCAGGGGAGCCATCCACCCCATGACACAACCCTTGGAAGCGATGCAACCCCAGGTGATGGTGAAGAATGCCCACAGTGCCACCTAGCACTGAACACATCATTGCCAGGAGGATACACGTGTGAGGAACAAAGCGAGGGAGTGTTTACTTTTGGTCCCAGAAGGTAAGCCGGTTGACAGACAGAGTATCACAAAAGACACAAGCAAAGTCAGCAAACCGTGACAGTCTACTGATCATTCACACTTCGTGAAGCCCCACCTGTGGCTAAATGCGGGGGTCAGGACCAGTGATCGGCACACGCCTGGTTTGCAATCCCTGTCGCAGAGTTCAGACCGGAGCTAAAGGCAGAAAGTATTTTAGAAAACACACACACAGTTAAGCTTATTGGGGCAATGCTTGAACAAGAGAGGGGGGAACTGTCAGCGAAGTAAAGGAAGGTGAACAGCGGGCCCCCATGACAAGGATGCCTGACTCCAAGATGGTGGACATGCCTTTAATCAAGTCCTCGAGGCTCAGTGGAGGAGCACAAACACAGAAAGAGGAGATGGACCCTTTGGGCAAGGGCCAATCCCAGGGAATGAAGCCATTAAGGACAAGCACTGAATCACATCACTCATTGAAACAGGCACTTAATCGCACCAATATAAAAGAGGTGCAAGCCTACACACTTGGTAGGCAGTAGGATGGCGTTCCAGCAAGAGTGGTATTTTACTGAGTAGAGGGATGGGAGAGTTAGAAGTGCTGAACCTGTATTGGCCAAGACTTTGTACCCAACAGAAGAGAGAACATGCACAGACAAAAGGAAGAAATGGTACCGAGGAGGCATCGGCAAAGAGGGAGACCCTGTCAGGTCGGCATGTCAAGATGAGGCAGGGACTATTCAAACGGGATAGTTCTACAATAGTCAGGCAAGGGCAAGCTGGGACCATGGAGGGCCAAGATGAATTCGAAAAATGACCAGGCAACTAAAAGGATCCACATGAATAAAACGGGTCTTTTCATAGCTTTTGGAACTTCCCTCAAAATATGCAAGTTTAATTAGTGAACTCATTCCAGAAATCATACCAATGTGTGTAAGTCTAAATATTAAGGCACAAAGCAGTCAACCTCATGTGATGAATCCTGCTATCACTGATCCCCAGCCGAAAGTCTCCTTCCATGTGGCTAGGGGAAGGCAGCCGCTGGCTGATCCTGACCATGGGGGTGGTATTCTGAGGGTGGATCACATGGGAGGAGATGGCTGTCAGCGGAGAGTGGTGACTCCAACAGGAGAGAGGCGATATACATCTCTTTCTTGTGAGGACGATCCTTTAATTCCAAAGTTTTTAATGGCCTGATGGCATTACTCAGAATCATTTTATTGTAAAAGTCTGAAAGGCACTTTGGTTAAACAAAACCCTATTAAATCTTCATGTATACATGAAACATCTGATGTCTATGGTAATGGTAATTTAAATGCAACTGTTCAACCATGTGACTTAAAAACAATTGAAACGTCCTTGGTCTACTAGTCCCAGAAAGTCGCAGGAACTGTGACGAGGAAGAGAAGCACAGAGTGGAGTCCCTATGAAGGATATGCAACGTTAAGAATAATGAGCAGTCTAGTTGTTTCCAACCTAGTCAACTATGCAGGACATTTAAATCCCCTAACCACCTGTGGCAAGTGGAATGAAGACGGAGAGAGAAAGAAGGCTGCTGAGTGCGTGGAGCGGAAACATGACTGTTGGCAGAGGAAATTCCACAAAGGGCCATGGGGAGAACGAGAGAAACTCGCCAGAAGTAGGTTGGTGGTGTTTGGTGCCGGAGGAGAGGAACTCCAGAAGAGAGAAAGCAGACAGTGCGCAGCAGGGCTGTGCGAGGAGACGCGGTCCTGCAGAGCTTTGTGGGTCTTGGCGGCGAAGGGGGCAGGAGAGCCGATGCGGAGACCTAATGACACTCTGCCCAGAAGGGGAAGCTGGCCCCTCGCGAGCACATCTCGGCAGCCGCACAGTGAACATGTAAGTCAGCCTAGCAGTGAAGGGGGCTCTGGGACGTGTGAATATGCTAGAAAGCATTTTGAAAGTAATTTCGAACACCAACCAAATAGATCTGAAAGGGAAAGGCTAATTTGGTGCAGTTCTCCTGACATGCGATGTCAGTTGGGGGAAACTTGGGACCAGCATTGCCTAAGCAAAAAGACATTAACTAGAAAACAACAGGTGCAAGCATGGTACAATTCTCCTGACATGTTGGTAGAAGCCCGGAACCTACTTTGCTAAGAGCCAAAAGAGATTGGGAGGGAAATAAAGAGGCATTGGTACAATTCTCCTGACATGAGATGTCAGTTGGGAAAAACCTGGAACAAGCATTGACAACACAGATTGAAAGAAGGGTTGACATACAGGGCGTGAACTCCCCCTCATACATGGGATGTCAGTATGGGTGGAAATTGGCACAAATAACTACTGAAGTCAGCAGAGTTGTGTTGTTAAAGGAGTACAATTGTGTTAAACCTAAAGAGAAGGTACATTTTGTAAAGAGACCTGATAAGAGCATACAGTAGTAAGACCTTTATGGGAACAAATATCTGGCAGGAGAGTACACCAGGTGATCTAGGAGGACCAAAAGGGGAGATATTCCAGACAGGTGAGTAAACTAGGCTATCAAGAGTTTTCAGTTGAGAGGTTTCCTGGCAGGAGAGCGCATTTGGAATCTCACTTTGAAATAGAGCGATAAAAAAAGAGACTTGGTCATATAAAGTTGTGGGTTTAAATAAACATATTGCCAATCTAAAAACTTGAAAAGATTAGCCTTTTGCCATATTTGAATCACCATTTAAGTAAAGACATTTTCTTTAGCCATCCTGAAAAGTAGGAACAACCTTCCTTTATCATACTCCAACCAGTGTTGTGGAAAAGACATTTTGTTTTGACATCCTGAAAAGACTAGGAGATACTTTGTCTTTGCTATATTTCAAGCAATGTTGTGAAAAGGCCATTTGCTATGCCATCCTGAAGAAAGAATTTGGTAAAGGAGACATTTGTGTTGCCTTCAAGAGACTAGTTCTTCACACAAAACATTGTGAATAGTTTTCCTGAACCAATTCTCCAGAAGAAGGGAACCAAACCCTGGATATTCTTCTGGGTGAACTCCAACTCCCTCAAAATCCACCCAGGCAAAACTGAAATAATGTTTGTCACAAAAATGGAGGAGAAAACCAATTCATCCCTTGGCCAAGGGAACTCGGGACAACCCCAGCACCCTTGCCAGTTGTAAAACAAACTGGGGGTTGTGATGGACAAGAATCTCACGCTAGAGCCACAAGTAAACGCTCTCCTCAAGAAATGCTTCTAACTCCTGCAAGCAGCAAAGAGGATCTTACTGTTCCTATCGTTCGCCAACAAAACAACCACCATCATCGCCCTCGTCATGTCCAAAAAAGACTGCGCCAATAGCCTATACCTAGGCATGCCTGAACGACTCTTAAAAAAAACTACAACACATTCAAAACGCAGCAGCCAGACTACTTCTGAAACTACCCGGAAGAGAAAACACTGCACTGGCTACCAATAAAACAACAAATAAAATTCAAAACAATGTGCATTACGCACAGAGCAGTACACAATAAAGGTGCTGAGTTCCTAAGAGACAAACTGCGCCTACATCAACCAACAAGAACGCTCAGATCCAGCATGGGCACCCGTCTGGAACCGAAACCCTACAGCAAAAGAAAACTTGGAGGAGCCTCCTTCTCTCACCAAGCCCCGAAAACCTGGAACGACCTTCCAAAGTACATACGTAACACAAGACACCACCTATTATTCAGGAAATGACTCAAAACCTGGCTCTTCACGTCATAACTAGAAAGACCGGCCACAGGGGCGCACACACACAACTAAAAAGTCAATGAAAAGTAGAAAGACCCTGATACACACCGATCAATCAATGGGGAAAACCCCAAGGTAAATATCCCACGACATACTAAACGACCAAACGGGAGACAGCCGCAATACGACCAAAGACCGTGAAAATAGCAAGACAAAGACAGAAACACTAGGACGAATCATCAAGAGGACCATGACCTTAAATTATAACCATCCCCAACGGCGCCAAGGACAAAATATAGAGAGGGAAAGGAAGCACTGCACCACGATCCCCAATCCAGTGGTTGAGAAACAGAATGTTTCATCACTACACACTGTCCACCAATGCACAGCAGGAAGCACAATGCTCCACCACACAAAACTACAACTAAACAGCCCCAACGATGTTCACCCCACGGAAACCAAAGAACCAACGGAAAGAGTCAGGACAGAAGGAAAATAACAACTGAATACACAGACTCACCAAGACGGATGCACTAGGTCGCCACATCAACACCACTTCGACCCTGAACCATTCAAAGCCTCAACCGACCAGTGTCACGCTAGATAACCTGAGAATAGATATTACCTACCCAGTCCCAAACCCGAAGATAAGGTTCAGAGGCACCTACCAATCCAAACAATACTCACTATGATACAGCTGGATCAGCGGAGCACCACCAAAGCGAGTCAGCCCAAGAGGACCCGGCAACAACCCAGCTCAGAGCTATAAAACTCTAACGGAACCATAAGTACCTGAATCAGGATACTGACCCCACTAACCCAACCCTAAATCCTCTGCATACTTAACCCACACAAAGCCACACAACCATCTCTCTCCCAGCAATCCGCATGCACTTTACCACACCGCATCAACAACACATAAACATCACCCACAGCACTCGAGGCCTCGCCCGATCCGATACTAGCACCAAAGCCCAGCGCTCGGTGTATGCCGAGCTGAAGCTGCCAACAACACACCACTTCTCCCACTCACCTTCTCCCCTCCTCCCGACTAACCCTACCCCTCCTTCCTGTTTACAGATCCGCCAGAGCGCCTGGGGACCAATTCCGTTGGTGACGGTGCGCTATACAAGTACCTTTAACATAACATAACCTATTAGGATTTAGTTCAAGTTATACATTTGATTTGTTGCACTTATTAGAGTTCAACTTTGAAACATTTACCTTCCACTGTGTATTTGTATATGGTAGCGTGAGGGTCAGACTGTGTTTGGAAACAAGGTCATGCTATTTTAGTTTCAGTTTTATAGTAAGGGAAATTCACATTAGGATAGGGAAAGTTAGGCCTTCATCCAAACCCCTTTCTGTTAAAAAAATGACTAATATTGAGAAAGTAACCTCTTTGTGTCCGCCTCTCATTTCTGACCCTGCACATCTTGCTCCAGAAAGGCAACCCCCTCTCAATTCATCTCCCCGTTGCATTTCAAATGGCTGTTGGAGATTGAAGCGAGTCCATCCTGGCTCTAGGGGAATCTCTGTGGGGACAGACCACACCTAATACCCAACAGGCGCATTCTATCTCAGCCCATACAGATAGATAAGTACTGCATAGCTGCTCCTACCCTGGTTTCATTAGTTAAAATTAAATTAAAAGTTTCCTAGGAGCTGGGGCATAGAGCAGTACCTAGAAAGGGGCAGAAGATCTGCAAATTCAAGACTACAGTGTTAGTGGTCTGCCCAATCCGACCCAGCCTCAACGCCCTCCCTTTCACTGTCAGCTTGCTCTTATTCTACACCTTCGTGCAGCCACGACATCCCTTCCAATACATTGTGATGACCCTCGTGCCATTTCTTCGTGCCTTGCTATGCTATGTTAAGATTTGCTTTATGTCATTTCACGCTTGTCTGCCCATTGAGGACTCTGGCTTATCGCTGCACTCGGGGACAAGAGAGGTGTGATACAGGTCTTGCCCCAGTAGCAACATGAGGGCCCTTACTTCATCCTATAGCTGAGGACAAAAGCCAAGCTCAAGTAAAGGACAGCATTAAATAAGTGTGCTGGGACACTCTAAAATTCATGTGAATATCAGTGACTTAAAGAACTCTGACCTGCGCAGAGGCTAAGGAATTTTCCAACTTCGTTTAGTGTACTGCTGTAGCTTAGGGCATGACACTACATTTACATTATCCCACCGTCCAACCGGTGGGCTGCTTAGATTCTTCCATTTCGAGTTGCACCCCAACCTATGGGCCATCTTGCAACCCCATTCAGTGCATTAAGTTGAATAAAGTGAGCGTTTTCCCTCTGTGGCAACCAGATAACAAAATGGCGTTGAAAGTTGAATCCACATAACCCTACCCAGGGATCTCCCTGTCTCCACCTCCCTCCCCAAGGCAGTCGAAATCTCCCTGAAAGCCAAAGTTCGTACCTGGCTACTTTGAGGTCTGCTGGGTTTGACCTCTCTAGAGTGGGGATGTAGTCATTCCAGCTGGAAGCCGAGACCTGCTGCAGATTCATTTGTCATTCATTTGGAGACTTGTCCTTGGCCTCAAGCCCAGGGACCGTATCTCTCCAGGACTGAAATCTCTTCACTGGCTCCCAGTGGCTGCGAGGATTAAGTTCAAAACCCTCTGCATTGTCCACAAGGCCTTCTGGGGCCTGGGGCCTAAATACCTTCAACTCTCTCTTCCTAAATATCTTCCTTCACGAGCCCTTCGCTCATCCATCTCTAACTCCCTCATGGTCAGCCGCTTCTCGAAGCAACGTGCTGGGGGTAGATCTCTCTCCGCAGCAGGGGCCTCCCTCTGGAACAGCCTGCCTGCCTCCCTGAAACTTGAGGAGAACCATCTCCGGTTCCGGAAGCACCTCAAAACCTTCCTCTTCGCTTCTGCCTTCTCTCTCCCTCTCCCCTGCTAAACCTGCTTAACTCCCCACTAAATTCTACACTTAACCTGCATCTGGGCCACTCTCAGCGACCTCGGTCCAGGGCCCAGCCACTCTCCACTTGCACTGCCCCCCTGGCTCCCCCTGCACTGTGGGACTGTCACTGTATCCCTACAGCCCCCTACCCAGCACTTGCTCTGCACTTACCTCGCACTTGCCACCAGCTGGCCCTTTTTATTTATTATCATTTATTATTTTATTACGCCACTTACCTTGTACTGCACTTTCCCCCCACCTCCTCCCCCTGCACTTTCTCCTTTTCCCCTTACCTCTGCACTTGCACGATCTGAATGACACCTGGCCTAGTAGGATCGTTTGTCCGTCTTCCCCTTGTTTCCCTCCCTCCCTGCCTCGTCGCGCCTTGAAACACTTGTGTATAGGCGCGTTACAAATACCATATCATATCATATCATATCATTTGAACGCACTAGTGCTCAGAGCATCAAAAACGATATGTTCATCCCAACAATCACTATCACTCACCCTTATGTTTTAATGCACCTACATGTCGATATTTAAGTCTGTATGTTTTTGTCTCCCTGGCGTTTCCCACTCTCACCCTTTCCTGCTCTCTTTGACCCCCTCTTCTTTTCACCCCCTCCAGCCCACGGTCCTGCTTCCACCCTGGGTGGGGTCACAATTCGCTAGCACAAGAGAACGGTACTTGAAGAACACAAATTATTGAGTGGAGAAAAAACAATACCCACCCTTTTTCTTGTTAAATCAAACAAACAGAAAGGCTGTCCCTATTATGAAGAACATATTGTCCCTATCCCAATGGATGTTTACCTAGGGAGGTCACAATTCCCCACTTCAAGGACAAGGCTTGGTGCTTTAAGACTACTACAGTGATGATGCGTGTAGTATAAATTACAAATAACTACATAAGTGCATTTTAAAGACTTGCATTGTCAAACTGGGGTTGGTATAACTGCCCAGAGATTTGAAGGGTTTTCTCTACAGCTAAAACAGATGATCTGTTCTTAGAACAATCTAAACAATGTCCGGCTGGGTTAAACTAAAGTGCACCCGAGTTTTCATATGTAAAAGGTATTACTTCATCTATGGACCACTAATGCACTACAAAGTATCAAGGATACAGCGCCCAGTACACTTATGATCACTAATCACAGTCTTTGTAATCCACAGAGAGTCATAGTGCCACTGAGAGTCCTAGTGCCTGGATTACTTTATCTATCTGCCAAGGATATAGTACCCAGATCGCTTCTAAGGGATTTAGTGCCCTTCTCAGTTCTGAAGGAAAGAATACCCAATGTCACACTCGGGGTTAGGGTGCTCTTCCCACTGTACACTCCGGGATGAAGCACCCGGCTCGCTCTGCTATAGTCTCAGGCTATAGCACCCAGAACACTTTCAGTCCCATACATTCTGAACCTCAGCCTGGATGGCCCTCTTGGGTCAGGCTCTTCCATTCAGCTCCCTCTCGAAGGCTGAGTTTTTCCAGGTTCCTCTGCAGATCTGCAGCTCAGCTCCCCAAGTCGCCCCACTCCTTCCCCTCCCGCACTTGCATCCACTGCTGCACCCCTAGCCCCGGCAGGCGGGAACGGCACATTTTCTTTATAATGCAGAGCCTCCATGATCGTCTAATGAGGTTAGATATTGTGTGGCAGCGATCTCATTGGACATGTAGCTTTTGAGTTCCAGACTAGCGGTGGAAGTCTTTAAAAGGCCCGGTGACCATTTCTGATTTGGACCATCTTCTTTCTGTGTGTGTTTGGCACAGCACGTGTGCCCGTCTCCTTCCCTGGTTTACTGGGTTTTTTTCTGGGTAAGACGGGTTGATGCGACGTGGCTTTGGACTTCTTATGTCGGCTTTCTGTTCTTTCCATGAGCATTTTGATGTGTGCTTCCCTGTTATGTTGGAAGGTCGTGCAAATGCTGCTGTTTGTACACGCGGCTGCTGTTCGGGAAGATGGGCAGTTCTCTTGTTAGCTTTTCTAGATGGCTGTTGGACTGTTATTGAATAATGAGGTTGCAGGGCCCTGTCTCTCCTCGTGTCTGACTAATCCCTGGCATATCCTGCCTCTTGCCCCTGGGAAACGGGGAAAGTGGCGACATTGCAGTTCACAGGGAGGTTCTTTCCAGCGTGAGAGAGTGCCAGGGATGGGGTGATCCTGCGGCCTGACCTGGTCTGGTGGAGACTTTACTCCGTGTCAGGGGTTTCTTGACTTGGCCCCAGGTAACAGGGAATGTGTTTTGTGGATAACACAGCTTCTGACATCTGTGTTCCGATTAGGAGGGGTTGAGGGGACTCTGGCAGAGGGTCGAAACACTGAGTTAAATCTTCAACCCTAGAGCACACAAAGTCTGATGTCCCTTCTCCCAATGATAAAGGAGCCAAGAAGAGAGTTTACACTCTACCTAAAAAATACTATATTGGCATTACAACTGATCACTCTGGGAAGTCAGATAATTGAAGTCAACCGACCCCCCCTCTATTAAAGGCCATTTTGTATTTTTATATTGTAGACTATGTAATGTGTGCCATTGAAGTGTTCCTGTCTATGCATTTGTGGCTTTCCTGGCTTGACTGCACACAACACATGCCAGCCAATGATGCATGCCACTGGTGGCACATCCCCAGCGGCCTCCCTGTGGCCCTCCATTCCAAAGCACTAGGGCCACTTGCTCACCTCCAATGCTGAACAGCATGGAAGCAGGTTGGCAGATATCTCCTCTCCTAGGTTATTTGCAGAATGCTTCCCCTCCCCCCCCAAGGCAAAACGCAGGATGGGGCTTGCTCTATATATTTATTGGTGGGCTGCACACGTTAACACTTCCTAAAGAAGATTCAGCATTATAAGCATTAAATCACTGATGGAAGTGAGCGGGAGCGGTGTTCCACTACTTTTATTTTGATCGGTTTACCGGTCCTCTACTTTTTACTGCCATATTCATCATGCTGCATAGAGAATTTGTTCATTCATGTCCCTGTGCAAGTGTAAAGTTGTAATCAGAGCCTTAGTGACTAGTCACTTGGACTATAGCAATGCCCCAGCTACAACACTTGTCACATGCCGCACTATGCTTCCGCCCACCCTCTCCTCTGCTGAGATCACAGTTCCACTACTTTGTTCGGTACACTTCTACCACTGCATACATTACACAGCAGTGAAGTCGCCCACCAGAAACCTTATTCTTCACTCCAGCTCTTCTTCCCTACTTAGCCACCAGCCCAGCAGTGTGGTTAGCAAACTTGAGTGACACTCCAACCCCACCCTGTGGGCAGTGGGTACTCCTCACTGAAAGTGAGAGCGCCCGGTAGCCATCTGGCTTCTGCAGAGTCTAAGCAACCTCTGTGGCACCCTTCTTCCCCACTCCCTCAGTCTCCAAGACACGGTGCGTTGGGATCAATCTTGTGCGTGTTCATCAGGCTGTCTGCATAGGATTCCTGAACTGGGACTGCTCACAGGGGGGCTTAGCCAGACCCATAGGTGATGCCTTTAAGATGGAAGAGGAGCCGATTAGGACAGTTGAGAAGTGCCTATTTGGGGTCATAGGGTTTGAGGCGTGGGAATACAGAGGAAGGACAGGGTCTCTGGATCCAAGCTCTGCGGCTTCTGCAGAATTCTACAGCAGCACAAATGAGACACACAGCAGGAGATCGCTCTAGTTTCCAAGTTCCATCAGTGGGAAAGCCATCCAGTGCATGTTTCTTACAGGAAATTATGCGAATCGATGTTTTCTCTTTTCCACTTTACATTTAGGACTACAGATCCCCGAATCCCAAGACAAAAATAGACTTTATAGCTTTGCCACACATGGAACTGGGAAACGCAAGAGCTTCTCAGCAGTACTGCACATATGTACCCAGGCCTGCCCCTGCAGCATATGAAACCTGAATATTTAAACGACAGTTACCTGCAACCTAGCTATTTCTTTAACTGGCAAACACTTTTCAGTTTACAGATAGCTACTTATCAGCTTTAAATTTGAGCCTTGCTCCTTAACCAGATGTCTGTGACATCACGACAATCAGTAAAGATGAAATGTGGGTGGTAGCCCCCCATGATGATGTCCCAATGCTTTTCTTCAGTAATGCTATTGAAGCCTTTTGAGTTGATCCATCTTTCTCTAATCCGGGGCTCGATAGAGGATGTTGGCATGCATTTATCACTGCTCGTGCTTTTGCTTTTCCTGCGATCCACTTGCTTAGTCTTGAGATGATCACAGGTTGTTGATAGGTTTTGCCTTCTCCCCCCAACACTACAGGCTGTGTTCGACCTTGAGACCTGTGTAAGCATTGACGCCATACAAATGTGGTATTTGAGTATCTTTATGATCATGAAAAATTCCAGTATGGTCTTGACACGCAGATTAGAGAATTCTACTGCTCGCTCAGTTAAAACTGAGCATCGCCACTTGCGTGTCAAACAAAAACAAATGGACTGTTCTGCTGGTCAAGTAAGACTTAGGTAGAACCTTTTTGTTGGTTCGGTGGCTTATCTTGGCTAAGAATTGACTTGAATAAGCATAAGTTTGTACAGGGGCCGTTTTCCTGATCTTTCCCTAGCGATGCCCCACATGACTAAAAGGTAACTGCAGTGCTGTGCACCAACTGGATTTTTTCTGCATTTATGTAGAACTCATGGCTGCAATCAGTTGCAATGGGAAAGGTAAATATGATAGCAAATTATCCTGGATGCACCATCTAACGACTGGCCGAGTTATGCTTCTAATCGACTGCTTACACACTCAACCACCATAAGCAGAACATACGCAACACTAGGCCCACTGAAATCACTAACCATAGGTTTAGCTTTACTAAGACGCCTTCTCAGCTAATATTAAGTGTTATAATTGTTTTATGTACTGCCTGATTTTGTAAACGCAATGAAGACCAGTGTCCTCCGGAATCACAGATCTCTTATTGTGTAGCACTTACAGGCAGCCCCATTGCTTTCAGGCCACGCAAAAGGCAGTTAAGTTCTTTGAAAACTTAAATAACTTGCCTCAGAGATCTGCGTTAAGCCTTCATGAAACAGGTTAGCCTGACTTCTTCCTTCAGACATCGATAAACTGGGTAATAATAACATCTACTATTATATTGCTTGGAAGTGAGAGGAGAGTCCTGTGCTGAGTCTCTGCATTTGGTGGGCTCCTCACTCGGGTACAGGCACATGTCTGCAAGGGGGGTCTGCAGCTCCCACCCTGTACCACCTCAAGATGATTTCAGGCTTTGACAATGCTTGGTGGGTCCGCTTTTCTGGGCTACAGAGTGGCCTCCTGACTTTGGGAAGGACTTGTAGACCTCAACTCATCAAGGTCCCTAGCAGAAGATAGCACGCACTAAGCTGACCACCACTGTGTGTAGAGTTGGTGTGTCACCGCGACATGCCACTGGACAGGATAAGGCTGGGAATTATACCTATGGTTTGTGATTATTTAAGCAATAGAAACCGACTGAGGAAAAAAAGCAAGAAAAAAATGCCTGTCAGGGATTGGGAAGAAGGGACTGCACATAGCCCCTTCTCCCTTTCGGCGGCCATTAAAACGGATGTTGGAAAAAAGTAAACAAACAAAATGGCCACCATGGAACAAAATGGCCACCATGGAACAGGCAGAAGGGACTACACGTAGTCCCTTCTACATGCAGTCCCTTCATTCTTTCCATGGCAGCCTGACAGGAGAAAAAAAAGGAACTGCGAGGGACGCAGCGCACATCCCTTGTCGGGTAAGTCTTCGTCAGTCGGGAAACACTCCGGTGAGGGCCAATGAGCTTGCTTCTTACAAGCTCATTGACCCTCAGCGGGTACTAATGAAACAATGTTTCTTATTATATTAGCCCTCTGTAGTAGTAAAAAAGATATGTTGCACAACAAAAAAGAAAAGAGTGGATACTTAATAATGTATGCTAGCATCAACAAATACGATTTCTACAATCGGATATAAGATAGCTATTGTGACAAATTTGGACAATTCGTCCCTTCTCCCCAGAGGGGAGCTACACCCTTTGAGGCTAGGGAGGCAAACCCGCTAAACAAGACCCTCCCTAGGAATCAGGGAATGTGGGACCTCACTGGGAGTAGTTCCGCAATCGGGGACAAGGACTACAATTCCGCGATGGAACTCCCAGTCCAAACCACCATGTCCGCTTACATGGATATTGGAAATATTTTAGCTTTCCTTGTAAAGACTATTTTACATTTTTCTTTTATTGTTTAAAGCGCAGACCTAGCTCGAGAGCTGAGGAGCGCTGTACAGAGTGTGGGTAAACAGCATTTGGGCTGGCATCTTTTAATAGTAGCGCAGCACTGTGAGGTCTGTGCATCCATTGGAATTAGTCCATGGTCAGTTGTTGAAAGAGCCATGTTTTGAAATGTTTGCGAAATTGGAGAATTCTGGGGCATTCCGAGCCAACACCAGGATTTAGTTCCAGAGGGTGGGTGCATGATGAGAGAAGAACTGTTTGCGGGTCCTCACATTGCGGACGAGTTGTGATGCAAGCCGGTTAGTCGACGTGCTGCGCGAGGGGCGTGTGCCACCTGATATTTGAAGCTTAGCTGCCAGATACGCTGGTGTGCTACTCGTGACTGCTTTGTAAATGGCACATGCAGTCTTGAATCGTAGCTTGGACTATAGTCAACAAAGATCCTTCTTTGTCTCTATTGGCTTCAGGTAATGCTGAATACCACTTGAATACCATAGTGGAGGAAAACAGACACAATTCATGCTGTTACAATGACGTGCATAAAGAGAGCGAATTGTGAATGGAGGAGAGGAAACTCAAACAGAGGGAGGAGAACAACCGCTATGCAGACACAAGCCTATGTACAACGCTGTCCTGGAGGGACAGAGCCACATTGAGATGTGGAGAGAGACCCGCTAGTTGGA
Organism: Ambystoma mexicanum; assembly: GCF_040938575.1. Classification (NCBI taxonomy): domain Eukaryota; kingdom Metazoa; phylum Chordata; class Amphibia; order Caudata; family Ambystomatidae; genus Ambystoma; species Ambystoma mexicanum. Next base: position 644,515,281 of record NC_090937.1, read on the forward strand.
GGCTGAACGGCGGGTGCCTTCAGAGAACTAGACTTGACGGGAAGACAACCGTCTACTTTGGTGGGTGGTATGACCACTGATAAACATTGGTGGGCCTGGGTCCCTGCATCGGACGCAGAGACCAGAGAATGGGGAGGAGCCGGGGTCAATGAACTCAGCCCGACAAGTGCCAGTTTCCTTCAAAGCAGCACAGTCAGAAACACAGCCGGTATCGAAGTGGGGACACCAGGAAGTCCTAAAACGGTTGATTTCACAAAGTACCGAAATCGACGCAGGTACAGAAAACAGTGAGAAAATGTTACGAACATTGCATGTTACGGCTGGAAGAACCACCATGAGTATGAGTTTAAGTAAGTTAACCGGGCATACGGCCCCACAAAACCAAAGCGGAAACCGTAACGAACACTGCAGGTCAAGGCTGGAAGAGCCATAAAGAGTGGGAGAAGTTGAGAAAGCTTATCGGGCACAAGAGCCCCTGAAAGCAGAGTGAAAAAAACTGAACATTTTATGCCACGGCTAGAATAGCCAATCAGGCTAGTGAATATTTAAATTGTACAATACATGCATCCACAAATGGACAACAGGAGTGTGGCCGAATCCCAATACCTGAAGGCGGGAAACAAAGTTATCTTGCCAAGGGATCCTGAAGGGATGTGTACATTTGAAAATAAGCCTGGGAAGAATATCGGAAGGAAGAGTTTTCTTTCTTGTTTTTTTTATTTTTTAATCAAGGGGGAACATGAAACTCAGTACAAAAGATAATTATTATTTCTACTAAAAGACACCATCTGATGATTGTAAGGGCACTGACGATTATGAGAAATATACTGTTGAACACTAAAGAAATTTGAGACTGTGAGTAACGCTACTACCAGCCGGCCAGGCATAAGCCAACTCTGAGGCTGTTGTGCTAGCCTCCCCTTTTTTCTTTAGTTAAGTATTTTCAAAAGTGGTAGGGCCAGTTAGTGACTAGGTTTCGGACAGAAGACTTTTACTTTGGACTTGACAAGAACCCTTAGTCTTTGCTAGGTAGGGAACTCCCATCATAGCGATAGGGCTAGTTATGCGTTTTTCTTTTAGTTTGAATAAAACCTGTTGAACATGTCAATAACTTGTCCAACTCCTCCCTCTGGTTCGCCACACCATCCATAATTAGGGCTCCCTCTTTTGCATAGTTACTGTTAAGTACACAACTAAAGATAGAAACAAATTGCTTTGCACTCTGTGCTGATGTGTAAATACTGAAAATAATAGAGGGAGGGCAGACAAGGGCAGAAAACAGGGTCATGTGACAGAGGTGGTATGGTCCTGTCGGTCATGTACAGCTATTATAATCATGTCAGATGTAAGGAACTCATGGTGCAACAGTAAAGACAGACACAAGTGATCACAGTTCCAGGGTGTAATATCTACTTTATTATCACAATAGACACTACAGCACACTACAAAATACAATCCACTCTGTAATGGAATGCCAAGGACACTCTGTTTCAAAGAAAGGGTGCCCTCTGGATACTGACCGGAGGGCAGTCGGTATAGTAATTAATCACAATCGTTCAAAGACACTTGGTTTCAACACAAAGGTAGCAATGGGTTGTAAAATGTCACTAGGGGCCTACGCAGAAGGACCAGGGGGACAGAACCACACTGTACCATGTATTTGTAGAGGTTCTTGGTGCTAGACGGGGTCGAGTCGGTTTCAGGGTGCTTGCAGTTTCTGCGGCAAAGTGCAAAACAAGAGACAGCTGCGGGTATCAAGCAGCAGGCAGTTCGGCGAGCAAGGCTAGATGGAGAATTGCAGGCTGGCATACACGGCGGCTCAGGGTCAGGAATCAGTGTCTCAGTCCTAGTTGGCGATTCTGAAACACTGGTCGAGGCGTCACGGACGGCCTTAGCGACTGCAGCATAACAAAAGTCAGCGGTGCAGTCGTTTGCAGCTCAAGGGGCTCGACTGGCTTGAAAATGTCTTTTAAGGCAGACGTCGGCAGAAGCTTGTCAATGCACTTCTCCTAGCGTCTTCACTGTACTTGTATCCTCCTTTAAGGAGGTCCTGGCATTCCTTCCCTGGTGGAAGATGTGAGGCAGACTGTATCTTCAGCCAGGTTTCAATGCTGAGTTCTTCTTGTTATTCCTTGCAAAGTCTTCAGATGATCTCCCCAAAAGAGGGGCTCAGCCCTCTTTTAAAGCAAAATGGACCACAGTGATTGGTGTAGGCTAAGCCTACGTCAATGAACCAATCCTGGGTCCGCCACCAACAATCTCCTGTATGCCTGAGGTCATAACCAGAGTGCTTTGCAACATAAAAGGTAAAAGGGCGAAAAACATGTAATACTAAGTCCCACCCATCTTCCTGTCTGTTGTGGATCAAAGGGTCTTTCTATTTAATTGAGCTCTCTGTGGTTCCTGATCAAGTGGCAGGTCTCCCTTGAAGCTGAAGTGTGACCAGACTTTCTGGCATCTGCAAACCACATTCTTGTACCTTCTGAATGGGGCCCCTTTGTGTGGCTGACTACTGTAAACAGCTGTCCCAGACATGACAGTTCACAACCCTTGATACTGAGACGCGGGAGCTGGCTTCAGGTTGACACAGATGCACATCAAAGGTTGTTGGTGTTTCCTGTCTCCTTTGTTAACCTCTCTAGCCATGCCCCATGTGGACCTGTTTGAAGTATACTTTATTAGTATGCTAATTATGTTAATCACTGCCACCATTCTGCAGGGCTCAACAAAAGGACAGAACGGATCCATGGAGCCTTTGATAGTTAATTAGGCTGGCCATGGCAGGAGGTTTCTCTGTTCATTCTTCGCCTGTTTTTTTTTTGCAGCACTTTTTGCTGAAAATATTTGGATGAAAAAATCATTGAATTCTTTTTTTCCATTGTTCCCCCCCAATGTCCCCTCTCCTATTATTTATTCCCTATACACCACCCGACCCTACCCCTTATATGTCCCCGCGTCCCCTATTTTTAGATATTTTTTCGGCAACATTTTTTAGGCAATAAGTGCTGCAAAAAAACGGGAGATGAATGAACGTCGTACTGACAGAAGGAAGGTTTTGCCCTCCGCCTTCTGAGAAAACGGTGTTCTCTTGGCTGCCATATCCCAACTAAACATGACCGGGGAGACGGCGCCTGTAGGCTGTGTCCACCCAGAGTACATCATTCAATTTCATACCAAATTTCAAAAAAGCCAGGCGAGCGCACACCCACCCTGTGGATGGTTGAATTCCTCACACATGGTGTGTGCAGTGTAGAATTTCGAGAAAGGGGAGTCAGACCATATCAATGTTTGTATTTGTCTAATAGACTACCGTCAGACTCTCCATATCATATCGTTTGTGAGGCTTCTTCAGCCATTCCCTCTGTTTGGGTAGAAGGGGCCTCTTTCAAAAGAGGGTTATGCACGCTCTGGCTGCTAAGAACAGGTTCCTTTGCATGTGTGATAACAGTATATGTTTCCCATCCTGCCCCTCAGTTCCTAACAGAACCAACAACGGGGCTAGGTCCCTTGCAATCCCATCTCTGTCCCTAAACCACCACAACACCTCTTTCCAAAAAATCATCATTGCTAGGCACTCCCACCACACGTGCCAGTATGTACAGGTCAACCCACAGTTCCTCCAACAAAGAGGACTAACATTAGGGTACATTTTAGAGAGTCTAGATGGGGTCAGATGCCATCTGAATAGTAACCTGGCATTAGGCATTTTGTATTGGGTGGCTATCGAAGAGGAACACACCGCTCTATGAAATGACCTGCCACGCTTCTGGTTCCTTCACGAGTTGGAGATCAGCTGCCTACTGTCTCTGGGTTCGTATTGGACTCACCTGAGCCCTCATTAACAGTGCTTGATAGATTTGTGAGATGAGCACCTTAGAGTCAGCCTGTGTGCTGAGGGGCTGCTCAAAGTGGGTAAGGGGGCGTTTCAAGTCCAGACCCCAACCTGCGTCCGTCAGCACCCCCTTGAGCTGGAAGTATTGCAGAGTTGGGATGGGCGTCTGCCCCAGCACGGCCTCAAGGTCTGGCTTAGCGAGGAAGTTGCCTTCCTTCCACAGCTGACCGGCTCAGACCAGACTAGATTCGTAACATGCTTGGAACCTATTGGCTCTATTATCGTATGCCTGATGCGGGGCGCCCAGATACAGCTCAGGGGTGAGGGCAATGGTGTGACCGCCCCTCATCACCCTCGACTTCCTCCACAGATGCCAGAGCACCGCAAGCACTGGGTGATCGCGGATCCTCTAAGGAAGACGTTGCTGCGCGACCCACAACCATTCCGCGAGTGTGACGGCCACCCATGGTCCACAAGGATTCTGAGCTGCGAGGCACGATAATATTCATAGAGGTCCGGGTAACACATCCCCCCCCCCCTCTGCTTTCTGCAAAATGAGTGTGGAATATGCAATTTGCGGTCTCTGCCTCGTCCATAGGAAACCCAAAAGTGCCCTTCTGGTCCTTCACTGGGAATAGGAAGCACGGGAGGATCTTAATGGCTGTCAGTCGCGCCGCCCATGGCAGCATGAGTTTAGACCACGTATGGGAGGTCGTTCTTCACATCTTTTTAATGGAAGGGCAGCTAAATGGTGGCGCTGGCGCAGGACCACCGTTCATCACTCAGGAGGAAGGTGCTGCACGCGGACCAATCAGTGACGTCTACTCTGATGTTTTAGCACCGCCTCGGCACCAAAATATTTACAAAAATAAATAAAAATCAATCAGAGAGGTCCCCGTGGTGGCGGGAGGCAAGCCGACATGTTTCCAAAGATGTCAAACATCCCCTTCAACAAAAACCGACGAATGATTGAGAGGGTCAGAATTTGCTCCAAGAAATGCGCTGAACCTTTGCATGGAATGCTGCTGCAAAGCTTTGCGATGGAGGGTCGGGGGGCGGGGGCGTGGGGCAACAAGCAATGCGGCATGCGTGCTGGATCAAGCCACAGAGACATACCAAGCATTTCTGCAAGTGGTGGGAGGTTAGACCCCTAAGAGTATCCTTATATTCTTCATGCCTACAGCTTTTCAGGGCCGGGAGCCCAGCTCAGGAAATTGGCAAGGGTTCTCCCAAGAGTGGTCCAGAGACAAAGGCACCCGTCAGCAGAGACACAGCGTGATGAGACCATTACGAAGGCTCAGAAACGCCCCTTGACCCGGTGGTAATGGGCCTCGACAAGAGAAAAGTGACGTAATCAGCATGGCGCTGCCCAATAGTAGCTCTGCTGAACCTAGCAAGGGAGGCTGCCATGCAATTCCCTCGGAATCCGAATAGGCTGGTTGGAGGGAGAATGGGGTCCCTGCCAGGGCCCAGAGGGATGGAAGGATGGATAGAGTAAAAGGGGGACACATGTGAGAACGATTTCTTTAATGCCAGGCTAGCTGGGTGCTGCAAACGATTGGATAGTGGGAGCATTAATCAATGGAAGCGATGCAGTCACTCTGAAATGTGCTTTTTTTAACGGTCCACAGTAGTTTCGGATTCTTGTGGCTATCTTCCAAAATATTTGACCCGTTTCCCTGACAAAATACGCAGGATGGAATTCTTAGAGTACGTCTAAATATAATCAAGACAGGTGAAATTATAGCCGTCAGAGCCAAGTCAAGTTCTACTGACCGTAACTATAACGTATGCAAGGCTCAGGTAGTCCTTCTCTGTAGCATGTCTTGGTGGAATATGGGAATCCCTATGGATTAAGGTGCGCAATCTCGGGTACGTTTGTGTATAAGCCAGGCTGGTAGTGCACTAACTCTTTTTGGGAAAGGTTCATTGCAGGCCATGGAACAGGCTTGACAATCCATGTTGTGGAGGTTTTGAGAACCCTGGGTTTTCTTGCGGAAAGGAAATTGCGATGATAGTTTATTGTTTGTTCATTTTTTTCTTCTCTTTCCCTATATATATATATATTATTTTTCTTTTATAAAAGGTGGAGAATTTTTTTCATCCCTCTTAAATGTGAATTTAGCATGTAACTTGTAAATATATGTATTTATATAGTATGCATTTTTTTCCTTCATTTTATAAGTGAATAGGTCATTTTTGTTTTGAAATGTGTAAAGTCGCAAGCACGGCTATATCACCAACACATTAAATAAAATAAAAACGACACCCATTGGCCTTTGCATCTGACCATGATGTCTTGACACTGTGGGTGCCCTTTATGAAGGGTTAGGACGGAGAGCTGCGTGGGTTCACTATGCCCCCCCACCTGGGGTTACATCGCAGAGCAAGGGCCACCTGGTCGGCAGTGCCCTCCAGCACTGTGTCGGGGCTCTTAGACAGGTTACCTCGTCACATGGCCCCTTTCACTGGTCAGAATAAAAACACAGAACCTGCATCATGCGAGACAGCTCGAGAAAGAATTTGCCAAAAAACGCAAATGACCGTTCCGTATAAACTAAAAAAATAAATAATAAAGACGTAAAACCACTTGAAGTTCAAACCCTGACGTCGTGAATGCAAATTCAGTTAATATGCGCGTGACATTTCGTCCCAAGTTCCTGGCATCACGGGCAATGAGAATGCAGGGCTGGCGAACAAAACAAAACAGAAAATAGGGCTGCCCTTTTTGGGTGCCTGGCTGGAATGCGAATTGCAGTTTTGCCTCGCTTGTGTACCCCCCTAAACTACAGACGAGCGCTGCTGTGACGGAGTGAAAAACACACTCGAGGCTTTGCTCGATCAATAGGGGGCGTGCGGGAGGCAGAAGAGTTGATGTGCAAGGGAGAGGCGTGGAGGCACGCCACAGCAATGTCCCCCCCCCCCCAGACCCGTAGACAGGGGTACACGACACGATGAGAGGGCAATAGAGGTGTTCCTAGAAGCAATTCTGCTAGAAGTTCTTGAAGCAATCTGTCCCTGGTCTACGCAACAACCTTATTCCACTGCAGCAGACATTAGCTGCGTACCCCTGGAGCAGAACACTCTGCTACTATCAAGATCCAGGCGGCAGAGAAACAGCAACATCAGAATGCCTTTCCAATGCCTGGCAAATCCGAATGATTATACACAAGAAAAAACATAGGCACACCTGGCAGCTGCTGGTGTAACAGAGAATATCTGTCATCAAGGTCAAAATCTAAAAAAAAGACCAGGTTACCCCGTCACAAAATGGCTGCCTATTAATTACAGTGTCACAAAATAAATGCCATTATTCCCTTCCTCAGAAGCCAGGCCCATCAATTGGGTCGCAGAATACCCAGCCATACTCTAAATAGGACGCTCTTCAGTTATTTTGAATCGCATGCATGTCAATGAGTGCATGCGTCACAGAAGACTAGACCATCGGCTACTATACCACAAAATGCCTGCCTGTCGGTGGCTGCCACAGAATGCCCGCCCACCACTGATTGCCACAGAATACCTGCTCACCAGTTACTGTGCTTGGGTGGATTGATCAACAGAGTGCCACGTATGACTGCCCGCCAGTTACTGTACATGCAACGCTTGAGCGTAGGTTACTGTGCCACAGAAGGGCTGGCCGTTGGTTACTCTGCACATAATGTCTCACCAGTCTGCTGTGCTACTTAATGCCTACTCATCGTGTACTATACATGGAATTACTGACCATCGGTTACTGTGCCACTGAATGACTGGCCACCCCTCAATGAGCATCGACTACCCTATCCACCAATTAATGTGACACACTGCCCATCGATTTCTGTTAATTGTGTTTCATGGTGTCCAAAATCCCCACCGTAGTAGTCTCAGAGCATCTAGGCTTGCCCAAGAGTTGGCGTATTGTGCCCTCGCGAGAGGTATCCACACATTCGTCTGCAGAAGGAAAAGTAGAAGTCAAAATACGTGAGGATGTGTTTGACGAGTCAACTTCCGGGGTAATAGTGGTCCAGGGGTGAATATCTGTTTCTAAACCATCAATTAGCCCCACACCTCCAATACACCAGAAGGTATCCGAACAGATTGGAATAACAAGCAAATTATAAACCTCCATGTTCAATTTGGCAACGTGGACGGAACGGCAGTCTTATCTCCGAAAGGTCGTGGATCGTTGGTTAGTTGTAACAAAGAGAAAATACAATGATAAGACTGTATCAAACATATCTACTTTATTTATATCACAACAGACAGTTCTAGCAACACACTGAAATACAAACCACCCTGTAAAGGAATGCAGAGGACAGACAATGTCAAAGAAGGAAAAGGGATGTACTCTGGATACTGACAGGAGGGCTTCGTTATGGTTAATAACCACAACAGTTTAAGGTTTCTTGGCTTCAGCACAAAGGGAGCAATGAGTTGTAATATGTATCTAGGGGCCTTCTGGGAAAGACCAGGGGGACAAAACCATAATGTATCTTGTACTGTAGGTGTTCTTGGTTCTCAACAGGGTCGAGTCAGCTTCAGGGCACTTTGCAGGCTTCTGCGACAGAGTTCGAAATGGGAGTCAGCTGCGAGTATCAGGCAGCAAGACGATTCGGCGAGCAAAGCTAGACAAACAGCTGCAGGCTGGCCTACATGGCAGCACAGGTCAGGAATTGTCTCAGTGCTGGTCGGCGGTTCTGAAGCACTGGATGGATGTCTTTAAGCGACGGCGGCTGGACAGTGGTCAGTGTTGCCGTCGGTTGCCACTTGAGGAACTCGACTCTCTCAAAAATGTCCTTGAAGGCGGACGTCGGTAGATGCTCGTTGAGCCACTTCTCCCAGCTTCCTGTGTTGCAGGCAGCTGCCTCGTCTTTGCTTGTAGGTTCATTGACCTTCTGGCATTTCCCATCCAGGAAGCTTGCTGCAGAGCCTAACAGGGCACAATTTGTGCTGGTTGGGTACCGGTTCTGGAGTGGCTGGAGGGACCTCAGAGTTCTGCATCTCCCTCTGTTCCCTTGGAGATGTTTAGGGGAGAGATATTGCTTCCCTCTTTGGAGATTTTGGCCTTCCTTCAGTGGTGGAAGTTGTAAGGCAGACTGTACCTTCAGCCAGGGTCCAAGGTTGAGTTCTTCTTTGTTACCTATGGTGAAGTCTTCAGATGATCTTCCAAAAGAGGGGCTCTGCCCTCTTTTAAAGCCAAGTGGGCCACAGTTATTGGTGTGGGCTAAGCCTACCTTAACATACCAATCCTGTGGTCCCTACCAACAATGTTCCGTATGTGTGAGGTCATAACCAGACTGCTTTGCAACAGGAAAGGTAAAGGGGTGAAAACAGGAACAGGGTGTGCCCTAGAACTAAACAGGCAGAATCCTTATTTCAGCAGAAAGATCTCTGGGCACACTCTCTTGTGATACTAAGTATCACTCATCTTCCTGTCTGTTATTGATCAAATGGTCTCTCTGGTTAATGGTCCTCTGTGTGTGGTCCCTGTTAAGGCGGCAGGTCTACCTTGAAGCTTCCAAGAGACCAGACTCTCTGGCTCCTGCAAACCACATACTGGTACCTTATGAATGGGGTACCCCTAGTGGGGGTGACATACTGTAAACAGCAGTCCCAGACATGACAGATCACTGTCTTTGATACTGAGGGCGGGAGTTGGCATCAGGTTGACACAGTTACATTTGAAAGGTTGTTCGGTTCCATGTCTCCTTTGATAGACTCTGCAGCCAGGCCCCATGTGGGCCTGTTTGAAGTACCCTTTAATGGTATGTTAATCGATGCCACCAGTTGCAGGGCATAACAAAAGAGCTTGGTGGATCCATGGAGCCTGTGTTAGTTAATCAGGCTGGCCATGGCAGGGGAAATTTGGACCTCACCCTTCCTGGAGATGACATAGTGTACTCCTGGCTTTCACATTCCAACTAAATATGACAGGGCGGACTGTGCCTGTATGCTGTGTCCAACCAGAGTAGACGGGCCTATGAGTTTGTTGTGGTGTGAGCATAGGAAAATGTGAGTGGATTAGCCACACAAGTTTTCCTAAGGATGGTTTGCTATCATTCCATTTAATTAAAAATGTCAAAAAGCCCAGGCCAGCGCATGCCCACCATGCAGATGGTCACATTTCTAACAATGAGAAAGGAGGAGTAAGTACTACGGGGGGAAGAATATTTTATGATAGCGTGTACATGGCAATCCTCTTAGGTAGACCACAGACTTTGTGATGTAGAAATAATTACAGAAGTCATTGGAATGCGGTGCAAGGCAAATTTGGGGAATAACAAAAAGAGTACACTGTAATATTTCTATTCATGAAGGCTCGAGATACTCTCAGGCAATCTGGAGGCTTATTTAACTGGGCCCACCTTTCATTTACCAGTCAAACTCCAGACTATTAATTCTGGAACTGCCCAATCTGAGGGCTGAGCTTCGGCCTATTAAAAATAAGAATGTGTAGGAATATACATTTTAGTGGATAACAGAGGGATGAGTGAATGGGGAGCTATAGTCCAAGTGACAAATTCCAGCATTTGCTGAAAGCATGGCAGCCTTTAGTGTGAGAAATTCTATAGATCAGATTAAGCAACACTAGAACCTGCTCAATTTAAAATGGAACAATGGCATAATTTATTAGGCCACGTGCTGCCACGTGTGAATAATGCTATGGTAACAGACATCCAAGGGCAAAGATGTGGAATGGTGTCCAAAGTATAAATAGTTATCGAACAGTATAAAAGAGATTACGCAATATAAAGAAGTCACCCAGGAGCGTCACATAATGTAAGAGCTGGTGTTTGATTAATTGATCGCCCGAACGTTGGACCGTACCAACCAAGTCAACAATTCTCTCCTAAAATCATAGGCATTACAACATATACAAAAGATCCATGTGAGAGGGTGTATTTAACCATTTGTTCATTTGTTAAGGGATAACTGAAAATACGCGATGAAAGCCATGTATGCAATTTATCTTTGTCCTTGACATGAGGTGAATATGGTTGTGTTTCCAAACTCTGCATCAAATTCATAATAAGAATACAGTTTGTCTGACCCCTTAGGAAGAAGTTTGTTTTTATAATAACTTCGGCAAGTTGTAAATTGTACAAATTGTACATTTCACCGGATCACAATTTTAAGGTATCTTTTCTCATCTTTATATTTTGCTGAAAAGTGACTACTTTTGGACGGCTACAGTGTTATCTCATAAATGTTTATGTGCTATTTATGTTATGTCACTCGGCTTTTAATGCAAATTTCAAACTTCCCTGACTCACACTTTTAAGGTGTCAGTCCTCATTGGCATACTTCACTGATAGTGAAGGGCTACTTTTTGGATTTCTAAATTGTAAATTTAAAGATTTGTATGCATTATTACGCAGGATTTATATGACGTCAATCGCCATTTATGTGATTCATAAAAATCTTGTTTTTGTGCCTAATTTATGGCTTTGTCAGAGATACCAGGCAAACACAATATATGTTAGAGGGTAGCGAAGAAAGTCAGTTTGCTGAATTACAATGCGATAAAGACAAACTATATCATTGCTTATATCTTCAAGCAGCAACCTTCTCTTGGCCCCTCTCCATTCAAGCCTTTATAGAAAACCAAGCAGTGGTGAATTCCAACTGGAATCTAGATAAAGAATGCTTCCCAAACCAGCCCTTCTTCAATGTCCACAGTAATCCATCACTGACAGACTTGTCACACCCTTCACCTGACCCAGAAGAATCTAAAAAGGCCTGTCTAGAGGCAGCAATCAGAAATTGGTCATTCCCATTCTGCACAAATGAGTTCTTCTCCATTTGTTCATACAAATGCATGAGCCTTCATCGTCCGAATGTCCCGATCACGTGACACCTCCGGGGGCCTATGTTTGAAAATTCAATTTCAGCTATTCTAATGCTGTGCTGATCCATCAAATAATGTACTGCAAATTCTAAAGTGACCAACTCGATTTCAACTGAGTATACCAAGCTCAACATTCCATCTAAATATGAAGACACTAACCAATTGGTGCACATGCATCAGTGTTTCACCCCTATGGTGTTTTAACAGGGCTGAAGGCATAGTTCCACAAAATTGTAATTATTCATTTCAAGAAAAATCTCATTTGAATCAGATGGCGATCACATTATTGCATTTTCATCCCCAAATAAAAATAAAAATGTGAGAAATACAATTCCTAGTGATGTATACATGTGGTTGTTCTATTTAGTTGCTTATAGATAAACGGATATATCTCCAAAGTTACACTCACAATTACATCATATAAGTCTCATGATGATTCAATTCCAAAAATGCTAGAGATGTAGGAGGGGAAAACAGAAAACAAAGGAGAACAAGAAAGTTATACATGATGCTAATAATTAATGTGTCATCACCTAGGAGTTAATCATTTGTGTTTCGTACCCATTGTGGATGTTCCACCAACGTCATTGTGCCTGTGCTTAGTCTGAATTAAAGAAAGTGGATTGTCTCCCAGATCCATTAATTACTTTTGGATCTGCAGATAGAAATACATTAATATCTATCAGATTTGAGTGAGTCTGTTTGAAAGAATCATACCTTGCTATGTATATTGGTAGACTTGACCTGAATATTCATTGTCCATTGGATATTTAGCTTCTTCATTAAAAGGTAGTTAGTAACTGCCTGAAAAAGGAATTTTTCCAAAAATGAAAAATGTCTAAACAGGTTTCTTGCCAGGCCAATTATTCTTGCTTCAATAAATTGGGTTTAGGTTTTAGAAAATGAAACTGACCTTTTTTAGGGGTAGAATAAACACCAGTGAATTGTTGCCAAGTCTTTCAGTAATGCAGCATTCTGTGTGAAGCCATCACCATTTTGGGTCTCTATTCATAATGGTGGTGTCACATTGGCCGTGATTACATCATACATTCAAGGCCTCATGACGTTTGTTCACAAAATGTGACTGTTGCTTCGAAAATTAACTTATCCCGAACATTATTTAAGTAAGTGTATGTAAAAATGTTTACTTCCGGGAAACCGAGTGTACAGTGGACAGTGCAGGTGACCTTGTGGGAAGCCTATAAACCGTTTTATGGGGAACAGCAGTGACAGAGGTGAAGAATAGAGAAAGGGAAGCTCCAAGAAGTGAACAAGGCGCAGGCCAGGGAGAAGGAGCTAGAAGAAAGGTGTATAGAGGATTGTCTTGGGCCATGTGATCACTTGATGGGGAAACACTCAATTTGGTTAAGTAGGGCCACGTTTATGAACAGAGATAAAAACTGGAGACTGTTGGTCTGGATGGCAAGACAGGAAATAGGTGATAGATGTTTATCTGGCATCAGGGACGCTACAGGGGACCTGGGGGTGGAGGATCAGGATATTGCAGACACATTTGCAAAATTTTACGTAAAACTATTTTTGGCGGAGCCAAGATGCGGCGAGCTGCAATGAGGTCTTACATTGAAACCCTTCCCTTAAGGAGGATGTTTGAGGAGCAAAGAGAAGCCTTAGAGGCAGACCTAACTTTATCCGAAATCGACAAGAGTATGTAACAACTGCAAACGGGCAAAAGCCCGGGCCCTAATGCCTCCCTCCAGAATCTGGAGCATACTTTGGGAAAAGACTAACAACCACTTGCTGGCCTTTATCGGTGAAGCAGGGAGGTAGGAAGGCTGCCCCCAGACTTTATAAAATCAGTTATCACTGTGATTCTTTAGAAAGGAAAGGCCAAGGAGACCCGAGAGTCATTTAGACCGATTTCCCTCTTGAACGGGGAAGTCAAGATATTAGCTAAAGCATTGGCCAACAGGTTAGTTGTAGTCCTGCCCTATTGGATTCACAGAGCTCAAAACAGTTTAATGACGGGGAGATCGACACTCCTCAACCTACACTGACTGCTTGGAGTGGTCACGTCAGCAGCCGGATTGCCATGCAGAAACAACTTGATGCTGTCCTTGGTTTGTTATACTGCTTTTGAATCCATCGACTGGACGTACCTGTGGGAGGTCTTGGCAAGGATGGGCTTTGGCCCTGCGTTTATTGATTGCGTACCGCTTCTTAATGAAGCCCCAATCGCGAGAGTAAAGCTAAATGGGCGACAAGGCAAGGGCGCCCTCTCTCCCGGCTCATATCCACTCTCCTGATCAAGCCATTGGTAGAGACGGTGAGAGGTGATAGGTTGTTTACAGGTATCGAGTGGCCAGCTAGCCACATAGATAAGATATCCCTGTTCGCGGATGACATCCTTCTATATGTCAGCAACCCTGAGACTTTGTTACCAAGGGCAGTTGAGTTACTCCGTGAGTTTGGCTCGTAGAACGGCCTGCAGGTCAGTTGGGAACAATCTGTGTATTATGCACTTATGGGAGAACGGGAAAACCCTGTTCTGTGAGAGAACCTGGTTGCCACTGGAGAACCATTCCAGTACTTGGGAGTGAAGACTGCGGAAACAAGGGAAGAGTTTTTTAAGTTGAACTGGGATCCAATAGCTGCTAAGTTTCTCAGAGATGTTGAGAGGTGGGTGGATCTTCCGTTATCGCTCCTAGGCAAGGTGGCAATCTTCAAAATGAAAGTCTTTCCCAAGGTTGTATACATTATGCAAGCCACTCCGTTCGAGATACCAACAGCATATTTTGATAAATTGGACAAAGAACCCAGGAAAATGCCGTGGGGCTCTGCCACCTCTAAGCTAACTCTAAATAGATTAATGAATTATATCTGGCAGAGTGGGTTAAATCTACTGAACTTGTAGAAGTATTTTTGGGCTAAACGGTTTATGCCAGAAGATGCCCGGGGAACTTTCCCCAGATGGGAAGGCTGGTGGCGAAGCTCTGACATATTCCAATGAGAAAAACCAGGGACGGAGACAAGCTGGAGCTAGATCATGCACTGTGGGAAAATAGGCTACTTTTCGAGCTCATGGCAGTATAGGGACACCGTGCCTGGATCCAAAAAAAAGGCGGACAGTAGTTGATGTGGTGAAGACGAGGGGCCGAATGTCGTTCCACTAGCTGAAGGACACCTACAGGATAGCATTGACCATGTTTTTTCAATATTTACAGCCGTGACACGCTATTGGTCCTCGGTTTAGGGAACAGCTGGAGCGCCATAGGGATTCTCCCCTATTGAGCCAAGTGACAACCAAAAAGTTGGAGACTAAGCCGATCTCTTCAGCCTACAGATAGATAGGTAGCACTACAGCAAAACCCCTTACATGGCTGAGGTAAAGGCAGGAGACTGATCTGGGACCACTTGAAGAGGGTGATTGGGAATGCGCCCTAGGGGCTACTAATGGGATAGCCATCGATTCAAGACTATGGGCCATTCAGTACAAGATGTTACACAGTCTACTCCAACTCACGAATACTACACAAAGTGGAAAGGAGGGAGAATAATATATGCCCCAAATGCAAGACAGCTGTGGTAACGTTCTACCACATGGTATGGCCTTGTCTAAAGATATATATATATATATATCAGTTCTGGGAGGAGGTGTTGGAAGTGATGAACACATTAGTGGTCGAAGATCTGGCTATGGACCCAGTGATGTGTCTGCTGAAGGTGTGTGGGGGAGGGGAGACACCTCTCTATAGGCACATGAAAGGACTCAGTGGGACTGGTACTGGTGTTGGCCAAAAGGGGTATTGTGATTGGGTGGGGTGGCAGACAGTGCTGTAGTAGGCATGTGGGTGGAATGGATGAATAGATCTATGGGTGTCTAGAAACTGGTCTATAAGAACAGATGTCTGCAAAAGCACAAGGTGTGGGAAAAATGGCTGCTGTACAACAAAGAAGCATGAAAGCCAATTGGGGCTGAGACCAGAGCTGAGAAATGGCTTGGGGGACGGGGAAGAGACTAGATGCAAGGGTAGGAGGTACCAGGGGGTTGGGAAATTGAACAAGGGGGGGGGTCTGAGGCACAGGGCGGGGGGGGGCTATTGTTGATCTATTTCCATCAAAGGTGCATGTCTCATATTAAGAGGCTGGTAGGACATTTGTTTTGTTATTTTTGATCATTGTCTCATATATCGAACACAGAAAAATACATTAATACGTTATTTAAAAAACAATTCAGACGAAAGTGGGTGCTGCAGGGAAGAAAGTACAGAGTAGTGGGAGGGTTGCAGCGGGAAGAAAGAAATGTATGCAAAAAAGTGGTGCCAGAGAGAAGGGAACACAAGGAAAGAATAGTGCAGGGAAGAACATGCCTAAGCAGGAGGAGTGAGGCATGTGACAAAGGAATGCATATAAAGAGGGGAGAGCATTGGGAGAGATGGGTGCAGTGGAGAAGAGTGGTGCAGGAATGTGGGCGGATGTTATAGAGGTGCATAGTGCATAAGGAGAGTGGTTGAGAGAGAATGACGTGCAGAGGAAAGATAAGATGCAGGAGAGACAGAAGGGAAAAGCATATGAATGATTCTGAAGAGAAAATGTGTTTCAGATAAACTAGGAGATAATGGTTCAGGAGGTGAGAGAAGCCAGGAGAGAGGTGTGCAGATGGGAGACGGAGAGAGTGGTGCGGGAAGAGCTCAAACCTCCACGGGCACAAACATCAATGCCAGTGAAGTGCCCTTGAGGAAAAGCTGGCGAGGGAGACATGCAGCGAAGATAGGGGCAAGATAAAGCGATAGTGGCAAGCTGTGCATTGCGATGTTGCCTCATACCTAATTTGTTGTGGTAGAAGTATAACTGTTGCTCCATGGTGTCGTTGTGTATGTGCTGTTCTATAAGAACGTGTGGTGGTGAAGCCTGCCATTCCTGTCACAGAAGAACTCCGCCTTTGTTGATAAAGTCTCCAGTCCCACAAAATCACTGCACACTATTAACGTGGAGAGGGACAGTGCTCGCACTGAGGCGGGGAGTGAGGCAACAGATAGTGTGCACAAGTAAAGCAATTCGACAAACAAGACAGTATCTCCGAGAAGCAGATAAATGGCTAAGAGAAAATCAAATCACAGGTAAGAGAATTGGAGACAAGAGAAGGGGAAGACCCAGAGGGTGGACAGAAACAGGGACATGAAAGGAGAAAAGACCAGGAATATGTTGGGCTAAGAGCCAACATAGAGGGTAGGAACATCAAGGAGATAAATGGTGGAACCATGGAAAAAAGCCACAGCAATGAGGGGAGACATTGCAATATGCATGTGGACTGCCTGCAGAGGACTCAATCCGTAAAGCAGCATGAAAGCAGGCCAGATGCCAGCCTCATTGGTTGGTGAGGCAACAGAGAGGAGAGAGTGAACTGCATGGAATGCAGACATCTGCTCTCCATTCATGGGAGTGGGGATGTACGTCCATGAGCATGGGATGCATGAAGAAAGTGGTGGCCTGCCTTTTGCATCCGACTAGACACCATCACATGTAAGCCCTCCAGTGTGCAGTGACACACCACCCTTCTCCACGAATTGGTGCACCACCAGGTTTCCATGGATATTTGAGGAAGACTATGCTGATCAGGCAATGAGCATGGACATGGGAGGCAGGTCACAAGCTACATATCCCTTCCAATTAATGAAGAAATAGAGTTGAGCACATCCTATGTGGGAATCACAAATGCATATTCCAGACGTTCCGCGATTTGCTTAGCATCTCTACAGGAGACAGCACGATGGCAAGAGTCAGCACAGTAGGGTTTAAGCAGGGTGGTGAGAAAGAATACTGTGAGGACCCTTGCAGGTATATTACAACAGATGCTAAACATGAACAAATTGCAAAGAAATATAGGCACAAACTCCTGTGAAGTATTATGCATTGGCAGAGATTAAAAGAATAACCTCAGTTGGTCCCTCACTTGGTATGAGGATTAAGATTTAATTTCATATCGGCAGCCTTCTTGGTGTACTCCATAGTGGCAATGAGAACTTTGCGAGCCAGATGACGAGTGTCTTGGATTCAGTGAATTACTTGGTCAGCAGTGCAGGCGGACTTGGAATGACAGAAGTCATGGGTACAGTCTTAGGATGCAAGCCATAAATACTAAAAAAAAATGGCAGTATTAAATATAGTGTATTTTGTTGTTGTAGAGTATATCCACCATATCTGGATAGTTGCACTATTCCACCTGCAAGGCATTAGCGCAGCAGCGGATGTACTGCTTAAGTGTCTGATTGGTATGCTTCGTTTGTCAGTTGCTTTGAGGATGGTAGCCCAAACTAAGTGCTTTATGAATCCCAATATGTTTGCACAATATGGTTCGAAAACATGATGTGAACTGTAATCCATGATCAGATATCTTCTCTGGTAGACCATGTAGGCGGTAGACGTTAGGCAAGAAAACCTTAGCCATAGTGATGGCATTGGGGATTCTGGAGAGAGGGATAAAATTGGCCAATTTGCTCTTACAGTGCATCACCGACCATGATGCATGTTTTCCTCAAAAAGAGTGGCAGGTCTACAATAAAATCAGTGGCCATGATGTGCCATGAATATTGTGGGGTTTCCGTAGGTTTCAGTCATTCCACTGGTCTCCGTTGGTCGGCTTTAGCAGTGGCACAGACTAGGCATGTTTGTGTATATTTTTCCACGTGGATGGTGTGAAGAATCCTGCAGATTCCTCACTGGAATACTGCCTAAAGTAATCTCCCAGGTGGCCAGGGGAAGGCAGACGCTTCCTCATCCCAATCCTGTGGGAGGATCACCTGGGTGGAGACAGTGCCCACGGTAGTGAGGAGAATCTGTGGGATAAGACGCAGCATTTTTCCTCTGAAAGGGAGATTCTTACCACTGTGCCAAAAGAGGCTATGGCTTATTGTCATTGTAATGTCTCTCAACCTTCTATTCAATCTAACGTTGAGAACCCTAAGGTTGTAACATCAAAGCACAATATACCCCAAAAAAAGAAACGTTTTGGTATTTAAAAATAAATGCCCTCCTCAATTCCATGTGGAAATGTTGTCTTTTCTAAATTGTCTTCCTCTATAAAAGCTAAAACCCGTAGCCCATCGGTTACAAATGTCAAGGAAATTAAATCTACCCTTATAAGCAATAAAGAACTAGAACTACATGTCACAGAATCCTAGAGCAAATGAGACTAAGAAGAGGGCTAAAGAGGCATGTAGATGTAGTGGTCAGGCAATTAAGCCTGACAGTCATGGCTGGAGTTAGGAAATTGAAACTAATGGCTCACACCTGAAGCCAATTGTCAAACCTGTGAGGCATAAAAGGCCCCAGCAGGAAAGCTGAGGAGGAAAGAGCTGGGGCAGGAGTTGGAAGGTTGGCAGTCGTAGCAGCAGAGAAGAAGCACAAGGCTGGCCAGCCTCCCAGATAAGGGGTGTATTGGCCACTTTTAGTCCCTAGAAATTGGAAAATACTCCCCAAAAATATTAATAGGGAGTAGAAACACTCCCAACAACGAAATCGGGAAAAGCCATGTAGAATCTTGCACCCATGCTTTTACCCTCACAGCTCCATGGATATGTTTGGACCAGTAGTGCACGTAGTCCCAGAGGAAGAAACTACTATTTTTAACTGCCTGATTTGATGAAGTAAACATGTATCTTTTAGTGCGCATGAATAACTTGGTGTAAAGAAATAAATATTACAAAAACATTTCAGTTTTTCAGTTAAACATATTTGTACTCACTTATAAAATACTCGTATAGGGAATTTGACTTACATTTTTACTCCCTGAAAAATCATTTCACTCCCACTTCAAAAAACAGGGAGTAAAATACTCCCACTTCCAAATCTTATCTGGAGCACTGAGGCTGGCAATTCACAAGGAAGTGGGAGCACAGAAAGGATGCCAGAACGTGGAGAGAGCAGATTTCACCTGAAAGTTCTGAGGGAGTCCTGTGTTCCCAAAGCCTGTATTGCACAGGCTGTGCAGAGGAAGACGTGCTGAAAGTGAAGATTTTTCCATGTGAGCCGAGTTGTTGTGATTGCAGAGCCCAGGACGTGCAGGAGCCCAATGCAAGAAGCAGAAGGCAAGCCAAGGGTCTCCGGAGTGGAAGAGACTCCCAACTAAGGTGGCTGGACCGGAGAGACACGTGCTGGAGGAGGGTGTGCTCCTAAGCGAGCCCGAAGTAGTAGCAGTAGTCGAGGAAATTGGGGGAAGCAGAGCAACCCGCAACCACATTATCCCGGAAGCCGGTGAGTGAAGCACAGCGTTCAGATTCACTCAACAAGCCTTGACGGTAACTGTAACCAGCTCCAAAGAGGCTCACGTTTAGTTAAAAGTGAGTAGAAGTTGTTCATTATTCTTAAACAGACTGTTAACAATGGAAATGTAACCTTTGCGCTTATTCTGAAAGCTGCAGTGTTCACGTGAGAAGTAAAAGCTATTACATCCATTGTTGAACTCTTTCCTATATCAGAGTGGTTGCGTGTCCTTAACTGTACAGAAGGAACGCTTACGTAATCCATTCCAGAAACCTGACATTAACGTCTTACAAGAGTTGCAAGAGTTAGAAGTGACAACTGCATCAAAGGTAGGTCGTGTGTGACCAATTATGTTTCCTGAGAACAGTCAGAAGTTGCTTTATTGATAACACAGGAATACAATTTCATCCAATACTTTAAGTTTAAAAATGTACCTTAAAGAGTGGTTGCATGTGCCTAGTTATATTTTCACTTTGAAGACTGAACCTTCTATTATTCAGAATTGGCATTCTTTATTTCAAGAATTTGCTATACTGAAGAGGAGAGAAAGGTCAAAGTATCATATTGTGCCTGATAATTAAGAAGTCTAAATCGGTACTTGAACTGTGGTGGTATATAACACTGTCAGCAGATGTCACATTGGAGTGGTTTGAAGTAGTGGCATGCTGTGGGACGAAAGTGACTGTTCTCATAGTATTAGCAGTAGAAGAGTGGTTGTTAAAAGGAAGCAGCAACCCAAAGAGAAGCATCCTGGCAAAAATACCAAATATACTAAAAAAGTTCTAACCCATTGTAAAGTTGTAGCTGGAGAAGTCATATCATTATTCCTTTTGAACTGTGGCAGGGAATCTTCAAGAGGAGATAAGCAAGATTACCACTGGTGCTATTTCATTTGCTGGAGTTGTAAGGGGATCTTTTCAACCAAACCAAAGAATTGTTACCAGTGGATGTTTGTTTGATGAACTTTTATTTTGACTTGGAACTGATAAGAACTGGTTCAAGACTTTTCTTTTCCTTTGAACATTTGAAGATGACTTTAAAACCTTAGAAATTATTTTACCCAGGACAGGTGAGGTCATCCACATATTGTTCAGTTATTGTTTATTATCGTATGTTACTTTGTCACTTTCTTTGAATGCCAGTTTACTCATGCTAGCAATTGTTCGCTTAGCCTTTAGACTAGGTAGGGAATTCCTCAGTAAAGTAGGACAAGCAAGGCTTTATTTGCAAACGTTTACTTTAATGAAATGTCGTACTTTGAGAAAACTACAAACAGTTGTCCACCTCGCATTACTGACCCCTCACAGTGGACAAATACAGCCACCAAACTGTTGCTCCAATTCCTAGGTGGCCTGTGAACTGTGATGTCCAGTAGTGTGGGTGTCATGGAAGTCAAAAGAATATACTCCTAAGAGCACTTCCAGGGGAATGTTGCCACAGATTGTTTAAAATGATACTCCAAATCCCAGCGATGGTTCAAGGGCGTTTATTCAAAGTTTTAGCAGGGCACTAGGACAATCCCTGCCTCTCATCTCTGTGCAGCATTTTCCACCCTAACCCAAGCATCCCTATTTCCCAGGTTACAAGATGGAGAATATTGTCCCCCTACTGTCTACTTTCTAGATAACCTATCATGATAACCTTCTCTATCTAGATTCCTTCGGGGGTGGGGTGGTTCTACACTCTGCCTAAATGGTTCTTTGGCTAGTGCTACGAGAGGAGCAGAGATGTGCCTTGTGAGGAACTCATGGTGGCAACAGTAAAGACAGACACAAGTGATCACAGTTCCATGGTGCTTATTGAACTTTATAATGGATGAGATAAAAGCCTAATCTATACCGAAATCTAAGAAGGGAGCAAGCTACAACCATCAAGTAATAAGGCAGTCCCAGTGGCGTGCTGTCAAATAAAAGGGCCTATACTAAAGCAAACTATTGCCAATCCTTACTACTAAGTTACAAAAGAGTGTGGGATAATGTTCACCAGAAAAGAAAGAAGTGTTCACAAAATGATAAGTGAGGATGGTATGGCTGGGCCTCCCTTCCCCACATTTTAAGCACGGGACAAGGCGGGACTCCTGAGCACAGCACACTTCTGGACCTCTCCAGCACAAGGTTCACAGTTCCATGCAATGATACCAGAACCTTCAGGGGCCAAGTCTTTCTTCTACAAAGTCTCTTGCGTTAGAAGGCCTGCTGGTTCGAAACAACAAACAAACAAAAGTTCCTTCGGTAATCTTCCACCTTGGGTGATTGCTCCTCGCCCCTTGGATCTTCCTCCACCGGGCTCGGATCCTTCTTACAACTTGGGCCTCCCTCCGCCGGGTTCACTATGAACTTATAAACGCCGTTTGCAACGTTCAAGAGCCTTAATGTCCTTTTAAACAACTTCCTAATGTGGACAAACCTCGGCCGGGTCCACTCTTGTCGACACAATGTTCACAAGTGTATTACTCTTCACCCCTACTCTCAGGCATCCCACGTCCAAGTGCACATTTACCAATTTTAACATAGTTCATGAATTTCTAACACAGTTCATGATTTGTTTTATCTCATTAGAAAGCGTGGTCCCTTCTCCTATCTTTCCTTCGGCATCCCTCTGTCGGGTTCACACTTGCCTTATTTCACAATACGTTCTCTTCAGAAAGCGGGGGTTCCCTTTCCAGAGCTTTCTCTTGGCAATGGGTCAAAGACTTTCGAGTGTACAAGGAATTTTACGTGACTTTTGTAAGAGCACTGCGACACTTCACGCCGCCCTTTCCTAGGGCCTTCTGGTACTTGCAGTCTCAAAACAGGTGCCAATCAGAGACTTTCAAATGAGCACACACCATGCTCCGGTACCCTCTGTACCTGGACCTTAACTGGGCTATCTTCAGAATTCAAAAGCACACAAGCTCTTTGTTCTCAAGTTCTTGCATTCATCTAATGTTGCCACTTGCAACCTTGGGCTCGACACAGTTTAGTTTGCTAACAGCTTCCTCCAACTCACCGATTATCTTGAGTCAGATTGGCTTGCTGCTGGAGTCAAGGAGGGTACCACGGTAGTCAGCATGTCTTGCCGCCTGTGTTATCAATGCGGGAGGCCCACGTGCACCATTGGCATCTGTTCCTCCGCACATCAGCAATGCTTTCCGGTCTTGTAATTTCCTTTTCAGAGGCTTTGAGGGTCTGAGTTGAAAAGGGCACGGGCAGTTGCCCCTTCTGTCGTCCCTCCAGGTGTCGCCGCCTTTTCCTCCGTTTCAACTTCCGGTTTGGTGTAGCTGTTTCCTCATGCGTTTGGCCTTGCTCGTAGTGTGCTCTCGTGCTCTGCCTTTAATCCCTGTGGGGAAGGTAAATGGCCATCAGGTGTGCATGGTTATTGTCAATTGCCTGACTCTGCCTGACCCGTGTGTTGGGACCGGTCAGGTAAATGGCTCTGGTGTTAGTCTGTTGTCTGTTACAGTGTAAGGAAGTGTTTGTGTCAAAAAAGGAGGGTAGAACTTCTAAGTATCCTACATAGTAGGATGCGGAAAAGGTGTTACAAGGAAGGGGGTACCCTGTCTCAACCTTCGGTGTCCCACTTCCACTCCACTCATCCAGGTGATCCTCCCCCACTGGTCCACCCCCAGGAAGTAGATACAATAACGATGGCTGTGTCCTGGCCACCAGGACGACAGATATCTGGGGACTAGCGGGTGAGACACCTTCAGGTTTCTCACAGCCTTCAGACACTCTGCCTGGCTTGTTTGACTTCCTCTCGCGCCATGTCGTTCTTCTCCCTCTCCCTATATTCTACTCTCCCATTGCTACTTTTCTACTCCCAACTCGCCCCTTCACTCCTACTCCCTTTTGTCTTTCTTACCTGTCCTTCCGATGTCTCACACTGGTTCAACTACTGCCTCCTCCATCCTTCAATGTTACCATGCCCACCTACACACCACTAAGCCCATCTCCACGCTACTACTCCCTCGTCCACTCTACTACTACCCTCTTCCTCCTCTCCACTACTCCCTCTTCCACACTAGTAATCCTTATTTTTATTTATTCATTTATTTATAGCAGCGCCCAAGATCCGCAGGTATCGCAGCACCAGTTTCATTAAGTGCGATGTGAACAGGTTGTAAGTGCACCGATTGGGAAAGCCTCACCTCTGGTGCAGGGGGGGCTACAACAAGTAGGTTAAATGCAACATTGGGAAGCCTCGCCTCATGGTGCGGGCCTACTTCAAGTAAGCAGATACAAATAGGTTTAATACAACATTGGACGCCTCACCTCATGGTGCAGAGGGCTACATCAAGTGAGCAGGTACAAGTAGTTTAAATGCAACATTGGAACGCCTCACCTCATGGTGCGGGGGGCTACATCAAGTAAGCAGGTACAAGCATGTTAAATGCAAACATTGGAAATCCTTGACATCTGGTGCAGGGGGGCTACATCAAGTAAGCAGGTACAAGTAGTTTAAATGCAACATTGGAACGCCTCACCTCATGGTACGGGGGGCTACACCAAGTAAGAGGTACAAGTAGGTTAAATGCATCGCTGGAAAGCCTCACCTAATGGTGCAGGGCTACCTTAGGTTAGTGGGACAAGTAGGTAAGATGCAGGGTAGTAGCAGGTGCAAGACCAGCAGGGCTCCACCACATGGTGCCAGGGGGATACATACGTAAGTAATAGTAATGTGCAGGAGGTAGTCAGTATGAACCATGGTGTTTAGGCACTGATGGGAGAAGGTGAGCACATTCAGTGTAGAGCCGATGGCTTGGGTGAGCAGGAACTGACATTGTGCGGGCAGATGCTTGTGAACAGGGAGTGTGAAGGTGGTGTTACCATGACAACGCCACAAGCATGCTTGGACAAGGGCTTTGTGGTAGTGGCATATGCTCTGGCATAAGGGAGAGAGATGCAGGCAGTGACGACAGGTTGCAATTTGCAAGCAGCCACGCTTATGTTTCAAGCACTTTGATGGTAGTGCCACGAACATCCAAAGGAATCAGGGATAGGTGATTAGCGGCAGCAACCAGGGGTGTAAAGCGATGCGGAATTAGGCTAGATGAAAGCAGTGGGTGGCACAGCGGTCACGGACAGACAGGTCCACAGGCCTTAAAAAAGGGCCTTGCAAGGGGGCCTGATGGCTCCATGTGGATACGCCAAGAAATGGTGTTGGCAGCCTATCCGAAGATTCTGTGTGACCTTGCTCGGGACCTGAAGAAGGTCTGTCATCCTGCTTGATAACTGTGACCATTGGGACCTGAGGTCCCACTGGAGGGACCACATTGTCAGGAGTAGGGTTCCCACGTCAGAGTGGTGTGCAGCAGAGGGAAAGCTCCGGCTCCAACATAGGACTTCATTATCCAGCAGGCCATGCACTGGGTCCTAGTGCACACACGTAGAAAAGGGGCCACTACCCCTTCACCGATGTTTGTGCTTATTGTACGGAGGTGAATATGCTGTACAAAACATGTGTTTCCGGACAGCCAGCTGGACACCGGCAGTGAGCGTGAGACATGAAGGAACACCATTGCATATTCCAATACCAAGCCGGGGTGCGGTGGTGAACCGTAAGATGTGAAGGAATGTCTTTGCACCCTCCGATACTGAGCCGAGGTGCACCAGTGACTTGGATGTAGCACATCCTTTCAGCAACAACTCTACGGTCTCTGGGCTCACATGCAGGTTCAGAGGCATCAGATAAATGCATTGTGAAACAGGAATCATGTGAATTAACGCGAGTGAAGGATTAACTGACTACATTGTTTTGTTTTGTCTGTTTCAGTTTCAACAACCATCAGGTCATGGACTGGTGCATAAGAAACATTCACTTGGCAAACCATATGCAGTATATAAGCTGTTTTGTGTTAGGATCGTGCATTATTCAAATGGTTAAAAGATTGTGTTGTTACGGAGTAACAGAGGCTACTAGAACACATGGTTTTCAGGAGGTGCATTGATGTGATAGGACATGAGTGGTGTAGGAGTAATAGAGTATACTAAGAGCACATGGTCCTAGGGGGTGCTTTGGTATCAGAACAATGTGTTCTGCGGATGTCTAGCTGTAGTACATTGGTGTTAAGTGCAATGTGTGGTTAAAAGGAGTAGGTGAAGCTTCAAAGTGTGTATCAATTGAAGTAAGGAATACTTTTTGTAGGTGTGCAGGTTAGTTACAGTGTGTTATTCCCTCACTTCCCCCTTTCCTATCCAATATGTTTCCCATGCCCATCTACAACCTCCTCCTAATCCTCTTCCCCCCCATTGGTTGCCTCGAGGTGGACTGTGTATATAAAGAAGGCATCTCGTGCCAAGCAAGGTGGGAGGGTTGTATGCATGCAGCTTCCGTGGTTCGGTTGAGAGTGTGGATCGGATTTACAACACTAATCCTCAGACGGGCTTCTGGCACCAGGAAAATGCAGGATGCCATGAGGCTCAGCAACCTAAGATAATCAAATGCCGGTAGATATTGAGTATTCTGAAATGTCATTACCATCTGCAAGATATGATGAGCAATCAACTCGGGAGGTGAAGCCTTCCCAGAGGAAGAGTCTAGGACCACTCCAAGAAATTGAAGATTTTGTAAAGGTGTCACCTGGGACTTGAAGTTGAGGGAGAAGCCCAGTTTGTGGAGAGGTCGGCAGGCGCTTTTGAGATGTTCCAAAGCCTGCTTGGGAGAGTGAGCTCTGACCAGTCAATCATCTATGTAGTGAAAGATGTGAATACCTCCCCTCCTTAGATTCACTGCCACCAACGCCATCAACTTGGTGAAGATCCTCGGGGCGGAGGTGAGCCCGAAAGACAGTACTCGAAATTGATAGTGAGAACATTACCAATGGCGAGCCTCAGGTGCTTTCTGTGTTTGGGCTATATAGGCACATGAAAGTAAGCATCCTGAAGATCGAGTGACACCATCCAGTCCTGAAGCTGAAGGGCCTAGAGGATCTGCGAAAGAGTGACCATCCTGAATTTGTCTTTCCTAAGGAACTTTGTTTAAGTGCCTCATGACCATGATGGTTGCAGTCCGCCATCTTTCTTGTGAACTCAGAAATAGGTGCAGTACCAACCCTGGAATTGTTCCACTACAGGTACCTTCTCCACTGCAACCTTTCTCCAATAGGGAAAGAATCTCCTGTAGCAGGAGCAGATCTGGACCCCGAAGCGATTGTTTGCTCAGGGAACAATCTGGAAGTCTTTGTAGAAATGGGAGACAATACCCTTGGGCCACTGTCTGTAGTGCCGATACATCAGAAATAATGAGATGCAATTTTTGCAGATGCTGAGTCAATCTGTCTCCCACCGGGGTTCTGTGAGCAACGTGCTCAGAGAGGTGTTGGGGTTGTGGCTGTGGCAGAGGGCAATGAGGCGGTTGCTGCCTGAACAGTTTTTCTCCACTGCCTCTGGGGGCACTTGTGAACCTCCTTTGTCCTCATCTCTGGGTAGCTTGATTTCACCTTCTTTAGCCAAAGAGAAGTAATATTCAAAGGAACGCACTCTCCAAT
The DNA here is from genome assembly GCF_040938575.1 of Ambystoma mexicanum. Classification (NCBI taxonomy): domain Eukaryota; kingdom Metazoa; phylum Chordata; class Amphibia; order Caudata; family Ambystomatidae; genus Ambystoma; species Ambystoma mexicanum. The sequence goes on from NC_090937.1 coordinate 644,542,629, forward strand.
CCTGTGGAGATGAGTGCTGTTGTAGCGGCTGACAAATGGCTGCCCCCAAAGATTTCACTGCAGCCTTTGAAGCTTGTAGCTTTTCTAGACTGTCGTTCCCCTTTGGATCAAATAGGTTGTACCCATCAAAGGACATAGCCAGAAGTCTTGATTTGCCATCAGGAGCAAACCCAGACATTTATAGCCATGCAAATCCCCTGATCAACACACTAGAGGTCTTTCACCGACCAATGCAGTCTGACACATGTAGGCTGGACTGAAGGGATTGGCAAGAGACCTCTTTTTTATTTTATTTATTTATTCCATTTCTTATAAGGTGCTACATGCACGTAGGCCTTGGAGTGCTGCAAGAGAAGAGATAATGAGAGGACAAGTGGAGAATTAGGTAGACAATCTATTTGGGTAAATTGAAGAGCATAGTCTTCACATGTTTCTTAAAAACAGAGATTGATTGAGATGTTTTAATATTCAGTGGCAAGGCGTTCCATTCAAGTGGAGCATTTAACTCAAAACTACAATCGGCAAACTATTTTAGGCTAGTTCTTGCTGGATGAGCTGGATAGTATCAGATGAACGTAATACTCTACTTGATGATTTTCTCACCAATCTGTTGGTGAGGTAATGTGGCACCTTAGCATTAAGGCATTTATAGGTGAGAGACAGAAATGTATGCCTAATTCTCTGCCTCACCAGCAGCCAGTGGAGTTTCATTCTAAGGTTAGTGACGTGGTTCCATCTAGCCAGACCAAAAACCGCCCTCACGGCTGCATTCTGAATAGTTTGTAGCCATTTCAGATTTCCTTGAGATGTCTCAATCAATAAACTTTTACAATAATCCAAACAAGAGTCTATTAATGAGGATGCCAGAAGAGATCTGTTTGAAAGAGTAAGATATGGTTTAATCTGATGTAATTATTTAATTACATGTCCACAGTATGAGCGGATCTGAGAGACCTGTTTTTTCATTGTGAGGTTATCATCCAGCATCACTCCCAAGGTTTTCACTGTTTTGCTCACAGGAATAGCATTACCAGCCATCTCTTAATGTGATTATTGAATCCATCAATCATCTCCCCTTCAGGAATGTTTTCTGCAGCTTGGGAAGTTGCATTCCACAATGTATGGATGTATTTAGCAAGAGGACAATATGCATTAATTGCGTTTAATGCCATGCTTCCAACAGAGAATACTCTCTTTGCTAGTGCGTCATACTTCTTATCGTCCCTATCCAGGGGGTGGCCGGATAACCTGCGGCCTTTGAATTGGAGGTAGCCGTCTGCACCCCAAAACTCTATGGTGTTGGGTGCCTGGAAAGAAAGTCCGGGTCCACAGAAAGTGGTCTATATTTCTTCACCAGCTCCTTGTTAACAGCCGGAGTGGTGTCAGATTTCTGGCAATTTTTCAAAAATGTTTTTAGTCCTGTATGGAAGGGCAAAAACAGGCTACTTAGAAGGACCTCCATCCAAGATGTCTGTAAGATCATCCCGAGTAATGTCCTTTGCAGGACACCCCAAACCAAATATTCGATCACCCCATTCATGACCGTTCTATACGCAGCATTTGGGTGAGTATGCACATCTGGCATGTCGAATTCAACCTCAGCGGAGGTATCTAAACCAATGGCTTCCTTTAGAGACATAGCTTGGTCTTCTAGATGGGACTCATCTGAAATCAATTCTTCTGGAACATTAGGAGTTGCAAAACGTTAATACCGTAGGTTGTGACATCATCTTCCTCCTAGTCTTCTTGAAAAATGGACCAAAAGAATTGAGTTTGAAACCCGAAGTTGAGATGGACAGGGCTTTTCACTTTGACTCCTTTGAAGAGGAAATCACAGAAGCCTTTGGCTTCGATGTTGTCTCTGTGGTCGACGCTACTTGAAATGACATCCCTGAGGTATTCAGACTCTGTCTTTTGGGCGCTTGGGTCAATGTTTTACTCGATTCCCTGCCCGTCTTGGAAGATGCATTGTGATCAATAGCCTTTTTTGGCTCTTTCAAGGGACCAGGAGGGGCTGCCTTTGAGAATACCTACATCATTTTTTCACAGATCTTTTTCCATTCGGCCGCTCAGGCAGTCTTATCAGGACAATGTACCTGATGTTTGTCAGGCGAGGAGTCGGAAGAAGAGGAACAATGACGACGTTTCGTCAACTTCTTTCGTGACGACGAAGAAGAGTGGCAGGAGTTTCTCCTGGATCTTGACTGTTTCAAATATTTAGAGAGTTGTTTGGGCCTTTCTGGAGACTTGTGTCTGGAGGAGCTTCTAATTTCGGAAGATTTTCTGTTCGAAGGTGTGGAAGACAGCCTTGGAAACCGACCGACCTAGGGTGAGTTTCGACAACCTCTCTTTCAAGGTCTTGTTGGTCTTTAATTGGCAGGAGCCACACTCGATGACTATGTTCTTCGCCGAGGCATCAGAGACAAATACTTTGCTGATTAGTGATCGACATATTCGAGTCACAGTCCGCACATCTCTTGAAGTCTGTTTTCGGCATAGACATCTTGAAGAGTTACAAAAAGTATTACGTTGTTAGTTGAACAGAATCGCAGAGGTGAGTCGAACTTGTCCAAGAGCATGCTGTGCATTCGAAAACATAGAATTAACACAACGTCCGGACGAGGGAATGGTTAGCGTCGAGGGTCATCAACTCGATGCCACACAGCGGTGCCTGCTGTCGAAAGTGTTTCCAAGACTGCAAAGCAGGATATGAATATATCTAAAAAGAGGAATCCGTGGGAGGATACAATCCATTAGAAATATGATTATTTATTAAATGAACAATTAAATGTGACCCTTTTCGCATGGAGTTGAGCAGTGGTGGCCTCATCTTAAGATGGGAAAGCACAGTTTGATAATTGTCTCACACACATCCAGCCAGAGCGTGCTCACCTTTCGCTCATTATAACCTATTAATTGTACTTCACAACTACATTGAGAAATTATTAATCTGTTGTCATGGTTGGTGTGCACTTAACCTAACATGTTGTTATATACGGAGAAACTAGACCTGTATCTTGCAGTGGTGGCAAAACTGTGAGCTTTCTAGGGTCTCCATCATAGTGAAAAGAACCTGCTTGCGCAATCGTGTGTTTAGTTAAGGATGTTGCAGTGGCAAAAGGAATGCTATTCTTTAAGATAGAATTTTTTAAATGTTAAGATTGGTAACCTCAGCCCAGAATGCCTGTATTTCATTGCTAAATTGTTGTAGGGCATCCATGCTGACTTCAGGCAAAGGGGAAGGCATTGCAATCGGCCAGACTGCTCACTGCACAGTTATCTCATACCTGATTTCTTGTGGCAGAAGTCAAACTCTATCCATTATGTTGTTCTGTGTGTGCCTTTCCAGAAGAGTGTTTGGGGGTGAAGTGTGCCACAGTAGGAAAATCACATAAAAACTCTGCCTGTGGTAGTAGTCTCCCAAAACCACAAAATCACTGTGCACTATTAAAATGGCATAGGACAGTGCAAACACTGAGATCAGGGTCAAGGCATCGGATGCTATGCAGAACTATATTAATTGTGAGCAAGATGTCACCTACAGGAAGTAGGTGACTGGCTCACGGAAAATCACAGAGATGGAGAGTGGAGTCAAGAGGCAGAGGAAGACCCAAAGAGAGGGCAGAAGCAGGAGAGGGTCAAAAAGAGGCGATGGAGCAGGAGATTAGGCTGGACCAGCACTAAGAGGAAAGGGCAAGAGCATGTTGGAAATATAGGGGGATCCAGGGAACAGCCCCAGAGAAACAAGGAGCAAGAGACGTAATATGCTGGTGGAAGGGTCGCAGAGGACTAGATCCATACAGCACGAAAGTGAGACCGAATGCAAGACTCGTTGGTTACCGAGGCATAAGAGAGAACTGTGCATGCTTGGAAACTGTACAGAGGTCCCTCCGCGCATGCGTGTGGAGAGGAATATGGCTGTGCCCATGTTAACTGGATGCCTGGAGAAAGAGTCTTGGCCAGCTTTCTGCACAGCATCTGCCCAGGCACCATCTCAGGTAAGCCACCCCAGAGACAAAGTGCTGCAGGTGAGAGTGGTGTGTAGAGAAAGAGAGATGTAGGGAGAGTTAGGGGCTTGCAAGGCGGTTGTGCGATAGCTATAGAGGTGCACAGGAATAGAGCAAACCAATCAAACAGCCTTGCAAAGGTTGCAACACAAACATTATCAATTTTCAGAAAGATTGGGAACCTTTAACATAACATTGACCATCCTGGCACTATAAAGTGTGGACTTACCTGGCAGAAGATTGCCCCCGAGGTCGTTTCACCTGCGACTTCACTGCCTCGACCTCCCATGCCCCCTCCTTCCAACACTGCTGGTGCTGCCGCTGAGGCTCTCCATCCGCCACATTCATATGAGGGATTACGTGACCACCGTAGTACTGTTACTGCCTCTCCTACCTGCCTGCCTGCCTGCCTGCCTGTCGATTTACTATCCTGGCACTGCACAGCGCAGATTTACCTGGCTGAGAGTTGCCTCCTGAGGTCCTCCTTCCACTTGTGGCTCTGATGCATGGATCTTTCTCCGTTCCCTCCTTCCAACATTGCTGACGCCACGGGTGCTGCCATTCTTCATACGGCCCCTGTCCTCTTTTATTACACCTCTATGGGGTGTTCCTGCTCGGGCGTCCCGAACTGAGGGTGACCCGCTTAAGGGCAATATCTATCCCTGTTGGACCTTGTTTGCACCTGCCACACTTTACCTGCTACCTCTGCAACCATATCTTCTGCTGTTGTTCATGAAGCTATTATACATGGTTTTCCTAGCATGTCTTCACCTACTCCTACTATTCCTCTCCTCCCTATCTGTCTTTATCTATCCCCCTTTCACTCTCCTGCCCCTCTCACTATTTCCACAAAAATCATTATGGCCCCTCCCATACTCATATCACTGTTCTTCTAATCCTACTCCTCGGTATTGTAACCTCTATAATGTGATCTATACTCCTATTTCTACCTACCCCTTCTTCCGTTTCTATAGGCCTACGGAATGCTTCTTCCACTATCAACAAGGCTCATTCCTTTCTAGATCTATTTTCTTGTTTCAATCTTCATTTCCTTTGTATTACTGAAAACTGCTCACACCCTACAATACTGTTATTCCTGCTGTTCTTTCTTCCCCTAATACACATTTCTCACATACCCCCCGCCAGCATGGCAGACGTTGAGAGACCAGCATACTTTACCACTCATTCTGTTCTCTCGCTCCTCCTCTATCTCAGTTCCCCTGCTTTCTTCTTAAAACCCTCCCTGTCACTTTTCTCATTCTCTACCGTCATTCTGGTCATCTTCTCACATTTTATAATGACCTTGACTGCTTTTTATCAACTATTCTCCTCACCACTTCTCCCTTTCTGCTTATTGGGGATTTCAATATTCATCTTTCTCAACTCCCTACCTCCAGTCCCATATTTCAGAATCATTCTTTGATCTTATCTTTTCCCCATTCACTTCTGAGACAACAATCTCTGCTCACCCCTTTTACCTCTCTGATCATTGCTTGCTTTTCTTTTCGCCTGACCTTCCATTCCCTTTCCCGGCTCTACTTTTCTCTCTACCCTCAGTTCGTCTCTCTCATCTATTAATACTTTTTCAACCTTCTCCATTGATCAGGCTGCCACTGTTCTGCATGTTAACCTCTTATCTGCTCTCGATTCTCATTCTCTTCTGCCTTCGTAGTGACCTCGACAACACTGGATATTACCCTCTCTTCTCTCTCCGAGATCTTCAGTCCTTTGGCTTTGGAACAAATCTCACTCCCCTTCAGATCTTGCTTCTCTCTCCACTCTTTCTATTCTTCCTATGACTCTTCTCCTTGATGTCAAAAATAGTATTTTACCTCCTTGACTGCCTCCTTCTCTTATCCTCGTCGCCTTTTTCAGCTCCTCATTCAAATCCTCTCTCCCAACCACCCGTCCCCCGATCTCTCTCTCTCCGCTTCTATATTGGTAACTGAGTTTACTGATTTCATTACTAAAACTGCCAACCTTCACTTATCCTTCTCTGTCCCAACCCGGTCTTTCCCACATCACATTCCACCCTCCGCACCTACTCTCTCCTCTTTTCATCTACACTCAGACACAGTTAACTACCTGCGTCATGCTCACCCTACCTCTTCACTGCTTGATCCTCTCCCCTCGTCTTTGATGCCTTTGGTCTAGACTCATCTTTTTACCCATCTCACTTGTCTCTTCAGTCTCTCTCTCTCTCCCTTCTGCCCTTGTTCCTTCTTCATTCAAACATGCTATCATCATTCTAGTTCTGAAAAAATCCATCATTGACCCCTTCTCTTGCTCCAACTATCTCCCTTTTTCCTTTTAGAGCAGATTATTTTACTCAAGTCTCTTCCTACTTCAATATCCACTACTTTCTCCCTCCTTTTCAATCTGGCTTCCATCCGGGCCACTCAACAGAAACTGCCCTCCTTCATGCCACCAACTTTCTTCATTCTGCCCGGCACAACAAACATTCACCGGTCTGATCTTTCTTGACTTTTTAGCGGCATTTGACACTGTGGATCGCCCCACCCTTCTGTCTTCCCTTACCTCACTAGGGCTCTGTGGTACTGTTCTTCATTGGTTCCCCTCTTATCTCTCCAATCGCTTCTTCACAGCCTCCTGGGCCGGCTCCACCTCGGACTTTCGTCCTCTTCAATTCGGTGTTCCGGAGGGTTCAGTCCGCGGTCTTCTTCTCTTCTCCCTTTATACAATTCACCTCTCAAAATTCATATCTTCCTTTAATCTTTTGTAGAGGAGCAGTTACATGCCTCTGCAGGAAATCCCGCCCCTACCTCCTATATGTTGGTGGCCTGAGATCGTGCCATGTTTGACACCAGCAGTTGTGCCAATTCAGCAGCGGATATTCGAAAGAAGGTATCCACTGAGAAAACCCTATCAAATGAATTCCTGAAGAGATGACAATCTGAGGGAGGAACTTCCTGAAGGAAAATGACAAAGAGCAAAGAGAGAAGCTAGTGACATCACAAGAAACATGTGTGATGCCCCGAGAATACTGGCTGAAGAAAATGCATGGATCTCACAGAAACTGATGAAGAATCGAGTAAACTTTCATATGCAAAAAGAAGATTGCACATGTGCGAAGTGCTGCAGAAAATCAACCGTTCAATAATTGTACAGATGCTGAAACGCAAGTAGACCAAGTGTCATGATCTCTGCTTCCAAGAGGTCAGGGTTTTCCCAACTCCCTTGGAAGCAGATCCATAACCCAGGTTCCGAGTGCCAACCAGTCCCAATTGGGACCTTTTGGACCCAGTCCTGGCGCCAGTGGCACCAGGCTCATAAATATGCCCAGTCCCAGCGCTGGAAGCGCCGGGCTCATAATGCTTGGGTGGACTTACCTGCAGCAGACCATGCTGCTTACCTGCCTGCCAGTTGAGCCTCTGATCCTCTTCTGTTTGGAACTACTTTTCCTGTTGGGTGGGGCAGGAGCCACTCCCTAGATTCAGAACACTGGAACTCTTCTGGAAAGCAGGAACTCTTTTCTTACCTAGGCGTGGCTGTGGAAGGAGACACCTAAGCACTACAGGAGGCTATTTAAACCACACCCGATGGATGAATCTTGCTTTGCGTTATTCTGCATCCTCTGCAGCAGAACGCTCATCGTGTCTTCTGCATCTGATCCTGGGCCTAAGGAAAAAGGCTTACCATCCTGAATCCAGTCTTCAGCAACACCTATAAAGACAAGAAAGAACAGGTTAGCATTACGGTCTTCAGTGACAGCTCTTCACTTACCTGGTCCATCGGCTGTCACCAACGCCTCGCGCTGCATTCCGGCATCTGAAAGACAAAGGCTTACCTACTCTTCGTGCGCTCCGGAGGTCTTCACACTGCACTCCGGCATCTGAAAGACAAAAGCTTACCAACTCTTCGCACGCTCCGGAGGCCTTCGGCGCTGCATCCCGCATCTGAAAGACAAAACAAGGTGCGTTTAAAGACATTGGGGAACTTTAATACTCACGTGCCATTACTCCTTTCCACATCTAACCCAGTGGGTATTCCGGCACCCTGCAGCCGCTCCGAACTTGTACCTGCAAAATAAAAAGACAGTTAGAGCGCATCGTGAAGCAGGCAACAAGCGCTTACTTACGTGCTTCCAGGCGCTTCTATTCATCACACGGGCTCCATCTTCACCTCACTTCAGCCCGTCATCCGCCATCGCCGGAACCCTGCAAAACAAGAAACATCATTACTAAAGACTTTAAAGACATTAGAGTTACTCGAAACTTACAGTTCGTGCAGTAAACGACGGACAGCAGTCCTCTGAAGTCAAGAGGCCTGCTCCCCTTATCCAGTGAACAAACTGGTTACAGCACCCTGCCCCGAGGCAGATGGAGAGCACGGCGTTCACTTACCTAAGGTGAGAGCGTTAACCTTTGGGGTTCTACAGGAGAAGAGAAAGGGAAGAAGAGAGAGACATTCAATAACCCAGTTCCTTAATCCCATATTTTCTATCTGCAGACATCTTACCCTTCGAATCAGACATACAGTGCACAGAGGTCCAGCCCAAAGAGCCAGCCGTGTGTTACACATCACCTTTGAAGATACGGTATACGCCCAGTCAAGACCGGCGCCTCTACGGGAATCAGGTGAGCGTTACACTAAGTCATCATAGAAACAGGCTATATGTAGTGAATAGACTGCAGGCGAAGCCGCCATTGTATAGGAGCTGGACATCAGTATAATAAATTTAGTAACCCTGGACCCATGGAGAGGAAAGGCCGAGAATTGTGTTGCAGAAAGAATAAGCTGAGATTGTGGAAGCGCCTGGCAAGGCTGTCTGGCCTGGTATAACAACTGAAGCAGGCAAGGTTGGTTATCTATTCTTGAAAGCATTGAATGTGCGAAGGATGAATCATCCCTTGTTAAGGTGCAAAGAAAGAACACCAAGAGTGCCAAGTTTTATTTATTTAAGACATTTAAAAGCTGCACAATTGACCAAATCGAGGTCTCCTGTCATGTGAGCCAAGGACGGAAATAGAGTTGAGCTTGGAGTCAAGGACAGACAAGGATACTTTGCAAGGCCAAGTTCAAAGACAATCTTCATGGCAGAATGCATGGGTGATGAGATATGTTGGGCTAATTGGGTGGGAGGTAGAGGCAGGTCCACCTCCTGGCACCTGGGTCTGAGCTTACATGCTGCTAAGTGAACCGAATGTTGCAGGCATGGCACGAGCATGCCAACCAATTGTAGAGGGATGTATAATGAAGGGTCTTATAGTGTGAAGACCAATAAAACTGTGTACTTAATAGTGTTAAAGATTACATGTTTTAGAGGTAGGCATAAGTAGTCCACCTGACAGTGGGCAGCCAATCACAATCCAAGTCCCTATAGAAAGTATATTTAGGTGTTTCCCTTAGCCAATCCCAACCTTTGATAAGTTTTCTATTATTTGCCACGTAGTATGAAGTCACCTCTGACATATTGTTTGCATATAAGGATATATTCATGAGAAAATCGTCGCAAGCCTGAGCGAACAACCGTTGATGTCCGTTGCAAGCTCCCTGTTTTAGATAAATGTTAATAAAACAGTATATTTGCCTTCTTCCTGAGTTGGTTAGATTATTTTAACTCAGAATTACTCTGCGATCCCATCCAATGCATGCACATTACTAAAGGGCCATAAGCTCACTTTCACCCATTTTTATACAGATGATACTCAACAACTGTTCTCTTTCTCTACCTTTTCTCCCTTCAGGTTAATGACTCTGCTCATCTCAGCCATCAAACATTGGATGCACACCCACTTTCTTCACTTAAATCCATCAAAAACGGAACATCTCTCCTATTCTTTCCCACCTTCACCCTCGCTCCCTCCCTCTGCTTATCCCTCTGGCATGTCCTTTCCATTTGCTTTTTCCCCTTTTCGCTCACAGCAAGAAATCTTAGTATCATCTTTGACTCGTCTTTCTCTTTCACTATTTACATTTTTAGTACTGCTTGAACCTGCCGCTATCATCTTTACAACATTCATTGTGCCGGTCCCTTCCTGTCCACCCCAGGCTACTAAACATAGTGTCTCCTCCCATGTCTTTTCCTGACTCGACTACTGCTCATTCCTTCTGGTGGGCTTACCGGTATCCCATGACAACCCACCTCTGTTCGGTGTTCAACTCCGCTATCCATTTTATGTTTTTTCTACCCCCTCGTGCCTCTATTACCACCACCCCCCCTCCCCCCAAGTCTAACTCTATTCCATTTTCTCTGCACGGTCTGTAAATGCCTCCATTATCTCGCCCCTTCCTATCTTGTTTCTCTCTATACCCGCACCCGTTCTCTCCGTTCTGAACACCTTCACCTTCTCACTGTCCACAAAACCCCCATGTGCCATTTGTTCGTTTCGGTTACTTGCTTCTAAACTTTGGAACTCCATACCTCTCCCTATCTGCTGCGCTACCTCCTTTCACATTTATCGTGCTGCCTTGAGAAGTCATTTACTTTCATAACTACCTAACAATTGATCACTGTCAGTCTAATACCCGTCATGCTACAAATTAATTCTAACACTGAGTATTGTTTTGCACTTTGGCGAAAGCGCTATGCAAATTCAATAACATACAAATAAATGGGTCACTGAAGGTGAACTTGCCCTTGGTTCCCATTTGCCATCAATGCTGACTGCTGGCATCCTCTGTGCAGTAATTCACACAGCCAGAGACTAACAGACAAAAACGAAAAGGTCATTGAGAACACAGCCATACATACACCTGGATGGAAGAATCCCAGGTATGACCGCTCTCTTTCTCACAGCTTCGAACCAAGCACCCTTTTCACCTTACACAATACTACAGCAGTGATGGAAGAGAGGGGTGTTAGAGGGGTGGTAAAGGCGCGGGGTCCAAAGCTTGAAGGGGACAGTGCCCCTAGGTTCTTTCACCTATGGTGTTAGCTGCAACATTCCAAACACTGGTCCATTTGTGCATAAAACGCAGCTTTTGTGCATGTTATACTTTAGCAACGAACAGGACATGGTACTCATTTCCTGGGCCGGGAGGATAGCTCAGGGGCAACGCACTTGGAAGCAAGACAACGCATTGCAACACAGGTTCTAATCCCTGTCTAGCACTTAGAAACTGGTCTCCGGTATTAATCACGGAACAATTATAATTATATTTATATAATTATATTATGGGTGACACTGAAACCGTCTGAAAACAGCTTAAACGTTATGGAAGTTCCTCCATGCTACCCATTGTAGCTTCCTTGTGGTTTCTCAGTTCAGATGAACTTAATAGAATTGGGGGGGGGGGCTGGCCGAGGCAGCTCTCCTCCACTGAAAGGAATGGGCATAAAAGAAGTCACTGGCACCAGGGTGGCCGCCCTTACAAAAAAGCGACATGATGGACATTTTGGGAGTAAAAGAGGGGAAAGGCCTTAACGTCCCATGCATTAAAATGAGCTGAACTGTATTACTTTTTTTGAGGGAAAGACCGAATGGATATTTTGTTTTCCAAAACTGGGTGTTTTGCCCCTTTTACAGAATCCCTGGCAGCTCGGTTACGTTATTCACAGGCTTCGCCCAGAAATGGAGGGCCGCTTCGGTAGGCTGGCAGCAATGAATGCAGAGGCATTCATTGCTGCCAGACACACTGCATTCTCGCCGGGCTCGCTGGAAACCTTTCTTCTCCCCTTCTCGAAACAATTGCAGTCGCCACTTGCCACGTTACAGGAAACCGAGTAATGCAAGATGGAAGTAGAAAAAAAATATTCCTAATGTTGATGAAACTCGCCAAAATAAGAGCTAATCGTAATGAACACTTCGGTTTAGTTGGCGGCTAAAGAATAATATTCGGCATACAGAAAAAGTTAGTCCAGTTGCGCTTGGCAGAAAGTAGGCAAACCCAGAGTGACACTTTTTGAGACAAAAGCAGGTGAAAGTACCATGCTTCCAAACCGAGTATCAATGCGCATTGGATTCAAGCCCTAGGGATTGACATGTTCCTAAAACATCGCAAAATATGCCCGATGAGGCTTGGTGCACATGTCAGAGACAATGGTCTAGTTTTCACATTCAGTCCGTTTCGTTATTCAATTTCCGTTTCCACACAATTGTCAACACAAACACACAATGAACAGAAGCACACAACTTATTAATTCTATTTTTTCACGACGATTTTGTATTTTCAACAACTGGCCTTTTTAAAATGGCAAAACAAACTTTTAAATTAACCTTTTGAGTGCCTTCCCCTAGCAGGCCCACAGACTCAACCTGTCTCCAACTAGATATGGCCCACGGGTCAATAAAGGGTTACATTCTAGCTCATCAGTCTCTTCCACCTGCAATATTATCAGTGATTCCCATATGGTGTGCTTCAAAAGCTTTACTACGCACTACACAATTGTGTGACAATTGGCTCACCCCTTACAATGCAGTCGGCAAACTCCACTGACCCACTGCAAGTGGTCATGCACAGACAAACGCCAGGTTTTTTTTCGCATTGTGGAAGAGATGACGTACTGTTTGCAGTTGTGGTCTGTGGAGGAAAGACATTTGCTATTCCAACCGCACCATAGAGTTCTTACTTGACATGGAGTGAAAGAACTCTGGGGAACACCAGAGATACTGGGCCTCATTAAGAGCCCGGCGGTAGCCGTGCCAGAAAAACCGGCAGGCTGCCTCCGGACCCGTAATATCATTCCGCCTCCGTGATTGCCTGAATCACCAGGGCATTACAACCCCGGTTGTATTGACCCGATAATTCCGGAGGCGGAATTCCATAAATCCCCATTCCAATGGAGTTCCATAGGACTCCATGGGGATGGGGACAATGGAAACGCCGGTTCCGTCTATGACGGAACCGGCGTTTCCATTTCCGTCTGCAGGCGGGTGGTGTTACTCCCGCCACCTGGCAGGAGTGACAACTCCCGCCTGCAGAACTCAGAATCAGCCGGTCCGGAAACAACGGTGGCGGTGGATTTACCGCCACCGTTGCTTCCGGACCAGCTGACACATAATGAGGCCCACTGACAATTATCAAGGAGAGAGAGACGCAGCGCAGTGAAAAACAAGGGGTGATGGGCATGTTGTATTATTTCCTGTTGTAGTGCACCTTCCTGGAGTTGGAGGGGGTAGAGTAATGTAAATGTAACCAATCCCTGCCAATATTGGAAGAAGAAAAGGACTAACAGTATCTATAACACACATGATAGGGCTGTATAAAAGTTTGTATGTGTCTTTTTCAACTGATTATTAAAAAGGCATACAATGTAAATATAAAATATGCCCAAGTCATGGAAAGATATTTAACACACTTGAAAAGAAACTTAATGAAGTCCCTTTTTATGCACAACTGTATACACCATCTATAAAGGTCTTCACGGCATTTGTGGCATAGATTTGTTAAAATGTATTATAGAAAATATATTATTGCCCAATGAAGTGGGGTTAGAAAGTGAAGTGCTTTTCTAAACAAAACATCAATTTCATAGTCATTTAAAAAGACAGTATTCACAAATAGTACACATTTAAATAAACTATGAAAATAAAAAATATCCTCTAAAGCTATTACCTAATCATGGGCAAGGCAAAAACAATCCTTTGCACCTGAAAGAAATTCTTCATATATGTTTAAAGGCATTTAAATAGATACTATAGCTGTTATATACAAAACGTCTACATGCTGTGATTCGGGCTTAAGAGGCGTCATAAAATTATTCTGTTCCACACAATCCTTACAGACTTTGCCTTCATCAGGACAGAGACGCATAAATCAATAAATGGTTTCCCACAGATCTTCCACAAATGATGAATTTGCAAGATAGTGTGCAAAAAGAGACACAAGGGACATTCATTACTATAAGAAGCCTTCTTCCTAATGAATTTTACAATGTTGCATATCTTTGATGACACCATATTTCCTTAACCTCTTTTTCTTAAAATGAACTATGTGTCCCAGAATCCCTCAGGGACTGTGACGAAGAAGAGGGCTGAGGAGGCATGCAGAAGAAAAGGACAGGCAAGTAGGCTTAACAGCCTTTGGCAGGGTCAGGCAATTAACATTAAGGGCCTGCACCTGAAGTCAATTGCCCCACCCAAGAGGCATAAATGGCTGCAGTAGGAAGAAGCTGGAACAGGAGCTGAAAGGTTGGCAGTTCACGAGAAAGTCTGACCAATTAATGGACGCTGGGATGAGAGAAGAGCAGATTTCACCTGCAGGTTCTGAGTTGATCCTGTGTTCACAAACCTTGTCTGGCTGTGGCTGCACTGAGAGAGACTTGGAGTTAAAGGCGTGGTCTAGTAAAAAATGTTATTTAAAAAATAGATAGCCAACATAAAAAAAAAATACTAGCATTCTCTTTTTTAAAACTTCCTATGTAAAATTTTGAGCTATTCAAGCTCAAAATTCGCAAAAGCAAGCACATGGGCGCATCCATTTTGTTGAATGGATGCTCTCCTGTGCTGGCTTTTGCTTTTGCGGCACTAATGAAGGAAAAGCCAGCCAGCTGTAGTAAAAAAAAAGCTACCGCTGGGTGGCTTTCCCTTCATTAGTGCTGTACGCGGGGACCGGAGACCAGAGCAGGAAAGCTGCAGCTGAATCTCGGTAAGTGCTATTTATTTTTTTTTTAAAATAAGCACTAGCTGCGTTTTTTTTTCTAGGTTTTCCAGGCTGGAGGAGCCCGGAAAACTTAGAAATAAAACCGCAGCTTTAAAAACGTTGTATTTATGTTTGCGGTCGCTTTTGAAGCGACCGCAAACATAAATACAACGTTATTGTGTTGGAAAACGCTGCGGTTTTTCTTTCCAAGTTTCTCAGGCTCCTCCGGCTCGGAGGAGCCTGAGAAACTCGGAAAGAAAAACCGCAGCGTTTTCCAACACAACGCGGTTGTGTTGGAAAACACTGCGTTTTTTCTTTCCGAGTTTCTCAGGCTCCTCCGAGCCGGAGGAGCCTGAGAAACTTGGAAAGAAAAACTGCAGCGTTTTCCAACACAATAACGTTGTATTTATGTTTGCGGTCGCTTCAAAAGCGACCGCAAACATAAATACAACGTTTTTAAAGCTGCGGTTTTATTTCTAAGTTTTCCGGGCTCCTCCAGCCCGGAAAACTTAGAAAAAAAAACGCAGCTAGTGCTTATTTTTAAAAAAAAAATAAATAGCACTTACTGAGATTCAGCTGCAGCTTTCCTGCTCTGGTCTCCGGTCCCCGTCCTCCGCGTACAGCACTAATGAAGGGAAAGCCACCCAGCGGTAGCTTTTGTTTACTACAGCTGGCTGGCTTTTCCTTCATTAGTGCCGCAAAAGCAAAAGCCAGCACAGGAGGGCATCCATTTCACAAAATGGATGCGCCCATGTGCTTGCTTTTGCGAATTTTGTGCTTGAATAGCTCAAAATTTTACATAGGAAGTTTTAAAAAAGAGAATGCTAGTATTTTTTTTTTATGTTGCCTATCTATTTTTTAAATAACATTTTTTACTAGACCATGCCTTTAATGGTCTCCCCAGGTACGCCTAATAGCTGTGACTGCAGAGCTGAGGTCAGGGTTTTAACAGTTCTTGCCCTTCTTGTCAGAGTTCCAAAAGTATCTCATGTTTCCATAATAAAGACTCTAGTTCCTGAAATAATCATATGTCCAAGTCGTCGCAGGTGGAGGGATTCCTCCGTAACCCCTCTCCCCCACTTTCATGGGTTTCTCCCCACTATGTTAACGCCTTGCTTGTCTCTGTGTTCCCCTTGAATTTTCTTTCCACTTGTCTTATTGGGCCCTTCTGACTTCCTTGGGTTTCCCTGTCCCATTGTCTCACTTATCTCCCAGGGGCATTGGCGACCCTGCTTCACATATGCCAGTCTTGGTTCTAAAGAGCTTCTGTGAGCCGTTTGACTGATTACAATATTCAGGTTTCTTGGGCTCCCTTAACCCTTTTGGATATATATATGTCTCTCTCTCTCTTAAAGCTCCTGCTAGGAGTTTAGGGTAATCCCTCATTCTCCCCCTTTCATTATCTGGTCTCTCTGCCCCCTCCACTATGAGCAAGTCAAGTACCTTCTCCGACACAGGGTTTGCTCGAGTGAGGGGGCGTCTGCTCGGTAGCTGTGTTTGTTCTCCAAGGCTTTCTGGTGATCCATTCTGGATACAAGTGAGTTTGCTGATCAGCTCGTCAAAACGCTCATCTGCACCTCTACTCCTTCACTGCGAGCAGAGGATTCGTTCTTCCCTCGTGCCCTGGGTTAGACATCATTTCTCAAGCCCCGACCCCATCATGTCCTTTCACATGGTAATTTCTACAGATAAGGCCGTCTCTGCTCGCCTTGGCCTCGTTGACTCCATACAGCTCAGTGCCTCGTCCTCAACGTCTCTCCTTTTCTCCAGTCTCTCTATACGGCACAGCTGGCTCTGCTGCGCAGCGTGGCTCTGCCCCACAATGACATCGGCGCCTCGCCTTTGCATATTGCTTCTTCTCCTCCATACAAGGGTGATCGTGCCTTTATTTTTGCTCCGTGAAACAAAAGGGGTGTGTTATTTATGTTCAGCTGTCAAGCCCACGGAGAAATCAGCAAACATTCAACGGCACTTTCAATATTACTTTGAGTTCCACAATCGAATGTAACATCCATTTCTCGGATTCCCATGTATGCATAAAATGGCTTAGTTATAAGCAGTTCCTTATGGGAATGGGAGTCCTTGTCCCCTAGAGGGGATTCACTCCAAGCGAGGTTCAGCATTCCAAAACCCTAGGGAGGCTTTTGCTTAATGGGCTCACCTCCCTAGCTTCAAACAGGGTGGCTCCCCACAAGGAAGAACGGGCGAAACCTCCAGATTCATCACAGGTAGGACAATCTTGGTCAACAGGAAAAATCATTATAGGTGCTCGAAGATATGAGACACAAAAAAGTGCATATGAAAGAATTATTTTTTTGTTAATAAATGTCCCCTTTCTCTCTTTTTGTAAACTATCTTGCAGATTTTGCACTTGAGCAAGATCTGTAAAACCATTTATAACGATTCTCTGTTCTGATGTAGTCCCTTCTGTAAAGATGGCGTGGGGCGGAGTGACTATCTGAAACCCTCTTGTGGACAACACACAACATGTGGACATGTTTATATGTGCTATATTATGTGTTTAATGCAGGTGTGAGACTTCTCTTTGTCGTGCAAAGGATTGGTTTGGCATCACAGACAGAGACGATTAGAGAATGGTTTGTGATGACATTGACTTTATCTCCATAGTTTGTGGTATTTTTTGCCCATACTTTGATTTTTTCTAAAAAGAGCCTTCTGAAGGCATCATGAAGTAAGACACAGACAAGACACACACAACAGGTTCAAATTTCTAATCACAGGTTTTATTTTACTTGAATATCAGGATGTAAAGCCTAACTTGCTCTATGCTAAGGTGGAATTTCCGTACCTAAAGATGACAAAGGATGGTCTGTGTCAATAAGTTCTAATCAATAGTTGATCTGTGTCCAAAACCTATACTTGCCCTCACAACTAACTGTATACAATGTGTAGGGATGTCAGCAGCAAAATTAATAGTGCTCAAAATAAAGTTCCAAGCTTCTTCCAGCTCTTGGCTTGTAATCAGCATCCTCTTGCCCAAGTTCAGAAAAGTTCAAAAAGCCTTGGGGTTCCCTTCCCCCAAGGATTCAACAAAGTTCACAAAGTCTCAGGGTTCTCTTCCCCAAGAGGTCAAATCTTCCAGCTTTCCAAAACCAACACCAGTTCAAATCTTTGGTCATCTAGGCTATTCACTATTTCACATAGATTGCTCCGTTTAACAATTTCAAACTCACTTCAGCAACTGTTGCAAAACATAAGCTTTCTTATGTTTACTTTCCTTGGTTCTTTCCAAGAGGAGGCACTCGGTCTAGGTGCAGTTGTTAGCCACACGGTCCACCCATTGCAGGTAACGCCACCGATACTCCTATACACTTTGTTACACTTTCCGTATTCTTCTGGCTTTTGCCGACATATTTTTTTTCTTAACCTGTAGTTTCTTGGGCTCCTGTATCTTTGGCCAATAGTTAGTTTCTAATTTCATAGTCTTCTTGGTAATCTTTTGGCTTTGCCCCACTTGTGTCTCACACAATTCATTCTGTGGTGTCTACCATTACCACCACCTTGCTTTCACTTCATTCAGAAGTGCTCATTACTATGCTTTTGTTCTGTGCGGTATTCAAACGTGCTCACAATGTCTTTCAGTCAGTTCAGTATTCAATATTACTTGTTTCAACTTTCAAAAGGGCTTGTAATCGCCTGTAGCTTGTTCGATATTCAAAGACACTTGTTTTGATCTTCCAAAGTGCTTATAACATTTTTCAGTTTGTTCGGTATTCAAGCATGCTTGTTTCCAGTCCCCGGAGCGTCCCGGTACGAGTGTTCCCTTCTTTTCACTCACTGGTTGTATACAGCAGCTCTTTCAGGTTTCTCTGCTCCGCTTCCCGGCTTCCATTTGCTCCGCTTCTCTCTCACAGGAGCCAAAGTGAGCAGCGCCAGCCCTCCTGGAATCCTGCAGTGAGTAGCTCTGCCCTTCCCCAGTGTCAGCTACTAAGAGCACCACTCGCTCTTTCAGAGACCTGCAGCAATCAGAAGGCTCTGGCACCCCACAGCTCCTGCTGTGGGCACCGGACAGGGAGGAAAGCCTTTTCCGTGGCATCTCTCTCACTCCTGCTTAGTATGACTTCTCTCAAGCCCACTTCCTTCTCTCCAGCCCGTCCCTCTCCAGGCCATCTCTCCTCCTGTGCTGGGCAGTCATCATTTTTAAACAGCTGGAACTTGGTAAATGACTGCAGGTGCGAGTCATTGGGCCTCATTACGACCCAGGCGCTAATGGGTTAACAGCGCCGTAAAAGGCTGCGGTGCCGTTAACCTATTAGCGCCTAATTACGAGGTCCCTTTGCGGGACCCGACCTTAACGGCTGGTTTTACCAGCTGTTAAAGTAGGGACCCGCAAAGGGACCTTGGTGCTAAGTACGGTGCCACAATTTGCGGCACCGTACTTAGCGCCTTCCCCATTCCCATCGAGCCTATGGGGCAAAAATGGGAATGGGGAAGGGCCATGGCGGCATGAGGAATTACCGCCCCGCCAACCTTGGAATGGGGTGGTAATTCCCCATTCCGCCATGGCGGACACCGGCATGGCCCATGGTGCTAATAGCACCATGGTCCTCCGCCTGGGTCGTAATGAGGCCCATTGACTTTAATGGCCTGACCACGGTGAAACTTATTAGCTGGACATGCCTGGCTATTCCAACTGCAAATCCTCCAAAGCCCTCTTCCTCGTCTCAGTACCAAAGTGGTGTTTGAGGAGGTTTATATTAAAGGAAGTGTTCATAACTCTGTGTTGTCTCCTTTTCATTTTGGTATTTGGCTGATATGTGTCTGCATTAACAAGAGGAGGCCGATAGGTGTTTGCATTAAGAATATAAGGTCGATATATGTTTATCTGACCAAAATGAGGATGCGTCCTCCAAGTTGGTCTCTTCCTTGTCCCAGTATAAAAATGGCATTTCTGAGGGACATTTTGTAGAGAAGAAAAGGGGAAAGGCTGACAGTAACCTACAAAGACTGTATGGACAGAAGGTTCATTTTGGGAATGGGGGATACCATGTCTCACCCAAGGACGTCCTCTCCCTACTCCCCAAGTTTCCTACACTCAGGTGATTCTCACTCGCATATCCACCCCCAGGATCGGGATACAAAAGCAATGACCTTTCCCTGGCCACCTGAGCAGAGAATGCTGGGGGAAAAGAAGTGAGGACGCCCTCAGGTTCCTCACAGCATGCATTCCACAGTAGTTTAAAAAACAGTGCACATACTCACCCCACTTCACTGAGCAATAACGTGGTTTCTCTACTAATTAAAAAAAGATGTGCGCTAAATCCTTTTCTATAATTAGGAGACATTTGCTAAAACAACATATCTTTTCACAAATATGTTTTTTAATTATATATGTGTTTATCTAATTGTGCATTGAAACAGAAAACACATTAAAACCTTGATCCAGTCCCATTACTTGTTATAGTTATTCTTAGTTGAACCCAGTATTTCAGGTCTGTGCACTGGGCACCCATTGTGTGATAGGGTGGCCATGGACTAAGGAAGAAGCCGAATGCACATAAAAGGAGCCTCTCAACAACAAAAACAAAGAGTAGCCATCCAGAATAGGAAAAACAAAGGTTCGAAGGAGCACTGTGGTGGCCTTCACCGGACAGCATTTGAACTTCAGAGGTTCTTCGAATCTGAGTCTGTACTCAAACTTGAGAGCTGCTGAGACACGGGAACCACTTGAAGCTTGAGATTGTATGAATCAAAAAGTACATGAATCATGAGAGGTGGAGAGAATAGGAAACCACCTCAACTCTGAGAGGTGGTGAGAAATAGATATATGAAAAATCTGAAGCAAACCAGCTAATTATTGAATCCAGTAGCCATCTGTTAAAGAATCAGTAATCCAGTAAAGGAGAGAAATGTCAGAAAGAACCTATCGACTGAACAACCACAGGTAAAGATTCCAAAGCTAGCAAGTGACCATCCTTGCGAGAAGAAGGAAAACCAAGAAACCTCATGCTGGCAACTCTCAGACAAGGAAAAAGTAGACTAGATGGTGCCAGAATGTAAAGCTTGAAGGAAAAAAGAAGCTTGCGAATAAAGCGCAAGATATAAATCCAACTTCTTTATAAGTCTGATCTTGATAAATTGCACTAAGAAAAGAGACAAACTGCTGACTAAAATTGTAAGTTAATGTAAGCATTACATTTCAAATAATTTGAAAAGTATTCGCCATCTAGTTATTCGAGTACACTCAGCCACACAATATATATTTCACTTCTACAAACCCACACGAGCATCCCAAGTTACATACACTTTTAATGTATTGGCTTTAATTTCTAGTGACCCTTTGAGTGCAAACAAAATGTCTTGTATCCTTTCTTTTATCAATCAAAGCAAACATTCAGATATAGACAGAGTACAGGCAGCAACAGCCATAAAAACAAAAGTTAGTCTGTCACATTCACAATGCTGTGGACCTCGTGGCAAACACGGTCTAGCCCCAAACACAGTGTTTTTTGGCAATTGATTCAACCAAGCTTTACAGAACATCCTTTAAAGCTCATGTGTTTGTAAATAATCTAGATATTCTTGCCACACGATAGTTTTTTACAATTTCAAACAAATACCAAGGAATTGTATTTGGAATATCTGCCAATCCTTCTCAAAAAGGGCTAATCTTCCTTAGAGACTCACCCCTTAAATCGTTTATGCTCAAAACCACATGATTTAACATTGTTCTTGGGGACTCTCCTCACATTTATGACAGTGTTTTATGAGTGAGTCATGGATGCAGGAGGGAACAGGAAAACATTTCCCCCTTCTACTGATATATTGCAGACCAATGCATTGCAGGCAAGTTCATGAATGCAAGGCTGCATCTGGAATTTGCCATGAAATATCATTTTCTCGTTTCCCATATTTTGTAATTGAGTATAATGGAAGGTTCTCCTGTGTGTGCATTACACCATTCCTATGTGATTCATATAGGAAGTTCATGTGCTACTGAAGTAGTCCCAGATACCCCTACGCTTTCCACTAGCAGAATCCCTCCAACTTGTCCAGATGCCACTCCTGTATACAATTTCTGGAAAAAGTTCCCAAGATAATGTTGCTTTAGGTGAAGAACCATTGGAGCCTCTTACAAGCAATTAAATCTCAGACTTTTTACATTATCTATAGTACATCCATTGTGAATGAGCCATGAGAGTGTGGGCATAAACGATATACTGATGCCCTTGCATTCTATCATCCACACCCATAATTTCGAATCTAGATTTACACTTCAATTACTTCAATCATTGTGAGAACTCACATTTCCTTTCCATTATGAGCTTGCTTCATAACGTTTCTCTTAGTTGGTATACTGCCAGAGCCCTGCAAACACTGTAGTGTATGTGACCAACCCAGTCTATAAGCCAATGGCTGGAAATCCACAGATGGTTTGCTGTTCGGCTCCATGGCATCTGCTCAACCCCCGATTTCAACAGCACACTGTAGTGACAATGATCTATGCAAGATATTTCGTTTCCTAAAGATTATTTTTATGGAAGAATAGCACCAATTGAACACTGCCCCAATGCAACAATCCCACTCCACATTTTGTGATAAGAAACAGGCTGTTTTATATGTAATATTTTGTTTTATTTAACACAATAAGTCAATGAATTAGAGCTGACCACCCTCACATAAAATGCTGAAGAAGTCACCCACAATATATCTAACAAATATAGGCAGTTTGTCTATAGAAAGAAAAACACAACCAGCTGCTATTATCTCGCTGCCGGTTTCATTCAAATTCACACAAACGTCCATACATATATAGAAAAACAAATATGAATGACTGTTCTAAGTTGCATAATAAAATACATTACAATAAATTCATCCAAATTGGCATTCGTTGTTTGGTTCAAAAAGGCAAAACAGGTCTTTGAACAGTTAGTGTTCTCAGAAACCATTGACGATCATTAGCATCATAGAAATATATTTGCTCTAACAAATGGTTCTCCAAATCTTGGGCTAATTTTAATCTAAGACATTGCACTCTGTGACAAACTATTGGTTTATAGCTTGGGCATATAACCATATATATAATTGCATATATTTGTGGTGTTGAATGGGCTGCAATTATTATAAAAGGCATGGGTTCAGGTATTCAAAGCTACATAAGAAATATCCTGTCCCCGGTTACAGAAAAGTACAATTTAAACCACTTTTACCTTTAATGGCCATCAAACAATATGTTGTTCTGTTCATACATATTTGAAATCTCTGCTTTGTTTAACAATTTCCTACAGAATACTAATATTCAAGTTCTCCTTCAAATACTGGGAAACAGCAGAAACTCCTTTACATGACTTTGTTTTAATTAAAGCCTATAATATAGCATGTTTTCCTGACTATTCTGTTTTGTCTGTTTAACATTAGTTAATTGATATTTCAGTGTAAACCCATTCTGAGTCATTATTTAACGGAGAGCATTACATTCAATCAGATAATACCCTACAACTCTATGGTTATATCATTATCCAAAACCATTGGAGCAATTACACTTGCACATAAAGAAACTAGTAACTATTCTCGATTAAAAGTGAATCATTTTGACAAGAAGCTGGGCAAGTGGGGTATAAACAAAGGATCCTAAACCTACTGAGAAAGCAATCATAAACCATGTTCCAGCCATAGGAATATGATACTGTTTTTCCTAGATTGAGTATTGCTCTCATTATTTAATGTATTTTGAACATACCTTTCAATTATTTGTTCAGACTAATGAACAGAAGACCTAGTCACACAGTCTTGACATGCTGTATGTAGGATCATCCTATCATGGCATCCCATGCTAATAACTTAGTCATACCCATGGAGTGCACTTTGATATGAACCTTTTCACCGATTAACTTTAGGCTAGACTTATGATTTAAGTTTTCTTTCACTTGATAATTGTTGACTTCCAAAAGATTATGATGTCCTCGATAACTAATGGTGTGTAATGTTTTCATAATATTGGAAAAATAGAAAATATTCTATTATTTTTTCTTGTTCACAGCTTTCTACATGTTAGGTCGACTTCTTCCCTTGGTTTTCAATATTTGTCAGGGTCCTTCTTGCCGTACACTCTATGTGCAAGGTCTCTTTGCTGATAAAATCTGTGGTCATCTGGTACTGTACCAGAATTTCTATTCTTTCTGTAGAGGTAGGTCTAGACCATTCAGCAATGAAATACAAGGGGCTTGGGAAACCAGAATAAGGTAAGAGACACAAGTCTGTATGAATTTGAAAGATGGGAGCACTTCCTTTTGTGAAACTCCAGAGACAGAGTACACCAGCATTTGTGTTTTCAACAAATAGGTTTGTTTTTAGGTAAAACGCAGCACTACCAAAAACAGACTCAAATAACAATCTGGTGGTAACGCAGATGCTCATTAGGATCCCATATGGCATTTAACATGCATTTACGTGTCAGTAAGACACCCATCAGTAATCAGACAGAAAAAGGTTTGGAAAATGTGCATTCATTTAAATTTAGAGAAAATAACCTTGAAAAATCACCAGAAAGGTGTAAAAACGTCTGCTGATGGTGGACAATCGGCTTAACTACAAAACGTATGATTGATGATGAAAAATGAATGTAACAACAGTATGGAATTCAAAAATCTTGCAACATAAACAGATTTGATGAATACATTATTCAAGATCAGTGCAGGTAATTAAACAACATTGGGACAGACACCCCCTCTTTCTAACTGTAAATAATTTTAGCGCCAAGCTAGGATCGGGTCCAAGATTCAGGCAAGCAGTGTTGCAAAATGCAACTCAAGTTGACAATAAAAGCATGCATGGTCTACCAATCAGCCCTTACCCAGTTTACAAACACTAATTATTAGGCTTTTAGCCTGCTCAAGTTTATAAATACACAAATATATGCGTACATACATACATATGAATACACACACCAAAAAAATATGCAGGAATTTCTGAGCAACCTTGAGCTGCAGGTATTGCACACTATTGGGGCAGATTAAACCCAAAGTATGTGCTTCTTCAGGACCTCACCCATCTTTTCAAGTTAGTTGGCCTCATATTCCCAATATATACAATTCTTACAGGCCTCAAAACCTGCACTCGCCCTAGCCAATGGCGAGTGAAAATTGGCACTTTGGGAGAAAAAAATGTTGTACTCTGCCATGTGGAGAATTGAGGGTAAAGAGTTTTTTTTTTTTTAAGCGTAGTACCCTGCATCTTAAATATGTTACCCCCTATCATCCATGTCCATAAAGTCCTCGTTTCAACTTCAATATGTGCCCCTATCAGAATACACCTGTAAATCTCAATCTTTCCTTAAAAATGGCAAACAAATACAAGATTATATTTTACAGGATATGGTTTTGATTGTTATTAATACTATTGGTACACACTAGGAGTGTATTTCTGAATTCAGTGTGGCGGTAACAGAAAAAAATACAAATATAAAGCGTGGCACGGGTTCCCATGCTATTTTCTTTTTTTTTTTAATTCACAAATCTGTACAGGTGATTTATTTTGAGATAACACCCTGCGCAGCTTTATATCCAAAATCAGGATAAAATCACAATCCCTCACAATTATCAGCGCAAGGGATGCAGAATCACCTGCAGCTGCAGCATCCATTAAAAGCAAGGGCAATGATACCAGCACTGCACCAAACAAAGGAGAAATGTGTGTTTAACTCCCACCCGACTGTAGTAATACTTAATGCATACCTTGAGCTGTTTGACACATGCATTCACCAAAATGAAATTCAGAGAAGGGAAAATTACCAGCCTGAGACAGGGGAACAAACAAGCAGCTACTTCTCCGCCAGCAACAAACACAGACTGCACTGCAGTGGGATCCAAGATGGCGGCTGACGCATTTAAAGACTCTCACTATCAACTCAGGACTACGGTGCATCCCTGCCATAGAGCATGTCTTCTGGCGAATCAATGGAAAGTAGCCAGTCCAAGCACTATAGAAGGGCCAGCTACGTTGACAATAAAGGACGGGATATTGGTGTTAGAGAAAAGGCGAGATGTGGTGTTAAAGATGAAGACTGCCGGGGCTGGCTGTAAGACCTGGAGTGGAAGACCAGATTCTAAGACCCAGAGGGGAGAGAAAGGTTGCTGGGCTTGCTGGAAGACCTGGATTGGAATAACGGATTACAAGATCCAGAGAGGAGGGAATGATTACTAGGCAGAATGTAAGATCTGGAGTGGAGTAGTGAATTGTAACTGATTCTAAGACCCGGATAGGAGAGACTGATTGTAAAATCTGGAGACCAGAGGAGATTGAAGCTGAGACCAAATGGCAGGTGAACATAGACCTGGCCACATTCCTTTGACAAGGGAAATGAAGATGACAGTTTTGACCAAGGGGAGGGCAGAGCAGGAAGACAGTGAAGGTGAAGACAGACAGAGGCTCTGGCCAAGAGAAAAGATGAGCAAGAAAGGGTAGAGGCCCTAAACAGAATGAACGCGGAAGTGGCCAAAGGCAGCAGAGAACAAAAGTGTAGAGACGCTGGCCTAGGAGATGAATGAGGTATCAAGAAGGAGGAGGTAAAGAAACTAAAGGTGTCATATCACAGGCGTTTTGGTATAGGTGGAGGAGGATTAATTCTTTGTTTTTCGGTTTTACTAACATGGCTACCGAAGCGCCATGCAACGCTGTAGCGTTTCCAGGAAAGGCGAGCACTACAGTCGGCGTCGCATCTACGGCATCACTCTGTGAAGTAGGAAGTATCCAAATTCTTTGGAGACAGGAGCGTCGGCACGTTGCTGTTCTTTGGCAGAATGCTTGTGAATTTGGATCCTTGCATGAATACTGTTTCCTTGCTGCCTTTTGTTCACTGTTCCATGCAATCTATCTTTGACCTTCTTCTGTGATTTCCTCTCCTATTATAGTGCTCCTCCCTTCATTTCCCTGACAAGACACACTCGCCTAAGCTCCTGCGCTCCAAGCTCTTGCAGTCAATCCTTCATGGTAATCTCTTTCCCGTATTACAAGAAACCTGGTTGCCTCCCTCGCGCTCCAATCTTACTGCACGTATTTTCTATTTGACATTGCAGCACTCTGGTCTGCATTCACTGCCTCCCGCCACTATGAAGAGGTACAGAGATTCCTTCACACTTGGCAATTAACGAGACACTAGCCCGGGACTCTTTTCTCAGTCAGAAACTTCAAGCCACAGGATTTTCTTCCCCAGATGGTTTCCCTGGGGTCCTTACGATCCTGATATTATCATACAGGGGGCGGCAAGAGCTCCAGGGAGATTCTTGTAGTCATTGCGACCTACTGCATGTGAAGAGGTTAGTCCATTGATATTTGTGGTGGAATTAATTAGTTCACAACAGTAATAACGATATAAAACAGTTAGCAACGCCCATTCGATACGACAATGGATCAGATGCAGCAGTTAGTAGCCACAGTACAAAATCTAACGTAAGAAGTACAAACACTTAAAACAAGAAACTGTAACCTTAAGACAACAACGGGTACGTTCTCCTAGCAAAAGTGAACGACCCCCCGGTCTTTTGTCAGGTGGAAAGTACAATGGGAACCCACATAAGCCGGGAGAATTCCTTGACGCCTGTACTGTGCAATTCACATTTAAGGCACCACTCTTCCCAACAGGTAGAGACAAAGTAGGACATATGATATCCCATTTTACAGGAACTGCTCTAGACTGGGCCATCCAATTAGTAAACAAAAACAATCCGATATTGTATTCCTATCTGGCTTTTGTAAATAGTCTAAAAGCCATGGTCTGGAGACATGAAGCCACAGTCTCCGCCCAAGAGCAACTATTAGATCTAAAATAAGGATCTGTAGATTTACTTTCATATATCACAAAATGTAAGCAAATAGCGGCAGATACCGCCTGGCCTGAGGACCTGCTCATAATATTGTTTAGAAGAGGTCTTAATAAAATCGTGAAGGATGAGATTTTCCAAGTACCCTGATAAGGCAATTTTGGCTGAAATGATTTCACTATCATTGCAATTAGACTATCTAGTACAGGAACGCCATTCAGAGCATAAGAAAGGAAGGGCCATAAAACATCCTGTAGAAACACCCTGAACCTCTACAAAGTCCCTAGATCAGGAGGAACCCATGCAATTGGAAGTTGCACTGGGTCCCTTGTCTTCTGAGGAACGTAGTCGAAGGAGATCATCTGGGATATGCATGTATTGTGCTTCAATGACCCATTTAGTTTGGGATTGTCCTTTGGCCCCACCCAGGCGAAAGGGAAATGCCAGCTCCCAATCGTAGAGGAACCTGTGATAAGAGAAGGCAGATTGGGTTCCCAAGAACTGCATACTGTTCCGCCTGAGCAACAGGTGACTAATCTACACATGCTAGTGATCAAAATTAATTTAGCGCTTTCAAATTCATTTAAACAGGGTGTGGCTGCTTTAATAGACTGTGGAGCAGCCGGATTACTTATTGACGTTCAATGGGACAAGATCAATGGCATTCGTAGGGTATCCAAAGACATACTCATCCCAGTGGAAGGGTTTTTGATATGATATGATATTTTATTTATATCGCGCTCGTACACAGGTGTTTCAGTGCTCGACCAGGCGAAGGGAGGGGAACAGAGGAGAAGCAAAAACAACGATCTTAATAGGCCCAGTGACATTCAGAACGCGCAAGTGCATGGGTAAGGGAAAAAGGGGAAGGGAAAAAGGGGGAAGTGCAGAGCATAGGAGAGAACAAAATAAATAGTAAGTAAATAAATAATTAAATAGGGTATTAGCGGTGGTAGTGCAGCCTGTAAGAGGCAAAGGTGCTAGGTTTAGTCAGATAGGGTGTATCTGATAAGTGCAGAAGAAAAGTGGGTGGGGAACTATATGGGTACAGATACAGGCCCCAATGCAAGGGGTGGCCCGGAGGCAGTACAAGAAGGTGGCAGGGTGAGCTGGTACCTGGGCCCGAAGGACAGAGGGTGGCAAGGTGCACAGTGCCGAGGGACAAGGCAGATCAACAGGGGAGAAGCGGGGCAAAGGCAGAAGCGAAGAGCAAGGTCTTGAGGAGCTTCTGGAACCGTAGATGGTTCTCCTCAAGTTTCAAGGTGGCAGGGAGGCAGTTGCAAAGGGAGGCCAGTGTAGACAGAACACCCCTGATTTCCGGTCCTTTAAGTGAACCAACAGAACCTCTTCAGTTGCTTATCCCATCTCATAAAGAAGAGATAGTCTTTGATATCATTAAGACAGCCCATCACCCTGTCGTTTCCGGACTTCCATTGTTGCAATTACATAATCCCTATATAAATTGGAAGGCGATTCCTCTTTTCCTTGGTTCAGAACATTGTTTAACTTTGGGTTCTGTGGGTCTTCAATCTATTTCTTCCACTTAACTCATAACGACGTTGACTAAAAGTATTAGCAAGATACTCAAGATCCCAGATCAATACATGGAATTCCAGAAGGTATTTCTGAAAGTGCAATCCAAGGAATTTCCCGCTCATCGAAGGGACGATTGTGTCATCAAGAAAAATTCTGATAAACTTCGTCCCTGCATAGACTTTAGAGGTCTGAATAAGATCCCAGTGCCTGATCGCTACCCCATGCCTTTGATTCCTGACATTTTAGAAGTAGCTCAAGGAGCTCCAATATACACCAAATGGGATCTCAGGGGTGCGTATCATCTCATAAGAATAAGAGCACGAGATGAGTGGAAGACGGCCTTCCGCACTCCATTCGAGCACATTGAATATAGGGCGATGCCCTTTGAGTTATGCAATGCTTGGGCGATATTTCAGTGCTTCATGGGCCATATCTTCGCTGATCTTCTTCATTTAGTCATTCTATATCTAGATGACATTTTGGTGTTCTCCCAAAACTCAATAGAACATACATGTGCAATCCGTCTTACAACGTCTAAAAGATAACCATCTCTACTGTAAACTGGAAAAATGTGTATTCAACAGAGAAGAAGTCACCTGCCTAGGTTATGCATTATCTTCCAAAGGGATCTTCATGGATCCTGGTAAGGTATCGGCCATCTAAGAATGGTCCCTGTCACGCTCTGTCAGCGATTTTCCAAAACCTTGTCGTCTGCAGAACTAAAGTACACAGTGTTAGAAAAAGAACTGCTTGCGATTAAGAGAGCGATTTCAAGAATGGAAGCGTCTTCTTCTGGGTTCAGAACATCCAATTGAGGTCAGAACTGATCACCAAAATTCGAGGAGTTTACAATATGCTGAAACATAAAATAGCCGTCAGGCTCGTTGGGCGCACTACTTTTCCCCATTCAGGATTACACTAACCGTAATCTCAATGGCTGATGCTCTTTCCAGGAAGACATGGTCATTGTTCCCTAATTTCCAACCAGAGAAACATTTCCCACAGGCAAGGTTTATACATTCTTTAATGGACTTCATGGACGTTAAACAGGACGCAATTTCTCAACATCACTTATGTAAACAAACATGCGTTGATACAGGACAATGGGCTAATCTTTCATAATCGGCAGGTTCTTATTCTGACTCTTTCATTACAAAAATAAGTACAACTCAAGTGTCATGATTCTGTTTTCACAGTTCATCGAGGGATAGCTAGTACTATGGACCTTATCCAAAGATACCTCTGGTGGACAGAAATGGCCTCTGATGTGCAGGATTACATCTCTTTGTGTGTCACATGTCCCCAGTCTAAGACACCTAAAAAACCACCACTGAGTGACCTGGTCTTGCTTGTCTTGCCAAATAAAATGTGGCAAATGATTTCCACCAATTTCATAGTCAACCTACCGAACTCTCACGGATATACCACCATAATGGTGACAATCGATTACTTTACCAAGATGGCACTTTTCCGTACATTGGTTTGTGTCCCTACTGCAGCTCAAATGGCTAGTATTTTACCATCTTTGTTTGACTGTAGTTTCAGATCGGGGTCCCCAATACGCGTCCAAGAACTGGCAGCTGGTTTGTTCTGCTCTAAGCATCAAGAGGGCATTTAGTTCCGGATTCCACCCGCAGACGAATGGACAGATGGAACGACTCAACCAGACGTTGGTAGGTTACTTACGCTGCTTTGTTTCAGCTGCAGAGGATAACTGGTTTGACATCTTACCCTTCATGGAATTCGCTTATAACAACACTAAATATTCACCTTTGGGCAGCAGTCCTGTCTTTTGTTCCTATGGTTTTCACCCAGAGTGTTTCCCTTCTGTGAGACATTCAGCAGATACATTCCCAGATGTTGATTCTTTGGTTTTTGACATTCAACAAGGACATTGAAAAGCCCTGTCAGCGCTTACGGCAGCCCAGTATCGTAGTAAGCGCGTTGCTAATCATCATTGTACTTTGGCACCTGCCTTGACTCCGGGTGACAAGGTATGATTGGCCTCTCGCTTCCTTCCTCAACATCTTGTACCATCCAAATTGTCACTGATATATTTAGGTCCTTTTGAAATTCTGGCTGCTTGAAGTCCTGCAGCGTTTTTATCTATTTTTTGTTTTAAATGGAATCTTAAAATGGGTTTATTATTTAAATGAACGCTGTGTTTATTATTGCTTTCTTCATTTTTAGTTTAGCCATTTTAACATCTCTGTTTCTCGTTTGTGTTCTGCTAGTTCACTGTGCATAGTTTAAAAACAAATCGCTGCATTCAGTATCTAATGAAAAGTGTGCGACACATCAACAATGTTGTGGGTATGTACTGGGTTTCTCAAAGCCACATTTTATCAACATCTTTTGTGCTAACTTTTTGCACGAGGGTTACATGAAAACTGTGTGCACATCTGCTGGGATACGGCACCATTACAGGCTACTTTCTGTAATGGAGAGGTTGCTCAGCAAGGTACCTAGAAAAAACATGAGGTAGGAGTACCCATACAAAAGTGCATTATAAGATACTTATATGTAGCTCATAAGAACTTGTGAGAAACCAGTGTTTTTTTTTTAACAATAAGAACTTTGCAAGGATTTATGACACCCAAATACTTACTTAATTTTTACACAATCTTAAGGGCTCGAAGTAGGTTTTATGTAAGATCCATAAGATAAGTTACTTATAAGAAAAATCAATAAGACGTGTGTCTGCGTACTTCAATACACTCTAAAAAATGGGAACGGATGCAGCATTTTTGTCTCTTTTGCCGTTAGCCCCGTTTACCTCACACACAAAGAATTCAGAGAACATTGGGCTTAAAGCCATGGCTATTCTTCAAACGATTCTCCTGAAGTAGCTGCCTCTCAGCTGCTACTGTTAAGAGATTTACTTTGGAAGGCCTGGAGTCCTCAAAAGCAATTATGATAACGACACTGAAAAGGGATCATTTTTTTGACAGAAACCTAGCTCAGAATCTGTTGAAGGGCAACTGCCATCTGAGGCCAACGGCAAGAGCAGTGCGGCCTGAACCTGGAACACCTGCGCTTAAGAGGTTAAGTGGAGTGCTGCCGCTGTTCCAGATAGGAGAACACAAACAAACAAACTTCCTGCAACCAAAGGGCGGACTACCTTCCTTTTTACTCACTGAAGATGGGCTCATTTTCTAATGAAACTGAAATTCATGCGAGGTGGGGTCTCCGAACTGGATACTCACTGGTGGCAGACAGCATTTTCACACCCCAGCAACAAACTCAAAAGTTGAGCTCGAAGCCTACAATTTGTGACAAAGCCATGCTTTCCCAGCCTTAAAGTGTGTACAAAAATAAATTAATCTGAAAAATACTAAACTGAAACTATGCTTCAGCAGTGGTTTACCGTCCAGTTATATGCAGTTGTATCAGTGATGCATTAAGTAAGATTACACGTAAAGAATGCATTTTCTTTTGTTTGATTCAGTTCATGCATTTGATATTCATGTGAAAATTCAAATGAATTGCTCCCTAATTCTTGTTCAACCTAATCCACCTCAATTAACATGTGGGAACACCACCACATAGGGGACAGAACTAGAATGACGGCTTAACGGTATATGTACAGTCGCCATGTGCTCCTGCCCAACCGATTACGGTCCACAGTTCCTTAATTGCCTCCCATGTAGGGTGAACCCTGAACTGAGCTGGAGCTGTAAGAATATAGTTTTTATATGGCTACATTTTAGTCCTCACTCAATGACCCCCTTTCTCAACATGCAAGATTATCATAAATTATTTATTTATTGCATTTGTTACACGCCCAAACCCAGAGGTATCACGGCGTAAGTTACTTGAGACAGGCTTATATTACAATAATACAAAACATAGTTACGGTATAAAAACTGTAGTGTCTCAGTTCAAGACATAGCATGGTTGTTGTACAATGCAGGCAGTGCATTTCGAGACATAGCATAGTTATTAGGCAGCATAAACAGTGTGGGAAGCAGGCTAAGGGGGGTGAGGTGCTAGGTGACATGGGGCAGACTCATAGTTAGAACTTGTTTTGATGAGGCTCTTGAAGCATTGATGGGAAGGCTTGTTTCTGATATGCATGGGGAGGGAGTTCCAGTTTTGAGGTGCAGCTACAGGAAAGCTTCCCCCCCTCCCGCCCCTGCTCTGGTGCTCTTGAACCTTGGGACGAAAAGGTGGTACTCGAGCCTGATCTGAGGGATCTGGTGGTCTTTTTTTGAGTGACAGTGTTATTCAGATATGATGGGGCTACGCTGGCGATACATTTGTGAGTGGTAATGAGAGTCTCAAATAAGAATCTAGCTTTAATGAGGAGCCAATGTACATCTCTCCTAATGTGGGAAATATGGTCATTTCATTTTAGACCAAAAACTGCCCATAGGGCTTTGTTTTGTAACAATTGCATTTGGTCAAGGTTCACATTTGTGGTTCCTAGTAAGAGGATATTACAATAGTCGAGTTTCGATAGAATTAGGGCTCGAGCTACGGTGAGGCAGTTTTGAGGGGTAAGGAATTGGCGGCTGAGTGCAATGAGTTTAGCAGTGTAGTCGGTAGCCGAAGCAAGGCTGCTGATATGTTTGCTCATTGTGAGGTTGGAATCTATGTAAACACATAGGGTTTTGACATGTACAAGTACTGGGATGGGTGTACCATCGATGGTAATGGTTGAGTAGTTAGCATGGAGGATTTTTAAACGGGATGGGGGGCCTACTATGAGGATCTTTGTTTTTTGGTCGTTGAGTCACAGACTGTTGGTGGCGATCCAATTTTGAATAATGGCATAGATTTTATTAATGGTTGTTGTGTCTTGTTCATGGTCTCCAGTGATGGGCATGAGGATCATGGTGTCATCTGCGAAGATTGTGTAGATGACACCCATGGCATCCAAGGCTGCAAACAGTAGTTTTGTGTATGCATAATAGAGGTTGGGAGAGAGGTAGGAAACTTGTGGGCACTGGGAAGGGGTCGGCAGCCTCGCCGTTGATGAAGACTCTTGAGGATAGGTCAGCTAAAAATGATTTCACCCATGGAGTGGCTTCCATAGAGAAGTTGAAATTCTCAGAGAGGGTGTTGCAAAATCAAAAGCAAATCCAAAGCAGCGGACAGGTCAAGCAGGAGAAGGATACATTTTTTTCCAGAGTTACTTATGCTGTCCATCTGGATTTTGAGGTTTAATGGGCAATTTCAGTACTGTGCTTGGGACGGAAGCCAAGATGTCTGGCTCCTAGCAATTGGTTACTTTCAAGATTCTTAGATTTGGGAGTAGGTTATCTTGTCCACAATTTTCTGTAAAAATGGAACAGTTGTGATGGGACGGTAATTAGTGGGTATGGTGGAGTCTAGTGTAGGTTTTTTTTTAGCAGAGGGGTGACCCATGCTTCTTTAATACTGGCTGGCACAGAATTGGCATTGAAGGAAGCATTAATGAAAGAGAGTGAGGATTTTGTAGGCAAGTGTGTTTGTGGGGGTAGTAGTGGGAATGGAGCTTCCAATTCTCTAAGTATGGAGAATAGCTCCTTGGTGTTGGAGGAGGCTTGGTCTATGCGGAAGTTCAGGCAGTTAGCTTTATGTGCAATAACTGCTGATTTATAGGATTTGTTAGCTGTTAGAAGTAGGTTAGCTGAGTCAGGAGTTGGTGTCTTTTTGTGTGAGTGATCCAGTGCTATTCTGTGGCGTCGAAGAGCAATGAGCTCTTCATTAAACCAGAAGTTGGTTTGCTTGGCTTTGCAGGGTGTTTTGGAGGTGAGCGGGGCTACTGCATTAATGGTGGCTTTTAAGCAGTCGTGGTAAATATCTGCGATGTTGTTAGGATTGGTGAGTGCATTGGGACATGTTTTGAGGGAGTCAGTCTGTAGAAGGGTGAGATTCTCTGTGAGTTTACTGGCATTTCTTACCATAATGGGGGCAAGTGAGAGTTTTGGTGCATTCTGAATAACGAGGATCAGCAAGTTCAAACTGATTAGGGAGTGGTCCGTCCACAAGATGTTGGAGATGGAATCGATTGATAGATTGGTATTTAGGGTGAGAATCCAGTCTAGGATTCTGCCTTTGGAGTGAGTGGGTGAATTAACACATTGGGTGAACTGCATTTCTTGAAGGGCTGTGTCGAAGGCAGTGACTTTATGGTCTAGTTTGTCGTTAAATCCAAGATTGAGGTCACCTAGAATGATACATTTGGTATTGGGCTTGATGGGAGGGGTGAGGAGTAATGGAATGTCGGTTTCAGGGTGGTTGGCATTGTTCGGCGCTCTGTACATGATGAGGAAATTCGTTGTGGTTTTAGGGTCATTTGTAAGTTTGAGATGTAACAATTCATACCCAGGAATTGGGTTAAGTGTGCAAGATCTGAACTGCAGTGTGGATTTGGCAATAATGGCCACTCCTCCTCCGGTCCCATCCTTTCGGTCATCCCTGAGAATGGTATAGTTTGTTGGGATGGCTATGGCTAATAAGGGGCCCGATGATTGGTGAAGCCAGGTTTCCGTCATGACTAGGAAGTCTAGGTGTTGGTCCAGTAGTAGGTTTGTGCGTGTCGATAGCATGAACGCCTCGGGATCTCACATTGAGAAGGGTGTCTTTGAGGCTGGGGTTGGCTGTTGCTGGGGCACAGAGATGTCTCCGGGAATGTTAGGGGTGGCGGGTGAGGTAAGCTTGTTGGGAGCGTAAGGAACTTTGTTCATGTTGTTGGGTGGTCGTGGCTTGTGATTTGGGACGCATGGATTTCTGGAGTCTTTGCAGAGTAGGATAGTAGGATGTGGGGGATGAGGTGGTTGTGGGCTTATGGTGGTGAGGTGGGCCAGTTCGTGAGGAGAACCTGGCACGCCTTAAGCAGCCTAGGATAGGGTGGGTGGTTGGCCATGGAGCTGCTGATGTTCTGGGACTGTGGTGCGGTGTATCAAGGCAAGTGGTGGTAGTAACTGGTACAATGGCGGTGCTAGTAAGGGGAGAGCCTGACGCGGGATGACTAAGTAAATGGGGCATGTAGCTTTGCTAGGGTAGGTGGTGGAGGGTGTGGCTGTGTAGGGCTGTGATACTAGAGGAGGGAAGAGGGCCACTTTGGGGAGGAAGGGTGTTGGTCAGGGGAAAGGGTGGTGCTTGGGGCACCAGAGTCAGCGGGGCCATTCTCCACTTGGGTGAATGTGCCCGCTGTACAGGGCACTGAACCAGGCATGACGGGCAATGAGCTGAACGTGGCCAGCTGGTTCTTAGTGACAGAATGTCTGGAATAGAGTGAGATCACTAGGGTGAGCAGGGCCTGCACACAAGTGGGTTGTGGGCGTTAGGTATGGGTGACAATACCTAGCCGAGAGTTGCCCAAATTCGTGGCACAGTTGGTAATAGGATCTCTAACAAGAAAGACCGGACTTATTCTGACTAGGTCTGGAAGGTTAGCATGGGGCAGGAAGCAGGTAAAAAGTGGCGTGATACAGTGTTAAGGGATGTGGAATTCGTAACAGCACAGTGTACAAACTGTCGAGGGCAAGTGAGCAGTGACGCACAGCAAAGCAGAAATAAAAATGAGCCATAGCAAAGCACAGCCTGAGTGAATGGAGCATTGGTGAGGCGGGCCACAGTGTTACAATAATTGGATAAGAGGAGGCAGGTAAAGAAGACATGAGCCGCATGTAGGCAAATTTAGCAGGTAGAATATTTGTTAATAGAGTGCAAGGTAACAAGCTGTGGTTGCAAATAGCAGGTCAATGCACAATATCAGAATTTAAACAGCAGCAGGTCACAACATAATCTAAAAATCCTTAGTAACTCATTCAAACAGTAGTGCACAATTTTGGGAGCGTAACGGCAGGTGTGGAATGACTTGCGCCGCGACAGGTAGGGTGGTCAATCATATAATAAACATTTGGGAGTCACATAAATAGCTTTCGGAGTAACACACACTGGAGCAGTACTGGTAGGTAGTGCCTCAGGATTAGGGTTCGCAGTAGCAAAGAACAGTATGTTATCAATCTGGTGCAGGTGGTGAGGGTCTTGCGTATACGGCACCTAAGGCAGTGGCAGTGTCC
The DNA here is from genome assembly GCF_040938575.1 of Ambystoma mexicanum. NCBI lineage: Eukaryota > Metazoa > Chordata > Amphibia > Caudata > Ambystomatidae > Ambystoma > Ambystoma mexicanum. Next base: position 644,579,511 of record NC_090937.1, read on the forward strand.
AGTATGGAGACGCTTGGTTTGATATTGACAATGCAGTCGATAGTTCGTGTAGTGTAGAACTTGTCTGGGCCGGGGACGCAGTAGCACGCAGTGGTGTGTGCGGCGGCCAAGTGCAGGAGAGAAGCAGTAAAAACTAAAGTTGGCAGGATACTTCTTGTGTGTCAGATATGTGCAACGTAGCAAGGTTTTGGAACTGAGAGGGACAAAGTCGCGAACAGTGAATGCTTACCCAACTTGGGTGTGCTGAACGCCAGGACTCGGAGAACGTTGTGTGAAGGGTGGAAGGATCGCTCGGTATGCCCAGCTACAACAGGCATGGACAGGAGCCTTTGTTGTGGTACCTTCGGTGGGCGGTCGGCTTTCGCCTGCCAGTCCTCCCTATTGGAATATGTGTGGTCTGGCGGCCAATCAGGGCGTGGAGGCTGGCTCCCTCTGGTTCCTGTAATGTAATGTAATGTAATAGAATTTATAAAGCGCAACAAAGACCTGGACGCATCAAGGCGCTAGTGGGAAAAACATCACCGGAGAGGAGAGAGGAACTAAAGGTCTTTAAAACAGAAAGGTTTTCGACTGCTTGCGAAAGATGGACAGAACGTCAATGCTCCTAATATGAAAAGGGAGAGCGTTCCACAAAGAGGGAGCCAGTACAGAAAAAGATCTACCTCCAGCACGACAACGGCGGAAACGTGGAACGTCCAACAAGAATTTGTTAGAAGAACGAAGAGTTCTTGTGGGCTGATAATGAGAGGGCTTGGACTGCAAAAACTTGGCCCCCACAGAGTTAATGGCCCGATGGACCGTACACAGGACATTGAATTTTACCAGAGTTCTCACAGGTAGCCAATGGAGGCGCTGGAGGAGGTCGTGAGAATGGGAAAATCTCGGGGAGCCAAGAGCGAGCCTGGCTGCTGCATTCTGTAAGATCTGGAGGCATTGGAGGAGTGCTTCAGGCTGGCAAGACATATGCCCTTACAATAATCAATTGCACCCATGATGGCTGTGGTGACAATTTTGCATCTTGCCTCAGTAGGGAGGAATGGAAGCACCTTCCTCAAAACCCTCAGCTTTGCAAACCCGCTCTGGCAGACTGCGGAGATCTGTGCCTCTCTAGAGCCTGAGGACATGATCTTAATCCCGAGGCTCTTCACCACAGTGCAGGGTTTTGGGCAAGGTCCCAAGCAGACTGTCCAGAACTCAGAGGTCCACCTGCCGAGGTCCTGGCCAATAACCAGTATCTCGGTATTTTCCACATTCAACTTTAGCCAGTTGGCTAACATCCACTGGTTCACAGCTGAGAGACAGTCTCTCAAAAGCCTAGAGGGGTAATCCTTTGGGGCATTTAGACAAAAGAAGATCTGTGTATCGTCTGCATCCATAAAGAAATGCACACCAAAAGTCGCAATGAGCTTGGCAAGAGCCACCATGTAAAGATTAAAAAGCAGGGGGGAAAGTGCTGAATCCTGAAGAACTCCACAGTCAAACACCATCTGGGGCGAGGTGAAAGGGGGGAGAGACACCATCTGAGTACGATCTGCTAAAAACGACGCAAACCATTTCAAAGGCGTTCCAGAGACTCCAGCCTCCAAGAGACATTGCAGAAGCCTTTAGGGATCAATAGTATCAAAGGCCGCGGAGAGATCGAGTAGAATGAGAACACTCGTCTCTCCACGGTTGTGGGCCAAAGCACGGAGAGGAGAATGCGGTGGCCATCTTAATAAGAGACATTATGCACATGTTTCAATACAAACACAAGCACAGTGTGGTCAATTATAACAAACCGTAGCGCTAGTTGTAGATAAGGCCAGCAGCACGGTAAAATTCAAGGATGACTGGGGGTATTTACCCAAAAGTAGAATAATGCAGCAGCAACTGCAAGAGGTGCAATAATGCCCAGATGGGCTTACCTCGTGGCGGGAGTGGGCTGAGAGGTGAGTGGTACGCTGCTCCTGCAGCGCCCCTTGCTGAAAGAACCTTCCTAGGCTCAACACAGCAGGACTGCGGGGATACAGGCTCAGACAGGAGCCTTTGTTCTATTAGAAATTAAAAGGACGGTGCCAGCAGCTATGTTTCACATGCATCAGGCAAACATATTTTATTAAATGGTGCTGACAAACGGGAGCCTGCAGAACATTGTGAGCTAGCACCTTGTTGTCCTTCATATTATATGTTACTGGAAAAACGTACCAGCACTGCGCACGGGTTCTGTAGACAGGCCCTTAATAACCCTCTCACTTTCTTTGATTTTGGATTCAATTGTCCTAACGATTTTTGATTTTTGGGTGGCATTTGGAAAGAGTAAAGCAAAGAAACTATGCTAAATTAAAATGCATCCGGTGCAGTCCGTTGCAGTGCAAATATCTCAGAAACAGTGTGTCCTAAGTCCTCGAAATGTTGATTTCGAAGACCTATGAGTTTTGTTTCTTGCGTCGAGACGCTTTAAAAGGAGGTGTATCCGGTCCTTCTATGACCACATTAATGCATCGCCAATTTCAGGCAACCGTCTCATGTGGGATGGGGCTGAAATCCAGGGAAAGGGGTGAGGTGTCCAAATGTCATGTAGCCAGTTTTGTCTCGAGGGTCCTAAAAGCTAAATGTACCAAATTTGGTGCAGATTGGTGGAACGGTGTGGTATTGTATTAGGAACAAACTAACTGATTTTCTTTTTTATATATATATATACAGAGAGAGATTGCGCACACAGACGTGGGAAACACTTAGGTTCAACAATTCTGACAGACTGCACATGCAGTTCTTCTGGATGAGGGACCTTCAGGATTTGAGCCAGTTCGAATTTTAATAAGAAAGGGGAGTACATCAAAAGCCAGTCTACCAATGGTATGCTTTTCATATATGCCAAACTGTGTGCTAGGCTCTGCACAGATTCCTTCACTAAAATAGAACTCTGTTGCTTTTCTGGCATTCAAATTACTCAGTGGGTCTCTTGACCCACAGCCGTACAGCCTAGAGAGCCATTTCGGCAGGTCCTCTGGACCGAATGGAAATCCGAGACAAGTCCTGCTACCACCCTTTCCAAAGCCACAGTACATTATTCTTACATTGAAATCCATCCTAACTTTCCGTACGAAGGATAGAACAATGGCAGTGTCTGCCTTTCAAGTAATGTTATTCGTTTCTATGGTTTAGACAGAAGGTAGCCATCTTGGGCAGGTACAGGTCCTGCCCGGCCAGGCACCTGTATGTCCAAATGGTTGTTGAGCTGCTTTATTAGCAAACTAACAAAACTCCAGCAGGGTTTCCATAGGCCCTAAAATAATCCAATCGAATACAAGTGGAGAAATAGCATCGTTTACTAGGCAGGATAGGAGATGGCCGCCCATCTTCAATATTCAATGATAGTTTTGTTTTAAAAGTGCACTAACTGGTCCACTTACTCGGGTCCTGCAATCTGAGGGAATGTTTCCTGTTTGCTAGCAGGCAGCGGTATTAGCCAAAACCAAAAGAGAACTTGAGTTAAAGTGATGGGTGCATGGCGTTTGTGGGTGCCAGATTTCTTTGAGCACTAGAGAAAAGGTGAAGTGTCATTTTCCATGTTGCAAAATATTTCACTGCCCAAGGGGCTGCTATTGCTGGCAGATTGCTAGTCAAAATAACCACCTTTATTTGGGGAAAACCTAGATCGAAAGACATCACAGAAAAGAACGAAAATGGTAGGATGCTAGGCACAAGAAGAGTCACCAACATGGCTATCGATTCCCTTGTGGTAAAAGTTCCAGTAAACCGCAGGATAGCCCCCTCCCCCTGCTCACTTCTGGAACTCATTGTTAAGGATGTCGGGGACTCTCATCCAACAGTTTTGAATCTTTTATTCATGATCTGGTTATGGTGCATGGCGTACTAATGGGCCTTTCCAGCAGTACTGCATTGCTGCAATGCTTGAGTTTTGGGGTGGAATCGCTGTACATGTTACTACGATACAGTCCTGATATGATTTAATGTCCATAGGTTGGCTTAGTGATGGCTCAGGGGCAGAGGAGTGCAAGAGGCTCATGCCCAACAGTGATGCACACTAAATGCCCTGCAAAGTTCACTTTAATGGTTCCTGGAGGTCTGTCTTCTGTCCTTCTCCCCATGATCGATGAGCATGTCTATATGCCAAAGATTGAGGGCGTTTGGAGTATGCTCCAATGTGTGTTTGGGATGGTGTATAGTCTGCATTTGGGGGAAGTGTGAGGACGGAGTGCATGTGTTCGCCACATGAAAATTGGATGGCAACCTGTGTGTGAGCTGGCTGCCCCCAGAGTGGTGGGAGGTAGCTCTTGTACATACATTGGGCCCATCATCCATCAGGTGTTGTGCAGGTGTGACAGGTCTTCAGGTTTAACTATATAATGCCCTGGATGTCAGTGGAGGGCTTTTAGTGTGGGTGTTCTGTATAGCGCTCCATCTGGTCAGCTTTTGGAAGGGTGCACAAATCATCTAAACATGGAAACAAATGGCTTAACATCCGATGCACATGGTGGTTGGTTGGCAGGAAACATTTAGGAGCATTGCGGGTTCAAAGTTGTTGTTTATTGAATATTATGCCAACAAGAGAAATCCAATTCAAACATCAACAAAAGGGGATCGTAAATAATAACTGCCGATTCTGCAATAAAAAGGAAGTGTCAGAATCCCTTTACCATATGTTAAATGTTAAAGTTATTTGTACCGCTCACCGTCACCAACGGAATTGGTCCCCAGGCGCTCTGGCGGATCTGTAAACGATAAGGTGGGATGGGTTAGTAAGGTGAAGAGGGAGTAGGATAGTGAGAGGAGTGGTGTTCTGTTGGCAGCTTCAACTTGGTATACATCGGGTGCTGAGCTTTGGTGCGGGTATTTGATCGGTGTCAGTCCGCGTGTGCTGTTGCTCCGGTTTATGTGTTGTTGCAGTGTTGTGAAGTGCGTGCGGCTTGTTGTGCGAGAGATGGTTGTGTGAGTTTTTTTGAGTGAGATAAGTATGCAGAGTTTGAGCTTATATTGGTTAGTGGGTTACCTGACCTTTAGCATGCTAACATTCACAGTTTTGTCCAAATGTGGCACTTGGCGGCCTTCACAATCCCATCCAGATGCGGCGCGGGCCAGTGTTTACCATTCCATCTAGGTGTGGGCATGCCAACATTCACAATCCCATCCAGATGCGGCGCAGGCCAGTGTTTAGAAATCTGTCTAGGTGTAGGCATGCTAACATTCGCAATTTTATCTGGATGTTACGCAGGCTGGTGTTTACAATTCTAAGTGTGGCACATGCTAACATTCAAGTTTCATCTAGGCGCGGGCATGCTATCCTTCAAGCAATTCTACCTAGATGCGACGCAGGCTAATGTTCACAATTCTAAGTGTGGCATATGCTAGTCTTCAGGTTTCGCATAGGTGCAGGCATGCTAACATTTAAAGTCCTATCCAGATGCGACACAGGCTAATATTCACAATTCTATCTAAGAGTGGGCATGCTAATATTCACAAAACTATCTAAATGCGTCTGCCGGTCTGGATAAGGTCCGCCCAGTACGTACAAGTGGATGAGTCACTTGAGGGCTTTCGTCTGGATCCAAGTATGTGATCAGTCTCTGGAGCCTTCCTTTCGTGGCTATTTTTCATGATATCTTATGCTCTGTCGAGTGGTTGGTTTTTTGGTTTGAGTGTTTGTCCAATTTGAGAGTGGCTGAGGTTGGCGTTATTTTCGTCGTCGTTTTAATGTCTGGGCATTCTAGTGTGTCTCTGTTGTGGTTACGCTGTGAAGAGCCATGATTTGAGGAGTTTCCTGAATGCTAGGTGGTTTGTTGTGATCCGTATATTCTTAGGTAGGTCATTCCAGGTTTTGGGTGCCTGGTGAGAGAACGAGGATCCTCCGAGTTTTTTTCTGTTGTAGGGTTTTGTATAGCTATGGTTTGTGAAAACCTCAATATTGAAAGAGCAGCATATATTGGAGAGTTTAGGTGGGGGACTCTAACCTCAGAGGAATATTGGGACTGGATCCTGACCGGCCATCAAAAAGGCCCAACCTTGGCAATGCTGAAATTCATAAACGCTATGCTAACCCAAGAAAAAGAGGAAAGAACAATAGATGTATAATGGGGAAACCTGCTGTATAGGGGGTCGGGTGTCGGAGAGGGAATATGTAGAAAGTGACAATAATGGTTGAAAGTGGAGAATGATGGAAGGAGGAGCTTTGGATCTCTTTGTCTCTTAATTTTAAAGAAATAACTGTTAAAGGTTTCGCTTGTACTAGAATTGTATATGTTGATTCAACCGTTTTTTCTTTTTTAGTCTGAAACCAATAAAACTTTTAAAAAGAAAATTGCAGGTTCAAAATTTTTGTTTTTGACTGCTTCATTTGTGATGAGAAAGTTCTGAGTCAAGGAATATGTCCAGTTTCCCATCCTTTAGTGATGTGGTTGTTCCAACAAACTCAGACCGCTTGGAAAGGAATAGTCTCTAACTTAATTCCATCCAACTCCAAAATCTGTTTTTGTTTTTTAAGGCTGATACCCCTGTCTTTCATACAGAAATATATGTGGTCTAGACTCGGTTATGTTACCCAGGCATCATCAATGCTCATTGGGAATTGTGGCTGGTGCTGTCGATTACCAGAGCAAAGGGCCCCATGGTGATAATAAACAGTGAGAGCGTGGAACCCTGGAGTACGCCACAGGAGAACCAAGTTGTGCTTAATTCCATTAACCACATTATTATTATATTATTACTTGCCATCTGCAGTCCTAGATTAATGAATGCATCCACTTGAGGCTAAGATCAATCCCCATCCCCACTCTGGGCTCTTTCTGTAGTGTCCGGCTCTGCCATGGCAACGCCTGCTCACAGTTCGAGAAGTGCTAGCTCTGACGGACTATTTTCATCTACATGTATAAGGAGGGCATCTTTTTGTTTAATCATATTTATCATTTCAACATTGTACCATTTACATGTTTGTCACAGTGCAATATCATATTAAGCGCAGCCATTACACAACTAAAAACAACAATTTGCATCCACTAAGACATTGGGCCTCATTACACGGACGGCGGTAAGGGTTAACGGTCACCGTTAATGGCAACGGTGACCGTTAACCCTTACCGCCTTACTACGAGGTCCCTTAGCGGGTTGGTGCTCTAACGCCTGCTTTTTGCAGGCGTTAAAAACCAACCCGCTAAGGGACCTCGGAGCTAATTACGGCACCGCAAAATTGCGGTGCCGTAATTAGCGCCTTCCCCATTCCCATAGAGCCCTATGGGGCAGAAATGGGAATGGGGAAGGGCAATGGCGGAAGGGGGATTTACCGACCCACCGACCTTGGGATGGGGCGGTAAATCCCCTTACCGCCAAGGCGGTGCCGGTAATTTACCGGCATGGTCCAGGGTGCTAATAGCACCCTGGATCACCGCCTTCCGTGTAATGAGGCCCATTGACTTTCTCTTCCCCCTCCCACCCTCCCATACCATCAATTGCTACAGCCCAGTGTCCGCATCTGATGTTGCACTCCCTCACTTCTTATTTCCATACCACTGAATTATATTAGTGTCATTTGTGGTACCCTCCATCCGGCATGACCATAAGTATTTAACAGACAGTTTAATCCTGCTAAACTGGCACCACCACCTACGGCAGCATAAAATCACAAGATATTAGCGTTGTATCCATGTACTCATCCCACATACAATAAATTGCGTAATCCTCACTATATTCTTGTTTCCGTACCCGAAGGTACCTTTCTGCAAACGCACACTTGATATTCCCAGAACATGTTGTAATCAATAACATTGAGGTTGCTTTCGATTGCAGCATAATTTGTTTCTTAGCTCAAATAATCCCCAACAAGACAAATTTAGTTATGAGCTTACTCTTTTTCTCAACAAGCACTCACCCTAAAAGAGAAAGCTTAATAGTCGGAACTATCCTCAAATTAGCAAACCGTTTTAATTCTACAATCACTGCTTCCCAGAAACCATGCACCAGTGGGTAATCCCACCACATGTTGTAATGAATCGGGAGTAAGACTCGGACACAGAGGCATTGTGATGATTGTTATAGACTTTTATTAAAGTAAAAGAAGGGTTTGAGAAAGACATATTGCACCCTAACACTACGAGGGGTTTCCCTGCCTCATCGGAAATAAAGGATGTCAGTGTCAGAATATCCAAAAATAAAGAGTTCTCCGCCCTGTGCCAGAATCCTATCCTGACCCTTACAAACTAAACTTAAGGAAATGTGAACAGGGATGAAGTCTTTCAACTGGTCTTATGTAGCATTCTTCAATATTCCCACATAAAGTTCCAAAATGGTGAACAAATAAACAAGTAATCAAGTACCAAAAAGGCTTCTTTTCAAAGGTAGATGTTTCCCTTCCTCAGAGTCTCTCAGCTTCTTCTGAACTTTCTAGCATAGTTCTTTACTTGGAAAAAGGTAATTTCCCAATCCAAGGGGTATGGTTCCCTTCCCCTAAATTCGCAATGTGAGAAACCTGAAGGTGTCTCACCCACTACTGCCCGGGGATCTGTCATCCAGGTGGCCATTACACAGCCATCGCTTTTGGATCCAGTACCTGGGGGTGGATCAGTGTGGGAGGATCAGCTGGGTGAGGGGTCTTCAGGGAGTGTAAGTGGGACACCGGATTGCGAGACGGGGTATCCCCTTCGCTGTAACACCTTTACCCCATACTACCAGGTAGGATACTTAGGAACTCAACCCCCACCCCCTTTCCCAACACAAACACTTTCATGCAGACAGTTCACTGTGAGAGAAAACGGACTAACACCCGAGCCGTATACCTGACATGTCCCAACACAATAGTGAGGCAGGGTCAGGCAATTACTGACCATTACACACACCTGACTTGCATCACACTGCTCCACACAGATAATAGACGGAGCACAAAAGCACACTCAGAGCAAGGCATATCACACAAGGAAGCAGCAGTTCCAAGATGGCAGTTTAATACAAGGCGAAAGACTGCAAAACCGAAGAGGATTGCAAGGAGGGAAGTGCCCTTGACCTTTTCAACGAAAGACCAGTACTTTCATGAACCTTCGAGAATAGGAAACGTAAGACCAGGAATCAAGACTGAAGAAACCTGCACTATGCGTCAAGGTACCCGGGGCTCTCCTGCCTTGATAGTCAAGGCGGGGAGAATCACTTGTCGCTGTAGTACTGTCCTTGGCTCCTCCAACAAAGCAGTGCACCACAGCCGGTGAGTTGGGGAGACTGATACCAGATTGGTCTGTGTTGAAGCCAAGGTTGCAAGCAGCAACATTGTATAGTGAAAACTGAAGAGAACAGTGTTTGAAGCGTATGTGGCAAGCGAAGCGAACAATTAAACAGAAGATGAGTGATTGAACTTTGAAGCCAAGATACGATACTGTAGACAGAGTGGTCTGGCACCACGTGGGTGCTCATTCAAAAGTCTCTGTTAGGTATCCAGCTGAAATGTGGCAAATGTGAAGAGTGATGAAGAATTGTGAAATCGAAGAGGTCTTGCCGTTGCAGGACCACTTCAGTAATTATTCATAATTCCCTTTTTCCAAATGTCCTTTGTTTGAAGAAACAAAATACCATCATCAGCTGAAGTTGAGAATGTTAAGTGTGCTGTGGTAGCAAAACCCTGTGCACGGCTTATTCTCTTTAGGTGCAGGACTCCAGACTCTGGACCAGCTGCCTGGTTTACTTTCTGGCCAGGACCTATTCCATATATAACAATTCAATTCTGGTGCTCTTTGCTTTGCCTTCTTTCCAAGGGTGCCAGTGTCCATGCTCCCCTGCCCCCTGCCTGGTTTCGCCTTTCAACTGTCTGCCTTCTCTCTGCGTGCATTATATGCCGCAGAGTGTCTCAGTGTCCCACTTACCTTCCCTGGGCTCAGTGGTGTTGCTTGGCTGCTTCAGCATTCTCCACGACTATCCTTCTCTCCAGTGTGGGACCTTTTCCTTCCCTTGGCGTCTCGTCTGTCCTCTGGTGTTCGCCGAGCCTGGACCACCTCTTGCAAGAGTCCCTCGCTGTTGGTCTGCTTGTGGCAAACTGTCTCCCTCTGGACTTCTCACGACAGTTCCTGACAAGCGACGGGAATAGTGGAACACAGTCTTCCCTGCGGTGCTGGGATTATAAATTGTCCCGGCACCAATTGGATGCTTCCAAACACTAGAGCGTGCCTCAAGTTCCAGGACTCTAGTGCTCTGCATTACTCCTGGACTTTTCTTTGTCTCAGTGTTTTGCCACCAGTTGTCAAAAGGAGCCATGCTGTCAGTATAAGGTGGTTGGATTTGTTCAGTATCACATTAGGCCATTGTGGTTAGTGAACTTAGGGGGGTGTTATAGCCTAAGGGGAATACTGTGTTCCTACTGAGTCTCCCTCTCTCCCACAAGGGTCCTCTCCCCATATGATCCACTCTCAGGCAGCCACCCAGAGGGTCGAGATCAGGTATCGGCTGCCCTTCCCTGGCCATATGGGAAGAGTGTGTCCCCAGAGAGGGAGGGATGACATCACTGGATTCATCACAATTAGGCCAATTAGTATAAAAAAGTAGTTCCCACAGTTGCATACTTAGAGCACTTCGTTTCAAGGTTCCCCCTTATCCTACCCAACAAGCTTGGGGTTAAATACACTATCCCAGGCATTTATTTTATTTATAGGGTATTTGTAAGGTGCCTATACAACAAATGATGTTTCGAGGTGCCACAATGTCAAAAAGGGGGGGAACAAGGGAGAAGATAACAATAATGGTCCTACTAGGCATTGTGACATTCGGATCGTGCAAGTGCAGTAACAAGAGGTGCGAGGGGGGGGGGGTGCTGGTGGAGCGAAAAGTGAAATGCTAGGGTGGGAAGGGAAGTGAAGTAAAGGGTAAAGAGGCGAGAGTGCAATAGAAAGTGGGGGTGGAGGGACTCACACTGGCTAGGGATGTGTCAAGAGGAAGCCAGGTGGGTAAGTGCCAGGGAATTGCATAGGGGGCAGGGGGAAAGAGCCCACATGCTAAGTGCGAGGAGGGGGGGTGGACTGGTCGGGGGGGCCTGGTGCCCTGTGGAACTCAGAGAGAAACAGGCAGTCACTCATTGCGACAGGCGCCAGATTTAGCAGGGGAGGAGGGAGGAGGAGATGGAAAGAAGAGAAAAGGAGGGTTTAGGAGGGTCTTGGGGAGCTTCCAGAACTTAACGAGATCCGCTCAAGCCTTAGAGGGGCAGGTAGATTATTCCAGAGGGAGGCTCCTGTAGAGGAGAGAGATCTACCCCCTGAAAGTGTCTGTTCTGCAGAGTGTTGGAGCTAGAAGACTAAAGGGAGGTATTTAGTTAGAGAGATTTGGATGTAGCGGGGTCCCAGGCCCCAGAAAGCTTTTATAAAGTATTATTTTAAAACACATGTAACGAGAAACATTTTCAGTGTTTTCACATGCTTGATGGCACTCTACGTCTTCTAATGGGGCTTCCAGGTCCGATTCCCATTTCCCCCTTACTTTCAGTACTGTGTAGTGGTGTTTAATAATACGTACTTTATATAATTCAGTTCCATCTCTTCCTCCCGAATCCAAAGGCAGTAACCTGATGATCACTTCTTGTATTGGCAGTACCTGAGGGATGTGGGCCCTATTTTCTACACTTGGTAGCTAGTTCGGCATAGGTCAGAAAACATGTATTACCCATAGTACCTAAATCCTCCATACATATAAATCTGTCAGTTTCGAACAATTGCCCCGTTCTCCTAATGTTTACTTCCCTTCTCTCCTCTCACTCTACAAAATGTGGGCATTTTGGACAGATCGCATTGCCCCTTATTGGGAGTTGAGATAAATGGATGAATTTACACCCTTCTATCTTAGTATTTGAGTACGTCTAGTCCAAACCCAATGTATCACCCTGAAATGCATAGGCAATTCTGATATCCTATTTTTGGTTAGTAGCAGAAGACTCAATAGTTTAGTAGGTGCAATCAGTGCTCTCAACATCTTCGTCACTATATCTGTTGGATCATCTATTGTCCAAGAAACAACATACTGTAACATTGCAGCCACATAATAAGCTTCGAAATCCAGTGCGCCTATTCCCTCCCTCCGCCTGCCTCTGTATTGTCATTTTTATGGTTTTAGTCCAATCCTGGAATTTGTATTACCCCAATAAATCCGTAATAACATCCAGCCTCCAAAATAGTGCCATTGGTATTAAGTCTGGGCACTCCCTGTAACCTGGGCAAGATTACAGTTTTGGGCAGTGATTCTCTTCCCATCAATGAAAATGGAAGCTTCAGCCACAAATCTATAAAGCTTTCTAGTCTTATAATGATCTGGTTTATATTATCCTCAAATACCATGGCCCATTCCGCATTAACCATCATTCTTAAGAATTTGAAAGTGTTTCTCGCAATTTCTAGTGGAAGACCCTCTAGTGTCTAGAACTGGGAGAGCCAGGGAATTCATAGGAGAGATCTGGCCTGGCTCCTAGGTCCAAATAGGAGCTGAGCCAGGGAAATGGCAGTGCCAAACAGGGGAGAGGCCTGTGTCAGGGGTTTGGGAGAAAGAAAAGGAGGTAAATGGGTTGATGAGCAACAAAAGGGGGTAAATGGGACTGGTGGGTCAAGAAAAGGGACGTAACGGGTCTGGGGCAGCTAAAAGGGCTAAGGGGAAACAAAAGGACCTAAATGGGACTGGGGGTCAAGAAATGGGGAAAAACTGGTCTGGTGCAGCTAAAAGGGTTAAGGGGCAACAAAAGGGGTTAAACGGGTACTGGGGGAGGCAAGAAAAGGAGCTAGTGGGCAACAAAGGGACTCACCTTTTCAAATTCGCTGCTGCTTCATAGCACAACCAGGAAGTGTTCCAGTCCTGCTGCAGCCAATCAAAGAGTGGCTGGGGCGGGCGAGACAAAAAAAATAAACAGACGCGCTCAGTTTGCCGGCAGCACTTACGGGAGAGTGTTTGCTTGATTTACGGTCTCAGCTGCCTGACCTATGGTCCCGCCCCAGCCAATCAATGAGTGGATTGGGGGAGGGGGGGCGGGGCGGAAGTCAGGTGGCCAGAACCGGATGTCAGGCAGACGCACTCCTGTAACTGCTGTCGGAACACCGGGATTGCATCTTTTATTTTTTTTTAACCAGATGAGAGGGTGGGCCCCTGTTGGGGCTCATTGCTGGCCCTGCTTTGGGCAAGCACTGACCCGAGAGCGTGGTCAGGTCAGAGCCCTAGGTATGGCTCGGGCCGGCCCAAGCCCCACCAGGCTCGACCAGCTTCTACCAGGGTCTAGATGGTTTCCTCGAATAACAGATATATTGTGGATGTCCCCCACTTAATTTGGATACCAGACACCATTCCAAATTCTTCAATTTGCTCTAGTTTTAAAGGGAAAGTGGTCACAAGGTCCTGTTAATATAGCAGAATATCATCTGCATTTAGTGAGATGATATGTAGCTGGTTAGCTATACGATGACCACGTTTTCCAAATTTCTTCTTGATCAGACAGGCCAGTGGTTCCATTACTAATGCGAACAGAAGCAGCGACAGCGGGCCCCCTGCCGAGTAACACGTCCCACCTGCCATCTATTTGAGATGTGCAAATTGGTCCTAACTCTCGACATCGGGTCACATAAATCAGTTGCATCCATCAAAGGAAGTCGCCCCTTATGCCATAGTTTTTGAGAGTCTCAAACATGAAAGACCAGTCCACACTATCAAAAATGGGGAGGACGTCTTTTATTTTTTCCCCACACTGACTGTGGTCTGGAACCAGACTACTGATCATCGATAAGATAATGCCCTTTCTGCTTGCCTTATTTCCAATTGTGATATGGATGCAGTCTCTGACTTTTAAAAAGCTGTATCCTGCTTTGTTAGTTAAAATAAATGTGTGAGTTTGCAGTGCACTTGATGGGTATTCTGTGATTTACCTTGGGTTAGGCATTCAACTTCAGACTAAGAATAATGACCCTGCCTCAATCAAGTGGAGGGTCCGACTTATCAAAATGCCTCAAGCTCTCTTGATGGAGCGGTGCCTTTGCTTAAACACTAGGCCAACGGCAAGACCTCTGGAGCAACCACACTGAAGGGGAGCATTATCATCAGACAGGGCAACAGACCATTTGTCAATAACCACATGACATATGGGCATGTTGAGTGCTCCTCCCACTAATGGATGAGTAGGAATAAGCTGGAGCCAGTACGATTCCTTGAGCTCCAAATGGCGATGCTACGGAGGAGTGTGCCTTCCCTAGACCAAAGGCTGTATTGCTTGGTATTTATTTATTTTTGAGGCATTGTAACGCACCAAATTTCAGTGCAACTGCTTTGAATTGCAGAAGGAGGAACTAAGCAGTGGAAGAGAGGGAGTGGGTACAAGGTCAGGGGTTCATCACAACAGTAGCTAGTGCCATATTCAGATCATGACAATGAGACCAATATGGTGGAAAGATGGTACTGGAGGAAAAAGGAGAAGATAAGATGAGGGAAGCAGGACAAAGATGGAGTACTGTAAAGCAATCACCATAGACAGCCGTCAAACAAACATAGTCATGGAGTAGAAGTACTGGTGAAGGGGCCAACATCTTGTAACTCATGGATCCACAACTCCAGAAGTCAGAGGCAGAAGACCTCAATCTCTGCCTTGTGGGGGGCATCAGACAAATATTTAGGGAGCGGAGCAACCAGGTGGTGAAATGCAAATGTCTAACAGTTTGGGAGATGGTAATGGAATCCTCAGCCACCACAATGGACCTTGGATGGAGTATAATGTAGCTGGCCATCGGAACCAAGCAGGGATGTCCACTGTCACGAATGTTGTATATCCTGGCTCTGGAGCCGATCGCGGTCTTTCTCAGAGCAGAATATGGAGACACCGGGATAGACAGATGGAGTGCTCCACCAAATCTCGTTATACGTGGATGACATGCTGCTATTTGTAAAGAACCCGGCCACAAACCTAACCTGCCTCTTAGAGACGATCGGGGCATATACCAGACTTTCGGACATAGCAATTAACAGAGAGAAGTCCCTAGTCTTCCCCCTGGCAGGCCTAAAATGGGTCCCCCCGGATAGCCTCCCGGATCTGGTCCTGACATGGGCACCCCGCTCCTTCAGATACCTGGGCATAGATATACATCATGACACCGCTGACACCCATAAAACCAACACACTGGCTGCCCTGGAAAAAACACAGAAGTCAATGGCCTTCTGGGGAACACTTCCCTGGGGATGATGGGTAGAGCACCCCTCCTGAAAATGGTGGTTTTGCCGCGCCTACTATATCACTTCACGAACATCCCATACACCATTCCCAGGGCCTTTTTCATCATACTAAACATGATACTTCTTATCGGGGGAGGAAGAAACAGGATCGCGATAAGGACCCTGCAGGGGGACTATGAAGGAGGTGGTATCAGACTACTGGACTTCGAAAAGTACTATTTAGCGGGGCAGTTGCAGTTCGCAGTCAAGTGGCTGGGGGAAGACGAAACAATAGACACAATCATCTTTCAGCCAGCACTGAAGTAATATAACTTGAGAGAAATACCATGGCTTGACAAACCCCTGCTCAAGACCCTGCCGAACATGTTCAACGTTGCAGTAGGGCTATGGAACAGGGCGTGGAGACTCCAAGGGACAAAAGATCCATGCTCGGCACAAATCCCCTTAGCGGCTCTTCTAGGTGGGGACACAAACACACTAGCAGCATACTGAGTGCACTGGGAAGCTAAAGGGATAGCACAAATTGGGGACCTGAGGAGAGGGGAAAGGTGGGCGAACTTCCAAGAAATGGTGGACGATCAAGAGATACACGAGAGCCAATTCAGTCTATACAACGGCATGATACGTAACATTAAGAAAAGATGGCCAGAATAGACAGACCAGGATGAGGAGACGACAACGCTAGACGCATGGTACGATATATCAGAGGGAACTCACACAACCTCCAGGCTATACGAACAATTGTTAAGAGCAGACAACCCGCAGGAGCCACACACAAGGCAGTGCTGGGAGGAGGAACTTCAGAGGCCCTTCAGCGACCAAGAATGAACCGGGGCACTACGATACCCAAAAAAAGTGTCTAGGAACGCAAGGTTCAGACAGACACAGTTATATACAAAGCATAGAGCATATCTTACACCCAAGAGTATGAATAAGATGCAGATGGGGAACCAAAATAGGTGCCCCTGCTGCTTAGCGGATGAAGCTGACATGGTACATATGTTTTGGACTTGCCCAATGATACAGGCCTTTTGGGATAAGATCAGAACCAAGATAGCATAGAGCGGACTCCAAATTCAGGCGGAGCATCCGGAGAAGTACTTACTGGGCTTCTTTCCGAGAGGAAGCAGACATGAGTCGCACCTAGTGAAAATGAAGGACCTAATATGTATACTGGCCAAAAGAAGAATAGCAATGACATGGAAGTCAATGGAGGGTCCGAACATAGAATCATGGTGGTCAGATCTCCAGAGGTGGGCACTGGCAGAGACCGCGGTGTGGATAAGAGCAGTGAAAAGAGGAGAAGGCGAAACAGCGCAAAAACTAACTGCATGAAACTCCCTAATGCAAGATCTATTCAGCTGCGGGGAGGAGGGAGACAGCGAAGACCCCACGAGAACAGAGGACCAATACGTGAAGATAGGAAGGCTGTGTACTAAGCCCCAGGGTAAGACAATATACGTACTGATGCCCCAATGAATGTGTCGGACAGGAACAATAAGATCGCCGGAGAGTTCCGGGACAGCAGATGCAGGACAAAATCTGTGAAATGTGCAAATGTGCCAGTTATGTTATGAGTGTTTGTATGTTATGTTTTTGTTGTTGTAAAATATAATAAAGAAATTAAAAAAAAAATAATGTAGCTGGCCATCATCTTGGCATGGAAGTTTGGGACAAAACAGCAGTGGTGCTGCACGCTTTGGTCCTCCGTGGTGCGCACATGAATTGCACACATAAATCCCACAGGCTGGGCAGGTAATGTAAGCAAGCCCCAGAGGGCTACGGGGCCAAGCTTACAGGCGAGTGTATGAACTAGTCTTGGCCGCATTCAATCTCTGATGAGTCCGTGATTATGAAGGCCATACAGTCGCTGGCTAACTAAATCTCTTTTGCTTATAAGACTATTTGCTGTAATGGCACAACAAGTAGCTTACAGGACAGTTCAAACAGCAAGTAGCTTCTTCCCATTCATCACAGTGCAACCATTAATATGCAGAAATCAGTCAGTCTAAAGTTTAAAATAATCTCTGCAAGTGTCTGCTGCAGGGTTCTTCCTGTTCTGGTGTGCGGATATCCTGCTGCATTTCTTGTAATGGATGCATTGATTAACTGGAGAAGTTATGATACTTGAAAGCTCAACTGAGCTGTTTCACAGGACTCCAGTAAGTGTAGGGTATCTGGTGACAACTGTATGGGGAATGCGTTATAGAAGGGCTAGATCACCTGGGCCCAGATGGGCTGCCTCGGTCACCTAAGTGAACACACTAGAGCAGTGTTTGGTCAACCATAATGGCACTTTAACAGTGAGCAAATGACACCATCTCACATTTCTCAGACGTGAGGAAAGATGGACATGGTACAAATGGGCAAATGCACCTCCTCACAGGATGTTGCTTGAACATGATCCGTTCCCCGATCATCTATCCTTTTAGAAGCACGCATTTGTTTGAAACAGAGGCAGGGCTGTATCAAGTGGAGTATGGACTAGGAGTAGTGGAGTCTCTGGAATCAGTGAGATTTACTGACTCCTGCAACCCGTCACCTTTCGTCCATCGTGCGCTGCATCCGACAGAACATAGCCGAGTCCCACGAAAAATTCAGTCCAGCTGTTCACATAGCAGTACAATTTTGTGATACGTGTTAGTGATTATACCTTACCCTCAACATACATCACCCTCTAACCCCCTCCACCACCAAGCGTCATGACCCACAGAACAGAGAGAGACCCACACAAACTGTGGTCCAGCTGTTCCCATAGCTGGGCTCTTTGACACAGCACCCCGCCCTTACAATAGTTAGAGATCGAGTCCTTCCCTAGCTACCTTCGATTTGGCTTAAAACAAGAATATGCATTTTATCACTGCTTTCATTACTTTCAACACAGACTACAATCTTCCAAAGGGTGTTCAACCTCACAGCACTCCGATGCCATACCAATAGCAGTAGGCGCAATACAAATACCACCTAACACAACATAATTATGGGAGATTATAAAGCACTGTACAGAATGGGAGAATGGAACCATACGTAGAATATTAGGACCCAATTAGTGACCAAAATTATTATGACTAACTGCTTGGCTAAACTGAGCATCAGCTCTAGAACTTGAAACCACGGAATAGCTGCATGTGCAGAATGTAATGGGGTAGCCCATGTGGCTACCTTACAGACTTCCTGTGACGTGTTTTTGGAAAGACACAGATGCCACCATGTATCCCTTCAGAGGCTGAAAACATCCTTATTCTGTAGCTCTCCAAAATGCAGGAGAAAGCAATTGCTCAAAGGACCATCATAGATGACAAACAAATGGTCTGTAGAAAGAAACTATTTAGTACTATCAATGTAGATCTGAGCACTCTATAGACAGTGTATGGCATTTCCTAACATGTGCTGTTCCTTTAAGCAAGTGTTCACTCTATTCTCTTACGGGACTCATGACTCAGACGAGCATTCCCTTACTGGTAAGACGCTATTATATCGCCAGGCTTTTTTTTGCAGTGTTTTTTGCTGAACATTTTTGAAAAACTCATCGAAAATGTAGGGGGTGGGTAAGGCCATATAAGGGGTAGGGGAGTGGGTCTGAGGGGGCGACTCCCCCAAAATATTAAAAAAATATTTGATTTCTTTTCAGCCGAACATTTTCGGCAAAAAACTCAGCCAAAACAAGCCTGGCGATCTAAGAACATAGAACCGTCTTACTTTGCTAGAGGTCTCAGTTAGCCAACATGCAGCATTTCTTTCAGCAACTATCCTCTCACTTCACAGAAAATATAAAAAAGATTTGGCATCTCGCTGGCCTAACAACACTATTTTTACTCAAGAAGGGCGCGTGGGGAGCTCAGCATAAATACGTTTCAATACCACTGCCTTAGTATGATAGACTCAAATGGGACCAGTGAAGGTGGACTTCTGAGATCATGCATGTCAGAATTACTCCTGGATTCTCGCAACCTCCTCCTTCTCACTTGGCGCTGCTCCCTTTTCTCCCACTCATAGGGTAGCTGCATGCACACTGACATTGATTGCACTCTTGCCTGCATCAGGCTTTTCCTGGCTTCTTTTGTTCGGGAACGCTATCTGCTCAGGGTCTTCAAATGGTAAGCTTCCCTTCGTTCCGTTCCTCCTCGCCCCATTTTCTTTGAGACTGGTAGCATTACTGTTTCCCTTCTCCTCCTCGCTGTACGCAGCTTCAATATTTGGCACACACCAGACCAGTGGCCCCCAGCAGGGGTTTCTAAGCCTTCAACCTCTCCAGCAGCTGGATTGGATTGCTTGGATTAAGCTAATGTTTACCAATGCCACACTTCGCCCCCACAGCACAAAAGGTAAATTTACAGCAGCCTGCACAACCCCCACGGATTCTGCTGGGTGTTTAGAGTAGAACCTCATGCCGGTCTACAGGTCGAATATTTCAATCATAAAACTGGAAAACAGACTCTGGTGGAGTGGGACTCGGGTCTTTTCCAAGCAAAATTCATCACAATGGGCAGATGAAAGTTGAGGAAACATTATTGTGTATGATGTTTATATTTTTGAAAACACAGATCAAACCGATTTTGCGATTATCCTGAAGAAGAGATTGCAAATATCTCTAAACATGTTGAGCAATGCAGTATATCTGGAAACATTTTAAGATGCTGTATTGATCGTCCATGAGTGCACAGATAAATGCGCTGTGCGTGATTCACGTACCTCTTTATTGGAAATCCAAGGTAACTGGTCATGTTATATCAATACCTACTGTACTTAATCTGGTGGGGATATTTTGGCATATGTTGGTACAACCAAGGCAGGGGCACCTAGGTCTGTGACAGAGGTCTGCAGCCTGTGGTGCTCCAGGTGTTTTGGGCTATGACTCCCATGATACTTCAACATTGACTGCACTACCCAGGGCTGATGGAAGTTGTAGACCAAAACATCTGGAGAACCAATGTTTGTAGATGCCTGGTCTGTGATGACACTATTTGGCTGGGGTATCTGTGTATATTATGAAGGTACTCTGGTAAATATGGAAGACTAGCCAATTGCCCCGCAACTCCAGGAGTCTCCAGCAACAATGTACAGACTCCCACACTGCCACAATTGCCGTCAATCTTCCTGAGAGAATCCTCTGCCAGAGGAAACCTCTGCACAAGGCAGGAAATTGTCACTGGGATGAAAAGGAGCCCAAAGTAGATTGTCGGGCACAGCAGCAGCGTTGTGTTAAAGTAGTGTGTGAATGAGAGAGCATTAAGGGATAAGGCTAATTAAGCCCATTGAACCGAGTAGTAAAGACGTATAAAGGGAAATCTTAGACTTAGTGGTGAGAGACGGAAGGTGTGAAAATGGACAGCTGACCTGGCAAGGAGTCTAAATGCTGAAGCTTTCAGCAGCCACGTAAATGTTCATATGATGTAATGACCTCTCACAGAACAAGTACATATTTCACACCATCCCCCAGCATATTGATGCAATTCAGCATCTTCGCTAGTCTTATATAGATGGTATTTATTGTGTCTAAAACTTCAACATAAGTGATCTTAACCCAGCGAAATTGATGAGGTGATACTCTAGTATGAAAATAATGTTTTGAACAAAGAGCACCGGCATCACTACAGGTATGATGATGCAGAAAGCATCATCATGCAATCCAAATAAACAATAGCTGGACCGCACACAGGTGGAGATAGCCTGGAACCGATAAAGCTGCAGACGTGTGTGTGCCTGTCCTGAAGTGTGCACCTAACACTGTGGCCTCCCGAGACTTGTTAGCCACCAAAATGACCAGGATTTTAACCTTTTGTCACCAAGTTGAGCATAGATGTCCGAGGCTTGCGTTTAACTCGCTCATCAATCCTACTGTTACATTTTGTAAATAACATAGCCAGGATTTAGGACAACTACAGAGGGGTTTGAAGAATTCTCGGTTTCAAAAATAGAGTTTGACCAGGATCACACACAATTTATTTAAGTGAGTCAACTGGGATAACAACTTTAGACTTTCCTAACTATGAATTATTAGGGAGCATGAGAACATGCTACTTTGTAGCATGAGAACAGATCAAAAGATTTTTTTTTAAACGCAAGTACCCAAAAAAGAAAGGGTAGTGGGGTCACAGTTGGATTGAAGGGGTTGTAAGCGTCTCTATCAGAGGGCTACAAAACCTGCTGCAAAATCAAGGCTCGACCGTTGTACATATGATAATGGCCTCGACCTTGGCATATATGAAAATAGCTGTACCCGCAGCGTCGACCCGAGGCATGTGCAATCTGTGTCGCTGCCCAGGTCCCTGCAGGAGGCACCAGCTGCCTCAGGAGTGGCTGGGCTGCTTCCATATATGATGCTTTCTGTTTATCCTAGAAAGGCTCACTGCCTAACTCCCTAATGCTCTAGCGACAAATATCCCCTTCCCAGCAGATGCTGTGGGCACCATACAGACTGCTTACCACTTTCTTTCTTCTAGCACACCATTTAAAGTGGGAGCGATTTAGAAGTGATGGCTCATTGTGAGACCATTGTTTTGGACAGGACATTCTTTAAAAAAAAAGAAAATCTCTATATTGGTTTACATCACGAACCAAGGCAGACAAACCAAACAACAAACATAACCAAAACAAGGTTGCTTTGCAAAGGTACAGTATATCGCATTTGTAAAACAGTGAAAAGAGGTGAGGAAACAGGTGAGGAAGGGTTCTCGATGGCAGGAGATGGTGGGGGTCTCGGGTCACTGCGAAGCCAGGCCGCATGATTCCCACAAGATGGGTCGTTCCCATGCCAAGTGTTCACGCAGTTCTAGTCCATTTCCCCCAGATCTTTAGGAACTTCCCCGGGTAACCCCTGGCCTTATATATGCGTTTCTCCGGGGACGTGCTTCGGTCCATTTCATTGGTCCAGCGGCTAAGGCTCAGCCCATCTGAGGATCCCCACATGGAGGTTGTAAGCCTCTTTCCTAGTCTCAATGCCACCGAGGGGAATATCTTTTCGCACTTGGTATACTCCACGTCTCCCCAGATCCCCCAGTATTATCATGTTCGGGTCCTTCGGAACTGGAGACCCGCAAAACTCTAGTGATCTTGCAGATGCATCTGCGCCAGAATCTTGTATAATGTCACAGTCCCAAACCATGTGGAAGTAGGTTCCCTCTGACCTTTGGCACCACAGACATTCCCCATTATCCACTACCCCCACCTCATCATCGAAGCACGGGAGTGGTAGGCCTGGTGCAGTATTTTATACTGTGTTAAGCGAGGTCTGGTATCTATGCCAATCTCACGTGCCTCAACTCATTCTTTTGATACCAGCGGGTCCACCACTTTCTCCAATTTCGCACAGAGCCGAGACAATTCCTGGGCCCCAAAAGCGGTAATAACCTAGTTGAGTGTTGATGTAACTCTCGCCAGGATCCTGGCGTGGAGAATGTTTGCCTGAAAGGGGGAATACTTTCGAATCTCAGCCAACACAGGGAACTGGGCTTGGATAGCATGTGTTAGTTGTAGGTGTCTGTAGTGCTCCCCAGTAGGTACTGCAAACCTCTCCTGTATGTCACTAAATGGCAAGAGGTGCCCATCCCTTATCACATCAGCTAGGGTTCGTATCCCCAGCTCCTCCCACCTGGTGAAGTGCCCCATTTTCAGGACTTTGGGGATGTGCATGTTGTTCCATAGGGGTTGGTCCAGAGTCGGCCTCCCGCCTCAACCAATATAGTGAAGCGTTTGTGCCCAGACTTTGCGATATGTCGTATCTTCCCAGGCATATCGGACATCTCTCTTTCTGTCCCATACAACCCTCGGAGGGTTGTATGGGACAGAAAGAGAGGCTGTTTCTCTCCCCAGAGGAGTCTCCGAAGGATAACATCTGTGGATGTGAAGATTGTGTGGGGGGGATATGGAGCGGGGCGTTCTGGAGGACATACAGGAATCTCGGGAGTGAGAGCATTGTAAAGAGGGCCGCTTTGCCCATTAATGTTAGTGGGAGGGATTGCCAGTGGGTAACTTCAGTTTCAAATCTGTCCACCACCGGCTGCAGATTGAGACGAGGAAAGTCGTCAGAGTTGGGCCATACGTGGATGCCCAAGTAGACAAAGCTCCGGATGGAGACCGAGTAGGAGCAGACAAGACATTCTTAACGTTTGTGTTAGGAAAGGCATTTTTATTCTTAAAGCATACACAAAGTACCAGTTACCTGCCTAAATATATTCCCTCCGCCAGGGCAATTAAAACATATCACAGTTTTAAATGATCTGCCTTATTTTCACATGTTCATATTTAACACACCAAAAAGCATTTATTTTGGGTAGTATGTAATATTTTCCTCACATATATGAAGCATGCATTTGTCAAACACTGAAACCTTTTCACACATGACCTTTTGTTATAAGTCTTGTAAGTAGGGAGGCCAACCGTCTTGTATTTTGCAGGATTTTCCCTTATTGACAGGTTTCGTCCCGCGTCCTGCACACGGGCTCTGCAGGACGTGAAAAGTCCAGACTTTGCTTCGGCCTGGCCTGATCAAATCCTTTTCAGCTCTCCTTGGCTCTGCCGGAGGTCTGTGCAGCATCATACCACATTGCTCGGTGTCAAGTGAGCATTACAATGGGAGTAATTGGACACTGATAAGAGGGGCTTTTATTATTATTAGTATGGTATTTATTGAGCGCGAACCTAGCTTCAAGAAGCAATGGAGCACTTTACAGAGGTATACAATACAGATACACAAGGAAGCACTATACAGAGGTATACAACAGTACAGATGCATTACTGAGCACTTTTCAGAGGTAACAACAGAACAGATGTACAGCAGGGGTAGGATACATAGGGGCATAGAGGAGGGGTGCAGCTGTACAGGGTGGCGGGGTGGAGAGGAGCGGACGGCGTCTAGCGAGTTAGTGGTGCGTGGGGTGGCGTGATGGCCCAGGTGTCGAGGAGGAGATACTCCTTGAAGAGGTGGGTCCTGAGTTCTTTTCTGGAGCATGGGGGCGAGTCTGATCCAGACAGGGATGAGGTTCCATAGTCTTCGGGCGTAAGCAGTGACGGCTTGTTTTCTGGTATTTTCCTTTTCGCAGCGGATGAATTCAAATCTCCACGTGTCCTGGCTTCTGGTGGTGCCTTGTCCACTGGAGATGCTGAGTTTCTCTGTGAGGTATCTTGGTGACTTGAGGAGGGACTGCCTTGTAGATGATGCAGCAAGACGTGAAGGTGATTTGTGCGTGCAGTGGTAGCCAGTGAAGGTCGATGAGGGCTGGAGTAACGTGGTCGCATCTGCGTTGACCCTTGATGACATGCAGCGGCGTGTAAGACAGTTCTCAGGGACACAAGGGAGGATGACGGGAGGCCTTCAAGAAGGGCATTGCCCCCATACAGGTGGGATAGGACCAGTGCTTGAACGGTGGATCTAATGCTGTCCGGAGGGAGGGCTTGACTTGGAACCACAGGGACTTGGTGCAGGAGGTGAATGGGAGTGGGGTTATGAGAAATGGGAAAGATGCAGAATGCAAATTATTGTGTGAAATAAGACTATGGTTTTAAAACACAAGTGAGATTGTTTTGGCTGACATTACTTTGCCTGGTGCTACTGTGACCTTCCATGCAGGATGAGGAAAAGAAAGATAAAGCCATACTCATTTTGCTCAACATGTTTCTATGACAATTATATAGTGTAAGTTTAGGTTGTTATGACATGCTGGTTTATTATGTTGTGTGTATTCTTTTCAAGGCATTTCTATAAACAAATAATTAATTAATATGTATATCAACTAAAGAAGGGGAGATATGTGATCAACTGCTTAAATTACCCACATACCATGTACACCCACTAAACAAAGTGTGCGATCCTGGGGAAATCATTTAATCTCACTGTGTCTTATCTGGAGTTCGTAGTTTATGCTATTATAAAAAAATCCTCATTCATGGTTTAATGACTATAGAGTTGCTTCATATATAATAATACGTGCCATTCATGTATTGCACACCAGAAAAGGTATTTGCCATTAAACGTACTCATGGCAACGTGTTATGTCACTTCCTATGGTGCATCGAAGTATCAAAGATGATGATGCTTCTTTTAGTGCCCGTTCAGTGAAGTCACTTACATTGGTTTCAACATATATGAAAATTAGAGCGTTCGCATATATTTTGACCACCAGGGCTTGGACAGTGCTCTAACAAATGAGTGTCCTGCATGTATAGTGGTCTTACAGTTTTGCTATTTCTTATGCTTATGCTGTGTATGTGTTACAATACCATCTTCCACTAATGTTATTAAAACAATTGAGTGGGAGAATGGGCGCGAATGACACTGTATTTGACCGCGCAGACTGCAGGCCACTTCTGTTGCACTACCTGGTCTGAGGTGTCCTGCAAAACCATTTTGTAAAGTTCGCTACCTTACATGAAATTACATTTTCAAAACGTAGAGACCATTCTTTTTGCCTTCTGCTGAATTGCATTCTGGTATTTCTAGTCTTCCATTTAAGATGGGGGTGGGGATAATCACGAAGCTGTACACTTTTTGCCTAACATATTTCTAAAAAGATGTATACATTTGTGTGAGGACTTAACTATGGTTTGTGTACTTTTCAAGTCCTATTAATAAAATCGTACTTTTGAAACCCAAACATGGGTATGAGGTGGTGGGGATGGAGGACAAGTGAAACAATTATTTTCCCATGACACTGCAAGAGAGGTTGCAGTCCTGGCGACTGGAGTGGTTAGTTTCCCTCGTTCTGGCCCTGTGCTGAATTTCAAGGCACAAGTCGAGGATACATGTCGGTGGACAGAATCCGCCCCCTTTTTTTCAGAGGGAGAATCCAACATCCCTCAAGTTTTTGGGGCTGCATTAAATGAAACGTTTGCTTGCTCAAGTGTTCAGCTACCAGGATTTCAAATCACGTTGTCTTGTTTCCAGCACAGGCGCGTATCCACAAGACCACATAAAAGAGTAATCAAAGAAAATGTCTCGCATTAGGGTTTTGTTTTTCAGGGAATATTTCACTATAGATGGTGGTGGCACAGTATAAAAGGTGCCTACCTTTCAGAAACAGCAGTTATTGGAAAATCTCCTCTCTTTGGTTATTTTTCCAATGTTTATTTTTTTTGAAAGGCCTATCATTTGTCTTGTGCATTGTCTACTAAGTGTAAAGGTGAATTGAACTATATTTTTATTTTTCGGTTTAAGATGTGTTCACTTCATTTACTGTGCTTATATTAATGGGTGGCAGCTTTTGATTTTTGCTATGCAGTATGAAGAATTGAGGCCATTCGTCCCTTTTCCCCCAAGGGGGAGCTCCCCCCCACCGTGAGGCTAATGAGGTGGGCCCGCTCTGCAACACTCTCCCTAATGGCTGAGGCAAGCGAGATCTCACTAGCAGAGACTCCCCCTTTTGGGACAAGGGCGCCCGTTCCTATGAGGAACTCCCCAAGTCATACCCCATGGTGGCATACATGGTAATATCAGATACACAGAAAAGTATACAATTCAGAAACTTGGTTGAAGGGAAAACTTAAATATACCATTACCAACAAGAAAGATGATCTATCCCCTTAAACAGAAATCCTCATTTAACTGGAACAAGGAGATGGGAAGAGGAGGACACGCCGAAGTGAGCCAAGGCAGAGAGACGCATGCGCAAACAGGGGAGGCACCTTGGCAACGCAACACCTGAGAGAGGTGATTCACTGAGAGGCAATGATTCAGCGAGTTTGGAAACTGTTCTCGGAGCGAGAGCAAAACACCAGATGTGCAGCGTCCACACAGAGGGAGAAACCGATGAGCAGATGGTGGTGGTGTGACCACGATGACTTGAGGGTGGGCATGGCACCCACAGAGCAAAGCCAAAACCACTAGGCTGTGAAACCAGCAAACCATCCAGATTCCCAGTGTTACCAGCTTGCACGCAGAGCAAGACACCGGAGAAGACAGGGACGTTGAGAAAACAAGCAACTAAACAGATCCCAAGCGAAGAGAGGCCCCAGAGATATTTCTTCACAGAATCCAAGCTAACAGAGAGAATGGGAGAACCGGAAGGCCACCGGGGGATCATTATATAATGAATAGCAGGAACTCATCTCAGTGGAATTGACAGTAACGTTGAAGTTCGTCGAGGAACGAACGTTCGTTCGTTGAGGAAGTGGAACTATAATAATGAGAAACAGATATCAGTTAGACTGAGTTACAAATATCATGAGAAGAGGGGAGAGTACTATATATGTTAAGAGGCAGAGACTGTAAACTAGAAGGAGAATCCTATGAAGGGAAGGCAAGAAGTCAAACAAACCACCCCAGGAGAGGGTATCAGGTAATATTATCACCACCAAAAATATCACCGTATTTATGGTCATCGGGAACGGCCATAGGCGATATTTTTAGTGTATATAATATTGTTTTTTTTTGGGAGCGGACTACAGGGGTACCCCCCGCTCCTTTTAAAATAATACAGGGGTTGCCGGGGTGTCCTTGCAGGTTCCATGCCTTAATATCGCCGCAAAAATATGGCGATATTTTTGTATGGTGATACCTCTGCGGGGATATTAACACATGGAACCCAGGAGAGGGAAAATCTTAACTGGGTAAAGACAGGGGAAAAGTAAAACAAAAGTAAAAGCCAGACAGGCTAACTAGCTGATGATGAAGAAGTGGCGAGCCCTGGTAAGGATAATTATTGGGTGGGGGGAGAATGGGAAGGAGGCAAGCTAAATAGGTATAGAAGCCAGCACCCTCACACCTCACTACGCTTACCGCTTACCCATATTTAAGGTCACAGAGCCTGCCACTCCAGTGTACCAGGGCAAACCCTGCACTTCTCTCAGAAACACCAGCCCTCCGCCCTCTGCCTCTAGACCATGCTGCAGTCCACTGTGATTCGCCACCATTGCAGGTCTTCCTCATTCTCCGTCTCGTTCTCAGCTTGATTTGGCTCTCTGGTTCTCGCTCTGCCGAGGAACGATGACTCGAGGAAAGGACCTTACTGAGTGCTCTAACAGTGTCAAGCCGCACCAGTCTCCTGTGCTCCTGTGCTCACTGTGCTCACTGGCCGCTTCAGACAACTATCTTTCCAATCTCTCAAGTCTTACTCAATTGCGTTCCAACAACCTTAACTATCAAGAAAGCATACCACAGCTACGGCAATCTATGCTACCAAAGTACAAAAGGCACTTCATTGCGAAGGAAAAGATAAGAGAGAGACAGAAGGGATTCCTGGAAAACAATCCATAAAGAGGAGAGAAACCCCACAGAGCTTGTGAAAGAGTTACAAGAATGTATACAAAGGGTGACAAGACACTATTTGAAATTAACCAACTAATAAGACGCTTGAAGCCAGGGAAAGAATCTTGAGAGAAAAGACAATCAGGAGAAGGGAGACGGTCTCCTGACCTTATTTTTGCTACAAGAGTGGTAGGGGCAATTAGGATTTATTTTTTGACAGCTGACCTTTTTTGTGTTTTAGGACTTCCTGATGACAGATGAGCACCTTAGTTATTTACATAGGCTGGGAATACCCACATAGCAATAGGGAAAGTTAGGCCTTTTTTTTCATTTAATAAACATCCAAATAGAAATATCAACACTGTGTCCGTGTCCTCCTTCTGAACCTCTACAGTGGGCAGAAATTCCTACACCGAGTGGAGCGAGGGTGCCATGCCCATCTCCAGGTCAATACAACATATTTTCCAGCACATTTTGCAGCAGCAACAGTAAAAAAGCCATATCATTTACAGGAAGGTCTAAACAAATTACATCTCAGCAACAGTTGCCTAACTTGCTGAGTTGTCTTTGCAGCATTGTGCTATAGGAAATGTGGTGAAACAGAAGGAGTCGGACTAGAGATTAACATTTCAATGGTGTTTATTTTAAATAAAAAAAGAAAATGCCTACATGCCCCTACTGCTTTCCCTGCCTGAAAAACGAAACTAATGGTGCTTATCAATTGTCCATCTCAAAAATAGTCCTCTGTCCGAAAGCTATAGTCTATCTGGCCTTACCACTTTTAGAGAAAACAACAAAGATAAGTCAGAGCAGTAGCCTTTCCACTCTCCCAAGTACAACTGTTCATCAGTCTAACGTGGGTTTTGTGGGATGTTTTTACCCATGCATCCAAGCCCTACCATAAAACTGTGCAGTACTGGCATGGGAAACATCATGATGGCCAGAACTCCCCAGAGAGTGCACAGGGAAAACATGAAGAATAGGCTGCCACCCATTTTAGCCTATGTTGTGAGCACAGGAGGGCACTGCCTAAAAACCACCATTGGGCTACACACACAGTAGCCTGAAACCATTGGGAATGGCAATGTTGATTGCCAAAAAGCAACTCAGAACTGTGGGGAATTCATTTTCTTAATCCCAAAAATGGTTGCAATACCGGTACTCGCCACTATCAGAAAGCCGGCGTTTTAAAACCACCAGACTTTTGTGTAAAACTGAACAAATGAAACAAAACCAGACCAAGGAAAGACTTGCTAAGAGGTGGATACAATGTAAAACTATATTCTGAAATGACGAAGGAAGTAATTATTTAATGTATAGGTAAAAATTGTCAGTTTGATTTGAATGTAGAAAACTGGGAACAAAAAGTGACATTTAGCTGAAACCTGGCTTAATGAAACTGAATTCTGCCTGACAACTACCCCCGACAGGATTTGAAACTGGATCAACAGCTGTGTTCCCAGGCCTGGCTGCATCCTGCTGCCCCACAAAAAGGAGGTCACATGGCCCTGTTGATTGAAAGGGGAGTGACAGCTGGGGACTACAGGGAGTTGAACAAAGGCCTGTCCTGGACTCAGGCAAATGTTATTTTGGGGGGGCCGTAAAGTGGCTTCCTCTTAGGGGAAACTGGGAGGGGCAGTGCCTCTGCTAGCCAGCTGAGCTTGGGGGAAGTGGATAAACCAGTTATTCCACCATGTGATGTGGGAAGCCACACCCCTTTTTGACCAGGGCATAATTTAAAAAGATAGATAACTCATAGTGCGGACTGGTCAAAATTATATAAATAATACCATTATTCTTGTAATTTTTCGGTGCACATTTTAAGAGGGGTTAGGACCCTGTGGTATGTTCCTGGGGATAGTAGCGGAAAAAAGGTTGTTACTCCAAATGTCTGCATGTTAAAAATCTGACACTTTATCATCTGAAACCCATCTCCGTGGTGCACACTTGTGTAAAATCTGGAAAGGTTTAGAGGTTGTTATCTGGATGAAAAGGGGAGAATTCTGTCATCAGTGGACACAACATCGTACAAAGACAGGGATCGGATGGTTTGGTGCTACAGAAAATATGTTAACTGGACCTATAATATTAGAAAAATGGTACATAGATAAATATGTATTTGGGTCAGAAATAGATTTGTGTGCAAATTGACCAGGAGAGGATCCTCTGACCCATAAACAGACCTCATCATGATGACAATCCATTTCCTTCCCCCAATCATGGGAGAGGGGAGAATTGGGCCAATGACAAGTAGAGAGGGGCAGGCTTAGCTAGGCCCAGGCACACACCCATTTTCAAAACACATAGAAAGAGACTGCTGGGACAGGTAGAGGGAGTCAATTCCATTTGCTGCAGAGCATGCTGACCAACGACTTCACATCCAGAGATCCAGACTTCAAATCCATCAATCTCCAGAACCTGTAGCAGAAATTAACTCCAGAATTTGTAGCAGAGAGGCCTGAATCCACCAGCTGAATCCTCTTCAGCAGGCCCCAAAACCAACCAAACTATTCAACAGCCGGGCGAGCTGTTTGAATTTTGCCAAGAATTTTCACAAGAACCTGTAGCAGTATCCAGAAAGCAGTGCTGTATCCGGAAACCAAGAGAACCACAAACCAGACCGTTGTGAGCAGATCTGGTGCTTGACAGACCCAGAGAGCAGAGCTGACCCAGATAGCCAGGACTTCAGAACCATCCGCCGGAAGTCCCGTCCAACATGACCAGACCGTG
Organism: Ambystoma mexicanum; assembly: GCF_040938575.1. Classification (NCBI taxonomy): domain Eukaryota; kingdom Metazoa; phylum Chordata; class Amphibia; order Caudata; family Ambystomatidae; genus Ambystoma; species Ambystoma mexicanum. The sequence goes on from NC_090937.1 coordinate 644,610,568, forward strand.
ACGAGGCCTATTTCAAATTGATATTGTGAGTACCTAGCAGAACTGTGCAGAACCAATCTCTTAGTTAAAATAATCTAATCCAAACTATTTTAACCTAAGTAGAACAGCCTCCTAGAAATCGTGTCATCTGTCATTTTTAAAGCTGCACAACTGTCACCTGTCAATTCTGCAGCTGCAAGCTGTCACCTGTCATTTTGAGTTTTACTTTAAATCCAAAAATCTACCTTTATTAAATCGTCCGTATCTCTGGAACCGTTTGGGCTAGGAACGATATTTAACTTTCATTTTAAAGCTGGCTTTCCAACGAACCTAGAACCGACTTCCTACTCCTTATACTTTTTCCGCAATCACGATTTACACACTCGCGAAATTTACAGCGATTTGCGATTTTGGCTCAATTTCTCCACTTGTCAAAATAGCAGCTCCATTCTTTCTTTTGTTAAAATCCGTTTGCAACTTGGTAATAACTCATAGAGCATTGCTGAAGTTAGCCTGAACTAATACCAACACGCATCTCCCACTCACCCTGAATCTCTAGAGGGAATTAAAATCAGTTGGCACATTTTCCCATCCATTGCCATCACATTTAAAAAGCATTGTGGGCCTGTGTTTCAAACTCCTACCTGTTTCCTTTAAGCTTGCTGGGGGGGGGGGGGGGGACTGAATTTCGTATTTGATTGCATTCCTGAGAACTGTGTGCTCCTCTTTCCATCTCCTTCCATTTCTTGCCAGAGAAAAAGTGATTATCTTATCTTTTGCTAAAATCATATCAAGTATTTCTGTACTGCATTTTATTCCTCCTTGCATTTCGTTGAAACCATAAAGCATTTTCAGCTACCTCATCCTCTATACTACTCCTAAGTAATCAAGTGTACCACTGTAACATTACCCATTGTGGATCCACATCATATGTCTCAGTGTACTATCAGATATTAATATATTATAAAAGTGTGATAGATATATATTGTTGAATTGTCCAAATAAACCTTTTAATTTGCAAAACAAACCTACTTCTTGGCTCAGTGGCGTCAGGGGGATTCTAAGAAAGGGGTGTTATACAAGGGTTGTCATCCAGAGTACTGAACTGGACATAAACATACATCAATAAGGGTTTTCCTCAGCATCCCAGACTAGGCATTGACTTAGCTGTAGTGTTGATTGAATATCGCTTACAGAAGTGGGGGCTCGGAGCCGGGATATTCTGGGTTAGATTTACCACTTGTGCAGATTAATACAGTGTGCCAACTGACCAGATACAGATATCCGGTTAGATCACCACGCTGTTTTACAGTGTGAAAGCATCCCTCAAAGGAACGCTCCAAGGAAACGGTCTGTTTTGCAAAATAAAATAGAAACTTCTGTAAGTCAGGAAGGAACTCAAATTCCAGAATGACGACCTTGGTAGATATGAAAATAGCCAGAGAGCACTTCTTACATAAGCTATTTGTGAGAGGTGAGTGGACTCATAAGGACCAAACGGTCTGGTTGCAGGCAATCGCGCAACAGGTCACTGAAACAGGGTCAGATATATGGAGAGATCAGGGTCCATTACATGTGGCCCTGAGTGAATTATATATGGCTTCTAAAGCCAAAGATGAACACAATAAGATTGCCAGGATAGCGGCATATTTCTATCTATATATGGGAGCCATGCAGGACAAATGTGCTGAAGGCCAAGATCTGGCAAATAGGCAACAGATGGCGTTAGAAAAGGCCCAATCTGACCTGGTCTCTTCTGAGCAGAGGCTGCATGGGAGCCAGGAGTCAGAAAATGGCAGCAGACAGTACATCACTAAAATAAAGGAGCATATGGATAGGCTGCAACAGGAAAAGGCTGACCAGGATACCAGATTTATGGCCTTGCAGAAGGAGTACCAAGAAGGTTTGGACTCCCTTCTGCAGAGCCAGAAAAAGCTGGAGCAACAACTGGACTTCAACAGGGCATGCACAGAGCAGGTAGCCACCCTGCAAATTCGATTAGACAGAGAGAAAGAGGAAAGCAATAAATTGATTCTGAAAGACCTGGATACCCAGGCAGAGTTTGATCAGGAGCGCCAGAAAGCTGGTGCCTTCCAAAGGCAAAGGGACGACCTGGAGTCACAGATGCAGGCTCTTAGTCAGGAAAGGGATACCTTAGGCCAGGAAGTCTGCCACTTAAAAAGGAAAATTGAAGAAAATCACCTGGCCCTCCAGGGGCTGGGTGACCTCCAAAAAGAGCATCAAGGCTTGCTAGATCACACCAGGAGGGTGGAGGAGGCTCTGGCAAGAAAGGAGCAGGCCTGTAGGGATGGGACTGAGGAGGTAACCCTCCTGCAGCAGAGACTGGCCCAGTACTCCAGGACCAATCAGGAGGCACAGAGAGAAAATGAGGCTCTCTGTCAGCACAATGATAGGCTCCAGCAACAGGTAGCGATGCAGGAGAGACTGATAGAGTCTAGTAAGGCTTTAACTGAGGAACTGAAAGTGCAGGCTCTTGCATTGCAGCAGGGAGCAGGGGCTGATGGAGACGAGGTTTGCTGGGAAAGAGAAACGCCTGAGCATAACCTCAGGAGCCCTGGTACCAGAGGCCTTCATCTCTCCCAGTCCCTGGACTCTGCCACCCCCATCTCCCCTCGCGCACATGAGCCCAGGGCCACGGGGATGGCAGATTGCTATCCAGCTAGAAGTATGGGACTCATAGGCCAGTACCTCCCAGGAATGGATGGGCGGGCATCCGGGTATGGGCACCCAAGCACAGTGCAATTTAGTGGGGAACCCCAGGAGAGTAGGCCCATTAAGGGAATCCTGAAAACCTCTGCCCAGTTAGGTCAGTGGGAGGGGGGGGTACCCATCCAATCCTGGCAGCAAGGAGGGGTCTGAAGACTCCTCTGAGCATTACAGGACACAGGAGACCAGGTCCCCACATTCTGCCAGCCATTCCCCGGCTCGCAGAATCCGGGAAAACCTGGAAGATCAGACGGGCACCTCTGGGAGCAGTGCTTCTGAGTCAGAGGATGAATGGACCAGGGTTACCCGAACCAAAAAGGCCAATAAGGCAAAAAGGGCCTTGCTTAAGAACCCATTGAAACAAATAAAGGCAATCAGGAGTGTCATCACTCCTTATCATAAGAACGCCAAGTATTCCGTTTGGGAACACTTGGAGCTCTATGAGCAAATGATGGAGACTTTCCATTTGAAGGACAGCAGTAGCTGCATCCAGTACGTCAAATGGACATTCTCCCCAGAATACTCCAGTTTCTTTGCGGGGCTGGAGGACCAAAATCATTTAAGATGGTCCACCTATAAGGCGGCCATCTTGAAACATTTTTCTGTTCACAGAAATCCTCGAGAGGCTCGCAAGGCAGCCTACAATTTGCAATGTGGGGAGGATCAGGCCCCACAAGAGTTTGTGCAAGAATTAAAGCGTGCTTTTGCGCAGACCACCAGAAGGGTATGCACGGATAGCAGAGAATTTATCAATACGTTTTTCCATGCCTTACCCAAATACATAATGACCCAGCTTGTGAGAGATGTTCATGAGAAAAGATCTTTAGACTGGGTCATTGAACAGGCTACGAGGTGCAGAAGCCCATTGAAAATAAATATAATGCACAGAAATACCCCAAAATCAACAGCACCCCTGCTGCTGCCAAGGTGGCAGAGGTAAAGGTTGCCCCCGTTTTAGATTTGGAGATGGGGGGGGGGCCTAAAAACCTGCCTGCACCAAATAATTCACAGCCCAGAAAGCCCTCGGGCCAGTCACAGACAGGGAGTCGAGGAGGTAGTCCCACAAATGGGGTCCCCCACTATGACTATGTAAGTCCCCGCTACAAGGGAAACCGACCCATCCTGGGTTATGTGTGGACTCCTCCAGCCCAAGGGGGGGGATCCAGCCAAGCGCCTAACCCGGGGAACGTCCCTCCTAACTTTCCCCAGGAGGGCAGAAATTCACCAAATCCTGGGCAGAACGTTTTTCCCCAGGTATCCACCCAATTTCCAACCCCAAAACCACCCATCCTTCTTTCCCCAATTCCCTGAGCCCAGACAACCTAATCCGGGAGAGGGGAGGCCAAGGATGGAGGGGTACCCAAATCTTCCCAATCCGGGGTATTACCAGAGAAGGGATAGCTACCCTTCCCGGGATCAGCCCAGGGGAGAAAATAGAGCCCCGTATCAGCCTGAGCGGGTTTCACAACTTGAGCGCCAGGTCCAAATTATGGCACGGGATCTGGGTCACATACTGAGGGCTCAACAGAACCCTCAGATGAGCATGCCACCGCAGAATGCCCCAAACTCTGGACCTGGTGCTCCAGAACAATGACGGGGGCAGCACCCCGATAACCCGATAACCCACCGGTTCCCAGGGAGGAGGCACAAGGAGAAGGGGTGTGTAAAGCCTTGAAGGAAGCTTCCTTCCCAACTTGTAAACAGCCCCTGGAAAACCAGGAACCAGAAACAAAATCTCCTACCCCTGAAAGTCTGCCACCCAAGGAGCAGAGAGGAGGTAGGAGAAACAAAGTACTCAAATAGGCCCAGTTTGTGGAGGAGGTACAGATCTTCCAATTTGAGGGAGAGGGATCCTTAGAGGTTCCTGGGGAAAGGATCTTCTCCTTTAGAGATGGGGGAACTCCTCCCAAGGAAAAATGGGTCCCAAGGTACGCCAATTCAGACTGGGGAGATGTGGAGACTGAGCTACCGCCGCCCATCATCTCATCCCAGAACCCACAATACCGAAATCCCCTGGTTCAAACCCATCCTGGTGACTGCCTCCAAAAAGGGGGGTGGCCCAGAACTGGAACCAGGGGAACCCACAATGGCTCTGATCTCCAGTTGCCAACTTTTCCTTTCAGATTCCCAAGACATTATCTGTGCCCCCTTGAGGAGAAGGAGGGAAGATATTATGCCGCGGTACAAGTACAGGGGAAGGGTACAATTTTGCCACTGGTGGACACTGGATCCCAAGCTTCCCTTCTGTCCAAAGGGGCCTTTGATGAACTAAATGCAGGAAGGGGGAGAATTACCGTATTCCTCTCACCTCTCTTCCTGGACAACTGCAGAACTTTGACAAGAAGGAAATTCCTGTCGAGGGGACTGCAGATTTGGACATCAAAATTGGGCGACACAAGGTGAAACACCCGGTCATAGTAGTGACTCCAGAGGGCACCCCTTGTTTACTAGGGAACGACCTCCTGAGAAGGTTGTCACCCCTAATAGATTGTGTAAACAAGGTCCTCTGGACCCAAACTAGCCGACCAATAAAATTAAAACAGAGTGTCAACCATGTTAGTTTAAATGGCACCTGCCACATGGTTGAACAAAAATCTGACCAAGTAGAATTTCACTTCCAGAACAACCAAATTCCAGACGTGACAGTAATAGCAGTAGGACAACAGACTGGTGATGGGGGGGTCCTCTCTATTTCTGAAAATCAACCTTTCTTCCAGTTTAAGGTGGTATTCCACACTGGAAGGAAACACTCTGAAATTCGTTACCAATCCACAATCAGACACTCTCACTCCTATAGTCCAGAAAGATGTGAAATCAGCTCAGAGCCTGGCTGATATTCAGCAAATTGGAGACCAGTTGTTCATCCCTGTTCAGTTAAATGATGGGAAGGACTCTGTTCTCGCTCGAGTGTGTGTGAACAACGGTAAGAGCTTCATCAGCGAAGCCATGGTCCGCCAACTCCCAAAAGATCCAGCCATTCCCACATTCAAACTGATAGACAAATGGGAAATGGACCTGGAAGCTCCCAATTCCAAACATCTCCTGCCAAGCAGGTGCATGCTCAAAATCTCCATTGGCAACAAAAGCATAGTTCATAATTGTTGGGTCGTGCGAGATGTCACTGCCGCCTTTTACTTAGGCAGTGACATTCTCAATCGCGTTGCCATTAGTTTGGACCTAATAAACTTCAAAGCTTGGTCCCGATTAGCGGATAATCCCATGGGCTTTGATGATCCAGGAAAAGCGTTTAGGTCAGCTCAGTTGCTACCTTATGCAGTTGAAATTCAGATTAAAGAGGAAGTCACCACCCCAGAAAGGACCCGACAATTCTCCCTGGAAGTGAAAGTTAAGAGGACAAAAATTGAAAAACCCTGATGCTTATATTCATCTAAATGCTTATCTCCAACAGCAAGGGCTAGGGGTAAACCCAACGCCATTAGTCAACATAGAACATGACACCATTCCAATAGAGGTGGATAACAGCGACTTAAAGAGTATTACCCTAGCCGCAGGAACCATTATTGGAATGGCGGTTCATGACCGACATTTTTCCATTGATCTAGGAAATTAACTGTTAGGACCAATCCCCAAGGACTGTTTTGACAGTGACAGTGATGACAATACAACACCAGACAGGATTTTCACCCGACATGGAGGGAACTTCCTGGTGTACACTTCTTGCCCTTATGGTAAGGAAGATGTGACTCGTGACTTCAGGAGGGATGAGGTGATTTTCCAGGTCCATGAGGGCTGCCTTTCTCACCTGAAGCCTCCAGTCCAAATCAGCACTCTGACCAGGGACTTCTCCACCCAGCTGGAGAAGGCCGCTGAGATAGCCAAACCAGAAGTCTTTCCAGGCTTCAGGCAGATGGTGGAAGAGAGAGCCAACCTAGCTGATGCCTGTGTGACTCTGGAACAGAAGCAAAAGTTGAAACAAGTTTTCTTGGATTTCCAAGATCTCTTTGCGGTAGACTCATATGACTGTTGTCGCACCGACATCCACACAACAACAGTTCCCAAGGACCCTGGCATGACTCCAGTGCTTGTGAAGCAAAATCGCTTGCCTCTCGCATCCATGGAGTCCCTTACTAAAATAATTAAGAACCTTGAGTCCCGGGGAATAATCCGTCCAGTACACAGCACCTTCAATAATCTGGTGCTGGGAATATTGAAGCCAAACGGCCAGTGGAGACTCTGTGCCGACCTTATGGAGCTCAACAAACGTGTCCATAATTCCCGATGGCCTCTTCCCTACATTGACCAAGGGCTGGCCCAGATCCAGGGGTCACAGGTATTCACTGCAATAGACCTGACCAATGGGTACTGGACCGTGCCTGTCAGTAGGGAGGACCAATACTAACTGGCTTTTACCTTTGGGGGCCAGCAGTACACATGGACCCGGACTCCCTTCGGATACCTCAACTCCGGCAATGAATTCAACATTTTCCTACATAAGGCCATGCCCGACCTGGGTGCGAGGGGTAACCTGGCTTATGTAGATGATGTCCTCATAAAAAGTTAATCTGTGGAAGAACACATAGCAGAGATCCGTTATGTTCTGACACAGTTGAGGGCCGCCGGAGCGAAACTTTCCTTTCAGAAAGCACAGTGGTGTAGAACCCGTGTTCATTTCTTGGGGCATGAGATTACTCCTCAGGGTCTCTGTCCCCAGGAAAAGAAAGTGGAAGCACTTCAGAAACTGAAAGACCCCACAACTCTGCGGGAACTAAGGAGCCTCCTTGAAATGACTAATTACAGCAGAAAGTTCATTGAAGGATACGCAGAGATCACTAGACCCCCGATTCATCTCTTGAAGGGGGGGGGGGGTCAAGTGGGAATGGGGTCCAGAACAATCCGAGGCAGTAAGACAACTCAAAAGAAGCCTCTCACAAGCGCCTTGCCTAGCTTACCCTGTCAGAAACAAGGAGTTCTTCCTGGAGACAGGGTTCTCTAATACGTGCTTGACGGCAGTATTATACCAAAAGCATGACAAGGTCAACAAAGTAATCTCCTATGCGAGCAAACAAAACTTTATCCTCTGTGGAGGAAAAATTCAACGATTGTGAGAAGGCACTCCTGGCAACGGTGTGGGCATTGAAGAATTACCGCCCGTTTATCCAGGGGGAACGCATCATAGTGGAGACTCCACACCAGCCTCTGCAATATCTCCAAAGTGACAAGATCCGGGCCGGAAATGTGAGTAATTCCCGAATTACTTCCTGGATTCTGTCAATGCAAGGCTTTCCTGTAGAGGTCAGATATGGCCGAAACAAGAAGAGTCCCCTCGCGCAAGGTCTGGCTGACTTGCATGATTGTGCCAGAGAAAACTGTCTCGAGGACGAAAGTCTAAAAACCAAGGACAACATGGAGGCATACCTTAATTCCCCACACAAAGTCTTTGAAGAAGACAAGTGTGAGGGAATGCCCACTGTCTATGTGGATGGATGCTCGTACCATGTTGACAACAATGGGGAGAAAGAACTGGTGGCCGGCATAGGGAATGCCTGGGTGAAGGAGTTTCCAGAACCCTCCGCTGGATACAAAATTGGTCCCCGAAGTAGTCAGGTGGCAGAGTTGATGGCTGTGCATCAGGCCATCCTCACTGCTGTCCAACATCAACTCAACGAACTGGTCATAATCACTGATTCGGATTATGTACGAAACGGGTTCGTGGAGCACCTGGTTAATTGGAAAACTAGAGGCATGTTATGTGCTAATAACAAACCCCTGAAACATTGGAAGTTAATCCAAAACATTGATGATCTGGTCATCTCGAATGGGATGACCATCTACTGGAAGAAGATCAAGAGTCATTCCAAAGTAGAGGGACCAGACAAAACTGGAAATGACTTAGCTGATCAGCTGGCCAAAACCGGGGCCATCCAAGGGGATCTAATCAAAATAGAGTCCCTGTTGGGGGAAATCCAGGTCACTGCTATCACTAGGTCCCAGACAAATGCTCACAATGATCTTTCAACTGCCCAATGGAGTAAGGAGACCCCTGATGCTGATTTAATTACAGCTCAGAAGGGGGATCCAATTATTGGTAAGTTTTACCAACACCTTGAGGACCCTGAGAACTTTCCCCTGACGGATACCGATTACATTGGGAAAGAGGACCTAAGAGTGTTGATGAAATGTCCAAAAATGTTCCGAATCCAAGACGGTTTGCTGGTAAGGAAATCCAAAGCTGGCCACGATCAGTGGGTGGTTCCTACCTCATTCCGAAGCCTGATGTTAAGTCACGCCCATGATGCGGCCACCGCCGGTCATAGGGGGTTTCACACAACACTGAAAATCTTAAGAGAGGTTGCATACTGGCCACATATGGGGCAGGACCTCGACCAATACTTGAAGGGGTGTCTTGTGTGTGCACAATTTCAGCCATCATCCCTCACGCACCGTGCACCTCTCCAAAAGAGGGGGTTGACACTGCCATGGTCAGATTTGCAAATCGACTTTGTAAGCCCTGTAATTCGCTCGGCTAGAGGAAACAAGTACATGTTGACCGTTACATGCTTGTTTACCAAGTGGGTGGAATGTTATCCAGCCCCAAACTGCAAGGCAGAAACAGCAGCTGCCATGATGATTAACCACATGTTTTCCCGTTTTGGTCTACCTCAAAGGATTGAGTCAGACAGAGGTAGCCACTTCACCAGTGAAGTAATGACAAAGATGTGGGAGATACTGGGGGTGAAAAGGAAGCTACATATTGCTTACAGGCCAGCTTCTTCTGGAGCAGTAGAGAGATACAACCGAACCTATTAAACCAAGCATATTAAAAAAGTTTGTGGCGGATTCTGGGCCAAGTTGGGATATCCGATTACCTCTGGTCCTAATGGCCATCAGATCTACCCCTTCATCTGCAACTAAAATGTCACCATTTGAGTTGATGACTGGACGCAAGATGGTGCTTCCCCAGCATTTGCTCTACAGGACTCAAGAGCAGACACTGAAATGCCTCCACAACTCATGAGTATGTGGAGAATTTAAGGAAACACCTTCAGCATGCTTTTGCCTATGCTCAGCGGAATCTAGAAAGATCAGCTGATAGCATGAAAACCCGCTACGACCTGAAGACCACCAGGAAGGAATATACTGTGGGGGACCGGGTCCATCTATACAATTTCCAAAGGAACCAGGCCAAACAGCGAAAAGTTTTGCCTACATGGAAGGGACCGTTTGAAATTATAGACAAAATCTCCCCTGTGGCCTACAAGATCCGCATCCCTAAAGGCGGTTTGGCAGAGGGGGAAGACAAGTGGGTCCATATAAATCAGCTAAAGTGTTGCCATCCCAGACACACTCTGCAACAACTGGAGGAGTCCTCTGCAATACCAGAGGGGACCGCTCCAGAGTAATTCAATTCCAACCCTAAAATATCCCACATATAGTCTCTAAAATATGATTTGGAAAAAAAAAGTCTTATAATTGTATCTTGTTTTGGTTAAAATAAGAACGCAAATGTTTTTGACTATAAAATGTATATGCCACCCCACCATATCAATAGTGGGGAAGAAATGTCTAGGAATGTGTATTGCCGCTTTGCTTTATCATCCTAGGAGAGATGAAACCATGGAGACTGACCAAGGAGGACGACCGGGGACCGGGAGCAGAGACCCGAGGGGCCCGGGGTACCGCCCAATCCTCCCATCAGGACCAGCAAGGAGAACTGATTGATCGACTGGAGGGAGGAAAAGATGCTGAACTGTGCCATCTATGGAATTGGAAGACGAGAGGGCGAACATCCCAGATCTTGCGAGTTCCATCAGTGAAAGGACAGAATGGCCATCGCAAGAGGGGGGGCTTGTGGGATGTTTTTACCCATGCATCCAAGCCCTACCATAAAACTGTGCAGTACTGGCATGGAAAACATCATGATGGCCAGAACTCCCCAGAGAGTGAACAAGGAAAACATGAAGAATAGGCTGCCACCCATTTTTGCCTATGTTGTGAGCACAGGAGGGCACTGCCTAAAACCACCATTGGGCTACACACACAGTAGCCTGAAACCATTGGGAATGGCAATGCTGATTGCCAAAAAGCAACTCAGAACTGTGGGGAATTCATTTTCTTAATCCCAAAAATGGTTGCAATACCGGTACTCACCACTATCAGAAAGCCAGCGTTTTAAAACCACCAGACTTTTGTGTAAAACTGAACAAATGAAAAAAAACCAGACCAAAGAGAGACTTGCTAAGAGGTGGATACAATGTAAAACTATATTCTGAAATGACTTAAAGGAAGTAATTATTTAATGTATAGGTAAAAAATGTCAGTTTGATTTGAATGTAGAAAACAGGGAACAAAAAGTGACATTTAGCTGAAACATGGCTTAATGAAACTGAATTGTGCCTGACAACTACCCCCGACAGGAGTTGAAAATGGATCAACAGCTGTGTTCCCAGGCCTGGCTGCATCCTGCTGCCCCACAAAAAGGAGGTCACATGGCCCTGTTGATTGAAAGGGGAGTGGCAGCTGGGGACTACAGGGAGTTGAACAAAGGCCTGTCCTGGACTCAGGCAAATGTTATTTTGGGGGGGCCGTAAAGTGGCTTCCTCTTAGGGGAAACTGGGAGGGGCAGTGCCTCTGCTAGCCAGCTGAGCTTGGGGGAAGTGGATAAACCAGTTATTCCACCATGTGATGTGGGAAGCCACACCCCTTTTTGACCAGGGCATAATTTAAAAAGATAGATAACTCATAGTGCGGACTGGTCAAAATTATATAAATAATACCATTATTCTTGTGATTTTTCGGTGCACATTTTAAGAGGGGTTAGGACCCTGTGGTATGTTCCTGGGGATAGTAGCGGAAAAAAGGTTGTTAAACCAAATGTCTGCATGTTAAAAATCTGACACTTTATCATCTGTAACCCATCTCCCTGGTGCACATTGGTGTAAAATCTGGAAAGGTTTAGAGGTCGTTATCTGGATGAAAAGGGGAGAATTCTGTCATCAGTGGACATGACATCGTACAAAGACAGGGATCGGATGGTTTGGTGCTACAGAAAATATGTTAATTGGACCTATAATATTAGAAAAATGGTGCATAGATAAATATGTATTTGGGTCAGAAATAGATTTGTGTGCAAATTGACCAGGGGAGGATCCTCTGACCGATAAAAAGAGCTCATCATGACGACAATCCATTTCCTTCCCCCAATCATGGGAGAGGGGAGAATTGGGCCAATGACAAGTAGAGAGGGGCAGGCTTAGCTAGGCCCAGGCACACACCCATTTTCAAAACACATAGAAAGAGACTGCTGGGACAGGTAGAGGGAGTCAATTCCATTTGCTGCGGAGCATGCTGACCGACGACTTCACATCCAGAGATCCAAACTTCAAATCCATCAATCTCCAGAACCTGTAGCAAAAATTAACTCCAGAATTTGTAGCAGAGAGGCCTGAATCCACCAGCTGAATCCTCTTCAGCAGGCCTCAAAACCAGCCAAACTATTCAACAGCCGGGTGAGCTGTTTGAATTTTGCCAAGAATTTTTGCAAGAACCTGTAGCAGTATCCAGAAAGCAGTGCTGTATCCGGAACCCGAGAGAACCACAAACCAGACCGTTGTGAGCCGATCCGGTGCTTGACAGACCCAGAGAGCAGAGCTGACCCAGATAGCCAGGACTTCAGAACCACCCGCCGGAAGTCCCGTCCAACCTGACCAGACCGTGACGAGGCCTATTTCAAATTGATATTGTGAGTACCTAGCAGAACTGTGCAGAACCAATCTCTTAGTTAAAATAATGTAATCCAAACTATTTTAACCTAAGTAGAACAGCCTCCTAGAAATCGTGTCATCTGTCATTTTTAAAGCTTCACAACTGTCACCTTTCAATTCTGCAGCTGCAAGCTGTCACTTGTCATTTTGAGTTTTACTTTAAATCCGAAAATCTACCTTTATTAAATCGTCCGTATCTCTGGAACCGTTTGGGCTAGGAACGAAATTTAACTTTCATTTTAAAGCTGTGATTCTAGGCTTTCCAAAGAACCTAGACCCCTACTCCTTATACTTTTTCCGCAATCACGATTTACGCACTCGCGAAATTTACCGCGATTTGCGATTTTGGCTCAATTTCTCCACTTGTCAAAATAGCAGCTCCATTCTTTCTTTTGTTAAAATCCGTTTGCAACTTGGTAATAACTCATAGAGCATTGCTGAAGTGAGCCTGAACTAATACCAACACGCATCTCCCACTCACCCTGAATCTCTAGAGGGAATTAAAATCAGTTGGCACATTTTCCCATCCATTGCCATCACATTTAAAAAGCATTGTGGGCCTGTGTTTCAAACTCCTACCTGTTTCCTTTAAGCTTGCTGGGGGGGAACTGAATTTCGTATTTGATTGCATTCCTGAGAACTGTGTGCTCCTCTTTCGATCTCCTTCCATTTCTTGCCAGAGTAAAAGTGATTATCTTATCTTTTGCTAAAATCATATCAAGTATTTCTGTACTGCATTTTATTCCTCCTTGCATTTCGTTGAAACCATAAAGCATTTTCAGCTACCTCATCCTCTATACTACTCCTAAGTAATCAAGTGTACCACTGTAACATTACCCATTGTGGATCCACATCATATGTCTCAGTGTACTATCAGATATTAATATATTATAAAAGTGTGATAGATATATATTGTTGAATTGTCCAAATAAACCTTTTAATTTGCAAAACAAACCTACTTCTTGGCTCAGTGGGGTCAGGGGTATTCTAAGAGGGGGGTGTTATACAAGGGTTGTCATCCAGAGTACTGAACTGGACATAAAAATACATCAATAAGGGTTTTCCTCAGCATCCCAGACTAGGCATTGACTTAGCTGTAGTGATGATTGAATACCGCTTACAGTTTCCAATCGTTTTCAGTCATCTCTTCAGGTTTCTTATGACACGTTTTACGTCTTAACAAAAGTCTAGTGGTTCCAGTTACTTCAAAAGAGAAAGGATCCTCTTAGTGCGATTCCACGAACTTGAACATTGTCTTTCAATCGGTTCTTGTTTTTGGAATTTGTACCTGAACCTTTCAGGTTTTCTGTGTTCCAAGTTTAGAACACATTTGCTAGGGCGCCCCAAAGCCTTTTGGGCCTCTGATTTTCTCAACTCTGCAGGGTCTCTCTTGGGCACCTATCCGTGTCCAGCAATCAGATTTCTCTGGCTCCCATAACCCTTTTGGCTTCTCCAGATTAATTTCAGATTGAGTATTTGAACCATCAATTAGTCCCTTCTGCGCATGGGGGATCCCATCAACCCCCTGTGAGGCTAGGAAGGTGAGCCTGCTCCGCAAATACCTTCCATAGGTGTAGAGGCAAGTGGGACCTCACAGGGAGAGAATCCCCCTTTGGGGACAAGGACCCCCCCCATTCTGATGAGGAACTCCCTAGTAGACAGAAGAACAATACCTCTTCAAATGCATCTTATAATAGTTTACTTGAAGAAAGTATCAATGTGTGTTATTGTCAACCTGAAACAGCAACTATTCCTTCAAATAAAGAATTCCGATTCACTGAGACTAAGAAGAGGACCAGTGGAGGAGAAAAGGAGCAATACGAGACAGCGAGAAAGGAGTATGACACTACGCCTGGGAAGACCCATGGCTACATAGTGTATGATAGGGGAGGAGCCTGGTGCAGAGAAGGAGAAACCCACGAGATACAGACGTGCTTGCACGCCAGCACTGAAGGCTGGCCGCTTGGCATCCTGAAAGATTGAAGAAACAGGAGCCAGACTGAGAAGCGCAGGGTCGCTCTTCAAAACGAAGAGGAGAATTGAAGCAGGGCGTGTGGCGTCCCAGAAGGGAGGAAACGAAGAAGAGGGGATGTGGTGACATGACCACGGGAGAGTTGTGGCAGATGTGTGGCCCATTGAACAATGCTACTACCTCTCAAGCCGCAACAAACTTACCGGTAACAGAGAGACAAGAAAACAGAACAATCCAGAGTAACAAAGAAAGAGACGTGAAGAAAGATACCAAGCTAAATAGATGAAGCAAAGAGAGGCACAGAAGAGAATGGAAACACTGGTGACGTTCCCCATACCAGTTGCAGGTAACAGGGAATACGGGAGACCTGGGAGGGGGACGGAGAAGCTATATGGGAATGCTCCCACTAGTCCCAGTACAGGAAATGGAACTATACTACTAAAAGCAAGTGAAGTAAATAAGAAGTCATATGGGAATACTCAGACTCATCCCAGTATGGCGAAAGAGACTCCAACTCCAAGAACCAGTGAAACCAATAAGAATGATTATTGGAGTAATCGTACTCGTCCTAGTAACGAAGACAGGTATAACAAATTGATGCTGAGATGAGTGAATGCGAATCATTCTAATTTCACTCAAATGCGTCTCAGGGATAGAGAAGAAGACAGCATAAGAATGCATAGACAAGGAAATCTTCATGCTCAAGTCAATCAAGAGAAACTAAGTCAAGAGGAAAGATTGAAAACCAGAGAAAGCATCACAGGACAAATGTGTAAATCCCTAACATCCTTAGCATTCAAAAGAGGAAAAAAACATATTAATATAAGAGGTTACAGGGAAAACAAGCAAGAAGCCAAAAGTTGTACTACAAGAGAAAAGGAAAGCAACGCCCTCAAAAGTTCTGAACAAACTGTATGAATTTGTAAAAGGAGTCACCAGACCCTTTTGGTCATTAGTACCGCAGAGGGCTCCACAAAGCCTTCTGGCCCTCTAATTTGCTCAACTCAGCAGGGTCTGTCTTGGGCGTTTGCCCTTGTCCAGCAATCAGGTTTCTTTGTCTCCCATAACCCTTTTGGTTTCTCCAGCTTCTTCTTTCACTCTCTTTAGTTAAGCCCCTTTTGCTTCAGATTTACTTATCTGTGGGACGTAACCGTCTGTCCCTCTCACCAGCTTCACCTTCTCGGGAGAGTGTGCTTCCCTTTGCCTGCCTAGCTTGCCAGTTGCTACACTTCTCACACGGAGATCAGGGATTTGGTTTCTCTGTTGCGGCCTGGTCTCAGCATTGGCTAATGGGCCCATGGCCCACTATGGCTGCTGTGTGGTCGCGAAAACAATGAGGTGAAACCACCTCATTAAATATGGCGCTCTCAGTTGGCTCCCAGTGGAGTTGTAATGATTAGTTGATCATTAAATATAAGAGTTCCTTTGCATATGTGTTTCTCTCTTTGTATACAAAAATATTTTTCTTTTTTTTAGCATTCTATTCTTAATTTAGAACAAAATCCCATGAAGCTTATGAAAAGTACAGGAACTGTTTAATACACATTCCTGTATTTATGTTTCTTCAAATTGCAAATAATGAGACAGAAGTCCACTACAAAGGACTAACCAATGTCCATTAGCCAATGCATTTCGGTGCCTACTTGCATCATCTTCAGGGCTGTACAATTAATTGCATTATTATCATGAGTTATCAAAATATATTCAGTATGTATTCATTCACAACAGGTCCAACATATAAACGTCCATTTACAAAAAAGAATGCTAAAACATACCATTGCGCACCATTAATGTGCAAATTTGGTGTCATCAACGTTGCAGGATAGGAGAAAGAAAGAGAAACAAAATCAATCTCAGTGTCCAGGAAATATCATTCTAATAGTTTCACACACTGTCGTGTAAGTATCTATCTAAATCACACCTCTGTCTGTTAGTATGCCGTCCTTTGCCACGTGAAGTTTGTGTCAAATTTCATGCATTCAGAATAGAACCGGCACCTATATGAGTGGAATAGTGTGTTAATCTAAGAATCCTCTACTCTTGTTCAATGTGTCCAAATGTGCTGCATTCTCTTACCTTGCCGGTCCTTGACTGCTTCTGCGAGTGGAGCCGCGGGAAAGCGCGCCCTCGCTTTGTTTTTATGCGTTGTCAAGGAGACACTATGAGGCATCGTGCTCCGGCTGTACTGCAGGAGCTGTGTGGTCGCACCACCATGCAAGATGGTCCTTTTCTCATCCCCGTCTCTGTCTTGGTTTCGACATTGTCACCTGGCCTTCCGGCATCTCTCTCATTCTGCATCTCTCAATGTTACCGCTGGCTCCGCTTTGTAGCGCGGCTCTGCCCCGGCCACTCCAGGACGTTCTCACATCAGAGGCTCGCATTTCGTAGGATTCTTCTGTTTCCATTCCAGCTTCCTTGTATGTTTATCCTCGCCACCATATTTTCATGGGGCATGTTGATCTCCATCAGCTGTTGACTTCACAAAGATCCCAGCATTGCCTTGAGCCAAATACCAATGCACAGCAATATCAGTCTTTTTTATTCCCATATAGGCAGACACTGCATTCTTTGTAGGGATTCCTGTCCCCTAGAAGGGAGTCACTGTCAGTGAAGTCCCACTTTCCCAGACCCCTAGGGAGGTTCTTGCTTGGAGGGCTCACATCCCTAGCCTCAAAGGGGGTGGCTCCCCCCTGGAAAGAAGGGATGAATTGCACAGATTTGTCACAGAACCCATATACTCCTACCAAAAAGCATTGGCCTGTCGACCACCTCCAATCAAAGTCAGCTGGTACATTGCTATGGGTCCCTTCCCATTTTTAAGTGAGCAGCACTTGCTAATTTTGCAAGATGTATGCTAACATGTCAACAAGCCTGAATCCAGCAAGAGAGGAGACATCACTCTACCACACCCAGTGATTTAGATGCGCATGACAATACAAATTTAATTTTTGTCGTTTTTGGTCACCCCGTGCAAATACTTTGCAGAATCTCTATGGGAGCAAAAGAACAACCCTGCCCTGATATTCAAGGAGAAGGGGTGCAACTGCACCAGGGGTCAAGTCCTAAAAATTGAAGTGGGGGGACTCATCAACAAGTGCAATGGAATGTGACGTCGCCAGGAAATTAGCAGATCAAGGTTAAATATGCACATTTCATTAAATTGGCTTTGCATAACCACCCAAATTGCACAAGACGAATAACATTTGCCTTTCATAAAACCAACACACACAAAACCAAGCAATGATATTTTCTTCTAATAGTGTTTTTGAAAATGTTAAAAGGTGTGCATGTTTCAAACTCCAAGCACCAATACAAAGGTTTTCCCTGGAACTTGCAGTACCGAAATGGGACAGCGAAGGGGTGAAGTGTCCAGCCTTCAACCCTGACAACTGCGGTTTGATCCCCAAGATCGGATTTTATTCATAAATTCAAAGAGGACATTCAATGTTTCTCAATTTAGCTGGGGGGACTGAGTCCACCCTCTGAAAATAGTGAGTGGTCTCCGTCCACCCGCCTGGAGCCCTGAACTGCACATTCTGCCCTATGCATATATTATTGAGCCCCCACTTTGTATTGGACTTGAGCCCTGTATGATTTTGTTAACATTCAAAGGTCTGCAAAATTGTTTACTCTCACTGTTTCAAGACCTCTCAGGTATAAAGGCTCCGTCGCACTATAAGGCAATCCTGCAGAATACACAACCTGTCCTGTTGACCCAAGGCCCAATAACTGCCTTAACATGACATCCTTGGAACCTGCATGGAGTTTCCTTCTTTTGACAGACAAAATAATCCTCATCTAAAACCGGGCCTGTGGCTCAGTGGACTAATGCAGAGGTCTGTGTTTGACATCATGGCCACAGGTTCGGTGAACTCAGCCTTTCATCCTTCTGATGTTGATAAAATGAGTACCTTTAGGCTGGGTAACAATAAACGTGTTATCTGACAACAACACCGAAATAACCCTCTGGGGGTTGAACATGCCCTCTACAAATACACTGGATATGTTATGGCATTTGTAGCTTTTAAACAAAAAAAGCATACGGTTGATTTGGACAATATGGCCAAATATATACACAATAAAAATGATTAGCTGGTCAAGTGGCACCGTGAGTAGAGCGCTTGCTTTGACATCCGTGCAGAACCTGCTGGCACAGGTTCAAATCCCAGCAGGGCCAAACTCAGCCTTTCTTCCTTCCGAGGTGATAAATGAGCTCCACACACCGTGGGTAATAATAAGCAGCGCTTAGATACCTGAGGGTTCGTAGCGCTATATAAATGCCAAATAATTATTATTTATTATCAGGAAACGTTTGCAAAAACAGCAGTTACATTCAGGTAGCAAAGCAATAACCATATTTGTGCAATGCCTTCCACAGCCATATGGTGTTTTCTAACAAAAGTTTCAAAAAGTCCTGTTTGCAAGCAATATTTCTACTAATTACATCTGTAACAAGATTTGTTCAATTTCCTAAATTGCAGATTGGTCTCAAATCCTGGCGCCACCACTTAACCAAAACGTGTGTGCTCCATGGCAAATCCTCTTATCTCACTATGCCTTATCTGACAAAATAAGAAGTCTCTACAAGGTATTTAGCTCACACTGTCTGCTACTTCAACTTATTGCCACGTTGGTTAATATTAAGTTTCAGATACTAGTTGTCAGGTTTTTATATTGTCTCCGACGTTACTCAGGGAAACATGTTATTAATGTAACTTCCCATTATACCTCTGCGTAGTAAAGACTCATTCACTGATATAATTTTCGGTAATATCACTGATGTCATGTATGTAAATAAGGGGGGGTGGCACACATCCCATGGCCCTACGCACGTGACGTGTGGGTGGAGTTCCTGGACATACGATGGTACTACCGGTCATGTATTCGGGGTAATAGGCATGTGCTGCCAAAGCCTGGCGTGTGAAGTGAGAGCCTCGCCAAACGAGCTGCGGACATATCACAGAAACAGTGCTTGCGCACTGTATTATCTGGTACACGCATTTTGAAAGGGTATTAAAACAATCTCCAACATACCTGGTGCCCTGGACCCTCTCCCCCAGACTGCCCTGTTTCCACTTTGCGTCGTATGCTATTAAATGGCCGATGTTTTAGCCGTTCTTGCATTATTATATCTTGGGATCCACATCAAAAGGTGTTAAACAAAAGGCTGCAGTATTTAAGTGTTCTAATTATTCAACGCAGAGTGATTTGAACACTTAGGGAGTGTGATGTCTACTGCCGTCGGTGATGCGGGCGGCAGCTGGAAGGTGAGGTGGGCCTCGGCGGAGGCCTGCTCGGGCGCGCGGTACGCAGGCGCGGCAATCAGACACGCGACTACACGTTGGGTTGCATAAACCCGGACTGGCGTGAGACCGCCAGTTCCGGTGATTCCTTTATTTTCTCCTCCCCTTCCTGTGTCACGTGACCTTCCACGTCAGGGCACGTGACACCACATTCCTCCCCAACTTGGAAGTAATTTCACAGATGTCAATAGAACACATATTAACTTGGATTACCGTCTTCTTGCGCCAGCTCTTGGACGGTATACTCCGTCTACGACATATCCCTGGAGTCGAGATGACGGCTTGGGCTTCTCCCTCAGGCTGTAGCGGTTGTTTCTTTTTCTGAGCGGGCTTTCCATGGTGGTCTCTGCACCTGTCGCTGCCTCTTTCGGGTGCGGATTGTCCGTTTCTTCTGGCACATCTCCGCTGATCGGTGGCACACGTCTTTGGGGCGCGTTGGTTGGCTTTTCTCTCGGATATGGTGGGTGTTCTTCCCACATTTCCGGGGGTACCTTCCTGAAATGGGATACGTTCCTGGTCACAGTCTCTCCTCCTCGGGTGGCAGTGACCATGCTATGGTTTGCGGTCTTGACTGTCCACGGGCGAACTTCGAAGTTGAGGACCATCTTCTTCGGCGGTGCTCATTTCCTGACGAGGACTGTGTCTCCCGGGTTTAGTTCTCGATGGCACGCTCGTCTGGCGATGCTTTCTTGCTCGTTGTGCTTCCTCCGCCTTGCATCCATTTCTTGGACGTCTGGCTCTGGTGCAACCCAGTGGGGATGTAGAGGGAGCTCTGCCTGTATTGGTACTCCGAACATAAGAGCGGCGGGGCTGATCCCCGTGGCTGAGTGTGGGGTTTGTCGGTGCGTTCTTAGAAACCGATATACTGCCTTCAGCCAGGGGTGTCCTTGCTCCTTGGCAATTCTGATTATTTTGTTTAGCGACCCCATGAAGCGTTCTGCGTCCCCATTTGCTTGAGGCCATCTTGGGGTAATGCGCTGATGCTTTACGTTTACTTCTTTGAAGAATTCCCCAAGCTCCTGACTGGTGAATGATGGTCCATTGTCACTTTTCACTTTCCTCGGGATGCAATGTGTGGCAAACATCTTCTCTAGAGTGAGGATGGTGGTTTTGGTGTTGGTGGATGCCACGTGCTCTACTTCTGGGTATCTGCTAAATTCGTCTATCACTACGAGCAGGTATCCTTCGCCCGCAATGGTGCAGTGGTCCATGCTGACTGCGTCCCATCGTTTGCAGCTTCGTGGGACACTGCTGATCGGTTCAGGGTTCTCTGGTCTCCTGGACGCCTGGCAGGCTGCGTACGACTCTACTATCTCCGTTATCCTTTGGTGCATGTTTGGCATCCTCATTCGGGACTTGAGGTATGCCGTGGACTTGACAATCCCTTGTTGTCCACTGTGGGCTAGTTTGAGTGCCCTTTCCTCAAGGGACTCTGCCAGTATAATACGGTGGCCTTTCAGAAGTACTCCTTCTGGTGCTATTGAGAGTTCGTGTCTGATCCCAAACAGGGCTCTGAGTTTGGTTTGAGCAGACGCTGTGCGGTGGGTCATTGACATGAGATAGTTTTTCCAGCTTCCTGACTGAATAGCGGAGGCTGTGTATTGCAGGATGATGTCCTCTTTCGTCTCTTGCACTATTTCCTCCAGTGTCAGGGCTCGCGGCCGGGCGCAGGCCACCACATGACAGACATGCTCATCCGTTTCTCTCGCGTGGTGTTGTTCGCTGTCGGTAGCCGGCCGCGGATGGCGGGACAGGTAGTCTGCCGGGTTGTCTGATCCTGGCCGATACTCCACCTCAATGTTGTACGGCTGCAGCTACAGCATCCACTTTTCTATGCGGGCCGGAGGGTGCGGGGCGGAACCCCGGAATATCGGGATCAGGGGCTTGTGGTCGGAAAAGACTTTTGCCTGCTTTCCTAATAGGTATACTTTGAAGTGGCGGCACCCCCACAGTATGGCCAGGGCTTCCTTTTCTATGTGGGCGTAGTTCTGTTCGGGTTTCGTGAGGGCCCTGCTGGCAAATGCGATGGGGAATACTCTGCCTTCTCTGTCGGTTTGGGTCAGCACTGCACCTAGCCCCACTGGGCTGGCATCAACGAGGAGCTCCGTCTGCCGCTCCACGTCGAAGAATGCCATGGTCGTGGTGGCAGACAGGGCGTCTTTGATCTGTTGAAATGCCCGTTGGTGTGCTTCGGTCCACTCCCATCTTTGGTCCTTCTTGGTTAGCTCCCTGAGAGGGCTCGCAATGCTGGCGAGATCGGGGATGAAGCGTGCGCAGTAGGTTGCCATCCCCATGAAGCTTCTCACTTCCGAGGCAGACTGGGGTGGTTTAAAGTCCTTTATGTCACGTACTTTGGATGGGTCTGGGGATACTCCTGCTGCGCTGAAGATGTAGCCGAAGAAACATAGTTAATCTTTGTTGAACTCGCATTTTTCCGCATTGAGCGTCAAACCTGCTTCTTCAAGTCTTCTCAGGACTGCTGTTAGACGTCGGTGGTGTTCGTCTTTGTCCGAGGCGTACACAAGGATATCATCACTGATATTGGTGGTGCCCGCCAGCCCCGTGATGACTTTGCGGATCTCGTGCTGGAAAACCTCCGCGGCCGACGATATCCCAAAGTTTAGTCGCTTATACCTCATGAGGCCGAGGTGGGACGAAAATGTGGTGATGTATCGTGATTCTTTGGACAGTCTTAGCTGGTGATACCCAGAGCGGAGGTCGAGTTTGCTGAATACCTTCGCTCCCGTGAGATCTACAATGAGCTCGTCAATGGTGGGGGTTACATGGCGTTCTCGGCCGATGGCTACGTTGGGAAGCCTCATGTCAATGCATATTCTTACAGCATTCGGCTGCTTCGGTTTCTGGGCTACCACCATTGGCGAGACCCACGGGGTCGGGCCTGATGTCCTCTCTATGATCCCTGCCTCTTCAAGTTTTGCCAGTTCATCCTCCACTGCGCCTCTCAGGTGAAATGGGATTAGTCTGTGACGTACTGCCTTGGGTTCAACGGTGGGGTCTATGTGGAGTTTGATTGTTCTCCATTTTAGGCACCCGATGCCTTGAAACAGCTTTTTGTGTCGACCTAGGAGGTTGTTTAATTCGTCTTGTTGAACGCTGAATGCGAAGTGTATCAGCTTGAGTTTCTCTGCTGTTCTGCAGCTTAATAAAGTCTTGCAGCCGGCATCTACGACGTAGATCCGTGCATGGCAGTTGGTATTATTGTGTGCGAAGTCTGACTTGAACGACCCCCTCACTGGGAGGGATTCCTTGGACCCATAGGCATACAGCCTGACCTCCTTCTTGTGGAGTTCTGGTTTTGGGTGAAGTCTGTTGAATGCCTTCACTGGCATGACATTAACTGTTGCGCCGGTGTCAATTACTACTTTGAGCGGGTCTCCGTTGGAAAGAACTGTGCACGATGGTCTCTTCTTCTGGCGTGATCGGCCTGATTTGACTGCCGATATTAGGTGAACTCGGTGCACTTGTCCTTTCCCCTTTTTCTTCCTTCCTTTGTTCCGCCTTTCGGGGGATGAGCTGCTGTCGCTGTCGTCGCTGTCACTCGTGCTCGGGGATCTCTGGGACTCATCGACTGCTCTAGCTTTGCCTTTCCTCGCTTGTTGGCGGGAAGATTCTCTGGGCGCGAACTTTCTCCGTTGTTCCTGCGCTGGGCGTGGGCCTGAGTCTTTGTCATTCCTGTTCGGCGGATTCAGGCAGACCGCTGCATAATGGTTAAGGCGATTGCATTTTCTGCATGTGGATCCCCAGGCGGGGCAGGATTCACCTTTATGCCAGGGGCCTCCGCACCACTTGCAAGCTTGATCTCGGCCTTGTGACGGGTGAGGCCTCTGGTTCTGTTTTGGGCGCGTGCTTTGTTGCTTGGAGATGGCCGCTATGTCTTCTGCGGGTCCGGGGCTGTCTAACGGCAGTCTCTGGATAGCCGCTTCCATTACTGCCACTTGATCTTCTGTCTGTTCGCGGAGACGCGCTGTCTCGAGAATGCGTGATAACCGCATGTTTCTCTCTGATAGGATCGCCCTTCTCAGCTTTTCCGAGGAAATCCCATTGATGATTTGGAGACGAATGGCAAATTCTTCGTCTGGGAATTCACAGCCTACGGCCATTTCGCGAAGGCGAGCGTGAAATGTGTCTACTGTCTCTCTCTCGCGTTGTCTCGCCATGCAGAAATGGAACCGCTCATAGTCTGGATTGAGGTCCGGCTTAAACATGTTGGTGAGCGCGGTTCTCGCTGCTGCGTAGTCGATGTCGCCCCCACGGTTTGGTAGAGCGTTGAATAGGCGCAGGGCTGCCGACCCTACGTTGAGTAGGAGGAAGGTGCGCATCTTTTTGGGTACGCTAATGTCCCTGGCCTCAAGGTGCATCTCAAATTGCTGCAGCCATATTTCCCACCTGATGGCAGCTCCACTGGTGAAATGATCGAATGGGGGCATGAATGTCGTCAGCGCAGGGTCACTGCGCTGGTCGGTGATGCTCCTTCTCGGTGATGGGTTGCTGCTGGTTCTTGCCGGGCTGGTGTTTGGGCTCGACATGCTGCACCCCCGGGTGTCCTTGGAAGCTGAGTGTCACCGGTGAGCTGTAATGGGATGGCACGTGGCCCCACGTGGAACGCAGCAGTTCGGAGAGGGCCGCGTATGATGCGCGCAGGCCGCGTATGATAATGCGTGCCGCGGCTCTCCCAGGGCGCGGGTACAGGACGTGCTTTCCTTTTTTGATGTGTAGTATAAACTTTCTTTCCTCTTCTGCTCGAGACGAGCGCCGAATTGAGTGCGGCCGGTGGGAACGTGCGCGGTTCGTGGGCGGAGCCGGGGCCGGTGCTTCCCGGCATCCGCGACGTTGCGTGGGTCTGTGGATGCGGCGACTCCCTCTGGTGCCGGGAGGTGCGCAATCCACTACCGCCTCGTCGCCAGTGTGATGTCTACTGCCGCCGGTGATGCGGGCGCCAGCTGGAAGGTGAGGTGGGCCTCGGCGGAGGCCTGCTCGGCCGCGCGGTACGCAGGCGCGGCGCTGCAATCAGACACGCGACTACACGTTGGGTTGCATAAACCCGGACTGGCGTGAGACCGCCAGTTCCGGTGATTCCTTTATTTTCTCCTCCCCTTCCTGTGTCACGTGACCTTCCACGTCAGGGCACGTGACACCACAGGGAGGACACTCATGCAAACATGATGCCAACCCTCCCGATTTAGGCGGGAGACTCCCGACTTTTCAATTAAAAATATTGTTATCATGTTCTCCCGCCTAAAATAATTCCAGCACCAATGTATTCCTATTCGGAAAATTACGTCTCCCAATTTCTCTGACAAAATCTCCCTCCGAGGTGCCTCGTAATGTTGGCATGTATGTCATGCCTAGATAATAAGTACAGCACGGTGCTAACAGTCTGCAATGGAACGTATGTATGAGCCCTGGGCGTGACAGTGCACGGAGTCAGGTGACACTGCCACTTGATACCCTGGATGTAAACAGAGGGAGTAAGCCATCACTGACACTTCCGGGTTTAAGGAGCCCTCCAATGGATCAATACTTTCCTAGGTCAGACTGGCTGTCGCCACGAGTGCTGCTAGGGAGAGAGGCAGGCCTGCGAGCCCCCGTGCAAAACGAGGAGTGAGGGGAAACGAAGGGAGGGGGGGGGGAGTGCAAAAAATACCGTAGGCAATTAATCTTAACAAAACAAGTTACTGAAGCCTTTTAAATCCTTGAGATCTTAATCTAACAGCCATTTCTTTTTAAATGAGCATTAACATTTTGGTGAACACAAAATGGCAGTGAAAGGAATTTGAAATGTCAAGCATTCCTTTAAGGTTGAAACAACAGTGCACGCTTCTTCAACAAAGAAACACACAGGAGATCATAGTTCTGAATAGATGCACTTCTGTAAACCCGAATCTCTTTAGAGCTCTGGCGATAACATTACGTTCACATTTCTGGGAGGCTGAATCAATCATTCATCCTTCGAAGCTTGGCTTAAGGAGTACCACAGGGCGGGTGACAGTAACACCCAAGATCTGCAGAAATGCGGAATAACACCTGCAGGGCCAAGAGGGTACACAGAAAAACACCAGTTCTTACAACAGCAAACGCCACTGCAAACCAGGGGTGCACTGTAAAGCTTATTTAGAATTCGGCCGAACACTGAATAGTTTGTGAAGTTTTCGTCCGAAGTCGAATAGTCGTTGTATTTAATGAATCAAAACACACTTTAAAAGTATAGATTAAGAAAAAAATGACCTTATGCAGGGAAGGATGTTGCATATGCAAATCCAGAGCTACTCAAAGTGGCAGGCTTGAAAAATGCAAATGGTTAGATTGCAATGAACACAGCGTATACTGCAATTTGGCATTGCTATTGCAATGTTTTCAAATTGCAATGGCTTGAGATTTGCAAGGTAGCTTGGCTAGAAAGTGTGTTTCGAACCTTTGTTGCAGCTCACAGAATTGCATAAATGGCGTCTGGTGATGGGGGTAAATGTGAGTTGAATGTACTCCATCATTCTGTTATTTTTAAGGCATGAATTCTGTCTCCCATAAGCCAATCGTGGGGGAGGGTTCTCCCAGAGAGGCCGATACCATGGGCACAGGTATAATCATCCAAACGCCCGACAAGTGACTGAATCTGCCCAAACCCAACAAGCTCTAAGAAAGAATCTGCCAGTTGGGCAGACGCTCAATTCAGCCAACTCCCAATCCATGTCCACTTACTAAAAGTATAAAACAAAAAGTTTTTAAAAGGTCTTGAAACATTCGGAACGTGCAAGTGCTATAGAATGAGAGGGGGGGGTCTGGGGAAGTGTATTAAGGGACGGAAGGGTTGTAAAACAACAAAAAGCATTCCTACAAGGCGTGAAACGATTCGGGCCATGCAAGTGCTGAGACATGAAAAAAGGAAAGAGGGGGAGGGGAAGGAAGTGCAGGAGGGGAGAAGGGAAAGAGGTACATATGCAAAACAAGTGAAAAAGTGCAAGTACAAGGTAAATTGCATTGTGGAAAAAACAGACATGCAATTATGACAAACAGGTATGAATGGCTGCAGACTGGAAAAGCCTCGCCTCATGGCATGAGGTCTACATCAGGCATGCAAACAAGCTATTATAACTAAGCAGGTATGAATGACTGCAGACTGGAACAGTCAATCCAGTTGTTGTAGGTAGGTAAATCCAAAACACAGCACAGGGCTGAGAAATGTCAATCCCATTGTCGCATGTAGGAAAAAAGCGAAGCATGGCACAGGCTTCGAAATGTCAATCCAGTGGTTGTAAGTAGGTAAGTGCAAAACACAGCACAGGCTGAGGGAGTTGTCAAACCCATCGATTCAGGTAGGTAAAATGTGAAACACAGCAAGACTTTCAAAATGTCCATCCAGAGGTTGTAGGTAGGTAAAATACAGAACAAGCACAGGGATGAGTGAGACAAACAAGTGGTTGCAAGCAGCCTCGGACTGGCCTATAGGGCAATAAGCCCACGGCCGAACCAAAAACACAAAATGCTGCGACGGGACTTTTTTTTTTAGTCAAAGCGGGCCACTTTTTTCGACAATTTGGGCCAGTTTGTGAGTTATTTCACTATACGGCTAGTAGTTTTGACCAGTGTTGCGGAATAAATATTCTTTATAATGCACAATTTGCATCTTATTTGATCAAAATACTGCCCATTGGATACTTTTCAAACAGTGCCACAAAAGGAATGAATAGCCATTTGCAACTTTGGGACACTTTTTCATTGGTGCTCGAGACAATTTTATGGCCCAGTCCGACCCTGGTTGCAAGTAGGTAAAAATAAAAATACAGCCAGAGGCTGTGTGAGACAAGCAAGTGGTGACACTCACCACACTTTATGGGGCAGCTGCGGTGTGATAGTGGCAGTGGAGGGGCAGTGTTTCCACGGCATGGCGACAGGGTGAGAGGTGACATAGGCAGGCCAGATTGGACACATTAGCTGGGACGGTGGAGTAGGCCAAGTGGCAAGGACGATGGGTGGGCCAAGGCAGTAAAGTGTGGAACGGGAGCAAAGCCACCCCAAGTAGCCAGTGGAGGTCACGGCTGCACCTGGAGGTAGTGAAGTCAGAAGAGGGCGTTGCTAGGGGGGGGGCTAACGGGGATATAGCCCCTGATCTTTTGGTTGTAGCCCCCAATAGAATCTCAGGAGCTACAGCCAAAGACTAGCTAGCCCCCAGTCCCAACAGTTCCGACATCGGCTTAGCCCCGGGTCTTTTCCAGACCTAGCAACTCCGGCACGAGGAGGCATCAGAATACAGTAATGAGTGGAGGTGGTAAACTGGTCAAAGGGGCACAGGCAATGTGCTCAGGACTGAAGGGGGAAATCGGACAAATAAGGATGCAATAACGCAACGGTTGGAGGCGGCAAGCTGGTCAAAGGGGCACAGGCAATGTGCTCAGGACTGAAGGAGGAAATCAGACCGATAAGGATGCAATAACGCAACGGGTGGAGGCGGCAAGCTGGTCAAGGGGCACGTCTGAAGGGGGAACAGGAGAAGATAGGGAGACCGAAATGCAGGCAGCATGCCATATGCAGCGTCGGGGAGTGGACGTAGGAAGGCAGGCGGGAGTAGACAAGGATGTGCAGACACGGAACAGAGGGGGAAGTCCTCCTTACCGTAGTTAGAGAAGATAACCAGGTACAGCACCTCGGGTGAAGCTGGCGCCACATGAAGTAAAGGTGGGGTAAGAGGTCACACGGGAGCATGTAAAAGAGACATAGGCGGTGGCACTGCAGCGATGGGGCACAAGTTAAAGTGCAGATGCTTATATGCTCACAAGGTAAAAATACTTTGCTAGCATGCATTATCCAATTGTTCAAAAAGAAAAAAAAGCTAAATGAAAACGAAAATGTCAAATCCCCATAGCCCTCTGCAGTACAACAGAAAACAAGCATTGGCAAAGGCAACTATTTGGCTTTTGTGTAGGCATGGGATAGCCCTTTGCCAGGCACTGCCATAATGGTACTAACTGGACAGTAATTGTAGCAGCTGCAAATGTGTGCAAGTACCTATGTATAAGATAGTAGTGCCTATACAGAAGGCAAAACCGTTGGCTTTGCCGATGTGTGTCCTTAACAGGACGTTGATGTAAGGACACATGTGCGGCATATAAATCAAGTGACTGAAGGCACACTTGGTTAAGAAATGTTTATTACCACAGTAGAATATTTAAAGCTCCAGTTAAGCCATTACCTCTCTGAAGACTGTTTTGCAATAACACTGGAAGGCACTTACACAACAAAGCTTTATGCTTGAGAAAGGTAGCTCAAATAGATCTCATCAGAATAAAG
Organism: Ambystoma mexicanum; assembly: GCF_040938575.1. Taxonomy (NCBI): domain Eukaryota; kingdom Metazoa; phylum Chordata; class Amphibia; order Caudata; family Ambystomatidae; genus Ambystoma; species Ambystoma mexicanum. The sequence goes on from NC_090937.1 coordinate 644,639,574, forward strand.
GATGGTTTAGCATGGGGATTGCAGGCATCTGATGTCACGTAACACCACAAGGCCTAACAATCTTACTTAGGAAGTCTAAGAGTGAGCACGCAGGCAATAGGAAGGCCATTCATTTCAACAGAATGACCGACTTCAAAACTGCCCTTTTTTATTTTTCCAGGCTTGTGGGAAATTCAACCATATCAGTACAGGCACCCCCTAATTCACTTAGATCAGTGGTATTTCAGACCTTTTCATACCGACCCACCTTGCGTATAAATACTGTTTCTGCCCTCCCCCAACCTAGGGGTTGGCCCCATGGGGGTCCAAAGGATGTGCGGGGGCTGCAGGGGGGGCACCAAGCTGTTTAGAAAAAGGTTAGGGTGACTGCTTTTAATAGCAAATATAAGCAGTTAAAAATCTGCTTATATTTTATATTGAAAACAGTCCTCTTAATCCCTTTTTAAAGAGTCAGCTCCCCCTGGACATCCTTCGGGCGCCACAGGGGGTGAGGGGAGCAGTTTGAAGACCACTGACTTAGATGGCTGCACCATCACAAATGTCCAATTTTGGAGGGTCTTAGTGGGACTGCAGAGAAAGGGGACTTAATGGGTAGGAACATATCCACACACTCCTTTAGAGTTGGTGCAGCCACAATTGCATACAAGAAGGGATTAACAAAGTACCATAGTGCAATTGTAGGAAAGTTGAAGTCCAAGGCATACAAGACATACATCAGACCTTAGCTTGGCATTAGCCGTTCGCCTTCTCAACCCTATAGTGCCACCCCTCCGGACGTTACTGGGCCACACCTACACAAGTGATGCATATGATTTACTGATTTTCTATGCAGTAAGTGTTCAATTAGTACCCGTCGCTCATTAGCCTTAGTGGTGTAACACAAAATGTGGTGGCCCCCTGCGAGCCATGCTGAGGACCTCCCACAATACAAGCGCATCAACAAAGCACAGGCCACGCCACACTCCGAGTCGGCCTGGACCACCATGCATGCAAAATGCACATAATGATCATGCTGCTGCAGGACTGGGCCACACACTGCACTAGGTTAAAGATGTAAGCATGTTTAAATCGAACCTTCAATCTTTAACCTAGCGCAGAAAAAAGAGGGCTGAGCCTGGCCCTTGGTACCCATATGTACAAGTCACCTCTGTGAATGGCCAGTAAAATAACGTGCAGTAATGATACCATAAGAAAATATGATCATGCTGGCTTTGTCAGCGTATGCCAGTATCCCCATGTAAGAAAGTACTCTTGTTGCCTTTGCCCTTAATTCCAATAAAAAATGCAAAGTCATATTACGGAAACATCTCCTTGCTGGCTGGACAAATGTCCCTCCTTCATGTAAAAACACTCATGTTGACTTAGCCCTTAATGCCAGTAAAAAAGAAGCCATCTCTCAATAAGAAAACATTTTCTTGAACGAATACTCCTCGACCACCATGTAAGAACAGTCATCGTGTTGACTTTGCCCTTAACACCAGTAAAACATGCAATGCCAGGTCTCACAGAATCTACTAGCCCACTAGCATTGGCAAGTATTTCTTATGAAGGGCGAGTACCATTTGCATGATACTTGACATTGCTGGTGAGTATGGGGATGTTAGAAACATATTTTTCATTTACTGCAAACACACTTTGTTTGCAGTAAATGGCAAATACAAATTTCACTATGCATGATTGACATCATTACACCAAAAATAAAAGGGCTCATGGCGACATGCACCATTTTACAAAAAGCATTGGTAAATATTTTGTCGCTAGTCACCTTGGTGCAAGTGCATTTCTCTTAGGTCGAGTATGTAAACTAAGGAATCTGCCCTGCAGGCCTTGTGGGATTTTTAAGAATTTGCAAGAGCTGAATGATATAGTAAGGAAACATTTCCTTTAAGGCTAAAGAAATGCCTCCCCCACCACGTAAGAACACAAATTATGTTGGCTTTCCCCTTAACGCCCCACAAAAATGCATTTCCACAATAAGGAAATATTTCCTTGCTGGCTGCACAAATGCGGCATTCCCACCCCCTGACTTCCATGCAAGAACAAACACCATATTGTCTTTGCCTGTAATGCGAGTAAAAAATGCCATGTCACAGAAAGAAAATGCCCTGGCTACCTGGCTGCCCCATTGTACTGAACCTACCACCACAACCCCTCCAAGTAACACTCATCAAGTTGGCTTTGCCCAAAAATACCAATGAAAACATGCCATGTCACTGTAAGAAAATCTCGATGCTCCAATGCCCCTTTCCTGGGCCCCAGCTCCGCATGCACACATTCATACACATTCACCCACCAGTCACTCACTCATACAGATTCTCATTAACGCACTGCATTCTGTACACATGCTCCCAGCCAAAACATTCACAGTGCATTCTCATTCACACGTGCACTCACACACAAACCATTCACACTGAACTCATTCATATGTGCACTTACACAGACACACACCCTTGCATGCAAACAGAAATTCAAACATACAACATAAACATAAAGCACCCTTACACTCACAAACACTTACAAAAATACTTTATTTCGTATCTGTTAATCAAATCCGTCACTCCAAGGAATTCTGTGCTCCTCTCCAGCTTCCGTGCTCGAGGTAGACAGGAACCAGGCAACAAAGAGAAATTACTGGCATTTGCAGTGGATCTAGAGTCGCCTCCACCTCGTGAAGAAACTTCAACATTCAACATTTTCTTCTGGAGTCACTATGACCTTAGAAAGAAATGTTTTTTTTTAACTGAAGTCAGAGTGATGCTGAGGGGACCGGACATGGCCACCCGCACCCCAGGTGTTGTGGGGCATCAGCTACTCCACTGATTACCCCCATCTTGTATCCCCCACAGGTCAAATAGGTTTGGTATGTGTTATCTGACACTCCATCTCGAGAGATCAAAACATGGACGGCACCCAGGAAATTGATTTTAAGCACACCAGAGTACATTGATGGGGTCAACCTGGCATGGAATTGACTTTAAGGTCACTTAAGCAGGCACGCATACTGAATATCCTAGTAATCCACCTGGGGAAAATTACCTAATAGCCACTGTCAGGGGGCATTTGCTACGTGAGATAAATACAATTATAGCCTTGACATGGCTGCTGGAATAGGCAGAATGTTCTGGTTAGAAATCAGACCATGGGAAGTGTGCCATGGTACAAGTTCCATCGAAGCAATTTAACTTTCTTGAAGGTGCATTAACGCAGCTGAGGAGAGATTCATGGAAGACAGAGGCCTGGGTTTCAATAGACACCCCTTTAATAATTACCGGTGTTCCGATAATTTTGCCCAGATGGTGTCCACTTGTCAGATGTGGGCACAGCCCTATTCAGAACCAGTATCAGATAGGTGTTGTCAATATTGCCTGTAGTTAGGAAGGCGAACCATGCAGGTGAGGACCTCATTTTCCGGAGGTGCAACCTCCGAGATTTGACTAAGTTATAGGGCAATCCCAAGCAAATAGACTGACCATAAAGGAAACTGCACGTTGTCCAAAAAGGTCCAGCACTCTGCAGTGAGTAAGGCCTGTATGGTAGGCTCAAGGGTAAATGCCACAGTGATCAAACCCTCAGAGCCCGTGGGCATGATTGGTCATGAGGCCTGGAAGACCTCTGAAGGAATAAAACAGAAATGACACTTGACTCTGAAATGGCTAACACAAGAAAGCAAGAAGTGAAGTCCTTCACCAGGAAGCAATACACTTCAATGGCATATGTGAGAAACCTGAGGGTGGTCTAAGTAGATCCGGAGAACCCCTTATTCAGGTGGCTGCCGAAGAACAAGCCCTCTTTTATCCCAATCCTAATGGTGAATGAGCGAGGGAGGATCACCTGGGTGAGGCAACCCGGGGTTATACTCGGGGAAATTCCCCAGGTGAGACGCAGTACTATGCTGAGGAAGAAGGAGAGGCGAATGATATCCCTGAGGCATTTATAGGCTAGAAGGAAGAAGGAGAGGCGAATGATATCCCTGAGGCATTTATAGGCTATAATGTATCTATCCCGCTTCCTCCCATTAAATATCTCCTGCCCGATTCCAATGATCGCTGCGTACAGAACCAATTCCCTAAAATCCCAAACCTGGTTGTACCCAAAGATTATTTATCCAAGAAACCACGGTTTCCTACATCCTACCCAAATACAACCAGACATTCTTTTCCACATCCCTCTGGTTATACTTTCCCGAACACCCAGTCTACATGGACTAAACACTACTGTTCTCATAATTCCTCCTTTTCCTTTCACAATAACAATCCCGGTCATCCCTGTCTGTCTTAAAAATCCTATAAATCTCACCCTTCTAAGTTTATCAAACACCCTGGTATAAAAGCTATAAATCCATATGACACTTTTTCCCCATCCTTCCAAGCACAACACTTAGAAACTCTAACTCTCTCCTTGTCCAACCCAAACACTTCCTTACACTGTGATAGACAATGGACTCATGATAAACCTGTTTACCTGCCATGCCCCAACCCAAGGGTCAGGCAGAGTCAGGCAACTATCCAGAATCAAACACCTGACGACCCTTTCCTCTCTCCACAGGGATAAAACATGGAGCAAGAGAGCACAGTACGAGCAAGGCAGACCGCACGATGAGACAGTTAATCTACCCCGGCAGTTCAAGAGAAGGAGAAAGGTGGCGAGAATCGACAAGGAGAGAAGCGACCTTGCCATTTCCGACCCACACCTGGGAACCCTTCAAGGAAGAAAACGTATGCAAGAGGACAATAGCTATACAGTCCTGCAGCAGATGTCAACGGTACACGGGGCATGCCTACGCCGATAAGCTTGAGCGAGGTAGACTCCTTCTACCATGGTACAGGCCTCGACTCCAGAGGCGAGGAAAGCCAAGCAGTTCATCACAGCCAATGAGTTGAAGGGGAAGCTGATAAGAAACTGAACTGTGTTGAATGAAACCGACAAAATGGCAGATTGAGAAGAGTTAAAAGAACTGAATTATAAGAAGACCACCAGCTGCAGAGTGGGCTGGCACCGCGTAGGTGCTAACCCGAGAAACTCTGGTCAATCCCGGGCTAATGGAAACTACTGATACCAGAAGGCCGTAGGAGAGCCGCCAAGACATGTCAAAGTGGTCATACAGGAGGTCTAGCAAAATCCCCCTACAGTCAAAAGCCTTTGACCTAAGAACTGTTGAGAAAGCAAGGGTAGTGAATCCTGTATAATGACAAAGCAAGGGAAGTGAATCCCACAGACATTGAAGGCGAATGTGAATGTGAAGTTGGCAAGAGTGAACCCGGCAGAGGGATGCTAACAAAAAGGGACAAAGTCTATAAGCCCCATCGAGAACTGTGTGGTAAAAGTTGGAAAGAGTGAACCCGGCGGAGGGATGCTGACGAGAGGGGGACATAGTCTAAAGTCCCAAGAAACAGTGTGTTGACAAAGGTGAACCCGGCAGAGGGATGTCAATGAGAAACTGTTTAAAAAGACATTAAGATTTGTGATTGAGAAAAGCCATAGTGAACTCGGTGGAGGGAAGCTGAGAATTGAGAGGGTTCTGCGCCCAGAAGAGGGGGACCCGGGGCTGAAGAATCACCATCCCAATATCTGTTGAAAATAACCTTTATTTGTTTGTAATATTTTCGATCCTCCAAGGCAAGAGCCGTTTGATGAAAAGAGACTTGATCATCGAGGCTCCTGAGAAGGTAAAACCAGAATTGTCGTCTCGTGCTGGGGAAAGCTCGAAAAGCATCACCCTAAGTTAAATAAGGAAACACACTATCATTTGGTAAAGAAACTGTTGTTTTGGTATTGTGAATACATCAGGTCTATGAAGGCAAGAGACTTTAAAGAGGAACGAGAGTTGGCCATTGACTGCCCTGGTAGCTGAAAGCGGAACTGTCGTCTCATGCTGGGGAAGCTCGAGAATGTACTCTGCTCCACGATCCTACCCTAGCCCGAGTTCAACACGTGGGGAAGTGAGACCCAGGCTACCGCATCCTGACATATTATTTATGAACACTTCTTTGTTTCTCCTGAATATTATCCCACACTCTTTTATCATAGTTTTAAGGATTGGCAATAGGTTTTTCTTAGCATAGGCCCCTTTTATTTGACACAGCGCCACTAGGACTGTCTTATTTTTTCGTTTGATGGCCGACACTTGCTCTCATCTTAGATTTAGCCTCAGATTAGGCGTTTCCATTCGCCATATAGTTTAATAAACGCCCTTTGCCTTGCGTGTGCTATAACTATGTTATTCAAATGGAGGTACCCACCACTTTGCCAATGAAGTCTCCATCCTAAACAGAGCTTGGTTATCCACTGCCAGGTGAACTTTATCCAGCCATCATTTCCTTTTCATGCCTGTAGTTGGGAGTTCTGCATGCACAAGAGAAAAATATAAAATCACAAGAATCAAAATGTAAAGAGCTGCTCGGAACTGTGCCAACTATAAAAACCTAACTTGCAGCAATGTGCTCTCTCGGCACCAGATGCAGCAGGTTCAGGAAACAGGCAATATTCAGAAAACAAGAAACGAGATGACACCTTTTCAAATGAAGGGACTAATCCTTACTATGCAATGATGTGCCACAGTGCACGCTGTTCAATGCCACATTAAATGCAGAAGTATAAGCTCGCTCCTCTTAACTACCGCTCTCCCCTGCGCCTCCATATTTACTCTTCGCTGCTTAGTAAAAGTAAGGTGTCGGTGTTAGGTCTTACCAGGTTGCTTTGCACCGCGGCAACCAGAATCCTCCACACAAGTTACTCCTAGCCTTCCCTTTCTGGAGTACTGGAATTCTGCAGCACCAGGAATGGATTACCCTCTTGCCCCAGGAAATTGCTGAACTCAGGGTCGGATTGGGGCATAACGTCAGTTCAAGCACCAATGAAAAAGTGGCCCCATTCACACATTACAATTCATTACTATCCAGAACAGACCGAGTACTATACGAGGGGGGCCTTTGATAAAAATATGTTGCAAATAATGCATTTGAAAACATATTTGCTTTGTAAAATTGGTTAAAACTAGTGTAGAAACTCATGAAATAGGCCCACTCTGGCCATGAAAGTGGTGCATTCTCTAAAAAAAACAGGCCCATCTGAGAATTAAGGGCATGAACTTCGGAAATTGCCCTATAGTCCAGTCCGAGCCTCGCTTAAGTAGTCGGAGTGTGACGAATCCCAAGATTACACATCTCCCCAGGGGGAGCCCCTTCCATTGTGGACAGGGTGGTGAGGTTGTCGCCGATAGTCCCTTTGGGGGTGGCCCTTAGCGGTTGGATCTCATGGGAGGAGACCTTCCTTCTGGGGACATGGAAGAAATTCTTGGGAGAATGTGGTATGTACACCCTCCACCTGTATCCTACACACTCCCTCAGTCATGACCCCTCTTTTAACACACACTCCCATGAACAAACTGGGCCTATGTACTTCTATAGTATCTGTAAAGTTGAAGGTACTGGAAAGAAGATGATCCTTAGCCCTAGGGATTTGCTTGACCCTAGTACCGGGACAAGGTGGCACCTAGGAGGCGTAAGGATTGACTTGTCAGCTCTCACTGCAGGTGTGGACGCTAGGCCAGGGTGGAGTTTTCGGAATGAAAAGGAAACTGAAAAATGACTTGATGTCTTCTCCTTCAGCCCATGACATGCCCAGGAGTTTCAAATTGCATGAAAGACAGAAGAACCAGGTGGAGCAGCAGATAGAGGCAAGCAGCTGTGGCGGTCCCGAGGAGGCCACGCAAGAGGCACCCTCCCGCTGTCCTGGGGAATCGTGTGGTGGTGCCACCACAGGAAGCTGGAAGCAGATAAGAGCACTGCAGACCCGAGCAGCCGACGAGAGGAAATGCCGGTGCTACCGTGAGGACGCCCAATCTCAGAAAGGACTGGAGAGCTACTCGACCCCAGTAACAGAAACAAGGGTGATCGGGAGGCCCGGTAGGGACACAGAGCAGATGGCAAGAAGGCTATGCAGCAGAGGAGCGCTTCCTAGACCCAGTGGAGTCATGAAAGATGCTGAACACCAAAGAGCGGTCTGGGACCCATAACAAGAAGTGAGCCATCTCGATCACATCAGTACTTGCCCGGAAGAAGATCCAAGGGAGCCAAGCATAAGAAGGAGAGAAACAGGGGTCAGGGACCCCCACCAAGAAGCAAGGCATCTCCCTCACATCCGTACTTGGCAAACAGCGAGCCAAGGGAGCAGAGCATAAAAAGGACAGAACCAGGGGTCTGGGACCCAAACCAGGAAGTGAGGTGTCTTCCTAGTGGTCCCACTTGGCAGGAGAGTGAACCATGTTGTCTGAATCGAACTGCAAGAGAAGCCAGGGTCTGGGACCCGAAATCTGCACACTGCACGAGTCACAGTACTTGGTAAAGGTAAGATACCAAGTGAGCCCAATCAAAGAGTGTTTGCAACTAAAGTGAGAGAGAGGCCAGGGGAAGGGAGTCATTCCCCCTGGTGATCTGGAACTGTTCTGGCAATTGAAAAGTTACCAAGAGAAGGGAGTCATTCTCCTGGTTACCGAAATCAGGGGAAGAGAGTAATTCGCCCCCAGTTATGTTGAACTGGCCAGATACTAGGAGAAGGAAGACATTCTCCTAGTAAACAAGGTAGTACACATTCAAGAGTCAAGATACCAGAAGAAGTGAGCCATTCCCCATGGTTGTGTGGAACTTTGCCTTTTTGTATTGTAACCTGGGAAAGGAAGCTATTCTCTTTATCTGACAAGGAGAACTGTTTTGAACTTTGCCTTTTGAGTGTGTTTTTCCCAGGGTAAGGGAGACATTCCCCTAGCATTGTGGCGACTAAGACACTTGGAGAGGGGAGAAATTATCCAGGAACCCAATAGTGAAGAAACTATGGCCAGTAAGAATGTTGATGTTTGAGTCAGAACTTTACCTTGTGAACTTGAACTGACAACATTTTAGTTTAGTATTTAGTGTAAGGGACAGAAGCAGGGGTTTTAACTCAGGACAGTGAACTTTTGATTTGCACGGATCAGACAGAGCCATTCGTTTTTTAGTTGAGGCAGGGCAACCCCTCTTAGAGTTGGGGCAAGCTGGGTTTTCTCTTTATTTTCTGGTATAATAAAAATGTATGGCAACAATCACTCTACCTTTGTGCCAGTCCCCTCCTTCTGCACTCTTACAGGAGGTACCAGAGGAAGAACACATGTACAAACGTCCTTCCATTCCAATGGGGGTTCTATGTAGGACAGCCTGCAGCATCCCCACCCCTTATATTATACTTAATGCACACACTTTATATTCAACATTAACAAAAAAACTAAAAAGTGCACTGGTAGCTTGGGCAATGGCATGTGTTCATTTCTGAGGTCTAGTTTACAGATTTAAAACTGGATTTTATTTTCCAGGTGTAAAATACAACAGATTTTGTTTTGCTTACGTTTCTTCTCTAAAGCACCTCCACAAAGACAGTATTTTAAATTATAATCCACCCATGGATTAATTCCTTTTCCTCTGGCCTAGTGGACACTTTTCGGTCACCTTTAATCAGAGGTAGCCGCGCACTGCACTTCGGCCCGAATAGATGCTTCTGAGACTGGAAACATTCTGTCATTGGCTGTTCAGAGAACACTACAATTCTGCACTGAAGACAATTAAATAACAAGATACATGCACCCATTAATGCTCCTGTTACTAACCAATAAACTCTCTCCTCCCCATCACAGTCCTTACTCTCATGAATGCAGTATGCCTTCCTACAGTCTTTCTTCGAAACATTTGCTTTTCTTTGCCCCTCCCCAACTGAGGTATAAAAGACCTACCTACCCACAATCCCTTTAGCTATACAAAAGGAGTCAGAATGATCCGTCACCCCAGGGAGGGCAAGGTGGGCAACAGGACTGTGATGAGGGAAAGACAGAGCTAGTGTAAAGATGACCGTTAAGTAATCAGAGCGTTACCCCATGTCCTCTAGTTTTCATCCCAGTTCTTATGCTCACGAAGTGTACCAAACATCACAGATCATCATGTTAGAACCATATGTAGCCCCTGTTTTCTGACCCCGGTCTGGGTAAGGGTGTACACCTCCCTCATCCCAGACAAGAGACAGTCCCCATGGGAACAGCCACTGCCATCCCCCAAACCCGCTGGGTATGGAGGGGCGCTGCACCTGTAAATAAAATTGCTGTTAATAGGAGATGGGTTACACCCTGAGTTCTTACCTTAATAACGGACACAGGCACTAGAGTGGATTTTATAGGGATCCCAATGGAGACCCCTCTTTATTTCTAAAATCATTTATCAAAATCATTTATTCTTTTTAAAACATTTCCTACCCCCTTCCTAGTGTTCCCCTGATATCTGCAATGTAAGTCCACACTTCCTTGGAGGGGTCTCAGGGACCTCATAGAATGAGTCTGATGCAACTAACCACTTCCTAAATCTTGATAACACCCACATGGAGTGTGAGGCCAGAGGATGGCCTTTTGGCCCCATCTCCATAGGTGGCCACAAGCAGGTCACTGCGTCCGCCCATTACCTCACGCTCACTCCCCTTTTAACTACTTAATACTTTACCCTTACTTAACATTCCCCTAACACTTTTCCCAACTCTACACTCCCCCTAGTTAACAGTTTACTATTTATAAATATACACTACTTCAAATTTTAAATGCACTCAACTTTATATACATCTAACTATACATAACATACAATGGCATACAACATATATTACACATACAATACATTCAAAACACACTATTACGCAATGGGACTGACTGCTGCAGCCAGTCACCCCCTTCACAGTACCTTTGCGCTGTCCTTTGTGACTGGCTGGGGCCTGTTCCCTGATGTAACTGGAGCCTAGCCTCAATTATTCATTCTTCTGGGTGACCCAGTAAACCATGGGGGGCCATCCATACACACAGCTCAGCCCGCGCATCCAACATTGTTGGTTGGAGGCCCATTGCGTGTGTAGGGGGCCGCCTGCAGTCACTGCCACACCCGCAGCCTATTCTCATCTTCAGGGTGTGCCCCATCGGCTGGAAGGCCCACCCACAATCACTCCAGTGCCCTGTGGCCACTTCAAAGACTTCTGGGGTGGCCCATTGGCGTGGGGGCCGTCTGCATCACCACCACAGCCCCGGGTACAATCTTTGCTTCAGGAGGCATCTACTGTGCCATGGGGATGCCACTGCACTTAACGTCGCATCCCGGGCACCAGCTTTGTCGTCACCACCACATGCCCACGGCCATAACTGCTTCAAAGCCACGAGCTTCACCAAGCTGCTCCGTCGTGGGAGCCCGGCACTTTTTCACCTGGGCTGCTGGACGAAGCAGTCTGGGACTTCCTGCCTCCTGCTCTTCACCCGGGCTGGCCGACGATCCAGCCTGGGGCTTTTCTTCACCGCTCCACCCTCTGGGGCAGAGGGCACTCACCGCCCTTCACCTCCAGGGCTGCCGCCTAGCTCGCACAGCACGGAAGACTTTCAGAAACGCCTGTCTCGCTGTCCATGTGCCAGACCGACTGGGGACATGGCCCGGCAGCCTTGTTTGGGCCGACCCCCTCAACCAAGCTGCCCCTTCCAAGCAGCTCGGCCCCCTACTTGCTCTCTGAGGGTTGGGGGGGGTTCCCCTCACACGGGCCGGCGCAGTTCATATTTTTGGGCCCTGGTGGAGGCTGCAGCCCCCCAGGAGTTATTTTCTTTTTCGTCTCCCCTCCTTCTGCAGCTTCTTTCCTTCTCCTTTTTCCGGTTTCTTTCAACTGTCACTTTCCTTGCAAATCCCCCTTGGACAGTTTTCTCCCCTGTCCAGCCCTTTGTTGGGGAGGGGAGTTTTGTTTCTTTGTTCTCCTGTCTTTCCTTCTCAAATATTCCATTCAGCCCCACAGTGGGCTGTATAGACTAGTCCACTTTATAAACACACACATAGAAAAAAACACCCACTACATAAATACAATATTTTGTTTGCCCTGATGTCTGCGTCTTTATTTCTAGCTGTTCCCTTACAGGAAAAGCATGTAGCCCTTTCTAGCTGGGCACCATGGGCCACGGACTACACATTCTTGATAGACAACCCTCACATGCTGGAACACTCAGTATACTTTATAACCCACAAATTCAAAATGAATAGACATTTTCTGGAGGGCAGCCTAAAGGATTGAGGCAGCAAAACTGTGATCGGCATGCCCCGGTAGATGTAGCCAATAGCGGTGCATGAATTTGTTGGGGATCGACCATGTAGCAGTCTTGCAGATGTCCATTTGAGAAGTTCCCCTAGCCTCTGTCCAAGAGCTGGCCATATCCCTGGTGGAATGTCTGATAATCCACACTGGAAGAGGTGGTTCCTGCCAGGATAAGCTAAGGAAAGTTGTTCTTATAGGCATCGGAGGACTGAAAGGAAGACCTTCAGCCCATTCAAGTGAGGATGAAAGACCAGATGTCAAACGAAGTCAGCAGTAGTCATCTCCCTCACAGAGATCCAGAGGAAGGTAAATGAGGATGATGTCCTGCGACATATGGAAAGTATGTTAAGACCTACAGCAGGTTGCAGCTCTTGAGGTTTGGGGGGATGCAGAGGAGAGCCCCTGCTCCAACATTCTCTGTGCTGACATGATGAACACAAGAAATACTGCCTTCATTGCTAGTATTATTTGGACAGGTAGTGGCAAGGATTTGAAGGGATGAGCCCAGGCCTTCAGATAAGGTGCGTACCAGGCCTTAAGCATGAAAATCTTGTAAATACGACAGCTTTATTATTTTCCTGTGTACATTTACACACAATTTTAGAACAGAGGGCAGTGCAAAAGTCAGGTTACTTGACACAAACCAGAACACTTCTTTTGATTTGTATCTACCAGGATGTAATTTCAGGCCATGGATAAAAGCCTCTGAAACAGAATATATTTCTGTGAAGCCTTTCAAAAAAGGAAACTGCAAACTGTGATAAACGGAATGGTTTATTTCCATTCAGCTTCTGCTGGGTTGATGCTCATGGAGCAAACAGACGCTCAGTGCATATTTATTTTCATAGCATTTTAGGGTTGTATAATAAATAAGATGGAAAACTAAGTTGCAATTTAGAATTCATATTTTGTAACAAATTATGCTTTTTTCCCCCAGTGAAAGCAAACCAGTATTGCACAATTGTAATTTTCCGAGTTCCTGTGCTGTGTGCATAATCATGTGGAGGCAGATCATGTTTACACTTATAATTTAATTTACACTCTAATTATAAAAACAGTGTGTAAAATGATGACTATGCACACTCTACTTTACATCCATTCAACCTTGCAGTCATTGCGGTACATTACCGCGATAAGTCGATATGCAGATAGAAATTGGTTATTTATTAACCCCGCCAAGTCTAATGTTATGAGATGTTGTAATCCGACAAAAATGGGGGCAGCACTAGATGGTCTCTTAATACACAGTCTATACCACTGGTAACGGAATCTACCTATCTTGGCTTTAAATTAACTTCACACCTAAACATTGCCACTTTGGTGGAGAGTAGGCTAAAAGCAGATCAAATCTCTAGCCAAATGAAGTCTTAATGGCACCTATTGTAGATTCTCTATAATTACTTTAATAAAGTTCTACTAAGGTAAAGCCACAACTACAATGATCTATGGTATGGATGTGGAATCCCAAGCTTTGAATGTAAACTGGGACCAGTTAGAGCGAAGGCTTTGGAAGAGAGTGTTAAGTTTCCACAGTCCCTTCCTATAGTCTAACTTCGGTATGAGTTGGGCTTGAATTCACTGAGAGCTAGCCTGGATTGGAGGTTATTACAACTATATGGATCTATCAAGGCTACACAAAGTAACTCCTTATATACTGAGGCGTACCTAGAGGAATTAAGGTTGGGTAAAGTGTTTATGATGAAGCTAGTAAATAAGTTACAACTTGTTTGATCCATTTCATCCGTAGATGGAGAAACGTGTTTCTGAGCTCAAGATGGAATCTACTTCCAACAGGAGAGATTCTACCCAGCCCGCCAAAAGAAAGAGTGTGAAATGAGATCTGTACCTTATGCCAAAGTGAAATCAAGCAATCTCATTGTCACATTCTGATCGAATGTCCGTCGGCTCTGACAAATTCTTCCTTCTGTCGCTTTGTGCATGAGGAGGAGTGGCTTCAGACAGAAGACTTCTGGCAAAGACTGTCCTCGGGTCAGAACATTTGTATCCATGGAACTTATAAAAGTGGTAAAAGCTTCAGGTTTTCTTAAAGATCTTGTACTGCCCTGGACCAGAACATTCGAGGACAGGATAAAACTAGTTAAAAGCGTTTGTGTACATTTGTTTTAAGGTACTGTTTGAAGATAACTTCGTATCATTTTGTTTTACATGACAAAGTCAAATGTTTGACTGTAACACATTATTTAAAAATAATAATAATAATAATAATAATAATAATAATAGAGATTTGCTCACACACCCTCAAATGTGATGTTATCCATTGAAAGTAAGAGTAGCAGCATGTTAAAACTTCCATCATTGAGGTGGATACTGCCCAGAAGGTTTCCCAGCTAATGATCAAGACAGAGAAAAGATGGAAAGACGCCCTATCCAAACCCAAATCTTTTGAGGATCCTATACTACTGAGGAAGTCTTGAGGTGTGACATAGACATTACAAGTCTACCACCAACAGAGCCATTAAGTCATAATGCAGGATGAAAAGGATCCTAGGCCCAGGCGTGTGAGCTCTGGTTAACTCTGGATGAGGTCCTTTGAGGGAGTTGGGAAGGCCCAGTCCCTGAACCGCCTGAATGTGCCTTGAATGTAATGACCAGTAGCACTTCAGATCACCCAAGGCCATGCACCCTCAATTCTGGCTCGGGTTCTTTTTGTCTCCTTACAGAACTACTTGGATCAGCATGCATTGATAGAACAAGTAGACCAACCAGGCCACAGGAGAAAACCCATGCCTCCAATGCAGACTCTTAACACAGCCTGATTGTCAAAGAAAGGAAGTGGCACGCACTGCAGCATGAAACAAGCAGGACACCAACTCGACATCCAGCGGGGCCCATAACTGAGCCTGTTTAAATTGGTGCGAATCAGAATGGGGTAGGGCTAAAGGGTGTTTTGTAACAATTCACTGCAGCAGAAGACCATCAGGGGAAAATATATACTCAGATTCAAAATAAAAGAGCCTATACTAATAAATCTATTGCCAATCCTTACCTCTAAACACAAACAGTGTGGGAAATAGTGTTACGAAAAAGAAAGAAGTGTTCACAAAATGATATATCAGGATGTTCCGGCCGTTGGCCTGCCTTCCCTATGTTTTCCACACAGGACAAGGTGGTTCACTCGAGCGCAGCACAGTCTCTGGCTTCTTTAGCACAAGCATACAGTTCAATCATTCGCATCAGTGCCTTCTGTGCTTAAGTCTATTCGCTTATCAAAGTCTCTTCATTCAAAGGGCCTGATGCGACCAAATAAACAATACGTTCTTTTCCTCTTTAAGATTTTCACAAGTACTCAATTTAGGTGATTCGCTATTCACATCGGGTCCCCCATCAGCTGGCCTCAGATGCCCTAAACACAATGTTCGGCACCTTGGATCCTCCTCAGCCGGGCTCAGATCACTTTTAACTTTATTAGTTTCCCTTGGCCGGGATTCAGACCAATTTCAATTAACATCAACTATCGAAGACTTTCAAATGTGCACACGGTTTGGCTTGACCCACTGCAGGACCACTTTGATATCACTATTCCTTTTCTTTTAACATTTGCCACCTCTCATTGGGATACCTAAGAGAGTTTTTCGAATGAGTACCCACGTGGTGCCGGACAACTCGGTCTACGCTATCGTATCTTGGCTTCAAAGTTCAGTCACTCATCTGCTGTTTTAATTATATTCATGCAGCTTGCCGCATACGATTCACACACTGTTCTCTTCATTTTTCTCAAAACAATGTTGCCGCTTGCTTCCTTGACTTCAACACAGACTGATATCATTCTCCCCAACTCACCGGCTGTGCTGACCTCACTGGTGCTGCTTTGTTGTAGGAGCCAAGAAGGAACACGTTACTTACCTGTAACTGTTGTTCTCCAGCATGGGTCTGGCATGGATTCACATGCTCATGAATATTCCCCGTTTTCAGGCTGGGAATCCTCGGTAAAGAAAAATCAGTATCAGTTTCGTTTCTGATCTGTCTTTCGTAGCAGTAACCAAATACTGATCTCTGCGTCATACTGACCACAGCCAATGACTGCCTTCTACCTAAGCCCCGCCTCTGGCAGCCATCTTCAGATTTGGTAGCACGTGAAGTGGCAGTATGACCAAGTGAAGAGCCGGAGAGGGGTAGGCGGGAGGGGTCGTATGTGAATCCATGCCAGACCCATGATGGAGAACAACAGTTACAGGTAAGTAACTTGTTCCTTCTCCAGCATGGGGTCTGGCATGGATTCACATGCTCATGAATATAAGAATACATAGCAGTACAACACATGCACAACCACAGGGGGTGGCAAAAGGCTCAACATTAAGCAATACAAAAAACTCAACATTAAGCATCTCTTAGCTCCTCACCAGGCTCACCTTAAGCGAACAGGTTGCGCAGCACTGCTTGGCCGACCCTGGACTCCTCCCTGGAATCCCGATAGACGCAGTAAAATCTCGTGAAGGTGTGTGTCGACTTCCACGTAGCAGCCCTGCAGATGTCCAGCAGGGGCACACCAGATAGGAACACCGTAGTAGCAGCGATCGCTCTGGTCGAATGGGCTCTCGGACGGCCTGGCAGCGGTCGGTTAGCCAACCGGTGGCAGTGCATGATGCAGCCGGAGAGCCATCTGGAAATAGAAGACTTCGAGAGAGCCTTCCCTTGATTCACAGGTCCAAAGTTCACGAATAGCTGTGATGTCTTCTGAAAACTCTTTGTGCGGTCCACGTAGAACTTCAGCGCTCTAGCCACATCCAGCGAGTGCAGAGTCCTCTCGGGCGGCGACGAAGGAGACGGGAAGAAAACAGGTAACACCAGGGGCTCGTTAAAATGGAAGTCCGACGGCACCTTGGGCATAAAGGAGGGGTGCGTCCTAAGCACCACCCTCGAGACATGGAAAGTCAAGTCGGTGCTTTGCAGGATAGGGCCTGGATCTCTCCCACTCGTCGTGCGGAGGTAATGGCCACCAGGAATGCAGTCTTCCACGACACAAACTTCATCGGTGCGGAGTGCATCAGCTCGAATGGGGGCCCCATGAGCCTGGTCAGCACCACGTTAAGTTCCCATGCCGAGATCTGGGGCCTTCACCGGCGGGAACGACCAGAACAGTCCTTTCATAAACTCCTTTACCAGTCGATGGGACCACAGGGACGTCCGTCCTGTGGTTCTGGTATATCTGGAGATCGCCGCCAGATGAATCTTAATGGAGGCATGGGCTAGCCCAGCCTTTGCCAGCGATAGCAGGTACGGAAGCACTTGAGGGGCCGTAATCCGTAGGGGGTTGATCTTCTGTGCCCGGCACCAGATAGAGAACCTCTTCCACTTGTGACCGTAGCATTTGAGAGTCGAGGACGCCCTGGCCTTTGCAAGAACCTCTCTGCAGTCGGCCGGTATATCGTACCCTCCAAACTCTAGCGCTGCAGGAGCCAAGCCTGCAGGTTCAGCGACGCCGGGTCGTGGTGGAAAATGGCACCTCCTTCTCTGGAGAGAAGATCCGCGTCCGCCGACAGCTTGATGGGAGGGGACGTTGACAAGTCCAGAAGGTCCGGGAACCAGATCTGCCTCGGCCACGCCGGTGCGACGAGGATCATCCTGCACCGGGACCTCTTGAGCTGGTTGATGAGTCGAAGCAGCAACGGCAACGGAGGGAACGCATACAGGTATAGGCTGTCACAGGGGAACGAGAACGCATCACCCATGCTTCTCGGCTGGGGGAACCTGCTGGCAAACCTCTGGCACTTCGAATTCGTCGCTGTTGCAAACAGGTCGATTTGGGGTTTGCCCCATCATAGGAAGAGTTGATCCACCTGATCCTGGTGGCGCAGCTCCCACTCGTGACACGCACGCAGATCCCTGCTGAGCGAGTCAGCGATGGTGTTTCTTTCTCCTGCCAGGTGGAAGGGAACCAGGAACATCCCCTGAGCGACCGCCCAGTGCCACAGATCCTGTGCCTCCTTGGATTGGGCTGGGGATCTGGTGCCTCCCTGCTTCCGTATGTAAAACATTGTCGTGGTGTTGTCCGTGAAGATCCGCACCACCTTGCCCTTGAGCGACGGGAGGAACGCTCTGAGAGCCCAGAAAACGGCTCGGAGTTCCAGGATGTTGATGTGCAGGGACTTCTCCTCCGGGAGCCAGAGGCCTCTTGCGTGGAGATCTCCGGTGTGGCCGCCCCAACCTTCCAGGGAGGCGTCCGTCGTCACCGTCTCCTGGTACGCTGGTGTCTGAAAGTCCTTGCCCGCCGCGAGGTGCGCTCGAATGCCCCACCACCGAATCGCCCACCGGAACACCTCGTTGAGGGGGACCCTGTCTTCGAAGGTGCCCGTCGCCTGCATCCAACGGGCGTCGAGAAATTCTTGAAGAGGGCGCATCCGTAGTCAGCAGAGGCGCACCAGGTAGATGCAAGAGGACATCATCACCAGGAGGGACTTGATGGACTGCACCCTGGCCACGTCCGTGGCTAGCAGGTGTTGCACTTTGCCCAGAATGGTCTTCGTCCGTTCTTCCGACGGTGCCGCCAGGCGCCTCACTGTATTGAGCTTCGCTCCCAGAAACAGGGCCACCTGCGACGGCACTTTGGGTAATTTATGGCGAATCCCAGGTCTGTGAGTAGCTGGACGGTCCTCGCAGTGTGTTCGATGGCGAGTTCCCTCGTCCTTGAGCGGATGAGCCAGTCGTCCAGGTAGGGGTAGATGTGAATCCCCTGCAGGCGCAGCCGCGCCGCCACAGGTGCTAGGCACTTGGTAAAGACCCTGGGGGCCGACTTCAATCCGAACGGCAATGCTCTGAATTGGTAGTGGCGTACAACCCTGAGGAACTTTCAGTGACTTCTGAGGATGGGAAGGTGGAAGTATGCATCCTCCAAGACAGAAAGTCGCCTTCCTCCAGCTGTCCCAGCACGTGCTGGAGGGTGACCATCCTGAACTTTTGTGACCTGATGTATTTGTTCAAAGGACAAAGGTCCAGGATGGGGCGCCAGCCGCCCGTCTTCTTCCTGACGAAGAAGTACCTTGAGTACACCCCGGAGCCCCGGAGCCTCTTTGGGACGAGCTTGATGGCGCCTTTCCTGAGCATCGCCCGAACTTCCAACAGCAGTTGCAGGACGTGATTTTCCTTCCTGGCCACAGGTGGAACGTGAGGGCACTTCTTCAGGAATTCGATAGAGTGTCCTCTTGCCAGGGTATCCAGCACCCAACGGTCGGTGGAGATGGACTTCCACACGCCGACGAAATTCGTCAGCCGGCCTCCCACCAGGGTGCGTCGGTGGGGGCCCGAGGCCACGGCCGGTTCAGTCCTGCTTGGAGGTGGTGGCCTTGCCGCCCTGGCCACCTTGCCGACGGCGGCGAGGCGCTCCCTGCTTGCCGCGACCCCTGTAGGCCTCCTGAGACGGAGCGTGCCGCCTGGCGGTAGGACGACGAGCCACCGCTGGATCCCTTGGAGGCCCCCTGTCTGCCTCCGGCGCTCCGAAAGGGCTGTCGTTGCTGAAGGGCTCCTAGGGCACGAGCCGTCTCCGTGTCCGTCTTTATGGCTTGGAGGGATTCGTCCACCGCCTTCCCGAACAAGTTGCTGCCGTCGAACGGCATGTCCAACACCCTGGTCTGGACGTCCTGACGGAAGTCGGTCGCCTGGAGCCAACCCCGTCGTCGTAGGCAAACTCTGTTGCCCAGCTGGCGGAACCCGGTATCGGCAATATCGGTTGCCACCGTTATGGCGTGGTCTGACGCCACCTCGCCTTCTTGAAGTATTTCCAGGGCCTCGGACCTCTTGTCGTCCGGTAGGAAGTCCAATATGGGGGCCAGCTTAAACCAGAGCTCCCTGTCGTAACGGGCCACGATCGCCAGGGCGTTGGCCGCTTTGATCGTCGTCGCCGCCGACGAAATGACCCGTCGCCCCATGGCGTCCAACTTCCTACCCTCGCCGTCCGGAGGGGAATTCGACGTTGAGGCTCCTGACCCCGCCGTTTTCTTCTTCGCCGCCGCCGAGACGACCGAGTCTGGTGTTGGCTGGGCCCTGAGACACAGGGGAGCGGTCTCGGGGACCCGGTACTTCTTCTCGTACAGGTCCCGTTTGGCTGGTGTCGTGGAGGGGTTCTTGAGTACCGACAGGCCCTTCTCCCAGATGTCATCGATTAGAGGCACCGCGATGACAGTCTTCCTCTTGGCCTCCCGGCGCTGATAGAGGAAACCTTCCTTTTTCTGCTCCTCCGGGCAGAGCTGGAAGAATTCGGACGCCCTGGCGATCATGGCGTGGAATGAGCCAATCTCGTCGGGCGGAGAGGCCCTTGCGACGGGAGACGGCAGACCCGTTCCCTCGTCGTCGCCTTCAGAACCCGTCGTCGAGCCCACCGCACCGTCATCTCCCGACTCGTGGGAGGATGAGGAGGGAACCGTAGGTCTTACGGGGTTGAGCGGAGGAGAGGGTTGGGTCCTCCGTCGTTTGTTATGAGGACTTCCCGACGGGCCAGGTTGCGGGTCCTCCGGACTGGGCCGTGGTAATCTCGTCCTCATCTCAGAGCATAAGGACTGGATCGCGGACAAAATGGCTGCCGAGCTATCCTAAGGCCTAGGTTCCGGCTGCGCCGGAAGGGAAGGCCGCTCTTCCTTGCCCTCGTCGTCTTCCTCGGTTATGTCCCGAGGATCTTCCTTACGGGATCAAACCTTCTCGAATTGGACTTTGAGATTCCTCGCGGCCTTGGTCATTTCCTCCTCCGAGGCTGACTCCGAGCTCCAGGAGGCTACCGTGCCCCCCCAAGCTTCTTCAATAATGGTGGCCATGACGATGGGCTGAAAAGAGGATTCCCTCCTTGGCGGCAGGGAAACTCTAGTCCCGGAGGCAGTCTCCGCTGGCGGGGTCTCTGCCGGCTTGGCCAGAGTCGCCGCGATCGCCTCGATAGAGGCCTTTGCCTGCCGGGTAGGGGCCTTCACCACCTTAGGTGCGTCCCGGGCCTTCTCCTTAGGGGAAGGGGCGACGCCTCGCTCCCCCTCTCCCGTGATCGGGCGGGGCTTCTCCCGAAGCTTACCCAGGGTCTCGAACTTCCTCTTCCCCGAACCGGAGCGCTGGCTCGTGGTTGACGGCGCCGGAGAAGGTGCGCCCTGCCTGGCGACCGAAGAGCCTGAACTTTCGGCGCTCCCGGAGCCAGCGGACTCGCGGTGCTTGGCCTGGTGTTGGGCCCCCGTTGCCGGGGCGCCCGCACAGGACTTAGAAGCCTGCTCGGACCCTTTCTTCTTCTTCTCACCCGTTGAGCCCTTCTCCAACAAGCTGGCGAGACGGGATCGACGGTCCCTCATGGTCCGCTCCGACAAGTTCTTGCAGAACTGGCAGTCCTTCTCTACATGAGTCTTGTCCCCATGAAGACAGTAGAGGCATCGCGAATGTTCGTCCTCCTTGAACACATTCTGCAACCCGCATCCAGGGCAGCTGCGAAACAGCTTGGGTCCGGTGACGAACTCGCGTCCTGGGCCATCTCGAAGTAGGCTGCAAATCTTCTGGAATCCTCCAAAAGGTTGACTCGACGAAATCTTCACCCTTGAGGGGCGTAGGAAAATCCCGCAACGGGTACCCGTTAACGGGAGTAGAAACGGTGGAGCTTGAGGCTCAATTAACCGAAAAATGTGAAAATTCGCCTGAAAAAGCGCGAAAACGCAGCAAAAGCTCGAGAGCTAAGCACGAGGACTCCCAAAACTTGAATGTGCGGTAAAAATCTGAAGATGGCTGCCAGAGGCGGGGCTTGGGTAGAGGGCAGTCATTGGCTGTGGTCAGAATGACGCAGAGATCAGTGATTGGTTACTGCTACGAAAGACAGATCAGAAACGAAACTGATACTGATTTTTCTTTACCGAGGATTCCCAGCCTGACGACGGGGAATATTCATGAGCATGTGAATCCATGCCAGACCCCATGCTGGAGAACAGTACCACGGCAGCAAACGATTCTCCCCGCCTTGCCTATCGACGCAGGAGAGCTCCGGGTACCTCTGACACACAATGCAGGATTCTTTAGCTTTGATTCCAGGTCTTACGTTTTCTATTCTCAAAGGCTCTTGAAAGTTACGGTCTTTCGGTGAAAAGATCAAGGGCACTTCCCTCCTTGCAATCCTCTTCGGTCTTGCCGTCTGTCTTCTCTCGTTCAGCTGCCATCTTGAAACTGCTCTTTCCTTGTGTGCTTTGCCTCGCTCAGAGGGTGCTCTCGTGCTCCGCCTTTTATCCGTGTGGGAAAGCTTAATGGAAGTCAGGTGTGTGTGATGGTCAATAAGTGCCTGACCCTGCCTGACCATTGTATTGGCACATCAGGTATACAGCTCGGGTGTTAGTCCGTTGTCTCTCACAGTGAGCTGTCGGTGAAAAAGTGGCTGCGTTGGAAAAGGGGGCGAGGGATTTTAGTTCCTAAGTATCCTACCTGTTAGGATGGGGCATAGGTGTTACAGGGAAGCGGTTACCGCGTCTCGCTATCCGGTGTCCCACTTCCATCCCCCAAAGACCGCTCATCCAGGTGATCCTCCCGCACTGGTCCACCCCCAGGAACAGGATCCAAAAGCGATGGATGTGGCCGGGCCACCTGGATGACAGATCCGCAGGGACTAGCTGGTGAGACACCTTCAGGTTTCTTACAGGGAGCCACAGAGGCTTTGGGATGTTCGAGTAAGGTCAGGAGTTGTGGAGCTGGGCCAAAAGTCCAGAAGAAGAATGGAAGGTGGGGCAGAGTGCTCAGGAATCTGTGAAGACGTTGGATAGGAGCATAGGTGAGGTATTGGGCGTGAGTGAGAGCGAGTGAGAAAGTGAGACCTAGTGGAAAGAGAGCAGCTGTGAGTGTATGTAAAAGTGAGTGTAGGAAGGTGGATATTTGTAGACCTCAACAGCTTGGCTCGCAGGATGCATCATGGCACTAAGTTCTTATCACATCTACCCCAAGCACTTCACTGGCAATTATTTGGTGTATAACATTGTTTTCAATTAAAGTCTATACATATGATGGAGAAGTAGGGGTTAAGGATCGGTGAGAGAAGGGAAAGAGTGAGAGTAAGAGAGAGTAGAGAGGGGGAGAGTGTGAGAGAGGGGTGACAGGTAGAGGGGCAGTGTTGAGTGAGTGGCAGATAGGAGAGTGGCAAGAGTTGTAGAGGGAAGGGTTGGATGACAGAAAGAGTAATAGAAGGAGGCAGGAAGTGGTAGAGTGAGGAGGGAGAGGAGTGCGATAAGATTGGAGGGACGGAGGGGAGAGAAAATGGAGAAGGGGAAGAGATAGGAGATAGGGTGAAAAGGTAGGAGGGTGTGAGTCGAAAGTGGGAGAGTACGGACCTTTAGTATTTACTCTGTCCTGGTAAACAGGGAAGCCTGGGTTGGGATGAAGGGAGCCCACGGGCGACAGATGGACCAACTAGAACAACCCCTTAGTTAAATTATACTGCACTCTCAAACCCTGCATGACAAAGATATAACAAGCGTGTTCATAAAATCCCTTCAACCAACAGATTTTTGAATTTCTTACAGCCATCTGTGACACACTCGTGGCCATTTGTGTAGTTTTGCATTACACTCCACACAGATACAATAGTTGACTCAAAGCACATATGTGCCCTGATCCCTGTGCCCTGATCCCTCCCCTGCTCATGGTGAGGTTCACAATTTGACCCGATTTCTTCCTAATTGAATTCCCCTCCAACTATCTCTCCTTCTCCCATTTCCCACTCTTTCGCTCAAGCCCCTTCTAACCCAACTACCTGTCTTTGAATACATTGCTTCAGGTCGCTATTACACGCTAAACTGGAGAAACAGCCTAACCTACTTAATATAGCCTTTGCATACTCCCTTTTTTCAGCCAGTTAGTTTGTCCACATTCCAGACCACCTTCCTTCCCTATGGGGTTTTAAAATGGCTATGGGATGGGTTGCGGGGTGTTAGCCACTACATAAGTAACCTAACATGCATATGTACATATGTATGTAGGTAAGTACATAAACGTGCCTATTATTTTCTTGATGTTTATTTCGTAGAGTTTTGTTTTGAGTCATTTTCCATCAAGTTTATTTTTCCTGTGGCGCAATATATTCTTTATTTCAGGGAATGTTTTCTTCAAGCTCATTTCCTTAAGTGTTCATTCTCTTGAGTGCTAAAGCATTTGAGCATCACAACACAATTCCGGTGTCCGTTTTAAATCTTTTATAAATAATCGTAATCTTGTAGTTTCTTTAATGGGATGTGAAAAAAGTATCTTTCCAAACCACAATCTTTTAACAATCTACAAGGCAATTCATTTTTTGAACGGTGGAGAGGCCCCAGGCATGCACCATTCCTCATTCGTCTTAACATGCGCGACCCTATATTGTTTATAATAAAGGCTTTTAAATCCGCGCAATCCTTTTGAAATGTGTTTCTAAAATAATGTATGAGTTCTTTAAGAGTTTGTGTGGCAGCATGTTACGGTTTAAAACTTGAAATTCGTTATATATATATACATATGGAGTCCCTTTCTAAATATGAAATGCTCGTTGAAAATGCTTTTGAGGGTGTTCCTGTCTTTATAAAAGAATTAAGCAGAGTGAAAAACTCACAATAAAACGAAGGAAAAGAGGACTTGTTGAAAAGCACACTATTAAACAAAGACTTGAGAAAATGACTGTTTGGTATAATCTCACGGCTGTATATACAATCTCCTCCACGTTGGATGTCATGAAATTCAGTTATTAAACAGCAGCGATGCCGGCCCATAGTTAAGGTAAAAACAAGTGACATTGACTTCACTGAAAATTCTATTGTTAATAACTTTGGAGTTGCTAAAAGGATTTCGCGTCCATTTTCTAAGAACAATGCTTGGTGTGGGCTCCTCTAAGCTACACATTTGTGGGAAAATGTGCTAAACGCTTCAAGTTTTTAAGAATATTTCAAACAAACTGTTTTCAGCCTACTCCCGTTTATTTTCCCACAGAGAAAAAATGTGCTTCTGTTGAACACCCACAGCGCGAAAACCACTGGACGCATTTGTACCAAATAAGAAACAACTTGGCCATGAAGCCTGCAGATGTGTCTCTTTTTTGGTTTGAAGTAAAACAGTGCAATGTTTTTTTTTTTTTAAACAATGATCTGAAAACAAATCCAATCTCAAGAACATCTCTGCGCTATACAAAAGTGAGATAATTCGCACCAAAAAAGAGGCCTATAACGTTAGGATAGATCAGGCAGGCTCCTCAACCAAAGAACTATTTAAAATACTAAAGGAGCTAGAAAACCCCAATCCACTTCCAGACACCTGCTCAAAAGATAAACCTTGGTGCACCAGCATCCAGAACACCCTCAACAACACAGTCACAGGACTTCAAACCAAAATTGAGGACAAACGTCAACAACTCTTCAGCAACAAGACCACTAACCCAATCATTAGCTCACCAACTCCTATCAAAGATAATATAGGCTTCACCTTTAAGAAAGTAACTATCTTAGAAGTCCAAAAAATCATCACCTCCTTAAAACCATCTAACTGTAAAGGGGACAGCTGTCCTGCCCAGATAATAAAAGACGCAGCCAGAGCCCTCTCCCCTTTTATTACCAAGCTAATTAACCTTTCATTCACTAACAACTCTGTCCCCAGAAACCTAAAACAATCCTGGGTTCTCCCTCTCTTCAAAAAACAATCACTAGCCCCAAGCATACCAACCAATTACATACCCATCACCACTATCCCTTTCCTGTTAAAAATCCTGGACAGAGTCGCCTACATCCAGATTCAGGAGTACCTAGAATCTAATCAACTGCTAGGTATACGTCAATCTGGCTTTAGACCTCAACACAGAACAGAAACCGCTCTGGTTGACCTCAAAAGCCAGATTGATGAAAGCAAAGACAAAGGTAATGCTGCAATCCTACTTCTCTTAGACCTCTCAGCGGCCTTCGATTTAGTCGACCACGAAATCCTCTGCAGCCACCTATCTATCGCAGCCCACTTCTCCTCCTCCGCCTCCTCATGGATACAATCCTTCCTGGCGAATAGAACCATGCGAGTTTTCTCCACAACAGCTGCAGCGGACCCTAACCCCATCACGTGTGTGTCCCGCAAGGCTCCTGTGTCTCCCCCACCTTGTAGAATATATTTACAAAGCCGCTATTCGACATACTGGACCGTCTGGGTGTCACCTACACTAACTATGCAGATGACACCCAGATCCTCCTCACCATATCGGGCAACTACAATGCGGACGTCACCCGGATCAACAAAATCTTCTCCATCATTCAGGCATGGGTGGCCACCCACGGCCTTTGCCTGAATGATGAGAAGACAGAGCTTCTTCTGGTCGGCTCTCCCAATAACCTGTCAAAACTCAGTCCTTGCTACAGTAACATTATCATAGATGGCAATACCATCCCCATTGTTAAGAGTGTGAAAACCCCAGGCTTCCACCTTGATGCCAACACCAACCTCTCCAAACAAATCAACGCGACCGCCTCAGCCACTGCCTATACGGGTAAGCTAATTAGGGCTAGCAGACCCTTCCTATCCTCCAACAGCTGCCTCACTCTTGCCAGAGCCCTCATCCAGTCCAAACTGGACTACTGCAATAGCCTGTACCTAGGAGCCAACCAATCCATAATCAACAAACTCCATGTTGTTCAAAATAATGCGCTACGCGCAGCACTCAACATCCCAAGGCGAGAGCACATTTCCACAACCAGGAAAGCGTGTAAATGGCTTTCCATACAGCAAAAAAATTAACCTCAAAACCATCTGCCTCACTTACAAGTCCTTATACCACCTGGCCCCACCGTACCTCACCAATAAATTCACTTTAAAAACCACCACCAGAACCACCAGATGATCCAACTCCTTATGCCTGTCAGTGCCTAGATTTGCCCTAAAAAGAGCAGGAGGCGCTAGTTTCACAGTTCTTGCCTCCCAACTTTGGAACACCCTACCACTCAACATTAAAACTATTGAGTCCTTCCCGATCTTTAGGAAACATGTTATTGGCTGGTTACTGAACAAAGAATAGCATTTACCCTCACTTTCTAAAATCTTCCACTCCCTAGGCCGCCACCATGTCTATATTATATGTAAATTGTTGCACCATGTAATTTATGTAAATTGCTGTACTATGTAAATGTATATCACATGCCTGTAACTGCTTCCTTAAGCGCCCTTCTACCTACGGGTCCGGAGCGCTATACAAATAAATAAAACAAACAAACAAACAAACAAAAGGAGAAGACACTGGGCCCCAAAGCTTTTATATATCGCCCAGGGTGTATTGCGGTACTAAAGCTTTTCAGATATTAAGGTCACACATTTTTGCCCTCGATGGGAGCAACTTCGCTGATAATCCCAAGGGAAGGAAAACCGAAAATGTAATGTGTTCAAAATTATATTTGGAGGAGGGCAAGGTAGAGGTGGGAAGGTGGAAAGAGGACCAGATTTGAAGTGTGAGTTAGTGGTGGGTTGGCGAGCTTGTTTGCGTCAGACCATTTTCGTTTTACCAGCGGAATCCCGTTGGATTCCTGCAGAAATGTCACCAGACGTGCTCGAAATAAAATGTGTGACACGTACATCCAAGTGAAAGGAGGTAATAAGAGAGGGTTAGGAAGGATTTACACAAGCCGGTGGACCTAGAAAAAAGGAGTAGGCACATGGAAAGTTTCAGAGGGGATGGGGAAGACTTTTAAATTGTCAAGCGTTTTCCCATTCCCACAGTAAACCACAATCTTGTTTTTCATAGTTGCGAGCTGTCTTTGCAATAAAATTGCAGTAATTTCATGGTAAATTGACACGAGAACAAAGAGAGGCTCCCAAATATCTTTTTGGGAAACCTATGCTAAAACACGAGGTGGGTCATTTTGAAAAAAACACTATTTGCATGCAGGGGACCACAAACATTAGTACTTATGTGCTGCTGCGTCCCGTACTTGAAATTGTAAACATTTCCAAAACAGAGTTTAAAAGTGAAAAATAAAACAGGGCGGCGGTCAAAACAGGTTCAGAAGGGAGAGAGTCCATTGCCGGTGGAATATAATAATTTAGTTGTGAGGGAGATCTGTACATCAGATGTAGGCCCAGCCACCTGGCCATGCCCATGGTCTTTTGGCCTGTTTTGTGCAACAGGGACACTGGACATGGGCAAAGGTCATGGCCAGTGGCCAAGAGTCTATCTCCCTAATTTTTGCACGGCAGGGGTCACTGGCCAGGGTCTGTGGGATCTGGTTAGTTACTAGGAGGTAGGATATAAACCACTCCCATTGGCCTCAGTCTTTTTAGTTCTGGCTGTTAAATGACACTAAAGCACACCCTATAAGCCGAAACTATTACATTAGGGTGCAGCTAAAAAAGAGAGATGGAATGTGAGGAGGGACAAAAAGCTTGTAGGTATTGTTTGGTTATTTACCCCCTTCTCCCCATAGACTGCCCGTGGCCATGCCAATCCATATGGCCATTCCAACCCACATCCTGCCCCTCTCCGCCCAAAACAAATCATCCTGGGATGTCTATGGGCTAGCCATCAAGAAGTAACATCAAACATTCTGAGGGAAGTGTTATTTTAAAGCAGTCTTCTGTGGGTTAATGACTCAAATGGAGTTGTGCATGTGTTAATGATGGAATAAAAAAATTCTTAACCAATTGTTCCTTCTGCGAATTGATTTATAAGCTGTATGCATGTCCTTCAATGAAGTACTGTTAAAAACAAGCATTGCCAAAGCCAGCAGTTTTGGCTTGTGTATAGGCAAAACAATTGCATTTGCCAGGCTTTGCTATTATCATCATGCCCAGGACCTCAAGCCATTTTGCTGCACCAACCATTAATGGGCAGTTAATACTATTACAGCAGTGACAGGCAAATGCCTATCCCATTTCTACAGAAAAGTCCAAACTGTCGGCATTACCAATACATGTTTAGTGATTTGTGCAACCTGGTCAGTGGTCCCGGCAGAAGATATAGCAAAATAAAACGCTTGAAATTCTGTGATTTTTTTCTAGTAAGGATAGCACTGAACCCGGTCAGGGTTCATAAAATAAAAAAACTCCTGGGATCCCAGGACGGAGGGTGATTTCCCCAGACTGTCCTGGGAAAACCGGGACGTCTGGTCAGCCTAGTTGGACGGGACTCTGAGTTAACATGGTCATCACTTCCCACGCCAGCCGAATGTTATGGGTTTTGTGTCACTAAATGAGGTAATCTTAATTTTGCCCTACATACACTTCAAAGTCTACAGTACACATCGGCTTGCCTGAAGGTGATTTCATTGGTTTCAACACCCCTCAGAGCCAGGGGTGTTGCTAGGTCTAAAAAGGATCAGGGGCTAAGCTAATGTCGGGACTGGCGGGACTCTGGGCTACGTAGCATTTTGTTTGTAGCCCCTGAGCTTCTATCCGGGGCTACAACCAAGAGACCCGGGGCTATAGCCCCCTCAGCCCCCCCCCCCCCCCAACAACGCCTCTGCTCAGAGCTATCACGTAGATCAAAGTTAGGCGGATGTAGCCCTCCTGACCCAGTCCTGTATTTTTTTCAGTTTAAGTCCTAAAATCTAATGGAAGAAACGCGACTGACTGGGCTGCACCCAGCTGGCAGGGGTGTAGTTGAGAGCGTGTGCGCAGTGCAGCCAGGATTACGGATGGTATTGTGCGAGGAAGGCCTTGCCCGCCCCTCCTCTCCTCATCCCTTCCAGTCCTTTCATCTCGGTGCATAATGCAGGTACAGTATTTAGAAACCTGTCCTTCACGTATCTGACAGAGGATGTTCTTTCGGTGGCTGGGGCCGGGGGCGCGGGGGCTGGGAGGGTATAGTAAGACATCACCAGCACCCCTCCAGGGCGCGGGCTTTCTCTCAGGAGCACCTGAGTCTCAGAGACGGCGCACACGCACACGTGAACAGGAAAGATGCCGGTCGAACAGGAAAGCTGATCCCTCAAAGTGCCCCATTCATCCTGCTGTAACCTGGCCCCGTCTGTTCAGTCATCGGGGAATGGGAGCGGAAAGCGGCCTGCCCTCCCCTTCACCTGGGCAGCAATATCACACAGAGGGGTGCCTGCTCCTGGAAATGCAAACAATGCGTCACGATAGCTCGCCGAGAACACCGGCACTCGGCGACAAACTCAACTACCGCCGGGGGACGCGGTGCGCTCGAGTGACGTGCCATGGAGCTCATATCCGTGTGCGACTAAAGCATGAGGACATTGGGGAAAGCATACGCCAGCGCACCTACATTCAATTCCTTCGAAAGTCGCAATTCGTGGCAAGCTGTTCGTGTTAGGTGGCGCAATTTTGCAAAGACTATGTGGAAAAGAGGGCTTCTAAAATAACAACGGCCTGGAAAAGAGGGTTAAAACTAGCAACAGCGCCACGCATGTTTTTATCAAACGGACCGCTGTTAGACCAGCCCTTCAGTCACCGCTCTACAGGCTAGTCCGAGCGTGACCTATAGCTTTCAAGGATTAACTGTAATAAGAACCAGCATTCGCAATGGCAACAGTTTTGGCTTTGTGTAGGCATGGGCTAGGAATCTTCCAGGAACTGCCGTAATGGTACCAACTGGATATTAATGGTAGCAGCTACAACATTGTACGAGTACATAGGCATATAACAGCACTGCCTGACAAGTGCCAATCTAATAACTTTACACAAGCCAAAACGGTTAGCTTTGACAATGCTTGTTTTAACAGAACTTCAGTGAAGGACACACAGTCTGCTTTTTAAATCAAGTGGCTTTAAGGCACACGTTGAGACATTTTTATCACACCAATAGCACATTTAGAACTAAGCTATTAACTCCTACACAACTGCTCTGAAATAACACTGGCAGGACTGAAAGAACAAAGTTTGATCTTACTGCTTGATAAAGGTAGCTCAAAAAATCCCGGGTGATGCATTTTGGGAAGGGAGGGGCATGAAGTTAGTATTAATTGCAATAGAGATTAGCATGAGCCTAGGCAATGAATGGGTGGATAAATAACCAAACAACACCTACAAGCTTTGCGTTCCTCCTCATATCCCATCTTCCTCGTACCTGTACTTCAATGCATTAATTTCAGCTTTTAGGTAAAGCGCCACTTAAAAACCAAAACTAAAAGGGGATTATTGCATTTCTACACCCACACAGCGTCCAGTACACAAACTTTATATAAGAGAATGTTTTACCTACAAACAATGAACTATGCATGTGGGATCTAAAACACACGACTGGGGAATCTCCCAGCCAAAAAGATTTATTTGTAAGATGATGCAAAGGTATTTAATATAGAATATCTATAGCAAGCCAACTGCAATATGTTGCTAAATGGCTCTCAGGTGAGGTGACCTCTGAATCCAGGTTGTTTGGACAAGATTGTGCCCCATTTTCTTTAAAAGAGATTATGTGGCTGCCCAAGGCAGAAATGGAAGGGCGTCCAAAAATGATGGTACTTGGATGGAAGATGTGGCGCGGGGCATGCAAGATGATGGAGAACCCATCCCCGTGTTCCCCGCAAATACCACTAGTTGCACTGGCGGGGGGAGAAAAGCAACTAAGGATGATAATCAGAAAACACTGGGAACCGGTAGAGATAGCAACAATGGGTGATATTTGGCAAGACGGATTATCATAGATTTTGTGGTGTTGGGGTAGGAAATCGGGTTACATACAGGCCAGTATATCACGTACCACAGAATGGTGCAGAGAATTAAGAGAACATGGCTTGAAGTGGTACTGGAGGAAGAACCAGATGCTACCATAGATATAATATATGACATAGCAGAGGGGGGACATGAGATATCTAGAATATATGAGATGATGATGTCTAAAGTAGGAAAGGAGGTAGTACAATTGAGACAAGACTGGGAAGCGGAAGTGGGAGCCCCGATGGATGATGGGATGTGGGAACGAGCCCAAGGGTATCATAAGAAGGCGTCGAGGAATGCAAGACTGTATATTACGCATAGGGCGTATATGACACCCCAGAGAATATCTAGGTTTAAAAATGCAGGACGGCAAGCATGCCCTAAATGTGATGAGAGAGAATGCGGGTATGGTGCATATGTTTTGGTCATGCCCAGTTATTGAGCGCTTCTGGAGCGAAGTGGCACACAAACTAGCAGAAAGAGGGGTTAAGATTGTGGTTGATACAGTGTGGGCCTGCTTGTTGGTGGGGCTCCCTAGACCATGGAAAACTAAAGCATGTGAGCAAACGAAAGGACCTGGCATATGCGCTTGCAAAGAGGAGAATTGCTATGGGGTGGAAGACATGCCACAGACCACGATTAGAGGTGAGGTGGAAAGTTTTGCAGAAATGGGCGGAGGCAGAAACCATGGTATGGCAAGAAGCGAGCAGTGCTGGGGGGGAGGAGACAGAGAACCTGATGGCCTGGAAATTATTAATAGCAGAGTTATTTGGGTCAATACAAGACCCAACGGAACCCATGGCAAGGGATACCCTAACACAAGATGCAGGAACAGAACGTGAGAAGTAATAGGCTCGAAACAGGGGGTGGGATAAGGAAAGCCGTGAACACAATTAAGCGATGTATAATCGAAATGTTATCATATGCACTGCAAGTTTGGTTTGTATTGTTTGAATAAACGAATAAAAATGTTTACAAAAAAGAAAATATAGAATATCTAAGCAATTAATATTTCCCTCGGCAAAGATGTCCACATCCTCTTCCTCCCAATCAACTGGCAATACCTTCAACATATGGGGTACAGGAGTTGCTGACGACCATTTAGAGCCCACCCTTTTGGAAGGGTTGTGATGAACTTTGTGTGGCAAGCTTATTCCCAAAGTAGATTGTGTTTGCTGTACTATCATACGAACAGATTACATAGGATAAAGGTGCAGCTACACTCTCTGTTCTTTAGGAGTAGGTGTAGGCATCTCACTTTAGCCTTGTGAGGGTATAACAGCCTCATCGAGACACTGCACAGTCACCACCGTGTACGTTTCTGATGGTGAAACGCAACTGACCTTTAGGTCTCCAAATGAGCTGCACTCTTGGTAATCCAGTGATCTTAACCAGTGCAGGGGGATCCACATTTGATGTGGGATTCTTACAACTTTGAGTGATGAGCGGCCCAAAGCTGGACTGGTAGCTCAGCAGCTTAAGTGTCTGTTGCTGAGATTTTGTGGGTTCAGAACTGCCTGTAAAATCCGAAGGCTTTTTTCCCTAATTTCATCTGAAAAAATGTTCGGTAGAATGCACCCCTTTGACTGATTAGGTTATAAAAAAAATGAGAGCAGGGAGGGAAAACCCTCACCAAACCTTGCTGGGAGGGGTTGGGCACCCTTGCTCTGCTCAGTCGTTGCTCATATTCAGGACGAAGATAGTGGTGGCACTTCACCTAAAATGTGTCTTTTACACAAGTATAGAACCTTTGATATTCTGCCCCATGCAGATCAGTGCTCCCCAGCTCACATTCAGGGCATTTAGCCAATCACTCCAGTTAAGGCATCTATACTAGGCCCACCTAAAAGTCCGATTACTCATCTGTACTAGGATATCAACTAACTGGCGGGTCATGATACCAGACGGCTGGATAGTTACACTTTTCTTCGAAGTAGGCTGCACCACATTTGAAATGCTAGTAGGGTTACAGACTATGGTTAAGCCACCCTGCTAGAGGCCGGGCACCAATTATTATGTGTTATTTGGCTGGGATACCACTACCTCTTAGCCCTGCTGGCATACCCGCCCCATCAACATCGAGGCCCTAATAACAGACCTAAAGGCTGGGTCAAGCCTAAACAATCCGACCCTGCTTCTGGAAACACACCAAGACGTACTCCAGTACACCTTTACCCACACACGTGTTGTGCTTGATAACAAAGTGAACAGGAGTGGGCTCCACTGACAACTAAGAGGAAAATGACCTCATCATCAACTATTCATGGCCCTGGAAGCCATGTAGCCCAGTCACTTAAGAATTAAGAACAGAACACAATATATATATTCAAAACCAGGGCACTTAAGGAGCACCCCATTGTGTTTTTGCAGACTGCTACAACTGCATGAAGCCAGAAAAACAAACGATAGACCTACTATTTTATTCCCACTCAAAAAACAAACTGCTGCATCTTGTCAACACGAGGTTTAGTAGCATGTCTAAAGATAGCATCAGTTGGGTCCCCGGGCACTATGAGAGAGATGAGGTCTCGCACTCAAGAACCTGTTCTATTAGGTTACGTGAAAAAAGGGCCCGTAACGGTCCAAGCCGAAACCGCAAGCCTGGTCTGGTTCACCACCGACTTCAGACTCACTACACACTATTCTACCAGCCGTCACTCCGAGAAAGGCATGGGAGAAGGAACGCTCAGAACACAAAACAGCCAAGGCTGTTGGAGACACTGCAGCCTGTCAGCCAGGAGCCTCAGACACTCACCTAGTAACCAAAGAGCAATGAACACGAACCAGGATTATTGGGACCCTGCAAGCCCACCCTTTCACTCCAGGATGAAGCATTTCAAGGCAGCCATTACCCTTCAGAAACGGAAGAATCAAGGCCAGCAGAAATGCAGACCGTGGTCCTGAAAAGCTAACCATTTGGTTGCATCACTGCATGCTCAGCAAGAAAGAATGCACCTTATATACAAAAAACACACGAAAGCAGAAACGATTGCATAGTTGATCATAACAGAAACATGGTTCACAGACGACTTCACCTCAACCCTAGAGACCACAGTGCTCGTTAACTCAGTAGGATAGCTCAGGTGCAACACACCCGCCTTGGGAACAAGACCATGCTCTACAAAATGGGTTCAATCCAAGGGGTCCTTAAAAGCTGGAGGAGTCCAGCATTAAGAAAATACAAATGACCAATAATAACTCAAAATATGTTGTCAAAATCTGACAGTGCAAAATGGGTGCAGGAATAGCCATAATCTACCCCAGACGCCTTCAGGGACCCATTTTAGAAAGTAAAAGATACAATTCCCCAGAGCACCCAGCCTTAAAAGTACATC
Organism: Ambystoma mexicanum; assembly: GCF_040938575.1. Lineage (NCBI taxonomy): Eukaryota > Metazoa > Chordata > Amphibia > Caudata > Ambystomatidae > Ambystoma > Ambystoma mexicanum. The sequence continues at coordinate 644,674,577 of NC_090937.1, forward strand.
TATCATCAACAGGTGTGTACTGGGGATTATCGCCAGCGAGCCCTCTGGCTGCATCCCCACCTTTATCATAGGGCCTTATGGCAGCACTGGCGAGCGCGGTAGAGAATGTCCTCAAGATGGGAGAAGATCAATACCACAATCGCCGCTATAGATGATGGACTGACCGATGACTTACTGGTAAAACGGAAAACTTGGAGGTTCACCAAATATATACAATGCCCAACTCACGTTCAACATCACACGCTAGATGTTTCATTCAGCCATCACTGCACAACACACAATACAAAAATAGTACTCACATTCAGGTCAGACCACACCTTAATATATGCCAAAGTCCAGACAGTGACTGCAGGCCACCTGTGTAAATCCACACCAGTGCTACCTTTGCTTATTTTCAGTCGTGAAAGAAAACTTGTCCCAGAAACTTTGCTAAGAGGCTTGCCTTCAGTTCTGAGAACCTCACACATGCCAGTAGCGCTGATGCACTGTTCCTGAACCACAACGCGGTCATAGACAACTGAACAACCTGGCTCCGTCCCTATTGAAATATTTTAAAAAATAAAGTAAAGGCAAACATAATTTGTTTGACTGTCTATAAGCTTTCATAGAAAGGAAGGGTCGAACATTGAAGAGGTCCTAGACCAAATCTGTAAGCCTAATCGACAAAATGAAAGGAAGCCATATGCCAGGAATTATCGAACATGCAATCAGTAAACTTCAAGAATTGTTCTCCATTAGAGTGAGCTGACAAACCTCATCCAGTCAGTGACAGCTATAGAACCCACCCAAGACCTTGCAAAAGATTCAGCCAAGCTACTTCATCATGCAAGTGGCTTCCATTAAAGACTTGATTCCTGCACAAAAATGCAGAAAGAACTCAATACTACAAATCCTGGAATCTGAACCTTCTTTAACACCTTCCAACCGGTTTACCTGGAAGACCCCCTGAAAGTTGTTAGTTTAAAAAAAATCAAACTATCAAAAGCTCACAACTTTCTGTGTTCACGCCACCTCACCAAGGTTTTAATCAAGAGACTAACTAGGCGAATCCCTTGAATCTTAATGCACCATCTCCCTCTCCAAAGGGATCCTACCATCACCCCAGAAGCAGGAATCACATCCCTCGTAAAATAATAGAGTAGTGATCCTTTGGTGTTGGCAAACTACAGACCATTATCCACACTCAGATTAGAGGACAAGGTAATAGAAAAGCTTGCAACAAAATATCTTCTGCAACAGACAATCAGGTTTCAGACCAGGAGAAAGCACTGAAACAACCCTGAAGAATCTGCTAATGCCAGATGGTAGTCAGCCATTAACTGTCATCCACTTAGACCTCTCAGCAGTATATGATACGGTGGTCCATGGCATTTATTTATTTATTTGTTAGGCGCCGAACGCCCGCAGGCATCGGGGCGCCGTGATATTCACACAAAAGAACAACCATCAAAGACAACAAAATGGGCCTGCAGCAAAAGAGGGGGAAGTCACTCAAAGAGTGATCTCCGCCCAACACCCCATTTGCCACTATCCTAATTAGGTTGGAATCCCACATGGGTCATTCCCTGAAATGGAGTGGGTCATTCCTAAAAAAAAGATCAGCTCGTGTTAAGATAGGTCCATACAAATCCAAACAATTAACCATGCTGTGTGGTGTACCCCAATGCTCATCATTATCCCCCTGCCTATTAATTGTCTACAGCCATTATTTACATGAGATAATTTGACCATTTTGAGATAGATTTCCACATGTACACAGACGCCAAACCAAGACTGACCAGAACACCGACCAACAACCAAAAAACGTTGCCATTTCCCTCACCACAATTTAAGCCTGATGTCCGAGAAGCCAACTCTATCCCAACCCAGGCAAAACTCAGATCTTGATCCATAGCCTCACTTATCTCCCACACCCCCAAGTGCGGTCCAAGGGATATGAACTGCGTATGGATCCTAGTGACTGTGGCCAAGATCCTGGGAGTAATAGTCAACCAATCCCTCTCCTTTGCCAAGCATAACTTGTTGCAGTTAGTAATTCCCACTTCACACTAATCTGCTGCAGAAAACATTTCGATCTCTGAACAGGAAGCAACAATTCCAAATGAGCCAAGCTCTAAAACACTGACATCTTAACGTCTTCAATAGCCTTCGCTTAAACACAAAATATAGCCGTACGCCTCATCCTGTGCCTGATAAAACGTGACCACATCTTAGGTGTACTGCCCATCCAACTGCGACTCGAACTTTACCCATTCTGCTTTACCGGACGAGCAGCCTAGAACATCATCTCAAAGTAATTAACGGACCAGTTCACCAAGCATTCCCTTGGGGAGGACGGGGACCTGAGGGCCAGCACTGCCAATGGAACCTTTAAACTAAACAGATTCAGGAACAGCAGGCTGGAAGTAGCAGGCTGTGAGCTGTGAAATGGCCTCCTGTCCAAAATGAGACTACAGCTAGACCACCAGAAGTTCACGAAAGCATTCAAACCAATCTTTAAAAAAAATGTTTTCCAGACTAATAGAGAGCTAATCCAGGCGCTCGTCTCCACTAATCATGACATGCACTTAATTAAATTAAGTTGTCTGCTAGAATGACCTGTAACCAAGTTCTGGAATTTGCTCCCCCCCCACAAGGGGGGGGAGCAGGTCTGGACAGACATCTATCTAAACATGAAGGCGGAGGTAAATAGCGTTGTCTCATCAGACTCCTACTTTCTTAAACTTTTCCACCATCTTCGCACGTTCATCTCCGGAAATAATTCAGAAACTCTGGCTAGAGCCTTTATTGCCTCAAAATTAGATTATGACTGCAGTCTCTTGGTGGGTATCCCCCAGACGGAGATCCATCGTCTTCAGGTAATCCAAAATGGGGCAGTAAGAATAGTGAAGGGCCTGAAAAAAAGAGATCATGTCTCTGAGGCCAGAAGGAGCCTTTACCGGTTGGAGAAAGAATTCGGTTCAGGCTCCTTCTGATCACTCAAAAATGTATTGTTGGTCCAATGCCATCATATCTGAAGGAAGCCATAATCGTGAAAGACAAGGGAAGGTCACTGAGATCAGACAACTCAAATATACTCATTGTTCCCCGGCACAAGACCAACAAGACAAGGCAAGGGTCTTTTGAAGGAGCGGCCCCCACTGCCTGGAATGCCCTCCCAACTTCAATAAGAACGTTGGTCTCAACAGAACTTTTTTTTAACAAAAGCTGAAAACATTGCTCTTTGCTTAGAGCCGTGCTAGTAGTAACAACGGACAGCTTATAGTTCTGCTGTATGTGTAGTTTTGTTCTGTGTCCGTTAGTCTGCGCCCATCAGCCTTCGGGTACCAGGTGCGCATTACAAATCATATAACATAACAGCATTTATTTTAAAAACATGTTTTTATTGATATTTTCAACCATGCTACATAAAAAAACAGGGCACCAATAAATATTCCCCATCCCCTCACCCCCCCCGAATACTCTGCCACCCCAGTTACCACACCTGATCGAGTTTACAGCTGATTCGCACGGATAGTAGCCCCTTGAGGAACGTCCAGTCCTCTACATTATGTCCAGGATCCTCAGATTTTGGGGGCACCATTGTTGCATATAGTCACTTCGAAGATGATCGAGGATCATTCCCCAATCTTGACAGAATGTGTACCTTATTCCCTGAACTCTGTATGTCACCCATTCCATAGCAAGTATCCTCCAAATTTTATGCAACCATTCAATATTCGTTGGGGGTGCTTTCTGCTTCAGTTTCCTCACAAGTACCAGCCAGGCCGCTATCACCAGGATCATGAAAGCTTTGAGCTGCACTTTCATAGGGAGTTGGAATTCCAGGTCTGACAGGCCGCATAACCAATCCTTCTGGGAGTAGGATGGCGGTCAGCTAATCATTTGTTGTATCTGGCCACTCACCTCCACCCAGAATGGTCTCAGCAAGGGACAGTCCCACCATTTGTGCCTCCAATCCATTTTCCCTGAGCAGTATAGTGCCATTCCAGCATGACTTTGTACCAGGCCTCTCCAATTTGTATAGATCTAGTGAGCTTGGGTATGTTGTCCCAGAGGTGTTCCCAGTATGCTCTCGGTACTTCTTCACCCAAGGACTTCTCCCAGCGTTACATGAAGGCCGGGTGTGGTCTACCTCCTCACCTAGCAGGATAGATTACAATTGAGATTCTTATTGCTTCTCCGCTGTGTGTGTGCTGTGATGAACTTCTCAAATCGTATGCGATCCCTATGTGCCTCCTTTTAACCTCTGGTTGTTTCAGCCAGTGCCTCAGCTGGTGCATTCCATCCTGCCTCGTTCCTTCACGTCGCGTTGCTCTTTACATTCCTCAAAAGCCATGACATCCCCTTCTAATATCATGTCACCCACTTTCTTGCATCCTATTGCCCATCATCTCTTGAAGGCTCCCCAAACCCTCCCAAGGGAAAATTGCAGATTCCCGTACATTGGGGTGAATGGGGAGGGGTGGGTGGTCAAATGCCCTTGCCTAAGTAGACGGTACCATATAGCGCATGTCACAGACACTACTCGACAGTCCCACATTCCAGGGCCTGGCCTGCCTCTTTAGCCATATGAGTCAGTTTTGGGAAGTGGCAGTCACTGCCCGCCCCATCTTTACCCATAGCTCCGTCCCGTCATTCGTGAGTCTTTCATGCATTACCCGTAGCTTGGCTGCTTCATAATATTTTAGGAAATTTGCGAGGCTCAGACCCCTCTTTCCGTCTAGGGGCCATCAAGAGCTCTAGAGCCAGCCTCGGCCACTTGTTCTGCCAGATGTATTGCAATATAACTTTGTTGAGTGCCTTAAAAAATGAACGCGGAACGACTACAGGAAGTGTCTGAAAGTGGTATAGTAGTAGTGAAAGCGTGATCATTTAAATTGTGGCAATCCTCCGAGCCAAGAAATATGCATGGGGGGTCCATGTTTAAAGATCAGATTTTATTTTAGCAAGCAGTGCCCAATAATTTGCCCCAAAGAAGTTCGAGATAGTGGGTGCCAGGGTTACCCCCAGATAGGTAACCGTATTCTTGGCCATTCTAAAAGGTGATATTGGTGAGAGATCCTCCATCTGAGAATCTTCGGTCCACAGCCTTAATAGTTCGGATAGTGACTGGTTGACTTTCAGCCCGGACACCTTCTCCATGGTGGAGAGTTCACGCACCGGGCGGCAATTGAGGTGCTTGGCTCTGTCAGGGTCATCAGCATATCGTCGGCAAAGGCCGCCAACTTGTGTTCCTCATCGCCAAACCTAATACCCTGTATTGACGGGTTGTTCCGGATAGATATTAAAAGTGGTTCTAGGTAAATTGCATATAAAAGCGGCAATAGGGGGTACCCCTGTTTCGTTACCCGGGTGATTCACACTGTATTTCATATTTGGGGGTTAAGTAGAAAGTTGAATCGATGGGTCTCTATAGTTGGCCTTCACCATACTCAAGAACTTCAGACCCATCCCCAAGCGTTCCATTGCCTCAAAAAGGAATAGCCGTATGACCCGGTCAAAGGCCTTCTCGGCATTGAGAGATATCAGTACCGCCGGTATCCGGCGGAGGCCCCCCTTCTCTATTAGGTTTGCCACTTTCCTGGTGTTGTCCCAGGTTTGCCACACTTTAATGAAGCCTGACTTTTCCGTTCCAATCATTGCAGGGAGGTGAGGGGTCGGTCTGGTCGTCAGAACGCCTGTGTAGATCTTGGCATCCAGGTTGAGGAGCGCAATAGGCCGATAGAACCCGCACAGCGGTGGATCCTTGTTGGGTTTGCCAAACAGTACCACTTTCGCCTCTGTCATTGATCGAGTCACCACCCCTTTTTGACCAAAGGAATAAAAGAGGTGCACCAGCCTGGGGATCAATTTACTGCGGCATAATAGAAGCATGATGGGAACACATCAGGACCCAGAGGTAGGTATTACTGACGCCACCTCCTCGCTGGTGATGTCCTCTTCAAGTTGGTCCCTATCGGAGGGTGCAATTGTATTCAGTGTGAGGTGGCTAAAGAATTCTGTCACCACCAAGTGATCTGGGGTGTCCGATGCATACAACGTTGTATACAATTCCACGAAGGAACTCATTAACCTTTCCGATTCTGTAGCTACGGACCCATCTGGCTGTTTTATTCCAGCTATTATGCGTTTAGCTTCGGTCTTCCGTACTTGCCTAGCCAGGAGCCTGCTGGCCTTATTATCACTAATATAATAGCGTTGCTAGTGCGTAATGAGGATTCTTCTGCTCTGCATGAATGCACCAGCTCTAACTGGCTCCTAAGCTCCTTTACCTTCTTGTATGTGGCTGTACAATTTTTACCTTGCCTTACTTAATTGGCCTTCAAGCTCTAGTTCCACCGTCAGTCTCTATTTCCGTTTTTTGGGCCTGGAGTGTTATGATCTCCCCTCTAATGGCCACTTTAAATGCTTCCCAGATCCCTTCCTGCGAGGCTTCCTGGTTGTCATTATATGCAAAGTATTCCTCTATTTTGTCTCCCAGCAGGTCTACTATTGCTTCATCTGATGTTAACTTCCCAGGGAAGTCTAGGCCCACAGACTCCTCCGTGGTCCCCATCTCTTTAGGGACACCGTCATCGCAGCATGATCGGAAATTGCAACAGTTCCCAGTTTTATCTCCTCCACCCACCATACCCCAGGACGGTTGAGGACACCCAAGTATAATCAGTTCTCGATAGGGTTTGGTATACATGAGAAAAACACAACTCCCTAAGGAGGTTCAATGGGGATCGTCCCCCCTGACTGCCTCCCCCACTCATATCTAAGTCTGGGTCCCATGGCAGATTGAAGTCACCTAAGAGAACCCAACCGCAAACCCCTCCAGATTCAGCAAAGACTTGTGTAGGAACCACTCTTGGCCAACATTAGGGGCATATATTGTTCCCAAGGTCACTGTTTTATGGCCTACCTGCGCCTAAGTGAATAAGAACCTCACCTGGCGGTCAGCCAAGATCTGCATTACCTTCGCATGTTGCGAGTCCCTAAGGCCTAACAACACCCCTGCTGTTTTCCCCTATGCATTCGCCTGATATAAGTGTGTAAATTGTTGGAAACGAGAAATTAGCTTTTTTACATGAGTTTCCTGGAGAAGGATTATGTTGGCCTGAATGCGTCTCACCTGCCCTTCTACTTTCTTGTGTTTCACCGGGGGGGGGGGGGGGGGGGGTTCAGCCCCCTGGCGTTATGGGACAGTATGGTGAGTGACATTACTCCTATATGCGTGTTCCTCCCATGATCAGCATCCTAGGTAAGGCGTAAAAGGAGTTAGTCATCTTCGAACATGTCGAACATGCGTGAGTGTCCTCCCTCGCTCTCTCTTGCCCACCCTCCCCTACCCCAATCCCCACGCAACTGTATGCCCAAAAATGTCCCCACTCAACTTTACCCTCCCACATCCCCCCCGACCCAACCCCGGTCTGGGTCAAGGTTCCCAAGAACCGCCCAGATGCTATCCTGGGGCATTGGACCAAATGTGAACTTGGGGTCCCCTCCTGTGGAGGCACAGTACACCCCCCCTAGTAGGTTCCAGATGGACCTCCGACTTCCCTACCTCCCGTAATGCCTATTCTGGCCCTCAACCTCCAGACAAGTGTCTTTTTCGCGGCATCTTCTTGTTACCAACACCTTACACTGGAACTGATGTTTGCGGATCACTTCTAGGAGCCTATTTATGGGTTTCCGTTCTTGACCAGATGTCCCGCTTCCCCAGTTCTACTTGGGGGTCCTTTTAATTTCAGATCTGTGCTGCCCCATTGTCCCTGACCTTTCGACCATTCCCAGGGTCTGGGACCTTTTGTAGTTGCTGCATTGGAGAATTGCACCATGTCGTCTCCTACATCTTCCCAATGCATAATCAGCAGGCCCTCTTCAAACATCGTCACTCGATGCTGCCTCCCCTCCCATGAGAACAGAACCACAGGAATGTCCATTTGTAGGGGATTTGTTTTGCAGTAAAGGGCTTTTGTTACTGGATGCATTGCCCTCCGTTTCTGCAACGTGGATGCTGCAGTCTTGAAATAATTGAATCTGAGTCCCGTTTACCTTAATATATGGCTGGGTTTGGGCTGCTCGCAGTATGTCTTCCTTCCTTGTGTACGAGAAGAGAGCCGCCAAGACGTCTCATTGTCTTAGCCCAAGACTCGGTCTGCTGGGTCCAACTCTGTGCACACGATCTATCTGCACCTTTTCAGTCTGTATGTCCATCATGAGACTTCCAAAGCATTGCTGGACCATGCTTTCAGGTCCTCAACCTGAACCGTCTCGCTAAGGCCCTTCACTCTGATGTTTGACCTTCAAGAACGATTTTCCAGATCCTCAGTCTGCAGTTCAAGATTGTGAGTGGTCCTGGCCAACTGTTCCAGGAGATCACTGTTCTGTCCAGCTTCTTCGGGTACCTCTGTCAGTCCGAGTTACGTTACATCCACTCTGGTGCCCAATTCTGTTATCTCTTGCCACACTTCCTGTAAGGAGCAATGCAGATCTGCTTTCATTCTCCCCAACTGATCCTGGAAGGAGGCCGCCATTCGTTCCTCTAGTCCCTTGGGTCATTCCAACAGTTCTTCTTTGTTGTGAGGTCTCTCCTCACTATCAGCACTCTTTGGGCGGGCCACCTGGTCTACAAGTAGGTTCTCTTCTTGGCGCTGGCTTTGGTGTTCTTCCCCTTGGCCCAAGGCATCTGAAAGACTCTCTGCTCTCTGTACACCTCTGAAACAGACCCGGCGGTCGTGGTTTGGTTCCCTGTTGCCAGTCCGATTGCAGAGGAAGGTGTTTCCTGCCCTATGTCTCCAATGGCGTGTTCTCTACTGGCAGCGGGTCAGCACAGAAGGTGTGTTGCAGTTGGGCTAATTCCTAATATCCTGTTGTGAGGATCCAAAAACTGCAAGGTTAGCCGGGGTAACGCCTCACCCCTATCCACTCCAACGTCTGCTGCAGAATGATATGCCTGGCTCCACCCCTCGATCCCCTTCCCTGGGGGGATTTCCTCTCATTGCTACCTCCCCTCTGGGTCCAGCCGAGCTGGCCTTGTTTCCGCCGGGGTATACATGCGCTCCACTATGGGTTTAGGCTAGGAGCTGAGAGCCCCAACAACAACGTGCACCCCTCACCATTGGTGAATCTGCTTGTGCAGTAACTCCCCCGTATCTGGAAGGAAGGCTATGATCCCATGCTCAGGGTGGCTGCTGGTGATGCCACGAGGGAGAGGAGCAGGGCAGCGGCAGAGGGCCACTTCACCGCTCCTCAGGCTTGTCTTCTGTCCTCGCTTTCCTGGCCCCGCTTCCCAGGGGGGAGGGTTCACCCTTAGTGAGCATTGGACCTTTGCCAAATCCCCCCTGTGTGCGAGTCAGGTCAGACTTCTCTGCTATCCGGGGGGTCCTCCTCCAGCCACGGATCGGGGCTCCCAGAGGCCTGCTTGCCGCACTAATAACTCCTCTGGTCCCTGCGCGTCGCCGGCCTTCTTCACGCAGCCACTGGCACCCGCTCACATGAGGTTCGCCTGCTGCATTCCGCTGCTGCTTTCTCAGCGTCACTGTTACCAGGCCTGGGAAAGGGACCTCTCCTGGTGCAGATTCCCCACGTCAGCTCCAGAGCTTCCTGAGCTTTTGCTGGCTTTGCGCCGTACAAGCGGGGGGGGGGCTCCTGCCTCGAGCCGGTTCTGCTTCCGCTTTTTGCAGTCTGGAGGTTGATTACAACCACGTTATCTACTCATTAAAGGCCCGAGGTCCTGCTTTTGTCGGTCTGTCAGAAGTGCAGGATATCACATTCTCACTGCACGGCAGCCGTCCTGGATCTTCCCAGAGCATTTTTTTAGTCGTGAATCTATGCAGTTCTATGCACCTATCCCAGAGGTTTGTAACCTATGGCTCTCCAGATGTTGTCGACTAACTCCCATGATCCCTCAACATTCAATATAATGGCTGGGGCCAAAGGGATTTATAGCCAAAAACATCTGGAGGGCCAAGGTTGCAGATCCATAATCTATCCTGTTGGATGAGATCTCCCTACCCACTTCTTCCCACTTTTCCCCACCACCTTCTTCCTAAATGCTCTGATGTATCCTGTGTACTATTGTCATTTACAGAACACCAAATACATAATTAAGAAAAAAGACAAGGGGGAGGTTTTCTGCAACCCTATTGAAAATCTAGTTTGCACCTATGTCTACTGTGATTCATGCACCATCCCTGCCCTCCTTCACCCCTGCCATCTCAAAATATCACCTTGCTGCCTCTCACCCATCCGAATCTGGATATAATTATGCTGCCCAATGCTGAACTCATCCAAGACAGAAAATCTATTTCTCTCTTCCTCCAATGCTAAACCCACACTCCCATCACTCGTCTCCTTCCCGCTGGAAATCCTTCACCAAAGGTTCACAACAAATTCCAACAGTTCATTACAGCCACTACCACATCTGCGTGAATCAACCTCAACATAGGAAAACAAATTCCCCCACCACTCAGCCAAAATTCAAACCTGTGTTGTGATGAATCGAAATGAGTCATCACAGATTCCCCAGTAGTGAGCTCCTCCCATGTGGCTAGGGATTGCAGACACTACCTGCTCCTGACCATGGAGGCAGCTGTATGAGGTAGGATCACATGGGGTGAGCCAACTACCGGGGGGACGGTATGGCTCCATTGGATGAGGTGCGGTATCCACAATTTAACCATAAGGCAAACCCCCTTATGCCCAAAACCGTGATGGCCTATCGGCATGTCAATTTCCTCCGCTCAGGGAAAGTGGAAAATTCTTTTTCCAACACTCTTTCTGCCAAGCTCTCATGCAGGACTCAAGGGATAAAAGCTTCAAGAGAACCGTTTCTTGTTCTAATTTCCCTTCAAGAAGAACTGATCTGTTCTATGAACTCATTAAAAGAAACTCCCCAAGCATCATGCATCTAGTAGCAACTATGGACTTTGATTCGCATAATCACTTAGTACTGGGATGAGGAGGATGAAGGAATCAAAACAAAGCAGTGAGGGCTGCAAGCCCATTCAGCGTACTAGTTGTTTGGGAAAAGCATATGTGTGCGGGCCCTTTAAAACCGGTGCGACGAGGCAGAGAAGCTCGACCTCAGAGAAGGGAAGCCACGCTGGGTAAGCGGAGAGAGCCGTGGAGATGCTGGGAGTCGAGAGGGGATTCCTGGATGCTCGGCAGCACACGCAAGCAGCCTTGTCACTACCAGAGCCTAACCAGAGGCAAGGGTGCAGAAGAAAAGCCTTCTGGAAAGCCGGACAGATGTCAGAGTGACTTGTACTGTGCAGTCCAATTTCTTGAGAGATTGTCCTTTCAATCGGGCTCAGTGAATTGATGTAATTCAATTTGATCTGAATCGTATTTATCTTTCTTACCTTTTTCTGTTTTCTGTTTTTTTTTAATACTTTGATTTATTAAATGAGCTATATTGCAAGAAAATTGTTAACAATTTAAATGCAATAAATAAATAAAAAGAAAACAATTATACATACATGCACATAGACACTGAACATGCACGCAAAAGCACACGCACCAGACAGTTAAACGCACACATTATGTACACACATTATACACAAAAACGTTTTGACATGTTCACGCTGGATGTGCCCATATATTTCCAGGCTGGCTGCACTGATATATGCCACTATTCCCATATAAGAAAATACTCATGTTTGCTTTGCTCATAATGCTAGTGTTGATAAAATAAGAAAACATGTCCAAGCAAGCTCTGCCAATATATGCCAGTATCACCAGGTAAGAAAACACTCCTGTTGGCTTTGCCATTAAAATTGTCATGCCACAATAAGAAAGCATGTGCAAACTGGCTATACAAAACGGCCATTCTAGCCACATAATAACACTTATCATGTTTGCTTCATCATAGATGCCCAGTAAAAAATGTTATACCACAGTCAAAATGGCTAGACTGGCTAAACCAAAATGCCAGCCTAGCCATGTAATGAAGTTTTACAGACCTAGCCCGAAGGCCGTGCCGGGAGTTATGGGCCCTGGAGACCGGTAAGGCCTAAGGCTATGGTCTATAAAACTATTATGACCACTTGAAGGGGTGGATATGAGGTTAGAAAATATGCTTAGAGTAGGGGCGCTGTTGCGCACAACCAACATGGCCGCCTAGTGTGAGAGCTCCGGCTCAGACACAATCCTTATAAAAAATAAATCCTTTCAGCTTCGCCCCAGATCCTAACAGAAGCAAGTATTCGAGGGCGAATACTTTAAAGCACATTCCGGTGAGGAGCGGTGGGAAACCGTGGCTGCGCCGCCGAGATATCACATCCGGCAGTATCGGCGGCAGAGGGAGTCCCGTGCGGCCGACTGGAGGCTCCGCGTACGCCTTGACTGTGGGCCGCGGCGGGGGAGGACCAGCCACCCCCCGAGGCGACTGTGAAGACACCGGCGGTCGCTCCCTACAAACTTGTGGAGGGGAGAATGAGAGGGGGCGGCTTGGTGGGCGAGGGCTGCTCCTGTCCGGAAAGGCCGCATTGGGCGCGGGACACGTCCTTTACTCACGGCAGCTGGTGCCGCGGCCGCGACTTCCCACGGCGCTGCCCGCGGCCTCCTGGAGGAGAGGGCTTGCCCGGGAGTGGCCCCCCACGCACGCAAGCACCAAGTAAGCGGTTTTTGGGCAGGGGAGGAGGCCCTTATACCGCTGCCCGTAAGTCGAGCTTTTTACAATACGCGGCTGCGGCCTGGGAGAGGGCTTGACATCGTGCCCCGTGGCGCCAGCAACCCCATGAGCAGGGGGATTAAGCATTGGAGAAGTCTCGGGATCCGGCAGTATCGGCGCCTTGACTGTGGGCCGCGGCGGGGGAGAGGCACCGCGCAGCCAACACAATCCTGTAACACCTGAGGCGACCGTGGAGACACCAGCTGTCACTCCTCACAGCTCGTGGAGGGGAGGAAGGAGAGTGTGCGGCTTGGGGGACGCGGACTGCTCCCGTCCGGAGAGGCCGCATTGGGCGCGTGACACGTCCTTTGCCCGCCGTGACTTCACATAGCGTTGCCCGCGGCCGCCTGGAGGAGCGGAATCTGCCCGGGAGTGGCCCCCCACGCACGCAAACACCGAGTAAGTGATTTTGGGCAAAAGCCCCTTCTGCCGCTGCCCGTAAATCGGACTTTTATAATACGCGGCTGCGGCCTGGTGGAGGGCTTGATATCGTGCCCCGTGGCGCCTGACTTGTTCAGCCAGCAGCAACCCCATTAACAGGGGGGATTAAACATTCACCCTTGATAGTGGAGAAGTCTCGGGATCCAGTCGGGCCACCCCCCAGGTAAAGGACGGGAAAAAACAAAAAAAAACAAAAAAAAAGCTAATGCCCAGAGGCCTCTAACTCCAGCGAGCGCAGACACAGTGGGGCAACATCGCAGTACGCCCTCATTGCACCGGGCCCACAGCTCAGCATCCCATTGAGGCCTCAACGAATACAATCCAGAGTGGTGCCCTGTGGTCCCCACGTGTGCAGACCTGCTGAACCCACTCCTGTATAGAAACGGATCACCTGGCGCTACGGGCTAGCATAAATAACGTCCCCTCTCCATCCTGAACTGTACAGAGATACATTGGACGATAATATGTGGGAGAACACAGTCCACCCTCAACGAACAATCATAACTTATGGGCCGCAACGAGAGGAAGGGGACAGGAGGGAAAAAGATTGGCCCGATGGATACCTTCACCAGTTCGCAGCGATAAGGGGCGACTGGGGGGGAACCATCCACATCCGATGGACAGGAGAGCGACCTGATAGATAGCCTGGCAACGCTAGTACAGAATGGATTTATGGCGATGAACGTTAAGCTGGATGATATAGTGGCGACGATGGGTTCCCTAAAGGCACGTGTGGAAGAGGAGAGCGCACGCATTACGGAGACAGAAAACAGGATAAGTGTGAACGAGGACACGTTACTACAAAACAGTCGAGATATAGCCCACCTCCAAACAGAACTGCATAAGACTCAAACCAAGTGCAAGGACCTCGAATTGAGATCCCGGAGGAACAACATCCGGATTGTCGGGGTGTCGGAAAAATTCGGAAAAGGTTCCATGGAGAGACAAGTTGAGGCCTTGTTGAAAGACGTCCTAGGCCCTGACTCCTTCTTGGATCACTTTCTGATTGAAAGGGCCCATCGTACAGTAGCACCGCTCCCGAAACCAGGGGCCCCCCCTCGAACCATAATTGCGCGCCTCCTAAACTACCGAGACAGGGACACTATACTCCGGCTGTCGAGAGAAAAAAGGTACTCTACGGTATGAAGAGAACATGATCCACATATATCCGGACTTCTCGACCAACGTGCAAATGCAAAGGAGATCATATGAAGGAGTGAAAAAACAGCTACGAATGCGAAATGTGTCCTATGCCCTAATCTTCCCGGCAAAAATGAGAATACAACATGGGGGACGCGCTCATTTCTTCGAGAATCCCACAGATGCCATGTCATATGTAGAGGCTTCCATTCCAATACCAACTGGAGATCGAACGGCAAACCAAAATGCGAATCCATAACCGAGAGACAAGCGGCGAGACTAGACCAGGCTATGGCTTGAACACCTCCCATACGGTGAGAAATTATTAACATTGGAAAACATGAAATAGTGGCGAACTGAACTAAAATGTTACTGGTTTGTTCTCTGGGCTGTGAGCCTTGGCCTAGAGCGGGCCAGATGGCTGCAATTAGTGACCCTCAGGAAAGTTCCACATGTTCAGGGGATTGTTTACTTCGGGGCAGCATTGTCATGTTGGGGTTGATGATGAGGGTGGGGGTTTAAAATGTCACATGACTAAATGGGAAGAGAGGGAGGGGGGAAAAGTTGGGGAATGGGACTCAGCTAGAGAAGTCTCAAAAGTTAAAAAATGTTGTGACATTGCAACGCATGGAATTCTCCTGAAGAGCAGCAAGGCCAAATACATGAACTGGAAATACAGATATGACTAACACTGTTAAGGTAGCCGTAGGGCTCCGATTGAAACTGCTTTCTTGGAATGTCTGGGGTCTGAACAACCAAATCAAATTGAGGAAAGTGGGAGCCTATATTACTCGGCACCAACCTCATATAGTCATGCTACAGGAAACACATGCGCTCCAGAAGGTCAATGCCGAGTTTTTGAGGGGGTGGGGCTCTCACAGGTATTGCACGGAGTACTCCTCACAGGCAAGAAGGGTACTAACCCTGATACACCCAACCGTTGGGTTTCAGTTTGAGAGGAGTAAAATAGACCCACTGGGTCGGTATGTTATACTTTGGGGCAACATTAAGGGTACAGCAATGATCTTCATTAATACATATGGTCCAAATATAGATGACCCTGAATTCTACATAAATGTACTACATGAGATTGGTGCTTGTGGGGGCGAGCAAATAGTGTGGGGAGGAGATTTTAATACTATTTTAGATAAGGAACTAGATCGTTCAACCTCCACACATAGGAGCCCCTCGAGAGCAGCCAGCACTTTGCAACAAATCATTTTACAGCTACAACTAGTGGATGCCTGGAGAACATTCCACCCCCTTAGGCGACAGTATTCCTTCTACTCCTCGGTGCATGACACTGAATCCCGCTTTGACTATTGGCTGGTGTCGGCGTCTCTCGTGCACCAAATTAATGGAAGCGAAATGTTTCCCCGCACCCTTTCCGATCATTCTCCCATAGAGTTAGACATGACACTGAAAAGCGTTAAACACCCGGCCAGGAGATGGAGAATGCCTTCCGACATTTTTAAGGACCCGGGGGTGGTGGAGGAACTACATACTGAAGTTGAATTCTTTTTTGAGACCAACAAGGGTTCGGTGGATAGCCCCTCGATGCTATGGGAAACATTCAAGGTGTGGGTTAGGGGTATACTGATCTCCAAGTCTACGGGGCTACTGAAAACGGTTAGGAAAGAACTGGAGGAGGTTGAGAAGCGGCTGGGAGAACTAGAGCAACAATACACATCCTTGCATGAGAATAACACCCTTGCAGAAATTAATAACAACCTACAAGAATTCAATAAAATAGCAAATAGGGAGCTGCTATACATGGCCACTCCAGCCATAGCACGCCGATATGGATACTAGCTAACCTGTTGAAAGTTGACAGGGGCCGCACCCTGATTTCCAGTATAATAGGGAGAGAAGGCACAGTACAAACAAATGAGGAGAATATCAATGAGGAATTTGCCCTTTTCTATAAAGAGCTCTACGCCAATCATGACTTAAAAAACCCCAGGGATGTCCAACTTTACTTAGATGGTATAACGCTTCCAAAACTGACCGATGAAAATAAACTACAGCTAGACCAACCCCTTAAGATTGAGGAAATTAAGGAAGCAATTAAATCACTGGCTAACGGAAAAGCTCCCGGTTCAGACTGTCTGGGAATTGAACTGTACAAAGAGCTAAGCGAAGAACTTGCCCCGATATTGTTGTCTATGTGGGAGGAGGCCACAGAGATAGGAACACTACCACCATCCATGAGAGAGGCTATATTCACGGTGCTCCTTAAACCCAGACGTCCCCCCAACAAGATATCCTCGTATAGGCCTCTATCTCTTATAAATTGCGATGCTAAGATATTCGCGAAGATCCTGGCTAACAGGCTCCTGCCACACATGCCAGTGCTAGTACACCCCGATCAATGCGGGTTCATTCCCACTAGATCTACAGCGCTCAATCTACGCAGGCTGTTCGGCGTATTGGCCCAAATCAAACCGGAGGCCCGGGCGGTGGCCGTATCCCTAGATGGGCATACCTGTTCATGGTGCTGGGCAAATTCGGGCTGGGGCCCAGCTTCTTGAATTATGTAAGGGTATTGTACACTAACCCGGGGGCCAGGGTATTGACTAACCACACTATGTCTGATTGGTTTGAGTTGAAGAGGGGCACTAGACAGGGCTGCCCATTCTCCCCCATATTGTTTGCTCTCACTATGGAGCCAGCGGCGGCAGCAATTAGAGAACATCAGGAACAGAGAGGTATACGGATGGCGGGCCTCACTCAATCGATATCCCTGTACGCTGATGACACCCTATTATACATTAGAGAGCCTGACACACATCTGGGCCCAGTAATGGAGGAAATGCACAAATTCGCATCATACTCAGGATACAAGACTAATCGATCGAAGTCTGAAATTTTCCCCTTGACCCCTGCTACCAATTGCCCAAACAACGCACTTGGGTTAAAGTGGTCTCCGGAAAAGATCAGATATTTAGGGGTTATAGTTACTGGAGATAGAACATCTCTATTCTTGAACAACCATGATCCCCTGCTGTCTACTATTGCCACTAAACTCTGATTCTGGGCCAAACTCCCCATATCACTAATAGGTCGGGTAGCTATATTAAAAATGATCATACTCCCTAAACTGCTGTATATATTTACCAACATCCCGATCTGGGCTGGTAGAAGATTTTTTGACACGCTCAGGTCCCTGGTGGTAGAATTTATCTGGAGCGGGGGGACGCCCAGGATGAAGTGGGAGAACATGGTAGAGCCATACAATAAAGGTGGCATAGCGGCTCCCGATTTTGAATTATATTATCTGGTTGCACAGGCCCAGTTTGTCAAACACTGGTACGATGAACACGACACTTCACCCCACATCCGTCTTGAGAAACATGCAACGTGACCGACCGACGTAAGGTCAGTCATTTTTAAAACTAAACACAGGGACGACAGCCCATTCGACCCCGTTAGTGCGACAGCTTAGGCATGGTTTAAAATTTTCTGAAGGCTGGGGGTAAAGACACCTTACTATGCTGAGGCCCCGTTTTGGAACTTCCCAGGCATAACACCCACATACGACCCGGGTATACAAAATAAATGGGACCCAGATGAAGAATTCAAAATAAAGGACATGGGAGGTTTATAACACTGGAGGACTTCAAAACAGGGATGGGGAAGGAACAGCTGATGATTCTGCAATTTAATAGAATGAGATTGGCCTTTAAGGCCCGTTGGCCAACGTTCCCAGATGAACCCCCACCACACCCATGTCTATTGGCGCTTTCAACCCGGACGGGTACTAGCATATCGGGGCTATATACGACCATGCAGACTTGTGCCCCAACTTTAAATTCAATGAAGGTTTCCTGGGAAGCAGATCTGGGTGAGGATATATCAGATAGACAATGGGAAAGGTACTGCGAAATGTCCAAAAAAGTATCCATGAATGCCGGCCTCCGGTTGATTCAGTTTAAGATGTTGAATAAGCTACACTACACCCCCCAGAGGGTGGCGAGGTTTACAAACAATGGGTCTGGTACGTGTCCAAAGTGTGGGACAGACCGGGCTGACTCGATGCATATGCATTAGAATTGTCATCATGTGCTTGCTTTTTGGGGGGAAGTTGCGAATATCCTGGAGAAGGTGACCCAGATACCGGCAGACCTCGCACCTCGAAAATACATATTTGGAGACATTGGTAAACAATCAGAGGTAACGAGGAGACTCTTTAATGTAACATGTGCAGTGGCAAAAAGGTGTATATTGCAAAAATGGAAGAGTGCACAGGCACCGAGAGTGAATCACTTCCTTACAGAATTGATGCATGTAAATGAATGTGAGGAACATTATATATTGACTATCCCGAACCCGAGTAAGCCGAAAGACATATGGGCCCGGTTTCGAATATATCTGAGTGAAGATAACTCGGACAGTGACAGCCCGGTAGGGCCAGCTGCTTCTACACATCAATAAACACTGCTTATGCTGTAAGGTAACTAATACTGAAAGTTGATGATTCAAAGATATGCATTATATGTTGTTGTTGCAATGTCATGTACCACAATCGTTAAATAAAGTTTTTTAAAAAAAAAAATATGCTTAGAGTGGTTGCTGGGAACTCGTTAGTTCCCAGCAACCATGTCCCTTGTTAAGGAAGGATGGGACAGGGTTACGATTGAATCAATTTGTTTCTGCTAGGTGCAGCCCAGCAAGTTGAGTGAGTGGTAGTGGGGCGGTTGAAGGAGAAGCCGGGCTGTAATGTCAGGTGCGGCCCGGCATACATTCACTCCCCACTTTTAAGTAAGGAGGAGGGGGTGGGAGGCAGGGGATTTACTGTGCCTGCACTGTGGCTGTCAAATATGGCCCAGGCAGACTTAACATTGCGGGTATGAGATGGGGTTCTCAGCCCGTAGCTCCCGTGATTGGAGATAGCGCCGTGACGTGAGCAATGCAGGTGGCTGGGCTGGAATGTCAGCACAGTGCTCCCTCTCATTATGGGAGCACCGGGCTGAGAGCCCTGCTGGCGGCTGGGCTGTCAGTGTGGGGCTCCATCAGGGCAGCGCCACTCTGATATGGGGGGTAACTGGGGGAGTCACGTGACTCCCCCTCATTGCCCAATTTCCATTATTTTAATGTTTTTGTGAGCTATACTGCCGTGTATGCCACCGAACTTGGCCAATGGCGGAGTGCCACGTGAAACCCCCAGTCTCCCAGGATATATCACTTACATCATGCTTACCTTATCATAGAGGTCCAGTAAAAAAAAAAAGTTTACACAATGCTGTACACCCTTACTCTCTGCCACCTCCCGCATCACTCTGCCAAAATCAGTGCCATGGCCCAGTAAAAACAAGCACACGCACACACATTCACACAAAATTCAATCACTCATTCTTATACCCATTCTTCACACAAGCAACCATGTGCCCATAGAAACATTCATCCTGGTTAAAATAAGTAGAAAAAGAAAATTCACTCGCATACATTCCGCATTCAAACACTTATGCAATCAGCAGCATTCATTCACTCTCATATTTCCTCTTCCCCGTGGCAGTACATACTTATTTGTTGGGTGGCATCATGTAAGTACTATGACGAGGAAGAGCAGGACTATGAATAATAAAGATATTCTTAAGTGATCCATGCATTCACTACGACATTACCGATACATGCACATAATCAGCAGCATTCATTCGCTTGGACATTCATTCATGCATGCGCACATTCGAAAGCATTACACACTCACTCATACAGATACATACTGTACTATCAGAGTGCAGTATGTATATGTGTGAATGAGGATGTATGTATCACACAAGCAGCCATGCACCAGAATAGCCACTCGCATGCATTCAAACATTCGCTCTGATGAAAAAAAGAAAAATAATTCCTTTGCATACATTCCACATTCATACACTCAATCAATAGCAATTATTAACTCTCATATTTACCCGCATTCACTTGCACATTCCCCATTCATACACACATGCAATCAGAAGCATTTATTCACTCACACATTCATCAATCACCTGCATTAATTCAAACACACATTCCATTCAAAAGCATTACATCCTCCTTCACACATGTACACAATCACTCACATATATGCATGCACACATTAAAAAAAACATGGCCCCTGTTCATAAGCTTGGCTCCAGGCTCCCACTCACTCCACAGCTGCTCCGGAAGGCTCTACCGGCAAACCCTCCAGGCAGGAAGCTGGGAGAGATGTCAAATAAACACCTCTTCCTGGTGCCTAGAGGGCAGAGCGAAGTGGCAGGGACTGGCTACCGCAGGGTGCAGTACCCCAACCAACATGGTCAGTGGGCCATGCAAAGGTGGGCCTTGCATGGCTCATTGTCCATGTGTAGCTGGGTTATTGCACCCAGGGGTAAACCTTGTTTCCACACAACACAGTCAACCCAGGAGCGCTCCCTCAGCTGCACACGCTAGCTGAGAGTATGCTCTGTTGTTCACTGGGCTCTGGCTTCAACTCCTCCATAGTGGGTGCAGGTCAGTGCCCAATCACCCATTACTGAGCAGGAGCCCCAAGTCAAATTTAAACATACACTGATTAAGCGTATTTGTGCATGATTGATTCTCTGTGAACTGCGTGGATCCACATTTTACGAACAGCCAAGCCCGAAAATATGATGGTGCCCCTTGGGAACATAATTAGTAACTTCGATAATGCACGCTTAATTTGCCCTGACAGGGCCATGGGCCTGAATATAAGCAGATGCCCATCAGTCTCTGCCTTGACCAGCACTCTCTTCTGTTTCAGCAGCAGACACATGAGCCCTCAGACGCCTGACAAAAATCACTGTTCACACAGGAAATATCAGCTAAAGGGAAACCCATACTACTGGTAGCAGAATGCACCTGGGTGCAACCGACAAAACCAGACCTTGAGCTGGAGGCATGGGCCTGGTGCCGAAATTTAAATGGACTAGACCTTAATGTCACAAAACTAAAGGAGACACCAAACACTCCAAGAACCTGAGATGGGCTAACAGGGAGCTCTGGGGAAGTGACCACAGAGTTGGAACTGGCAAGAGACTGTGGAAACAGTTGTCACAGATGGTTCTAGTGTTTTTAGTAATGTTATAAGGAGCCCCATGATCATCTCTCTCTCATCCTGAAAAGTACATCCTCTCTAAGCCAGGTATCACTGACCCCAGGTTAGTTGATAGTGAATATTGACCTGCACTGTCTAATATCTATCATCCACTGGTTATGCAGACCTAATGGCAGAATGCCTTTTCTAACTGTAAATTCAAATAACACAGACACATGTACACAACATAACATCATTTTCGACAATGCGCACAATGATGCATTCATGTATAACATAAGCATACACACAGTATCCATGTACATACAAGTAACAAAAAGAAAGACTCATTTATAACAAACTTGAAATCATACCAATGAAACAAAGACATCTGCACACACACACACATTTATTAAGGTATTATTAACCTATTTGCATTTATGTATGCATACATTCTAATACAAACGTGTACAACCCATGGACAAATCAGAACCAGCCTATGCATTACCCACAAACAAAGACAATCTCGTATGTGTATGGTAATCACAGTATCACATGTAAATAAGCATGTATCTATTCAGAACGTAACAGAAATTAATGCATTACCATGTACAGCATAATTAATGTGCTATATATTTGCAATCACACAAAGTGCATTGCAACTAGCCTTGAAAAAGTAAGGCACACACAAGCAAACCATACACATACACATACACTTTATATGCATGCAATTTACATACACTCATGCATGAATGCCTTATATGCACATATGTGTGCAGAAATTGATGTATGAGCAAGTTACACTCAGTACTGTACATACATCTATAACTCACACATATGCATAAACCTACTAAAACAATGGTGTTAAATACGCAATTTCAAATGTATATCTCAGTAACAAAAATGAGAATGTGTTAACACATTACACACACATGTTTGTATACTTTTAATACATGACCACATAGATTGTAATGTAGCCATTAGTTATATTCATTCATGTGCTCATAATTATAATGGATACACACACACAGCATGCAAAGTAGGTTTCAATCACAATATGTAAGCATACCTACCGACAAATTACACATAAATGTGTGGCATACCTACCAACAAATTACACAGAAATGCATGCCACCCTGTATTCATACAGTAATTACACCACCACATGTAAACAAACATGCACTTATTAGGACCGAATAAGTTGAGGGAAAATAACATGATTTACATATAACAAAAAATGTATAACAATGTAGATACATATGTATGCGCTCAATACACCTTTCACGTATATTTACATTTCCAACTTGCACAAAACACTTTTCTTCAACAATTAACACACACAGTAATACAATATTATAACTTTTCATAAACGTTTTTCAAATGACTTAAGATACATTATAATGTGATAATTTTATTTCATGTTTACATTTTGTTATGTTTTACGTTCTATTACTTTTATAAGAAAAAAATGGTAATGAAGAATGACAACAAGATGTGCCTTCTACAATCATTGTAGAATTGGTGGCAGTAAAAACATAGTAAACATGTGGCCATCACACTTGTAAGTAATATTGTCTTATTACACAAATAAAGTAATAAAAATACAACATTTTCATGAAAGTATCCTTTAACACGTCTCCTTTTTGAGTACTTTCAGGTTTAAAACATAAAGATCACCCACACCAGAAAGGAGGTGAAAAAACAGACACCTAACGTCATACCCCTCTGCTACACCAAACAAAAATCAACCATGACACATTAGCAGCCCACGAGAAACAATCACTTGATTTGGACACTCCACTACAACGAGTAAAATCAGTGGAAGAACTGCAAAAACGTTTACTGAAGAAAATGATACAGTTGATGGTAAATACTTAACGTAAAAATTAAACAACAAAATAAGTAAAGCATTTTGTGCATTACAAAAAACATGTTTATTCACACAAAGATTTTGCAGATTTTTCCATCACATCATGCCAACTGGAACCTTCACAAAAACAACATAAAAACAAAATAATTCTTTGTTACTTACAATCGTCTTTTAAAAGTGTTAAATATGTTAAATACATAAACGCTGCAATCTAAGAATTATTACAAATTAAAGTAAATATTTTCAGTAAGGTAATAATTCAAGCTTACAAAAATAACAGAAAGCATCAGAAAACTACAATAAAAATATAAACTTAAAAGTAATACAGAAAACGCCTTACATACTTGTAAACACCAAAAATAAACATATACATAATCACCTAATCATATCCTATATAAAACTACAACAAAGAACAAATCGAACCAGACACTAGCAGAAATTATGAAAAAATAAATACAAAGAAAAGTACACACAAAAAATATTAATTTAAACACATTCTAGAAACACAACAAAAAAGCAAACAGTAATATAATAATAATAATATCCATTACAAAACTACATTCAATAAAAAATGTATTCAAAAACGTAATTCATAGACAATCGGTACAAATAGCAGAAAGCAAACAATGCATCACAACAAAATAGATTTTAAAAATCAAGACAACAAACAAAACAAGGGTTAGTTAACGCTTCATTTGATTCATGTGTAATATGATTAATTTAGCATAAACAGTATGCTAAATGTATGAATGTATATTATTGCTCTTTGCACTTCTGTGCTATCATATTACTTCATAATATGGACCTGCTGCTATCATTGGTATTTTGCACATTAAATGACAGCTATCCATGTGTATTGTTGTGGATACATAGCTACTGCTACTACTGCTCTTTGCACACTTGTGCTATCACATTACATCTTGATATGCACCTGCTGCTACTATTGCTTTTTGCACACTTGTGTTGGCAGTTTACCACAACAACATAGCACTGCTTCGTCATTGTGGCTGTGCAAATATTTGAAGGACAGATTATGATATTAAGTACAGTTGCCAAACATGATTGACATAGCCAGACGCCACTGTAGTTGGTTGCTGTTTCTTTTACCTGTTCTCTGTTTTTAAGAATCACCTGGAATATAGGAGTTGATTTTTCCTGTATTTTACGAGACTCAACTTTGATCTATTTAATAATTTTCGCAATATATTGCACATTAAAGTGTAATTTGACGATTATGAGAAGTGAAAATCTAGGTGCCTCACATTGGACTGCATTCCCTGTTTAATATATCACTGGTTCATGTACTTAGAAGTACTTATATGTTAACGCTTGCTAATTTTCATTTGATATCAGCCTGATAAAGTCCCGGCAGGGGTGGAATGCGGGGCGCTTTTTGTTTCAGGAGTTCTTGTATTGCTGATGTCAAGAATTCATGAAATCATAATTTTCTCCAATATCAGTGCAGTGCTGTGAGTTATTTATTTGAACGGACTTGCAAGTACATCTCAGTATATCCAGAAGAAAGTGGTTATATATATATGGGATACATTACTCACCGTAATCGTATTTCTGATGCTTGTATCTGCTTAGATTCACATGCTGTGCATAGGTGGACATCTAGTGGAAGCTGCAGAGTATTACACTTTGTTTTTCGAAACTCAAAAATAGGCGTCGACATAGGGCGTGCCAGTAATACTATCCCAAGTGTGACGTCCACTGTACCCATGATCCCTCAGGCGTGTAGGACCCTCAGATTGTATTTTTTCTGACATGGGGTAGCACGAGGAGTAGCGCGAGTACAAATTGTCCAAGCAGATAGATAGATAAGACTACAAGCATCCATGCGCCTTCTCTCAGAGGGGAGGAAGGGCAGGCGCATGTGAATCTAAGCAGATACAAGCATCAGATATACGATTACGTTGAGTAATGTATCCCTTCTGAGGCTTGTGGAATCTGCTTAGATCACATGCTGTGCATAAATTAGCAAGCAGTGTTAGAAGAAGGTGGTGGGATGTGAGAATGGTCATGAGCGAACAGATGTCTTAGAACCGCTTGTCCCACTTGAGTATCTGTCTTGGAATGAGTGTCAATGCAGTAGTGCTGAGTAAAAGTGTGAATAGAGCTCCATGTAGCTGATTTGCAAATGGTGTCAAGGGGTACATTTGCAATGAAAGCCAGAGTCGCCACAGTGCCTCTAGTAGAGTGGGCTCTTGGCATAAGAGGCAGAGTTTTTTCAGAAAGTGAGTAACACAGCTGGATACATTTCACTATCCATTTCGAGATGCCGCCTTTAGCGATCTCCCTCTCTGCCTGTGGCTACGGAGACGAACAGTTGGTCTGTTTTTCTTAGCGGTCTGGTCTTGTCTACATAGTAGAGGACCGCTCTTAACACACATCTAGAGTGTGTAGTTTCACCTCAGCAGAGCTTTGGGGTTCTTGGAAGAAGGCCGGTAGCTCAATGGACTAGTTAACGTGGAATTTAGAAATGAACTTCGGTGAGAACCTAGGGTGTGTTCATAGAACTAGTTAATCCTTATGAACTGTAAAGAACGGATTCTGCATGACAGAGCCTGAATTTCAATGACCCTTCTTATGGATGTAATGGCTACTAAGAAGGCAGTCTTATAGGTCAGGTGTTTGAGACTAGCTTTATGCATGGGTTCAAATGGGGGACCCATGAGTTTAACAAGCACCACATTAAGGTCCCATCCTGGTGGTGGGTTAGAAATTGGAGGGTGGAGTCTCTTAACCCCCTCCATGAATGCTTTAACCACTGGTACTTTCCACCACGACACCTTGTTATGGGAGGTGGTGTAGGCTGATAACGCTGCCAGGTGTACCTTGAGTGAATAAACACCAGCCCTGCGTCCAGCAGGTGGAGCATGTAGGTGACAATATTGGAAGGAGTACAATCAACTGGATTGATCTGTTTATTCTGGCACCAAATCACAAATCTCTTCCATTTATCAAAGTAACAGTGTCTAGTGTTAGGTTTCCTAGATTCCTTTAGGATATCCATGCATCACTGTGGTAGATTGAGATGGCAAAACTCTTTGACTGCTGGAGCCATGCTGCCAAGTTCATCCAGCTGGGTTGAGGATGCACTGTTTGTCCTCCGTGCTAGGATAGTAGGTTGTGCCAGCACGGGAGTTTGATGGGTTCGCACACTGCCATTCTGCGCAGGTGTGGGAACCACGGTTGTCTCACCCACATGGGAGCAACTAGGATGAGTGTCATCGATTCCCTGTGCATCTTGTTGACCAACTTCCTCATCAGAGGAGTGGGTGGAAAAGCGTAGGCGAACATCCCTGACCAGTTCATCCACAGGGCGTTCCCCTTGGAGCTTGGATGGGGGAACCTGGATGCGAATCCTGGGCATTGTCTGTTTTTGCTTGTGGCGAAGAGGCCTATAGTGGGGAAACCCCACTGTGAGAAGAGGTCTCCTACGACCTCTTTGTGTAGACACCATTCGTGTTCTCCTGGGAGGGGATCTCTGCTCAAGGCGTCCGCTAGTGAATTGAGATCCCCTGGAACATGTTTAGATGACAGGTAAATGTTCCAACTGAGTGCCCATTTCCAAATTTTCTGGGCAAGCTTGGACATATTTGGCGAACAAGTCTCCCTGTTTGTTTATGTAAAACATAGCTGTTGTGATGTCTGTTAAGATCTGCACTGACAGGTTCAACAGGTGGGCTTCGAACGCTGAAAGTGCTCTGAAGACTGCCAGAAGCTCTAGAAGATTGATGTGATTCTTGGCCACTGTGTGAGACCAGAGACCCTGAACTGTGTGGTGAAGGAGGTGTGCTCCCCACCCCGACAGGGACGCATCTGTAGTGACTACAGCCTGTATCTCCGTGTCATAAAAGGGTTTCCCCTTTGACAGGTTCTCCCTTGTCCACCATGAAGACTTTGTACTAGTGTTGGCGAAATGACCACTAGATCGTCCCACTGACCACTTGCTTGAGACCACTGTTTCGCCAACAATTCCTGCATGGGTCGCATGCGCAGGCGCGCGTGGGGAACCAGGTAAATACATGACGCCATCATGCCTAGCAAACACATCGCTTTACGCACCCTTATCTGGCGACCGGGCTGATATTGAGGAATTTGCAGTAGTAGATTCTGAATTCTTTCCTCTGATGGAAAGGCCACCTCCTCTTAGAGCGTAGTCATGAGACATTTTTGGGGCGTGACATACTGGTTTGGAGGGCGTAACTCTAATACTGGGCGCATTGTCAAATCTTTTTTGGCACAAGGAAGTAAGTTGAATAAATACCCTTGTTTACCTGGTTCCCCGGGACGAGTTCTATCGCGTCCTTTGCAAGAAGATTGACGATTTCCTCGAGGAGGATCTTTTGGTGGTCCCAGGAGTGTATTTTTTGTTGTGGAGGGTGGTTGCGGGGGCGCTCCAGCAGTTCGATGCAGTATCCCGCGGACACTGTGGACAGCACCCATCTGTCCGAGGTGATCCCTTCCCATGCTTGGGTGAAGTTGGAAATGTGCCCCCCCCCTACTGGGGATGCATGGGAAGGGACCCTGAGCGGAGCGTCACTGTTTGTTGGGAGGCGTACCGCCTTTGCCTGGGCTGCCTCTCCCTCTACCGCGGCCCCTCTTGTTACCTCTACCGTAACTCTGGGTACCTTGTTGGTTGTTACCCCACAATGTACCCTGTCCCTATGAGTTATTTGAACCCCTCTGGGAATTTTGTCAGCGTGTGCGACGAAAATGATTACTATTCCCTCTCTGGTTCGTGGGTTTGCTGGTCAATTGTCCCAGGGACTTTACGGTATCGTATTCCTCCTTGGCAGATTTGAGTGCCTCCTCTACTGTTTTGACAAACAAGACATTCGGTTCCACCGGCATGTCGATAAGAGTAGCCTGGGTCTCGGGTTTAAACCCTGACTGTCTGAGCCAAGCGTGTCTCTTGATGACAGTGCTCTCTGCGATGAGCCGGCCTGCATTATCTGCGGCGTCAAAGGTCGCTTTTAGAATGCACCCGGACACCGATCTACCCTCTGACGCAATCTGGGCTAACTGGCCCTTAAGTGGTTCTGGTGCGGAGGCGATGAGGGCAGCTACCTGCTCCCACTGGTGGCAATTATAGCTTGCCAGCAGAGTGATGGTATTGGCGATTCTTGCTTGGTAAGCGGAAGTGGAGGCCACTTTCCTTCCTAACCCATAAATCCTCTTGCTCTCCTTGTCTGGGGAGCTTCAGATGATGAGAGGTGTCCCTGCTCTTTTCCTGGTGTTAGTGACTACCAACGAGTCGGGTTTAAGAAGACCCCTTATATGAAGTGGGTCTGACTAGGCGGCCCTGAACAATTTTTCAATTCTGGGGTTGACAGCCCTAGTGAGATTAGGGGAGAGGAGGGAAAGGTCAATTCTGCGTTGGATGGACTTCAGAATTGGTATGGCTTGGGTGATGGTTTTTTTTATCCCCCATGATCTCCTCTGCAAAGTCTCTCTCTTCCTGAGCCCCTTGGGTGTCTATGTGAAAGTGCTCTGCAGCTCTAACTAAGATCTCATTCAGAAGAGGCTGATTATCCACAGGAGAGTCAGTGACCGGTGGTTCTTTGTTAACAGGTGAGTCTAGATTATAGACCTCTGCCTCGTCTTCCTCCTCCTCGTCCTGGTCCTCGTCATCTCCGTAATAATCAACTCCTGCTTGGTCGTCCAGCATTTGTATGTCGGAGTCTTCAGCATACTGGTGATATGGTTGAACAGAGAATGGGTCTGAAATCAGGCCCTGAGCTGGAGATTCCATACGAGGTCTTTTATTGGGAGGCTGAGGGGCTTTGGATCCTGAAGGAGAAGAGTTGTCAGGGGTACTCTCATAGCTCAGAAAATAATCCGTTTTTATTTCATAGAAATTTGCCAAGGAAGACATTCTTCTCATTACCCTGTCTATGTCGTCACAGCTCCATTCCCTGGAACTGGGGATGACCACCTCCTGCTGAGGTTCCGCTCCTATTCCCATATCCAGTAGAGTGGGAGGGATAACTTTAGGTTTGGTGACAGGGTCAGGGGTCCTAGATTTACTTTTATCTGAAGACCCATGTTTGTCCTTGTGGACCTGGGGTGCAGAAGTTGTGTTTGAGGACTTCTTCTGTTGTTTGTCCCCTTTACCATGAGAGGAGGAGTGTTTCCCTGATGGTCTGGCCTTCTCTTAATCTTTCGACGTCTGGCGCCGAGATTCGGGGGTGTGTAGGATAGCTTCCGTATCTTTAGAGTGAGAACGTCGAGACTCGGAGGCAGACATGGAACGAGCTGCCGGAGCCGACCCTAAGCGGGCAGCTTGGGGGTGGAGGTCGGATTCGTCTTCTGACGACCATAACTCTGTGACTTTGGGGAGCGAGGCACTTTTGGCAACTGTGGATGGTTGCCGTGTGTCGTGAGGCGATCTCGACCTGCAATGCCCAGAGGACAGTGACTCTGTGGACCGCTCTCTCCTTCTTCCGAGCACTCGACACGCGTGTCGAATCCCAACTAGGGCTAGTGTGTTTAGGTGTAGTAGTATGGGTAGCGCTCGTGTCGCCGGGTGTGTCCCCCATAACTGCCCCGCCGGACAATCCTCTGAGGTCGGGGACTAGCGCTTGTGTGTCTTTCGACGCTCATGTGCCCTCGCCGTCCGAAACGGCGGTGTTGCTGCCATTACTGAAGGATCCCACCGCTTCCATGGCCTTGAGCTGCCTGGCGTGATGGGCCCAACGTTTAGTGGAGCGGTCATTTAGTGTTTTAGCCTTAAAGCGCTTACACGCTCTGCAATTAGCTTCGGGGGTGGTCCCTCGGCAAACAGAGATTACAAATGGTATGTTTGTCAACCCAAGGAAACTTGCGGTTGCACTTGGGGCAAAATTTAAATGGAGTACTCTCCATATGTTACCTAATGGAAGCGGGCGAGTGTGTGTAGGAAATAAAGCGAGTGTGATTATGTCCACCACCCACTCTCCCTACTTGCAGGGCCGGGGCCTGCGGCCTTCCAAGGCCCGGGCCGAGGCCAGAGGCCTTCCGAGGCCCAAAGTCTGTCCAGTCTCGATGGTTGTTCGTTCTTCGGACCGGCGTCGATCTTCGGTCTCTCGACGTGGGATTAGAAGAACGGGGATTTTTAGATAAATTATTAACAAATGGCAAAAAGCCAGGGACTCCGCAACAATGCTTCCGACAAGTATGGCGGAAAAAAACAATCTGAGGGTCCTACACGCGTGAGGGATCATGGGTACAGTGGACATCACACTAGGGATAGTATTACTGGCACGCCCTATGTCAACGCCCATTTTCGAGTTTCGAAAAAACTAACTGTAATACTCTGCAGCTTCCACTAGATGTGGGCCTATGCACAGCATGTGATCTAAGCAGATTTCACAAGCCTCAGAAATATATATATATATATATATATATATAGCAAAGTCAGTGTCACAAACTCTGTACTTACGGTTAAATTGGCATCCCTGCCGGAAGATCATCTTTTGGGATGCTTAAAACTGTGAAAATCTGGCAGTGAGGGGGGGGGGTTAGCTTAGCTATAGGGTGGGGCCCTACATTTTCTTTCAATTTTTCTGAAGACCAATTTGTGCTATCACAACAGAAACCGCCTCATATACGCGGCCAAACAGGAGGAAACAGTCTGTGTTTAGTCTGTTTCGCAATTCTTTGAACTTAGGGAGAAAATGTGTCAGGCATTTTCTTTAAACATTCCTGAACAAGTGACGATAATGAAGAAATGTGACTAGGTGAAGCAAGGCTGAAAATGTGTGCCTGACCACAATCTTGGATTCAGATTGTGTGCTGAAAAAACATTGAAATGAACATATGTTCTCAGTTTAGGGGAGCAAGCGCATGGTCAAGTTAGCCTGGTATTGCCAACTTCGGTTCTACAGAGCAGAAATAATAAAAGCAAAAAAAACAAAAAAACATCAAGCATACATAACAGAATCAGCGAATCCCAGCCAAAAGGAAGCCTTCAGAATCATCCACAAATTCAAAAACCCCATGTTGTGCCAGAAAACTCAAGAACTATGCGACTTCCTTGCGACACACTTCTTGGATTTGAAGAATTCTATTACAGAACACAGACAGAAAAGAATAGAGTCCATCACTCCAAACAAATGCAAGAACACAGAGGAAACCACGTATCCCAACACTGGCAGCTTTTTGGGCCATCTCCACCCAGACTTCGTGCCTTCATCACACAAGCAATCAACACCAATGAGATCATATGTAAGTAGAAATGACACCCGTTTTTGAAGATCTAATGGAGAACACTATCACAGTGCTATATTGTTAATTACTCAACGTCATGTGGTAAAAGATACATTCGATCACATTTGTTATTTTGGGACCAAATTCTTCCCTTCCTTGCATTCAAGGGTACTTGCAGTGTATATCTGAATGTGGTTAATATTATAAACTGTGTGCACGTCTGCATGGGCTGCTGCTCAGATATGTCAGGGTCCTGCTCCAATATGCTGGAGTACTGCTCAATGATCCACACCATCAGTTTCCACGTTGACCTGGCAGTTTCTACACTGCCCCCAAAGAAAATTACCCTGCCACTTTCCGCTCTGATGCAACGATTTGACATTGCCCCCAGTTAGTCCCACCACATAGGAGGCATTGCCACCATAACCGCAGGTACTCCGTGTGGCATGGCAACTGGTTCTCGCACCAGATGCCTGGTATTGACATTATAAACTTGCTTAGTTACTCCCACCACAAGCAAACACACAGAAAGATAGACACACGTATAATAAGACAAATGCACAAAGCAGGTATGCGCCCACATGCACACACTTGCTTGCTTCCCACCGTCACTTGCATATGTGGGCATCTACAGAGTTATCCTTTCTCCAGTACTGGTGACGCTCGGTGGGGTTAGGATTCCAGGCTGTCACCAGTGCATCTCTTTGTACCTCTTCTATGCCAGCCAGCGAGATGAACGAGAAGGTTAGCAGACCGAAATCGGGCTGCCGCAAGGAGCGGTGACCCCAAGTGCTGCTTATTTTTTTATTAATAATCACTTGTATACAATTAAAATCCTCGACCTTGTGGTCAATTCAGAACACTATAGATTGGAGGTGAAGAGAAAAGGGGTGAGTGGGAAGAGAAAGAGTTAGGGAGCAAGTCAACGATACTTACGCAATCAAGATTAAGGGCTTGTCTGAATTTCATGCGGTCAGGTTTGAGACAAAGGCTATATAGACCAACAACGTGCATAATGTGAGTGGTGCAAGGCTGGCAAATAATGGAAAACCAACCCTATGCATCTGGTTGGTTAGCAGAGCAGTATTATTCAAGACAGGTAGTAGTGTGCATACCAGATTTGACTTTGTGGGTTTCATTTTAAATCCAATCTGCGGAGTACAATGCCAAAAAATTATAATGGATTATTTTCAGTTCAAAATCAAGTGGGCATCATTGTTTTGAGCCCCCTGCATTTTTATGCAAATTCCTGGCGCAGAAAGATCCATGAATATTCCCTTAGTAATTGCTGTATTTATTTGTGTATATACTGCGTCAGCCACATAATGCTGCCATTACATTACAATAGCTGAGCCATGAAAGGACTACTGCAATGACAAGGGCAACCCTTAGAGGTAACAGAAGAAAAGAGCTTTGGTAAGGCTTTGTTAAGGCAAAAGAGGTCAATGGGAGATAACGTAGGTCGATAGGCCTGCACAACACGAACAAACCAACCAATCAGGGGAGAGTGGGCGGTCTGGGAGTCGGGAGGGATCAGGATTCAGGAAGTGGATGCCGGTCGGGAGTGAGGGAGACAGGGATACAAAGGGCTCGGGGCACAATTATTTAGCCAAAACAAACACGGATATGCTCAGCGGAGCCATGCTGGATGGTGGGCACTCACCTAGCTTTGCTAAGGCAAAAGAGGTGAACAGGAGATAACGTGGGATAAGTCTGCACAACATGTACAAACCAATCAGGGAAGGGTGGGCGGTCTGGGAGGCGGGAGGGATCGGGATTCAGGAAGTGGATGCAGGTGGGGGAGTGAGGGAGATGGGGATACAATGGGCTCGGGGCACAATTATTTAACCCAAAAAAACCACACTTATTTGTGTTTTACTGACCTCTTCAACTTTATTTGCTCTCCCCTCTGATTCTCTGTTCTCCTTCTCTATCCCCTCCCTCCCGCTTCTCTCTCTCCCCTCTTACTTTTTCCCTCCCTTACTTTTTCTCTGCACTTGCTCTATCGGAATTGTCCCTGGACCTGGTATGATGGTTAGAATTGTTTGTCTCCTCCCACCCCTTACTTGTTACTCCCCCGCCCTCTCCATCACTGCATGAGATGTCATAGGGACTAGTGCAATGGTCGATTGTCCCTCCTCTCCTCTCCTTCACCTCGTGTGATTCTCCGGAGGTGTCGGCATGCCTAGTGCGGTAATCGCCTGTCTGTTCCTGTTTCCCTCCTGTCTGTATCTTGGCACTTGCACTGTCTGGGGTGTCGCTTGGCCAGGTGTGAGGGTTAATCTTCGCATTCTTGCTGTTCATGGCCTGTAGGCATGTTTTTGTGCTTTCCCTTGTTCCCTCCCCTGTCGTGGGGCGCTTTGAAACGCATTGTGTGTGGTGCTGTATAAATAAACTATCATATCACTATGCTTACTCTCTACTCAACGCAATCACAGAATGAGAGTGCAGCTATACCTCTTGATCAATTCGGTCTAGCTGCTCACATACAAACACTACCCCATAAACACCTCATCATTCTAATAAAAGGCAGCTATTTCCAGGGCTCAAGTCGGGGGTACAAGTGGGTGGACAGAGTCCACCCACTTTTTTCAGAGGGTGGACTCAGTCCCCCCTAGCTAAAATGAGAAACAATGAATGCTCTCTTTGAATTTATGAATTAAAGCCGACCTCAGTCATCAGGTTTGCAGGCCGGCCACTTCACCACTGCACTTTATAATTTGACGAAAAATAAACAACTAAAGGTGAAATGTCCCATTTTGGTACTGCAAGTTCCAGGGAAAAGATTTGTATTGGTTCTTGGAGTTTGAAACATGCACACCTAACGTTTTCAAAAGCAATATTTGAAGAAAATAACCTCTCTTGGTTTTGTGTGTGTGTTGATTTAATGAAATGCAAATGCTATTCGTCCTGTGCAATTTGGGTGGCTATGCAAAGCCAATTTAATGAAATGTGCATATTCCACCTTGATATGCTCATTTTTGGCGACATCACAGGACTTGACCCCTGTCTATATCACACGACAAACCGGCCTAGCTGTACACATAAGCGTCCCACAGGCCTAACGCAGCCAGAACCCAGTCTTGGTGTCCTGCTGCCAGACTGCACACACTGAACCAATATTAATACCACCACACCTAATGCTAGGATGCAGCTACCATCAGGCTATTACATCAGCTGCACACTTAACTGGTGCACCCTTCAACACCCTACTCTCTCAACTGACCTGGACCTGGTTGAACTGGTTGAACCAGCGCTTTGAGGTCATACCAATGATATATAGAGCGCTATATAAATGCCAACAACATAACATAACAGAATCAGTCTCAACATTCTTATGTGGTACGTGGAGGATTCTGTGGGTGCTTCTGCAATGAAAGCTAAGTCATGGTCAAAGAGTCCCACCAGGTTCTGAGCTAAAGTTTGGGGGACAATCCTAAAACAGCTGGCCAATGGAAAGGTGGACAGAACAACACAAGCAATACAATCTGTCTTGAAAGTATTTTGGCTATGGTGAATGGAAGCCATCCATCCAGGCCTGTTTGTGAAAGAGGCCGTACTCAAGCTAATGGAAATCACTGAACAACGAATCAAGAACGTACGGAATCCGATATCATCATTGCTGGAGATATTTGCTAGTGGAGCAATGTATATCTAGAGTAGGATTAGCAAAAGAGCAGATTGCTTGAGTACTCCACGGCTGATCTTTGATACTGAATACATTATGGGCCGAGCTTCATCTAGTGAATGTGAACTGCAAGAAAAGATGTGAACCACTTAGGACTACCCCATCTACATCAATCGTGTCTTGCAGTCCGCGTAGCAGAACCTAATTATTTCCAATATCTAAGGAAGCGGATTGGTTCAGCAAAACGTTGGCAAAGGAAAGGCCTTGGTCTCTCCCTTGGAGCAAATGTACCCTCATGTACATAAGGGTGACTTAGGTGCTGCAGAGGAGGTGGGAACTGCACTGGCAACCCTTGCAACTAGCTAGCCTCAGCTCATACACTGACCCTGTGTTTGGTGTGGATTTGCAGGCGCCATATCCACGCATAGGTAGTGTATCAGATTGGGATTAATTGCAAAATCTAGGAATAGGATTGGCAAGGTCACAGTGGCAGCTCTTGGAAAGTCGGTTTCAGTGGTGCGAGGAACAGAGCTCCAGCCCCCATACCCAAAAGGAGCAGCATCTCTCTAAGTAATGAGGTTTTCGTCAGCATGTCAGGTCCATCTATTCCAGAGCCGATAACTTACTGACAAGATGACAACTCTACGAGCACTTTTCCCTTTGCCAAACTGTTAACAGATCCACAACCCACATTTAGTGAATTTGAAAAAATGAAAATACCTGCAAACTGGTGTTTCAGACAGCGATTGCTGTTTAACCTTTTTTTATTATTTATTTAGTGAACTGGCAGATGGCACATGCCGGTGTGACTGACAGAGGGAAATGAGGCACCAGCATAAATTACACATTGTTGTGTAACTTGCACATGCATATTTAACCACCATACAACCACTACTGGGAATTCCCTGGGGCGTGTCGAGAAGTTGTGAGTGTGCCAAGGGGGTGTCTAACCTGTGGAGCGGTGCACGTCCACAAAAGTGTAACTTAGCATATATTAACAAATCTTAAAGGTTGCCTTAGCAGCTATTGTGAATCCTGGATGTTGTAGATAGAAGTGTTCACTTCCAAATCTCCCACCGAATGACAGTGTATGCAAACGTGTCAGATGTGTTGGGTACGAAGAGATACGCGGTGGAAAATATTTACTTTTGTTACTGCCCGACTTGGAGTATGTTACTCCAGAGCACCTTACTCCATGTCTGAATTTGGATTTTGGGAATAAGCAGGCCGGTTTTGTAAGCCATTTGTATGTATGGGATTTCTAAATAACAAACCTAGCCGTGAATCAACGGAGCGCGGTACAAAGGGGACCTTCCAGGGAGGTTATAGGTAGGTGAGGAACTGCGATGTGTAGGAGGGTAAAGGAGGAACTTCAGAGGAGCGTGGAAATTGAGTTGTGGCGACGTATTGTCAATCATTTGAACGTTACACAGAATTTCTGGCAGTATAAATTACTCTGGATTTCTTTGTGAATACCGTTTTAGGCATATATTAGAACAATATGCAAGAATAACCTATGCCTGCATAACTTTCACAAAAGAACAGGACTTTTTGTGGAGTGTCCACAAAATGCACAATGTTAAATGCTCTTTATAATTTTGTTTAACACGAAGTTATTTATTCGTTCATTCATTTTCACTTTGAAGGTGCCACTGACAAAGTGTTCCTAAACTTGAAAATTCCTGTGCCTCCTATGTGGGCCATGAAGATGTGCAACACATTATGGACTATGCTTATGGGTATCCGTGCCAGACATGAACATATAAAAGTTGATTGAAGTCACTAACCACTGAAAGACAAACATTGGAAATGTGTTTTTAAACTGATTAATGGCTATTTAAAAGAAAAGTGTTCTTATTAAATTAGACAAAACGCCACCTTTGCATGAGTCACTAATTACCATGCCTTAGGATCAAGGCCATTACATTCCATCAACAAAAATCCTCGTCACATCAAATGAGTCAATTCGTTTATCTGTAGGAATTGAGAATCCATAGAATTCTGCCCATGGGCGATATTCAAACCTTCAGAGTTATCAATGTGTCTTCTTGTGCTGTATGTTAGTATAGGATGTGGGGAAAGGTCAGTGGCAGCTAGCGGGGATGAATGTGTCCCACAAACATGCAGGAGCAACTGAGCAGAGCAAGAGATCCCAAACCAACCAATGGGGCTGGCCAGGTGGGGCGGTGGGATTGGAGCAAAGTTTGAAGTTTCTCCCAAAAACATTTTAAATATAATCTGTTCAGGGGGCGCTGTTGAGCAGCCTGCAAGACGGCTGCCTAGCTTTCAAACTCTTTGCCAGACTGCTATATATCCGCCTACATGAGCGGTTCCCTGTATCATCCGACGCTGGGAGTAAGCGCATTGTTTTTGCTGCCCTTCGAGCGACATATTGATCCAAGTCGGGGTGAAAACCGTAACTTTCACTGAGCAGGACCCTTTTTCCTCCGGACTCGGCTCCCCGCTCCTTGAGGCCTACCGCGCCACGTGACGCTGCGGCGGGCTCGGCCCCAGTGTGCTGCAGTGACTGTGACTTCCTAAGCCTGGCGGAGCGGCTGCCTACCTCTGGTGCCCTGCGGAGCCGCGCAACATCGTCGGGGGGTGGCCCCCCTGAGGCCGCGGGAGCAGCGGACTATATTTCTTCCCGGCCTTGCCACCTGCGCACTTGACCCTCCACGAACTGCCCGGGCGGTGCCTCCCTCCCGGGCTTGTCCCCCTGGGCTGGCCGACGCCTGAAGCGGTTCCTATCCTGTGCGGCTCCTGGTTGCTGGCTTGCCCGCGGCTGAAAGATCCGAGTTACGCCCTTGCAGGTGAGGAGGTTGGGGTCTGCGGTCGATGCGCGGTGCCCCACCGGCTCTGGGGCCCTTATGCTTGCCAATTGCTGCGGAACTATAGTCCCGGGATGATAAACTGAACCGTTGAGGACCCAGCCCTACTCCCGCGGACCCGCCGCCCTTGGAGCCTGCCCTGATTGCATCGGGCCGCCCATACTTGGTGCCTGAATTGCGGCCTCCGTCTGAGCCCTCCCTCCTCTGCCGCTGCCACTACCGAGATCTGCGATCCCGCTCTGGAACGGTGTTGCCCAGTGAGCAGTTCAGCACTACCCGCACACCGAAATTGGACTCCTGGTAGCGGAAGAGTGGGACACCCCTGCCTGTCCCGATACTGCTGCACCCAAGGGGCCCAAGGATTACGGTCCTAAAAACCGGCGGGAGCTGCCCCGTGGTGCTCCACTCCGCTCCCGTAGCATGCCAAGTAAATCACGCGGGACCGACAAGGCGGGAGCAATGGACAAATACGCTAACTCGCTTCCCAGACAGGAGCGGGGAAGGTCACCTCTGAACCAGGACGACTCTGAGCCACTGTTGGGACCCCCGCAGCCTGACCTCACCACTCTGATGGAAACCATGGCGAAAAACTTCGCTTCATTTCACGAAAAACTGGACGACATAAATGCAAGTGTTGCTTCTATGCGGGCCAAATTGGATCAGCACGGTACAAGACTGGCGGAGGCCGAGACACGTATTGGGGCCACCGAGGATGGCGTGCACACTCCTCAAAACACTGTTTCTGAACTGGTGCGGGATATGAGGCAAGTCAAGGCAAAGTGCGACGACTTGAAATCCAGGTCCCGCCGGAATAATCTCTGCATTGTGGGGGTCCCGGAGTCCGCACTGAAGGGTAAGATGGAGCAGGCAGTTGAGAATCTGCTAAGAGAACTCCTGGGTAACCCCCCACTTTCCCCGTTCTTCACGATTGAGCGCGCCTATCGGGCGCTTGCCCCACGTCCCAAACCGGGAGACTTCCCAATGCCGATCATTGCTAAGGTTTTGATTTTTCGGAACAGAGACCACATACTACGTTGGGCCCGGGAGAAGGGGGAACTGAAATTTGAATCCCAGACCATTAGAATTTTTCCAGACTTTTCCATAAGTGTGCAAATGGAGGGCAGGCAGTTCAACGGCGTGAAAAAACTGCTCAGAGAGAGGAAAATCGAGAATGCCATGCTATTTCCGGCACGCCTGAAGCTTACTCATCACAACAAGTTGTACTTCTTCACGGTACCTGAGGAGGCAGTGAAATTCACCGAAGCCTACATTCCTCTTCCCGACTCACTTGAGGACCCAACAGTAGATGACCGAAGAGGTGAACACTGACCCATACACGTGGGCCGCCATGGGCACTACTTACACGTGCCGTTTATGCTTCCTTTGTTGTATTCATGAATCTTGCATCCTTTATATCCTTTGCTAAGCATAATCTATTGTTAAAGCTCCCTGTAATGTACTAATTGTTACCGCTGCATAATACACGGTGCACTGCACCAATCTCACATTCAAGTTGGGTTTACGGCAACAGCGACCCCCGCTGCAGCTGCAATGCCGAGTTTGGTAGGTTACGGCCGTTGTACGCGCCCCAGTTGGGCGCGCAGCCGGGTGCGCCCTTGTTCCGCAGGGTGTGCCCCTGCTGGGTATTGGGGTGGGGTCTTATACACTGCTTGGTTAGGGAGGGCAGTGAGGGTGGGGGCTGATAATGTTGAAGGATGTTATTGTAAAAATGGCAATAAGCGTGTGACTCGGAGGGTGGAAGGTGGTGGCCCTGCATCGAAGATTACTACATGGTCAACAATCAAAGCTACGAGATGCTGGGGTGTCCCTTAAGCTCGCAACATGGCTATTAGGGTAATGTCATGGAATGTTCGGGGGCTCAGTAATTTCACCAAGGCTCGTAGGATAACTGCATACGCCCAGAGACATGGGGTCAATATTCTCCTGTTGCAAGAAACCCATGCACTTGCACACCTTTCCGCCTCCCTGGCGCCGGCATGGGGAGCCAATAAATTCTACACAATGTACTCCTCTCAGTCCAGGGGAGTGCTGACCTTAATTCACAAATCAGTGGAGTTTTCCTTACGTGCTAGCCACATAGATCGAGAGGGTAGATACGTGATCCTCCACTGTCTGTTGGCTAACACGGAATACCTACTGGTCAATACATATGCCCCGAGTATAGACACCCCCGACTTCTTCGATGATATCAATATCCTACTTTCGAGATACATAGGAATCATGGTTATTTGGGGGGGGGACATGAACCTCATAGTAAACACTGAGCTTGACAGATCTGGCACTGCACACAGGACAATGTCCAGAGCCGCTCGTCGGCTCCGGGCACACATGGGCCCAGCTGGCCTAATTGATGTCTGGAGAGCACTCAACCCAATGGCTAGGGAATACACGTTTTACTCCTCTGCACACGACAGCCATTCCAGAATTGATCTCTTTCTCTTGTCAGCTGGGCTGATGGGGAGGAAACTCAGCATGCAGATATTACCACGCACACTCTCAGATCACTCTCCAGTGACACTCAACATTACCTTACAACACACACTACCGCGTCACTCCGACTGGCGCTTCAATTCTGAGGCACTGCATGACATCGTTTTCAAGGCCGACATCCTTGCAGACACCAACACCTTTTTCGACACCAATAAACGCCATGACACAACAGACGGGGTCCGTTGGGAGGCTTTCAAGGTGTTCATCAGAGGGATGTGTATTTCTAGGGAAGCAGGGGTCCTGAAAGACATTAGGAACTCTCTACAAAGCTCTGAGTCAAAACTCAAGGAACTACAGCGTGAATACGCCTCTGCTCCCTCCCTGCCCAAGTTGGCACAGATACAGGTGGAATTGGAGACCTTCGAGGCGCATGCCCTCAGGGAAATAAGATATTATGCACGACCCATTGCGGCTCGCAAATATGGCGAGGGGGAAAGACCCGGTTGAACTCTGGCCAGGCTGGCCCCGATAGAGGGGGGCCGAACCCGGATCGATAGTATTAGGAGCAAGGACGGCGTACATCACTGGGCTGACCAACCCATTCTGGAGGCCTTTTCCAACTTCTATGGAGCCCGTTACGCCCCGCAGTGTGAGCACAGTCCCCAGGACCTGGATCGTCTCCTCGATAGTATCCCCATGTCCTATATATCTCACGCCACCAAAGAGCAGCTAGACGCTCCCATCTCCCTCGATGAAATCACTGAAGCTATCTCCGCCCTCCCAAAAGGCAAGGACCCCGGTCCGGATGGCCTGACCGCAGAATTTTATCAAGAGCAGGTCGCTCTATTGGCCCTGCGCTTGCATGAAGTATGGGACGAGTCCCTTCGCCTTGCCACTCTCCCCCAGTCCCTGCGCGAAGCTATAATCACTGTACTTCCAAAGCCAGGCAAGCCCCCTGAGGAATGTGGTTCCTACAGACCTCTTTCCCTTATGAATACAGACACGAAAATGTTCGCCAAGATAATTGCGAACAGGTTCCTTCCCATCATGACGTACCTTATTCACCCGGACCAAAGCAGCTTTGTTCCTGCCCGCTCTACCTCCTTAAATATTCGGCACCTCTTCAACGTCATGTCCAGAATTGACCCTAACACTAATGCGGTCGTGGTGACACTGGATGCCCAAAAGGCGTTCGACATGGTGTCATGGCAATACCTGTGGGCCGTGCTGGAAAAGATGGGAATTGGCCCACGCATGCTCTCCTATATCAAACTGCTGTACACGAACCCAAAGGCCAGAGTCCTGGTTAATTCCCATATCTCGGCTCCCTTCGCCCTCCACAGAGGGACACGCCAGGGGTGCCCATTCTCCCCCCTACTATTTGCGATGGCTATCGAGCCAATTGCAGACAGTGTAAGAGACAAACATACTCGTAAGGGGATTCGCCTTCGTGACACACCCGAAAATATATCTTTGTATGCGGATGACGTGGTTCTGTATGTCAGGGACCCCTCGGTCCACTTAGACCCAATTATCCGCGAGATCATCAAAATTGGTACATTTTGGGCTTCACTATAAACTACACCAAATCAGACATCTTCCCTCTCACACCTGCAACCCCCCAACCATCATGCGAATTCCCCCTCAGGTAGGCCCCAGAAGGCATTAAATATCTCGGGGTCCAGGTCTCACGGGCTAGGACTTCCCTCTTGGCAGACAACTACAGTGTCGCAGCGCAGTACACGGAGGCAAAAATGGAGAGGTGGCGTAGTCTCCCCCTGTCCCTAGCAGAAAGACTGTCGCTAATCAAAATGATTATAGTTCCAAAGCTCCTATACATATTCGCCAACGTCCCACTCTGGCCCGGGAAGCACCATTTCACAAACTTGCACGCAGGGTTTGCCCAGTTCCTGTGGCACGCTGGGGCCGTCCGCATGAAGTGGCAACATATCACTTTACCATACAAGAAAGGGGGACTCAATGCGCCGGATATAGCACAATACTGGATTGCCGCACAGGTCCAACACGCAACTCACTGGTACAAACACCAAGACCCACCTCCCCACGTCAAACTCGAGATCCTGGCAACTGAGGAGATAAATGTTATGTCACTGATCCTTTTCCACTCGTACCAGTCCGATGCCCCGGCTGACCCAGTGTCCACCACAATCAGGGCATGGAAACATATGCTGCAACCCCATTCTAACCTTTGTCCGTACTATAAATGGCTTCCCATATGGTCATTCCCAGGCCTCGCCCCCACGCAGGATAGGCTTCTCATGCAACACTGGCAGGACCTGGGGTATCGGGCGCTCTCTGACCTTTCCGAAGGGAAATTCATCACCCCGCAGACATGGAGGCCAAGACACTCTGGCTCACCACTGGAGTTGCTGCAAAACTTTAGGCTCCCACTCCTCAAGCGGTTGGGAAGTTTGCACGAGATCAACCCCATGTTTGTCAGAGATGCAAATCCAGTGAGGCTGATCATGCACACATGTTTTGGGCCTGTGGGTCGCTGGCCCCATTCTGGGAAGCTGTGCTAGAGACCCTCTCGGAGATGGTGGGATTCCGGATAGACCCTGACCCCCTGGTGGTGTTGTTCGGGAGGTGGGAGTGTGAGGGGGCTGGACGGGTTGCAAAATTCTTCAACATGGGAGCCATAGTGGCCAAGAGATGCATACTGCAGTGCTGGAAGCGGCAATCCCCCCCAACACTAGAAATGTGGCTTAAGGCCCTCACTTGGAAACAGGTGTGTGAGGAGGACTACATCAACACATTGCCTGTGAATGCTCGCCCCAAAAACATATGGACAGAGTTTTGTAGTTACATGAACGCTAAAGCTGATCTGGAACTTTTATCCTTGCCTCCAACGCCGGATCGGACAGAGGTGTAGGCTGTACTGTGGCTCCCCCCACGAGACTCGACCTGTTTTCTGTGAATGTGCCTGCTCTGTCACTAATGTATTGATTGTTTGACCATACCCTTGTATATGCA
The DNA here is from genome assembly GCF_040938575.1 of Ambystoma mexicanum. Classification (NCBI taxonomy): domain Eukaryota; kingdom Metazoa; phylum Chordata; class Amphibia; order Caudata; family Ambystomatidae; genus Ambystoma; species Ambystoma mexicanum. The sequence goes on from NC_090937.1 coordinate 644,717,807, forward strand.
ATATGCTTTTGTTGATGTAGTATGTGATCCACTTGCTACTGCTCCTTGCCAATAAAGAGAAGTTTAAAATATATATATATAATCTGTTCAAATGGTGCATTTCACCGCACACTTTTTGTAAAAATAACTGAGGAAAAAGCCAAACGGGTTTCAAGCGGTTTTGTAGGGTAGCATGAAAAAAGTCCTATAGATGCAAGTCACGAGCAGTACACAGGCTCATTTTACAACATGTTTTCGTGATGCCTTTGCCCACAATGTAGGCCAGTATGAAAAACTATTTTGAAGCTTGCAGTGCCCTTGCATGTCCATGCTGGCTGCACCAATAGATGCCGCCAGCATTACCATATAAGAACATACTTCTAGTGGCTTTGCCAGTAAAATGTATGTAAAAATGAATGTGAGCCACAGTAAGAAAAGAAAATATATCATGAAAGGTTTACTATTGAAGCCAGTAAAATATGCCATGCCTCTGTAAGACATGTTCAGACTGGCTGCACCAATGTAGGCCAATAGGGCCATGTAAGAACACTCATCAAGGCTGCAAAGGAGCACACTCTCAGTTGCTTGCTGTCAGTGTTTTCAGTTGGCTGACTTGGCTCGTCGAAAATGGGTGGTGGACCGGTGCCCTGTTACCCAATATGGACGAGCTGCTCCTGGGAAATGTCCTTTCATCAGTGAATTGCTTCAATAAGCTGCTTCTGGGACAAATACAGCCACCGGCATTCTGCATTTTTCTTTTTTATAAGTGAGGTAAACCCCAGCATCCCTACTACAGATCCAATTCCCTCCACCCCATATTTACCCCTACCTTTTACCTCCTCCTGTAAATGAGTGATAAACATGAATACTGCCGGCAGTATTTACCCAGAGTTAATTCACCTATTATGGAACAAATGTTTCCTTTAATTAGAATGCTCACTAATATCGTCCAATAAAGCTTCCTCAATATCAGCCTTGACAATGTCAAAAGGAGTTGCTACTTTTCATAGTGGAGACTTTTGTGTTCTGTAGATGATACGTGTTTTATAGCACTTGCATCCACACTGAAAATAACATATGCTGTGTTCCTACGACTATGTGGTAAACTCCTTTACAAATTACCATTTACAAGCTGATGCCACTGCAAGATGAGCAAGGATGTTAGCAAAAAAAGAGATCCAAATTATAAGCACATTTGTCTATGATTCACTGCGCAGGCATTAATTTCTGAGTTGAAAGGGGAGCTGCCCGACTCTAGACACTGGGCAGAACAACTCACCCTCAGACTGTCCTGCATAAAAAGATCTTTTTTGGGTCCCTTTCTGCTTGGTACAAGAAGCAGAGACAGAGGGGTCAAGTTATCTTTTCAGAATGATGGGCAATTGACCAGCTCCACCCTCCTAGTCAGCAGAAGGAAGTTCCTCCTCCATGGCTCATCCTCAAACTTCAATCAAACTTCAATCATCAGGCCCCTGTGATCGACGTTTAGGAAGTCAGGCAACAGAGTGTTTCTGGGAGATCTTTTCTGGGGTCATAGCATATTTCTAGTCCCAACCAAGAAGAGAAGACTGTTCTCAGTTTTGAGTCATCCTTCAGTAAGTTATAAGCTAGAAAAGAGCCTTATCCTGCTATAATAAACTCACATACAGTTGTAGATCGAGGAGATGGTATTGACGAAAGGTGGTCCAACAAAACTAGCAACAAATCTTTATTTAAGTAGCCTTGTGTTGGCCATATCAAAGATCAAACAGAAGCCCACAATAGTGACTTCTCTAAATGGAGATAGCTGGATGTCAGAAAATATCACTTGAAAGCCTGGTCCAAAGTCTCCAGCTCTGTTTACATCCTGCTTGTAGAGGAGTCAGAATGTATTTCTCACGTACTCATTGGTCTGGTCTCCCCAGGGAAAACGTTCAGTAAAACCTGCACCTGCCATGGATTTGGATGTGCCAGGATTCCAGGAGAAAGGACGACTAGTCTAAAACAGGTGTTTGCGAGATAGAGCTACAAAATTGAGGCTAGTCCCTTTTTGTTCGGGTTGAAGGGGCAGAAGCAGCTGATATATCTCCTTGTGTCATAGAGGCTGTCGCCATCGAAGACAGTGCGAAAGGATGGAACAAGGCACATTTTCTCTTTGGGAAAGAAGTGGGATGCAGTGTTCATTTTATTTTAGAAATAATAGCGATGGAATAGTACTTCTTCCACTGTGCATCCACTCATGACATCCATCTGAAGAGGGGTTGCTCATCTTCTCCAACTTCGGCATGAGGATGAACACAAGGATATCCATTTCTGCAAGCGACAGCTCCCGAACCTTCAACTGAAGGAAGCCAATCATCGCCAGCATGAAATGTCTCTGCAGAGCAAGGCAATTCCTCGTGTTCCGGCTCCGAATCTTTCGCCGGTGAGGAGTCATGCGAGAGGTTAGGCGCCGGTGGAGTTAGAGTAGGTGCTCGAGCAGAAGAAACACCTAACAGTGAGAAATGAGTACATAGAAACTAGATGCAACGCTTGGTTACTTATGAAACTAGTGGCACGATAAAAAAAGGAGGGATGAGGGATAGTCAACTGAGGAGGGTATCAGGTAATATTATCCTCATATATATGGTCGCCGTAAATAATATTGCCGGGAAAAGGTTGTGGCAATATTATATGGGTGATCATATATATGGGGACAGGGGCAAAAAAATTTTTTTTTTTTAAAAATAACAAAATATTTGGGGGTTGCGGGGGTGTCCCCCGCATGTCCCATGCAATAATGTCGCCACAAAAAACGGCCATTTTTCGCCGATATTTTTGCATGGCAAGATTTTTGTGGCGACATTATTACATGGAACCCTGAGGAGGCAGGGCATGGGCAAGAGGAGGGCCTGGCCTCCTTATTGGGGGGCGGAGTCGCGAAATGATGAAACCTCTCAACTAAGAAACCTCCTATTGTGGAGTCAGAGTAAAAAACCAGGCCAAGAAGATGAGCCTGTTTGGACAGGAGTGCAAATGTTGATAATGCTTCGGGCATTGGAGAAGAGAAATGAGACTCCAGAAAAAGATTTCAAAAAAAGTTCCACAGCAGAGATGCTTAATGGTCCGAAGAGAATTAAGTGGATTAGGCACGAGATTATTTGGAGTTTAAGGACACATTCTATTGATTCCTAGCCTGTATCACTGAGGCCAAAGGAATCAAAGCAAGACTCACGGGTTGATTTGGTCTGGAGTGTCTAAAGTCCTTAGGTACTTTTTTATGTCATGCTTGGTTTCACTACTGCTGTATACGTGAAGGGCGTGTGGCACAACAAAGCCGGGTACCCTGGAGCAGGAGTTTGCAACCTTTGGCTCTCCAGATGTTTTGGACTACAATACCATCAGCCCTAGCCAGCAAAGTCAATGGTGAAGGATGACGGGAGTTGCAATCTGAAACATCTGGAGATCTGCAGGTTGCAGACCCGGCCCCAGTGTTCGGCAGCAATCCCATGCTTTGGGGTCAATACATTTCAGTTTAAGATCTCAAATGATCCTCATGACAAGACAAAGTGGGTGATACAGGCAGTTCCTTAGGTTCTGAGAATACCCCAGTGTAAAGACTGGAGGTTTGAAAACCAGGGTGGTACCGTACAAATAGTTACCTTGGTAGGCCCAACTAGCACCTCAGTGTTTGCACGGAAGTTGGGCCTGAACAGAACATCTGGGTCACTCCACAGCTGTATGAGTAAGGAGAGGGTAGTCTAGAACTTGGTAAGCCTCTCTTGCCTGGAACGAATGAACGGGCAGTATAGCAGAGAAGTACTTACTCAAAGGATGTCCCATAACAGCGGAAATAGTCACAGAAGGAAGAACAGGGATGCAGACCGAATCACGCGAGACAGACACTGTTGGTCTGCATCCACAGCGTGCTCAGAGGGATTGGGTACCCCTGAAGCATTGATTATTGAGCATCAGTTGTGGGGAAGCTTATGAGGGAAGAAATGTGAAATAAAAACGCAGCACAAGGATGTGTGAGGGGGAGGTTCCTAGCACAGGTGTGCCTACGCATGCAACCCAGGCATTTTTCTTTTGGGGCATAGGTGTAATAGGAAGGACCCTCTAGCCACACAAACATCTACACATTGGCCGCAAGCCAAGTTGCCCATAAACTAGCACTTTGTTGCAGCAGGGCCATCAATGCAGATGAGCCTCCTCTTCCTTGTGCAATTAGCAACTACAGTGTAGCCGCCAGCAAGTTATAACCTCCTCGTCGGGAAGGGCCAACCTTGGCCCCACGTGGTGGGATAAATGTGAGAAACCTGGAGGCTGAACCTAGCCCAGTCAGGCTGCGGCCTAAAATTGACTTGTGCACCAATGAACAAGTGGCCCACAGTTGCAAATGTAAATTCATTCCTTTTGTGACAGAGTCTTTGAAATGTACATTTTAAAGGATATGCATTCAGCGACACTGGTCAAAACCACCAGCCGCATGATGAAGTAACTCCTCAAACTGGACCACTTTGACCCAAAAGACTGGTCTACACTAGCACTTTGTGTTTTGGTTCGGCCCTAAAGACCAGTCCGCCTCAAGCAGTGACAGTGTGGTGCCCCACTGCTAACAATATTGTTAAGATCATTTGGTCTTGTTGAGGTGGTGTGCTAAGCGTTCGATATGAATGCGATAACGCTTAAATGACTTGTCTAAAGACCTTCGTATTGCCAAATCCCGATCTACGCAGCTTTTCCAAACTATACTGCTTGGTCCATATGCAGCGGAGTCAGGCCCTCAGCGCGCTCTATGCGCTTTCCACAGTCACATACTGGCAGGCTTTCTTTCACCCGAGAAGATTTGGTTTTCCCGCGTAGTGCCGTGGAGGCAGGGATTTGCATTGCCACGCAGTGCACTTTCTTCCTACTGGACGGAAAGCATAATAAAGAGTTTCGTGCACTGCCCCGCACGTGCGGAACCCCTCCCTGCTACCAGCTCTGACTGCTGGTCTAATTCTCCAGACAGAGTTCACGCTCATCGTGGATTTCATCATTTTCCCGCGTTTCATGTTTGGGACTGTTGGTAGAGATTTTCCCAAACTATACCCTAACCGCCTTCTATTCTACCACCTTAAAGTGGAAAATGTGCCCCTTGTGTTGCCATTCAAAGGGTCGGACTGGGCATACAATGATCTTGGGCCCCAATGAAAACGTGGCCCACGGTTGCAAATGGCAACTCATTCCTTTTGTGACAGAATGTTTAAGTAGCAGGCGAGGGGGGCTTTGATAAAATGTGATGCAAATTCTGCATTTTAAAGAATATTTATTCAGTAACACTAGTCAAAACTACTAGCCGATTGGTGAAGTAACTTATCAACCTGGTCCACAATGGCCAAAAAACTGCCCCACATCGCCCCCACTCCCTCTTCGCTCCCATCCCAGGGGCCACTCCATGTCTTGCGCAGCAGCAGAGGCACCGCATATGGCAGGAGCTGACAGGAGGGGCAGGGGCTCCAGGTGCACGGGACAGGGAGCGCCGCGCGACATCTGCTGTTCTAATCAACATGTTAGAGACCTCAGGGGCTACTTTAAAATGTAGAGTTCCAGTCGAGTGGATTCAGGAAATAAAACTGTAGAGTCGGAAGAAAGCATTTCCTGCGATCGCTCACAAGCAGGCCATCCTGCTGCGAGCTTCTCCCGCGGGGCTTTGTATTAATGGCGCCAAGACTCTCTAACGCGGGACTGCGCGATCTCTCTGCTAGCTGTGCTTGCTGGAGGAGCTGCAATCAGTCCCGCCACTGAATATACACTTGCCACCGCGCTTTAGAGAAGATGACGCCTACCTCGCGAACACTGTGGCTCCTGCCAGCCCCACTATCAGCGTGTCCGCCGAGCTCGGGAAGACTCTAGTACTCACCCATCCCCTCCTGGCGGGCACGGCTGCAGGGTGCCCTATATCCATGCTGCAAGCAATAATACAATACTATCCGGTGCTGTTTCCAGGATGTGATGATCAATCCGTTTGTTGCCCAAAAGGCTGTCGAATCTCTTGTGCACATGCTTAGGGTCTTGCCGAGCCATTGTCGGTGGTGGGTATACGAAGCCAATCACGTGTTCTACAGGTAGGAAGGTTCATTTGTCTCGGGAGGATAGCTCAGCGGGAACGTGCTCGCCTTGGCAGCAAGACGACATGGAAACACACAGGTTCCATCCCCAGGTCCGCGCTTAGAAACCTCTGGGTATTAGGCGCGTTATAAATAACCTATCATATCATAGCGTGGCTGTTTTGTCATGGTGGGTTTTGGGGTTGTCCTGGCCTTGTTTGAGATGTCAAGTCACACGTTCTTGCACCATGGTTACATACTTACCAACATTCTGTGGCCCAAAAGATGTCGGATTGTTCGAGTTTCAAAAACGATACTTCGCATAACAATTACATCACAGGAAACTACAATACATTCATTTTTTTGGCACCACTGGAGCGTTCTCAAATACACAACCCATTAAACAGCACAAGATGGAAAGATGTTTAAAATGTATAATACTGAATGGGAAATTAACACCGAATTCCATGACCTAACTTCACAGAAGGTGATCCCACTGAGCTAGTATACAACGTCTGCCACTGCTCTGTAGCAGCAGCATGGGCAATGCATATGTATTCCTGCAGTGCAAGATGAACAACATGGAGACGGATACCCTCCTCATTCGGATATGCAGATGCTGTGTGATGGTGGTACGCTCTGCCACTTGCCTTCAATGGTGGTTCACCTAAGGCCTGTCCCGGCAAGAGTGCAAGGCAGAGCAGAGGCGGCAGGGGAGGGCCTGAGGGGCAAGGCCCACCCAAAATCTGTAAATGCCCACTCAGCAGCGCTGTGTGGGCATTTACAGATATTTGTGTCAGTGCAGTGGGCCCAACTACATTAGCATCAGGCCCTATTTGCTAGACAATCCTGGCTACGCCTCTGGGGTAGAGTCCTGTAGCTGTTACATCACTGAATTAGTCTGAGCCCATCACTCAAAGTAATCACTTACCCACACACCGCACAGACAGACTAAGTAATGTGTTGCATGCTTTGACCTGGGCGGGTCCCAAGCAGCCTGGTCCTATACATGCCCCTATAAAAAGCAGTAGGATCTGTCACCCAAATCTGTAGGCAGTAGGACTGCTTAAAAAGCAGTAGCCTAGTGCCTAAATCAGTAGGGTTGGCAAGTATGGGGTTATTAGGTTCAAAGTCTCTTGAAAAAAGCAGCAGTGTTTACTGCTTGAACTTCCTGTTGCACCCAGCTTTCACCGTGCGAGTCTTGCACACCACACGGGCTCTCAGACATAAACAATTCAAACGATGATTACAAAGTACCGGATTGGAGCTTTTCTCCCAGTGAAGAGGGGCCATGCTAACTGCTCCTTGCAATTTATACCGTCCTCAACCAGTTCCCGAGGAAGATGTTTCAGCATCCGGTTAATCCTTCAAGCAATCCATCTGTGTGGGGATGACCGATGGTGGCACGCTTTAACACATCTTCATATTCGCTCATTAGCCTGGGCATGATATAGTGGCTCTGCACTGTTCATTCCTTTAGGTGCAGGCTCCAGTGGGCCGATTATGCCCTTGGAAGCAAGATGAATAGTTAGCATAATGGTGAATGTTATATTCCAGGGTTCGACCTGGGTGGGAGCTGGGAGCTATTTAGCTTCTGATTGTAGCATACAAGAGCCTGGTTAGCTTAATACCAAGTTACCAGGAGCTGCTTTTGGCTCCCACAAAGACACATCTATGAATTTAACTCTGTGAGTTTGGGACAATTTATAAATAGACAGTAGTGCACATCTATACAACATTTAAGGCATATGGGGTCATAAATAATGGACCCAATGCTACGTTTGCATCTTATGAGGAGCGCTATGCACTCGCTCCTGGTTCTTGAGTGGCAGCTCCTGGTGAATGGTGGATACCCAGGAGCTGCTTCTAGCTCCTGCATGCCGCTATATATTGATGAAGAGAAACATAAGAAATGACTGGCTGATGGATGGCAAAGCAATCCATTAAACAGATGTTACTCAATTATCGACCTCAGAATGAGGAACGGCTGAGTGGGCAGGTTTCTAACAGACGTCAAAGGCAGGCTCTAAATGGCTGTACAATATTGGCACTCAGGTATGACTTTTGAAGCGGCAGAAAAGCCATGATTGTCACTGGTCTTGAAGGACTGTTCCTACATTATGGGTGTGTATTACGTTTTGTTTTTGTAATTCACCCCATCAGTGGCAGCTGTGGAATTTCCAAGTGGTGAGATGCAATTGGTGTCCCTGGTCTGGTACGAGTGAACAAATCCAAAAACACTTGGGGTATGGGAGAGTGACTTGGGCTATGGGAGAGTGACTTGGGCTATGGGAGAGTGACTTGGGCTATGGGAGAGTGATTTTGTTCTAGCATTTCTGCAAGCGTTACTCAATGCCCGCATGTCACCGTCGCTGCCTCATATCAGTGTCACTCCCCCCAGCATTGGCCACGGTCGCTCATTCCCCCAGTTCTGCAAAAAAAAATCCCTTCTTATTCTTCAATGTATCTCCGGCTTGCATGCTTGAGACGTGTAAAACAGGTTTCTTGACCATTTAGTTGCCCACCTTGAGACTTGTTCCAATCACAGGCGGATGGACAGCCCATGAAAACTCGCTGCTTGCCTGACCTTCAGGACAGGCAAAAAAACCAAACCTCAACCATCAATGATTGCAGAGGACATCTGTGTGCCCTCTGTTATGGTCTTTGGTTGTTTGCATAGTGCTGCGAGCCAGATAATTCGCACCAGGGAGCTAGTGTGGCACCAGAAAGAGGGTGATCAGGGAATATGGTAGGTGGGAGAGAGACGGGACTACAAAGGGGATTTAACCTGTAAGACTGGAATAAAGAGATTTTTATGATTCGCAGGAACAGGTGTGATCATTGACTTGTGTGAGCGGCTTGAAAAGTTGTGGGCCCCAGTGCCGTGAAGGTTCGTCAACCAAACTGAGTTTAGAGAAGCATCGACCCAAGAGTGAAATGTGCATTGCTACATGGATGTGACTAACCGCTTAAGTACAAAACAACCAGCTGCCAGGTTATTCTAAAAACATGATCGGCCAGAGATGGACACATTCCTGATTTTCAAACATTAGTTCCAACTGACGCACTCATTCCAGGATCTGAGGTGTTTGAAAATGAGGACCATTTGGAATGTATCCCTCCCTAGTCGCTCCGGAGCAACGTGATAGTTGGGTTTGTGCTCTTATGGAACGGCTAGACACACAGAGGGTGTGTGGCATAGAAGTGCGTCCGGCAGACAAGCAGCACAGACGCACTTTAGGCTTCGTCGCCTGAGCGGGAACAGTTTGACTTTGTTGATATATGTCCTCTTACGATATTAAGCTATGACGTGTAAATACATTTCGCTTTGGGCAGTGCAATCGTTCAGCCCGGTTGACAGGGCATAGGTCACGCTTGTTTTGTGCCTTACCACGAGAATCCTTTCTAGTTTTGTGTTAGAAGCCGAGTATGTGTGGTGGGTTCCCCTTCCAAACTATGCAGGTTACCCTGTTAGTGGTAGGAGACGTTTGCCATCGCTTAACTGTTATGGTGACTACTGTACTCATATGTCCGTAGTTCCCTTTCGGCCATACTTGCAGGAGCATATAACCCATCACACCACACCCCACGCTTACTCTCTCCTTACAACACCACTCAACTAGAACACAGAGATACTATGACACCATTCGGTATAACTGTTCTCATACGAACATCCACCGCCTACTCCACATCACTCTATGTAAACACTGCTGGTCCCACATCCCCAGCCAGGCGTTTTCCTCAGGCCTAACGCAGCCACATCCGTTCCGGATAAATCCTGCCAGAACGAACACATTCTCCTGATCTCTCAACCACCACACCTACCGATAAGAAGCAGCTATTACACGTGTACCGCACAAGCTGCACACATATCCGGTGCTCACACGCACCTTTTGACTCTCCCTACTCTCTCTACTGATCTGAACTTCGGTTCCCAAGGGCGTTCAACCTACCAGCGCCTTCAGACCATACCAATGGTATATAAGGCGCTATATAAGTGCAAAATAACAATAACAATAATGTCTAGAGCACATTGCGCAACCGAATTTAGTGGGAATGCTTGTCCCTGAGCCCCCTAACGTCTGACCCTTTCTTTGTGGGGATAGGCAAGGACGCAGCACTCTCCAGCACACTGCGATTCTGTTTGCGTGCCAGAATTCATTTTCATTTGTGTGCTTAGTGTGTCCGGTATTTCTTTCGTTTCTCAGGCTGAACTGCATTTATGGCGTGTTCCTTTCATTCACAGCCAGTACCAGCAGGGGTGCGTCGAAACCTAGATTTCAGGGGGGACTAACTGGTGATGGGAGATACCACTTTAGAAAACGGGCGGGGAAATTTGGATGCTCCGCCCCCTCTGGCATACCCCCAAGGGTTGTCTGGTGTGGACCCCAAGTATCAAATGTAGCAGCTAGCATTACATTCATTTAAACATCCCATTCACCATACACTCGCTCATATACATGCACACCCTGCCCTCAAACATCATACACTCATCCTCACACACTCACTAATTCGATATATTAACTCACACTCCTTGAACACACGCATACATACATACATAATGAGCTAACACGCAACAGCCTTTACACTGCTTGTTTCAGAAAAAGGCTTCCCACGCCTCTCTGCCTAGCAAAAAGCAAGTGTGCACATCAGTCCCTTCCCTTCAGATGTGAAAGAACATAGAACGTTGTTATATGTTCGCTCGCATTTGTGGGGAGGAGGCTGGTGTGTGCATTTGATTTTTGTTAGGCAGAGAGGTGAAGGAAACCTTTCTTGAAACTAGCAGCTTTTAAGTTTGCTGCATTTCTGCAAATAAATGTTACTGCACTAACACAGTATAAAGCTGCCAGTTTCAGGAAAAGCGTCTCTCCTCTCTCTGAGTAACAAAAAGCTATGTGCGGAAGCCCCGCCCCTCACCTCACATTTCGGTGCGGCTGAAGCCCGATTAGCTCAATGGCGTTGCGCACAAAGCCGGCCTTAGGGCAGGGCTGGCTGGGCGACCACCCGGGGCATCATGCCCCCCACGGCGCCATTAGCCTCCCACCACATCAGCCCGGGGGAGTCTTTCAAGGGCTCCCCCGAACGGGCGTATTGGGAGAAGGCGCAACAGGTGCCCCTTTTTTTTATTAAATGCGCCCGCAGCGGCGGGGCACATTTAATAACAATAGGGTGCTGACAAGCATCAGCGCCTTATTGTTATTAAATGCACCCCGCCGCCGCTGACACATTTAATAACAAAAGGACGCTATTAGCCCCCCACCATGCCAGCTCGGGAGAGTCTTTCAAGGGCTCCCCCGAGTTGGCATAGTGGGAGAAGGTGCGGCAGGCACCCTTTTGTTATTAAAAGCACCCCGCGGCGGCAGGGTGCATTTAATAACAAAAGGGTGCCGTTGGGGAACTAGCTCTATCACCCCTTTGCGTAGCATGGCTTGTATCTCTTCCAGAAGCTGAGGGATGTGCTGCTACTGTCGGGGACCCGGCGGAATACGAGGACACCTGCATTAGAACTCCAAAGTTTGCCCCTGGGCGACAGCATCCAGCACCCATCTGTCAGTGGTGATCTTTCTCCACTCGCTGACGAACCTCGAGTCTGGCGATGGTTGTGACCTCAAGCATTTGGGTGCAGAGTCTGGCACTCTATACTTCTTTTCCAGCCTATCCCGCTTGGCTGGAGCTGTGCGGGGGTTCTTCATGAGGGCTAGGTCCTCTTCGCAAATATCGACCAGAAAAGGTCGTACTCCTCGTCATCATCCTCGTGGACTGGATAAATAGACTCCTGATCTTCGTCGTCCGTGGACCTCCGTGGCTTGGGCGACCTGGGAGGGTTGTTTCGGGGCCTCCTCGTCCCCCCTTTTTTCCTCCCTGCGGGTCTTGAACCGGGATCTGGGCCGGTATCTTCACCCATTCTGGTGTGCCTGCAAGATTTGTCACAAGCAGTGAGATCAACATGCACCTCACAGTCCCAGATATTACAAAGTCTCTGCGGTGGTGTCGCACCGTGGGGGCAGGGACACTTTCTGTGCCATGGGAGCCACCCTCGTAGGATCAGCACCTGTAGCTGCCGTGGTAGTAGTAGTCATCGACGGAGTCACTGACTAGGTCTTTGCCTGTGCCAATTGAGCCTGCTTGGGCTGCACTGCCTTCTTCTCCTCTGTCTGCAGCTTCTCGGATTTGTCCCGTAGCTTAGCCGGGGTAGATGACTTCCTCTTTGAAGAGGAGATTGATGGTAGGCTGGCAATGGAGGCGGAAGGTGATGCTGATCACGCCTATCCAACTTGGCACCCGGTTCAGCGGGGAATCTGATGGACTCGGACTTGCGGATCTTGGCCTTATCTTGGACCCCCACGGATGAGGTGCCCTCAAAGGACTAAGACCGTTCCTCAGACCTGCCGGCCCTGGACGAGGCATGACCCTGCTCGGGGGAACGGGCAGAGGCCTTGTTCGTGTTAAGCCATGCCGCCAGCCTACTATGCCTATCCTTCGTCATTTTCTTACAAAAACCGAGGCATATCTCGCACTCTACTTCCTTATGATCCTGGTGAAGGCAGTAGAGGCATTGTAGGTGTGTGTCCTTCACAAACACATTCCATAGCCCACATTTGGTGCAGGGCCTGAAGAGGGACCTTCCCTCCTTCTCCGTCATGGTCGGAAAGCGTGCAGTAAGCGGAAGATCGCCTTTGAGAATCTTCAATGAATCCTAGCCCTTGAGGGGCGCAGATCTTCACCAACAACGGATCCCCGCTGTCGGCTGAGGAAGAAAAGAGCACACAGGCTCTTTGAGACACAAATTTAACTTTTCTTGTAAAAAAACCACAAAATAACTTACAAATAACAGAGCAACTCGAGGACTCCCTAAACTCAAGTGTGTGGTAAAAATCTGAAGATGGCTGCCAGAGGTGGGGCTTAGGGAGAAGACTGTCATTAGATGTGGGCAGGATGACCCAGAGGACAGTGATTGGTTTAGAGGAGAAATACAGTTTAAAAATGAAAGTGAAACTGTTTTTTCTTTTACCGAGGATTCCCAGCCTGACGACGGGGAATATTCATGAGCATGTGAATCCATCCCAGACCCCATACTGGAGCATTGTGAAGATTGTGCTAAAGATGGTCCGAACCTGAAGGAGACCCATGGTGAATAGTGAACCTGAGACCTTGTGAATGTGAAAAATCTAGGAAGGAGAAACAAACTTTTAGTGCTTATTTATTACGTCAGGCCCTCAGCAGTAAAGAGACTTTGAATGTTAAGGAGACTTTGGCACAGAAGGCCTGGTTATCTATGCTTTAAAATTTAACTTCGTGCCAGTGAAGCCAGACTGTGTGCGAAGCGCGAATGCGTCGCCTTCTCCTGTGCTGAAAACGCGGGGAAGGGAAATCAACTGCTCAACTATCCTGACATTCTTTCTTGAACACTTTTCTTTTGCATACATTGTTATCCCACACCATTTGTATTTAGAAGTAAGGATTGGCAATAGGTTTATTAGTATAGGCCCTTTTATTTTGATAGAGACTCCACTAGGACTGCATTATTTATGGTTTGATCGTTGTAACTTGGTCCCATCCTTAGATTTAGGATTAGATAGGCAGGCATTCAACCAACTCATTGGAGTTCAATAAATGTATTTATTTTATTTATTTGCATTTTCAAAGCGCTGTGAGGTGGTTACAGGAATATGTCTTAGTTGCGTATTTAGAACATGCTTCATAACCAGAGGTTTCTAAGCACGGACTTGGGGATCGAACCTGTGCTGCTTCGTGTCCTCTTGTATCCAAGACAAGCACGTTGCTGCTTGAGCTATCCTCCCAACTGTGATAACTTGTGTCTGTCTTTACTGTTTGGTACCATGCCTTCCTTACAGGACACAAGTCTACAAAGGATCTCTGCTTTATTCTGCTATGAAATGTGTGTTCGGAAATTGAGTTCTGGGGGAGATTAACAAGTGGACTCTATATTTATTTAAACAAGGCACCCACAAACCACACTCCTAAACTATTCGCCATAATTTTTGCAACACAGTCCATCCACATTGTATACAAAGAAGGCAAGAGGTAGCCGTAGCAAATGTAAATCTATAGTGGTACTTGACCAGGGCACTTTTTGCATCTCTGCGGATGTACCGGGTTTCTTCCAGTGTGTGTGCAGTTTCACTCCCTGCGACACTAATAAATCATGGCTCTGGCGTGCAGCGAGGTGAAGGTGGGAGTATTCTCACCAGTGCCATTTTTGGTGCTTTTTTTGCTGTGCATAATTAATATTGGTCACTTTGTTTCTGTTCGTTTTGAAAATGTGGGAATACCCCCGATCTCTTTCTTTCCAACTCTTCTTCCGTTTTATTTGCCACATGTTCAAAGTGCGCAATTAAAAACAAAATGGTGCGTGAAAGTGCATGATTGGGGGAGTGCATGCTGCAACAGAGTGAATGCAGCGCACAATTGAGAGTGTGCAAATGGCAAGTGAGGCAGTTCACAGAGCAGCTGGGCATGTGCAGGGCAGAAATGAGTTGGTGCAGGGTATACATGATCATGACTGTGGTGTCTGCAGTTGAGGGATTGAAGAAAGCCTTCGATTCAGTGACATTTTAGCATGCAAAGTTCTGTTGGCGTGACAAACGTGTTTCACCAGGGGGATGCCAGAGCGGTTGATTGCCCCTCCCAAGTCACCCATGGTGTGACCCCCGCTGCCCCCGATGCCAACCACAGGGATGGCGCAGTCATGACTGTCCCTGACTGAGCACCAGCCCTGATAATAAAAAAACCCTGCGAGTGGCACACCAACGAGTACAGTGGGCCACTCACAGGGTCGTTTCTTTCAAACTATCATCAGAGCTGGTGCTCAGAGCCGAGAACCAAGGAGAAAAGACGGACCCCATAAACCTGCGACTGAACCCTCAGGAGAGGATACACCAAGATAACTTTTGTTGGAACCCATTACTTTTACAAGAGACACTTTCTTGGGATAGGTTTTCTGAAACCTAGCTAGCCCACCCAATTCCTAATCTTGGGCAAACGCACACACGCAATTTAAGCCTTTTCTGAGAATTTTCCTATACCTGCACTTCGGTCCTTGAGGGATTTCTTACCACAAGCGCTTTGAGGCCATACAAATCGGAAAAGGCGCTATATAAATGACATCATCTACTAGTTCTTCTATAGCCCAACCTCACTGAGGCGAAGAACCATCCTGACAGCCTTTAGTTTAATTCAATTTTTGTTTATTTTGGCCAATCCAGTACACGTTTATCAATAAAACCCGATTACCTGTTTGGTCTGTTCGCTGATTAAGGTCTGTGTATGACAGGATGTGATAAGGAGACTGAGCTAGGACAGGACAGAGTAGGGCTGAAAAGAGGGAGAGAAGAAGCAGAAGGTAGGGAGGTAGAGGAGAAAAGTGAAGGGGTCACAGATCTTCGGAATGGTGGACAAAAAGCAAAGGGCAAATTCATTAGCAGAAGGGGGGTGAAACAGATAAGGGCAGCAGGTGGGGGGGTTTAAAGGTAGGGGAAAGTGTGGAGGAAGGAAATGGCGTATTAAGGTCTGATCAATAGAAGAGGTGTGGGGTGCAGTTCAAGCAAGGAGGGATTATATAAACAATTAGATTCTGGTTCCCAAATTACATGGGACTGACAAATGTATCAATCCACTATCCTGAAAAGTTGGCCGAGAGGAAGCAGTAAGCCACCCCGAGGGAACCTTTCAGATACAATCTGACTATATCCTCCTCGACTCTGTGAAGGACAGCTTTTAGAAGCCACGAGAGTAATCACATACTCAAGAGTACCAGTCCTCATAATATTAAAACAAAAAAACACCTGTGAGTGGTGCACATACGTGTACAACGCAGCATGCCACTCAAAGGGTTCCTGTGCCAACCACGTTGCCATTGCACAACATGCAGCGTTTGCATATGCCCAGTGTGCTGCCCCTGACCCCCTGAAGAACAGAAGACTTAAGGAAGGTGACGTGTTGTGTGTATGTAGTCATACATTTATGTATGTATGTATATATGTAAGTGTTTGAATGTAATGAAGTGTGCGAGTGTGAGTGTGTGTGTGTACATGAGTGACTAGTGTGTGAGTCTAGCTGTGCGTGTATGGATGCATGAGTATGTTTGGAACAGAGCGTGCATGTGCGTGTTATCTCTGCAAGGGATTTACAGTGACCAGCCATATGGTTGGTCACTGTAAATCCCTTGCAGAGACTGCTGGCATAAATAGGTTGTGGCAGCAGCTTAATGCATGTGATTTAAAGTGACCATTACTGGCATAGATAGGTTGTGCCCAGGTGTGGCTCCTCCATAACATAATGGAGGAGGCAACAACCCACCAGAACCCTCACCCATCATGGAGAGGCTGCTGCAGACAAGGAGCACTCCTTCAGCTGCTTGCTGCAGCTAAGGGACTGCTCCCAGGCTGGTTTGAACTGTCAAAGGTTTTCTTTTGACAGTTCCTACCCCAGCCACACGTTTCCAATGGGCCATGCAAGGCTGGGGGTGTGTTGCTTTCCCAGCCTTATGTTATGTTATGTTAAGATAAATGCATTTGTCAAGCGCAAGCCTTCCATGGTCCATTGGGGATGCAGGCTGTATTGCATGTTTGTATATGCAAAGGGGCACTCATGCGCCTCCCTGCACATACAAATGGAGTGAGGCTCCACATCATCAGCGCTCCGGCTCCTGCGTGCATGTGGAGGAACCAGGAAGTGTACTTCCTGGTTCCGGTTCTTGTTGCATGGGAGCCAGAGGCTTTCTGGAGGCTGTGGTTGAGTCCATAAGGATCAGGGCTGCATGCAGGTAAGCTTATTGATTATGTATTATGTGTGTAAACGGGTGAGTGAATTATGTGGGTGAATGTGTGTGCACGTTTCTGTTTGTGCTGGCCCCGGGACATCCTCTCTTATCAAACGGCAGTTGGTAAAAAAAAGAAAGGATTAATCGTTATTACGTAGTTTGACTCGCTTTTTGGGGCACCCAGTCTAGCCATTTCTTGCTGTGGTGTGACATTTTTTACTGAGCATCTTTGATAAAGCAAGCATGTTAAGTGTTATTATTGGGCGAGACTTGCATTTTGGAGCAGCCACTCTAGCCCTTTCTTACTGTGGACATTTTTTTATTCTGGGCATCTATGATAAGCAAACATGACAGTGTCTAAACTGGACTACATTGTGCAGACAGTTTAGACACATTTTCTTATTGTGGCATGCAAATTTTAAAGGCAAAGTCAACAGGAGTATGTTCGTTTGTGCGGATACTGTCACACATTGGCACAGGCATGTTTCCTTACAGTATCATTGTTGGCATTACATGCAAAGCAAAGATGAGTATGTTCCTACACAAGAATTCTGGCATTTATTGGTGTATCCAGCATGGAAATGTATGGGCACAATCTGTTTGAAAATGTTTTTATGCTGGCATATATTGCCGGCAAAGGCATCATGAAAATATATTGTGAAATGCTCCTGTGCACTGTTGGTGACTTGCATTGATTGCATTTTTGGCTTGGCATTACTCTACAAAACCAACTGTAAACTGTGTGGCTTTTTACCCAGTCGTTCGCACCAAGAGAGCTGTATTGTACAATTCACCATTTTGACCCAATATTAGAAATAAATGTCCACCCTTGGATGGTTTGGGCTTTCTCGTTACGCCTGCTTGCTTGGGCATATTTGTGGGAAATATTTACACCCCTCCAATTAAAAAAACTCACCAGCCGCCACTGGTTGTGGCGCCAGGTTCTTGCATGCGATTTAAATTGGGGAGGCGGAAGCGACCTAAACCCCCTTTGTACACCTAGTAAGATCAGGGAAAGTGATAACTCAAGTAGAGCCAAGGGGGATAAATTAAATGAAAGGCTGGTAACCAATGGGATAGGGCGCATCAATGGGGTAAAGGGGGGGAGACACGTTTGACCTTGTATTTGATAAAGGTCTTGTTAAGTTGCTAAAAAAGTAATAATTACTGGCATGGATTGTCCTATCTATGCCAGTAATGGTCATTTTAAAACATGTGTGTGAAGTGCTTGAGCACAATTTATCTATGCCAGTAATGGTCACTTTAAATCATACACATGAATCGCTTCATGCATGTGGTTTAAAGTGTCTCTTACCGGCATAGATTGTGGCAGTAAAAGTGCTCCACTGTAGTGCACTTTTGGAGGCATGGCATTTCCTGAATTTTTTCATGTGAGCCAACTGTACATTTGGTGTTTTGTTTACCTCTTTTTTGTCAAAATTGTGCTGCAAAATACATTTTTTTAAAAAACGTTCCCCACTTAATTATCCTCTTCTCCCCCACGTTTGGTTGCTCATAGTAAGTTGGGGAAATATTTAGGTCCTTCCACTCAAAATATTCACCAGCAATGGCTGCACATTAGTCATTCAATTTACTAGATTTATTTTTGTTTGCATAGAGAAACAATAGCTTTTCATCCAATTTTTCTTAGAAATTGTGCAGCAAAATGCATAATTTCAGCACATAATTTTAAAAAATGTTTTTGGGGGGAACCTCCAAGCCCACACCTCAATTATTTAGGGCTCCCTAGATGCTCTCGTCGCACGTGCTAATTTGAGAAAAAATGTAGGATGTTTCACTGAAAATATTCTCCATCCCCGTGAGTGCTCACACATAAATAGTTTAGAAGCTCGGTGCCCCTTCAGGAGCTACCCTCTCCCCGGCAACAAAACTGCCTTCATCACTCTGTTTCACGTGAAATGACCTTCAACTTACACTGGGCTTACCCAGAGTTCTTTTCTGTTTTGCATAATTTATGTTCCGGTCTTTGCTCCCAAGTGTCAACAGAATCAAATCAAGCTTCTCTTGTGTGTACTGCCTAAACTCAAGAATAGATGCTAAGCTTCAAACAAAAGGTCCTTGGCTCGCCCCCCTCATGTGGCAGCAGAGCATCTCCCCAACAGTGTGGGGACGAAGACAGAAGTGGGGATCACATGAAATCAATATTAAAGCAGGGCGGTGGGAGGAGTTGTGAGTTTATGTGGGCTATGTGTTGATTGGTGGGTCAAGCAGCTGGAAATCGGACAAGGACAAGGAAGGGCCGGGCACAGACTCGGACTCAGACGGAATGGAACTCGAGGGGGAGGGATGTTCGGAGCAGGATTGACCCAAGATCCGAACAAGAACACCCCCTCAGAGAACCAGAACCCGTAGCTTACGCATTGCAAGATGGCCATATCACTGCTCACCTTGAATGTCAGAAGCTTGAAGGACAGGACCCGAAGGGCAGGCACAATGATCTTTCTGGCAGCCCAGAACTGCGATGTGTGCTTCGCCCAGGAATGTGGAATACCGTATGACCGGTCGTACAAACAACTCGAGGAAGAGTGGAGTCACGGGCCGTCCTTCTGGTCAGGAGGGAACGACTGCAAATCCTCAGGAGTGGCCATCCTTGTAAGGGGAAGGCACTTCACAGCTGAATCAGTAACAGAGCAGGTGAACGACAGAGTGCTGTCCGTCGACGGCTCATGGGCAGGAGAACCCGTACGGCTGATCAATGTGTATGCCCCCCCGACCAAGAATGAAAGGTTAGAAGTCTTCGAAAACCTGAGACTGCTGCTCGTTACCTCCAGGACCATCCTGATGGGGGGTGACTTCAACTGCATAATCGAGGAGGGCGGACGCACGGGCCCCGGCTCTGCAGGAATGGACGCAACGTCCCGGCTGCTCAGGGGGATTGTCGAGGAGTCCTCCCTGAGGGATGTCATCGGGGCCATGGGGGCGAACGCCAGGAACTACTCCTGGAGTCGGCCCGATGGCTCTGTGCGCTCCAGGATCGACTTCGTCTTCACCTCCCAGACGGTAAAGCCGGTACAAAGCTCCATGGTTGCCGTACACTTCACCGACCACAGAGCAATCAGCTTCACAGGGGAACTTTCGGGGAAGTTCCCAGCCGGGCCGGGATCCTGGAAGCTGAACTGCACGCTGCTGGAAAGCGAAGAGGCTAAGGCAAACCTCAGGCTAGCATACGCAGAGTGGAGGAGCATGAAGGACTGCTTTCAATCCACAGGGGAGTGGTGGGAGTGGGTCAAGACCCAGGTCCGGAGCTTCTTCCAGGGTGTCAGCAGGGCTGCGGCACGGGAAAAGAAGAGGACATTCAGGGCCCTGCAATCGCGGTTGCAGGGACTGTTCGACCTCGAGCTCAGGGGCTGGGACGTGCAAGACGACCTAGAGGAAACAGGAGAGGTCTAGACAACCACTTCCAGGCGGAAGCTAGGAAAGTCATGTTCCGTTCCAGGGTAGAGCGACTTGAGAAGGACGAAAAATGCAACACATTTTTCTTCAAGAAGCTACACTCCACTACCACACCCCTACTGGAACTACGGGACCCAGAGGGAAACCTCCAAGACGAGAAAGAACTGGTGATGAAGGTCGTCACAGACTTCTACAGCGGCCTCTACTCGCCTAAGGTGTCGGAGAGAGCCCAGGCAGACAAGTTTCTGGCTGGGATCTCGAGGACACTGGGACCGGAGGAAAGAGAGGGCCTGAACGCTCCCTTCACGCTGGGGGAGCTGCACCAGGCGGCCACCTCCTTCAAACGCGGCAAGACCCCGGGCTGTGACGGGCTCCCAGTGGAACTCTACACCGAACTCTGGGACCAGATCGGGCCGGACTTGCTCGCGTTATACGAGGAGATGGCGGAGAAGGGCAGCATGCCACAGACCCTGAGGGAAGGTACGATTGCCCTCTTGTACAAGCAAAAGG
Source organism: Ambystoma mexicanum (assembly GCF_040938575.1). Taxonomy (NCBI): domain Eukaryota; kingdom Metazoa; phylum Chordata; class Amphibia; order Caudata; family Ambystomatidae; genus Ambystoma; species Ambystoma mexicanum. Next base: position 644,738,543 of record NC_090937.1, read on the forward strand.
GAGAGAGAGATGACCTCAAAAACTGGAGACCCATCTCGCTCCTAAACGTGGACTACAAGATCCTGGCAAAAGTGATGGCAAACCGGCTCAAGAAGGTAATCGGGAAGCTAGTCCACCCGGACCAGTCGTGCGGGATACCAGGGTGCCAGATAGCGGACAGCTTGGCCCTGGTCAGAGACACGATCGAGTACGTCAGGGACCGCAGGGTCCGAGCGGCCCTGGTAAGCCTCGATCAGGAAAAGGCTTTCGATAGAGTGTCCCACGAGTTCATGGAGCGTGCCCTGCGAGCGATAGGTCTGGGAGACTTCTTCTGTGACATGGTGCGGACCATGTACCGAGACATCTTCAGCAGTGCAATGGTAAACGGGTGGAAGGCAGACTCCTTCCCGGTGGAGTCGGGTGTCAGACAGGGCTGCCCACTCTCACCCTTGCTGTTCGTCTGCGTCATCGAGCTCCTGGCGGAACACATCCGGCAAAACAAGGACATACGAGGGGTGAAAGTTCTGGGCAGCGAAGGCAAGGGGGAAGTGAAGTGCTCCCTGTACATGGACGACGTTACCGTCTTCTGCACAGACGGGTGCTTGGTCAAGGCCCTCGTAAGGACCTGCGAGGACTTCGGCAAGGCGACAGGGGCCAAGATAAACTGCACCAAGTCAGAGGCCATGCTCTTCGGAGACTGGGACCCAACGTATGACCCTCTGCCCTTCCCCATCAGACCGGTCCACATGAAGATCCTGGGTGTGTGGTTCGGCTACGAAGGGGCCGCGAAAAGGTCGTGGGACGAGCGCGTGGCGAAAGCCAAACAAAAACTAGGGCTATGTAGCTTGCGGAAGCTGACCATAGAGGGGAAGACGCTGGCTCTGGCGAACGACGTGCTCCCGGTCCTACAGTACCTGGCACAGGTCTGGCCGGTGCCGAAGTCCACCGCAAAAACCATCACGAGGATGGTATTCTACTTCATCTGGAACTCCAAGATTGATAGGGTGAAGAGAGCAACCATGATCAAGACACACGACAAAGGCGGGAAGGGGGTGCCGGACATCCCCACCATGCTGAGAGACTTCTTCACCTGCAACTGCGTGAGGCTCACGCTGAGGAGCAGTGATGAAAGTCACGTAGGCTTCCTGATGGCCCGCTTCTTCCTACTCCCGGTATGGCGGAGGCTGGGATGGGTGGTGTGGGACACCAGGATCCCTTACAACTGGACGGCCCCCTGGTACTACGCTGAGGCGGAGCGTTTTGTACGGGAATTCCAGCTGGAGGCGGCGGCGCCGGACCAGTGGAAGAATGGGGCCATCCACAAAAGCATTCGTGACAGGGACGTTTGCGAGCAGATCAGAACCCTATCAACAGAGGCTGCAGAGCGCGTATGGGGCAATGTGGCATCGAAACGGCTCACGAACAAGCACAAAGACATAGCCTGGATGGCCATCCAGGGAGGTCTGCCGGTGCGAGCGTTCATGCACGCCAGAGGTCTCAACCGCTTCAAAAACTGCCCCCGGGGCTGCACGGCGGACGAGACAGAGTACCACCTCCTCTGGGATTGCCCCTACGCACGCAACTTGATGCGGGACTTGGCCACGGAACTAGGGGGCAAGATCCCGACAGCAAACATCAGTGCCGACGCAGTGATGTACGGTTTGTTCCCGGGGACCCACGCACAGGAAGACATCCAGGCCTGCTGGAGAATCCTGTGCTGCGTAAAAGATGTGCTCCTATTTTCCAGAAACCGCCTGGTGGTAGGGAAGAAAGAGATGACGACGGAATCCTGCCGCCGGATGATCCACAGCCTCCTGAGAGACTACGCAATCATCGACGGGCCAGAGGACGACGACGACGACGAAGGAGAGTGAGTAAATGTACATCTACACAACATGTTCTTGTGCTTTTTCTCAAACAGGACCCACCTCTGAGTGGAGAAAACAAAGGACTCGTTGGCCGCACGCGAGGCGGCATGACGAGGATACGTAAGTAATGTACAACATAACTTAACATGACCCGTTTCCTTTCCAGAGGAAAAAAGTCGACAAAGTCAGGCTCGGGCACAAGCGTCTAGGGAGACCGTGCTCGAAGCCTCCCTTTTCGATGGTTTCTAAACCAATATACGGATAACCCGTGAGAACCTTTAATTGGAAAACTAATTGGCATATAGTCGCAATGTAGTACATCATACCTTGCTGGAGGAATGGGACGGTTGTAAGGGGAGATGTGGAGACCGTTCAAAAAAAACAAATGTGTTGATTGGTGGGTTGGTGCACATCATCCTATTGGATGGGGAAGCGCCTGCGTGGGTCCGCCCACGCATTCGGTAATTTAGAAGAAGAAGAATATTAAAGCAGAAATAAATGCATAGGCAGAAAAGGTATTGTGGGTTCCCGTGTGGTAAATACTGCTATATGTTAACCCTATCCCAAACATCGTAAAACATAAGAGCACCGTTCTGTGAAATAAAGTGCGTAAAATGGAGACATGGGTCTTCCTACGCATGCAACTTTCACTAAAATTATAACTCACGCTAAAGAAGAAAACTGTTATACCAAACTGCTGAGGTGCACCATGCTACTCCAAAAAGAGACTGGTATGATCATTGTAACCTCTCAGACAAGATGGTGGCCGACCCTAGCAATGGAAGCCACGTTGTGAAGACCTGACATTAAAGTAAACATGACTGTCAAATCAGAAAGCCAAAATACACAAACCCATCCACTCTCCTATACCTTTTAGAAGCCATGGGAGTAATCGCATACTATATGTAATAAATGACTGATTAAATATGATCAGACCAAGAGAAGCTATACGGTTCAATTCTAGAAAAGATCAAACAATTACAACTTTATAAAAGCCATTTGATATAATCATTCAAAATAGACCCTCAAAATGACTGGATCGCGTAGCTGGATTTACAGGTTCACAAGGCCAGTTATGTCCGGGATGCTGCCCCAAGCCTAGCTCTTCCAAACCTTTATCCATCCCCATAGGTCTCATTTGACTGATGACTAGTCTAGCAGGGGAGGGTGGAGAGTTTATTGAGGAAGTGGGACTATGGACTAGGAGTACAGTAGTCATTCCACTACTGTAACATTAACTCACTCCTACGCCCCGTCCGCCTTCCTTCATACTGTTTGAAGACTAACAAGCAAAAGAACCTAGAAGGGGAAAGTGGACCTCAAATTATCTAAAATAAATTAAAAAATATTTGGTTCTGTGGTACTACTTGGCCAAATAGAGCATCTGTCTGAGAGCTGTGGTCCAAGCAGTAATGCTGAGAAAAAGCAGTAGGCGAGGCCCACGTATCAGTCCTAGCAATAACATCCCAGAAGACATGCCAGGAAACATTCCACCTCATTTACAGACCACCTCAAGGGAGTGTCTCTTTCACTGCTGAGATTTCTAACTTACTCTCCTTTGCTAAATTGGCACACACTAATAATGTCTTTCTCTGAGATTTGAATGTCTCTGAATGTTACGCCTACAACTACACTCGAAGCACACTTTTCGCACTGACTGGATTCATGGACCGTAAGCCAATTGGTGGACACTCATGCCCCCATAACAACTAGCCAGGCCAAGACCAAACCATTCACCCCTTGGTGCACACCTGAGGTCACCAACAACAATTGTTCAATCAGAGCCCAGAGAAATGGTGGCGCAAAAAACTGTAACCCTAGATAAATCACCCCCAAATGCCCCCCACCCCCGCAAACTCCCACAGCCATAAGATTCTGATTGCCAGAGCTAAAGCTGCTTACTACTCCACCACCATTGCAGCAGGCTATAACAGGACCAAAGCTCTCTTTTGAGTAGTAAAGCATTGTACCAAACCCTCCCCCAACCCCAAGGTGCCAGCAACAAGGAAGAAAACAACAGAATCAACAACTGTTTACTGAAAAAATAGACAAAATCCGAAAGATAGTAAATCAAACTCCAATAGCATTAGCCCTTCCTGCACCTCATCACGTACGCTGCCCCTCTGGCTCTTCATTACTCTCTCACCCCTTGACAACCTAAAAATAATTGCCTCCCTCAAATACACGTTCTACTCTGGCAATATCATCCTGGCCTCCATCATTAAGCAATTGATCAGCCCAGCACTCAATGCACTCCTCAGCATCATTAATGCTTCCATCACAAAGGGGTCCTTTCTCTGACACCCTCAAGACTGGTATCGTATGCCTTATTTTGAAAAATCCGACCCTAGACCCAGGCGACCTGGCCAATAACCAACCAATTCCAAAAGCTCACATTTAATGATAAAATCTTGGGAAAAGTAGTTGTAAAACAACTATTAGCCAGAATCGAACAACTACATCTCTTAAATGTCTATCAGTCGGGGTTCCACCCCAAGTGTAGCATTGAGGTAGCCACCATCCAGGTGGTGGACCTTGCCCTACCGAATCACGGATAGGGCTGACTCATGCCTCCTCGTCCTTCTTGACCTCTTGGCTGCATTAAGCACTATTGACCACTGCATCCTCCTCTCCATCCTCACTGATAGGATGGGATTCTCTTGCATTGTCCTGAATTGATTTACCTCATACCTCTTTGGCAGACACCAGGCAATCCAGATGAACACGTTGCGTTCTAACCGACTCCCAGTCTCCTGCAGAGTACTCCAAACAATGTGCGAGACCACAAGGGCAGGAGCGGCTCGCCCATTGGAGCATTAGGTGTGGTGCCCCTCCTCCACCAAATGCACGAGCACAGGCAATGCATAGCCTCACTCAGAGAAACTCTTCAAATTGTGTCTGCACCGAATTTACACACAGTGGTGAGCACTTTATTCAGCCATCCCCGCCACACAGGCTCAGTTCTATTTGGGTTCAGTGGAAGTGAGGACTCCCAACCCCAGCCAAATACATGCCTTGGGGGCTAAAATTGAAACGCCTCCAAGGCAAAGAGATCATCCATGACCCCACCCCTTATCATATACATCATTGTGACAAATCAAGTTCCGGGGTACCAGTAGTCCAGAGGTGAATAACGGTTTATAAACCATCCATCAGCCCACACCTCTAATACACCAGAATAGATCCGAACAGATTGGCATAAACAAGCATAAAATTACAATTATAAACCTCCTTGTCCAATTTTGGTAACATGGACGAACAGCAGGCGTATCTCCTCTAAAGGTCGTGGATCGTTGGTTAGCTGCAACACAGCTAAAATACAATTATTACCCAATTACCCAATGATTAAAGGAGAGTCCAATCAAGGTTGTATGCAAATATCTACTATATTATTACACAACAGAATATCTAACAACACTACGAAATTCAACCCACACTGTAAAGCAATGCAGAGCACAGAAAGTTCTAAGAAGGAAAAGGGATGCGCTCTGGATACTGACAGAAAGGTGGTTGGTATGGTTAATAACCACAATAGTTGGTGAGAGTTTCTTGGCTTCAGCAAAAGGGAAAAAGGGTCTTAAAATGTCTCTAGGGGCCTTCTGGGAAGGCCCAGGGGGACAGAACCACAATATACCTTTTGCTCTGGGTGTTCTTGTTGCTCGACAGGGTCAAGGCGGCTTCACGGCACTTTGCAGGGTTCTGTGACAGAGTTCGAGACAGGTGTCAGCTGCGGGTATCAGGCAGCAAGACAGTTCGGAGAGCGACTGTGGCTTGGCAATGGTCCGCGTTGCAGTCGGTTGCAGATCGAGGAACTTGACTGGCTCGAAAATGTCCTTCAAAGCGGACTGCAGTAGATGCTCGTTGGGGCGCTTCTCCAAGCTTCAATAGGCTTCTGTTGTCCTTTAAGGCACACAGCCCAAAGCTCGAGTGTGTTGAAGGCAGCTGCCCTGTCCTTGGTTGTAGGTTCAGAGACCTTCTGGCACACCCTATCCAGGAAGCTTGCTGCAAATCAGGGCACACTGTGTGCTGGCTTGGTACCAGTTCTGGAGCGGCTGGAGGATCCTCCAAGTTCTTTTCTCCCTCTGGGAGAAGTTTAGGAGAGGGATCTTGCTTACCTCTTTGGGGAGCCTGGCCTCCCTTCACTGGCGGAGGATGTAAGGCAGACTGTACCTTCAGACAGTGTCCAAGGTGGAGTTCTTTTTTCTTACTTCTTGTGAAGTCTTTAGGACATCTGCTTAAAGAGAGGTTCCAGCCCTCTTTTAAAGCCAAGTGGGCCACAGTGATTGGTGTAGGCTAAGCCTACCTTAGTGAACCAATGAAAACAAGAATAAGGTGTGCCCCAGAAGTAATATGGCGGACACCTCCTCTCAACAGAAAGAGCTCTGGGCTCACTCCCTTGTGCTACTAAGTCCCACTCACCTTCCTTTCTGTTATGTTCAAAGAATCTCTCTGGTTAATGGTCCTGCCTGTGTGGTTCCTGTTAAAGCGGCAGGTCTCCCCTGAAGATGCTGAGAGATCATACTCTTTGGCTCCTGCAAACCACATTCTCGTACCTTATGAATGGGGTCCCCCTAGCAGGGGTGGCCTACTGCAACAAAAGACCCAGACATGACAGTTCACGGCCATTGATACTGAGAGGCAGGAGCTGGCTTCAGGTTGACACAGTTACATATAAAAGGTTGTTGGGTTTCCTGTCTCCTTTGATATCCTCTGCAGCCAGGCCCTGTGTGGGCCTGTTTGAAGTACCCCCTGTTTGTATGATAATCGCTGCCACCAGCTGCACCGCCTAACAAAGAGCAGGGCGTTTCCATGGAGCCTTTTTTCAGTTAATCAGGCTGACCGTGGCAGGGGAAGGTTGGGCCTCCTCCTTCCTTGGAGGACATCATGCCCTCCTTGGCTGTCACATTCCAACTAAATATGACAGGGGCGGACTGTGCCTGTAGGCAGTGTCCAGCCTGGAGTACACAGGTCTATGCTTTTGTCATGGTGTGAGCATAGGGAAATGTGTATTGGTTAGCCCCACACATTTTCCTGAGGTCGGTCTACCATCATTCCATTAAATGAAAAATGTCAAAAATCCCAGGCGAGTGCACGCCCACCATACGGATGGTCGAATTCCTCACACTCAGACAGGCTATGATGTGGTCAGTTGCTGGCTGGCCCCACACACAACTCTGCAGTGATACGATATAGGATGGAGTTAGGGATGATGTCAGGAACTGAGGGAAGATGAAGGCGAGATCTGAATCTCCTGTTCTCGCCTCAGCCCTCCCTCAGCTCGTGGGACCTGTTGACTTGTATGTTGCCACCAGGAAGAGGACCCATGACGACACACACCACCACGTGATGTGCAAGGATTATTCTAGAAGACGAGATCGCTGTCGGCTGGTTATGCAGCCCAGCACATGTCAATCTTTGTTGGGAAAGGAAGCCTTCGCAAGTAATGGGCCTGCATCCCTGGCTGCATTTGCCTTCCCCCACATTCCTTTCCATATACATGGAAGAAGCACATTCACTCCCTGTCCCTCTCCGGCTCCTTGGTTCCCCCATTGATCCTCACACCCCTCAAACAGGACAAAAGAAGACGGCCACTTAAGGGCCACTTCTGCCCTGCTTTAGGACTGTAGCTCAGTGTGTGACAGCTCCCCCTCCCAGCACACACATGTCGAAAGTAAGAGAGCAGCGTGCTGTGAGAACCTGCCCTACTGCTGCTGGTGACCTATACGCACGCCCTTCGCACACCCACTGGTCACTCATTTCCTATATTCAAATGTATCTCCGTATTCGTTTGCAATCAATTCGGGATGATCAGATATCCGTTGGTTCATTTTTCAAATGAATTCCAATCTGTGTGATGGCTTTCCAGGGGCCGGGCACTTGAAAGGGCAGAGCAGCTCTCTGAAATATTTGCCCAAGGCCTTTGTACTTGTCACCATGGCTATCAGTTTACTTTAATTTGATGTGAGACACAGTCAGTAGCCCAACCTGCCGAGCTACATTTAGACCTTTCTGCTACAGGAGTCCACTGAACATTGTAAGAATTAAACGTTTAGTGTGGATCGGATCTCTAAGGGAATGCACATCAAATGTTGAATGTTTACAAAGTTAAAAAATGAAAGCTAATAAAATCAGAGACTGAAATAAAGTTCACGAGGGGTGGGTGTGTTGAGAAACAGTAGGACCAGGAAGTGGGAAGAAGATGGAGGAACGATAAGGGTGAGTAGAACAAGCAAAGAGGAAGAGAGTCGATGTGGAAACAGGGAGAGAGTGGAGGGAGAAAATATGACGGAATAGACAGAACGAGAATAAACAGGAAAGAGCAGATGTGAATGGAAGCAGATGTGAGAAAAAAGAAATGAGCGGAGGGAGAAAATATGGGCGGGCATAGGGGGAACAGAGATGAGAGAGAGATTCGAGAAAGGAGGACAGAGTAGTGAGAGAAAGAGGAAAGGCAGTACGAGTGATAGTGGCACAAGACGTTGAGAGAAGAGCTAGGCGTGTAGGCCTGAGAATGCTGTTTTACACGGAGTGGCAAGTGACGCAGTTTGGGTATGGCTGTGGGGATTATGGAACACACCTGGACCAGGTGAGACAGAGCATGAGAGGAGAACATTGGCCGGTGGTCCCTTCTTTTTTTTTTTAAACACAGAGCCAGTCGGTTTGCGCGGGGAGCATATAGTTTATGTAGAGATGTTCGTGCAGCATGTAGCAAGCGTATGCGCGCGCAGACAGCCAAGGCGCACACGGCAGTGAACATGGGATGCATGCACAGTGTTCGTGTGCGCGCATGCGGAGAGAGAGAGGGGCCTGGCTGTGAGCTCAGAGCGCTTGCAGCGATATCACAGCAGCAAGCCCATACGTGTTCGCAAACGATAATGCACGCTATGTTAGAGACCGAACATGATGACTGGACGAACAGCGGGTGCACGATATGCTTGCAGGGGAATGCAGTGAGATAGTGTTCACATGTTTCAACCATGACCAACATGTCCTACAGCATTATGCAAAACGTTCCGCGACTGGCCCCTAAAATGGGTATTCGGGTGCAGCTACATTTCACATGTAAATGGTCCGTTGCATGAGCTGATCAATGGGCAACCTCATATACTGCAGAGTGAGAGTGACTCCGCATTGCCGTAACATTGGAATACCCACTCCTGCTGATGTGTATTGTGGTTATTGTAAATGCTGCTTTTAGAATGCTTCCTTCATCAACCTGAAAGCCACGGCAGGACTGATATCAGTAGCTCTCATGTTCCATATACTACTAATTCCACAGCATTATGCTCATCAAGTGCAGCCATACAAATGCCGGCCCAATGCTCTCAATATGCTGCACTCCACAGCATTATGCTCATCAAGTGCAGCCATACAAATGCCGGCCCAGTGCTCTCACTATGCTGCACTCCACAGCATTATGCTCATCAAGTGCAGCCATACAAATGCCGGCCCAGTGCTCTCACTATGCTGCACTCCACAGCATTATGCTCATCAAGTGCAGCCATACAAATGCAGACCCAGTGCTCTCACTATGCTGCACTCCACAGCATTATGCTCATCAAGTGCAGCCATACAAATGCCGGCCCAATGCTCTCACTATGCTGCACTCTGAACATTACTTGTGCTAATTGTGGCAGTAACTGGGACTTTAGGTGATGATGTAGGGGAGACGAGGAGCCGTGTCTTACTCTTTGCTAATCGTCTGTAGGGCATGCGTCCAGCGGTGTACAGATCCCCACTGCGAGAAGATGCATAGTTCATCCATATGGGCCAGTATGTGTGCTGTTTGCACATGTTGCTATATAATCCACCCCAGGCATGAAATGCATTTGGATAGGGAAGACTGCTGTGTGATGGCCTCGCAGCAGCATTGTCCATTTAACAGTTCATATGTGTTTGTGCCAGTCACTAACCGAGAGAACAAATCATGTAATGTCCATGCAAGCATGATGCCATGAACCCCCTTCCCCACCCCACCCCCATTTCTTTCCGAGTTGCAATTCTGGATGGCTCTAGAAGGCCACCTCGTGCATTCACCTGCACCTGGGTTTGAAAAGGGAATCCAATACTCGAACTTTGAAGCCCTACACTTGTGTCTAAGCGCTTTACAAATAAACAAATACAACCATCAGGCTGAACAAGCGGAGTCATTGCACAACAGGTCCAATTGCAGAAACAAAACCAGGGCCTGCTCCCCGCAGAGAATGAGATTGCTGTCCCTCTGCCACTGGTCTGCCCCACATTCCTGAACACATGCAGACTCGATTGCACTGTTCCTCTGCACATGCGGGCAATTCAGAATGCTACTTAAAAAAACATGGATTAGTCACCCGGCAAACTGCAGACTCCTCTGGCCAGGCCAAGCCCAACAACAAGAAGGTGTTCAATGTGTTCACGGTCTTCAAATCTATATAGCTGCTTTAAAGGTTTACTTAACTTCCTTCCGTGACAAGCACAACAGAGAATTCATCAATCCAGAAGTGAGATCACCACTGCAGCGTCGTGTTAGTATTACTGCATATACTTCAGGAGTGGCAAGCTGCATCCACCTCAGGCCTAAGTGACATGGTACACACATGCACATGTCCATTTGGAGCAGTTAGAGCAATTTTCTAATCGGCACATGCAAGATTGGCTGCTGCAAATGTCTTCTGTGTTGTGCTGGTGGCTCGGCATCTGAAGGATTCCAATATTCGGTTGGTTCCCCTTAAATAATTCCTTGTAAATCCTATTGCTTTTCCCACAACTTTTCTTAAAACTTGTGCTTCAAAACACACCATTTACAGCCATCATATTTTGAAAGAAAATCTGGGGCAACTCCCCTCCCCCGAACCCTTTTTCAGCCACTTGTTTACTAACATTAAATCAAACATTTGCTTTACATCCCACCACTTGTCAAGTTCACCAGCCGCCACTGCTGAATCCAAGAGTTCAGAATCAAATACTTCTAGGTGAATGGAGCCATGTGGTTGGAAGAGTTCTTGTTTAGTGATGGGACCAATGAGGGCGAATTCAGTGTTGGAGGGGTTAAGTTGGTAGATCAGCAGTCGACACCCTGGGATGGTTAAAGGGATGGTCTAGTAAAACATTTTATTTAAAAAATAGATAGGACACACAAAAAAAAAATACTAGCATCCTCTGTTTTAAAACTTCCTATGTAAAATTTTGAGCTATTCAAGCTCAAAATTCGAAAAAGCAAGCACAGGGGCGCAGCCATTTTGTGAAATGGAGGCCCTCCTGTGCTGGCTTTTGCTTTTGCGGCACTAATAAAGGAAAAGCCAGCCAGCTGTAGTAAACAAAGTCTACCGCTGGGTGGCTTTCCCTTCATTAGTGCCGGGACTCGGAGGACGCGGACCGGAGACCAGAGCAGGAAAGCTGCAGCTGAATCTCGGTAAGTGCTATTTATTTTTTTTACAAAAAATAAGCACTAGCTGCGGTTTTTTTTCTAAGTTTTCCAGGCTGGAGGAGCCCGGAAAACGTAGAAATAAAACCGCAGCTTTAAAAACGTATTTATGTTTGCGGTCGCTTTTGAAGCCCGCAGCGTTTTCCAACACAACCGCGTGTGTTTCTGCCTGCTGTGGCTCCCAGGAGCACCGGAGACCCAAAGTGAAAGCCACAGCAGGCAGAAACACACGCGGTTATGTTTACATGCCGCGTAGTGTTTCTACCTGCAGCTGATTTCCCATTTGGGGCTCTCGGGCTCCCTGTGGGGAGCCCGAGAGCCCCAAATGGAAAAGCAGATTCAGGCAGACACAACGCGGTTGTTTTCCGCAATGCCGCGTTGTGTCTGCCTGAATCTGCTTTTCCATTTGGGGCTCTCGGGCTCCCCGTGGGGAGCCCGAGAGCCCCAAATGGAAAGCAGATTCAGGCAGACACAACGCGGTTGTTTTCCGCATTGCCGCGCTGTGTCTGCCTGAATCTGCTTTACCATTTGGGGCTCTCGGGCTCCCCGGAGCCCGAGAGCCCCAAATGGTAAAGCACATTCAGGCAGACACAACGCGATTGTGTTGGAAAACGCTGCAGTTTTTCTTTCTGAGTTTCTCAGGCTCCTCCGAGCCAGAGGAGCCTGAGAAACTTAGAAAGAAAAACCACAGCGTTTTCCAACACAATAACGTTGTATTTATGTTTGCGGTCGCTTCAAAAGCGACCGCAAACATAAATACAACGTTTTTAAAGCTGTGGTTTTATTTCTAAGTTTTCCGGGCTCCTCCAGCCCGGAAAACTTAGAAAAAAAACCGCAGCTAGTGCTTATTTTTTGTAAAAAAAATAAATAGCACTTACCGAGATTCAGCTGCAGCTTTCCTGCTCTGGTCTCCGGTCCGCGTCCTCCGAGTCCCGGCACTAATGAAGGGAAAGCCACCCAGCGGTAGACTTTGTTTACTACAGCTGGCTGGCTTTTCCTTCATTAGTGCCGCAAAAGCAAAAGCCAGCACAGGAGGGCCTCCATTTCACAAAATGGCTGCGCCCCTGTGCTTGCTTTTTCGAATTTTGAGCTTGAATAGCTCAAAATTTTACATAGGAAGTTTTAAAACAGAGGATGCTAGTATTTTTTTTTTTATGTGGCCTATCTATTTTTTAAATAAACTTTTTTACTAGACCATCCCTTTAATGTCGACGCTTTGAGATAGAGGGCCTTGCATGAACTATCCAATCCTCTCACTGTGCATTTACATCATTATAGAAGCAATGGCCAAACAAATGGGTGTAATGGATCCCTGTTTCCATGAGGACTCGGACCTCAGAAAGGCTCAGTTGATGGTCCTTGTACCGTAGACGCTTGTTTAATTTCTAGAAAAACTAGATCCTTTCTGCTCACGTCACAAAGGTTCTCGCTGGGGATGCAAAATAAGGGAGTAGTTTCTTACCTGTAACTCCATTTCTCCAGCGTTGGTATCTTTCATGGATTCACATGCTTAGAATATTCCCCGTCGTCAGACTGGGAACCCTCGGTACACATATATAGTCGTTTCCTATAGGAAAAAACTTCCGACACTTGTGTGTCCTATCCACATCTACGTCCTCCCCGGGGCCGTCCACGCATGCCCCATAGGACGTAATGGTATAAAAGCACCGCCCCCGCGGGTCCCGTCAGATTTCGACCCCTCCAAAGAAGAAAGGGGGAAACCTGTTTATGCACATATCCTGCACATTGCATTTCGGGGAGGCTGGTGGGCGCATGTGAATCCATGAAAGATACCAACGCTGGAGAAATGGAGTTACAGGTAAGAAACTACTCCCTTCTCCAGCATTGGATCTTTCATGGATTCACATGCTTAGAATAGATTGTATAGCAGTATCCTAGAAGAAGGAGGTGAGAATGCAATGCAACATACATTACAAAAACAAACCACTCCCAGTCCAAATATATATATATGCACGTAAGCAGTAACATATTTTCTGATATAAACATATTCATAATACATACATATATATATGCTGGCTTACCTCATTGAAAAAGATGGCGCAGCACTGCCCTCCCCATCTGTACTTCATCCGCATGCTGCCTTTCCAGGCAGTAATGGCGTGTGAACGTGTGTGGGACTGACCACGCCGCCGCCTGGCAGATGTCTGTCAGAGGAATTCCTGCCCATAGCGCCGCGGAGGAGGCTGTCGATCTCGTGGAATGGGCTCTAGGGTGCCCTTGTAGGGATCTCCCGGCCTTGGAGTGAGGCTCTAGGGTGCCCTTGTAGGGATCTCCCGGCCTTGGAGTGACTAAAAGCAATTGCCGACGAGACCCATCGAGCCAGTCCTTGCTTGGAAATTGCCCTTCCTCTCGTCGACGGACCATATGCGATGAACAGCTGTCTGGTAGTTCTGATTTCTTGCGTTCTTTGCAGATAAAACTTTAACGCTCTTTTCACATCGAGCGTATGAAGAGCCTTTTCCGCCGTCGACGACGGGGTCGCAAAGAAAGTAGGGAGAGCAATGGTCGAGTGCTTGTGATAGACCGTCGGTACTTTCGGGATGAAAGTAGGATTAGTTGATAGTATTACTTTATCTTTAAAGAATCTCATATATGGAGGGTCTATGACTAATGCCTGTAATTCCGACACTCTTCTAGCTGACGTAATGGCAATTAAGAAAGCCAGCTTCCACGATAGGAACTGCATGGATGAAGAGGACATTGGTTCGAAAGGAGGCTTCATTAAAGCCGCCAACACCACATTTAGACTCCACGATGGTGGGAACCGCTTCGTAGGGGGAAAAGTTCTAAAGAGACCCCTCATGAAATGTTTCACCAGTCTGTCGCTGAATAACGGTGCGGAATGTCTCCTTCTCGTGAACCTTGAGATGGCCGCCAGGTGCACCTTGATGGATGACGAGGATAGCCCACTCTCTGCTAGGTGAAGAAGATACGGTAAAATTTGTTCAGGAGTTACTTCCCAAGGCCGTATTTCGTGTGTTTGCCACCACATACAGAACCTTCGCCACTTGCATATGTATGACTTGTTAGTGGAAGGAGCCCTAGCCGCCTGTAGAATTCTCCGGCAATCCGACGAGACTTTCAAATTGCCAAATTCTGCAAAGTCAGGAGCCATGCCGTCAGGTTGAGGCGGTCCGGATTGTGATGCCACACCGTTCCCTTGTCCCTGGATAGGAGATTCGGAACTTTCTGGAAAGTTATCGGTTGTTCCAACGACAGGTGTAGTAGGTCGGAAAACCACGGTTGTCTCGGCCAATACGTTGCCACCAAAATGACCCGGCATTTGTATCTGCGAATCCACTGTATTGTCCTCCGTATAAGGGGAAACGGAGGGAAGGCGTACAGGAACTTGTCTGTCCACGGAAATGAGAACGCTTCCCCTAGGGATCCTTTCTGAGGCCATCAGCTCGCGAACTGCTCGCATTTCTTGTTTTCTTTCGTTGCGAAGAGATCGACTGAGGGGTGACCCCACCTTCTGAAGACTTTTTGCAGCTGAATGGTGTCCATCTCCCACTCGTGTATCTGAGCCATGCTCCTGCTCAGGGAATCCGCTTGTACGTTCTTCACTCCTGGGAGATGGTGAGCCACTATAGATATGTTGTGTTTCAAAGCCCAATGCCATACCTTTTGAGCCTCCACAGAAAGGGTCCTGGATCTCGTGCCGCCTTGTTTTATCAAGTAGAACATGGCTGTCGTGTTGTCTGTCAGCACTCTCACTCTCGACCTCTTGATATGTGGGAGGAATGATTTCAAGGCCCATCTCACTGCCCTCAGTTCCAGCACATTGATATGTAGGCGTGATTCGGTGGGAGACCATCTGCCCTGGGTTTGGTGGTTGTCCATGTGTGCTCCCCAGCCCGTCAGGGATGCGTCCGTGATGATGGTATTCTGAAATTCTGGTTCTTGTAGAGGAACCCCTCTGTCCAGGTTGTGAACGCTTTTCCACCATTGGAGGGCTCGGATGATTTCGTCGTCGTCGACGGTTAGCCTGTCTGACCACCGACCCGTGGACTGCTTCCATCTGTCCGCTAGGAATTCCTGAAGTGGCCTCATGAACAATCGACAGTTGGCTCCTAGATGGATGCAGGAAGCCATGGAACCTAGGATCGCCACATACTTTCTCACTGAGAGTGTGCCATGTAGACGTAGTTGACTCGTCAGCCGATTGATCTTTGACATTCTGTGTAGGGAAGGCTTCACTATTCCCGACTGGGTTTCGAATTGAGCTCCCAAGAACTTTAAGTTCTTTGATGGCCTTAGAGAGGACTTTTCGAAGTTCACTGCGAACCCCAGTCGTTGCAGAAGCTGTAAGGTAGCCTGTAAGCTGTCGTTGGTCGACGCCGAGGAGGATCCCCTCACAAGCCAGTCGTCGAGGTACGGGTATACATGATGCCCTTTCTTTCTCAGCCAGGCTGCCACGGGCGCCAAACATTTTGTGAACATTCTTGGGGAGGATTTGAGACCAAACGGGAGCACTGCGAATTGGTAGTGTGTCTGACCTACCATGAACCTCAGAAACTTCCTGTGTTTTTGACACATAGGGATGTGGAAGTATGCGTCCTGTAGATCTAGAGATGCCAAAAAATCTCCCACTTGAACGGACCTGATCACTTCCTGCAGCGTGAGCATTTTGAATTTCTGGCTCTGTAAGGTCTCGTTGAGGTCGCGTAGGTCGAGAATGGGACGCCATTTTCCATTCGGCTTTTTTACCACAAAACACCGCGAGTATACCCCTTGGCCTTTCTGCGATGCAGGGACTAACTCTATGGCACCTTTCTGTAACATAAGTGCTACTTCCTGCAGCAAATTGTCCAGATGTGGTTGGGGTAGGGGTATAGGTGGACACTTTGGAGGTTTGCATTTGAATAGTAGAGAATGTCCGTACCTCACTGTGTCCAACACCCACTGATCTGTTGTGATGTTTTCCCATTCTTTGACGCAGCTTGACACTCTTCCTCCCAGAACGGTGCGCTTTCCGTCATTGCTGGTCTTTCTGTTTGCTCGTTGACGACGCATAGGTCGGTCGTCTCTTGGATGACTGGAAGTTTCTGCACCGGCTTGAGTTTTGAGAGGCGCGTCTATATCCTTGGGAAGGGTACGCCGATCTGCCAAAGGATCTATCCCTGGGTGTAGAAAATCTTGAGTTGCCAGATGCCCCTCTAAAGGGACGAAAGGATCGAAAGTGTTTACCACCCTGAAGAGCACCCAACGACCGTGCCGTATCCGAGTCCTCCTTCATGCCCTTCAAGGCCTCGTCCACCTTTTCTCGGAAAAGAAGGTCACCTTCGAAGGGCATGTCCAATACCTTATACTGCACCTCGGGTCTGAAGTTGGTGCACTTAAGCCAAGCCTGGCGTCTTAGAACAACTCCGTTGTTTATCTGCTTAAAACCCGAATCTGCCAGGTCCACCGCTATGTTAATAGCATGATTTGACGCCTCTTCGCCCTCTCGTACCAGAGACATCGCCGTTCTTCTATGTTCCTCCGGAAGGTGGTCCAGTATAGGGGCCAGTCTGTGCCACATCTCCCTGTCGTACCTGGCCACAATAGCCAGAGAGTTGGCTGCTTTCACAGTTGCAGCACCCACGGAAAAAACCTTCTTACCAAACACGTCTTGGCGCCTTGCCTCATTATCCGGAGGGGTAGAGCACTTGTGTTGGGCCTTGGCTTTCCTCGTCGCCGCTGCCGACACCACTGAATCAGGTGTAGGTTGGGACGAAAGACACTTCGGGGTAGAGTCTGGCACTTTAAATTTCTTTTCAATGCGGCCTTTGACGGCCGGTTCAGAAAACGGGTGACGCATGGTTTGAACACCCTCTTTCCAGACATGATCTAAAATGGGTATTGAGAATATTGAGCGTCTATTCTTACCCATATGATCGAATAGAAAGCAGTCCTTTTTCTCCTCCTGCTGGGCCAGGCCAAACTCCTTGCATGCTTTTTCCATCATTGAATGAAAAGCGCCAATATCGTCTGGTGGCGATGGATGAGTGGGGCTCTTTGGTGTTTCCAGTTCCACATCCGAAACCCAGGATGGATCCCTAGATGGAGACAGGGAGATATCCGATGCTGACCCACGGTCAGATAAAGAGTCCGAAAGCTCACCCTCCTCCTGGACTACTGGAGTCACCGGAACTCCGATCGTTTTGGTTGGACGGTGTGACGGGCCGGGTTCGTCGACAAGGGGGGGGGTCGACGCCACAGGTGGAAGCCTTTCATCCAACGATTTTAGCAGCGAGTGTAAGGAGGACAGGACCTCCATGGACAGGGCCGATTGAGAATTTGGAATATTGGTAAACACCTGAGAGCAGGTTGCTCCTGATGGCGACTTGGCTCGTAGCCCAAGGTCTTCCGGGCCCGCAATCCTGAAACCGTCGTCTTCCTTCGAGGAAATCGACACTGCTTGTTCCTGCAGTAACGTGTCCGGCAACCCCATATCAAAAACTTCTGGTCTCCAGGCCAGAACTTCGGTCGACGAGGACATCGTCGCCGTCGTCATCGGGTTGATGACGGGGGAAACCAACTGCGTCAGAGGCAGTGAGGACACCGACTGGTTCGTCGTCGTCGACGGTGGGCCTGCAGGTGGCTTAGGCTGTCCCGCCTTAACGGTGCTCTCCCTGCGTTTATCCGATTCTCTACTCGTGGCAGATCTATGAGGATCGCCCGAGGAGGATTTTGGCCTTTCCTTTCCTTGTTTTTTCGACGATGATGATGATGGTGTCTTTTTTGAAGATTCTTTTGAAGAGTCCTTGGAAGAGTGGCTTCGTGGAACATCCCTTTCCGTCGGTTGAATCTTCTTCGCCGGTGGTTCCGACGAGGTTGAACGGCGCGGGGCTCCCGATGTTTTCGTCGAGGCCACGCTGCGCACCTCCGACTGAGGGTATGCTCCCGCCCCGTCATTTAACCACGACACCAGCCGCCGATTCCGATCTTTCAGGGTTTTCTGGGAAAAACCCTTACATATTTCACACTGGTCTGCGGAATGGTGAGGGTGGAGGCAATAAATACAATCTAGATGGCCGTCCCCCTCGTAAACCTTCTTCAATCCGCACGTGGCGCACGGGCGAAACAGAGGTTTGCCCGACATTCTGGTAAGACCAAAAAAACCTCAGAGGCTCGTTCGGTCAACCCAGTGAGTAATTTCAACGATAGCCTAGAAAGTAGAGACTACGCGAGGAGATCCCACTATCTTTGGAGACGGTTGAAATCTGACGGGACCCGCGGGGGCGGGGCTTTTATACCATTACGTCCTATGGGGCATGCGTGGACGGCCCCGGGGAGGACGTAGATGTGGATAGGACACACAAGTGTCGGAAGTTTTTTCCTATAGGAAACGACTATATATGTGTACCGAGGGTTCCCAGTCTGACGACGGGGAATATTCTAAGCATGTGAATCCATGAAAGATCCAATGCTGGAGAAATCACCAAATCTAATATCCAACAGTCACTTTTTTTGTGCCAACATAGAAATATTTCCATCTCAAAATAGATGGTGAGATAGCATGCATTGCATTGAAAGGTGATATTATCCAAGAAGATCCGTACGTTGAATTCCTTGAGGTGCCATTGAAGTAAGACCAGAACCCATTACCTCATCCACCAGAAGCGCTAGCACGCTCTACAGACTTCTAACTACTAAGAGTAGTTTTGGACCTTCAGTACAGTTAGCCCTCAAGCTGACTCAATTGTGGTGCCCATACCATCACACCCCCCACGACATCCACATTGTTTTTATCCAATGGAGTTCTGAATCCACAGCCCCTGTGCAAAACTGCTCAATAAATGCATAAATAGTTCAGTAGGACAATATGCTTGCTAATGTGATCACTGCAAACTGCAGGTCACAGACCAAGGTTTATCAGGCAGTGGTAAAAAGCACAGGCAGACCGATGACTAAAATAGTGGGATGGGTAAAAAAAGGGGGCCCTCTTACATTGCTTTTCATTTTCTCGTAAAAGAAATGTCAGTTATGCTATCTGAGTTCTGGGAGAAGGATATCTAGGATGTGTTTCTTGTTTAACATAGCATAGTGAAATGGAAATGTGACAGGACCCATGACCTGGCCTTGTCAGGGTAGGTAAGGAGCCCTCTCAGCCGGGAACGGAGGGCCTACAAGGGGGAAACCCAGAGGCAACCCTAGGGGGAAAAGGGGGAGCTCGGAGGAACCCAATCCATAACCCGTTCCCTTGTGCTGGCCTGTTTTATAGGTTTGGGTCTACTTGGTCAAAAATATTTGACCTTTTCGCATTTGACTGAATTTATTTTGCTCTTTTTTTGGTCGCAAGTGCGGGAGGGGGGGGACCCCCCGCAACCCACCTATACTCTTACCCCACCCCATATATATATTTAATTAATTTTGACATAATTTCGACCAAAAAAAGATCACAAAAATGCAGTCAAAAGTAAAAGGTCAAATGTTTTTCAACCATGTATGCTACTACCGTTTTATAGCAGTAGAGAAACGGAGACCCGTGAATGGATAGACACCCTCCCTGCGCTACCATCAGCATAGAGACGGCGGCAGAGAGCAGCGCAGAGAAAGAGTAAGACAGCAATCTATTATAAAGTAGAAAGGATGATCTTGAGCAGCATGCTAGTTCATAAGAAGTTTATTGGGTTTCAGGTAATCAGGTTTCATCAAGTCATTTCAGTATCAATAATCAAGGAGCTAGGATAATTACGGGAGAGACCACTGGCTCCCAACACCCAGGCTACATCTCCATCATCTGCCGAGGTAAGAACTCCAACCAACAAACATTCTTCTCAGTCACACAGGGTTCCACACTGACATCATCACTCAGGTGAAGCATGCATACAGGGATCAAAGCCAGATACAACACATCATCTACTCTTTGACATCCAATAAACAAACACCATATACAACACAATCCACCACAGTGGCTGCACAGTGGTGAACCTCAGCAAAGCCCAGAGTGCAAACAGCCGCCATGTGTGGGTGAAAACCCATTAGAACCCCAGAGACTTGATCAAAGTTTTTGCATCTCAAGAGGGACGGAACTTACCGCAATAGCGAAAACTAAACCCCGGACCACAGGCTGCGATTATTGTCCTGTGGTGGTCCAGAGGGGAGAAAAGGGCCAGGGCTAAACATGTCATTTATGACTTCTGTAATCTGTGACACCTCCCGAGTGGGAATAGCACAGGATGATTGGTCAGGTAGAGTTGGCCAATGGCAGGAGATAGGGAAGTATAAAGGCAGTGACGGGAAACAGGAAGGTGTGGGTTGTTCAGGTGAGGTCAAAGGAGGAGAAGGACCATCAAGAGACCAGAAGGAGCAAGGAGGATGTGGTGGTTTGTGGAAGCTACTATTTGAGAAGTTGAGATATTGGTAATCTGAGTGCAAGGGTTCTGCAGTTTGAGTGTGTGGGTTTATGTGGCATGTGATCAGAAGAAGTTGGGGAAGGAGGGTATTTGTGTGGGTTGGAGGGCGGTGTGTATTAGTAACAGGGGGAGGGTCTAGTAGTAGTGGGAGGAGGAAGTAAGTAATAGTGGGAGGAGAAGGAGTGTAGTGGTAATGGGAGGAGTGTAGTAGTGGGAAGAGCAGAGTGGTAGGAGAGAGGTGAGTGGGTGGGAGGAGGGGTAACTTCAATGGGTGAAGGTGAGGAATAGGAGGAGTGAAATATCTGAGGGACAGAGGTCTGGTGGAAGGAGTAAGTCAGGGAGTGTTAGAGTACATTAGAGGAAGTGAGTGGGCATGACTGAAGTTGCCTGAATACCACCGAGCAAGTGTGAGGCACTATCTACGCTCCCTCTAGAACACCAACCTTTGGTTCAAGTAGGGAGAGCTAGGAAGTCCCTTACCTGCTTTTAAGGAGACACCCCTTTCCATTGTCAGCTGTTAGACAGTAGGGGTTACCATTCGGTTGAACTAACCAGGGGTTACGCATGCCTGGGTTAGGGCGGATATTCCAAGGGAGAAAAAAAGAGCGGGACAG
The DNA here is from genome assembly GCF_040938575.1 of Ambystoma mexicanum. NCBI lineage: Eukaryota > Metazoa > Chordata > Amphibia > Caudata > Ambystomatidae > Ambystoma > Ambystoma mexicanum. Next base: position 644,759,772 of record NC_090937.1, read on the forward strand.
CATTAAGGTACTTAGACATTTCAAATAAAACCCTTGAACTGTCCTTGGGAGACTTGTGTGGTTCTTGTATAATCTGTGACAGAAACTGCAAGTAATTTGGCCTCTTATTTCTTTACACGAACCTCAAAAGGTAGGAGTGTGACAAAAGTACTCTTGCTCTGCAGGAGTACAGGGATGAGTAGTGAGTTAAACTCCTGCTCAGGCTCTCGCTCTTACTAAACCAGCAGCGATCCCAATCATAAAGGTAGTCCAGGCCGATGGCACGCTAAACACTTCTGGAGAGTTATGAACTAAGACAGAAGCACACTAAAAAACAGAAGTACCAAAACAAAACAAATGTCCACCACAAGTTCCATAAAAAGAGAGCACTTGAAATAAACTAACAATAAACAAACAAAAAACACTGTATCCAATCCTGTGAAGGAAAACACAGAGAGCACAGATTTAGGAATAAAAGTGGCACTCTAGATTTGCAGACATGGGTGCGGGCTAAAACAAAGGAAAATGAACTATTACAAGGGACGATTGAGACAGTTGGAGGGAGAGAGCCTTCGAGTGGCAACCGAGGGTATGAAGGAATCTCAACAGACTGTGAAAACGTATGCCAGGAGCATCTTAGCGAGGAGTGAACGCCCTGGCTGCATGTGCAGTGCGGCCCAGGCATAGACATGGCTTCTGCATGCATCTACCTGTCTCAAAGCCAGAGAGAGAGAGAGTATTAAGGAGTGACCTGCCCCAAACCCCATCCTGCTGGTAGCCCAGGGCGCAGTCCTGATGTGGCAGTGAGCTATCGAGCTGCAACACTGAGGAGAATTCGACCACCCACACAGTCGGTGTGCGCTCACCTGGGCTTTTTCAAATGTTATATGAAATTGAATGATGGTAGATCAACCACTGGAAAATGTGTGGGGCTAATCTGCACACATTTTCCTATGGTCACCACACAACATACACATAGACCTGTGTACTCTGGCGCAGTCCTCCCTGTCATATTTAGTTGGGATCTGACAGGTGGTACATGATGCATCACAGAAGGGGGAGGGCCAATACCACCTTCCTGCCATGGCCAGCCTAATTAACTATCAAAGGCTCCATGGATCCGTCCTGTCGGTTTACCCTCTGCAGATGGTGGCAGCAGTTAACATACTTACAGAGTATACTTCAAACAGGCCCACATGGGGCCTGGCTGTAGAGTTTTAACAAAAGAGACAGGAAACCCCAACAACCTTTGATATGCACTGTGTCAATCTGAAACCAGCTCCCGCCTCTCAGTATCAAGAGCAGTGACATGTCATGTCTGGGACTATGTGTTTACAGTGGGCAACCCCCGTAGGGGGACCCATTCAGAAGGTACAAGTATGTGGAATAATGGAAAGTCTGTTGCCGCCGCATCTTCAAGGGAGACCTGCCGCTTTAATCAGGAACCACAGAGATCTCAATTAACCAGAGAGACCCTTTGATCCACAACAGACAGTAAAATGGGTGGGGCTAAGTATTACATGGTTTCACCCCTTCCACCTTTTCTGTTGCAAAGCGCTCTGGTTATGACCTCACGCATACAGGAGATTGTTGCTGTGGACCCAGGATTGGTTCATTAAGGTAGGCATAGCCTACACCAATCACTGTGGCCCATTTGGCTGTAAAAGAGGGCTGAGCCCCTCTTTTGAGCAGATCATCTGAAGACCTTGCAAGAAGTTACAATAAGAACTCATTTGGACCCTGGCTGAAGGTACAGTCTACCTTGCAGCTTCTGTCAGTGAAGGAAGGCTAGGATTTCCAAAAAGGGAAACAGGATCCTCCCCTAAACATCTCCCAGGAAATAGAGGGAGATACTGAATCCAGAGGAACCTCCAGCAGCTCCAGACCCGGTACCCAGCCAGCCCACAGTGTGCCCTGCTAGGCTCTGCAAGCAAGCTTCCTCAGTGGGAAGTGCCAAAGAGTCTCTGAACCAAACCAAGGACATGGCCATTGCCTTCAACACTCTCCTCAGATTACATTAAACTATCGCGATAGAGAAAGAATTCTGGACACTTCCGCAAGGGAGGCACAATACAAAGAGCAGCCGCAACCATCACTGCATATCCGGATTATACGCTCCAGGTGCAAAGAAGGTGATTAAACTTTGGGACAGTGAAGAGGAGACTTCGCGAGACGGGTCTCAGATACATGTTGATGTATCCGGCAAAGCTGAAGGTGTTCCACAAGAACCAAGCAATATTCTTTGAGACCTCGGAAGATGCTACGGAATGGCTGGATGCACAGAACTGTCCAACGGGGGCAGATCAGAAGTGGAGTGATGAGAGATCGGTTCCGGAAGCAGAGGTGCTGTATGACACTGACATTGGGACTTGATTATAGACCATAGATACTAGACAATGACCGGCAGAATAAATGTTGCACAAGTGCGGGAGGTACAGAGAACCCGAACTCACACCCCAATTAGATAGGTTAGTTGGGTCACTGGTAGAACAGTGACCCCCTTGCTGGGCTCCTAGCACCGGCTTAGCCAAGATAGGACCAAATGCGGGGTCGCATGAGATCCAGGGATGGAGCTGGGCAACAGTTGGGGACGGGAAGGGAGGCGGGTGGGAAGGGAGTTGGGGAGTTTGTAGTAGAATTAGCTAGGAAACGAGCTTACACCCACGCGCTACTGCGCATGAAGAGGAGGGATAAGAGTGGGGCGGGGTATGGCTGAAAATGGGGCTCAACAGTTATTGAAAGAGGAACAAGGTAATGATGTACTTGAAGAGGCAGAAGATAGACATAGCTTTATTACAAGAAACCCACCTTACGAAGGACAAACAGGAAGTGATACAGAGGAAATGGAAAGGGACTACTATTGGGGCAACATATCCAGCATATGCTAGAGGGGTAATCACTTGGATCGCCCCACATGTACCTTTCAGCTAATACAGTCCACCGAGGATGGTGGCAACAAGGGGACTAGTTGAAAACAAGGAAGTGTGCATAGTTAACACATATGCCCCTAATAGATATCTGGTAGATATTTGGAGATTGTGTCACCCGCAAGACAGACACTACTCGCACTATGCGGCCCCACAAAACTTATACACCAGGTTAGATTACATGTTCGTCTCTTCAGAGATAACAGGAGAGATAGTGAGAGCAGAATATAAAACGAGGGTCCTCTCAGATCACTCCCCGCTAACCCTAGCATGGCAATACTCACCCCCCAGGGCGAAGATCCACACATGGCGGCTCAGAGCTGAGGCACTGAAAGACACTGCATTTAGAGAAGACCTAAGAGAGGATATAGTAGAATATTTCGAGAAGAACGCCGGAAGTGTAGATTCGGCTTGCACCCTGTGGGAAGCCTTTAAGGTGGTGGTGAGGGGATCAGCCATATCAAAATCCAAAGGGCTCCAAAGCGGAATAATCCAGGAGCTACAGAAAGCCGAGGGGGAGCTAGAAGCAATCATGAATAAAGTAGACAGCTCCCAGGAGATGGCTGAGACCATAAGTAAGTTACAGCAAGCATGCAGGGGACACTGGGAGAGACTATGTAACCTGAACTATAAGAAATATACGGAAAGGCAACATGCGGGTGGGGATAAGCCAGGAAGACTGCTAGCATGGCTATATAAACAGGAAGCGCCCAGACAAACCATTAGAGCAATAAAAGGGAAAAATGGCCAAATACTAGATACCCAAGAGTAAGTGAACACAGGGTTCCTTGAGTTGTACCAGCAACTGTACAGACATGAAGCAGAGGGTGACTGGAGCGAGATAGTAGAAGCTCTAGAGGACATAGGTTTGCCAAAACTGGACGCGGAAGAGAGAAAACCTAGAGGCCCCACTTACTCTGGAAGAATTGGAAGCGGTAGTCAAGCAACTACCTACATGCAAGGCCCTGGGAGCAGACAGACTCCCTAGTGAGTTTCACAAAATGTATGGGTTGGAAGTACTCCCCCCCCCCCGTTGCTAGATATACTGAACGAAGCATGGGAGACAGGGAGGTTACCGGATTAGCTCAGGGAGGCAATTATTATCCCGCTCCTCAAGCCCAACAAACCCAGCACAGACTGCGGGTCATATAGACTGCTATCCATGCTCAATCACGATAGCAAGATCCTAACAGTGGCGCTGGCAAACAGACTGAGACAAGTTATAGGCAAACTCACACACCCAGACCAGACCGGATATGTGCCGCATAGAAGCATATCTGACAATCTTAGACGGCTTCACCACGTCATAGAGCAATCGGAAGGTGATACACAAGATGCAGCAATCGCATCACTGGATGCAGTGAAGGCCTTCAACTCAGTCAGATGGCCCTGGCTGATGGCAGCCCTGAAAGAATATGGAATGGGGCCCAGGTACCTAAAATGGGTTAAATTGCTGTATAGCTCCCCGCTAGCCAGGTTTAAGACGGGAGCAGCCATCTCGGACAGATGGCAGCTCAGCAGGGGCACCAGACAGGGTTGCCTTTGGTCCCCGATGCTGTATAGCCTTGCCCTACAGCCCCTTGCGATATATCTGAGACAACAATACGAAGTGGTGAGGATTTACACAAAGGGGGGACCTCACCTCATATCACTGTTTGCTGATGACATACTGCTATACCTGAGATACCCGGAAGAAAACTTACAATACATCCTAGAAGTGATGGAGCGATTTGCAACACTCTCTGGGATTGATGTTAACCCCATGAAATCGAGCCTGTTTCCTCTGGGTAGATACACAGGGATCCCGCAAGAGAACCTACTAGTACTGCAAATACCTTGGAAGATTAGATCCTTTAGGTATTTAGGGGTTGACATTTACCATAGGGTGGAGGATGAACACACACAACACAGAGAAGGCATTATCACACTTGGAGAATAGCATGAAATTCTGGGCAAAGGTCCCCCTGGCTATGATGGGGAGGGTGTCACTGTTAATGATGGTCGCACTACCCAGGCTACTGCACTTTTTTGTGAAAATCCCCTTCGCAATACCCAAGCGTTTCTTTAGCAAACTACAGAGCCTATGTAGAGGCTTCATTTGGCATAACACCAGGAACAGGATAGCCTTGTGGAAACTGCAAAACACATACGATAGAGGGGGTATAAAACTGCCTAACTTCGAGATTTACTACTTGGCCAGCCAACTACAGTATGTGGCAAAATGGCTGTCGGAGGACCTCACAGCGGAATCCAGATTGTTGAGAGCTGAATGTGTCCCGTTTTTCCTGAAAGAGATAATATGGGTGTCCAGGGCAGAAATGAGGGGATGATGTAAAATGCTGAGACTAGGATGGGAGATATGGCACAGGGCTTGCCGGACCATGAATAACCTGACCCCATGTTCACTGCAGACACCGCTAGTGACATTGCTAGGAGTAGATGAGCAATTAAGGAAGACGATGCGCAAGCATTGGGAACCGGTGGGCATAGCAACATTAGGAGACTTATGGAAAGTAGGGGAATTAACTAAATTCGAGGAGCTAGTGGAAGACACTGGTCTACACCCAGGACAATATATCACCTATACCAGCATAGTACGGCGGGGCAAAGGCAATATGGCCGGAAACGGTGCTGGCCGATCAACCCGACGAAGCTGTAGAGACAATGTATGATGTCTCGGAAGGAGGACATGAAGTCTCCCGAATCTATGACCTTTTAATGTCCAGGGTGGGTGAGGGGGTGACACAGTTGAGACGGGATTGGGAAGATGAAGTGGGGGAGCCCATGCATGATAGACTATGGGAGAGAGCCCAGAGATATCACAAAAAAGTGTCCAGAAATGTGAGGCTACAGCAGATCCAGTTGTGCATAACCCACAGAGCTCTTATGACCCCGCAGAAGATCGCCAGCTTTAAGAATGTGGGAACACAAGCATGCCCTAAATGCGGGGAGGTGGGCGCGGGGATGGTACATATGTTCTGAGCATGCCCGGAGATCGGGAAATTCAGGAGCAAAGTCACCCACCGGCTTACCGAGAAGGGAATCCAGTTGGACGTGGAATCTGCATGGGCTTGTATGATGGGGGGCTTCACAAGACCTTGCAACCTGAGACAAGTGAGCAAGCTGAAGGACCTGGCCTACATACTGGCCAAATGTAGAATTGCCATGGGCTGGAAAACGAGCCATAGACTGGGAATAGAGTTGTGGTGGCATGATCTACTGAAATGGGCAGATGCTGAGACAGTGCCATGGTATGAGGCGGCCAGCAGGGGAGGTGAGGAGGAAACAACGTCCCTAATGGCCTGGAGGCACTTGATAGCGACTCTACACGGGTCTACCTCAGATCACCCGGACGATCAAGACTCCTCAGAAAATACTGATGAGGCAGAACCTCTGGGAAAAGCTGAGGTGGGAAGCGGGGGTGAATAAGCTCGAGTTAAGGGGGGAGGGAAAGAGGAAAACAGTGACCACTTCGTAGTAATGCGGCTGACGCTTGATAACTGTGACATGCACTGTGGGTTTGTATACTTTTATTGGTTGTTGTTTGTTTAAAAATAATAAAAAACAATTTAAAAAAAACACTCTCCTCAGCTTCGGACTGTCCGCCTTAAAGTACAACACAAGCCCAGTGAAGAAGCTAGGAGGAGTGCATCGCCAAGCATCAACCAGCTTCCGCTTTAAATGACATTTTCGAGCCAGTGCAGCCCCTCGAGCTGTAACTGACTGCACCACTGACCGTTGTCACGCCGCAGTCGCCAACATTCGTCTGAGATGCGTCGACCAGTGCTTCAGATCTACCAACTTATTGAGACTTCAATATCTTCAATATCTGGCTAGATATTCCCACCAGCGCTATGACCCACTCACTGGTCGACTGCCTTGATGCGCTTAACCTCTGCCTCCACATAAATGGCCCAACTCACTCCAAAGGATACACCCTTGATGCTATCTTTAGCTCCCACGACCAGATACATCTAAGCCCCCCCCACACCTATCATCTGGTCTGATTATTTCATTATGCCTTTCACCATTCACTCGCCCGCCCCCTCCCCATACCTGAACCAGAACCCCCAAATCAACGCAAATGCTGGGAGAAACTAAAAATAATCCCGGACCTAGCTGACGCACTAATTCAAGCCCCTCCCCCATCCTCCCCACGCAGTGAACCCTTAACCATCAGCGCCTTTGACTCATGGCTCAATATCTCATTAATTCCACTCACCCCCACTTTCCAATCTTGGACTCGCCATGGCCCTTCTCCCAGATGGTTTACACCAGAACTGAAGACTGCAAAACAACTGTACAAAGCCGTTGAACGCAAATGGCAGAAAGAAAAAAACATCCTGAGTAGATCCAACCTGTCCAGCACCATCGCCACTACAAAGCCGAAATCCAAAAAGCAAAAAAAGTCCACTACAATTCTCGAATTCTCAACTGTGAAAACCCCAACAAGGAACTCCACAAAATCGTCCCTGAATTCACCAAACCAACCTGTACCACCACCCAATCGACCCCATCTCAATCACTCTGGGACACACTCTCTCTCCACTTCTACACCACCGCTCTTGAAAGAATGACTTCTCTAAACAACCAATTTGCCCTCATGTCCTCGCCATCTAATCCACCCACCTTACCTGTCACCCACCACCTGCCCCAGCAACTATAACCCAACCCACCTTTGACTCGTTCACACCAATATCAACAGACCAATTTCTCAAACTTCTCTCTGTCTGGAAACCATCCGGCTCCCCCCTAGACCCATGCCCCGCCTCAACCCTCAAAGAAATATTTGCATCTACCTGCACAGGAGAGCACGCAAGAACCATCATAAATGACTCCCTCTCCCCGGGAATTTTCCCTGATGCCTTCAAAATAGCTCATGTCAAGCCTCTCCTAAATAAATCCTCTCTCGACCCCAAAAACTACCGCCCCATCTCAAACAACAGGTTCCTTGCTAAACTCATCGACCGAACCGCATACTCTCAACTAAACGCCTTTGTTGAAGCCAACAATCTCCTAGACCCTGCACAATCTGGCTTCAGACCTCGACATGGAACCAAAACCACTCTGACCTCTATCTGGGATGATCTTAAGATCACTGCAGACTCTGCCGGATGCGCTGCGCTAATCCTTCTAAACCTATCTGCCGCCTTTGACACAATCAACCACTCAATCCTCCGCGACTGCCTCCACTCCCTAGGAATCCGTAGAAAGGCTCTCAAGTGGATAGCATCCTTCCTCAACAGTAGGAACCAAATAACCCTCCTCTCCTTCTTTGCTTCCGTCGCCCGACCAGTCAATACCGGAGTTCCACAAGGAGTGTGTTTATCAGCGCTCCTGTTCAACCTCTACATGTCCACCCTCCCGGGAGTTATCCACTCGCACAGTATCCTGTGCTACAACTACACCGATGACACCCAAAGAATCTTAAGACTCCTCAAGTCAAACCCCAACTGTCAACCCAACCTCGCTGCCTGCCTCCTTGACATTAATCGCTGGATGACCACGAACCACCTCCGCTTAAACCCCATCAAAACTGAAATCATGGTGTGCAGCAACACTGAGCTTCTCCCCCACCCTCTACCCTGGCCATCATCCATGGGCATTCCACCGACCACCTCAACCACAGTAAAAAACCTTGGATGCACTCTCGACTCTGACTTAACCCTCTCTCGCCAAATCAAAAACGTCTCCAAGTCCTGCCATTACCACCTCAAAATTCTTAGGTGCATTTTTCCGTACCTCTCCTTTCCCAACAGACTCGCTGCTGTCCAATCTATTGTAATGTCAAGACTGGACTATGCCAACTCGCTCTACCTCGGGGTCCAAGCATACCACCTCATCAAACTACAAAAAGCAGAAGACGCTGCAGCCAAATTGCTTCTAGCACTTGGCCTAAGAGATCACACCTCTCCTGCCCTCAGAACTTTTCATTGGCTCCCGGTGGGACGAAAGGTGACTTTCAAAACCCTATGCATCTCCCACATAGCAATGCATAAAACGGGTCCTCTATACCTACAGGACAAGCTAAAATCCTACCACCCACCAAGGCACTCTAAGATCGAGCTCTGTCCTCCTCCTAGTGATACCAAACACCAACTCCGTCAGGTTAGGAGGATCATCATTCTCAGCCTTGGACCCCACTCTGTGAAACTCCCTTCCACCCAGCATTCGATTCACCGAAGATTACATGTCATTCCGCAAATTACTGAAAACGTGGCTCTTCCCATAAAAGAATATCGACGCTTAGAAAAAACAGAGTCAACAGCCACAATAAACAGAAACCCAATGTTGTGGAACAAAGAAAAAAAAAGAGCAAAGAGAGTCAATCAAACAGATTGAACGACTAAAACGGATAGTGTAACTAAAACAAATAGACAAAGTGAAACAAATGAAGTGGATGGAACGGACAAAGTGGATGATGGAACGGACAAAGTGGATGATGGAACGGACGGAGTGGATGGAACGGACAGATGGAGTGGATGGGACAGATGGAGTTGGATCGAACGGATGGAGCTGGATGGAACGGATGGAGCTGGATGGAGGAGATGAGTGAATAGAAAGGATGACTGGACGAGACGGATGATGGAACGGAGGAAGTAGATTGAATAGATGAAGTGAATGGAACGGATCAAGTGGATGGTATGGATAGTGTGGATGGTACGGGCAGAGTGGATGGTACTGTCATGATCAATGAGAAGACCCCTAGAGGAACCCCTAAAATGACCTGGACATCTGCCTATCATTACTGGATTGTGGGGCGGCAACACAGTGTAGTGGGAGGGTTAGATAGCCACTTCCTGGTAACTCAATATGGCTGCCTTAGTTGATTTCATGATTGCCTCAGTGCAAGTCTAGTTGTTTGCACTCAGTTAGTACTTAAGCCCCTCCCACCGTGAGCTCTCTGCTTGGCGTCTAATCTGTCAACAGTTAACGCTTACCACAGCCTGTCAGTGTTTATTTAAGCCTTTAGATTTTTTGTTCCGAATTGTTCGTGGGTTTAGAGACCATAATAATCTTTAGAATTCTCATGAATACTTCTGACTCAGGACTTACGACCTACAATGCGCAGGAATACTATTCTGTCAGTAACAGCAACTTGCGTACGCTTCGTTCCTGTCAGACGATACTTGACAACAAGTGTACAGCTGTCCGACGCCTTCCACTGAATGCAGTTGTTCTCTCACAAAAGCCGCACCGCAAGTATTGCCTTCTAAGTTCCGATACCATAAATCACAGATATTTAATTGCAGTTACGAACTGTGTGAGAGGCTTTACTAATGTTATCGTTACGCGGTGAACGTGTTTAGGAAATTCTTGTTACGTTCGCCGCTGCAGTTTCAAGGGCGTTTATTTCCCATTTCATTCCGTTCTTGTTTCCTGTATTATAGATAATAGCTTAACAGGTTCCCACGGGCAATAGATAGCAGTAGCTAAAATATTCATAATGTAACAAAACTGTGCCAACTCTCTCTATATCAGTCACGCGTGCATATGTTACAAATAGGGTATTTAGCACTCCTTCACTAAACTCCATTAAGTCATAAATGTTTTATTAGTCAGCCTTGTAATAATAAATTAGGAAGTCCATCCCTAGTTCTGGTAATATAATACTGGTGTGCCCTCTCCCCTTCTTAGTTTTTACACCTATCCTGTTCTAGTGGCGCCAGATTCACATTCTGACTAGTGAATTCCATCCGTATAGAATTTAGTGCAGGGTCCCTTCTCTCCACTCCAGTGGTAGTCTCGTGTCGCATTTCTTCAGAACCAAGAGCCCCTGCACAGATTCAGGATGGAGAGCTCCACAAAAAATAATACAAGGTAATTGGAGAGAAGAGAGTTCCTTGCAGGGTTATTAATACAAGAGAAAAGTCTACTAGTAGAATTGGATATTCCACACTAAGGAGTTTTTCTGTGTATTACAATAGGAAAACATTGTCACACAAGAAGTTGCTGAGTGTAAGAGCATCGCTAGCTAAGAAGAGTCCAGTGTTAGGTGTTTCTGAGTGTGTGTCCCCGCGGAGTCAAGATAAGCGTTACAGGTACGGGCAGAGTGGATGGTACGGATAGAATGGATGGAACGCATAAAGTAGATGGAACCGTTAGAGTGGATAGTACGGATAGAGGAGATGGTACGGATAGAATGGATGGTACGGATAGAGTGGGCGGTACAGGCAGAGTGGGCGGTACAGGCAGAGTGAGCGGAATGCACAAAGTGGACGAACGGATGAAGAGAATGGAACAGAAAAAGCAGATGGAACTGACGAAGAGAATGAACAGACGAAGTGGATGGAAGTGATGGAGTGGACGGAAGTGATGGAGTGGACGGAAGGGTTGAAGTGGACGGAAGGGTTGAAGTGGACGCAAGGGATGAAGTGGATGGAACGGATGAAGTGGATGGAACGGATGAAGTGGATGGAACGGTTGGATTGATGCATGGATGAAGTGGATAGATGGATGGATTGAATGGATAGTTGGATAGATGGAATGGTTGGATGGAGTGGAAGGAGCAGACAGAGTGGACAGAAGGGATGAAGTAGATGGAACGGATGTTATGGATGGAACGGACGAAGTGGATGGAACCAATGGAAAATGACAGAGTAGATGATAGAGTGGACGGAAGTGGATGGAACGGATGATGGAGTGGATTGAACGGATGACGGGAGTACATATAATAGATGGAACTGATGAAATGGATGGAACGGATGAAGAGGTTGGAACGGATGAAACGGATGACAGAAATTCATTGCTCCCGTGCCTGCCCACTAGCGATCCACTGATAAACCACCATATCACACTACTATGCTTACTCTCTCCTACACACCATCATTCAACTAGAACACAGCTATGCTATGACACATTCGGCCTAGCTGTTCTCATACTAACATGACCCCATGAACACCTCATCATCCTAATAAAACACAGCAAGCTGAGCACATTCCGGCTAGCTTTAGGTGTCTCCTCAGGCCCAACGCAGCCAGAACTCAGTCTGAGTGTCCACATTCCAGACTGAACACATCCAACTGATTTCCTCAGCACCACACCTACCGCTACGAAACAGCTATCATGCAACAACCGCACCAGCTGCACACATATCTGGTGCGCCCACGCACCATACTACATTCTCTCTCTCTCTACTGACTTGAACTACGGTTCCCGAGGGCATTCAACCTACCAGTGCTTTACGGTCATACCAATGATACATAAGGCGCTATATAAATGCCAAGTAACATAACATAACAACCAGCACTGAGACAACAATTCCTGGCCCTGAGCCGCCATGTAGACCAGCCTGCAGCCATCCATCCAGCCTTGCTTGCCGAACTGCCTGTAGCATGATACTCACAGCTGTCTGCCATCTTGAACTCTGTCGCAGGAGCTGCAAAGAACCCTGAAACCGACTCGACCCTGTCGAGCACCAAGATCTTCTACAAGCTCAAGGTACATTGTGGTTCTGTCCCCCTGGTCCTTTTTTCGAAGGCCCCTAGTGACATTTTACAACCCATTTCTCCCTTTGTGCTGAAACCAAGTATACTTGAACTACTGCAGTCAATGCCTTTACCGACTACCCTCCTGTCAGTATCCAGAGTGCATCCCTTTTCCTTCTTGAAACTGTCAGTCCTCTGCATTCCTTTACAGGGTGGGTTTTATTTTGTAGTGGGCTAGAACTGTCTGTTGTGAGAATAATAAAGTAGATATTTGTCTACAACCTTGACTGGACAGTCGCTTTTATCATTGGGTAATAATTGTATGTTTGCTGTGTTGCAAATAACCAACGATCCACAACCTTGCAGAGAAAAACCTGCCATTCTGCCCAAATTACCAAAAATGGACAAGGAAAGGAGATTTATAATTTTCTTGTGTTTCCAATCTGTTCGGATCCCTTCTGGTTTACTAGAGGTGTGGGACTGATTGATGGTTTAGAAACCGATATTCCTCCCTGGACCACTGGTCCCATGAGAATTGATTTTTCACAAACACCCAGGTTGCATCAGCAGTGCAGCGCGGGTGTGGCGAAAGCCCTGTACCATGTGTCCAGTGTGAAGGGACATCCTGCACGGATATTAGCCGGCTGCTGGCCCAGAAAGAGCGCTCTGTGAAGAGAGTCACTAAAAGTCCCAGGCCATGTCAGCAGTGCAGACAAGGGTGACGAAAGGACTGCTCTGGGAAGCCCTGAAAGCCCAAGGCTGTGCCTATGGTGCAGCCGAGGTGAGGAGGCTGGAGTGCTGCTTTATGCATTTACGGCTGGTTGTGGTGCGCAGTCCAGAGCATTGACTTTGCCCTCCCAGGGACAGCATCAGGGCCTTTCTACCCTTTCATTTCAAAGGCACATGGAGCCTTGTGGGGGCAGCAACTGCCCTATGTTGCCAGTCAGCAGTCTTATAACACAACAATACATTCCTTTCTAGACTACGTTTGTTCTGGGGCTTCAAATCTGTGCTTTGCAGCGCTCTCCTTACAAGCTGTGTTTGCTGGATCCCTTACGGCTGTCACTTCCCCTCAAGGTATACAGAAGTGTTATCACCTTGTTGCCTTTTAAAACTGGTTCCTACACATCAACCACCTGCTGACAAAGAAGGATGTATAGCTGTTCAGTGCTCTTGCTGCTGGCTGGCCACGTCGTGATGATCGCCGACTACTAAGATACGGCTGTATTTCGTTGTCTCCTTTATAAATGAATGTATGCACCCCACGTGTGCCTCAGAATCTTTTCCACTCTAAGCAAGGGGGGAAACCCAACCATCATGTTGAAATGGGCCCCCACACATCTTCAACTGGGCCTGTGTTAACCCCAGGGTCAGGCTGGGCAGACAAAGATGGCCACCATGCACGACTTACTGGCTCACAGTTCAACGGACAGGGAGCACAGATGGTGAACCATGTGGACCCAAGTGCCACTTGGGTGCAAGCTGGAGAGGTGGGTGGACCCCACAAATGGAAGAGAGCATGTCCAAAGGAAGCCCAGAGCTGTGGTGGTGAATAGACAATGGGGCGGGCGACTCCTTGTCCACAGAAATTGTATAAGGAGTTGTGCTGCTTGGGTGCAAGCTGCAGAGGTGGGGTGAACGCCACAAATGGAAGAGAGCCTGTCCAAAGGAAGCCCAGAGCTGTGGTGGTGAATAGACAATGGGGCGGGCGACTCCTTGTCCACAGAAATTGCATAGGGAGAGAGTGAGTGAGCGTAAAAAGAGTGGGAAGGGGGAAAACATACTGGCACGGCTCGTCAATGCCTCATTCCAAGAGTAGTATGAGGGCCCACATATGTGGAACAGTGGGCGGGGGGGGGGGGTTAAAAACGTGTAGCATACAATGTATTGTAGTTGTAAATAAATAGTTAACAATTAATATTACAAAGTAAAAGTAACGCAACTCACTTCCTTCTCACTTGCACCCCGGTCTGCAGAGATGGCTCCTCGCTTTCACCTTTCTGACAGTGAAAGCAGTGCACTGAGCTGTATTTCCTTGGATAACAAGGTGCACTGTACATGAGCACGCATCAGTGACTGGGCATTTCCAAGGCTGGGTGCCTTACTTTAGCACAATGGCAGATACACAACGAACTGCTGTGATAGGGCGATCGCGGAAGAGAGAGGTGACAGTACTAACAGGAAACGGTTAAGACATACAATAGGATTTAATTTAAAAAAGGCGTCATCACATTTTACTAGATTATCTAACAGTTATAAAATCTATGTACAGAAGATCGGGGGGATAGATGGGAATCATGGCTGACAACTTGAGTGGCTATTTTAGTTTGAGAGGGTGCCTTTTCATTCGTGGGGCGAGTAGGGTGACAGAGCCACAAGTAGCACAGGGAGGAAATGGAGCAGAGAGGTCGAGAAAAGCTCGCGTTTTCAGCAGGTCAAGCAGTGTGTAGCTGGAGTCGGCCATGTTGTGGTGGTGGGATTGTTTGGATTTAGAGACTGGAAAGAGGAATTTAAAGAAAAAGGGATTGCACATGGGCAGCCTTATACAACAGAAACAAGCTGAGAGACAGTGTATACAACGAAATCAGAACTAAATATATCGAATAACAGATGTTCTGTTTCTGGTAGGGTGACCAGAATTCAAAAGTAAAAAACACCGGGACAGGGCAACTAACATAAAAGTAGGACTGACTTTTGAAAGTGGTTGTCAAGGCACTACACTTCAGTAGCGGTTGGAGGAGAGGGGTGTTTAAGTGTTACTGTTCAAGGAAACACACATTATAATACATTTATTACAAACCAACACTATCTAAAGTTGTAAAACGCAGAATTTCGTCTGTGCGAGATTTTACATTCTTGCCTGTCAGCTATTAAGACCTACTACAAAAAACCAGGCCCACTGCAGTTTCCAATGGGAACATAATCTTGAAAAAGGAGGACAAAGCAGCAAAAACCAGGACAGCCCTGGAAAAACTGGGACATCTGGTCACCCTAGTTTCTGGGCCTAATTTCTCACGGTGTTGAATAGTACGCAGATGTGGTCATCACAACTGTACCCAGGGCAAGAGCCACTGAAAGCAACTGGGGGGCAAGTCAAAACCTCAAAGGGCGGGTTCGACACCCAGCCCCTGGCCAGGATTTGTATGTTCAGAACGGCATGGCCATCTGACGAGCAATGCCTCGTTAAAGCTTTTTGCTGAAAGACATCAGTCTCTTCCCCAGCGCAGCCGCCCATAATCCATTGTAGCTGCACACTATGTCCTAGGCTGCGTCATTCAAGGATGTATTTGATGCTTCTGGAGTCAGCCACACACGAATGAACTATTCTGTTGTGTACAGGGTAAAAAGGAAAAATGAGCCGGCAGCCTTTTGACCCTATGCTGACGGAGGTGACCTTCTGTACAAGTTAGGAGAGAAATTGATTTAAACTGCACCCTTGCGGGGCGATTCGCAGAAAGACGATCCACACAGGAAAATAATAGTTTAAAGAAAAAAATCTCCTTATTTGTTGGAGGTTAGACTCCAAAAAAAGAGTTACTTGCTGGAGAGTCTTACACTGCATGTAAAAGTTGGCCCCCTTGCGGCACTCGGGAGGTGGTTTAGGGCAAACCCTGCTTCTATGGCTTCTTAGCACCAATACGGCAGATGTCTTAAAGCCAGCGGCAGTTGGGTGACGCAGCAAAAATTGACCGCAGTGAAATCCGTTCAATAAGCATCGTCATTTCTTCTAATGACGGTTTCTTATTTATACAGCGTTTCCAAATATCAATACAGAAGAGGTGTTGTACTTAAGTGCCATTAGTGTGAATACATTCAAGACTATTAGCGGCAAAAGGAACTTGTGAAAATGTACTTGGCATCACACATAGGCAGAGAGAGGATTTCTTCAGGTCCGCCATACTATAGAAAGAACCTGGTACACGCAGAGCGGACGTTTCCTGCCCTCCCCGCACTCTCCATCTAAGACTTTAATGAAGCTGCCCTGTGACCGATGGACTCTGGGTGTCAGGGCTTCCTTTTGTTCCACAAGAACACCTGCAGACGAAGACAAAACCCAGCAAGCCTATCATTATTTTTGGCCGAATCCTGTTACCTTCCCTTTGATATGTGAGAGTAGCAATCTATCTTAAAAACAAACGAATCTATGGGCAGAGCAACCCTCGAAGCCCGCAGAAGGAACTTCCAGTCAAGAAAGGTCTTCAATGTTTAAAGGATAGTTCCGGGACTTTTTTTTTATTGTCCCTACGGGTCGGCCATGTGTTTGTAAGCATAAATCGGTAGATCGTAGGAAACTTTCCTATGGACCTTACCCGACTTTTCGCCCATTATCGCACTCGAAATCAGCCTCCATTTTGTGATAATCCTATCATTCCGCCGCATCGACCTGGCTCACCTGCCTTTGCGGCACTAAATCAAATCCCCCGCCCCTGAAACAGACTTTATCAAAACATTCATATTCCCCGCCTCTATCCGTGACGTGACTGAGCTGCGTAGGCAAACGCGCCCAGGCGTCTTCTACGCGACTCCACACAGACCCCGGAAATCAACACAGATCAGCTCACAATACAGCGCACCACAATTCGGAATATGAAACTGTACTTTGAAATCAAACCGCAAGATTGTAAATGTGGTAAAGTACATTTATTTGACATCAAATGTTTAGAGAATATTCAGCGATTTGCATTTTTATTTGCTCATGTTCCAAAAAGTTCGTATTGAGGAACGCGATGGTCCTTTGCTGTACACAGGGTCTTAGAGCATCTCACAATACAGCACCACAATTCGGAATGTGAAACCGTGGTTTAAAAGCAAACGGCAAGATTGTACATTTGGCAAAGTACGTTTATTGGACATCAAATGTTTAGAGAATATTCAGCGATTTGCATTTTTCTTTGCTCTCGATCCAAATTAGTTCGTCTTGAGGGAAGCGATGTTCGTGTGCAGTACACAGGGTGTTGGTTTACGATAAAAATAAGCTCTTCTGTCGCACTGATAATCGCATGGCTGTTCCAACAACGAGGCACTAGGCCACCACAACGGTAGGTATGTTGCATCTAACCGTTAGTACCGCGTAAGGGCATACTTGTACTTGGCGATCGTCCCATAAAATGGTCAGGGTGGTAACGTTGTTCACGCGGAGAAGCAACTGGCGGCTGTAGAAGCCGTCCGCCGGTGTCTGGTACTCGTGACACAGACAGTAGTGAATGATGTACCTAAAAACATAAAAAATGAAATTAGTCTCACCATCAGATCCTTATTAAAATTATTCATTTCATAGCGAGGACAGCGCTACTGGGTGTACACAAGTGTTTAAAGGCGTGGCGAGGCATGGAGGGGGGGGGGAGTGGAGTACAAGGTAAGTAGCATAAAATAATAAATAAATAGGGCCAGCTGGTGGCAAGTGCAAGGTAAGTGCAGAACAAGTGCTGGGAAGGGGGGGCTGTAGGATACTGAGACAGTCCCCCAGTGCAGGGGTTGACAGGGAGGCAGTGCAGGTGGAGAGTGGAAGGGCCCAGGACCGAGGTCGCAGACAGTGGACCAGTTGTAGCAGGGGAGAGGGAGAGAGAAAGCAGAAGCAAAGAGGAAGGTTTTGAGGTGCTTCAGTAAAAGCAGATGTTTCTCCTCCAGATAGTGCGCGGTAGAAAACACTATGCCACATAGAACGAACAAGTACAACTGAACCCGTCTTTAAAGGCACTGTATAGTAATGAAATTGCGGTATAAACTCATCAAAAGTTACTTACATTATATTTGCATTTTCCATTGTGTCTCTGTGTAGGGCAGACCCGAAACACCACTCCTTCTTTGCCGACGTTACTTCTTCTAATGAACGTGGCTCATCGTTTAGTTTCTGAAATTTTATTCATTATCTTTTCTTAGTCTTTCAGGATGGTCCCGGCCTGTCAAGGTCAAATCACAATAGAACCTTATATTGGGTCGTGGGCCGTTCCGCCACCCGAGCAAAACATCAAAGCAGCTGACCTTCACTTTGAGCGAGCACACATTTCTAGTTAGCTCCAGTTAGTGTAAGGGCATCTTGTCTGCGTGCCTTTTTTTTTATTGTCCCTATGGGTCGGCCATGTGTTTGTAATACGGAAACATTCTATAATTTTTGTAAAAATGATTTATATTACTGTTTGGTTTAATTGCAATGGGCCTGCAACATGAGGAGACTCGAGAGAACAGACAATCGAATTACAATCATTTAAACCGTGATGTGTATTTCTCAATGAGCTCTGCTTTAGGTGGACATGGAACAGAGGCAATGTTGGGTGGCAATGCAGTTGTCCCCTGCATAGGTTCGTTCACCACTCCATGTATGTGCCTATCGAGGACATCTACGATAAGTCTCTCAATAAACTCATATTGCATATCCTCAAACACTGGTTTGATCACCCATTGTTTACTTCTTTTAGTGAAGGCCTTATTGTAGCGAAGCGTCCCTAAAGTTCCGGTCGTCCTACTTTGTTGACGGCCAACATTATGGTTATGTGCCAAGACCGCTAGAAGAGTCCGATTTATCATGCCTTCCATGCCAAAATGCAATCTTTTGGGCCTGTACTTTAGGCACATATTGTGGAACACCTCCAAATCTCCTGTGTGGCAGAATTCCGTGAGTCCCCTCAAATCTCTTGTTATAGTTTTATCAAATACAATCTTTTCAATGGCCTTGTGAGTGGGTGATGAAGGAATCAACCACTTCTTCTTCCGTGCCTCCTCTGTGGACAAATGGCCATGTTCACATTTGTGGAAATGCTCATTTGTCGACCATCGATGTACGTTGCTACAGTGCAACATTACTGACCGCCATTTTTCCAGTAGAATTTCCAACGACCCTTCACATGTTTTTGAGCTCCACCAAAGATGGTTGCTGATTGACTTGGACCACTGTGAAATACCTTGCATATCTTTTTTTTTTCCTGCAGCCGACAATTTTTTATTGATTGATTTTGCAAGATGCCAAACGTCAAATTGGTGATTTATATTTTTGTACTGTTCTCTCATTGTCTTGGCAATTGAAACGTGTCTGTCCGTGGCTATCAGGTCGATCACCATTCCCCGCGATTGTAGTTCTTGCAATGATGCTACAAAGCCAACTTTCTCCATGGCCACTGAGGATGTACTTTGTGACACCTGCACGACCACCGAACTCACAATTTTCTTACTTTCCATGTCCTGAAAGTGGTAGGTGCAGTACTTGGCTGAAAATCCTGGACTGTCGCATTGTCCATCACCGGCTAGCCTGAAGCGTTTGCCCGCGAATGTACTTTCCATTGACATTTTTTCCATTCTCCAAGCTTCGCTGATGGCTGGAAATAGATAATCGGTTTGGTATTTGTAGAACTGACTTTTCGCAATGAAATGGATTCCCACAAACTGAAAGAAATACTGTAACTTTTTAAAACTTGAACCACTAAAAAGTGCGGCCGCTGCACAAAGTAGATTGCCTGCTGGCAGTTGCCCCAGCATGGGTTGTGCAGACCATGCGAACGGATGATATTGTGTACAGGTGGCATGTATTTTAAGGTTAGTGCCTCGAATTGCACGAGTCACATTAATCAATGGCTCCCCACATACTTCCCCACCAACCCAATGCCCACATTTCATCATCATAATAATATCCATCAAACAGCTATCGAATACAATGAATTTGGCCTCTTTCCTTATACTGTCACTCTGCATCCCAGCTGGTTCGGCCTGTAACGTTGAGGACATGTCACTCGCATGAAAGGTACAATCTCTGATATCGTCTTCCGCTATGCTGAGTGATATTGATGGTGTTTCATTGTCGTCCACTTCATTCTCTTCCATTGCAACATCTGTTCCTTGTCCGGAGATGGGAGAAAAAAACAATGTCTTCAACTTTCGCGTGCTCTTATTTTTTGCGGGTGTGGATTCTGTGAATTGATCTACGACTGCATCCAAACTACCAGGAGGACATTCACTATCAATGGCTGGTGGTGGTATAGCTCCGTTGTCAATCACTTCATATTCTTCCCATTGGCACGATGCATCTCCAGTCTCAAGTCCCTGCCAAAAGGTTTGACAAGCAACATCTCTCGTTCGCTTCACTGTCTGTGTAGATCTAGTTCTTACACCCATTCGCAACTAGAGGACAGATTAGAAAAGGGATGTTCAGTTTAAACACAACTTACAGTATTGAACTATTGACAGTGAAAGACAACATAATATAGTGAACAGGACACTAACCTTCTTTTGCTTTCTTTTCTTTGAAACTTTCTTTCCTCGAACTTCAACATCTGGACGCTGTTGCTCCGACTCGTGTGTGCATGTCTCCACTTCCTCTCGCGCTGCAACGACTATACTTTCATGATAAGCACATCCATCACTCACTGAGGCTCCATCGACTCGCTGAAACATAGAACTTTCATTAGTATGTATAATAATATTGAAAACACAAAATGTACTTGGGGACCAATACCCATACGTACATCTCAATAGCAAAACACGAATGAACGCATTGTGTAGAACATTCAAACGACAATAGTTCACGCATTGTTGATCTAGTTAGATTGAACTGTCAAGATCCATACCTCGGGCTCCGCATAGACTTCCATTGATGATATTATTGAAGATGACGCTTCAGCAACTCCCTGAAACACAGTAATTGCATTAGTATGGTTTTCTATTTTGTTTAAAAGAACATAAACTTTCTGCAGGCGTCAACGGCTCATCTAAATAGACCTGCACAAATGATCAGTTGTCTAAAATAAATAATGGATATCCAAATATGATTCGATTTGCTCCATCGTTGGAAGTGTCACCACCCAGAGATCTGCATCAACTACTAGGGGTGATGTTCTTGTTGAAGAAGCTCCGTCAGCTCCCTGAAACATAGTACTTGCGTTAATAAAGAAGGAAGTATAGCGGATGTAATCACGTCATTTGATCTCGCATGATTGATCTGTCAGTATCCATACCTCGAAATGCATAAGAACATCAAGGGACGCTGTAACTGCGGTGCACACTTCTGCAAGCTGTTGCGCCGACCCGTAACTGCATGCTCCCCCTTCCTCTTGGACTAATGCTCCATCGACTCCCTGAAACATAGGACTTTCATTAGTAATGAACACAATATTGAAAAAAGAAGACACATAGGAGGGCGACGACAGAAGGACATACCAATGGCTAAAAACGAAAGAAACATTGTGTGTAACAATCACGCTACAAGAATGCAAGATCTGATGATCTCCATCGATGGAACTGTCCGGAAACGTACCTCGAGCATCTGAGTGACATCTACGGTTGTCGTCAATGCGTTGGACTCCTCAGCATCTCCCTGAAAGACAGTACTTGCATTATTTTGGATAACAATAATTATAACTGAAAACAAAGACTAGAGGACGAGTACTGTGGTGTACCATTAGGTAAAATAATTACACGATCAATTAAAACTATTGATTTACATGCCTAAAACAAGTCAGTGTCAGAATAGCTAAGTAAGATTACCCGATAGGCGCTTGAAGTGGCTGATGACTGCAATAACGACACGGATGGAGAATCTTCAGCCTTCATATTGAGTGGATACATAAATGGGGAAATTATTGTTAGCTAATGCTACACACTACCGCAATGCCGAGAGATAAATACGTAAACTTGACTCACCAGTGGAGGGATGTGGACGAATAGAGTGGGAATAGCGGTTGAGAGCAATTTTCGCCTCGCTCGCGGTGTTTTCGTCCTTATTAGCAATGATGTGGAGTACATGTCTGGGCTAAAGTGCCTGCTGCAGATGCGGTATCGATCACCCCTCTTGTCCGCAAAGACTTCTAGGACTCTACTTTCTATCTCAGAGGCTGGATATCCGCAATATCGGACCCATTCTCTTATCTGATCTATTGTCTTAGGGAAAACATGCATTATAGTACCTTCAGATTTGTTATGGGTCTTCGAAGGGCAACCGCCAATGGAACAGGCAGGCATTATGGAAAGTTCTGAAAAGTAAAGATCAACAATTCTCTATGAATACCAATGTGTTAAAACATTAAATGACACATAAAAGGTTCAATGCAAGGTCCGTTTTGGTTCTTGGAACTATACATGTTATTCACATGCGGATAAGTATTTCAATAACTTTCAAAAAATAGAAAAAGTAATTTGACTAAACTCAGAACATGTGACTAGTTCCTTGCATGTACTGTCGTGAACGAAAAGAAAACATGGATGCAATTTGATGACTACTAGCAAATAGATATAAATTAAAAAATTGGACGCAAAATGATTATGGTACATGGACTTACCTTGACGAACAAACAGTTAGATGCAGGGATCAGAGTAGTTTCTTGTCGTAGAACAGGGAGCAGTTCACAGGTTGCAAACTGACGAGTTTGCTCAAAGTGGTCACGGAAGTTCACAGAGACGAAGAGCAGATAACCAGCACCTTCACGGGTTGACTAGCAAAGCGCAAAGAAGTTCTCATTAGAAATATGAAGTGGGTTATAAAGAATTCGAAACAGGGGTGTGTTTGTGAATGAATGACGTGT
Organism: Ambystoma mexicanum; assembly: GCF_040938575.1. Taxonomy (NCBI): domain Eukaryota; kingdom Metazoa; phylum Chordata; class Amphibia; order Caudata; family Ambystomatidae; genus Ambystoma; species Ambystoma mexicanum. The sequence continues at coordinate 644,782,611 of NC_090937.1, forward strand.
ATATGTCGTGGCATTATGCGGTCTGCAGGGGGCCGTCCAGCGTGAGCGGGGATGCTTGGCAGGAGACACGGGGTCTGGAGGTAGACATGGGAACAACAACCCATGCTCTATAGACCACTTTGAAGTGTACATGGTCTTTGGCACCTCTTGGCCTTTATCGCTCCCTGACAGCTCCACTTGCCAGCACAAGTACCCCGGTGCGAACTGCCTTTGATAGGGCGGGGGGTGGATCGGGGCGGTGGTCGTGCAGACAAGACACAGGAAGACTCGTGAATGGAGACACACTTATGTGGATTGCAGGGGGCCGTCCAGCGTGAGGGGGGATGCTTGGCAGGAGACACGGGGTCTGGAGGTAGACATGGGAACAACAACCCATGCTCTATAGACCACTTTGAAGTGTACATGGTCTTTGGCACCTCTTGGCCTTTATCGCTCCCTGACAGCTCCACTTGCCAGCACAAGTACCCCGGTGCGAACTGCCTTTGATAGGGCGGGGGGTGGATCGGGGCGGTGGTCGTGCAGACAAGACCCGTTTGCCGCAGGGCCTCACCAAGGAGAGGCCATCTAACTGAATGTAAGAGGATGGCTGCAGGATCTACTACATGGAATGCAGGGGGGTGAGTTTATAAATACCTCACCCTCCCAGGAGAATATACACTAGATTCATTTAAAAAATCAAAACAACCATTGTTAAAATATATGTTGGGCTTTATTTTAGATTTTAATTAAACATAAATAATAAACATTACACATTGTAAAGTTGAGGTTGCAGCACATCGAGGGAAAATCCGCGGTATTGTCCACTGTCACTGGGGAAATGTTGTCTAATGGCAAGTACCGCACAGGCAGGTATTACTCTCCGAACGCGGTGTCCGAGCCTCCCGTGAAGCCACCAAGTGAAGCAACGATAGGCCACCAGCCTGTACCACCTGTGAAAAAAAAAGATGCAAACTGTATTAAACTGACCAAACTTTCTTATCAATGTCGATTCAGGTAACACATGTCATTTTTCTTAGAAAAAAATTATATCTAGAAAATGCACTATATGGAACAAATTTACATGCGTTCGAATGATATGTAAATGTAATTTTATATGTGGGAGACGACCATGAAATAGTGGTGGCATCACTGACATCACAAACAGAGTATACTTACTCGTTACTCGGATTACGCGGACGAACAGTGCCGCGAAGTTCGTGCATAAGCACCATCATCATCCTCAACACGGTCCGTGAGAGGCAGGCTTCCCTGAACTCTGGCAGCTCGGTGATGCATTGCGGACTTTGCTCGCCTTCCTGCAGACTTTGCTCGCTTTCCGAAATGTAGGCCAAGCACCCGGAATTTTCACGGCAGCAGCAGTTCTCCTCCTCAGTTGGCATTAGCTCGCACCGATTGCACGTGCACCAGGTGGAGACGCCGTCCATGCGACATGGTCCAGGCTCTTCATCCGTTGACTGGTCCTCCCAACTGCCGTCCGAATCCCCATCGTTTTCGCGTGCTTGACTTTCCAGTAGTTCTTCCTCGGTGTACTCGGGCTCGTACATATACGGCATTATTGTGGCCATTGTGCGGTAAAGATAGTAAAATAATTTACAGAGATGGTACAGGTGTTCACACGGGCTACAAGCGGCGAAGGTAGCTGACCAGAGCACTGAAACGAGTCACAGAATACTCAAAGTAACACAGAGAGAGGAATGGAATCGAAAATCTGCTGCTGTGTGTTGTGAAACGGTCTGTTTATACTTATTGGGGAAAGAGGCGTCCTGCCATTTCCATGGCAACACGTCAATAGCTGAGGCGCAGCGATTGTTGACACGAGACGTGCTTGAAATGGGCAGTACGCGTCTGCTGATGTCAGGCTCAGGGGCGGGGGATTTGATTTAGTGCCGCAAAGGCAGGTGAGCCAGGTCGATGCGGCGGAATGATAGGATTATCACAAAATGGAGGCTGATTTCGAGTGCGATAATGGGCGAAAAGTCGGGTAAGGTCCATAGGAAAGTTTCCTACGATCTACCGATTTATGCTTACAAACACATGGCCGACCCGTAGGGACAATAAAAAAAAAGTCCCGGAACTATCCTTTAAGCAAAAAACGACAAGCAGTGACAAAGCCAACCGTTTCATTTTTTAGAATAGCGACAAGCTTCCCTGTGCTCGGGCTGCATGGTGAAGGGTGCAGAGGGATAGGCAACAGTGGGGGGACACAACAGGAGATAATGCAATGGCTACAGAAGGAAGACAACAGGAAAGAGTCGCGGGGGAGGAGAATGGAGAGGGACACAGAAAACTATCATCGAAGGTAATGCATGGCACTGAAGAAGACTATGGAAAGGAAGAATATAGAAAGCAAGAAAAGGGAAAGCACAAAGTGGTAAGAAAAAAGAGGCAGTGGAGGAAAGGCATGTACTCCCATCCTATAGTCCTTTGAGGCCTCATATCCTGCTACAGAAATCATATGCTCAGTTGGTGCCTATTATGCCCATGCTCTGTTATCGTAAGCCCCTGCAAGACTTCATGCTTCGCTAAACCCATCATAGGCTGTGCTCCAGTGTGATGTGCCCATGCTCTGTCATCATACATCCAGGAGACACTTCATGCTGAGGTGTATCTTTGTTAAGTGCTACGGCTGCCCGAGGGCATCTTGGCGCTAAAGGGATCAGAAGTAACCAGCAAGGAGAGGGTTAGATATAAATTAGAAGAGTCTTCAGGGAGCAGCAAAAGGAGAAATGATTGTCCAAAGCCCAGAGGGAAAATGGAGGAGAATTCCAAGCTTTTGCTGCAGCAACGGAAAACGCGCGTCCATCTATCCGGGAGTATTTTATCCAGGGGACTTAAATCGTTAACAATGATTGATATTCAACCCCTAGTTTGTAAAACGCTCTATGGACAAAGTACAGAGATTTGAACACCACACGCTTTCCAACAGGAATCCAAAGAAGTTGATGTTAAAAGGGGGCCAGGTGAGAGCCAAAAGGGGGGTGAAGCACAGCTCTTGCAGTCATATTCTGCAAGAGCTGAAGTCGGCTGGAGTCGGCGAATTAAGTGCACAGGTTGAGCCAAATAGAGGACGTTGCAGTAGATGATACCGCTCATAAGCAAAGCAGAAACAACAGGAGCATGCAATTGAGAAGGAATGTATGACTGGCCTTGCAAATGGTCCTTAACCTAAGGTGGCCGACTTGACAGACAGCTGCCATCTGATCAGACATTGAGAGATGCCGCAATCTTGACACCCAGATCTTTCACTAAAGTGTTGGGCAGGGTCCAGCAGACACACATAGCCATGAATTGCCAGATAAGGTCTCACACCTAGCTAGAGCTACCCAAAGACCATCTCCAGCTTGCTTTGTATGACTCTGCTGTGCCATCATATACCCAGATGAGGCCTCATGCAAAGATTCAGCCAATACATGTATAGCTTAGTCCTCAAGGATATTCATTTTTTATTTTAAGCACCAGGAACACAAATGCAAGATGGCACAGAAAAATGCAATGAGACCAGAACCAATGAAAACAATACAATCAAGCGACAAAGCAACACATGCACCACTCAAGGTGCAATAGGCAGGATAACCATAAGGTGCAGAAAAAGAAAACAACACCTCATGTATCATGAAAACACATGGATAATCTATACCAGCAGGGTAAACAAATCCCATAAAATATATTATTACAAAGTACACATCCGGTAAGCACATTAGCCATACACATCTAGGAACAGTCCCCAAATATCATTGAATTCATCAGTTTGAGGTTAGTCCTCACATGGTAATGTACTGTTAACACATACCTAGGAGCAGCCCTACAGATAAGGGGTGTATTGGCCACTTTTACTCACTAAAAATAGGCAAATTATTCAAAATAATAAAAACAGGGAGTAAAAATAATCCCAAACAAAAATGGGAAACAAACACATATGACCACGTGCCCCTGCTTTCACTCACACAGCTCCATGGATATGTTTTGACCAGCAGTGCACGCAGTACCACAGGAGGAAATTGCTATTATTTCAGCCTGATCAGAAGAATTAAACATGTATCTTTTAATGTGTATGAATAATTAAGTCCAAAGCAATAACTACAAAAACAGTTCTGTTTCCGAGTTAAAACATTTTTACTCACTTATAACATACTCCCATTGGGAATTGGACTTACATTTTTACTCCCTAAAAATCATTTTACTCCCAACTTTAAAAAATATGGAGTAAAGTACTCCTACTTTAAAATCTAATGTGGAGCACCGCCTCGGAGGACCCATATTTGTGAGGCTGCTTAGAGCATGGACCACGCCAGGGAGTCCAAACATTACAATAAACTCAAATAAATATATAGCGGATAGGATATGTATGATTCAGATTAAAATGCCCCATGGGTTGTTGCGATGGGGAACATAGTAAGACAGTAGGGGATACAAAGAAAACTGTGCATTAAATCTAATCCTAGAGCAGGTGTGCCTTTAAGGAGTTCATACAATAACTGTCCCTTCAGTGCATGGCAGGGGGAACATCTTCAAGTGTGATCACTTTCTGCCATTCATCTATCAGCAATTGTCTTCGAGGTTTGAGAATCCCTCACAGGATATGTGAGGACAGGGGCTCTGTGCTACAGAACTACTCCAAGGTATCAAGCCATGTTTGGGAGAGGAGTCAGAGGTTAGCATTTAATACCACGTGCTGCAATAATAAGGTTAGGTCAGACCTCATGCCCAGCTACCAGACCACTTGGCCATGTGTTGACTTCAATTATCTAGATGAGGTCTCATGTCCACTTACAGTGATCAAAGGCCCAGGTGCATAGCTAATTTGGGAGGAAGAAAAAGGAACACGTTTATCAGGCGTAAGTCAGAGAAGGGGTGCTTGAGAAGACAACACAGCTGGCATGGCTCTCTCAGATGATTATCAAATACTAAAATAAAAATTATCTACAGGCTGCCAGATCAAAGCACCTAAACTATACAAGCTGAAAATACAAGACATAACAGAGAAATGCACCGGTTAATGGCAGCATATGTGTGTGCAAGGCATGCAATGGAGAATACGCATTGCAGGTATTCACTGTCTCCCAGTACCATTACCTGCTTGCGTTTAAAAGGTGCTGGAACTGCATCGCAAAAGTGTTGCAGCCAAGCTTACAACTGAGTATTGCGACAGCGTCAGCAACCTGACCCTGTCAAGAGGGGCGGTTGACCCAGCTCAACATGGGGCAGGAGGTTTACTATGTGTTTTCCAGAGCCATCCTGCCCCAGATGAGGGCGTAAGGAGGGCTCCCGTCTCTGTCCCCTCCACACGTGCCTGGCCACAAATGCCAAGTGGCACTTGTAATCACCCCATACCTACACCTTCTCTGATGCTGGCCAGTATTTTTTCCTCTTCTTTCGCAGGATTTCTGCATCCAGGAACCATTGCGGCAGAGGGTGGTGCAGACAACCCATTGGTGAAAGAGAGAGCATCAAACCTACTGTGTGTGGAACATTGCTCGCAGAGGACCGGCAGTCAAGATGCGCAAACAACACTGACAAATAACTTTGAAATTTACTTTTTCTCATAGCGGACCGTCAATACAAGACACCGGTGGACCCGAGTTCAGGAAGGGAGCAGGGCTTAAAAGAGGACTTTATGTTTTCCCACCTCTGTATCTCGGCCCATGGTGGAGAGCAAGGCAGTGATTGGCCCGGAGAACCAGCTGAGTGTGAGGGCCAAGGAAGGGGGAGGAGAAGCACAAAGGGGCACAAAAAAACGCAGAAGTGTGGGCTGTTCAGGTGAGGTCAAGGGAGGAGAAGGCAGACAGAGTCCAGCTGGAGGAAAATTGGTGGAGCGGAGCGTGGAAGGGGCCTATAGTGTGTGCAAAGTGAGGTGTTGGTTAGTGGGAGAAAGTGGACCTTGGGTGCGAGAGTGTGTGTGGTGAGTAAGGTGAGTGAGTAAGTGGGAGTGAAGCCGAATGTGAAAGGTATTTGAGAGAATGAAAGGAGGGCGACTGGAAAGGAGAGATGGAGTGTAGTGCAGAGTGGAGAGTAGAGGGTCGGAGTGGAGAGTAGTAGGAGAGTAGAGAGTAGTAAGAGGAGAGTAGTGGAGGTGGGAGCGGAGAGTAGTAGGAAGAGAGAAGATGGAGGAGAGAGGAGCGGGAGCGGAGAGTAGTATTGGGGAGGATAGTACTGGAGAGTAGTGGAAGTGAAGAGTAATGGAGAAGGGAGCAGAGAGCAGTAGAGGGAAGGAGGAGAGTAGGAACAGGTGTGACATAGGAGGGATAGAAAGGGAGAGAAGGGACCAAAAAGAAGAGAAGTGAGGAGAGAAGTGGAAAGGGAGAGGAAGGCTAGAACATCAGGGTGAGGAGGGCAAGCGTGTGGGATGGAAAGCTAGATTGAAGCGTGGGTGATTGGAAGGCACAAATGCCCGATAGTCTTCTTGTGGTACAGCACTTAGTTGAACTCTATTCAAATTTTTAATAAAAACCCTGGGACTATCTTTGAGAGGTGGCGTGTTCTGGAGGCCATCTGTGACAGTATTGTGCTACTAAAAGTATTTCATTTCTGCTTCAGGATAGGATTGAGCCCAGAAGTGCAAATGCGATTGGAAGGCAGAAGTGCTTTTGCTCAGAGCCCAGCGGCATCAGCACTGTTTTATGTGCAGAGGAGAGCAGCTCTAGCTGCCCTGGTGACCTCCTATCGTGCCTGACTATCCCAGTGTTACCTTGGGAAACTAGACCTTGAGACATGGGTACAGCCGGTGGGACAGTGGCAGCTTTTGGTGGCCAAGGATGTTGCAAGGGCAATCTGTCCCCCAAGACAATGCCTTATCAGCATGTCCCCCAAGAACACCCAAACAGCTCCAGTTACTCAAATATGTACCATTTCTCAAGACAGTACAACGGAGACTTCACAAAATATATCCTGATTTTCCAACCACCTAATTTATTGCAATATTGTACGCTAATTGACATACACACATTTATTTTTTGCAAATAGAACATCAAATTTGCCAAACAGTGACTAAAAGCAGATATACCATCACATTGCTTATTTTGAGGGGTAGCAAAGTCCTCAAAGCACTGATGTAAAACTAGCAATATTTTTAAGGCTTACATTACTTTCCCCAGCCGACTTATACTTTTTGCTTAGATGCTTCTATAAGGATTTGTATATGTGTCTACTTGGTTTAGTATGTGACTTGTGTACTTTTTAATTCACCTCTGTAAAACAGTACTTTTAGCACTTGAAACCCACGCAATAATTATACATTCACCAAGCAGTGCTGAGTAAATATGCTCACGACTTTTGGAAAGGCGAAAAACGCCAGAGGGAGACACCGGAGAGCAGACAAATCCTGCAAAAGGAGATCCGTTGCCCGAAAGGGGACCTAAGACACAGTGCAAGGTGGTGGCGTGACCACCGCTGCTTTGTGGTGGGCGAGATACCCATCTAACGATGCCGAGACCACCGAAGAAGGCAATCCTGCTAGCTACATGCTGCCCGTGTCCATAGACAGCACCCGAGGTCAGAGGAGTTGCGAACGCTATGCCGGCGAAGCCAGGCACAGCGACGATCAAACGAGAAGCCGAGGACCTGAGTGCGCGCTGAGCCCCGCGAGGTTCCCCTGCATCGGAAAAGGTACCAGGGAGAACAGGAGAGGCGGAAGGTTGCCGGGTCGAAGTGTTGGGATGAGAACTCTCAAAGTCCCAAGTATGAAAGTTGAACATTAAGTAAACAGAATTGGTGGTATCTGAAATCAATACAGAGCATGACTAACAACATTGTTTGGGAAATGGATACGAAGTGGAAATGAATACCCAGGGAGGAAGGGAGGTGCCCACTGCAAATAAGTCTAACAAGTATTGTGAAATCAGACTGTCAAGGGAACTGAATCATAAAAGGGAGAATCCAATACCAACAACCCAGGAGAGGGGGACTCATAATTTTGATACGGTCATACAAAACCTATGGTTTGTGAACCCTCAAGAATATAAGGGTCATCCATGTAAAGATCAGCATGCGAGAAACTACTTCAAGGAAAGGAGTCGTAAAACTGACATTAAATTGAGTTCAAGGCCCACAAGTGTATGGGAAGAGTTACACGAACTTCTGAAGGAAACATCAAAAGACTATCAGGGAAGATAACTTAAAGAATCCTATATTCTAAACCCAGACATTTGTGTATCAATAACTTCAGATGAGAAGATACAGCCTTAAAGAGAAAGCTGCAGAGAAGAAGGCAAGAAGAAACACAACCATGAGAAGAGAGACATTCTCTTGGCCTATTTTGAGCTATTCCTATTAGTGGTAGGGCCAGGTAGAGTGAGGTTTGGGACTAAGGACAACATATACTTTTTAACTTGCCGAAGACAGACAAGCACCTTTAGTTGATTTAGATAGGCAGGGCGATCCCTTTATTAACAGGGGAAAATAGGCCTTTGTCTTATAGTTTTCATCAAAGAGAAAGTAACATGTCATCAATATGTCCTACTCCTCCTTCCAGCCCGCTGCACCTGCCTACAGCGGCTGCAATGCATCATCGATTACAATGTGATTCTGATCATACCAACTCTGGGTGTTTGGGTCCTGCCTTTTCCTCCTATCCCTTACCCCTCTGCTTTCGAAAGCAGAGGGGTAAGCGAAATCTTGTTTGCATGCTGAGTGTTACAAACCCCCCAAAAATAAAATACAATAAAAACACCAATTTCCATTAGTCACATCTCACATGTTATCATTTGTCATCTTCTCTGGGAAACCTGTTAACTTTAACAAAGCCTAAAAGACCTCAAAGAGGGAAAATCGTCTACTTGGTTTACTATGCGATTTGCACACTTTTTAAGTCACCTCTATAAAACTGTATTTTTAACACTTGAAAGCAAAGCATTCATTATACGTTCACCAAGGAGCTGAGTAAATATGGGATCAAGTGCCAAAAACACAGACCTGGTTCAAACCCTGGCTTCACTATTTAGCTCAGAAAAGAATTCTATCGCACTCTGCCTTATCTGCCAAAAACAGGGAGACCATGAAAGTTAAATAGTTTCACAGTGTATACATACAAAAAAAACTATCTTGATCATAGACTTTGTGGCTCTATTTACAATAATCACAAGGATACATTGCACATCACAAAGGTATTTGTCTCTTGGCTTACTCATGACAAGTTCTTGCCATCTCAAGATGCCCTTTAGTACAAAACACTGATGCCACTTTCTGTTTCGTCACTTCCAGTGATGTCAATACAAATGCCAATTAAGATGCCCCCATAGGTCCTAGCACCGGCTGATGTTACTAACATACACCAGCTCTACACTGTAGGGACATGCTGATAAGGCATTGTCCCCAAACGGAGGGTCACCCCAAGTGGGATCCCGCTCGCCTTGTTCCCTAGGTAGAGTTTTGCATGGCGCGCTCACCTCCCTAGCATCAAATGGAGTGGCTCCCCATTGGGGAGAAGGGACGAATTCCCTGGATTCCCCTGGCAAGTGCATGTTCCAATATTCATTTTTTAAAGTATATTTTTGTACTGCCAACATATATTCATTCCAAATGCAGATAGGAATGTAAATGAAATATAGAAAATGGCAGTTGTTGAAGCACGTCATTGGACAGCCATGGGTGGGTGTTTGTTCAGAAGATGAATGATTTAAAGTATGTGGGCAATATGAATACCAAAAATCTAAGGGCAATCACGTTTGGTCACGATATATATATATATATATATATATATATATATATATATATATATATATATAAATAAAGGAGAATATATTGCCCATTTAAGATTTGAAAACGTTTTTAAAGCGAAGGGAGAGCAGCTTTGAGGGATCCAGCAGCTGCAGGAGGCTCAGCCTGAGCAGGGCAGCACACAGCACCGGGCCTGCACTGTAGCGCCGAGCCAATCCAGCCAGGAGACAGGACCACATCTCATATGTGGTGGGTGGCAGAATCCCAGAGCCTGAGGATTGCTGCCGAGTACAGGTGGGCAGAGAGCCCAAGTGTTGTGAAGACAGGACCTGCACACGCTCTGGAAGATGCTTTATTGGTTCACCATGTGGGAATACAGGTTACATGGTAAGCACCGCCACACCCGCTCCCTCTTCCATCTTTCTCCTGTCCTTCAACCGATGCGCCTTGAATCTCCTCACACCCAACATTCTACACCGGCCTTTGGAACCTTCTACATGTTCTATATACATATTTACACCACAACAAGCCACCCAGTTCTCCGAAGGAGAGAAACCAAACTGTTGCAGATGTAGCGCCCACGAAGCACGATGTCTGAACAAAGCATCGCTACGGGAGAACTGATGAACCGAGAAGCGCAGTTCTGCCATTACCAGAGCAATCTCCTCACCAGACGAAGAACATCATGCAAAAGCAGGTAAGCAGCTAGCACAGAGAAGAGGGCGGTAGAGATTTGAGGCACTCTACGAAGGAGTGAGGACAATACAAAGCAGGCTAACAAGCCAGAGGGCCCATATGGGGCTACTAGAGACCTAAGAGAAATAGACCCCACACAAGGGGTCGACCGGAAGAAAAGACCATGCAAGGGAATACCAGAGACCTGAGAGAAATAGAAACACCCTGAAGGGTGACCCTGAAACAAAGACCATGTGAGGAGGTTCCAGAGACCTAAGAAAAATAGAAACATCCAGGAGGCGTGAAATAAAGATCCCAAGAGTGGGTACCAGAAAGCAAACAAAGGTCCTTGCTGGACCCAGAAAATCTATTGCTTCAATGGAGTGAGCAAGAGACACTAGCTACAAATGTGAAGAATCTACAAGTTCAAGACTTGCGTTTGTGGGATGAACTTTCCAGGCTAAGCATGGCATTGGTTTTGGGGGTCAGAAGATGACTTTTGCATAGAAAACCAAGGAGCTTGTTTGAAATGTACGAGCAGGCAGAGGCCCAAAAGACCAGGAGGAGAATTTAAGAGACATTTGGGAGCTGTGGAAATGGCTGTGCGTAACTTTCATGTTTCCCAAATGTATTTTCCTTCCTGCACTGCATATGACCGTATATTCGCCTCTGCAGTTTCTGTGCTATTTATGCCTGTTGTTTAATTCTGCCAAGTGCTTGCATGTTCCCGTGTATGTATTTTGTCCTGTATTTTGACTAATGCATTTAACGCTTCACTGTACTTGATTACTTGATTCCAATATTTCCTGGTCTCTTTGTTTTGTACTTTTACTTATAACCCCTATAGTTGCTTGTTTTCTGGCACACTGGACATTGCCCATCAGAGTGAGAGTGAGTGAGAGTGGGAGTGAGAGTGAACCTGTTCCCAGCCCAGCTACCAGAATTCCAGAGCTAACAATCTAGCCTGACCTTTTTATCTACTTGCCATATCCTGTAATATCGATCCCCATTTTGTCCTGTTCTCCCTGAGCCCTGCAAAACGAGTTCCACATGTTGTGTCCATCATAGGTGAGGGGTGGGCTCTGGAAAGCCACTTGTTACACACCCTGCAATTATCCTGCCCTCTGCCAAGTCACCAAGCTAGCCCCTGACCTCTTGCACCCTTTCTGGAAACCTCCTCCATTCCTCAGTCCTGCAATTAATCTCCCATTGGGGCCCCAAATGCCCTGCACTGTATAATTTGTATCTGCCAACAACTGGGAAACAGAGAACCGGCACTGCAAACACATAACTTAGTTTCCTCGATTGTGGGAATGAGTGGGGTGGGGTGGGCTCTAGAAGTACACTTATCCTCCACCCTGTAATCACCTGAAAATGTTTGCCCAGCACAACATCCCATCTCCCCTCCCCTGGAAACCACACTAACCGTGTCCCTGGCAACAGCCAAACAAACCAGTTGCACATGTTGTGTTCCTGGGGGTGGGGGACCGGCCCTGGAGTGAGTGAGCACGACATCCTTATATAAGCCTGTGGAGAAAGGACTGGACGCCTTTTTTCTGGTTGCTGGCGGTGTTGTGCTGACGGGTGGGGGCAGCTCAGCTCATAATGCCCCTTCGACATGTACCCTTGTCTTCCCTCTCCATTCTTCCCCTCCCTTTCCTCCTCAACCTGCTCTACTTTTTCACCAGTAGGGCTCCTGGCCTCTCTGCCTTGCTCCCCACTGTATCCCTCTCCCTGTGTCTCCGTGCCTGCCTCCTGGGCCTGTTTCCATTTCCCTGTGTCTCTGTGCCTGACTACCTCTCCCTTTGTATCTGTGCCTGTCTCCCTCTCCCTGTGTCTTTCTGTGCATGTCTGCTATCATCCTTTCTTTTGCTCCCTTTCTCGGTCTTCCTTTCTTTCTCTCTCTTCCCCCTCAATGTCTCTAGCAGCTCCCTCTCCAATTCCCTCTCCAACCCTTTCCATTTCTCCCTTTCCCCCTGCACCCAAGGCCACTCCCCAGGCCCTGGGTTCCATGCCAGTGGGTGTGCCTAGCTAGTGTGCATGCCATCAGTGCCCCTCCTTGTACCCGCAGCCCAGTGCAGACAATCATTTGTGTCCAGTGTGCACAATGTATCCTGCTGGCAATGAGTTTATTCCTCTTCCTGGAATAAATCTGTTGCTGGTTTCTACAAAGACTTTGGTGCGTTCATTGTGTTCCCACTTTTCAGTCTAGCACCAGTAAAATAGCTTTTGATGTTACTACCACAAATATTGATGCAGCAAAAATACTTATGCAATTGTTGTTCTATCTCTGACAAGTATTACTTGACCTCACTTCTTTAAATTTTATATGTTATAGGACACAGAGAAAGGACCAATATAAAAAGCAGTATCTTTTGCATTTCTATTTGTGGCAGGACAATGAGAAGAAGTGAAGCCAGCCAACACCTCAGGTAAATGTGGATATTTGTTACACGCATGCATTTTCTACACAGATTACTGAATGCACTGCCTGTTTACTCTTTGTTGCAGCTAATAAACTGGTTTATTGGCAAAATGGTTCCAAATGTAAAATCCAATAAGCCTTGAAAAGGTGGCCGAAAGTATGAAACATGTGTAAAATGTGTAAGATTTGCTTCTTGCTAAATACTCTCAATGCCATAAATTACATGTATGCCATTTTCTGAAAGGAATTACCACAGGGCAACCATATTTAGCACCATATATCATCCAAACTAGATAGTGCCATCACAGTTGAGTCTTGATTGTAAAACTGGTGTGAGGCTAGGGAGGTGTGAGGCTAGCGAGGCAAGCCCACTACGCAACAATCCCCCTAGGGGTGGCGGTCAGCGGGACCTCACAGGGACCTCATGGGGAGAGACTCCCCTCTTGGAGAGAGAGACTCCAGTTCCATTCAGGCAATCCATATAACCTCTCCTGCGAATGTAACTATAACATCAAAGAATCAAAACCTTCCCTCCAAACCAGTCACTATTTCCTACTGTAATGTTATCAGTAATCAACCTTCACCAATCACTCATACTGCTAAAACGAAGAAGAATGGGAGTAATCAACCTTCACCAACCACTCATACTGTGAAAACGAAGAAGGGGAGAATCATGAAGAATGATCAGTGGTTGGAGACGAAGAAGATAGGGTAAAGCATGATGAATGCACCATAGCAAGAGATAAAGGACTATGGGCCTGCGCTGAGGACGGCACAACACTTCCTCATAAAAACCAAGGAAGGACCAAAGCAAAAGAGATCTCATTCCTGGAGCCCAGGAGATTCGAATCCAAGATGATGAAGCAGTCGTGAACGCAAAGCTGCCTGTTGTGCAGTGAGCGGTGCAAACCGAGAAGAGAGGCAGTCGGGAAGCGCAAGCCCAAACCAAACACCCAAGGAAGGCCTGGAGTTGGTGGCCTGACCTAGGCAGGGTGGACTGATCGGTCCATGAATAATGCTGAGACCGTGCCAGGAATGGCTCTGCAGTCACGTAAGGAAGAAAGAAGAGTAAGTCCAAACAGGTTATGTCAGACAGGCAAACCTGGCCCCGCCGGAAGAACCGGTGATGCCTGTCCTGTATGACGGAAGCAACAGTAACAGAGAGAGACCCAGGTGGGGGAAGTGGCACAAATTGAATGAAGATTACCAAGGGACCAATCCTTCTCGTCCCAGTACCAGCGAATGTTGGAAGATTAACAAAGATTATCAGGGGCCAATCATACTCGTCCCAGTACCAGCAAATGGCGTGAAGTTAACAGAGATTATCATGGGACCAGTCATACTAGTCCCAGTACCCGAGAAGGGGGTGAAGTTAACAACATTTTGAAGTACACTGATCCCAGTACAAGTGAATGTTGGAAGAGTAACCAAGTATACCAGGGGACCAAGTACACTCGTCCCAGTACAAGTGAATGTTGGAAGAGTAACAAGAGTTTACCAAGGAATCACCCATACTTGTCCCAGTTTAAGTGAATGGGGTAAAGTTAACAAAGCTATCAAGTGAGTAACCAAACTCACCCCACTGCCAGTCAATGTTGGGAAGAGAAAGGAAACTATCAAGAGGACAGTACTGAAAGTAAAAAATACACAAAATGCTCAGAGAGAGAAAGAAGTTCACGGGGATCAATTGTCCACAGATACCAGAAGACTTGTATGTGGAACCAAACCCACATTGTGGGAGAACATCCCAAGTATTTCACAGGCTAACAGGAAAGAGAGACATTTACTGGTTTGGAGGATAGCCAATACCATGATCAGTGGCTACGAAAGCCTGGACTGAACAAACCAGTAGTAGAAAAGGGAAAGCCCCAGAGGGCCAAAAGCCCTTTTGAAGAATTAAAGGAACTTGTTCACAGAATCACCAAAAGACTTGCTGATGCTTTAAAAGCCTGTCTGGTAGAAGGGATTCATAACACCGACCATGACAGAGGCGAAAGTGGTGGTGTTTGGGAAACTAGGTAAAGACCCAACAAAATGTGGGTCATATAGACCCATTGCTTTGATGAACATTGACGCAAAACTCTATACAAGCATTCTGACAGCGAGATTAGCGCCTCTCCTTCCGGACTTGATAAACGCTAATCAATCGAGGTTCATTATGGGGAGACAGACCTCTGATAACATTAGGAGGGTGATCCACTCAATAGAGAAAGTTAACTCTAAACCGATTCCAACAGCGTTCGTGTCACTGGATGACAAAAAGGCGCTTGATCGGGTGGAGTGGCCTTTTTAATTTGCCACTATGGAGCACATGGGAATGGGGACTAAGTTTATATGGATGTACGGGTAAATTACCAGGCCCCTAAAATACAACTGTCGGTCAATAAACAAGTGTCCCGTGATATAGAAATCGGTTGGGGAACACGGCAGGGATGGCCACTATAGCCACTTCTTTATGCAATATATTTTAAAGTTTTTGCACAAAATTAGATCGAGGTTGGTGATACGGGGCATCCCTTTTGGAGGGGAGGTACATAAGATTGTGTCCTTTGCGGATGACATGTTAATAACATTGATACACCCCGAACTGTCAACACCGGCATTGCTGGAGGAATTGACAGATATAGAGCGTGTGGAGGGCCTAAACGTTAACATGGGCATATTGGAGCTCCTAGAATTGGGTCTCTCTACAATACAGAAGGAGGCTTTACCTTCCTATTCTCCATTTAGTATGTCAGACAGTTGTATCAAATACTTGGAGGTTAATAAAACTAAGGTGGTTTTGCAGATGTTTAATAGCAATTATCAGCAAGTGCTACAAAATGTAAAGGAAGATCTGGGGAAATGGACCCCGCTTCGAATTTCAAAGTTAAGAAGGGTAGCTACTATTACGATGGTGATTCTCCCAAGACTACTTTACAAGTTCCAGGCTCTTCCGATAAAGTTCCACGTTAATTTTTTCTGGCACTGAATAAAGTGGTTTCAAGATTTCTTTGGCGGAATAAAACCCAGAGAGTTGCACTGCAAATGTTAATGGCACCTAGAGATGATGGGAGGGTCTTCTGAATTTTGTAAAATATTATGAGGCAGCACAGTTACGTGTACTCCACAAATGGTTTATGGGAGATATCTCGAAACCCTGGGTAAGGATGGATAGGGTGTTGGCGGGGTAACCATTAGAAGGGGTCCTTTGGCTACATAGACAGGCCCCCAAAAACACAGGTCAGCCAAGTACTGGCAGTGGTATTTGATGTATGGGACCGGTTATTAGAAAGGGGAAACCTATCTACGTGTCCATCCGCGTTCACCCTGTTATTTGGGAACCCGTAATTCCGCCCAGGGATGGTACAGGGAGAGTTCAGACAATGGCAGAAAGTGGGATGTATAAAGATGCGAGATATGATGCAGGGAGGGGATATTTGTCCAACAGTTTGTAGGTCTCTCAGAGAAGGTTAGGCTGGAGTACTATCAATTAAGACATTGGATAGCCGATTCAAGGGTCAAAGCAGCAGCAGGGAGAGAGCTCACAGCGTTTGAAAAATTCATCACCACACATACAGGTAATAGACAAATGGTGTCAAAGGTGTACTCGACATTGACGAAAGGGGAATTGGGACAGGTCTCGGAATATATGCACAAGTGGGAAAAGACCTTTGGGATGGATCTTCTGAGGGATCGCTGGAATAGGCAAACATTCCCAAACTGAATAGGTTGATTCAGGTCAGGGAAGCGTGGTATAAAATTATGTTCTCCAGCATGGGGTCTAGCATGGATTCACATGCTCATGAATATTCCCCGTCGTCAGGCTGGGAATCCTCGGTAAAGAAAAAATCAGTATCAGTTTAGTTTCTGATCTGTCTTTCTTAGTAGTAACCAATCACTGGTCTCTGGGTCATACTGCCCCCAGCCAATGACTGCCCTCTCCCTACGCCCCGGCCCTGGCAGCCATCCTCAGATTTGGTAACACGTGAAGTGGCAGTATGACCAAGTGAAGAGCCGCAGAGGAGTAGGCGGGAGGGTTCGCATGTGAATCCATGCCAGACCCATGCTGGAGAACAACAGTTACAGGTAAGTAACTTGTTCCTTCTCCAGCATGGGGTCTGGCATGGATTCACATGCTCATAAATATAAGAATACATAGCAGTATACACATGCACAACCACGGGAGGTGGCAAAAGGCTCAATATCAAGCAATACAACAACTCAACATTAAGCAACTCTTACCTCCTCAT
Source organism: Ambystoma mexicanum (assembly GCF_040938575.1). Taxonomy (NCBI): domain Eukaryota; kingdom Metazoa; phylum Chordata; class Amphibia; order Caudata; family Ambystomatidae; genus Ambystoma; species Ambystoma mexicanum. The sequence continues at coordinate 644,799,594 of NC_090937.1, forward strand.
CAGGCTCACCTTAGGCGAACAGGTTGCGCAGCACTGCCTGGCCGACTCTGGACTCCTCCCTGGAATCCCGGTTGACGCAGTAGAATCTCGTGAAGGTGTTCGTCGACCTCCACGTAGCAGCCCTGCAGATGTCGAGCAGGGGCACACCAGACAGGAACGCTGTGGTAGCAGTGATCGCTCTGGTCGAATGGGCTCTCGGACGGCCGGGCAACGGTCGGTTTGCCAACCGATGACAGTGCATGATGCAGCCGGAGAGCCATCTGGAAATGGAAGCCTTCGATAGAGCCTTCCCTTGGTTCACAGGTCCAAAGTTCACAAACAGCTGTGATGTCTTCCGAAAACTCTTCGTTCGATACACGTAGAACTTCAGCGCTCTAGCTATATCCAGCGAGTGCAAAGTCCTCTCGGCCGCTGACGAAGGCGACGGGAAGAAAACTGGCAACACCAAGGGCTCGTTGAGGTGGAAGTCCAACGGCACCTTGGGCATGAAGGAGGGGTGCGTCCTCAGCACCACCCTCGTGTCCTGAAACGTCAAGTATGGAGGCTTGAAAGACAGGGCCTGGATCTCTCCCACTCGTCGTGCATGTTATCTTCCACGACAGAAACTTCAAAGGCACTGAATGCATAGGCTTGAATGGGGCCCCCATGAGCCTAGTCAGCACCACGTTGAGCTCCCACGCCGGGGCAGGGGCCTTCACCGGCGGGAATGATCGGAACAGTCCTTTCATAAATTTCTTCACCAGTCGATGAGACCTTGTGCGGAGGTAAGAGATGCTTAATGTTGAGTTTTAAGTAATGCTTAATGTTGAGCCTTGCCGCCTCCCGTGGTTGTGCATGTGTGTACTGCTATGTATTTTTATATTCATGAGCATGTGAATCCATGCCAGACCCCATGCTGGAGAAGGAACAAGTTACTTACCTGTAACTGTTGTTCTCCAGCATGGGTCTAGCATGGATTCACATGCTAACCCTCCCTCCTTCCCCTCTGCGGCTCTTCACTTGGTCATACTGCCTTTTTTCGAGCTACCAAATCTGAGGATGGCTGCCAGCGGCGGGGCTTAGGGAGAGGGCAGTCATTGGCTGGGGGCAGTATGACCCAGAGACCAGTGATTGGTTACTACTAAGAAAGACAGATCAGAAACTAAACTGATACTGATTTTTTCTTTACCGAGGATTCCCAGCCTGACAACAGAGAATATTCATGAGCATGTGAATCCATGCCAGGCCCATGCTGGAGAACAACAGTTAGAGGTAAGTAACTTGTTCCTTCCAATGTCACTATACCCCTGAGAGACTGCATAAAATGTTTCAGTCAACTACAGAAAAATACTGGAGGGGTTATGGTACAAAAGGGGATTGGAGACACATCTGGTGGGAGTTTCCCAAGTTTGGGGAAATTTTGGGAGGAGGTCATGACCCAGATAAAGACGATGGTAGCCCCCAATGTGATTTTGACACCCAGGGAATGGATGTGTGGTTTGTTTGACCCGGAGACCCGTCTGCCCACTTAGATACATAGTAAAGCTTTTATGTTAATGGTGAGAGCGGCATGGCTGGTGATAGCGAGTGGCTGGAAACAGAAGCAACCACCAACGATAAGGGACTGGTTGTTTAAATTGTGGGGGTTTAAATGGAGAGGATGACGTATAATCTGCAAGGGAAATATGTAAGATTCCTACGAGACTGGGCAATGTCTTGGACTTTCTTAAAGGTAACTTTTTACAGCAATGGTGTCCTCATAACCTGAGAATATTGAATATTATGTAAATAAGAACAATCGTTGTTTACCTCTGTTGTGGAAAATGGTATCAAAACTCTGCCTGGGGGAGGGTGGGAAGAAGGGTTAGTGGGGAGGGGGTGAGGGAGGGGTTAATGTTGTTTTATTTGAAAATGCCAATAAAATATGTTTTTAAAAATATTCCGAAAAATATTCCGAGATGTGTAACAAGACACAGAGAATAAGCTTAATTAAGGAAGTCATAGGGACTCAGTGGAGGTGGCAGAATTTGGTGCAAGGTGGCGGCAGCTCCTGTGGGGACACTTATTATAAACTATTCAAGGTCAATGGGGGCAGGTGCAGGACTGATATTTTCAGCAGCAGGTGCAGGAGTATAACACTGCCCAATAAGCAAGAGCGAGCATAGCAAGGGAGCCCCAAGTAATGGAGGGAGGTTAGAGAGGTCATCCCCCTTAGAAACTGTTTACAATAATGTGTTGAAATGGTGCGTTTGACAGCATAGTTTTTAAATGAAGTTGGTAAAAAGCAATACAATTTATAATTGATCCTCTATGGCAACACATGATAAAATCCAGTAAATGCCATGCCGCCAACAGTACATCTGAGAATTTCACAACATTTTTATGAACGCTGAGTCCACAACATATGTTGGCACTGCACTGTAAATCATTTTTATGAAACTGCAGCTACAAACAATGGCAGTAATGGTCAGTGTAAAAACGTGCATAAAGCTGTGGCAGCTATGTATGCCAGTAATAATCACTGTAAATGACTTTCATGAAGCTGTGGCTGTTATACAAGCATTGCCCCAGCAAGTCACTCCCATGAAGCTGAAGTGGTATTGCCGAGTGCCCCAAAGGCCGTGCACAAGTCCATGCCCATCATGCTTCCTAATACTAGGAGAGGCTACTGAAAAACCTGTATATGCAAGTATGAGTAGTATATGAATAGTGATTCTGGAACCCCGAGTGGTACATTGGATTGCTCCTTGTCCTGGCATCTTCCTCTAGGCGAGATTCTGCAAGAGCCACACATCACAAGTAGGTAAACAGTGAGCAGATCCCACCCCATCCCGGCATCTGGATCAAACACTGTGCCCCACACATTTATCTCTGGTGAGCAGAGGGACAGATTCACAAGCAGCATCTCTTAGAGGATCAGCGCTGCACCAGCAAGGAGAGTGCAACCTACAGTGTCGGCTCAAGGGTGGAAAAAGAAAATGCTCACCTTACTGAAACCACAGGGGGCCCAATAGCCAACTGGCACAAAGGCTATTCAGTGGTGCCACACAGCTGAACAGTCACTTTTGCCTTAGTTCAAAATGGCAGATTATGTTTTTAAATTTTCATCCGTTACCAGAAAGGGAGCATAAGTTCCGGGAGGAAATGACAAGGCGAGAGACTGTTCTGGGGAGAATGCACATGGCAACATGCCATTATGGAAGAAATTGAGATAATATATTGTGGGATGTTCAGGGGCAAACAATGTAATATAACAGATCTGGGAGCAATGGAAAGGGGTTGCTCTATTTCAATGGCGATGGCATGGGCATTCCTGTACCAATGAGCATGGAATTAGACACTTTGATGGCAATGGATGTTGTGTTAGGCTTAGTAGTGAAACATACGAGGCCATACAAAAAAAAATGTACACTGTTCATTTTAAAACAGAGGAAAAGGGATAAACACAACACTTCCTGGGGCCAAACTAAAACTAAAGCTCGAAACACCTAGGCCCTGATTCACAGAGCGTTTTCCAATGGGGTGTTGCCATTATAAAGTGTTTCTGTGAATTAGGCCCCTAATATGCTGGGGGATGTGAAACAACAGGTGATGAGGGTCTGCCCTGGGTGGTTATGGTTCCTCCTCATCACCCCTCTGGGTGATGATAGTCCCCATTATTGAGAAGTAGTTGCCTCCAGAGACACCCTATTCTTCAACTAAAAACTTCCAAGACATAGCCCCAAAACCTATATTTTATAACCATATAAACATCTCAACATCACGAAAATCTGCCTCCTGTCACTTTCAACTCTGCTAAAACCCTCACCCTAACCTTGGTATTCAGTTGCCTGGGCTACGGGCAACCCTCCTCTTTGGTTTCCCCTCTACTACTCATTGTAGCTGCCAAAGTACTCAACTTTGCCACCAATGCCCTTTAAAATCTTCCCCGCTCCTCTCCAACCTCCAAAACAATGCTTCCAGGCCGGTTGGCTTTACATGAAAAAATAATTATTTTTAAAAATCCTTCTGCTCGTCCTCAAATATATGCATCAACGTGCAACCTGTATCTAGCGGACACTATCTCCTGCTACTCTCCTCAATGCAACCTCCACTCCAGTACATGCCACTATCTCTCTGTTCCCAGACCACCCTGTGACGTCTCTCACTTCTGTCCCTTCTCCCCTGTGTCCCTTCCACATGTTAAAAACTCTACTACTATCCAATCATTTAAATCTGCACTAAGGCTACACCTCTGCAATCAAGAAGCCTGCCTCTCCTTGCCCTCACGTTACTCCCCCTCCCTGACTACCCCGTACTTAACTCTAAACTCTATTTCTTATACTACCTGTAAACAGTCAGTCCCCACTGACGAATCTATGTGATCACTGCGCCGCCCATAATGTCGACAATTAAATTGCTGACACCCGTTATGGAGCGGCACGTTGATCACATTGATCACTGTGCTCTGCTTCCATCGCAACCGTCTCCCCCCACCCACTTACCTTTCAGGCGGCACACCATGAAGTGTGCCGCCGTCTCTCCCCCAACCCTGCAGCGTCAGTTCTCGCCCACTAACGTGGGTCTAAACTGACGTCACAGGGTCCTTTTTTCTTTTTCTTTTCTTTATAGTCCCCCGCTCCTATCTAATGGAAGCAGGGATCACACCCACCCCCCACTACACCGACAAAAGGAGCGGGGACACCCCATTAGTCGGTGTAGTGGGGGGAAGGCATTTCATTAAATAGAGGCGAAATTTTGGAACTGTTCCCCTCTGCCTACTCTATCATTTACCTACTTCCTTTTCCTTGGGTCTTGTACCACGTATCAATACCATCTACCAGTCAATTAGGCACTACCTTACGCTCTAAAATATATGGCACCAGATTAAGGCGCAAGCCTGTGACTGTATTTTCTTCAGGAGTGTTTCTGCTATAAACACTCTTTACTGACAATACATAAAAACAAATGCAATACCTGGACCGTTCTGGGGCAACAAGATTGACATGGGGCAATGGGACCCGATGTGGGGCTGATAAGTAGACAATGTTCTGGAAACAGAGAGTAGTAGTTGTTGCAGCGTTGCATTGAGCTGTTCTTGGCCAACAGGAGGGACATGCAGCAACCTGAGGGGCAATGGAACCCGACATGGGGCAGTTAGGGGGGCAATGTAGATGACAGGTTGAAATGTGCTTAACTAAGGCAACACAGTGATGGCACTGCAGAGGTTAATACAATATGAAAATATTTACATCATTACTAGACATTTGACATTCATATTGCAAACGGTTTCGCCATAATTCCCAGCATTCAATAACATTAAAATGTTCTCAAAAAAATATTGAACAGCCAATATTAATGACATTTTATTCCCTCTCAAGATTCTTCCCTAAATTGATCAGTCTGTAAGAACTCTTCGTGCCTTACGAATTTGCCCAAAGTGGTCCATTTGCAAGCAAGTGCAGGACAAATGATCATCAGACGTTTTAGGAGTTCCGTGTGCCTAGAATGTTTACATAACCTCCGCCATCTAAGGCTGCTTCGCACGGCAATCCTTGCTGCCTCAACTTCAGAGGTGTTCAATCTGTCAAAACGCAACGTTGTACATTGGCACCTGCGATCTGACCCGGAGGATAGCTCAGGGGCAACGTGTTCGCCTTGCAAGCAAGACGACGCAGAGCAACACAGGTCCGATCCCTGGGTCGGCGCTTAGAAACCTCTGGGTATTAAGCGCATTATAAATAACCAATTAGAACCTTGCCCAGAAACTGCCTGATAGAGGGGGTCATCGATGGGGGAAGAGTTTATTTAGTACAGTGAACAGCTAATCATAAAGCCTGTAGATGTGTTAGACTACCTGTACTGTCAAGCCACCATCACACTCTCTTTTATGCTTCCTTAACCGATATACGTTTAGGACTAGTCCAGTCGGGATTCATACTAATCACCTTAAAAGAGGCCTAAGTTAGACCATGCGTCATCACCCAATTTACTCATTCTAAAACGAGAGCCCAACAAACTATCATGGGAGACACACGTTAATATAAAAGGTCCGTTTCTACAGCTTTAGTAGGCAAGTCAAAGTGAGACCGAGCTCAGTTCTAGTCTAGCAAACCTGAAACCAATCGCCACAACTTTGCCTTTCATTTGGTAAGCCATGTCTTAAGTAAACCCGGGCAACATTTCAGCCCACATGATATGGTGGGCACCACCTTTTGATGGTAGGCGTTTATAAATTGTAGCAGCGAGAAATCACCACACTTTGGGGGTAATTCGTGGATTATTTGCGCCGAAAAAAAAACGGGATTTGTGCGCCATTCTGCCCGCAAATCCCCATTTGTTAAACAGGGATTTGCGGGCAGAATGGCGCACACATCCCGTTTTTTTCGGCGCAAATAATCCATGAATTACCCCCTTTGTGTCAAAGCATTGTAACAAGCACATGGCAATCCAGGCCTGAGCCCATGTCCTTTGGCGCAGGGTAACTCTGCTCAATTTACAATGTAGGTCTGAACCACAGTAGCAAAATGTGGCTGCACTGTCAGAGTGGCCACCAACCTTCCGGTTACATTTCCGATAGCATCTTCCTGTGGCAAAAAAGCACATCCTTTCAGGCTTGACCATGGTGACTTCAAGAGCCAGAGCAGGAGAAAGCACTACCAGGGCCGTGATCACGCTGTTATCCAGTGGGCGTAGTATCAAAAAGGGCTCCAACATCTGCATACATCAGGGGCCCAATATGGCATGTGCCCAGTTTTGGGGCGTAATTATAAACCCCACCGACGGCATCAACATCTGCGATGTACAGATTTCACAAAAGTGGCGCCAATGCACACTGTCGCTTAAAGTATTTTTTGTGTCCGAAAATTCGTTGATCAATCGTATTCTAACAGATGTAGCTGCCTAAGTGTGTTTTTTCCGGTGGTCAGTCAAAATATCGAAAAAAAAATCTCGACTAACAATAAGGTCGAAAGATTTCTCTTTTTTTAATTATATATTTATTTTGGGGTCCGGGATTAAAAAAAAATGGTAAAAAAAGGGGGGTTGGGGAGGGGAACCCCCCCATTTCGAATAAAAAACGTCATAAAAAAATGCGACTTTTTTTTCGGCCTTTTTTTTCGAGATTTTTTTTTTCGAGATTTTTTTTTTCGAGATTATGACCATAAACCGTGTATGTTACCTGTGTAACACTGCAAAGCATTTACACACTGGCATCACACATTGTTTGGCTGCCATTGTACACACCAGCATGCATCGTGCTGTGTGTCGCTGTGATGTTTGCTTTACTCTATTTAGACTGGAATCATAGTTGTCTGGACTTAATATAAATGCCAGCATGGGCTTGGACAGTGCTCTTGAAACTGCCATGACATTGACAACACGTGATTAAAATGGGCAGTTTGAACTTGGCTTGCCAAAGTGGAAATTGGCGTGGCAATTTTTAAACTGACAGGATGGCACACAGATACACTTTGGCATTTATATTAATATTGCATGTGCTGGCAACACACGTCCAGCTAATTCTGACTGTAGTTTGGGCTCTGGCAGTATTTGTTGTAGCTCGGGCATACACTTGAGTGACGCCTTTCTTTGCACAGTATTGGAAAGTGCTCTCATTTCTACTCGCCCATGAGCGACGGCTGTCATGTTTGACAGTATAGTGGAGCCATGCTATACGATGCACGGTTTCAGTCGCGGCCCGAGTTCATTGCATTGAATGTGCATCCAGTGGTTTGACACACTTTCGATTGACACGTACATACATTGCTGCCACAAAATGCTCCTGTACGCGTCGGCGACGTGTAATCTAAAGTATCGCAACACTGGACTCTTTGGCCCCAATCGGAGATCGTTTCCCAATGGGGCTTTGCCATTATAAATCGCTTCTGTCAATTAGGCTCTTTGAATCAAACCTCCCCCAAAATTGGAATATGAAATGCACCACTTCAACCGCATTCTGGAGGGCTCAACGTCCCCCGAGTTTGGGCTCCCGCGCTACACTTGCACCCCATTCGGCGGGAAATATTTGGGGCTCACAAGTTTAAAAACACAACCACCAGCAGTGATTCTGACATCTCTATGTGGACCCACAATATTTGCCACCAACACTTTGGAGTCAGGGGCCAAGTCCTAAAAAAGAAAGTGCGGGGACTCATCAACAAATGCTCCCGGATGTGACGTGGCCAGAAATTAGCATATAAAAGTGAAATATGCACATTTCATTAAATTGGCTTTGCATGATCACCCAAATTGAACCGGACGAATGTATTTGCCTTTCATAAAATCAACACACACACAAAACCAAGAAAGGATATTTACTTCGAATAATGTTTTTGAAAACTTTAAAAGGTGTGCATGTTTTAAACTCCAACAACCAATACAAATGGTTTCCCTGGGACTTGCAGTACCGAAATGGGACATTTCACCTTTAGTTGTTCGTTATTTGTCATCAGGTTACATAGTGCAGTGATGAAGTGGCCGGCCTACAAACCTGATGACTGCGGTTTGATCGCAGAGGTTGGCTTTTATTCATAAAATTCAAAAAGGTTCATTCAATGATTATCATTTTAGCTGGGGGGACTGAGTCCACCCTCTCAAAGTGGGTGGACTCCGTTCCCGCACGTGTACCCCCGACTTGACCCCTGCTTTGGAGGAAAAAAAAAACAGCCGGACGCAGTAGCCTATCACACGGCCTGGGCCGCCCGACTCGCTGCCCAGTGCGCTGCAGGGATAAGGCACCCGGTGACGCAGCTACACATAACTCCTACCCAAAGTGTGACCGAATAAATCCCATGGGAATGCCACTTTTCCACCTGCTAAGGGAAAATAAGACAATGCTTCAAACGTTGACTAGAAAGTCTGCCAGCTCCGTTCTGGTCACACACGATACACACACACACAGTGATGTACAGGCACTTGTGCACGTGCCTTTCTTTACTCACCACTGAAGCGTGACAGGTTTAGCTCCAGGTGCAATGGAGTGAGTCCGTCCTAAATACCCAAGGCCCCTTTTGCATACTCCCCGCAAAACAGGGCGCTGATGAATAGCCGTGTACTCCTACACAAGGGGGTTATTTGGGACATAATTCAAGATGCATAAATGTATGCACTGCCTATATACAATGTACGTATCTCAATACACAGTATACAATCCATGATGATCCGTGTACAATGTATATATTTCAGTATATAATGTGCTCATCGCAATATATAATATATTCACTTCAGTATATAATGTATATATTTCAGTATGCAGTAAATACGTTTATGCATCTTGAATTACGTTATGTCTCAAACCCCACCTCCCACCCCCCACGCCCATAGTTAAAATGCGTGTGCCCTGTGTCAAATTGAACGGAAAATACACAATGTCGCGTGTTTTTCTTCCTGCTCATAGTGTTTCAGCTTTTGCTCAGGCTTGTCGGTGGGTAACGTATGCCGCGTGGGGGGCGCTAGGAGTGAACGCAGGCGAGGAATGTAGATGGTTTCTAGGGTGTGGGTGGGCCGTGGAGGCGGCTGACAGACAGCTTGCCTATGTGTGCTCAATGAAAGGCGCAGGAAAACCCTACGCTCTGGACCAGGGTATTGCCGTACCAGAATCTACTGAAAGATTGTCCAGAGGCCGTTACTTTCTAATAAAGTATCAAAATGTATAGAAAATGAATCAATCATATATTAATGAACACTTCAAATTTCATTAGCGTTGCAGGGAAGCATAAAAGCCCTACCATGTTACTCCATTCTCCGTGAACCATTCACTCATTCATCCACAAACCGCTAAAACAAATACCAAAATGGTGGGACATTATATAGTGGAACTTCTAATTGTCACCAAGCACAACCCTATTTCTCATACGTTCACTGTTGGGGATCACGATAATTATGCAACATGTGATCTACTGATGGGGTGGATCGAAACCATGTGGTCCAACTGATCGCATCCCCACTTTTCTTCTCAACCGGCTTCGACGTATAGAGATGATTAAGTCAAAGTCTTCACCAGGAAAACCATGAAAATGTACTGCAAAGGGAATGCGCACGCCATTAGTGCACTAGCCTATATTGGCACCATGACAAACACAAGGACAGTAAAAAGCCTAACCCTGTACATGGCCCTGCGACATGCAAATTCGAACAATTACACAACACTTTCTAAACACCAATTTTAAGAGTACACGTCTAAGAACAGTTTAATGACAGTGCCCCTCGTTTCCCAGAGCGAAGGGGTTTGTGAAGTCCATAAAAAATCTGTGCCTAGTGGTAAAGAAGAGTTGGCACCAGCCGAGGCTGAATAAGGTGACAGCAGTAAATGTGCAGAGATACCACTGTGTGCCATGAGACACCACGAAATAACCAAAAAGGAACAAACCTTGCATCTATGGTCGTATGCTTCCATGGCAAGAAACAATCTGACACGCTGGCGACCGCTAGGCACGCGTCAGTTCCTAGAATGGACCATCACACAAGTTGTCAAACGCAGGGAGAAAAGAACATTATGCAGAGCTAGACCGCCACTAGGAGGGATATCAGTTGAAAATGGTGCCTAGATTCACTCACCTAAAAAAAGGGGCGTCCGACTAAGTGCACAAATGTACACCACAAATGCACCTGCATCGACAGGAGCTGTCGATTCTTTGGCTAAGTTAGTCCAAACAAGATTGAAAAGGGATGCCCACGCAATCTAAATGGAAATAAAGGCAGTCCATAAGAAACATAGATGGCTATTTTATAACTATGTAAATGCTGTCTCCATAAGATCATCGAATGCTACATTGATGGCAAATTCTATTTGGATGTAGGCAATTTATGGCCAAAAATGTACTTAATTTTGCTGAGTAACCATGAACCGAATCGCACATGAACTGCTTTAAGGCATTATGGCAGCATTAAAGCACACTACCTCCGAAATACAAATGTGACAGCCCAAGAGATAATATTCAAGCCCAAACCAGAGACATTTTTATGGGAGGGCAAAGGGGGCACTTGCCCAGGGCTCCCACCTTGGAGGAGGCCCCACAGGGCTGCCTGACCCGAATAAGTAAGATTGCATTGTTCACCCGTCTTAAAAATCACACGTCAGGATATTGTATGGGGTGCTGCTGAGGCTCTAAACCCATTGCCTTACTCTTTTGACAAGTACATTCTGCCTTGATCAATTCATCATGTATTGCTTTCTGTGTTCACTGTCGTATACATAGTTTGTGTGTTCCTTACGGCACAACTCTGTAGCATTCTTTCCTTTCTGTGGGAATTGTGTTGACCATGTGCAATAGGCAATGATGAAATGCATATTGATACATTGAGTGCCACAATGGTTCAGAAGTTAGCTGTGTGTGAAGCACCCATTGCAGAGATATGTGTTCAAATACAAAATTAGACTATCACATTCCAGCGAGGCTGGCTGAATCTTTCCTATGTCTGAAGTTTATAAACCTGCCTGCACATGTACTTGGTTTTGCAGAACATCTGCTATTATCAGCAATGTACCTGCGCCAGCTAGGGGTTGCTATAAAAAACTAACATATCATCCATATGGTGAAGGTCTAGAAATTGGTTTGTTCAGATTGGGTGTTGTAAAACCTAGGCAATCACCTCCAACGATGGCATAAACTGTTAGTCCAAAAGGTGAATAAGTATCCAAAGTCAAGACTATGGAACAAAAGCGTTCATGCTTGTATCCTGGATTTGCCAGCAGACGATACAGTGATCCTGGTCAAATCACCTAATATATCTTACATTACTGTGTTGCCTTCTTGCATGCTGCTGGCATCGTTTAGTCCATTACTTGATGTTTCTTCTTATCTAGGCCATTTGGGTGGAAGGGTGGTAGACAGAAGAGAGCGGACCATATGTTGCAGGCCTCAGGCAAGCATATTTTAAGGTCTGCTTGTTTGACACAAAAAAATGGTTTGCTTTTTGGTAAAAGTCAAAGGTTTTTATGCACGTTTATAAATGAAAATGTCACAAGCCATTGTTTTGGAAGTATTTAAAGCTTTAAAATACAAAAGACAAACCCAGATTAAATTTGCTAAATCACATCCATTGGTATGCTGGTACTTATATACTCCCCTTGAAAATGAAGCTAGAATCATTCCCATTTTGCATAACACCCTTCTATAATATTTTGTTTAAAAATGGTCATGTTTGGTAATGTATTGGTCGTCAAATGCTACTTGTTTATCATTCTGATAAGAGCAAGAATGCAGAGGGTAAGGGGACTTAAAGGGAGTAAACGTGCTGATTATGCTGCAAAACAGCATATCAACCTATAGCTTGTGAGCCGACGGATGGGGGACTGGGGGCGGGACTAGTATTCTTGATACCTTAATTCCTTTGGTTTGGTGGAGGGGGGCCCCAAAGATGTCCGTGCCAAGGGCCCCAAAAGTGCTTAAAATGGCCTTGGCCCAAACACGAATGAAGATTCACTGCCATGGATACAAAAGGTCAGTGAAAACAAATCATATCTCCAGAGGGCTCTAAATCAGCGGCTCTATTCGAAAACGAGAGAGAGAGTGAGCAATACTTACATTTCACGTGAGTCGAAATGAGCCCAGACACACTACGCTGTTAGGTCCGTCGGCTGGAGCAACGCGAACACCCGATGTGCGCAAGCGCAGGCATTAAGAGGAAACGCGCTTGTTGAGGACTAATGCATTACCGGTGGGCTGGACTCAGCTACTCTGAGAGATTGTTCTCACTGTACCACCAGCCTAGTTGCTGCTGGTCATCCTGCTGTTTGACACCTATAGGCTTGTTTTCATCGTTGCATTTGCCACTTGCTTATGACACTGTCACTTCTAGAAACATTTGTATGAACAGTTATGTTTCATCCCCTTTGAGTCTATCATACTGGGCTATTAAAGAAGGGGTGCTGCCATTTCTTAGGTTACCAGCTGCTGTTATAGGCATTTTACTCCTTGCATTTTACTTAAGCATGTTTGTCTTTGGCAAGTGGGTTCCTTGATATTGAAGTAGATGTCATTTACCTTTTTTGTGAAGTAGTCTCAATCATGAGGACTGGCACAGGGACATCTTTGACTATGATCGGATCCTGTGTTGCCCCGGATTGTATTTCCTCTCAGTGCAGTAGTTTACCGCTCTTGCTGTGGCAAGGTTTCACATACGTTTACTTGAGCTGCTTATTAGCCTGTGACATTAGTAGGTGTCTTTCCATCGGTCCTTGTGGCTAAGTCAATGTTTCCACCAAACGTTATCTTTGTATTTGCCTTCCTGTATCTTGGCATTAAAATAGTGTTGGACCCTGTGAACTATGGCATAGTATTTTATTTGGTGATAATTATGTAAAGATGATTGTGTGGTTCTGATTCCTCAGGTGTACCGGGTATTCAATCGTCCCATATACTTTACTGTTCATCTTGTACATTTTGCTCATCTTCGGAAAATAATTCCACAATGTAAAAGGGGCTTCGGTTTCAACTGAGGTATGCAGAACTGATTTTCTCCATTTTTCACATGGTATAGAATTTGAATTTGCAAGGGTTCGGTCAGCCTTTTAGCTAAGGCTCTTGGCTGCATGATTTTATTTTTGTTTTGCAGCACGTTTCGGAAAGCATACAAGTCCATGACTTAAGGGTTACTTTCACCTTTAGGCATCTCTAGAAGCGCTTTGATGTAAGGATCTGGTTTCTATGGAGACACTCTCAGTTCTTCCTCAGACATTTTGTTTATAGGTATTGAAGGTTTACATATTCTAAACATTGTTGACAGCAAGTTATTTATGTTGAAATTCCTATTTTGATGCCATAGTCTTTTGGGAACGACAAATCGATGTATTACAGTGGCAAGTTTGGTTAACAAGGTCTTAATTATTTCTGAACTTACAAGGCAATATTTTTTAGGCCATTGGCAGTGATGTGAGTTTCAGTGCCAAAGCCATCATTGTGTGTTTTTCGATCCCTAGTTATTTGTTTTGACCCTGAAGGGTCTAACAAACTTTAGAGGCAACCTGTCTTTGACCTTGTTTCCCCCATCATCTCACCTTCCTCGAGGTGTTTGTCTTCTTGCAATTTGTTAGGCATCTCAGCAAGACAGCCCCCTTCTCCCATGTAGATTGTGGCAATCTACATGGGCACGTAGGTACCAAACTGCCTGCACACTTGACCATTCGCCATACATACCGTCCCTTCCAAGATGGTTGCCGTTATAGTCAATGTTCGTCCGAATGGGAATAGATAACAGATTCCGTAATTAATGAAAACCTTGCGAGGTTCCCAATCCGTGAAGGCTGCCAGAAGTCCCATTACGCGAGCATGTGTGATCCAGATGGCCCTGCTTCTATAAAGTATTGAGCGAGACACAGCATTCCGTGTCTCACAACTGCTTCTTTGACCCACTCTGCCCCTTGGTTCGTATCATCATAGTCAGGTAATTAGGCAGGTAAGCTTGGGCGTGTTAGTCTTCTCCTTATGTTCTTTGTTTATTCTGTTTGTCACATATCTTTGTCTGTGAACTCCATACGCCTGAATGCCAGGATATTCTAGGAGGTCTGGGCATCCCAGGGGAAGGACTCTAAATATAGAAGCACTGAGACAAACATAGACACAAAGGCAAATAGCCTTGATGGTAGTATAGACTATTACTTGTAATGGAACAAGAGAATGTGCAACCCAGTGGTTAGAAGCCACTAATGTGTACGCTCTATGACTCAGAGGAATCGGTTATCTAGGTGGTTCGAACAAGGCTAACCAGGAGATCAGGTAGGACACTGTCTTGGTATCTCTCCTTGAAAATGTTAATGTGTCCTCTTAGTAAGGATGCTAATGCTCATCTCTTCATCACCCATATGCAACTCCTGAGCCGTTAACCTGAGATAGGCCTTGCTAGGGGGTGCAACCAATAAGTCGCCTCCGGCTGGTGGGATTCTTCTTTCTTCCTGTAAATGAGGAATCAGAAAGGGGGTTGCTTCTTCTCTGGTACTGTTGGACATTCCTCCGTGATTCCCAAGAGTACATCGACACTCTGTCAGCCTGTCACAATCCTAAATGTTTTCCTTTTTGCTTTTTTAGTTATACCCTTCAGCCTTTGAGAAGTCATGCTTTGAGGAGTCATACAGTACCTCGCTTGGAACAAGTGGGAAGCACCAAATGGCGCTCCATGATGCCACTTTTATTTTATTTTGGAACTCAGCATTGACCCAGTCTTTTAGTTCTCCACCATCTAGTTTGCAGGCCATTTATACCTCCACGAACACTGAGGCTGTGTATTTCCTAGACTCCATGGCATATACTGTCCAGTGACTTTCGTTACCAGTCTCTAGTGTCTTGGGCCCGAGGATTTCGTAGGCTTGACAATCCGTTTTTTCATAGTGCACACCGTTTGCACAAGTGGTCTTTGTTTAGCCACTGGAACCTGCGGTTGGAGCTAGGGCAAAACTGGCTAACGAAATAAGTGGTTCCCAGGTTCTGACTTTCCAAATATATCAACTCAAATGAATGCATGATCTTTATCTCGCAGGCCTCCAAACGTAACGTCAATAAAAAAGAAAACTAAAGGCTCATTAAAATCCTAAGAGGAAATTATGTTTCTAAAGACAAATTAGCAAACCATCAATACCTAGTGGAAACAATCAAACCAGCAAATAAATGGCATTACACACAATGAATAGACTCAGCACAGCACAGCCTGAAGAATGTCTTCAAAATCATCCACAGATTAAAACACCCTACATCATGCAATATGGCACCAACACATCTCACGAACTCTGTTACTGCATCATGACATACATCAGTACCAATCCAAGACCACCGGGACAGGCAGAGACCCACTCCACCATTGCCAACATGGAAAGAGCACCAACAAAATTACCCACTCCATCAATCACACCATGTGTACCTTCTCCACACAGGACTTTCGATCCAGAAGCCATCCAGCAGGATCGCTAGAAAGCCTGTGCCATCCCCACACCCACAAAGAAATAAACAAACTGAAATAGCACCTGCCTTCCGAGCCTTCCACAAAGTCTTCATCAAGCAAGGGTAATCCCTCATGCCTTCAAAACCGCTTTTGACAAAAAACTGCTGAACAAATACAAGGCTGCCCCCAAACTAGCCAGCAAACTACCAATCAGTCTCCAACCCATCTTTCTCTGCCAGACACATTGAGAAATGTGCCAACCAAAGCCTACAGGAATACATACAAAACATCAGGCTCCTATACTAGTCAAAACACTATATTTGATATATGTGGACACCACCTCACCCTCTGCACTCAGCCTACTAGACACTTCCACTGCCTATGACACTATCAGCCTTGAGATCTGGATACCCCCGTCTCAGGATCCCCAGTCTGCATGGACCAGTGCATGTGTATTGGTACCCCTTTCCCTGACCCAATGCTCATCAGTTTAGGACCCGGCCAATTCTCTTCCTCTTCTCTTTCAGGTGGCTACGGAGAGACTGCAATTTCCAGCATACACCAGACTCAGATTCCCAGGAGGCAGTACAATCGAAAAAACGACAAGTACCAAAATGCAGGCTATATCCGGCCTGGAACCGGAGGAGCGGACTGGTTAACCTAATGGGAATGGATTAGGCGTCCCCATTCAGGAGACAATATGGGGGACCAAAATACCACTACAGACTGGTCAGACATGCTACAGGGGAGTAGCAGTGGCAGGGCTGGAACCACCAGACAGTGGCAGCTCTATGGGAGACCAGGGAACACTTCCCAAAACCTTTGTGGACACAAACTTGCTCTATACAGAAGAGAGCCAGTGAAGAAAGGTCCACAGTGAGCTCATGGAATAAAATGGAGACTGGGAACAGGGCGGGGCTAAGGACCCTTATGAAGACTTCCTGGAAAAATTCCAGCCCACGTTGGGAGGAGTTGGGATTAGTTTAGCTAGAGATTGGCCAGGAGCTGCACCTGACTTGCAGCCAATAGGAACAGAGAACCTTCTAGGTAGTAAAGGGAGGGCTATAAAAAGCCAGCAGAGTCAGTCTACGATGAGTGGTGTTTGGGTGAGGTTGGAGGACGACCAAGAGACCTGAGAGGAGTGTGCAGCAGATGGAGGTGGACTTGGACGAGACTTTTCTGGCATGTTTTGAGAGAGTGAAGGTAAAGTTTTGGGATTGAGAGTGTGGTAACAATTTCTTTGTATGCTTAGGGCAGAATGACAGAGTGATTAAGGATACTTCAGGAAGGAGGCTGAGTGAGGGGAACAGAATGGTTGAGAGAGTGAGAGGAGGTAAGAGTGGTGAGGGGGAAGTACTATCAGGAGGAAGGTGGATACAGGAGAAGTGAGAGAGGTGGAAGTTTTAAGTATGACCCATAAGGGCCTATAAGTGCGCTCCACAAACTATGTAGTATGAATAAGATTAAATAAGCAGTGAATGTATGGGTCAAAAATAAAGCAAAATATACTGATTTACATAAAATTCAGTCCTAAGCATCAATGCAGACATATGCAAGTTCAAAAGTGCAACATCAGGAAACGGGGACAATTAGCAAAATAGGAGGTCAGGAGGCTATTGGCAATGATGCAAATGAACCAATTGGCGCTCAATAAAATGAAGAAGTTGGATCAACGGCCCATTTAAGTGCATTTTTGATATCTTGGATATGAAGAGGAATTGTCTTACTTTACCCGCTATACAGGCTCGAGCTGCAAAAATGGTTAAAACCGCTCTTTCTGGAAAACAATACTAGAACCTGTGCCGAAGCTACATCTTTGCTAATTAACACCGATGAGCCAACGTCTCTTCATAACATAGCAGAATACATTAAAATGGCTCTTTTGATGCTAGTAAATCTTACTGCGGCCTTTGACCTTGTTGATCATGCCATCCTAGCTATCAGGCTACAAGACACTGTCTATTTCTCTAGTGAGGCGTCTAGCTGGGTCCTGTCCTTCCTCTCCAATCGAATGGCGAGAGTCTTTCATGAAGACTCAATGGCAGAAGGCTATGTTTTGGAATGTGGGGTGCCCCAGGGCTCCTGTGTCTCCCCAGCGCTTTTAACATCTTCACTCTTTCGTGCTGCGAGCCAATAACACAGGACTACTGGAAATACCTGCTGCTAGGCTATCCCATGTAAAAATATATCTGCTTCTCAGTGGCAGCACCTCGACTATGGTGCGCCCTTCCCCCTGATCTAAGACTATGCAGGGCAGTATCAGTTTTTAATCGTAGACTCAAGACCCTACTGTTTGAATAATCTGAGTATTCTCAGTACATTCCCTATCTGATTATCTGGCTTGGTTGATTCTATGTTTTTTTAATGTTGTTTGGCTTGTTCTCGCACTTCTATACCTTTCCAGCGTGTTACAAATAAAAAATAAAAATAAATAAAGGTCAAACTTATAAACGACGTTATAGGAAGCTCAAACAAATATTTGTTCCACAGGTAATGTTTTAAGATCAAATTTCTTCTGGATTGCATCAACTTGCATCAATCAGTTGCTGCCCTTTCTCAGATACTCTGCAAGAATCTCAGCGATGACAGCCTTGGTACAATCGCAGCTGGCTTATGATAACTCTCTCTAGCTTGGGATGCCTCTGTAAAGCCCATCGCAACTTCAACTCATCCAGAGCCTTGCCGCCAGGCTGGTCACTGGTCTGAAGTAGTATGACCAGCTTTCCGTTTTAACTTATTAAACTTCAATGACCCCCAATCCTTTGCCTGATACACTGGTATTTTACTCCACTTCTCTTCAGTTGCTTACCCGACACCTTCTCAAATATGCCCCTTCCAGACTCCCCTGCTCCTCTCAGCGGCGACTCCTTACTATCCCCAGCTACCGCTTTGCTCAGAAAGGCGGTCTAGCCTGTTCCCCTGTTGACCCGCAGGAACGGAATCGTCTCCCACTCAAGCTGATTTTTATTCGCAGCCATTACCCGGTCAGCAAAGACCTTAAGACCACTCTCTTCTCTTCATTTTAATCTCTTGTCCTTCTTTGCCTCTTCCAGCAGCTTCCTCACTGAGACACCACTCTGGTGGTGTACGTGCACTTCACGAAAGCATTAGAATAACATCGCACCTGGCAAATGGTCGAGTACCTTTTATCAATACACAACAGAGAACACATCTGCACTAAACAAAAGCCCAACCTATTGATATGTCATGCAAGGCCTACTGCCTTTATTTATATTTGACCATTCACAGGGATGGTCACGGGGTCCTCTGAAAAGAGTGGCGCGCACTGCTCGAAGCAGGAAAACCTGGCCCAGGAAAAGATCCATCCACTGCTCCTTCAAACGCCTATGAACCCTATGCGACGCCTTCCCCTCATCTCTAGAGGGCGGATGCTCTGCTGCTGAGCAGAGCATGCGCCTTTGCAACCCCTTATTCTGAACCGCGCACGCTCATCTGCTGGTACGGCCTGGTAGGCCTCCACCAGTGCCACTACGTTCATGGGGACGGAAAGACTCCTAGAAAGGGGCCCTCTATCCAAAGAAGACGAACGAGTTCCGAAGTCTGGTTAGACCGGTTTGAGCCTGCTGGGTCCAGGCAGGTTTCGTCTTTTAACAGAATGCTTTTGCTCAGCTCTGTTACAGGACTCTTTGCAGAGATGGTTTCCGTGATTACCGTGAGTTGTGGTTGTGGGATCTCTGCAAACTTGAGATCGCAGGTGCTCGATCAACTACTCGGATGAGTGGGATTGTCAGCCTGCTGATGTAGAACATCTGCATCAATTCAAGCGAGGTTTTAAAAAAACATAAGCCCCGCTGCGATTGTTATTACAAAATAGGGCGAAGCAGGTTAGAAAACAGCATTCCATGTTTACCATGAATCAAGGAGTAATGACAGCTATACCATACACCCCGAAGAGCCTGCTTATTAACGGGTCTCCGTCATGATGCCCCGGGAAAAACACAGAGGTGGAAATCATGCATTTTCAGAGGGAAGGTAATGTAAACATTAAAAAAAATGTAAATAAAATAAAATTAACATTCCTCTTATTTGTTCTTTCTAAAAAAAAAAAGTAAATGTGTAGAAATGTATGTACTTTGCTTTAGCTCTAGCCAAAACAAAAAAGGTGATGGCTGGAAGGTTTAGAATTAACCTTAACCTCTGCCATTGCTATGGGTAACCCCCCAGACCACCTTTCTTCGCCTGCCAAACCATTACAGAAAGTGGGAATACCATATGCAAATCAGGCTTGGTCACAACCTCAAAAGGGGCAGTCCGCATCCCCAGAAATTGGGCATCAGAGAGGAGTAGCCTTGTTCTCTAGGCCCAGCAGGCACGGGACTCACGTCCGGGCATACCCGTCCCACTCGGGTGACTATAGCTCTGGGCAAGCCTCCAGGTCATCGCTCTTCGCCTGAGATGGTCTGGAGGGTTGCTCAGAGCAATGCCAGAGGTTATGATGAATTCCAAACATTCCAGCCATCACCCCTTGTTTTGGCAGCTCGGTTATGCCTGCTCTTAACATGAAATACAACAACTGCAGAACTCGGGAGTCTCCCCGGTTGTCATACATCTTTCCCTTGCTTATAATTTACTGAACTACCCTTAGCTCTGTTCAGCACCTCTTATTTTGCACTTGCCCAGTTCCATGCATGAAGACATAATTTCAAAATGGGGAAGTCCCCCACCCACACCTCTGTACCCCAAGCACGTGTCCAACCATCCTATGCCGTTAACCTGCTCCAACCCATTTATACATAGCACTACATAGTGCTAGAAGACATCATTATTATAATTGCAGAAAAGTGTGAACCACACACAATGGGCCTCAGTACAAGTTTGCCGGTTCGGTAACAACCGTGTTTGTAAGCTACCGGCACCGTTGTTACCGGACAGGCAAACTACGACTACTGTGAGCGGGTACCTTTCAGCCCGCCAGGTCCGACCTGCCAGGCGGAACGGCACCCGCTCGTAAACCATGTCGGATGCACCGGCACCATTGACGAATCGTGCGGTGCATCCAGCCTCCCCATTCTGATTGAGTCCAATGGGACTCAACTGGGAATGGGGACTAATATTTACTGGCGCCTGGGAATGGCCAATTATGAGGTCTGCCGGGGCTGTAATGCCCCACTAATTGCCCACTCCCGGGCGCAGGTAAATTCATGACTCTGGCGGCAGCCGTGCTGGTATTTACCGGCACGGCTACTGCCAGGGTCGTAATGACCCCCATTACCATTTGCTTGAAATAGCAGTCAAGTGACTTGTTGGGGCTGGGGGAATATTTGGGCAATAAACAATTGGACACGGGACATCTGGATTATATGGCCTGGATATATTGGTCACCATCCCTGGTGACAAATAATACGACCATTCCTGATGGTCATAATTAAAAGCCCACATAAAAAAGGAGAGCTCCATTCCAGCGCCTTGGGGGAAAACAATACACTGCGAGTGACTCCCCCGCGGAGTTCCCAAGGGCTGAGGCGTGCTGCACCAATGGGCTCGCCTGTCGGCAGTTATTTTCCCAACAGGGATTAAAGACAGACAGTCACCATTTGTCCAGGGAGCCCTGCAGGTTTTTGGCGTTCCTAGTGCCAGGAGCGTGGAGGAAACCAAACCCTGGAAAGATAGTTTAGGGTCAGCGTGCTCGCCTTGGAGGCAAGGTGCCATGGAGCACCACAGGTTCGATCCCGGGGTCCGTGCTTAGAAACCTCTGGGTATTAAGCACGTTATAAATAACATATGATATCAAGGAAGTGCCAATGTGCGCCTAGGCTGTATTCCACAAACGTTTCTCCGCCTACAATCTCGGTCTCCCGAAGCCCGCCTTCACCCCAGTGCGGCCTAATTAAAGAAGTTGCTGATGGCTGCCCTGGACCCATTCTGCTTCCGGAAAGTGCTGACTGCTGCGCTTCCACGCATGAACATCAGGCCTCTCCTTGTTCAAAGAGAGATTATATGGATATAGTGTGAAGAAGCGACCACTCCTGAGCAATGGCACAGAGGCTGTCCCAAGTTCTCAAGGGTCATCTGGAAAGCATAGCAGTCGAGTCATGTGGGGTTTGGCCGACCCAAGACTGTTGGTGCATTATTTACTATGCTCTGAGCATGCTCAGAAAGGAGCAATGGCTTCCACAGTATACAGGGTGGCTGTAGACGTGCACTGGGATTTAGAAGCCATCACTACTGCACTACTTTCACGGTTAAGGGGTAATGGCAAAGACCGTGGCCCAATGTCGTCTTTGGTTGTTTAGCTGCTCAGTTTACACAGGTACGCTGGAGCGTGTCTGACGGCCACATGAATTCCACTTTTGTCAGGTACTCTCTGGGGAGGCTCTTGTTGCAACTGTCAGTCTTGCTCCACTCATGGAGATACGAAGACTATTCAATATTCAGTTTGAGAAATCTTTAAGTATTTAGGTTCTTGCAGGTCGAGGGCTGAAGATAAAACGGTGGCTGCCAGTCTTGCGGATCCAGAATTGTAAACGGTGATTAGGTTGCAAACTGCCTCTGCTGCTTATTAAGTACTGTCTTGATGGTATGGTAGACTCGAGTCCTCCAAAGCACTGTCATCTAATCAATTCTTTTTAACCTTTACATGGAGCCTCTGGTCACAATCCGCAAAGAAACCAATATAGCCATCCATCAATACGTGGACGATCCTCAGTTGTATACGAGTAAAAAGGCCACAGGACATCAATCGCCTCCGCAATTACCTAGGCATCACCCAGTCCTGGATACCAACTGACTACCTCAAACTTAACCCATTTAAGACCAAATTCATCCTCATCAGTTCCCTCCGCTAAACAACCAATTGTCCAAAGTGGCTCAATGATATGCACCTAGAAGGATTTGACATTCAACTCTCGGATTCAGCAAAATCGTTAGGCTTCAGCGTTGACCGCATCCTGTCCTTTCAGAAACACATAGCCAAGAAGGCCCAAATGGACTGGTTCCAAATCTCCACCCTTCGTGAAATCAAACCCTTCTTGCCAGCGCAGGACTTCTGGACCATAGTGCAGGCTCTTCCATTCTCGCACATGGATGGGGCAAATGCCCTCCAGAAGGGGCTTCCACCCGCTCTCGTGGCTCGCCTAACAGCAGTCCACCACACTGCAACACGTCTTAATATACATTACAATAAGCATATCAGTCCGGCACCAGCTAAAAGGACCACCCAGCACTTACGTGCCTGAAATTCTCCCCCGAATAGGAGTACCAACCTTTGGCATCATTAGTGAGATGTGGCTGAAGCGAAGAGAGACTCTGCACCTTAGCCACCACACCTCATGGATGATGCCCAAAAAAGACAGAAAAAAGTGCATTGTTTTGCTGTTCGTACTCTTGTTCAAAAGAGAATTGGCTGACATTTCAGCAAGACTGTCCTTGTGGTGAAGACCGGACAGATCCAGAAATG
This sequence comes from Ambystoma mexicanum, assembly GCF_040938575.1. Lineage (NCBI taxonomy): Eukaryota > Metazoa > Chordata > Amphibia > Caudata > Ambystomatidae > Ambystoma > Ambystoma mexicanum. The sequence continues at coordinate 644,822,842 of NC_090937.1, forward strand.
TGTCTCTGATACATAAAAATGTCTTTTCTGGTGTGACACAGAGAACCATAGTTTGATTTGAGCTCCTCCTGTGTTGGAGCCATCCAATAGAGCAAGCTACTTGGCCTTGTTGGGTCTCAGAAGGCGGATCACTGAAGCAAAACTTTGTGGCTTCTCTCCCGAGAATTCAAAACCCAACTTCTGTGAGGAGGGACCCCCTTAATAGGTTATTTATTACTTGCAGTCTAGCAAGAGGCTTCTAACCAGTGCTCTTGTCTTCCATTAGACCAGTGGTATTCAAACATGTTTATACTGAGCTGCCCCCCTGCCACCCAGTAGAAATATTGTTTCCAGCCCCCTGCCATTTCCCCCCATACGCTTTAACTGATTATATTTTCTATTAAAGGCTTATATTTTCTATTAAAAGCAGTTTTAGTGGGGCCACTCCCACAGTTTGAAGACCACTGTATTAGACCGATGAGCAGAGCCCTGAAGCAATCTTAAGACTTTTCCCTAGACAAACAGGTGGCAAAACGATTTGACTTAATGTTCTTTGCTTGCACAGAGTGATCTTGCTCTAGCTTTCAAATAATGCCAAACATGTGTCTACGTTATATCTCGGACTAATTGCATTCGCCAGTTTTTGGAAGTGACAATTTTGCCATTTGTAGTAAATTTGAAATGTTCGAGAATATGGGTGACCATACGTACAGAGAGATACTGTGCTTAAAATGCAGCACAATAAGTTCATAGCCAACTGTCACCAGACCAACCGCAAAAAAAGTCAAAGGTATTTATTTCTTAGCTCTATTTTAATAGGAAATGGAGTCCTTTACTTGGGACTAAGTACACTGCGCCTTTGAAATAAGTGTAAGTGCACGACCAAGTGTCTACGGTAAATTTGAATATGCAGCTGGAAACATCTGGGAAAATAAGCTTCTGCAAACGAGATCAGACCAGTTTCCAATTTCAAGCACGGGTGCCAATTCTACATATTGTATTGCAATAACATAGGTCTTCTCAAAATTCCTAATGGTTCCTTGGCCACTGGACAGGTAGAAACACCAGGCAGTGGATATCGCAAGTGGTTTCTAAGCCAGGCTCGTGTCTGGGCCATTTAGAAGCGAGTGCCAAGGCAAACATCTGAACTGTCCCAAAAAGTAAGAGGAACAAAGAAACCCAACCTCTGACCAATTAGCTCCAAAGAGAAATGGCAATTGAATCCAAGATGGTGGCCTGGGGTTTTATATCCTTACATTCAGGTACAGAGAATGTTTCGTTCTGTGGAGAAACTAGAGACCAATGAGACCAGTGAGAATAGGTCAGGGGACTCCCCTCCAATGGGGTGAAGCCAGGAGCAGAAAAACAGCAGAGGGGTAGAAACCGTGAAGACCTTGAAAAAAGGCTATGCAGAAGCAGCAGCTGCTGAAGCCTGGCGAGGGGGTTGCCCAGAAAGTGCTATGAGCAGGAGGCCTCCTGACTTTGGTTAGGCTGACCCTGGTGGAACATTGAACCGTAGAACCCAGGTGGTTATAGGCAGTGCTGAAAATGGAAAAAATGTCCTGCAGGAACCCTCTCAGCCTTGGAGGGGCAGGCGGGGTCACAGGGAGGAGTGGGCGTAGCCAGGGAGCGTGGCCCCAGGCCAGGTCATGCAATACAGCATCTCTTCATAGAACTTAATCTAGGCGATTTGCATAAAGGCACAGAGCATTATGGGAACAGTCTTACAATGATTCAGTAAGAAACACTTTTCAGCAAATAATGGAAGTTGGGCTCTGCAGTTTGAATTGGTCCTACTACTCACCCTAAGAAGAAAATGTCTTACCAGTTTGGACAGCTGCAACAAGTATTTGAGGCTTTGTCTGTTTCCGTTTTTGAGTTTTCCGTGCAGAGTCTGCTGAAAGTGTCTGCTTTTTGAAAAGCCGGTTGCTCGTGCATGTGATAACCCAGCTTCAGGACATATCTCGCTGGGAGTATCCTGTTCTAAAGCTGAGTTATCACACGCATGAGCAACCCATGCTTCAGCGACCATACCACTTTTAGAAGACTCCGTACAGTTGCAGAGTATTCTGAAAGCTGCCTGCTCGTTGAAGCATGGGTTACATGCCCGTGCGATAACATGGCTTCAGATCAGATCCGTGAGTAAGCCCCTGGGTATGGGGACAGGGCAGCGCCCCTTCTCGTGGTTATAGGGATACTTATACCTGGAAGTTGTGGCTGGAAGTCAGTTGAGAGTACAAGAGAAATTAACAGATATGTTAACAGTGTGTGTGCCAGATTGTATATAGTTTGTGTGCAAATCCGGGATTTGCTGTTGAAGCAAATGCTGAATTAAATTCCAGAGCGTGCGAACACAGCCACACATTCACACAAAGCATACCAGAGCCAATATCGTTTCTGGCTTAAGGCAATTTTCTGCAGCACATTTATGGATTTCATAGGCTTGTGTCAAACGAGTTGGAGAGGGCGAGCCTGATCCGATAGGATAAATAGCAGGCAACTCTTGACAACAAGATCTGCGAATCGCAGGATTTTCTTTAATGCCGTGGAGCAGCGATCTCACGTTTCTGTTCAACGCCTCAATAGGGGATTTGTATGAACAAGCTGCACAAGGTAGGGTTTGCATTATGCAATTATGCATGTCCTTTAGTAGCAAGCTCAGAATAGACTCCTTGAAGTGCAAAGCATATTGAGAGGCAGATGTACTCCAGACGTGGAGCTCCTGGTTCCGGAAGGGAGCGTGGAAGGTTGTAGCCCAGGGATCTGCGGCCTTTGGCTCTCCAGGTGTTTTCGACTACAACTCCCAGCCGTCCGAGCCAGCATTGCTGGTGGTGATGGATCATCATGGCGTCACAGTCCAATACATCAAGAGAGGCGCAGGTTGCAGACCCCTTGCTGGTATACTTGGGGCATTGCCAGTGGAAGTGCAGCGCAGCACTCTCGCTGGCCAATGGTCTGGTCAAGTAGGTACCGGGATCCTGAAAGCCATGTCCATGGCCTCCTGGAAGATCTTGGATAGGACATGGGGTGCTAGACACAATTGTCACTTACTGCTTGAACGAATGAACGCAAGAGCAACATAACATGGCTTAATGCAAGGGTGAGGAGGGATGGAGTCGCCAGCTCTACTTCTCTGCGTATTTTGCACCAACAATCCACCCTGGTCCCCTCTTCTAGGCCCCCAGGGTGAAGCCTGCATCTGTAGCAGACGCAAACAAATGGCATTGGACACAAAGCTGAAAACCCCAGATTACAAGCAAGAAAACAAACAATTAGAAGAAGGCTTACTCCGCGAGGTGTGCGTGATGCTAACTGTCACATTTTATTCAGTGTATCTGCTGAAGAAAAAACACAGCGGCGCTTTAACAGAACTGTTGACATTTCCTTCAAAAATGCTTTCTGTGGGTTGGAAAAACGACCACATTAACACTGGTGCTTATGTCAATATTCCGATTAGCCCAAAGGGCGCAAGTGAGCTCCCCACCCACAGAGCCTACAACCTCATCGGCGCGGGTTCCCACTTTCCATTCACAGCCTGCTATGATTCACGCAAGTAAACACATCCAGCTCACAGGGCTATTTCTGCTGCACTTGTTAACGTACGTCTCGTACATTTAAACATGTTTCACTAATCCCCACTTGATTTGATCAACGGTATGCTCTACTGGCAAGGCCTGCAACATGATTTGTCCTTGACGCAAGCGGGACCTGGGTTTGGAAGGTACCGAATCTCCTCTATATAATTTCCTTGGGTAATAGCTATTATAGTGCTTAGAAGCTGGGGGAATTTGACATGAGGTGTCATATAGTCACCCGACTGCATTATTATTAGTTCTGGCTATTCTGTGTTACTGTAAGCGCTACCTATCAGCTGAAAATATTGACAATGGAAGTGAATCGAGGAGAAAGATAGGTTATGAGGCGGGATTTTTCTACCCACCTATCCATTACCTTCCCCTCCCAGCCCAAAGCACACGCCCCTGGTACCTCTTGCGCTAGCTCTGACTTCTTATTTCTAAGCATTCTTCTGAAAAGTAATGGCTTACATGCAGCTACTGGTGTAATAAAATGATGTACCAAGTATGCCTTCAGCCAGCTGATTTATGATATGCTTTATTTATATAGCGCTCAAAACTGAAGGCATAAGAGCGCTATAGGAAACAACAGTGGAATTAGATGGTTGTTGATGAAAAGGTGGATGAAAATAAAAAGGTGTTTTTCATTTTCCTGGATACACTTAAAATAGAGTCGTGCCTCATGGAGGCGGGAAGAGCATTCCAAATTCTGGTGCCATGAATGGAGAAGCTTCCACCACTCGCGTAGATCCGATTGTATCTTGGACAGGTTAGAGTCCGGGATGAACTCGCTCGAAGAATACATGGGGTGGGGTATGAATCTTTCGTTTACTAGCTAGGCAGGAAGGGGAATTGCCTTAAATGCATTTAGGCACCAGGTTGGCAACTTTAACAAGAATACTAGCAGAAACAGGCAACCAATGAAGCTTGTAGAAAAGTTGGGTCTCATGGGAATGGTAGGATGCATTACAAATTAGCCTAACAGTGCTACTTTGTACGACCTGGAGCTTTTGACAAATATTTAAGTAAACCCATATAGCGGGAGTTACCGTAATGCAGTTTAGATCTCACTATTGCCCTTGCGATGATGGCAAAGTGATCCGAATTCATATATGGTTGAATCAGTTTAAATAGACGCAGATAGTAAGCCCTATTGCTGACCGTTGTATTACTCTGAGCCAAGAAATTCAAAGAAGAACCCAGTGCTTTAACCCTTAATAGTCTGGTGAAGGCAAAAGAGTCCAGATGGGGAATGGATGGAACTAGCAATTGAGAGAATTTATGAGGCTGGGCCGTTAATTCGATTTTCACTGTGTTTAAGCTAAATTAATGATTTTGCTCCATTTTTGAATTTTGGAAAACATCTTACACAGAGAATCATTGTCATTAGGACAAAATGGCAATATGTTTAAACAATATTTGAGTATTGTATGTATACCAGTGGTAGCCAACACACAAACAAGACATTAATGGAAGGGTTTAACGGAAAAAGGTTAAACAGTAGTGGAGAAAAAGCTGAGCCCTGCGTGACAGCAAATTTCATTTCGGTAAATTCAGTGCTGAGACAATCCAAGCTAAGGCCATAGTAGAGATTAGAAAGGAAAAGGTGATCCAGCGCAGTGCGGACTCTGAGACCCCGGCCACAGATATTAATCTGTAATGGAGAAGTTGGTGGTAAAGGGCGTTGATCGATGGAGATAAATCAAGCAATATCAAAGATGAGGCCTCATGGCCATCTAGATTCCAAAGTAGGCAATTCCGAGCATCAAGTAAGGCATTCTCAGTGCCCCGCTGGGGTAAAAAACCAGAGCCAGTGACAAATTCTTGTAGCTGAGCGCTACCATTTTTTAAAGAATTTTCATGAGACAAGTAATGATCGGCTGATAATTGCATGGCAGGTCAGGGTCGAAGGTAGGTGTGTTCAAAAGAGGAGAGAACCATGACAATTTTAAAGTAGGTATAAACCCATTGGAAAGGAAACTATGCACACAATTACAAGAAACAGTAACAAAGGGTCAATGCAACCCTGCATAATATGGCTAAGTCATGGTTTTCAAACTGGATCATTGGAGGTATCTCTGGGAAATCTTATCCCCGAACAGATGCAAGATCAGTTTTTCGCCTCTCACCTCTCATTTTCAAATTGCGAGAGCACAAAGAGTGTTTGGCCTGAGGCTGGTGCCTGGGCTGCCACTAAGATCAGTGGGCGAAGTGTACGAAAAGAAGTAGTAGAACTATGTTCCCTACTGGTTTGCACCGCTCCTCCTAAACCCCATCGCCACATACCTCCCATGCACAAAACAAACCCAAAAACACATGCACCTGCTGTTTAAAGGAACATCCAGTGCAGTGCACTGAAAGTGCAAGTTTCAACTGCTTCCTACACTTTTATTTTAAAATGAAACCGTTCCGGAATGGTTTCTTTTTAAAATAAAAGTATAGGAATGGTAAAACTTAATTAAAAGAAGTAGAGGAGCACCGCTACCGACCGCTCCGGCCCACTTCGACCACGGACTAAGATCCATCATTGCTTGCTGCTATCGACAAAGGACACCTGCAATATCATTCATGTCCAACATTTTGCACACTTTAGCCAGACAGTTCAAGCCTCAAGGCGATCCCTTCTTTTTAATAACAAATCCCACGGGCGAAGCAATGCACTTTTATAACAGTTCCATCAAGAAAACAAGTCCGGTCCGTCAACCACTTGTTTACGGTCATACGGCACTCTGAATCCACATGTTTGGTGGCTTAAGAAACGGTGGAAATCCTGCATTGTCCTACGCCTTGTAATGGAAGCAGTGGTTACGACCAGTAGAGCCCTCCCCAGACAAAAGACTATTTGTTGGATCTGTATGGATACTTTCCTTAGATCAAGAGGTTCATAGGTCGGCAAGTTGGGAATTGCCGCCATGCATCGTGGGTGGGCAGGACATTGTGCGGATGGGCCTTTAATCACCTTAACCCAAACAGGCCCACCACTTAAGAAGGGAGTACACGGTTGTATATAAATCAAGTTTATTGTATAATTTTTCGGGGAGCAATTAGATGGTGTCACAGGACATAACTAACCCAAGTCTCAACAAACCACATCAGTTGACATCTTTTATACAATTTTGCAACAGCTAAAACACTCCCCGATATTTTATTACAATCCACCACCCAAACATGATTAGACAAACACCTCTTCAAAGAAATCCCATCTCTTCCCGATTCCTATGTTTTAATTGGCCAGTTTCATCTTAATAGTCATCTTCAGATCATATTCCTTACACACCTCTTCTTAGGATTCGTCTGTAGTATGTTCTGACGTCAGCACATGGTTACACATCGGTATTGAAACATAATTCATAACTAGCAATAACTGGTCTTGGGTGTTTAACCTCAAGTGTGTTTGCACATGGTCCGCTTGAATATTTTACCAATATGGGGAAGGCCTTAATAAAGAGTTTTTCTTTGAACTACTGATTGCAATCTCATTTGCCCCAGACTCCTGGCTCCTCTTAAGACATACTAATGTATGCAACAACCACTCCAGCACATACAGCCTCTAGCTTCAACCTGTAAAAACAATTGACCGCCGGACACTCTGGTCTCGGGCCTTATTTTTATTGCCGGTATGAGAAATTGGTCAACCCCCTCTAGGCGACTTCAATGCAATGAGCGAGATTACATCTGTTCCCTTGCTGAACTGTTAAATCATACCTTTATCCTGTTTACAAACTGACCTTTTAACTAGTTGACTCATTCTTTCTTCCATCAACCCACCCGGCCCAGAAACCCAGAATGTCCCTGCTACCTAAAATACATCGTGCAGATGCTAACCACAATGGCTGTGAAGTTACTCATTCACCTGCCCTCTGCCTTCTGAAAACCTGGCAAAGTCAATCTAAAAGTCAAAATGCATTTTGCAAAGGGCCCCAACTACCATGTTTCTGATTAATTTGTGAGATTCATGAATTCCCCATGTATTTGTAATTTTTTGAGTGCATGTTTTTACATTTGGTGGGGTTAACATTTTATCTTTCTGCGCGCATGCAAGCTAATATGTATCAATTTCTAGACATGATTAAAGGAAAATACATATTGCCCATATATCCAGGACACTGCACTCTCTCTCTAACTATTCATAAACCAGTAATACGAAAAAAAAGTACAAAACCACATTTTACAAAACTAATATCAATACATTAATGTGCTAGCTATAAAAAATAGATGGCATTAAAATACAATACATAATACATATATCATTTTTTATTTTATATTTTATTGTTCACTTGTTAGGCGCTTATACAGGAACAAAAATCTGTTTCAAAGCGCCCACAGGGTAACAGGTAGGGGACAGAGGATGATAGACAATGAAATTACAACAATGTTAAATAATTAAATACAATATAAGACAAGACAATGGGGAGGGAAAGACAAACCTACTATGTATGCATTGTGAGTGTTCAGAACGTGCAAGTGCAGAGGAGAGAGGGGTTTGGGATAGGTGCTATGGTGCTTATGAGAGCACCAGGTGAAGTGCTGTGAAGAAAGGTAAGTGCAACCTCCAGAGGTGGAGGGTGAGCCGAGGCAAGTGCAGAAGATAGACAGCAGCAGGGATGATAAGATGTGGGAGGTCAGGGCCCGGGGATGCATAATGGGCCCTGCACGCCAATCAAGCTACTGTGTGATTAGCAGGGGAGAGAGGCAAGGAAGGAAGAGGTAAAGAGGAAGGTCTTGAGGGGTTTCCAGAACTTAAGGAGGTCCTGCTCAAGACGAAGAAGTAAACTGTTCCAAAGAAGGGAGTCCGCTGATGAAAGCGATCGACCACCTGCTCTCTGTTTAGCAAACCGCTTTACACACACACACACACACAGTTGGTACTAGAGGAACGTAGGTGTCTGGAGGGGGAAGATTTAGTCAGAAAGAGTTGCAGATAGAGTGGACCCCAGCCCCAGACAGCCTTGTGGATGATGCAAAGGGATTTGAATTTAATCCGTGCCGCAATTGGGAGCCAGTGAAAACGTTGTAGGGCAGCAGAAACACAGTCCCTGGGCTTGAGGCCAAGGATAAGTCTTGCTGCCCTATTCTGGATTAGCTGGAGGGGTTGCAGAGTGGACGAAGGTAGATTAAGGAGGCTATTGCAATAATTAAGCCTAGAGAGAACCAGAGCCTGGGTAATACTGGGAGAAGGTGAGGAAAGGTAGAATTCCTTTCAGAAGGAAAGGCTGAAAGTGCGGCATCTTGGCATTGTCCTGAGTATGAGGGAGGAAGGAGAGAGAGGATTCGAAGATTTCTGCAAGGTTTCTGGCTTCCGTAGCGGGAGCAGCGGGAGAGCCCATGGAAGAAGGTCAGAGTGAAGGGAGGAAGTCAGTGCCGGGGTCCCAATAGGGAGGATCTCTGTTTTGCTGGCATTGAGGCAGAGATCATTTGAGGTACACAAGGTCTGGATGGCTGAGAGGCAGTCAGGGATGATGGAGGGTGCAACAGCGTCTGTAGGAAGTTTGAAGAAGAGTTGTGTGTCATCAGCATAGCACTGGAAGTTGGGGGAGAAGGAGGAAATGAGGTGTGCAAGCAGAGTAAGGTAGATGTTAAAGAGCCAAGGTGAAAGAATGGAGCACTGGGGGACGCTACAGGTGAAAAAGGAAGTAGGGGTGGGGAGAGGAGGAGAAGGTACCCAAGTATGACTTTGGAAAAGTGCTCAGTTAGGAAGGAGGTAAGGCAGTCCAGTGCCCGCTCTGAGATACCAAGGGTGTCAAATGCAGAAGAGAGATCAAAGAGGATGAGGATAGCAGGGGAGTTGGAATCAAGGGATGCGAGCAGTTCTTCATGAGTGTTCAGAAGAGCAGTCTCGGTGCCTCTGGATGCTCAGAATCCAAATTGATGGTTGTGGCTACCGCCAACAAGTTCAATGTGGGAGTGAAGTTGGGGGACGGGAAACTTCTCAAACAGTTTCCCCAGGAAAGGGGTGATGGATATAGGGCAGGAAGGGTCTGCTGGCGTTTATTTAAGAAAGGGGCGCATAAGGAAGTGCTTCAGGGAGGATGGAAAAGAACCAGTAGCAAAGGAGTGGTTCCAAATGTCCTTGATGGTTCTGGTAGAGCAAGGGGCAACCTATTTGGATGAGACTTTCATGGAGTTCACAACTCTGGTTACTTCATCCGTAGAGACAGAGACTCTACGGCACAGTAAAAGGAATCACAACAACACTCTCAAATGGCACCAAAACAACATACATAACCCTAAACAGTCATTTAACCTGAAAGGTCTTAGGGTCTTAACACAGTTAGATAAAAAGAACCCAATCAGTGTAGTCACAAACCAGAGGGTGTTTCACTGCCTAGACCCGGGGATCGCTTACTCAGGGGGCCAGGGCACGGCAATCACCTTTGGATGAAGACTCTGGGGTGGACAAGTGCGGGAGGATCACCTGGATGAGGGGCCCCCAAGGAGTGGGGGAGGAACACCCGAATGCGAGGCATGGTATCCCCCCTTTCCAAATACCCCTGTCCCATCCTATTTTATAGGCTATTCCAACTTCACAAATCCCCCATTTCCTACAGAAACACTGAGCCGAGGAAGAGGTGGTCTGAGGCTGAAAGGAGTACCACCCATGCAAAACATTGGACATGTCCCACTAATAAGATTAGGCAGGGTCAGGCACTGGATCTTAATTACATACTACGTAGCTATTAGCTCTCCCCACATGGTTAAAGGGTGGAACACTGAGACACACTCTGAGCAAGATGATGCAAGAGAAGGAGCAGTTCTTCTAGGGTGACGGTGAACCAGGCAGAGCAGAGCGACAGGCCAAGAGTTGGAACCTAGATATGGAGAAACCTTGGACACCCCGGCAAGAGATTGTTACCTTCGAAGGGCTTTGAAGGTTGCGCAAGAAAGCCCAGCCAGAGAGACGAGACAAACCTCTTTTGTGCTTCAAGGATACTGGTCACCCTCTTCGGTGAACGGCAGAGTTGGGGAGGTGCAGAGGCAGTTGTGGTATCAGCCTTGACTTCAGGACCAAAGCCTCGAAAGACAAAAATTAATTAACACAGTCAGTGAGTTGATGAAGGCAATAAAAGTCTGGTCTGTGTTAAATGAAACCTGACGGAAACAGTATCCGACGAATAAAGGTTGCGTGTGTGCTGAAAAGACACGAGAGAAAGCAAAGCATCATAAAGAACTGAAAATTAAAGATACAAAGTAACAGAGTGGCCAGGCGAAAGAAGATTGCCCAATCGAAAGTCTCTGTGAAATGTCTGATGCCTTAAAAGGGGTGGCAAGAGAATGAAACTGAGATGCAAGATACTGTATTTAGGTTTATAGAGGGAAACCTAGATATGAGAGAGATCTTTGAACTTTGAAATACGTACTGTGCTCTAAACTACATTTACCAAGAGGTGCTCTAAACTACATTTACCAAGAGGCCTTGGTGTAGGAGAGGAAAAGTGACGTTTGAGGAAAGAAGGTTGAAGTGGTCATGCAGAGGTAAGAGCAAAAGCCTTGCAGTTTCGAAAGTCTTCGACAGCGGAAGGAAAGTGTAAGGAGGCTTGAGCCTGACAGAGGGAAGCATATGAAGGTGTGATTGAAGCTTGGGGAAGGGAACCCCCACACAATTGTGACTGAAAGGTTTGAGCCCGGCGGAGGGAAACCTGTATTGAATTGTGTTAACCAGAAGGAAACAAACTTTTGTTGAACTGTATTACAAGCTAAAAGGTGACCTGTGCTGGAGTGAGAGAAAGCCGAGAGGTTCAGCGGATAAACTAGTGACTTTTTGTGGAAGCCAAAGTGGGCTCTGGTCCACAAAACAAACTGCATCCTTGTGTCCAAAACCAGAGTGTGTTGCAAGGTCCTAGTGTGCCACCTTACCCCATGCTAAATAATGTGGGGAAGGGGAAGTCATACTGACATTTCTTTTTAACACTGATTTTCCTTTTTTGCATTACACATTCAGTTTACACATTTTTTGTATTAAAAAGAGGGCAGGCATTAGGTTTATTAGTATAGGCCATTTAATATTGACCAAGGACTGGCTAGGACTGTATTTACATTTTGTTTGATGGTCGAGAATACTCCCATCTTAGTTATAGGGCAAGATAGGAGTTTTCCAACCCCTTTTAAACCATCAATAAAGGTTTTGAAACATGCAGACCTTGTGTCAGTGTCTACTTATGATACCATGCCTCCCTCACAGTGTTCTATACATAGCCCAACATGTTTCTGTCCTACTGATGTACAATAAATACAGGGCATTCCTCAGGGGCGGACAAAAAGATGGTAGGTGCTTGTTTTCTCAAAGTTCACATGTAGTGCCAAAAACTTAACTACAAAGAAAAGGAGAAAGAGAGGTACTGGTCTTAAATTCGAATTCCTAAACATGCACATATAATTATTAACCTTATACTTGGGAATGTCTCGGTCTACAATAAATGTATAAAAGTACCCAAAAATTCATCCATGGTACAAATCAAGAGATATAGTTTTCCCCAAACTTCTTCACTTTAAATGTGGCGATTTCTTCACAAAGTGCCACAACAATTGGCCATTCTGTAATCCAAAAAACACCACCACTGGGTATGTAACCACTGCATTGTAATTATTCATATAGATTATGACGTTTTTCAAAACAACTTCTCTAGACAGGATTATTAAAAGGGAGAATTTCCCTATATCAGAATAGGAAATGGCATCTTGAAATATTTCCATTCTCTATGGCATTCACGTGCTAAGTACTTGCCTTTTGTCCACTAATCTGAGATTCCGCAATCTCACAATTCGGGCAGTAACGCACAGCCACTTTTCTTGCGGGTCGTGTGATGTGCTCCTTTGCTATTAATGGTTCTGCAGTTGACATTGGGTTGGTAAAACCTTGACATATCAATGAAGATACTAACTGTAACATTGAAAATGTAATTTATATGATCACATGTCCCTGTGGCTGGTATCAGGTAATAAATAAAATCACCGCAAAAATGTCACCGGTAAAAAAAGTTGCGGCAAAAATGCTGTGGTTTGACCCGGTAGAGGTGTTCCCCATTATACCATTTAAGGGGAGCGGGGGTTGCGGGGTGTCCCCCGCATCCTTTACAGGATTGCGGCGCAAAAAAAACACAGAATTTCTGCCGCAATATTTTGTATTCACGGAACCCTGTGGCCTACATTATATAGGCAAGACGAACAGGAAATGTATAACCAGACTCATTGAACATTGGAGCTGTATTAAAAACAGAATTGAACAGGCACCACCGGTGAAACATGTTATCAATAAGTCCCATACAGATATGGACATACATTGGATGATTGAAAAAAAGGTCAAGGGTAACAACCAAAATGAGGTCAATCGTAAATCATTATATTTAGAACAAAGCCTTATTTTCCACACCAAGAGCAATATTGTAGGTCTCAATGAAAAGGTTGAGTGGCAAAATGTATGTTTGTGACCATTGATATGAAGCCCCAGGATCAATGAATCTGTGTTATGACTAGATTGATATGTATAAGCCAATACTAAAATAGAAACTTTCAGATGATTGTTCAATGATATGCTGCATATTGCATTTGTAAAACATTTGGGGAAGGTGTTCCACCATCTATGCAGAATGTTCCAAAATAGGTTTAATAATGCCATGGGCATTTGTACAAAAGATATGATATTTTTTAATTCCCAGTGCAGTACAGAGTGTGCATGATATTCTTGCTATACATTGGAGGTAGCCTTACAGGGTATGAATTTTTTGTAGCCCATCAATTATGGAGTTGTGGTCTGCATCAACCGCTGTTGTGTGTCACGTCATCGCACAACAGTGTCATTATGTCATTATGTCATCGCGTGCTTACGCGATGATGTCAGCGTGTTACGGCCTGAATTGAGTGGAGCAGCTATGTTTTTACAGTCCGACCACAAACGTGTGTGACAGATTTGATCTTGTGAGATTGCTGAATCTCGGATTAGTGAACAACAGACAAGTGGGGCTGAGATGGTGTTTTACACACTTCATCATCTTATCTGTGAGTACTGAGGAATAATTACTAGGAATATATATATATATATATATATATATATATATATATATATTAATATAACTAAGAACCTGTATATAGGACTTAGAACCTGTATATGTTTGTTTTTAGATTTACTGTGCGTGTGAATGCCATACAGAATGTAAATATTTCAGGATGCCGTTTCCTACTCTGTATTAGGTAAATTCTCCCTTTTAACAAACCTGTCTAGAGAAGATTTTTGTGAGACAAAAATAATATATATATATCATAGGGCGGCGATCGCCGCCCTATAGTTAAGCTGAGTCGGAGACACATAGGAGCCCCTCAAAATTCTATTGTTAATAACGTTTGATTTGAGTAACGGATGTGGCTGGAATTAAGAAAGTGATTAATAGTCTACACCCCCCCCCCCCCCCCGAGACTGCAAAGTTTCATTAAGATGAGTTAAAAAATAAAAAGTTATTAAGCGTCAAAATAATTTTGTGCAAAAGTGCAGCCTAGTTCCCATTCATTTTGCCATAGACAAAAAAGGTCAATTTTTGCCAAAACGCACAGCCTAAACCATCGGATGGATTTGGACCAGGTCTGAAACAACTTGGGCACAAAGCATTGACTCGCGATCCATGCGTTGTTAGGGGTTATTCCGTGTGCTAGTCATTTTTAAATTTGACAGAGAATGGGGAGGCCCCCGTCCCCAAAAATTATAGTTATATCTCCCATGGTGCATTGCAGGATCATGGTTTTCAGAAATGAAACTACCGCCATCTTGTTTTTCTCTCGATGCTAGAGATATTCGCGGCTATAGCCGAGGCTATGGGAAAATGAAGCACACTAAAAAGCTATTTGCAGGTAAAAAACATACAAATGCCATCAGGGTAGCTAGAAAGCAGTAAGTTAAATTTGGGAGTTGGATGGGTCCAGGGACTGAGTCTGCAACACAAATCTTTCTGTAGCCTGGGCTATAGCCACGAATAGCTGACTTATGACAGCAAACTGCGTCACAGAAGCAGAGTGTGCTCGGGGGTGAAAGGGAGAGGGCAGGGGAACTGAGGAAGCCGTCTGGCGAGTGGGGGGAGCTGGCACAGATAAGGGGGGCACTTGGTGATGGCCTGGGGGGCAGGGAAGCATTTTTTCCAGCTGTTTTGCCGATACTCGAGGCTATATCCGAGGTTACTAACGACTACAGATAAGCGCGGGTATGAGTAGTTCGGTACCCGCGGTAAACATTTTTTTAAAGATATTTTGATAACTATAGTGACGTCTGGGGTGAAAAATCTTTGAAGATAAACAGAGTATGTCCTGGTTACTGCATGAATGGAAGACCTGGATGGCAATTGAGTCACTGACATAGCCATTGATTTTTCACCCCCGACGTCACTTGAAGGTGGTGTGAAGTTAGAGCTCCTCCTGCCTGCATTAGAAAAAATGAAGGAAGAGCCCCCCTCTGCAAGCCGAGAGCACCACATTTTTCTCGTGGACCCCCATGAGCGGGGTGAACAAACATTAAGTGCGTTTATTTGGATTGCAACGCAAATCACGGTCCGCAATTTCGGCATGCAGTCTCTTGGGCGTGGCATTGTTGTGAGTGCCTCCAGCAAACAAGGCAGTGTTTCAATACAGTGGTGGAACGCAACGGAACATCCCATGTGGAAGATCCAACGCTATTACAACATCTAAGGCGCTGTCACAGACCTGACAACGAGCAATGGCTCGCCCCTTATAGAGATCGCTTTGCAAGAATGCTGACAGGATAATAGAGCCAGTTCAGAACGAGGATTCCCATCTACCAGAAGCAGCACATCCCCATCAATTGTATGTCTGAAGGAACACAGTGACCTGTGCAGCAGTGTGTGTTAAACACCCGGACCAGTACACCAGTGATTGTGCCGAGCGTCAGAAAGTAAGCTTGACACCAGCGGATGACAATGAAGTGTGCAGGTCAGTGATGGTTAGCAGGTAGGCTCATATGTCATTCAACACTGGAAGTCCATTACTATATATGCGCTATGGCTTTCGTGGGGAAAAGGCATATATTACTAGTTCAATAGGGCATCAACCGCAATGAGGTGGAGTTGGAACCCAAGAGGTACGAGTCTTTAATGAATGAGGCTAGTCAGAACTCATAATTTTGCACTGTTCAATAAAAGCCTTTAACATACGCCCTCTCTACACTTCTCCCCCCTCCTTCTGGAGTATTGCTTTAAAGGAGGAATCACCTACGGAACAACTATTTGGTACCTTTCAGGACTCGCTTCCCCAAACGAACATAGGAAAGGAGTTCACAAGACTAGGGCAGTATAATCCTTGCTTATGGTGTAATTTTAGAATTGGATGAGCGAAGGTCAAGTAGCGAGTTAGATCTCTGGTTTTCTTGTTAGATCAAAAGGCAACCGGTGTGTTGACCTACGAACTGGGCGGAAATTTAACCCACGGACTAGAAAGGGACTCCATTGTCATTATGTACTATTAGAAGCGATTTTATGAACATTATAACTATATGGTTCCAAAATCAACCTAGGTATTCCACTGAAAGTGATTACCCTAGGGCAGCAAATCAACCTAATATTAGGTGGGTGGACAAAACAAACTGAAATACATGTTTTGGTTGGTAGTGTGAAGATCCTGTTGATGATTCTTCTGGAAGGGAATGAGAAGGAACAAGTTACTTACCTGTAACTGTTGTTCTCCAGCATGGGTCTGGCATGGATTCACATGCTCATGAATATTCCCTGTTGTCAGGCTGGGAATCCTCGGTAAAGAAAAAAATCAGTTTCAGTTTTGTTTCTGAACTGTATTTCTACTAATAACCAATCACTGGTCTCTGGGTCATACTGCCCCCAGCCAATGGCTGCCCTCTACCTAAACCCCTCCTCTGGCAGCCATCTTCAGATTTTGTAGCACGTAAAACGGCAGTAGGACCAAGAGAAGAGCCGCAGAGGGGTTGGTGGGAGGGTTCGCATGTGAATCCATGCCAGACCCATGCTGGAGAACAACAGTTACAGGTAAGTAACTTGTTCCTTCTCCAGCATGGGGTCTGGCATGGATTCACATGCTCATGAATACCAGAATACATAGCAGTACACACATGCACAACCACAGGAGGTGGCAAGGCTCAACATTAAGCATTTCAACAACTCAACATTAAGCATCTCTTACCTCCTCAACAGGCTCACCTTCAAGCGAACAGGTTGTGCAGCACTGCCTGGCCGACTCTGGACTCCTCCCTGGAATCCGGGTCGACGCAGTTAAATCTCGTGAAGGTGTGCGTCGACCTCCAGGTAGCAGCCCTGCAGATGTCCAGCAGGGGCACACCAGACAGGAACGCTGTGGTAGCAGCGAACGCTCTGGTTGAGTGGGCAATCGAACGGCCGGGCAACGGTCGGTTTGCCAACCGGTGACAGTGCATGATGCAGCTGGAGAGCAATCTGGAAATGGAAGCCTTTGAGAGGGCCTTCCCTTGGTTCACAGGTCCAAAGTTCACAAACAGCTGTGATGTCTTCCGAAGACTCTTCGCGCGGTCCACGTAGAACTTCAGCGCTCTAGCCACATCCAGCGAGTGCAAAGACCTCTCAGCCGGCGACAAAGTAGACGGGAAGAAAACAGGTAACACCAAGGGCTCGTTGAGATGGAAGTACGACGGCACCTTGGGCATGAAGGAGGGGTGCGTCCTCAGCACTACCCTCGTCTCGTGGAATGTCAGGTATGGAGGTTTAAAGGAGAGGGCCTGGATCTCTCCCACTCGTCGTGCGGAGGTGATGGCCACAAGAAACACTGTCTTCCACGACAGGAACTTCAACGGTGCCGAATGCAGCGGCTCGAATGGCGGCCCCATGAGCCTGGTCAGCACCACGTTGAGCTCCCACGCCGGGGCCGGAGCCTTCACCGGCGGGAACGATCGGAATAGTCCTTTCATGAACTCCTTCACCAGGTGATGAGACCATAGAGATAACCGCCCCGGAGTTCTGGTGTAGCGGGAGATAGCCACCAGATGGATCTTGATGGAGGCATGTGCCAGCGCCGCCTTGGCCAGCAACAGCAAGTACAGCAGCATTGAGGGGCCGTAATCCGCAGAGAGTTAATCTTCTGTGCACGACACCAGACAGAGAACCTCTTCCATTTGTGTCCATAGCACTGAGAGTCGAGGATGCCCTGGCCTTTGCGAGCACCTTCTTACAGTCCGCCGAGATATCGTACCCTCCGAACTCTAGTGCTGCAGGAGCCAGGCCTGCAGGTTCAGTGATCCTGGGTCGTGGTGGAGGATGGCTCTTCCTTCCCTGGCGAGAAGATCCGTGTCTGTCGGTAGTTTGACCGGGGTGGGGACGCGGACATGTCCAGAAGGTCCGGCAACCAGATCTGCCTCGGCCACGCCGGTGCGACGAGGATCATCCTGCACCGGGACCGTCTGAGTTGACTGATGAGTCACAGCAGCAACGGCAATGGCGGGAACGCATACAGGGAATAGGCCATCCCAGGGGAATGAGAAGGCATCGCCCATGCTCCCCGGCTGGGGAAACCTGCTGGCGAACCTCCGGCACTTGGCGTTTGTCGCTGTCACAAATAGGTCGATCTGGCGATTGCCCCATCGTCGGAATAGGAGATCCACTTGATCCTGCCGCAGCTCCCACTCGTTCACACAACAGAGTTTCAAAAGCTGTAAAAACTAAAGTTAGAAAGCTATAGTTGCAATTCAAATGGTATCCAGTACGGGATATCCTAATTATTCTTACTTAAAGCAACCCAAGGTAGCAATGAGAAGCATAGAGCAATGTAATGCCACACTAAAAACGTCTTTTTTCAAGAGTTTTTCTCACTAATTTTTATTTCACAAAAGTGAGTACATTTAACAAATACATAAAATTCATTGCTTTTAACAAATGCATGAAAATAACAAAAAACAATTTCATTTAATGAATGTGCTGGTTAACTGTTTGAATGAAAACCAAAAACGTTATATGAAACAAAGAGAAAAAAGAAAGAGAACTATTTAGTTTAGTTAATTAAACAAAATGTAAATACATTTATACAGGTCTGCCAACGTAAACTTTTCACATTATTCAGGTTTGAAAAAGAGGGGTCTCAAAGAGAAAAAAAGAGAAAAAATATGTGATTGGAGACAAAAGTAAGCTCCCACTCGTGGCACAAGTGCAGCTCCCTGCTGAGTGAGTCGGCGATGGTGTTCTTTATTCCTGCCAGATGGAAGGGTACCAGGAACATCCCTTGGGCGACCACCCAGTGCCACAGATCCTGCGCCTCCTTGGATAAGGCTGGGGATTTGGTTCCCCCCTGCTTCTGGATGTAGAACATCATGGTGGTGTTGTCGGTGAAGATCCGTACCACTTTGCCCTTGAGGGATGGAAGGAACGACCTGAGGGCCCAGACGACGGCTCGGAGCTCCAGGACATTGATGTGTAGTGACCTCTCCTCTGGGAGCCAAAGGACTCTTGCATGGAGATCTGCGGTGTGTGCTCCCCATCCCTCCAGCGAGGCGTTGTCGTCACCGTTTTCTGGTGTGCCGGGGTATGGAAGTCCATGCCAGCCGCTAGATACGCGCGGGCGCCCCACCACCGGATCGCTTGGCGGAGAGTCTTGTTGAGTGAGATCCTGTCTTCGAAGCTGCCCGCTGCTTGCATCCAACGGGCGTCGAGGAACTCCTGCAGTGGTCTCATCCGCAACATGCATAGGCGCACAAGGTAGATGCACGATCACATCATGCCAAGTAGAGACTTGATGGACCTCACCCTGGCCATGTCCATGGTCAACAGTCGTTGTACCTTGACCAGGATGGCCTTCGTCCTTTCCTCTGACGACGAAGCCAAATCACGCCACTGTGTTGAGTCTGGCTCCCAGGAACAGGGCGTCTTGCGACGGTACCAAGTGGGATTACGCAAAGTTGATCGAGAATCCCAGATCCATGAGCAATTGGACGGACTTCGCTGTGTGGTCAACAGCGAGTTCCCTTGATTTTGCTTGGATGAGCCAATCGTCCAGGTAGGGGTAGAAGTGGATCCCCTGCAGAAGCAGCCGCGCCGCCACTAGTGTTAGGCACTTGGTGAACACCCTGGCGCCAACATGAATCCGAAGTGAAGGGCCTTGAACTGGGGATGTGGAAGTAGGCATCCTCCAAGTCCAGCGACGACAGGAAGTCGCCTTCCTCTAGCTGTCCCAGCACGTGCTAGATGGTGACCATCCGGAATTTCTGGGACTTTATGTACTTGTTTAGACAACTAAGGTTGAGGATGGGTCGCCAACCGCCTGTCTTCTTCCGGACGAGGAAGTACCGCGCGTACACTCCGGAGCCTCTTTGGGACGAGTTCTATGGCTCCCTTTCTTAGCATCGCTCGTACCCACAGAAGTAGTTGTGGGACGTGGTTTTTCTTCCTGGCCACGGGTGGAATACGGGGACACCTTCTTTGAAACGCCAGAGTGTGCCCGCAGGCCAGGGCATCCAGCACCCAACGGTCGGTGGAGATGGATTCCCACACGCTGACGAAATTCGCCAGCCGGCCTCCCACCGGGGTGCTCGGGTGGAGGCCCGATGCCACGGCCAGTTCAGTCCTGTTTCGTCGCGGCCTTGCCTCCTTGGCGATGATGATGGGATCCTCCGGTCTTGCCGCGTCCTCTGTAGGCTTCCTGTGACGAGGAGCGGGCCGCTTGGCGGTACGACGAGGAGCCGCCGCCGAATCCTTTGGAGGCACCTTGCTTGCCTCCGGAGTTACGAAAAGATGGCCGTCATTGTTGTAGAACACCCAAGGCTCGAGCCGTCTCAGTGTCCACCTTGATAGCCTGCAGTGACTCGTCCACTGTCTTGCCGAACAGGTTGTTCCCGTCGAAGGGCATGTCCAGAACCCTGGTCTGCACGTCCTGGCGGAAATCGGTGGCCTTGAGCCAACCGCGCCGGCGAAGGCAAACGCTGTTGCCCATCTGGCAAAAGCCAGTGTCGGCAATGTCCGTGTCCACCGTAATGGCGTAGTCTGAAGCCACCTCGCATTCCTGTAGGATTCCCAGGGCCTCAGCCCTCTTGTCATCTGGGAGGAAGTCCAGGAGGGGAGCGATCTTGAACCACAGCTCCCTGCCGTAGCGAGGGCGTTGGCTGCTTTAATAGTCGTCGCCACCGACGAGATGACCCGTCGTCCCATGGCGTCCATCGTCTTCCCCTCGCCATCCGGGGAGGAAGTGGAAGTTGAGGCCGTCGCCCTCGACGATTTCTTCTTGCCCGCCAGGGAGACCACTGAATCCGGGGACGGCTGTGCTCTGAGCCACATATGGGTGGAGTCCGGGACCCAGTACTACTTCTAGTACCGGTCTCTCTTAGCAGGAGCCGTGGATGGGTTCTTCAGGAGCGCCAGCCCCTCGTCCCAGATGTCATCCAGTGAAGGGACTGAGAGGACAGCCTTCCTCTTGGCCTCCCGTCGTTGGTAGAGGAAGCCCTCCTTCTTCTGTTCTCCGGGGCAGAGCTGAAAGAGCTCAGATGCCCTGGCGATCATGGCATGGAAGGAGCCAATTTTGTCGGGGGGGAGGCCCGAGGGAGGTGGTAATGGGAGGTCCATACCGTTGTCCTCACCATCGTCGTCCGTCGTCGCCGTTTCCGTTCCCATCTCATCCCTCGGAGGAGGGAATGGGGATGAAGGCTGGAAGGGGGAGGAGGATGGACTCGTCTCTGCTTGTTAAGGGGGCTCCCTGACAGTCCAGGCTCTGCTAGGTCGTCGGTGGGGGGTAAGGGCATCCTTGTCCTTATCTCCGTACACAGGGCCTGTATGGCCATCAGGATAGCTCCTGAATTGTCCCCTGGTATGGGCCCTGGCTGCAACGGGACCGACGGCTGTGGTGTGGGGCCCTCTGCAGTCCCATCTTCCTCGTCGGCTCCCCCGTTGCTCTCTTCGTCGGCCTCGTCGGGATCCTTCCCGTGTGCTCTGGATTCCTCGGACTTCTTGTCCCACATCCTTCATCCTTAGAGGTGGTATCCGTGTCCGTTATGGCTACCGCGCCCCCCTCCTCTTTCTCCTGCTGGGGTTTCACGGGGGTCTTCTCGATAGGCAGAAAGATTCCCTCTGGGGTGGCAGGGAAACTCTAGCCCCTGAAGCCATCTCCACTGGGGAAGCCTCCGTAGGTTTCTCCGGGGCCGCCACGACTCCTTCAATCGAGGCCTTAGCCGGTTGAATCAGGGCCTTCATGACTCTGGGCGTGTCTGAGGCCTTCACCTTGAGGGGAGGGTCGCCGCCTAGCTCCCCCTCAGCTGTCTCCGTCGGGATCGACCGGGGCTTCTCCCGAAACTTACCCGAGTTCTCCGACTTCCTCTTCAACGAGCCAGACCGTTGGCTCATGGTTGATGGCGTAGGTGATACTGCGCCCTGCCTGGTAGCCGAGGAGCCCGACCGATCGGCGTCTCCGGTGCCCTCGGACTCGCTGTGCTTTGCCTTTTGTTGGTCCCCCTTTGCCGGAGTGCCCTCAAATGTCTTAGAAGACCGCTCGGATTTCTTCTTCCTCTCACCTGCTGCTGGGCTCTTCCCCTTCAGCCAGTTGGTGAGTCGAGTACGATGATCCCTCATTGTCGGTTCTGACATGTTCTTACAAAATGCACAGTCCTTCTCCACGTGCGATTTGTCATTGTGAAGGCAGTAGAGGCACCAAGAGTGCTCATCCTCAAAGACGTTCTGTAGTCTTCATCCGGGGCAGCTCCTGAACAGCTTGGATCCAACAGGCGTCATGCTTCCTTTGTCCTGGGCCATGTCTACGCGGGGTAGGCCTCAAAGAACTTCTGGAATCCTCCGAGAAGTGGACAACTCAACGAAAAGATGCCCTTCAGGGGTGTAGAAAATTCCAAAAACGGGTCCCCGTTGATCGGAAGTAGAGTCGATGAAGCTTGAGGCTCAACTGACCGAAAATATAAGAGTAAACTCTTTGAAAAAACGCAAAACGCAGTAAAAGCTCGAGAGCTACAGCATGAGGACTCCCAACAGTTGAACGTGTGTTAAAAATTTGAAGATGGCTGCCAGAGGAGGGGCTTAGGTAGAGGGCAGTCATTGGCTGGGGGCAGTATGACCCAGAGACCAGTGATTGGTTATTAGTAGAAAGACAGTTCAGAAATGAAACTGAAACTGATTTTTTCTTTACCGAGGATTCCCAGCCTGACGACGGGGAATATTCATGAGCATGTGAATCCATGCCAGACCGCATGCTGGGGAAGTCTATAAAAGAGGAGTGGAGACCTGGTAATACACCACGGAAATCCCACTACGTGGAGCAATAGGTGAGATTGCTACGTTCGCTTTAAGCCCCTGAAAGCTCTTGTTTTGTTTGGTTGTCTGACTTCGAACACTACGTCACTCATTCAGGTTTCCTGATTCATCATTTTGGGGGGCCTTGGGGTCCATGATTGACCATCCATTTTTTGGCAAAAATTCCATTCCTTCCCTTCCAGAAGAATCATCAACAGGATTGATTTAAGGTACAATTTCACCTGAGTTCTGTTAATTACTTAGAGTTGCGTCATAGGCAATATGGTAAGGGCTATACTTGTCACTCCCGATTACCAGGGAGTATACCATATCTATGCAGTCTTAGATGATTTGATATACTTAAATGGGACAATCTAAGTGGTTAGATGAACAAGTTACTTTCTTACCTGGTAACGTTCTTTCGATGGGATGGTCCGACAACGTATTCCATATCTAAGACAGGTAATGTCCACAGCTGTGCTGCTTCAGAAAATCTTTGGCGTCTGCGTCCTGCGTCGATGACGTCGATGCGCCGTCCCCGAGGACCGCCTCCGACGGCCAACTTCACCCAATGTGATAAGTAGGACGCACGACGCCCATAGCCTCAGTTATAGTTTTTTCCCAGAACGTGTGCCACCAGTCTTCTGCCAGTCAGACACACAGGGCCTTGCGGAACGCAAGCTGCAATCGCAAAAGAAATTCTGCAGCGGGGAAGGTAGGGAGGGAGCGATATGGAATACGTTGTCGGACCATCCCATCGAAAGAACGTTACCAGGTAAAAAAGTAACTTGTTCTTCGAGGGGATTGGGTCCTCCGACGTATTCCATATCTATGACAGACTCCCAAAGCAGTACCAAGCAAGGAGGTGGGAAAGAATTTAGAACACAAATTTAGCATGCCCAATCAATTTGCGGAATAGAGGACTGCCTTGCCAAAGGCCAGATCCTGCTCTCTGATGGAATCGAGGGAGTAGTGACGTACAAAAGTATGTACTGAAGCCCAGGTGGCTGCATCACAGATGTGACGAATAGGAACGCCCCTCTGCAGGGCAGTAGGCGCAGCCACTCCCCTGGTAGAATGGGCCTGCAAGCCAGCCGGAGGGTCCTTACCCGCCAAGCGGTAACACTTGGAGATAGCTAAAATAATCCAACGAGACAAAGTCTAATTCGTCACAGCTTGTCCCAAACGCTTTCCAGCGTAACCAATGAAAAGTTGATCGTCCACTCTGACCCGGGACATGCGCGAAATATAAAAGCTCAACGCTCTCCTAGGATGAAGCCTATGGAGCCTCTCCTCTTCCTTACCAGGATGTGGAGGAGGAAAGAACGCCGGAAGCACAACCTTCTGGCTCAAATGAAATTCCGAAACCACCTTCGGAAGAAAAGAAGGACGAACTCTAAGGACAACCCTGTCCTTATGAAACACAGTGAAGGGTGCCTTAACTGAAAGTGCCTGTAACTCACTCACTCACTCTGCAATAAAAAAAAAACAAACAGGTTCAACGAACCGAGAATTGAAAACAGCAAACTCCAAAGAGTCGAGGCGTACCGAGATTCACGAAGCGAACATGTTCGCAGAAAAAATGTAACTGAGGCTATGGGCGCTGTGCGTCCTACTTATCACATCGGGTGACATCGGCCGTCGGAGGAGGTCCTCGGGGACGGCGCATCGACGTCATCGACGCAGGACACAGACGCCAAAGATTTTCCGAAGCAGCACAGCTGTGGACATTACCTGTCATAGATATGGAATACGTCGGAGGACCCAATCCCCTCGAAATCCTCATTTAGAAGTGGAATGAGGTCCCTATCCAGTGTTCATGGCGGTATTGTGTCGTCATTATAAATTCATCTTTAAGGAGATGATGATGTTAAGTTGTATTGAATTTATTTTGTGAATGTCCTTGAGAAAACTGATATACTTACGGTATCTTTTTGAATATTGTCGGCCCACAGTTCATTTCTGGCTCAAGAAGAAGAGACAGTGATCTCGAAACGCGTCAGCCAATTGACTTTTGGACTTTTTATGAAGATCCTGGTTGATGATATTGTCCATACATTAAATCTTTGTGTCTTTTAACTAAAACTACGTAATAAGCTGTTTTCCTTGAATTCATGTTTGATGATGTGTATAAATATTTCTAGAATTGAATACTTAACCGTCCTTGGACGGTATTAGACAGTGTGCAGGGGAAGGGAGGGTTCCCATTTTGGATCCTCTTTCTTCCTTCCCAGGTGCCAGAAAATACAGAAAGTTTGGGTCGCCACAGGCGGGCCCCCCCCTTGAGTTCAGAAACAGGGTGGGGGTACGATGTAGTGTTTCATTGTCTAAATCAGGGGGACAGGGAGTTGCATAAAAATAATGTAAGTAGGTAGTAGAAAAACAGTTTGGGAGCTCAAAAACGGGAGAGTGTGAGAACCGGGCCAAGGAGGGGTAGGATCCTCTGGTGATTCAATCTCGTCGGAGGAGATGGATCCGGACGGGGTTGGATGCCGAAGGGGGTGGGGGGTGTAGGGATTTGGGGTAGAGTTTTCGTTCCTCAAAAGGTTATTGTTCTACAGCAATGGTGTGCAGTGGTGACACAGTTCAAAGGGTCCCGAACAGGTTTTTGTCTCAGGAGTGAGGAGAACGAAGGGTCACAGGGGAAGCAAGGAAATGTCTGGCTGACGTGACATGTTCATATGCTCCCTTAATGCCCGGGGCCTCAACTCACTCACTAAAAGATCCATGGTGCTACGTGAATTTAAGAGGTCCAACTTCGATTTGATGTGTCTACAGGAAACACACTGGAAAAGGGGATGGGAACCCAGACTATGCTCCTGGGAGGTCGGGGAAGTGATCATGGCCTCAGATGTTAAAAAGAGGCGTGGTGTTGTGATCTTGGTCTTGGCTAGGTTGAGCTTTGCAATTGATGAGGTTCTGGCTGACCAAATGGGAGATACGTGACTGCAAAGGGTCTGCTGCAGGGAGTTAAATTCAAGATAGGCTCAATATATGCCCCGAATGTACAGCAGTGTGATTTCTGGGCGAAAGTCAGAGATAAATTGATTAAATTTGCGAGGGTCAATTGGTGGTGGGAGGGGATTTTAATATGGTGTTGGAGGATCATATCGGGGAGGGAACCCTCAGGGAAGTGACATCATCAGACGAGACATGGTATCCTCTTTTTCTCATGAGAATATCCCCTCTATTCGCCATGCCTTAATGGCATATATCAAAACTTCCCTCACACACCCATGAGGGTTACTGGGAATACCTTCCCAGAATCTGCATACAAGTCAACAAGAACCAACTTCCTGTGCCCTCAATACAAAAGTACTGTAACGAGGAAGCTGAGCCGAGTAACGAAGATGAATGAAGGCCAAGAACACAAGCAGCGCTCTAGTTGTTGCAAGCACATACTTGATGCCGGGACACTTAAAGCACTGAACCAGCTGACAGAGGGATGCTGGCTGGAGAAGTCTTGACCTCCCGGTGTCGCCCGGGGGACCGCTGGGCTGGTGCGAGGTCCGGGGAGCCAACCGGCTCGCAGAAGAAGCAGAGGAGAGCAGACTGCAGGAGAAGGTACACGGCAAGGACACCAGAAGAGGAATAAAGTATCCCGAATGTTTTCAGGTACCAAAAGGCAGCCTCCACACTGCCCAAGCACGAAAAAACCCAGAGCAGGCAAGCGGAAGCAATGAGAGGCACAGAAACCACAGACAGAGACAGCGAATCCAGAAGGAGGGAGTGGGACGCCAAAGAGCTGCTGCAGGCTTGCCACAGGAGAAGCAACGCATGCCACAGAGAGCCAGTGAGTCCACCCAAAAGCAGCAGGCACAGTGGGGCATTTCCACAATCCTACGGAATACAAATAAAGGTAAATGAAGCATATGAGAAAGAATGAGAGTTGCAATATTTCTTAAAGATACAGAACAGAACAAATATAATAGACTGTAAAATGTGCAAGTGTGTGCAGTATGCATATGAGAAAAGCCTGGGTAGGAGAGTATAGCAGGCAGATGCAAGTGCGTTCATATGAGAATAACCCTGGCAGGAGAGTATAACAGGCAGATTCAAGTTGCAAATGTATGTATATAAGAAGGTCCTGGTAAGAGAGCATGCCAGGCAAGGTCAAGTTGGACAATGTGTAAAGTACATCAGATGAGAAAGTCCTGAGAAGGACATTTTAGGAATAGCCAAACATTGTGCTGGCATGTATAAAAGGTGAGAAGAAACATGGCAGAATCCTACCAAGATTCACACTAACAGCCAATTTGTTTTGCATACCAGTTGTGTTGTTGATCAAAAGAAACTTAAAGAACTGATATTCTTAAAAGTATAAAGCATGGTAAAGAGAAATCGAGGAGAATGGAACCATCCTCTGGAACTGTGAACCTTCCTACTCGAACTTTCGTGTTAGAGTTTTTGAACTCCTTTCCTTTTTGAACATTTCTAAACTATTCAAGGCCAAAGAGATTTCCCTTTTTTTTTTACCTTAGAGTTGATTTATCAAATGTGAGGGCGGGAATAGTACTTTGGACACAGGCCATTTTGCTTTGGACATTTTGA
The DNA here is from genome assembly GCF_040938575.1 of Ambystoma mexicanum. NCBI lineage: Eukaryota > Metazoa > Chordata > Amphibia > Caudata > Ambystomatidae > Ambystoma > Ambystoma mexicanum. The sequence continues at coordinate 644,850,149 of NC_090937.1, forward strand.
CATCGGACAGATCCTTGGTTTTGTTTTAGTTAGGGAAATATCTCTTAGAGAAGGGACAGAAAGGCATTTTCCAACCCCTTTCTGTTTCAATAAAGGTTTATGGTCAAAACCACGAGAGGCCTGTGTCTGTGTCTCATTCCTCGTTCCTCACAGAACCTTACCATAGAGTAAAGCATGAATTTCAATAACATATTCGAAAAGCACCAACAGCGTAGCATCATCAAGCCATCCGGACAACACTAAATCCCATAGATTAAAAGCACAACTGTAGGAAGCATGGGTAATGTTGTCCATGAAACTGTATCATGAGAGGTGCAACAATGAAAGTGTGCTAAGCAATACGTATACCAAAGAAAAATGTAGAAGCAGAAACTGCTTGAAAAGAAAGTGCTTGCTTGCAAGATGGATTCAAATCAAGAAATAAGTAGCATTGAAATAAATCTATAATAAAATAATATGTGCAGCAGAACACTCAACTGATGGAGAATAGTAAATGTACACATTTATATCCGATATATGTCTCTGGAGAATAACTCAGGGGCAACATGCTCGCCTTGGAAGCAAGACGACACGGAGCATGACAGGTTCGATCCCCGGGTCCGCGCTGCGCTTAGAAACCTCTGGGTATTAAGCGCATTATAAATAACCTATCATATCTTTACATGTGTTCCTTGCACTACATTGGTGAAAAAAAATCAAGCATTGGAAAAGCCAACCATTTTGGCTTTTGGAGACACATTAGCCATTTGCCAGGCACTTCCATGATATGCCCAGGTATCTACACCAATTGCCAGCTTTTGCCAGGTATATATATATAAAAAGGATGGTGGGGAGTGAGTGGGGCGCTAGGGGTTTTAGTTGCACACCAGGATTATGGAAACTAAACCAGGATGTGATGGAGGGGGTGTGACTTTGTGGAAATGTGTAATTGGGATAATATAACCTTACAGTGTGGGGGGGGTCATTATCACAGCATACTGACCCGCTACCAAGTTATGGCCCGGCGAAGGTGAGTGCCATAGGTTGGGGAAGTGTCATTATTCCAAACAGTAATGTCCCCTTACGAGGATTGTAAGGCTATTACATGCTGGTAGTAGAAGTACACGTTTTGGAGTTTGGTGATGTAGTACAAATTTTACTTAAAGAGTGAGTACAGTGAATAGACAAACTGAGCTAGTAAATTAAATGTGATTTTATTTAGTAGTATTTCAATGACACGGTTGTCTTCATAAGTTAAGCATTTTAATTGCAACTTGGTTGAACTGGAATAGGTTTAAAATGAGCATGCATTAGGTGTCATGTAAAAATTTACGTTTTCTCTTTTAGACAGGGAAAGTATTTTCGAATATTTCAGCTTTCTCTTTCATGTGTTAAATAGCATGCTGCAGCAAAAAATAGGTCTACCCAGAAAGGAAGTGTCTTGTTGGAAACAATCTTGCCTGAAATACGCATTGTTGTTTCCTTGTCTTCTTATGAAGACAGAATGCAGTCAATAATTAAGCAATAGAACCTGAGCGTCGGGGGCAAAAAAACGTATCTGTGTCCCCGGCGGGGGACGAGGGAAGCCCCGAGCCGTGTGGAGGCACACAGCGGGGATGGCCCCGCTCCGAGTCTTCACATGGCTGGAGGCTTCCCTCGTCCCCCGCCGGGGAGGCAGGACCAAGAAGGTAAGTTGGGTGGGCGGGAGGGAAGGGAATTTAAAAAAAAAATAAAAAAATAAAAGACTTACCCGAGTCCCCGGCGGGGGGCCAAGGCAGCCTCTCAGCCGCAGGGAGGCTCGGAGCGGGATGGCCCCGCTTCGAGCCTCCTCATTAGCTGAGGGGTTGCCACGCCCCCCACCGGGGACAAAGGCCATGGAATCCCGACGGAGGGATTCCCGGCCGGGTAGGGACCTGGCGAGAGCCAATCAGAATGCTTGTTGCATTCAGATTGCATTCAGATTGTCTCTCGCCGGGTTACTAATTAACGCTACTCATCGTAGTGACAAGAGTACTCATAGCCCTTAGTCTACTTTCCTCCATCCATGTGGGTGTCCCCCAACATGGGACGGTACCGGAACCTTTGGCAGCAAAAAATTGAGCTTCCCCTACCCCCCCACCCCTGCCAGTCCTCTTTGAACACATCGGACGCTTAATTACCTTGCTCCGCTTATTACATAATAGCCATTGGCATACTAGCAGGGGAAGGCAGGTGGGATGGATGGAGGAAAGGGGACTAATTACTAAGGTGAGTAACTTTAATTACTCATCCGTCCCATCTGTGAGAAACCTGAGGGTATTCTCCCGAGTAGACCTTGAGAATCCCTTAATAAGGTGGCCCGGGGAGGGCAGGTGCTCTCAGATCCCAACCCTCGGGGTGGACGAGCGAGGGAGGATCACCTGAGTGGGGGAGCTCGGGGTTGTGCTTGGGGAAATACCCCAGGTGAGTTACGGTACTATAGCAGGGACAAAGGCAAGTGGTAGATGTCCCTGAGGCGTTTATACAGTGTTCTACATCTACCTCCCTTCCATCTAAAGAATCTCCCTTATCCAAATCCAATGACTCCGCCACATCTGGTAAATCCCCTAGGAGCCCAAACCCTGTTGCACTAGAAAACCACAACTCCCAGATTCCATGTTTTCCTGTTTCCTACCTGAATACTCCCAATCATTCTTCTCCACGTCCCCCTGATTATTCCTTCCCGCACACCCATTCTAATTTGACAAAACACTACCGTTCCCACAATCCCCCCCTGTCCATTTCATGATAATAATCCTGGTCATTCCCGTTTGTTTCACAAACTCTACCAATCTCATCCTTCTGAGTTTAACAACCCCCTAGTACAAGGGTTAAAATTCCATATAACACCCTTGCCCCATCCTACCCCGTAGCATACTTGGAAACTCTAACACCCCCCTTTTCCAACAAAAACACTTTCCTATACCGTGAAAAACAGGACCGTTGACCTGACATGTCCCAACACAAAGGTTAGGCAATTAATAATAACAACACACACCTGACAGCCCTTTCCTTCCCCCACAGGGATAAAAGGTGGAGCATGGGAGCACATGACGAGCAAGGTAGACCGCACAACTAGACAGCTATCCAAGCACAGCAGTTCAAGAGGAGGAGAAAAGCAGCGAAAACCAAAAGGGCGGCAAGGAGAGAAGCAACCTTGCCCTTTCTATCCCAGACACGCAAAGTCTCCATGGAAGGAATCGTAAGACCGCACACAATAGCGAGCGTGTGTTGCAGCAGATTTCAACGGTACACAGAGCACGCCTACACTGATCATCAGAACAGGGAGAGACACTTGCTACCGTGGTACCGGCCTTCACTCCAGAGGCAAGAAAAGCCAAGCAGTTCATCACAGCCGGTGAGTCGAGGGGAGAACCGATAAGAAACCAAACTGTGCTGAACGAAAGTTGTGAATGGCAAATTAAGGAAAGTTAAAATAACGTAACATTAAGGGAAAACCAGCTTCAGAGCGGTCCGGCACCCCGTGGGTGCTCATTCAAGAGACACTGGTTGATTACACGTTTGATGAAACTACTGATACCAGAAGGCCCGAGGAGAGCCAGAAGGAAAAGATCAAAGTGGTCATACAGGGGTCTAGAAAAAAACCTGTACAGTCAAAAGTCTTTGACCTGCACGTAAGGAACAAGTTACTTACCTGTAACTGTTGTTCTCCAGAATGGGTCTGGCATGGATTCACATGCTCATGAATATTCCACGTCGTCAGGCTGGGAATCCTCGGTAAAGAAAAAATCAGTATCAGTTTCGTTTCTGATCTGTCTTTCTTAGTAGTAACCAATCACTGCCCCCAGCCAATGACTGCCCTCTCCCCAAGCCCCATCCTTGGCAGCCATCCTCAGATTTGGTAGCACGTAAAGTGGCAGTATGACCAAGTGAAGAGCCGCAGAGGGGACAGAGGGAGGGCTCGCTTGTGAATCCATGCCAGACCCATGCTGGAGAACAACAGTTACAGGCAAGTAACTTGTTCCTTCTCCAGCATGGGGTCTGGCATGGATTCACATGCTCATGAATATAAGAATACATAGCAGTACACAACCACAGGAGGTGGCAAGGCTCAACATTAAGCATTACATGAAACTCAACATTAAGCATCTCTTACCTCCTCACCAGGCTCACCTTAAGCAAACAGGTTGCGCAGCACTGCCTGGCCGACTTTGGACTCCTCCCTGGAATCCCGGTCGACGCAGTAGAATCTCGTAAAGGTGTGAGTCGACCTCCACGTAGCAGCCCTGCAGATGTCCAGAAGGGGCATACCAGACAAGAACGCTGTGGGAGCAGCGATCGCTCTGGTCGAATGGGCTCTCGGACGGCCGGGCAACGGTCGGTTTGCCAACCGTGGCAGTGCACGATGCAGCTGGAGAGCCATCTGGAAATGGAAGCCTTCGAGAGAGCCTTCCCTTGGTTCACATGTCCAAAGTTCACAAACAGCTGTCATGTCTTCCGAAAACTCTTCGTTCGGTCCACGTAGAACTTCAGCGCTCTAGCTACATCGAGCGAGTGCAAAGTCCTCTCGGCCGGCGACGAAGGCGACGGGAAAAAGACTGGCAACACCAAGGGCTCGTTGAGATGGAAGTCCGACGGCACCTTGGGCATGAGGCAGGGGCGCATCCTCAGCACCACCCATCTCTCCCACGCGTCGTGCAGAGGTGATGGCCACAAGGAACGCTGTCTTCCATGACAGAAACTTCAACGGAGCCGAATGCAAGGGCTCGAATGGCGGGCCCATGAGCCAGGTCAGCACCACGTTGAGTTCCCACGCCGGGGCTGGAGCCTTTTCCGGCGGGAACGATCAGAACAGTCCTTTCATAAACTCCTTCACCAGGCGATGAGACCACAGGGACGACTGTCCTGCAGTTCTGGTGTATCGGGAAATCGCTGCCAGATGTATCTTGATGGAAGCGTGAGCTAGTCCAGCTTTGGCCAGTGACATTTAGTACGGTAGCACTTGAGGGGCTATAATCCGTACAGGGTTAATCTTCTGTGCATGGCACCAGACAGAGAACCTCTTCCACTTGTGTCCGTAGCACTTGAGAGTTCAAGACGCCCTGGCCTTTGCAAGAACCTCTCTGCAGTCAGCCGGGATATCGTACCCTCCAAACTCTAGTGCTGCAGGAGCCAGGCCTGCAAGTTCAGCGACGCCGGGTCGTGATGAAGAATGGTGCCTCCTTCTCTGGAGAGAAGATCTGCGTCCGTTGACAGTTTGACTGGTGGAGACGCTGACAAGTCCAGAAAGGCCGGGAACCATATCTGTCTCGGCCACCTCGGTGCGACAAGTATCATCCTGCACCGGGACCTCTTGAGTTGGTTGATGAGCCTGAGCAGCAAAGGCGGGAACGCATACAGGAACAGGCCGTCCCAGGGGAACGAGAAAGCATCGCCCATGATCCTCGGCTGGGGGAACCTGCTGGCGAACCTCTGGCACTTGGAGCTTGTCGCCGCCGCGAACAGGTCGATTTGGGGTTTGCCCCATCGCCGGAAGAGTTGATCCACTTGATCCTGGCGTAGTTCCCACTCGTGGCAAGAGTGCAGCTCCCTGCTGAGTGAGTCGGCGATGGTGTTTTTTACCCCTGCTAGATAAAAAGGCACCAGAAACATCCCCTGGGCAACGGCCCAGTGCCACAGATCCTGGGCTTCCTTGGACAGGGCTGGGTATCTGGTGCCTCCCTGCCTCCGGATGTAGAACATCGTGGTGGTGTGGTGGGTGAAAATCCTCACCAGCTTGCCCTTGAGGGACGGGAGGAATGACTTGAGGGCCCAGAACACTGCTCGGAGCTCCAGTGTGTTGATGTGGAGCGGCCTCTCCTCCAGGAGCCACAGGTCTCTCGCGTGAAGATCTCCGGTGTGCGCTCCCCAGCCCTCCAGGGAGGCATCCATCGTCACCTGGTATGCTGGGGTCTGAAAGCCCGTGCCCGCGGCAAGATGTGCGCTGGTGCCCCACCATCGAATTGCCTGGTGGAATACTTTGTTGAGCGAGATCTTGTCCTCGAAGCTGTCCGTCACTTGCGTCCAACGGGCGTCGAGGAACTCCTGCAGAGGACGCATCCGAAGCCTGCACAGGCGCATCAGATAGATGCAAGAGGACATCATCCCGAGAAGGGACTTGATGGACCTCACTCTGGCCACGTCCGTGGCCAGCAGATGCTGTACCTTGCCCAGGATGGCCTGCGTTCTTTCCTCCGACGGCGAGGCCAACTGCGCTACTGTATCGAGCTTGGCTCCCAGAAACAGCGCAACCTGCGACGGAACAAAGTGGGATTTGGGGACGTTGATTGAGAATCCCAGGTCCGTGAGCAGCCGGACGGTCTTTGCTGTGTGGTCGACGGCGAGTTCCCTTGTCCCTGCTCGGATGAGCCAGACGTCCAGGTAGGGGTAGACGTGGATCCCCTGCAGGCGCAGCCGCGCCGCCACTGGTGCTAGGCACTTGGTGAGCACCCTGGGCGCCGACTTCAATATGAATGGGAGGGCCTTGAACTGGTAATGCCGCACTAGGACTACGAACCTGAGAAACTTTCGTTGTCCTTTTAAGATGGGGATGTGAAAGTACGCATCCTCCAGATCCAACGACGATAGGAAGTCGCCTTCCTCCAGCTGTCCCAGAACGTGCTGGAGGGTGACCATCCAGAACCTCTGTGCCTTGATGTATTTGTTTAGCCGACGCAAGTCCAGGATGGGACGCCAACCTCCTGTCTTCTTTCTGACGAGGAAGTATCTTGAGTATACTCCGGAGCCCCGGAGCCTCTTTGGAACGAGCTTGATGGCTCCTTTCTTGAGCATCGCCCTTACCTCTAACAGCAGTTGATACTTCTTTAGAAATTCCTGAGTGTGCCCGTGGGCCAGGGCATCCAGCACCCAGCGGTCGGTGGAGATGGACTCCCACACGCTGACGAACTTTGTCAGCCGGCCTCCCACCGGGGTGCTTCGGTGGGGGCCCGACGCGGCAGCCGGTTCAGTCTTGCTTGGAAGCAGCCTTGCCGCCTTGGCCTCCCTGGCGACGACGGCGAGATCCACCTGACTTGCCTCGCCCCCTGTAGGCTTCTTGCGACGAGGAGCGGGCCGCCTGACGGTAGGTCAAGGAGCCGCCGCTGAATCCTTTGGAGGCACCTTGCTTGCCTCCGGAGTTCCGAAAGGGCGGCCGCCGTTGCTGCAGAACTCCCAAGGCCCGAGCTGTCTCTCTGTCGGTCTTGATGGCCTACAGCAAATCATCCACAGTTTTTTCAAACAGATTGTTCCCGTCGAAGGGCATGTCCAAAACCTTGGCTTGCACGTCCTGGCGGAATTCAGCCACCTTGAGCCACCCCCGCCGTCGAAGGCAAACGGCGTTGCCCAACTGGTGGAAACCGGTGTCGGCAATGTCCGTGGCCACAGTTAAGGTGTGGTCCGACACCACCTCACCCTCCTGTAGGATTGCCAGGGCCTCTGCCCTCTTGTCATCCGGGAGGAAGTCAAACAGGGGGGCGATCTTGTACCACAATTCCCTGTCGTAGCGGCCCACAATCGCTAGGGCGTTGGCCGCCTTAATCGTCGTCGCCGCCGACGAGATGACTCATCCTACGGCGTCCAGCTTCTTTCCCTCACCGTCCGGTGGGGAAGTTGAGGATGAAGCCGATGCCCCCCCCCCGCTTTCTTCTTGGCCGCTGCTGAGACGACCGAATCCGGGGTCAGCTGCGCCCTAAGGCAAAACGGGCGGCGTCGGGGACCCGGTACTTCTCGTACTGGTCCCTCTTGGCAGGTGTCGTGGACGGGTTCTTGAGGAGGGCAAATCCCTCGTCCCAGATGTCATCCAGTAACGGCACCGCGAGGACCGTCTTCCTCTTGGCCTCGCACCGTTGGTAGAGGAAGCCTTCCTTCTTCTCCTCAGGGCAGAGCTGAAAAAGCTCAGATGCCCTGGCAATAATGGCGTGGAAGGAGCCAATCTCAGAGGAATCGGAGACGGGAGGCCAGTCCCATCGTCACAGCCGTCGTCGTCATCCGTCCCCGTCGTGGCCGTGTCCATTCCCGTGTCGTCCCTCGGGATCGGGGAAGGCGACAAAGGCTGAGAAGGCCGTGAGGGCTGAAGGGGCACTGGATGAATCCTCCTCTTCTTGTTCGGAGGGCTTCCCGACAGACACGAACAGCTGGGTCGTCCGTCTGGGGTAGGGGCAGTCTCATCCTTATCTCCGTGCATAAGGCTTGGATTGCCATCAAAATGGCTGCCGAGTTGTTCTGAGGCTCGGGTTGCGACGGGCGTGCCGGGAGCGATGGTTGTTCCTCCACGGGAACCTCGTCGTCGTTGCCACCTTCGCTCTCGTCGTCCCCCTCCTCTGGATTCCTCCCGTGGGGCTCGGCCTCTTCCAAATTCTCGGCCAGCTCCTCCTCGGAGGTTGTGTCCGTGTTGGTCACGGCCCCCCCCCCTCTTTTTCCACCGGGGTCTTCACTGGGGTCTTCTTGATGGGCTTAAAAGAGGATTCCCTCTGCGGAGGCAGGGAAACCTTGGGCCCCGAAGTCACCTCCACTGGGATAGCCTCCACAGGCTTCGCCAGGGCCGCAGCGACTCCCTCGATAGAGGTCTTAGCCGGGTGGATCAAGGCCTTCGCTGCCTTGGGCATGCTTGAGGCCTTCACCTTAGGGGGAGGGTCACCGCCTCACTCCCCCTCGGCCGGTTCCTTCGAGATCAACCGGGGCCTCTCCAGAAGCTTAGCCGGGTTCTTGGATTTTCTCTTCCCCGAGCCAGAGCATTGGCTCGCGGTTGAGGGCGTCGGTGAAGGTGCGCCCTGCCTGGCAGCTAAGGAGCCAGACCGTTCAGCACTCCCGGTGCCCGCGGACTCGCGATGCTTTGCCTTCTGTTGGGCCCCCGTCGCCGGGGCGCCCTCACAGGACTTAGAAAACCGCTCAGACTTCTTCTTCTCACCTGCTGGGCTCTTGCCTTCCAGCCAGTTGGAGAGGCGGGTCTGGCGATCCCTCATAGTCCGATCCGACATGTTCATGCAAAACGCACAGTCCTTCTCTATGTGCGTTTTGTCCTCGTGGAGGCAATAAAGGCATTTTGAAGGCTCGTCCTCCTCAGAAACTTCTGGAATCCACCAAGAAGCGTAACTCGACGAAAACTTCACCCTTGAGGGGCATAGATAAATCCGACACGGGTCCCCGTTGATCTAAAGTAGAAACGGTGGAGCTTGAGGCTCGATTAAACCAAAAAATTAGATAAATCTCTTTGAAAAAGTGCAAACCGCCGTAAAAGCTCGAGAGCTATAGCACGAGGAGTCCCAACACTTGAGCGTGCTGTAAAAATCTGAGGATGGCTGCCAAGGGCGGGGCTTAGGGAGAGGGCAGTCATTGGCTGGGGGCAGTATGACCCAGAGACCAGTGATTGGTTACTACTAAGTAAGACAGATCAGAAACTAAACTGATTTTTTCTTTACCGAGGATTCCCAGTCTGACGACGGGGAATATTCATGAGCATGTGAATCCATGCCAGACCCCATGCTGGACAATTGAAAAGCTAGAGGAGGTGAATCCTGCAAAGAGAAACAACTGTGTGATTAGCAAAAGTTGGCAAGAGTGAACCTGGCGGAGGGATGCCAATCGAAAGGGGGCGAAGCCTGAAGTCCCTATGAACAGTGTATTGACAAGAATGAACCCGACAGAGGGATGTCCACAGTGAACTGTTTAAAAGGACATTAAGACTTGTGAATGCAAAAGATGAAATTGTTTTGGACACCCAGCCCTAGTGAAACTTACAGAGGGAGGCAAACATTCTAGAATGATCTGAGCCCCGAGGAGGGGGATCCGGGGATAAAAAGCCATCACCCACCGACACATAAACGCAACTGAGAAAATCTTTTTAATATAAGCCAGAGTGAACCCGACGGAGGGAGGCTGATATTCGAGAGGGTTCTGAGCCCGTAAGAGGGGTACCCAAGGGTGAAGAATCATCATCCAAGTGCAATCAGAAAGGAACTTTTGTATATGATTTTGAACATACCACGCCCTCGGAAGTAGGAGATCTAACCACCAAAGGTACTGATATCGCAAGGAACTTTTTGTGGCTCTGATCCCGGAAGAGGGGGATCCAGGGGTGAGAAGTCACCCAACGTACATACAGAGAGGAACTTTATGTTTGTTATTTTGGATACATCAGGTGCTCGGAGGCAAGAGACTTGTTGTAGAAAAGATACTTAACCAGCGAAGGTCCTGATGGCAGATAACAGGACTGTCGTCTCGTGCTGGGAAAGCTTGAGTGTGTTGTGCTCCCTAGTCCCGCCTTGTGCCGTGCTCAAAACGTGGGGCAGGGAGACCCCCGGCTACCACATCCTGACTTATCATTTGTGAACACTTTTTTCTTTCTTGTGAACCCTGTCCCACACTATTTTTGTATTTAGTTGTAAGGATTGGCAATCTTTTTTTTAGTATAGGCCCTTTTGTTTGACAAGACACCACTAGGACTGCCTTGTTATGATTTGATGATCGTAACTTGCTCCCATCTTGGCTTAAGGATTAGATTAGGCGTTTTTTCCAACCTATATATTTATTTATTCACATTTGTTAAGCGCACAGCAGCCCCTAGGCATCGTGGCGCTGGTTACAGTGGTTACTCATAGCTTAGTTCCACACAAATATACATGAAAGGCGCAATGGCAACGATGCGCTCGTTACAATGGATGAAGATAGCCTATGTGCATACAAAACATACCCTACAGACTGGCATACTGGCATAGCAGTCCACAATATTGGACTTGGATAAGTGTAGTAGCTGAAGGTACAGATAGTGGATGTGCTATAGTGGATACTAGTTGAAGAGGGCAGTTTTCAGGTTTTTTCAGAAGGCATGGAGAGATGTTTCGGCTCTAAGGGTCGTAGGGAGCGCGTTCCATAGCTTCGGGGCAAGATGAGGGAAGCCTATTCCTCCTGCCTTGGCCCACTTGATTCGGGGCACTGTGAGTAGGTTGGTGTATCCTATTCTGATGGGCTTTGTTGATAGTGTTCTGGATAGTGTGTCTGATAGGTAAGAGGGTGCAGAGAAGTTGATGCATTTGTGGGTGGTAGAAAGTATTTTTAAAGTGATACGGTCTTTGACTGGGAGCCAATGAGCCGTTTTTCTTGCTTGTGTAACGGTTCTCCTTGGGTATACTAAGAGCTGCTCTAAGAGCGTTGTTTTTGGTGGTTTGGAATCTAACTAGGTTTTATTTGGAGGTGCCGCCTAGGAGGGCATTGCAGTAATCCAGTTTGGCTCCTACAGTGGCTCTGGCAATAGAGAGGCAGTTGTCCTTAGTTAGAAAAGGCTTTATAGCATTGATGAGTTTAGCACTCAGTGCTGAGGCCAAGACAATGGTGCTAACATTTGTCCATTGATAGTGTAGCATCAGTGTGGACTCCAAGCGTTTTGACAGAGGATAGAACTGGGATGACGCAATTGTCGATACAGAAGTTGAAATATGTGGGACCTAGATTGGCTAAAGTGGCCTTTTGACCAAGAATGAGTATTTCAGTTTTGTCCCCGTTAAGGCAAAGCCCATTCGTGGCCATCCATGCCTGGATTGTAGAGTATATTTGCTGAAGGGTTGTAGCATCTTGGTGATAGATCCCAGTAAGGGAAAGGAGCATCTGGTTATCAGCATAGTTTGTGTATGTGATCCCAAGTGCATCCAGTTTATCAAAAACAGACTTTGTAAATAGATCATACAGAGTAGGAGCTGTGTAGGAACCCTGGGGGACACCACAATATATGATAGTGGGTTCTGCATTGGCAATGTTGGAGAACACTTTCATAGCTCTGCCTTCTAAGAAGGAAGTGACCCAGGTTGCTGCATGGTTGGAAAAGTGCGCAGCATGCGTGAGATGATTGATGAGGGTGTTGTGGTCAACCAAATCAAACGCTGCTGAGAGGTCAAGGAGCAGTAGAAGGGCAGGCTTGCCCTTGTCGAGGATATTAATAATTTGTTTTTTTAAGTTTAGTAAGGCGGTTTCCGTTTCGTGTTCTTTGCGGAACCCCGACTGTCTCTTTCTTATGATAGAGTTAGTTGGAGGTACAGTTGGATTTGTCTGTTAGCGGCCTTATCAAGTATTTTAAAGTAGAAACGGGACGGTTGTAATGGGTCGATAGTTATTAGGTTGAGAGGGCTCTAACATAGTTTTTTTTAGCAGCGGGCGCACACAGGCCTCTTTGAGGCTGTCAGGGACTATGCCTGTTTTGAATGAGGCGTCGAAGAAGATGGTAAGGAGAGGCGCAAGTTGCTCAGCGCATTCTTTAATGATTTTGTGTGGGCATATGTCGCCCTTGCATTGTGAGGGTTTGAGATGTTTGAGAATGTCTATAACATCTACTTCAGTGATTTCAGTAAATGAGAATTTAGGAAAGTTGATATTTATGAGTTTGTGCCGGTTCTGCTTCTGGTGGTTCTGCTTGGGCAAAGCTTTGTAATGGTCTGAGATTTTGTGTTGTAGGAGATCTATTTTGTTTAGCATAGAGAGACACCCAGCCACACGAAAGACGGTAGTCTGACCCTCTCCACCCAACAGACCAGCGGATCTACACAATTGGCAGACCGCTTCTGTGGTCTTCTGGAATCACACTTACCGTTTACATCCCAAAGCAATAAGGCGCCCACCTCCTGTGGACCTATTCTACACACAGGCCAGTGACTGGTATGACCTCCATGCAGAATAATTATCGATCTGCATCCATCGGTGTACATAGACACAAAGATGACTTGTGCCAACGTGCTTCAAGATTACGATTACATAAGATTCTTCACGCATAAGAATTGATCCGTCCTGATGAAGGCCTACTAAACCACAGCTTCTCAAGTTTAGCTCAATGGCCAAAACACTGTTGTGTTGACCTGTTCTTTGTTGTCTTTCAACCTTTATTGTTTCACATATATGTGCATTTGATCTGGCAATTACACCATTCACTTCTCATGTCACCCCCGCCAGGATACAGAGAATGTAATTGCATACATTTTTAAATTCCAAATATTGCGGATTTGGACACTGTTATACATGTACTACACCATGTATGTTTCATGTATCATGATGAATATCCTATGTTTCAATACTCATGTGTATTATAACACCTGCTGCATACATATTAAATAAGAATTGCAGTAGTATTCAATTTAATCAAATTTGACTTTATTGAAATTCAGGAGTGAGAGGGTCTATTTTCTAGTTGGACTCACATGTCCTTGCTCATTTGTGTTGTTATATGAGTCTACTTACCTGGGTAGAGCGAGGCATCAACCAGGTGCCCTTTTGTAATACTTGATCACAGTGAGTAGTGCCTACAGAAGAACGACAGAGTGGTCCAAGTAGCCACCTAGCTGATCACATCCCAAGAAGCATGTCTCTGAAACGTGACCGTCGTGGCCTTGGCTCTGACCGCATGGGCATGAATCCCCTCAGGAACAGGTCTGTCCATGGCCATGTATCTGAATGGCCTGGACCATCCAACTGCCGATGGAAGTCTTGGAAACCTGAGAGCCGGGGGAGGAGCCCCCAAAAGTGACAAAACCTCAGACTTCCTGAGAGGGCCCCCTCTGCCTCCGACTGCGAGTTTGGGAAGAACATCGGCAGGCAGATATCCTGATTCAGATGAAATGGAGAGCCCACCTTGGGCAAGAGGTTTGGGTGAGTGCGCAAGATTACCTTGTTGTTGTGAAACGTGGTGAAGCGCTCGCACAAGGACAATACCTGCAGCTCACTAACCCTGCAAGCAGAGGTGAGAGGCACAAGTAAAACCGTCTTTAGTGTCACCAAGCAGATGTCCACAGAGGCCATCAGTTCGAAAAGGCTTGCGCTGAAAAGCCACCAGAACCACATTGAGGTCCCAGACCAAATGCAGCCTATGCACCAGTGGCCAAAAAGCCTAGACAACCCCTTAAGGTGGACATTAACCACCAGGTTCACTGCAGAAAACACATGCTCAGGGGAATTCTTGTAAGCCTCAATGGCCGCCAAATAAATGCAGGAAGTATCCACCTGAACTCCAGAACGAGCCAGGTGTGCTGAAAAAGACAGTACGTCATCTAGAGGACAGGTGACAGGGTCCAGACCCTTGTCACGAGCCCAATAGCAGAACCTAGTGCATTTACCCTTATACTGGGACCGAGTCGAATGATGTCCCAGTTGTCATTAAAAAATTTAGCATGTTGAAGCCTCAGCTGGTCAGGAACCAGGCTGCCAGCACCAGCTTGGCTGGGTCTGGATGCTCCAATGCCCTGCACTGCTGTGTCAGGAATCCTCTGCTGGAGATCGGAAGGTGGACGGGAACCTGGGAAGACAACTGCAGCCGATCTCAAAACCAGGGTCTCGAAGGCCACTGGGGGGCAATCAGGATGAGGCTACAACCCACCGAAGCCCGGAACTTGCAGCGGGTCTGTTGGAGTAGAGAGGGTGGGCGGGATCACATAACACCTGAGGTCGTGCCAACAGATCTGGAAGGCATCGCCCAGAGACCCCTGATCCCGTCCTGCCCATGAAGCAAACTAAGGCACTTGGCATTTTGAGGGGATGCAAACATATCAAGGTCCGCAAGCCCCCAATGCTGGAACAGGGGCAACAAGAAATCGGTGTGCAACTCCCACTCGTAGGTGTTGAACCCCAATCGGCTCAGCTGGTCCGCTTCTGCATTGCTGTTCAGCATGAGGTAGAATGCTGAAATCCAAATCCCCCCGTCAGGGCCCATTCCCAGATTGATACCGCCTGTATGCAGAGGAGGGGGGAGGGGGGACGGGTGACACCCTGCTTGTTCAGATAAAACATTGTAGTAGAATTGTTAGTCCTGACCAGAACAGACATGCCCCTAATGAGGGGCAAAAAAGCCTGGAGGGCCAGGTCAACTGCCCTGAGCTCAAGCAGATTGATGTTCAGGAAGGTTCCGTCCTAGACCATGCACCATGAATTGCATAGCCCATCATAATAGCCCCCAGCCCAAAAGGGAGGAGTCTGTCACCACCAGGGTAGGCTGCAGTCTGGTGAAGGGGCTTTCCACTGAAACATTGCCATCCATCAGCCACCAGCGAAGATCGGGCAGTAGAGCGGTGGTATTGGTACCATGTCCAACTGAGACCCTGTCTCCTGGTCCCAATTGGCTGCCAGGTGGAGCTGGAGGTGCCTCATCTTGAGGAGAGTGTGCTGTATAGTGAGAACACAGGAGGCCACCAAGCCCGGAATGTGCTGAAACCACCATGCCAAGGTGGTCTAGTTAGCCAGAAAGTGCCACACCATCTTGCGGAGGGACAGGAGCCTCTCGGCTGTAAGGAAATGTTAGGAAAGATTTCCATTTATGTGTAATTTTCACTCCAGTTGTGCACCCCTGCAACTTTTTGCTGTTGTTTAAACACCCTAGTTTGACTTTTGCCAGTGAAGCACAGCCTTCAGCTGCCCTCCACTGAGCTTTCGCTCACTTTATTATGGGGAAACTGACATTCCCTTAAATACAGTCAGTACCGGGTGACTTTGTTTCCCTTAGTCCTTTCCAACTTTTCTGCAACATGTTACAAGTGCACAATTTAACTTACAGTACAGTGCGCTTGGGTCTTCCTTTCATTTCCAAAGGCCCTAGACTCCCTCAAAGGATTTTTTTTAGGAGAAGTGCAGATGTGCCTTGGACAGGGCTGGTGGCAGCTTATCTTTTCGCTTATTTTGAACCCTTTCTTGCCATGCAAACTGCGTTTACTGCATTTGGCACATGAAGGTGGCCTGGCTGCAAAATGGCCATGCCACAAGGTTCTTTGTCCTGTCCTTTAGCCATCTTCTCCCTTTGCCTTCCCCAGGTCGAGCAGACCTGGTTAGTCCTTATTTGGTCATGCATTTTCCTGTGAAACGCCAAGCTTTTGCGGGCTTCTGCATGCTTTGTGTGTGTGCCTCTAGGATGTGGGCTGGACTGTCTAGTTCCAATACACAACCTGGGTGCAAGAGTGTCTGGTGTGCTGAGAATGACTGGGACCTACAGGGTCCGTGATTGGTCCACGTCTGGTGTGCCTGTATGTGAGCAGATCTCCCATTGGGTCCTCTTCGTTTTGGCGTGAAGGAGATTCTGGTTAAGAGAAGGCTCCAAACACTCATAACAGATCCATCTCTTGAGTTTTCACTAAACCTAGGATAGGATCCAAGTATCCTGAAACTAAGAAGCCGAGTCGAGGAACCGCTGGTGACCGGCTGGAAGGTTTGGCACCTTGTGCCTGCTGTTGTCACGCTGGACGCCTCTGTATCTTATCAAATCCGAAGGTCTGCAAAGGCACTTCGACCCATTTGAATAGTGGGACTAACTACTCACTGCACCTTCATCTTACCCTGCAAGTAAGCCTCTTCGGAAGTGTTCCTGGGCCATGCAGTGGACTGACCAGCTTGCCCAGGACCTTTGCTCTGAAACCGCCACCGTTTCGAGTTGACACTTGAAACTTGGTAGATCGCAAGCTGTTCACGGCACTCTAACCCCAAATTTTGTACATTTGGCATTCCAAGGTCTGGAATAAAGAGAGAGCGCCCAAACCGGAGTACACACAGTCACTGTGTCGCCCAGCCGTGGTGACAAAGTTTGCAGGCGCCTTGCTACTGTGCCCCTCTGTACCCGGAAGCCTCCTGCAGTGAAACTGGCCTCATCCCTTCACCAAGAGTGGAGAAATCGCCACTGTCCTGCCACGGAATCAACACTGTATCTTAGCCGCTGAAAGCCGCAGACCCACACAACTGCCGCATTGAACCTAGAACCGAAGTGGACTCGACTGCCGAAGTTTGGTCCGGGGTGCGCCAGGGTTCGGCGAGTACTTGCAACCCTTACTGGTGGCCCCTAACGCATCCATCCATTTTCTGCAAGAGTGTCCCCTGAGGGCCACTCACCTTTCCTCAGGTAGCCTGTGCTACCGTCCCATTCCCAACTGCTGGAACCTGTTCTGCCCTCTTGGGGAGACCCTCCACGAATAATGGGAACCTATTCTTCATCGCCTCATCCAGCTTCCTGAGCTGCTACAGCCCCTGCAAGTACACCCTTCTGCACTATTGTGTGCACCAGCACTTGAAAGTACTTTTGAACGCAGGCTCCACTCTTCGTAGGGACTGGACTTCCTCTCAGTTAGGGATTGATTGATGAAGAACTGCCTAAAGTCTATTTGCACTGCTTGCTCCCTTTCCTTTTAGATTGTGGACCCAATCTGTGCACAAACCCTTCAAACCCTTTAGGCCACTAGGTATTGTATACATGGGTTATAGTAGTGTTGTATTTGTTTGAAGTATTACTGTTGATATTTGCTTTGTGTTTGAATTCAAAGGCCTTGAATAAATGTACATGTATTTTTAATATATATACACCTGACTGGGAGTGATTTGTAGTGTCCTTTACTGTGTGTGCTCATTGTAAGCTTTCAGTCACCCTCACCCCTCCTGAGACCTAGTCTTGTCCTCCACCAATGCTACCTTGATTGGTCTGGCTTGTCCAGAAGGTTACCCTGTTCCAAGAAACTAGGGTGGGCTTCTGAACCTCTGCCCACCAGGTCAGAGTTCAGAAATCCATCTTAACAGGAATACCTACTGAACAGTAGTGTTCCAACGTATCCCTTGGCGGACCAGTTCCTGAGATGGGCAAAACTGTTGCTTCCTCTGGTTGAGGGAGAACCCCAGCTGATGAAGGATATCCGCCAATCTGTGGCAGGAGTGCACCACCTCTTTGGGTGACCCCGCCCTCACCAACCGGTCATCCAAATAAGGGTACAAATGACGTCCCTCCAAGCAGAGAAGGCGCACCACTGCATTCATCAACTTCGTGAAGACATGAGGGGCCGAATTCAGGCCGAAGGGCAGTACCTTGTACTGAAAGTGGTACGACAATCATGAACCACGGAAACTTCCGATTCTGTCGGTAGAAGGGTACATGCAGGTACGCATCCTTGAGGTCCAGGGAACACATCGGGTCCCCTGCACACAGAAACTCAGCTATGTGCGTGGGAGCAATCATCTTGAAGTGTTCCAGCGGTAAAGACAGATTTAGAAATGACAGGTCCAGGCAACCCTCAGGCCAGCCTGGTTGTTCTTGGGTACAGCAAAAATCCTGGACTAGTACCTGAAGCCCCTGTCTAAAAGAGGAACCGGTTCTATCGCCGGCAACCCCAAAAGCGTAAGGCCCTCCCATAAAAGAGCCGGGAACCTGATCTGACAAAGAGGAGGAGAGGATGGTAGATGCAAAGGAAGAGGAAAACTGAAACCTGTGGAGACCACGGATAGGATCCACAGGTTGCTGAAAAGACACTTCAAGGTGTCCTGGTACAGAGCCAAACGACCCCCTGTGTTCCACAACCTTCACGTCACTGCTTCTTGGCATCAGAGGCGGGGGAGCGGAAAAACCCACACAACGTCCTCTGCTGCTTCCTCTTGTTGTCGCTGGGCGACCTATAAGGCCTCTGTGTACTGTGGTCCCAGAACCCCATGGAGCTGCAGAAAGCACAGGTCTTGAACTCAAGTCTTGCCCTGGGACTGAGGTAAGAATTTCTGTCCAAGTTTTGTAAGGACGGCTAAGGACTTGGCGGTTTGAGTGGAGGTTTTTCTTTTTTTTTTTACACTTGTCATTGGTTGACGAATTAAAAAGGTCCACGCCCTCGAAGTGCAGTTCCAGGATCCGCTCCTACATTTCAGATGAAAACTTAGTGGCGCCATCCTTCTCACCTTGACACCAAGGCACAGCCCTCTGCTGGCTTTGTCGATGTGGTGGACCGAAGACTCAATGAGGAGGACTTGAAGGAGGCTTGCTTGTCCGAAGGGAGGTCGGGCAGAAATCCCCAAAGCTCCCGCCACAGCTTCTGGTTAGCCGCAGCCAAGAGGGCATCTGCGTTGGCTTGCCGCAGATGCAGCCCTTAAATGGAATAACACCGCTTTCCCAAAGACTTGAGAACCGCGTCCTCCTAGGAAAGACAAATGGAGGTGGCTCCCATTGAGGAAGGCGATGGTTTCGAATACAAGGAGGCCACAACCACCACTGAACAATGAGGCTGCGGGTGGGATGCCAGGAGGATTGGCTCCCCCTCCGTCAGTCTGAACCTGCTGTCCAACTTCTTGTTCATCTGGGCCTTGGCCATGGGCTTCTCCCAGACCTTTCGTGCCACCTGCAGGACATCCTTCTGGAGAGGGATGACGGGCCGGGTCGCGGTGCGCTTACCCAAGACCTCTGCTAGCAACCCAGACTCCTGGGGGGCGTCCTTGGGCCGAGGGACCCCAAAGAACTCTGCCAGGCCCTGAAGGCAGTGATGAAAGGCATTAATGGATACCAAAGGTTGAACGTCCTGGGCGTCTTTGTCATCATCCCCCCCTTTTCACAGACCAAGGGGAATCCGGGCCCTGGGACACAGGTGCCAATGGGGTCCCCCCTAAGTCTGGCGCTGAATACAGGTCCAAAGGCTTTTGAGGGGGAGGCGTTGGTGGTACAGGAGGAGGTGGAGGGGTCTGAACAACCGGTAGGGCCTGGACCGGGGGAGGGACTGGCACTGGAACCGGCAGCGATGGAGGAATGGGAGGAGTAGCGAGAGGAGGGGGCTGGGGCGGCGCCACCTGCGGGATGACCTTCACTATATCCTTCAGGAGCCCATTCATCTGGGGGAATGCATAAGGGAGAGGAAGCGCTCGAAGAAGCGGTCCTCGCGAGCTGCCGGGTCCCTTAGGGCCTGGCCCCCCGAAGCGCTGGGCCTTCACTCCTGGTCAAAGCGCTGAAGCGCCTGGGGCGTGTAGCCGTAAGGCTGTGATGGGTGGATGTATCCCTGAGGAGACCAGATGCCTGTCCCATGCAATCCGCTGCCGCTTCCAGAGGGAAGGGAACTGGGATCATCTTGCAAAGCCATTCGATGGGCGAAAGCACGGGCGGGCCCTGAGCTGAATGCAAGATGGCCGCCGGCCTGGCAGGCTCCGCCACGTGCCTCTCTGTCATTTTGAAGCCTTGCGCCACACCCTAGGCAAGAGGACACAGAGGCCCTGAGCCACGAGAGGCTTCAGACATGGGAGGATACCGCTCAGGTCTTGCACCCGAAGCAGAAGAGTCGACCTTATTAGAGATCACTCTGGTAGGCACTGATCCCTCGGCCGGCCAGAAGCCATAACACCCTGACTCACAATCTCAGAGCGAGCTGCGGTAGGCTGGATGCCCTCGGCACATGTGCCAGTAGCTGCGCTGGATTTTGCTGGGGACAGACTCGTGGAGGTGAGACTCGACGATCCCTTAACCCCTGGGGTCTAAGAAAAGGATGAACTTGATCGCCCTTCCGAGGACAGCCTTGTAGGGACCCTGTGCCCCTCAGCTTGGGAGCCGGTAGTCAGGTCTGTCCCCAGATTGCCCAGAAGAGCCCTGGGTCCCTCGGCTTGTGAGCCAGTAGTCTTAGAGGCTTCTGGCCTTCCAGAACCTGAATCCGAGGAACCCTGAACCGTGGGAACCTTGGGGAAGGAGTCGCCGCGCTGTGGAGCCATGCTGAACAGAGGGCCTACCTTATCTTGACGAGAGGTCCTGGAGACGAAGTCCTTAAGGTGGGGCGTAGGAGAAGTGTGGAAGATCTCCTCCACCGAGACAACCGATTCTTCAATGCCCTGTGCACGAGAGCGCTGCAAGCCGAACATGCGTCCCAGCGGTGGTCGGGCCCTAAACTCTCAAGACAGAGTGCATGGGGGTCCGAGGCCGGGAACGAGCCGTCGCATGAGGCACATCTTGTGAATCCTCCTGCGGCCGACATGCATTGGGGAAGTGAAGAACCGAAGGAAAGTTAAATAAGATTGAAAAAGAAAACTGGGTGCAAACGAAAAGCTAAAAATAAATATCTGTGCTGGCTGCCAGGTCCGAAACAGTCCATGCGGAAAAAGGTACTGGGTTGAAGCCTCGGAGGGTGTTGCCTCAGTGGGGCGATGGCGCGCCCCTGCGCGCTACACTAAATTGTTAAGGGTAAGCTCCATTTTTCGCTGCCAAAGGTTACAGTACCATCCCCATGTTTGGGGACGCCCACAAGGATGGAGGATAGGGGACGGGATGTACGAGTACCAGTAGTTATTGATTGCACTCTAAGCATTCTGATTGGCTAACAGGTCAATAACACTCTCCATGCACAAATTCTACATAGCATAATACACACTGCCAATCATATGCCATTACCCCTATATCACATTGGGGCATCGGGAATAAAAGAGTTTTCCTCAATCGCTCAATGAGATGCTGATGCTGAGATTAGAACCCAGTTCTCAAGATCCCGAATTCAGAAATATACACAATAGGCCAATGTTCTAGAACAAATCAACGTATGGACTAATTTGTAATCAGGGAAGTCGGATTTAAAAAGTGATGGCGGTGCTTGCTCCTGGCGCTCCTTGCAAATCACCAATACAACGTTTAGAGTATCCTCACTGATACACAAAAAAACGCTGACACTGTGTTAACGACATAAAAATGACAGGGGTGAAAATGTAAAGGTGATCAATGAGGCCAGGAAGTACTGGAGTGCAGCGAAAGCAAATTTCAGAAACCACATTTACATTCTAGCTTTACAAACGTTTTGTCTGCAAATGTCTTCATGCAGCAGAGGAAGCAATGCATAAGTCGACAAGAACATTTCGCCTTTCCCCAGCGCATTAGAGGAAACAGTATATTGTGATGGGGAAGGCAGTCTGGGTCAGGTGTCCCTGCTGGCCTTGGAATCAGTTGAATGTCAGCCATGTTCCTGCGTGAAACTTTTTTCTATTTGTTTCACACCGCCTGGGTAGGCCTCATCCCAACGTGACTGGGCACGCAAACATTACAGCAGCTTTTCTGTAGGGGAGAAAGATTATATTTTTGAAAGATTTGAAAAAAAAAAACAAGAGGCGCCTTCAAAACGTGAAAATGAAAAAACATTGCTTGCCACTTAATGCTGTATTCGTGTGTACGCTCCTTCAGAACTCGCCATGCTTAAGCCAATCGGGATCATTGCAAATTCTTCATTTTGGAAAAGTTGGGGTTTGAGTAAAAAATACTAATGATAAAGCCAAAATGTTTTTACAAAGGGGGGTTTGCGGACACTCTTTTGTCTCTGAGAACACGGAAGGACACAAAAACAGATGCAACTAAAACACAACCTGTTAAAAATGTACCCTTACTTGCGGGTTCCAAGTGAGTTGGCGTTTTCTTCAT
The DNA here is from genome assembly GCF_040938575.1 of Ambystoma mexicanum. Classification (NCBI taxonomy): domain Eukaryota; kingdom Metazoa; phylum Chordata; class Amphibia; order Caudata; family Ambystomatidae; genus Ambystoma; species Ambystoma mexicanum. The sequence continues at coordinate 644,872,266 of NC_090937.1, forward strand.
TGTTACTTTTCCTTATCGTATTTTTTTCCCCTTATTTCCAGGTAACATTATCAAAGAATGCAGAAGATCGAGCACGTAACGTAATTGAAGCCCACCAGTGTTGCATGATCTTAGGTAAATTAGATGAAAATGCATCGTCATGACAGACTTCTTACCTAGCCATCGCAGAAGTCATGGAAGCTTCGACTGCATCCAATCACCAGGCTTCAAACAGACCAAGCAGTTCATCTATGCTCGCCTGCATTCTCAAAGTGCCCAGATTTGGGGAAATCACTTGGAGAGGCCATGCAACACTGTCACTGCTTCATTTGGGTTTGTGTTGCTTATTATGGTCTCTCCCCACCCTCCTAGCGAGGGATCAGAATATGGTTTAAAATAACACAAAATACTAGAATTACTGCGCTCACCTGATCTTCAGCTGATAGGAGAGAGCGAGAATTACAGGTGGCCCAGCATCAAATGTTATGCTATGTCAATATGCTTTTATACTGTACCAAAAGACCACCATAATGGTTTCAGAACATCTAGGTTTGTTCGTAGAATGAATGCTCCTCTGCATGATAAATAGGCCAAAAGGCTAAAGAGACATTCACCATCAACGGGAAAGAATAGGGCCCCTGGAGGGTATGGACATTTACTAAGCACACTCTCTATCTCTCTCTTACTCACCCTCTTGCCCTCCTAAGCCAATCACAGAAGACCCTCCGCTGTCTGTGGTTGGTCTGGACCCCTTTTGTGCCAGCATCCTCAGCAGTTCATCACATGCAGGCTCTCATGACATCAGAAGTTATACCTAACCCAAGCAGAGCTATGCTACATTAGTATTTGTATGTTTTTATAGATGAAGATGCACGCATACACGCTAACACATATATACACACACACACAGACGGCAAACATACCTTTTGTATGTGATAATACCTACTCCCTCTCCACTCCTTCTGAAGCCTTTCTACCCAATTGCTCCTTTGTTTCTGAGTGCTCATGACAACTTCACCTTCCAAATCCATCCTCTTACTCCATATCTGGTTCTCCAAACTGTGACAAATCCCAGATGTCGTCACTTTTCCCCAAGTGGTAGCCCCTTCCTATGAGGCCAGGTAAGTGAGGGTCCGTCGGTACCCCAATAGTCGCCCTGGGTGTGGTACACAGCGGGAGGATCTCATGGGGAGAGACTCCCTCTCTGGGGACACGGATAGACATCTAGGGAGAATACGGTCTGACCCCCCATCTCAATCACCCCTCCTAACCCTACAACTGTTGTACACCCGAGTATTATACCCAACCACCCCATGTACCTGTGTGGGGCCAGTGGCATAGAATCCACTGAGATGAAAGGGAGCAGAGGAAGATTAAAGATCACTAACTGTCAAAGTACTGGGACGAAGAAGAGGCGCAGAAGCATATAGAGGGTTCTATGGAACCAAGAGCCACGCTCTAGTATTCAGTGAGGGAATAGACCTTACTATGAAACAAAAACCAAAGGAGGACTGTTTTCTAGGGTAAGCCATCCCTGCAGGAGCCGCGAGCGGGTGAGCCGTTCTGCAAGAAGATCGAAGAGGCTGCTGACTGGGACAATCTTTTTCATGACAGTACTTGGCAGGGTAGTGAACCAGGTCTGTCCAGCAAGGTGAATGGAGAAATATGGGACTGGGGCCCACCATCTGAAAAGGCAAGAGAGAGTGATCCTCTCCTTTATGGCTGTACTTGGCAGGCCAGAAGACCAAGCGGCCTATAGTGGGGAAACCTAGGTCAGGGATCATACTTGTATATGAACTGTTGAGAAAGAAGGACAACTGTGAAACAAGGAACAACAGGGGAAGCGAGTCATTCCCCTTGGGTACCACTGAGTTTGAAGTGACTGTGAAATCAAGATACCAGGAGAAGGGAGTCATTCTCCTAGTAGTTGAATCTGCAAAAAGGATCAAATGACAGAATATTGTGCTCCAGGGAAGGGAGTCATTCGCCCTGGGCTGAGAACTTTTCTGATACAGAGTGCTACAGGATTGACAATCCTTTGTGCGATAAATATTGGGACCAGGTGAAACGAGTCCTTCCCCCTGGTTAAGAACTTGCACACCAGAACCATGCTACCCATTCCAGGAGAAGCAAGCCATTCTCCTGTTCCAAGAACATTGACACAACCTTCTAGTTTAGTTGTAAGTGTAAGGGACAGAGTTAGAGATTTTGACACAGGACGGTGGCCACTTTAGTTTACAAAGACATTCTGACAGGCCCATTAGTATTTTAATTGAGGCAGGCAAACCCCTCATAGAAGTAGGGAAAGTTAGGTTGTCTCCATTTTCTTGCTGAATAAAAGTCTATAGCAACCACCATGGTAAACAAAAGGGAAATCCCTATATACTTGGGAGGTCAGAAAAGGACATCATACACTGGTACACAAGGGGAGAACTGACCTACCCGCATGGGTTGTTTAGCACACTTCTAATTATTGTGTGATTACTTAGTTAGAGGAGAGGCTCATATAATGTTTGCCTCCAAGAGCAATAAATGTTGAACCCAGAAAAGAGCTCTGGGTATATGTATAAGTCTATATCCTTGGCTGACCCATTCGGAGACAAAGGCACCAATCTGGAGTGAGCGAGTAATAACACTGACTGACTACTGTATTGACTTAGAAGTCATTATTTAATTTGAAATGTACAAAAAAGGCAAACATATATCGATGTAAGACAATTTCAATTTAGAGGTATTCACCGACAAGTGGTGTACATATTAAGTTCCAAAACGTTTTCACCAACAGATGGTGAACAAACATAAATTCATATAGGCATTGATTAGAACAAATCAAGTGTCACCGACAGTGCCCCAAATGTAACAAAGAAAAGTATTTGTAAACAAATTCATTTGAAATACACAAAAAACCACAAATCTAGAACAGCACCCTTTGTTCTATGAACATGATACATTACACTTTCTAAGTCTGTCGTGGTCATGTGTGGTGTGTGAAGACAAATGAATTGACCACCCACAGGAGTCCAACCACTTGGAAACTGGTAAATAAGGGACATTTTTGTTTTTGTCTTATAGCCTAGAAATAAGCTGCTTCTAGTATTGAGCCAGTTCAAAAGGAAGGGAAAAATGTATGTCCTGGTGGACTCAAAGGTCAGTTTTTGGATACTGTGTGTGTGTAGAGACCAGTCCTAGGTCAACGTCGGTAGATGTATTCCTGGTGTTTTGAGGTGGGCCGCAATTAGATTGCGTGCCCAAAGATGTTTCGGTGGGCAGTGAAGGCTACCTTCATCTGGACCTACGGATGTCGCTCTACAAAAAAGGAAAATAGAGCGCTGGGTAAAGAATGGGCACAAGGAGAGGGAAACATATTAGCATCTTTCCTAAGGGGGTCTTTCCGGTGTTGGGGATTCCGGTTTTAGTCCCTATAGTTGTTATCAGACTGGAACTCGGCCTTACATCTTGGTGGGCCCAGTATGTTAGTAGAAATTCATACTGTGGAAAAAACAAGTCACAGTTCCTTAGTGTTCTATTTAAATATCTTAGTACAGGAAAATACCAACCAATTTTTGAAAAAACTAGAAAATAATGTGACAATTTCACCACTATGATTAAGTTGGATGGTTCAGTGTCGTAAACAGTTTTCAAAAGCAAGATAAAAAGGTGGGATAAATCGATCGATCTCTTGGATTTGAGCCGTTTAAATGTATACATGTATACATGGGTAAGGAACTTGTTATCTACCATCAATCTAAGATCTAATTTAGCTAAAATTCCCAGTTCCCATTATCGTGACTGGTATTTAAAATTTCGGCTCAACCGTCTGCCTATACTAGTGGTTGTGGGTCCCAAGTTGGGTGTGACCTGTGACCTGCACAAATGCACAATGTGTGGATCAAATTCTATCAAGTCCTTATTCCATCTAGTGATGTTGTGCCCAGCATTTTCCAACCACAGGGTATGCTATTTTAAACTGTTCATTTACTCAACGTCTGCAGTTTTGACTAATGACTTATGGCACCGTTTTATGACATCCTCACAACTGTCACTATTGATATCTCTGGTAAAAATGCTATTTGAGATCTTTGCAGAAGTCAACAAAGTGACAGAGCAAGGAATTCAGGATTAAGTCAAAGTATGTAGACCTATTGAGTGAAATGCATGATATCTGTTGGCTATAATTTCAAGTACTAATAAAGAACTCAAATTGTAGTGTTGGTCTATCTGTGAATGTTTTCTTGTCCACCTTTTATCCAATTCTTTCCCCTACTGGGGCCAACCCGTTTGCTACCATCCCCCAGGCTCCTGTTAGCCAGCACCTTCCCCATCTTCATCCCCTTCCCAGCTCCTAATGGTCCTCTCCTATTCTTCCCAATCCCTGCTCCTCTTTGGTCCAATTCCCACTGCATTCCAATGTCCCCATCTTTTACATTCCCAATTCTTTTCTTACGCTGATCCCTTCCGTTCCACAATTCCTTCCTATCCGCGCTGCTTTCCATCCCTCTTTCCCAGGTTTCCCAGGTTCCATTACCCATTCCCTCCCTACCCCCAATCCCAGAGCCCTGTTTTCTCCTAACTCCCTTGGTTCATCTCCCCTTGTTTCAGATTCCTTGTTTTCTCTCATTTCCCTTCTGATACACTCCCAAACGCCTGCCCAGCCACGTGTTGGGGTTGGAAGGTCTTCCAAGCCCCCTTGCCCGCCCCTTTACAGAGGCTCTCCCCTGAGTCTAATACTCCTGGGTACGTTCTATCTAAACTGATGCCTGCACAGTCCCATTGCAGTATCTGCCAGTGCTTTCTGTAGGTAAGCACCATGTAACATCCACTGGGCAAATCTGAAGAAAGAAAACATATATTACATTGTTCCAACCAAGCAAAGGGAGGGGGAGGGGTGTGCATCATCACAATGAAGGAGCAGGACCCGAAGAGGCTGCCCCAAGCGCTGTCCGTCCTTATATGGGGGCTCCTTGGCCATGACTCGGCCCAGCGTCGCCCCCTGATGACACTACCGCACCACCCCTGCCCCCAGCCCCACCACCACCCCCACCTTCCCTGGGCCGGGCAAATGGGCGTCAGCACTAAGGGCGGCTCTCGCGAAGGGCCTTTTGCAACGGCGTGGGAGCCTGGCACTTCTGCGGTTGGCATGTCGTCTCCTTTTTCTTTTTTCAGTGCATCACTCGGTCTCCCTGACCGCGTGGTGGAGGTGTGCTGCCTTATAGCACCCGCAGAGGGCAGACGAAAATGCCTCAGCTACAGTAGGAGCACCGCAGCATAGACTACATTGGGGCTCAAGAGCAAGTTGCAAGGGCAAAAAACCACCCCTCGTAGCCAGTTGTTGGAGCAGGCGATGGTCCTGCTCCAAGGTTTATGAACACAACTGCACAATAACAGTCGAAGGGACACCTTCTGCTTGCAATGGAACCGCGCCCGGAAGGGTGCAGCCCTTTTTTTATTTTTTATTAATCTTCCACCAAGTCTGCCAAGCTTATTACTCTTGTTCCCTTAATTTGCAGAACTAACAAATAATACATCAGACCACTACAACCCTCCTGATGAACCATCCGAAGGGATGGAGAAACACGCATAGAGGGGATATCGAGGGGATATCTAGATTTCATAAAAATATTGCCAAGAAATGGTATTTTGAATTGCAAGAATTTCAGTTTTCACAAAAAACATCGCCATGAAATGTTTTTTTTGAATTGCAAGAATTACATTTTCGAAATTGAATGAAACTATGAATAATCTGTGAAAATTAAGCATTAAATGTCCTGTATGAATGTAATACAGAGCAAAAACAGATAAAATATAACTAAATAAAATACAACGAAAAACAAACTTTTGGAGCGCAACAAAATGTCTCTGTTGCTATTTTCGCGTTGAAGGCGTGACTTTACAACAATCACTACAAAAAGTAGTGGGTTTAAAAACTAACACATACACACTGTTAACACGAGCACAAAATATATGGAGAGAATTCCCGTGAGCTGTTTAGATTGTACCCTGTCCACTCAGGCTTCTCTTCCTTTTATATGAGCAAGCCCTGCCTCGCCCCTCTCCCAGGGCCGCAGTCTGCTGTGGGGCATGTGGCTGCGATGCTCTGTCCCGCGCGCCTAAAAGTCTTTTCTTTCATTTTTTTAATGAAATGTTTGGCCAAACACTGACATGCATCTAAATGTGTTTACTGTCGAATCCCTAATTGGAGCCGTTGTGCCGCACACTGTTTATGTGCTAATTAAGTCCACATCCTAACTCAAAGCGTCCTCAGGGGGCATGGCGCGCTGCCAGGGTGAAGTCGAAACCTTATTGAGGGCCAATGCCTTGCAGACAGCGAAACGGAAATCAGAAATAATGCATGTATTTGCTTTATGGAGAAGTGCCATAAAAACATCTTGAACATCAAGCGTTTAAACAATCCTGCAGCTTTGTGGGCATACACCGGTTTGAGCTAATAAAATGGATCGCAACATTTTGGGGATAGATTCAAAGAGGCAGATACGACCTCTGATACCGACAAAACCCCCTCTAGAAATTAACTCTCCGACCGGAAATAAATGACATCACGGTTTGTTTTTCTGTGTTGTGTTTTGAAGATAAACCAACCTGTGAGGTAATCAGTTACGATGCATGTTATCTGGCATGGACCTCAGTGGTGGCATTAAAATTGCTTTTTTAAAATAAAAAAAATAGGAAAGGAAAAAAACGGAGCTGTTGCGTATATTCAGTACTTTCCGAACATAAAGACCTCTTGAACGTCCTTTTGCATCAGACAAGGACCCCAAGGCGCCTTTAAAGACGTGGGTGCCAGATGGTACTAATTGGGCTCGTGTATACTCCAGAGACACGAGAATTCCGAAAACTGGCGCCAGTTTCTTCCTGGCCCTCTTGTGTATGACGACAGCAGTAGCCAGGAGGAGAGAGGTTATAGGCAGCAAGTGGGAGTGTCAAGTTGTGAGGAGGAGAATTATAGCAGAAAAGGAATGTTATATTTGTTCGAAAAGTTTTTCTCGAAAACCTTCAGCTCTTGCATTCACTACATCTCAAATGTAAGTAAGAGAAAAAACTAGAAATGTATGGTAAAATGCCAGCATAGATAAATACATCTGGAGACAGGCTGCAATTATTTATGAGACAATACAGTAGGGCCCAGTATGGTATGTTATGTATAAAATATTTACACGGCACCACTTTCCTCATTAAAATGGCCTGTTGGCCTCAACATAAATGTGAGCCACAATCACGCACTGCATGTCCACCTTTAACTTTTCTCAGGATAAACTGTTTGAGTAGCATCTTGGGCGAATTTTGTGAAGAAAGTGTGGGTGGCAAAATGTGAATTTTCAAGTATATTTGGCCATTAATGTTGGTTATAAGTAAGGCTTCCGGTTTATGGTATTTATTTTTCTACCATTTCCGTCATATAAAAAGATCATTCACAACCAGTATTTTTCTGCATTTATCCTAAGTAAAAAATGCATTTATTAAAGCACACGTGCATCCAATAAGAAATGCTAGCTCAATTTTTTCCATAACAACAAACAGTTGCTCCTGTGATTGACTGCTGCTGCCAATCTGCAATGTATGAGTGACAACATAGAGTGCCGGCCAGAAAGACCTGTTTTTCCGGTTTTTTCCATTTTTATAAATCAATACAGACAGAAAGCAGATTGATTTCCGTCTATATTTATGTGTAAAAATCAGTAAAAGCGGAAAACTGGAAGTAAGTAACACAGCTTCATTAATGTTATGTTACTTTGCATTTATATAGCACCTTATGTACCATTGGTATGGTCTCAAGGCGCTGGTAGGTTGAACGCCCTCGGGAACCGAAGTTCAAGTCAGTAGAGAGAGTAGAGGGAGTCAAAGGTGCGTGTGAGCACCGGATATGTGTGCAGCTGGTGTGGCATTCGTGTAATAGCTGCTTCATAGCGGTAGGTGTGGTGGTTGAGAGATCAAGAGTATGTGTTAGTTCTGGTAGGTTTTATCCAGACCGGTTCTGGCTGCGTTAGGCCTGAGGAGAACGCCTGGCTGGAGGGTGTGTATCCAGCAGTGTTTAGTTAGAGTGATGTGCAGTATGAGGCAGATGTTGGTATGAGAACAGCTATACCGAATGGTGTCATAGCATCTCTGTGTTCTAGTTGAATAGTGGTGTAAAGAAGAGAGTAAGTGTGGTGATGTAATATGATGGTTTACATGCTCTTTCAAACGTTCCATACAATCCAAACCATTCCATGTATGTCGCGCACTTCTATGCGCTCCAATCTGTTCCATGCACTTCAATCCGTTCCATGCACTCCAATCCGTTCCACGCACTCCAATCCGTTCCATGCACTAGAATCTGTTCCATGTATTCTAAGTGTTTTATGCACTCCATCCACATATTTCACCCGTACCTTCCACATATTTCACCCGTACCTTTCACATATTACACCAGTACCTTCCACATACTTCATCTGTTCCATCCACATACATCACTCGTTCCGTCCACATACACTCGTTCCATCCACATACGTCCCCGTTCCATCCACATACGTCCCCGTTCCATCCACATACGTCCCCGTTCCATCCACATACATCACTCGTTTCATCCACATACATCACTCGTTCCATCCACATATGTCCCCATTCCATCCACATACTTCACCCGTTCAATCCGCTCTACGCACTCATCCGCTCCACGCACTCATCTGCTCCACGCACTTGTCCTTCCCACGCCCTCGCCCGCTCTACGCACCCCCCGTCTATGCACTCGTCCGCTCTGCGCACTCTTCCGCTCTGCGCACCCATCCGCTCTGCACACTAGTCCATTCTACGCATTCATCTGCTCTGCACACTCCTCCGTTCTTACACACTCATCCGATCTTGCACACTCGTCCACTCTGCGCACCCGTCCGCTCTGCTCACCCATCTGCTCTACGCACCCGTCCGCTCTTACACACTCGTCCTCTCTTACACACTCGTCCTCTCTTACACACTCGTCCTCTCTTACACACTCGTCCTCTCTACACACTCGTCCGCTCTACACACTCATACGCTATATACGCTATATACACTCATCTGCTCTGTGCACTCCTGCGCTCTACGCACTCCTCCGCTCTTACGCACTCATCCGGTCTACACGCTCATCCGCTCAATACAGTCATCCTCTGTACACATTTGTCCGTTCTATACACTCGTCCGCTCTATGCATTCATCCACTCTAAGCACCACGCATTTGTCCGCTCTACACACTCATCCGGTCTACACACACATCCGCTCTACACACTCATCCGCTCTACACACTCATCCACTCTACACACTCATCCGATCTACACACTCATCCGATCTACACACTCATCCGATCTACGCACTCATCTGCTCAACGCATTCATCCGCTCAGCGCATTCATCTGTTCCACGTGCTTCATCCATTCTACCGATTTCATCCGCTCCACTCACCTCGTTCATTTATCATGCATTATCGGTTCAGGCCATGTCACTTGGCATACGTACTGGATCCGTTCCGTGCTCTCTGTCTGTTTCATGCACTACATCCGTCTCATGTAATTGAATCGTCTATTCTGTACTTTCCATTTATGCCATGCACTCATACATTCCATGCCATCTGTCTGTTTACTCATCAGTCTCCTGTATTCATCTTTCCATCCTCTTCTCTTTATTCATTTCATCCATTTTGTTTATTTTGACCATTGCAATCATTACATCCATTTCATTAATTTAGACCGCATTACTGTTTTCGTACAATTTTAATTTTTATCCACTTCACTGCTTTGATCTACTTTACTCATTCTATCCTGTTTGTCCTTTTAGTTTACATTAGCGGTTATTAGTTGTCGATTTCTCGCTTGGATCTGGATGTTGTATTGTTATTTGTCCTATTGTTATTCAAGAGCTAGTAGTTTGTTAAGTTGGTGTCATTGAGATGTTGTTATTCAGTTTGAGTTAGTTTGAGTACGAGGTTGGTTTTAGGGGAAGAGCCAAGTTTTCAGTAATTTGCGGAAAGACATTAGATCTTCAGTTAGGCGGATGTGGGGTGGGAGTGCATTCCACAGCGTGGGGGCCAAGGCTGAGAATGATGATCCGCCTAACCTGACTGAGTTTCTTTAGGTATGACTAGGAGGCCGGCTGAGCTTGATCTTAGAGTACGTGGAGGGTGATAGGGTTTTAGCTTGTCTTGAAGATATTGAGGACCGGTTTTATGCAGTGCTCGGTGAGAAATGCATAAGGTTTTGAAGGTCAACCTTCGGGCCACCGGAAGCCAGTGCAGAGTTTTGAGGCCTGGGGAGATGTGGTCTCTCGGGCCGAGCGCTAGTAGCAGTTTGGCTGCAGCGTTTTGTGCTCTTAATAGTTTATTCAGTTGGTAAGCGTGGTCTCAGAGGTAGAGGGGGTTAGCGTAGTCCAGTCTTGATATAACAATTGATTGGACCGCGGAGAGTCTATTGGGAAAGGAGAGGTATGGAAAGATGCGCCTAAGAGTTTTAAGGTGGTAGTGGCAGGACTTTGAGACGTTGTTGACTTGGCGCAAGAGTGTTAGGTCAGAGTCAAGGGTGCATCCAAGGTTTTTTACTGAATTAGAGGGAGTCAGTGAGTTACCCATGGCAGATGGCCATGGTAGTGGGTGTGGAAGAAGTTCGGAGTTGCCACATACCATGATTTCGGTTTTGGAGGGGTTTAGCAAGAGGTGGTTTCTGGTCATCCAGAGCTCTATGTCGAGGAGGCAGGAAGCGAGGTCAGGTTGGCAGTTGGGTTTTGAGTTCAGGAGTTTTAGAATTAGTTGAGTGTCATCAGCGTAGTTGTAACACAGGATGTTGTGTGAGCGAATTATTGGTGGGAGGGTGATCAAACAGATTGAACAAGAGGGCAGATAGGCATGCTCCTTGTGGAACTCCTGTGTCGACTGGTCGGGATTGGGAGGATTAGGTGGAGAGTAGCGTTATTTGGTACCTATCTTTGCAGAACGAAGCTATCCATTTCAGAGCAGTACCACAAATTCCTAGGGGGTGGAGGCAGTCAAGGAGGATTTAATGATTGTGTCGAAGGCGGATAGGTCAAGAAAGATTAATGCGGCGGGGGCGTGGCTACGAGGGCCATGTAGGAGGACGTGATCTGGAGGAGCTCCCGAGATCCTGAAATGATCCGGGTGAAAAAGTGCGCAACGATGGGCCGACGACCGCTGAAAATACACATGTCTGTGTGTGAATGATTGGGCCACGCTTGGTGAACTTCTGGAAGGTGTAGGAAGGACGGCGGCAGAGATCTGTGCGGAAAGGATAAGGAGCGCCAGAGACAAAAGACGACGCAAAATGGCCGACCAATGTCCGGAACAAAGGAATGAGCAGGCCGCACGGTGACCGAGCGAAAGAGGCGTACTGGGTGCGCATTTGTCATTTGTGCAAAATAAAGGTCCTCTGGGTCATGTCGTATAGAACGGTGAGGCCGAAGGCGAAACCACCCACCTTAGACGACTTCGCTAAGACGTCCCCTGGTCAAGACAATACCAAGAGCAGGGATAAGCCGCCTGCAGCGGCATGACGACAACGGGCACTAACCAAGAAGTCCTAGCTGCGATTGCGGACCTAAAGGCGGCCTGGGAATCTAAACTCGAACTAGCCGTCACTGAACTGAAAACGGCACTGGACCTCAAGGCCGGAGAGGTGCAGGAGGATGTTAATTTACTCCAACAGGACGTCAGGGCCTTGGCGGAGCGCACGGAGTCCCTTGAGAAGGAAGTTAGCCTCCCATAAGGCCGAATTGCATGCCCTGATACAAAGAGTGGGCAACTTGGAGAGCAGAGCGGAGGAGGCGGAAGGACACGCCCGAAGAAACAACATCCGCATCGTGGGCCTGCCGGAGGGATTGGAGGGCCACGATCCCACGGAATTTATTGAGTCCATTCTACTGCAAGAGATACCCGGAGGAGCCCTATCTCAAGGATTTGCGGTGGAAAGGGCACATAGAGCTCTAACAAGGAGGCCGCCGCCGGGAAACCCGCCTAGGCCGGTGATAGCCAAAATTCTTAATTACCGGGATCGGGAGAGGATATTGGAACACTTTCGCAAGGGAGGAACGATTACACGAGGAACGGCAAACATCACGGCCTACCCGGACTATACCCTGTCTGTGCAGCGTAGCCGCATGAACTTTGAGACGGTAAAGCGGAGATTGAGAGAGGCGGGCCACAAATATATGTTACTGTATCCGGCAAAATTGAAAGTCATACATAAACACAAAACTTTGTTTTTTGAGACCCCGGAGGATGCCATGGGATGGCTCGATGCGCAGGGATGTCCCCAGGAGTCAGAAGTTCGGACGGAGAGAGAGCACGGAAGAGATAAGTAATGCACGAGGAAGGTGCCACAAGATGGCGCGGCACGTGGGACTTGAATATAGTCATTTGCGCAGCCTTCAGTAGAGAAGGTCAGACTATTGCACTAGATGTTATGAGCACTGTAATTATTATTGAAATAATGGGAGCCTTACAGAGCGGATCTCTTTACCCCACAACAATTTTAGTTAAGTGGCCATTAGGGCGACTTCACCCTACTGAGCTCTGTGCATTGTTTGGTGCTTGCAGGGCTAGATGCGGGGGTGCCTGAGTTCCGAGAACAGAGCTGGGCAGCAGTTGGGGTGTGTGGTGTTGGGGAAGGGACGGGTGGAGGGAGGGGAGGGAAGTTGGGAATTTGTTGTGTACATAGTTATGGATAGTTTGAGCTGGTACAAGAAGCTACAAGTAAAGATGGAGAGCTGTATCTGTATCACGTGGGCAAGGGGGATTCGCTACACGGAAGGCAAGAAGACACTCATGAGCCATGGGGGACCTTAAGATTGTAACATGGAATGTCAGAGGACTTAACAGTTACTTAAAGAGAAACAAAGTCATGATGTACTTGAAAAGACAGAAGATTGATATTGCGTTGTTGCAGGAAACACATTTGACCCGGCAAAAATTGGAACTGGTGGGGAAGAAGTGGAGAGGTACTGTATTAGGCTCTCCGTATTCTGCCTACGCTAGGGGAGTGCTGGTCTGGGTGGCACCGCACGTTCCGCTCCAACTTACACAAGAAGTGGTGGACACGGAGAGGAGGTTTTGGTAGAGAATAGAGAGGTGTGCGTTATAAATACGTATGCCCCCAACCAAAACACTGCGGCATATTTTAGAACCCTGTGTACTCATCTGGGCGCGTGTATGGGAGGAGTGGTTATCTGGGGAGGGGATTTCAACTGCGTGCTCAACCCAAAGGCAGACAGATCTGATGGGAAGATTGATAGGCCCACCCCAGCGGCCAGGGTATTGCAGACATTACTAGACGACTTTGGGCTGGCAGATGTTTGGAGGCTGAAACACCCTAATGAAACACAGTACTCGCATTACTCAGCTCCGCAGCAACTCCACACGAGACTTGATTACTTTTTTGCCACGCCAGATGTGGTGATAGAGACCACCCAAATAGACTATAGAGCGAGGGTCCTGTCGGACCACTCGCCTCTGGTGCTTAGTTGGCAGTACTGCCGCCCCAGGGCGCGTATACCGACATGGCGCCTCCGGGCGGAGGCGCTCCGGGACCCGGTCTTCAGGGAAGATATCAGGGATGCGATCACACAGTACTTTGAGGTAAACACAGGCAGCATAGACTCAGCGTGCACGCTCTGGGAAGCCTTTAAGGTAGTATTGCGGGGTGCTGCTATTGCTAAATCAAAAGGCCTACAGGGTGGGGTCCTAACGGAACTAGAGGAAGCGGAAGAGAAACTGGAGCGGGAAAGCAACAGGGCGGGAGGGGATGCGGAACTTGTACTCGACTTACAGCAGAGGTGTGCAGAGCTTTGGGAAAGGCTCTGCAACCTTAACTATAAGAAGTATGTCGAGAGGCAACATGCAGGAGGGGATAAAACTGGCCGCTTGTTGGCGTGGTTATATAAGAGCGAAACCCCCAGGCCCCCGATTAGGACAATAACCAGAGAATACGGAGAGGTGGTTGAAACCCAAGAGGGAGTCAACGAGGCATTCTTGGACTATTATAGGACATTATATGAGGACAGAGGAGGGGACAATCGAGAGGAGATTAGAGAAACTCTAAGACATGGAATTACCTAAGATTAGTGCTGAAGAAAGGGAGGAGCTGGACACACCGATTACCTTAGAGGAATTGGAGGAGGTGGTGAAGCAGCTGCCCACCTGTAAGACCCCAGGCGCGGACGGGTTCCTTGCCGAGTTTTATAAAACATATAGAGAGGAAGTACTCCCCCCTATGCTAGAGATGCTCAATGAGTCTTTTGAGATGGGTCGGCTGCTGGAATCACTTAGAGAAGCGTTAATTGTGCCGCTCCCTAAGCCCAACAAGCCAGGGCATAGCTGCGGCTCCTATAGGCCGTAGTCAATGTTGAACCAGGATAGCAAGATATTGACGGCGGTCCTGGCCAATAGGCTGCGTAGAGTTATTAGCAAACTGATACACCCGGACCAGACAGGTTATGTCCCCAACAGAAATATAACCCACAACCATAGGCGACTCCACCAGGTGATTGAAGAGGGAAACAGGAGCAAGGGGGAAATGGCGGTGGTGTCCCTAGATGCAGTCAAAGCTTTTGATTCAGTGAGGTGGCCATGGTTGCTGGAGGCCCTGGAAGAATACGGGATGGGGCCGGGTTATGTTAGGTGGGCAAAATTACTATACAGTGAACCACTGGCCAGGGTGCGCACAGGATCGGTGATATCCGAGAGATGGCAACTCAGTAGAGGCACCAATGTTATACATTCTAGCCCTGGAGCCCCTGGCAGTGTACCTCAGACAACAATATGACATGGTTGGTATTGAGGTAGGGGGAGAGAAACACCTAATATCCTTGTATGCTGACGATTTACTACTATACTTGAAATATCCGGAGGAAAATCTTCAGTATATTCTAGAGGTTATGGAAAGGTATGCAGAACTGTCCGGCATAGCGGTGAACCCCCAAAAATCGAGCATGTTCCCATTGGGGAGGTACATAAGAGCCCCTCTGGAGCGGTTGCCAGTGTTGTCCGTACCTTGGGCGGCTGATTCCTTCCGCTACCTCGGAATAGATGTGTATCATACGGTGGAGGGGGAACACTTGCATAATACCGAAGTGGCTGTGAAAAAAATCCGAACAAGTATGAAGTTTTGGGAGAAGTTGCCGCTGGCGATGATGGGACAGGGGGCGATGCTCAAAATGGTGGTCCTGCCCAGGCTGTTACATTTCTTCAGTAATATACCATACTTGATACCCAAAAAGTTTTTTGTCAAACTGAATAGCATGTGCAGGGACTTCCTATGGCATGGCACTCGCAATAGAGTGGCGTAATGAAAGCTGCATAACTTCCATGATAGAGGGGGCATTAAGCTGCCAAATTTTGAGGCCTATTATGTAGCTAGTCAGTTGCAATATGTAGCCAAATGGCTTTCTGATGAGGTAACTCCTGGATTTAAGCTGTTTGGGCAGGACTGCACCCCGTTTTACCTAAAGAAGATTATCTGGGTGCCTAGACTTGAAATGAAAGAACGCCCGGGTATGATGTTGCTTGGGTGGAAGATGTGGCGCAGAGTATGCCGACTGATGGAGAACCCGTACCCGTGCTCCCCACAGGTACCGCTTGTCGCCTTAACTGGGGGAGACAACCAACTCAGAATGATAATTAGGACCTATTGGGAATCGGTCGGGCTGGTCACATTGGGAGATGTATGGCAAGAGGGGATCATTAAAGATTTCGAAGAACTGGGAGAAGAGGCAGGTTTGCACAGAGGCCAATATGTCACGTATCTTAGGCTAGTGCAGATTATTCGTAAAACCTGGCCAGAGACTGTACTGGCGGAGGAGCCAGACGTCCTAATGGGAACAATATATGACATATCAGAAGGAGGGCACGAGATCTCTAGACTGTACGAGATGGTGATGACCGGGGTGGGGAAGGATTTGACTCATTTGAGGCTGGACTGGGAAGCGGAGGTGGGGGCACAGATGACCGATGGGATGAGGGAACGTGCTATGGGATACCACCAGAAGGTGTCCAGAAACGCCAGATTGCAGCAGATACAGTTATACATAACGCATAGAGCCTATATGACCCCGAAGAGAATATCTAAGTTTGTAAACGCAGGAAGACAAGCATGCCCAAAATGCGATGAAGACGATGCTGATATGGCACACATGTTCTGGTCTTGCCCAGTGATTGAAGCTTTTTGGGGGGAAGTGGCACGAAAACTAGCGGATAAAGGGGTCACGCTCAACATAGATACGGCCTGGGCCTGCCTATTGGGAGGGTTTCCAAGACCACGGAATACTAAACATGTTGGGAAACTGAGGGACCTGGCATATGTGCTTGCTAAAAGAAGGATTGCCATGGGCTGGAAGCAGTGCCACAAGCCACGGGTTGAGGTATGGTGGCGGAATTTGCAAAAATGGGCGGAGGCTGAAACGGTAGTGTGGCAGGAGGCATGTAGCAAGTGCGGGGAAGAAGAAGTGGGTAACCTGATGGCTTGGAGAGTGTTAATAACAGGACTGTTTGGCACAATAATGGATCCCGCAGCTTCGGAAGAAGCGATACCCGGCCACACGCAGCAGATACAGAACGAGAAACGCAAACCAGCTCTTGAGGGGGGAGGGACTTGGGGAGCAGTAATGTGCGTTAATTGATGTTCACGAGTCTGTTGTAAATGATGCTGCAAGTTTGGTTTGTATTGTTTATTTGTTTTCAAAATAATAAAAAACCTTTAAAAAAATAAAAAAAATAAAGGATTAATGCGGCGCATCCCGCGGAGTCTGCCATGATTTTAAGGTCATCCCAGATTGAGGTTAGGGTGGTTTCAGTTCCGTGTCGGGCTCTGAAACCTGATTGTGCGGGGTCTAGGAGATTGTTGTCCACAATCTTCTTCCTTACCAGGAAGTGGAGGAGGATAGAACGCCGTAAGAATGACCTTCTGGTTTAAATGAAATTCCAATACAACATTCGGAAGAAAAGAAGGACGAACCATAAGGACAACCCTGTCCTTATGGAACACTGTGAAGGGTGGCTTAGCGGATAGTGCCTGCAACTCACTCCCACTGCGAGCGGAAGTAACCGCAACTAAAAATACAGTTTTAAAGGTCAACAGTCTCAAAGGGCAAGAATGTAAAGGCTCAAACGGAGCTCCCATTAGGAATTTAAGAACCAGGTTCAATTCCCAGACGGGCACCTGGAAAGGTGACGGTGGGAACACATTAGTGAGCCCTTTCTCAGAAACTGAGAAATCAAAGGAATCTTAAAATAAGAACACTCCTCATACGTGCGCTTAAATATGGACAGCGCCGCCAGCTAACCTTTAATGGTACCAACTTGCAGGCCCTTGTGGGCTAACAAAAGCAAAAATGACAGAACCACAGGAATGGCACATGAAAAAGGATCCACATTCTTAACCCTGCACCAGTCGCAGAACTTTCTCCAACGGCAACGGTACATGGACTTTGTTGCTGGCCTTCTGGCCGAAAGCAACACCTCCATCACATCTTCAGGGAGGACCCAATCCTTATACCTCAACCTTTCAGAAGCCAAGCATGAAGGTTGAGGGACTTGACCTCTGGATGGAGAACCTGACCCCCCTCCTGTGAGAGCAGATCGTCTCAGTAGGGAAGACGGCGTGGAGGGCAGATGGACATGTCGAGAAGGTCCGGGTACCACGTTCTCTTGGCCCATGCCGGAGCAATGAGGATCATCCGGGAACCGAACCTCCGTAACCTCCGCAGCACTTGTGGAATGACAGGAACTGGAGGAAATGCGTACAGTAGCGGGAAGGACCACTCCACTACGAATGCGTCTCCTAAGGCTCCTCTTGGAGGAAATTCCCACGAGCAGAACCTTTCGCACTTCCGGTTGACAATGGTGGCGAAGCGATCCACTTGTGGTGTCCCCCAAGGGGCGAAGATCTCCAGAAGAATCTCCTGAGCCAGCTCCCACTCGTGACAGACCGTGCTCTGCCTGCTCAGAGCATCCGCCGCCACGTTTACGTGTCCGGCCAGATGAACTGCCGAGATTGAAATTTCCTGCTGGATGGCCCAGAACCAGAGCTGCATCGCCTCTCTGCACAGAGGGAGAGACCCTGCCCCCCTTTTTGTTGAGGTAGTGCATGGCCACTGTATTGTCAGTCAGAATCAGGACATGCTTCCCCCGCACAGACGGCAGAAAAGCCTTCAGGGCTAGCCTGATGGCCCTCAGCTTCAACAGATTGATATGGAGTCTAGACTCCAACGGAAACCAATGACCACTGACTGTCAACTCGTTGGCATGAGCTCCCCATCCCGTGAGGGACGCGTCCGTCACTATCGTTACCTCGGGCCAGGGTAGCCAAAATGGAGCCCCCTTCATCAGATTGCCTTCGACGGCCCACCACAGAAGATCCTGGGCGACCGAGGGCGGCACCTGAACGGGGTCCGGCATCCTGCTGGCGGACTGCGACCACTGCAGCTTGAGAGCCCATTGCAGAGATCTCATCCGCAACCTGGCCTCTGGCACCAGAAGAATGCAGGATGCCATGAGGCCAAGCAACCTCAAGAACTCGAACGCCGGGAGACTCTGGGCATGTTGAAACTTGTGCACCATCTGCAGAATGTGATGAGCCCTCACCTGGGGAGGCGAACCCTGCCCCAGAGATGTGTCGAGCACTGCTCCGATGTATTGGAGCTGCTGGGTAGGTGTCAAGTGGGACTTCTTTAAGTTGAGGGAGAAGCCCAGCCTGTGAAGGGAGTGGCAGGGGACTGACAGATGATCCAGGACTTGCTCGGGAGAGCGCGCCCTGATCAACCAATCGTCCAGGTAGGGGTAAACGTGAATCCCCCTTTCCTGAGATACGCTGCCACCACCACCATGAGCTTGATGAAGACCCTCGGGGCGGAGGTCAATCCGAACGGCAGGACCCGAAACTGAAAATGTGAGTCGCCAACCGCGAATCTCAGGTGCTTCTTGTGCTTGGGATGAATCGGCACATGAAAGTAAGCGTCCTTGAGGTCTAGAGACACCAACCTGTCCTGAAGTTGAAGGGCCCGGAGGACTTGAGAAAGAGTAACCATCTTGAACTTGTCCTTCCTGAGGAGCTTGTTCAAACCACGGAAAATCCATGATGGGTCTCAATCCCCCGTCTTTTTTCTGAATCATAAAATATGGGGAATACCATGCCTTGATCCTCTCCGCTACAGGCACCATTTCTATGGCGCCTTTCTCCAGCAGGGATTTGATTTCCTGCGCAAGGAGCGTATCCGGACTCTTCAAAGAGAGAGTCCCTGGTGGATTGTGGTGAGGCCTCTGCCGGAAAGGAAGACAGTAGCCGTGGGCTATGATCTCCAGAACCCACACATCTGAAGTAATGGCACGCCATTCTACAAGATGCTGCGCCAGCCTTCCCCCAACGGGCGAACCATGGGACATGGCCTCATGACTGAGCTGAAGCGGCTGCGGCAGTGCCTTAGGGCAAAGAGGCAACTGCCGAGCGGCCTTGGCACCTCGAGTACCTTGTTTTCCACCTCTGGTACTCCCACGGTGGCCCCTTTGACTTTCAGCTCCACTCGATCTACCAAAGGAAGAGTAGTATCGAAAGGAACCTCCCCTCCATTGCTGTCCCCTAGCATGAAAAGGCGGAGGTTGGCGAACTGCAGCGCTCAACGACTTCGCTGCAGCTTTGGAGGTCTGCAACCTCTCAAGGCTCTCGTCAGCCTTGCTGCCAAAAAGATGTACACCATCAAAGGGCATGTTGAGAAGCCAGGCTTGTACGTCAGGAGCAAATCCCGACTTCCGCAACCACGCAAATCTGCGCATCACGGTGCTCGCCGCCATGGACCGGCTGACACAGTCTGCCATGTCCAGACCCGACTGAACGGATTCACACATGGCATCCTTGCCATCCTGAAGGAGGGCAAGAAAACCATCTCGTTACCGTGGCGCCAATGGCTTCGACACAGGCCTTGAGGGCGGTGCCCCGAGCGTGTCCTTTGATGGCCTCGGCGCCGATGGCATCGACGACTTCCTCGGAGGCGAAGCCTCGAGAGAGTCCCTCGACTGACATGGTGCTGATGGCGTCGACGTCTTCTTAGAAGACCTCACAGGCTCCGACGGTCTCAATGGCTAGAGCGATCCACCTTGTCCGATCGGGACCTCAAAGGCTCCCAATGATCGCGCCGACCGCCAAAGCCCGAAGGCGTACAAGCGGTGGCCCTAGCGCTTCCCTGCCGGCTTCTCACGAAGGCGCAGATGGAACGGAGCCCTGCGATTCGAAAATCGCCATCATCTCCTTACAAAATGCCTCCCATTCCGCAGGAGAGGAATGCTTGTTGTGACAAGCAACCCGCCGTCTGGCGAATGTCCTCGGACGAGGACGGCGACCGGTGATGGCGCTTCTGCAAGTGCCTCGAGGAGGCAGAGGAATGGCAGGAACCACTACGGGACCGAGACCCCCTGGACTTACGCAGACGATGCGGAGAGTCGCACCTCGAATCGTCGGTCGAAAGCCCAGCGGATTTCGACTTTTGGGGTTTGGAAGCCCTACCTATAAAAAGCTTCTTCTACCACTCCCGCAAGGCCTTTGACGTTAACGACTGGCAATCGTCACAGTCATCGGTGGCGTGGTCCTCGCCGAGACACCAAAGGCAGACGGCGTGCGGGTAAGTGACATCTTGGAACCGCAGTCCCGACACTTCTTGAATCCCGACCGCGGGGTAGAAGAAGATGAAGACATGATATCTTCACAAACACCAAGTTCGACAAACCGATAGAACAGAAGAACCGAGGCGCGCCGAAATCTCCGAAGCGAACATGTTTGCGGAAAAAACGGAACTGAGGCTACGGGCATCGTGCATCCTACTTATAACATCCGGTGACGTTGGCTTGAGAGAGGCCCTCGAGGACAGTGTATCAACGTCATCGACGCAGGACGCCGAACATTTTCCGAAGTAGCACAGCTGTGGTGATTACCTGTCATAGATGTGGAATACGTCGGAGGAACCAATCCCCTCGAAAGGGGCTTATGGGAGCTGGGAAAAGGTGGACTTCATTTGAAATGTTTGTTATTTCCAACCCGGGAACAAAGAAACTGGTGTCAACACTATATAAATTCATTAACGTCCAAGGGGAAAGGGTCCGTTGGAGCTACGTGGTAAAGTGGGAACACACGCTGGGTGAGCCTATCAGTAAACAACAGTGGGAGGATCTATGGGGTGGAATCCCAAGACTGACTCGCTCGGCCCAAATGAGGGAAATGTGCGTAAAGGTGATGATCCAGTGGCACCTGACAACGGTGAGGTTGAACACGATGTTTCCAAATACGCCCAAATACTGTTGGGGAGAGTGTGGCGGGGAGGCAACTTGGAGGTATATCTGGTGGGACTGCAAGGGAATTTGGGGCTTCTGGGCAGAGGTAAAAACACAGATGCAAGGGATGTTCCCTAACGTCCCGCAGATGGGGGAGAAGGTGTGGTTGTGCAGGCTCATGGACCCAGCATCAAAGAAGCTCACTAATACACAGTGGAGAAGCTTTATGGGACTGTTAATAGCGGTGTGGGCGGTGATAGCCTAGAGTTGGAAGCAACGGGATCCTCCTCTGATATTTGGATGGCTACAGAAGGTCTGATCACTGGTGACGATGGAATAATTATCACATAATTTGCGAGGAAATGGGGGTTCCTTTGTGAAAGAATGGGGGAAGGTGCTAGAATACCTTCAATCGGACTATATGGTGCAGTGGTGCCCACACAAAATTAAAATCTTGGACATATTCGCGACACGAACTCAGCATGTCAAGAGCCTATCTTCTGGAGGGTGGGAGGGTGGGGCAGGGGCGAGGAGTGGCAGTTGGGGGGAATTTCATGTATGTTGTTGTTTATGAAATCAATAAAATATACTAAAAAAAAGCATTGATCTTCTTTGGCTTTAATTTCTACATCTTTGATCCACCCAACTGTGACATGCTAAAATGCAACTGGCGAATATGTGCAAGTCATTTGTCAGGAATGGGTTTAATTGCAGAAGAATATGCAGATGTAATCCTCACAATTCTCACAAACCATTACAATGATCTCTTTGGTCTGGCTCATAGGAGATGAACATTAAAAAGCAAGGGAAATTTGCAGTGACACTGCACTTCAAAGCCACTGGAACAGATTGAGATTTTTGCAGCATTAGTATGCTCTTCGACCTGATGAAAAGAACGTGAGCTATCTCAGAATATTCAATATTCCGTAAATCTTGTAACATTTGGATTAAGATGCTATGCTTGAAAATATTAAATGCTTAAATGTAATTTTTTTTTAAAGCAGTGCTGCTGCATCATCAACGTCCACTGCTTCAAGTTATTGGTCTAAGATGGCAACCATAATGGATTCTATGGTAGGGCCTGGTTTAAAGTCAATCATGGAAAGGATCAAGAACAATGGTTAGTTCCTAGTGATTTTGGAGCTAGCTCTATACCAAGTCTTGGAGAAATCTGTCCATCTAGGAAATATTTGAGATGGGGCAGTAATTGCTGAGTCGTAAGGATACACAGAGGTCTTTTTCCACAGGGTCGATGAACACAGCCAATTTTGGAGCACGTGAAACCACTCCGCCATTTAGCGAAGTTCACACAAGTATTCACGATGTTTAAAGTTCTGGGACTTGATCCAAGTGCTTTAAATAGTTTTGCCAGAAGAGAGTTATCAGGGGACTCTGACCAACTAGCTCAGCAGTCTGGAGGTGAGAGAAGGAGATCAAATTACCTCTTAAGTGTGCGGTAGGTGTTGTTAAAGCCATTAGCTGTACCAAGACATCAGCTTAAATCACACCAGAGAGGATCATGTCGAATTAAAGGGGAACACAGTGAAGGGTCTGCATTGACAATTTTCTGCCAAGAGCCTTCCGATTCCCACTTGAGCCAAGCCATCCTTTTGCAGGTTGGCTACTGCTCGTCTTGTGTAAAAAAGTCAGGTTATTAGTATGTCCAATACTTCTGAGTTTGCTGTAGTTTGAGAGGTAGTAAGATCATGAAATTGTTTGATCGTTTTGTCATGATTGGAAGTGGCAGTAAAGCTTGATGACTACTTAAGGCCATTTTTTTCTGTCATCTGGATCCACTGTGATGCAAACAATGTCAATGTCCATGTTTTCATGATATTAATTAGTAGTTGTACTTTTGCAAGGATTTTCACTGGGTCTTTTGATTGGTTGCTTGAATTAGTGTTTGAGGATTGGGTTAGGCTTCAACTTGCAGCAGGTTTAGTGATGTTTAGAGGTTTGGTGGGAGCAAAGAAGAGATCTTTATTGACGGCATCATTCATTTTCCTCCTGTAGAAGTGTTACATTTGGCATGTTGACTAGTAGCATTGCATCTTATTTGTATTGTTCCTGTTCTCCTCTTTTAGTCTGTGACCATTTTGAAATGTCCTTCTTTTGGAGACGTTAACTGCCTGGGTAGTCCCTCCACATTCTCTGTGTCGTGCAGAGATCAGTGGTTCTCAGAAACAGAATTTTTTGCTGTGTGTCATCTGATGATTGCTATGCCTATATCTCTGCAGTTTTTCAAAAAACGGCATGTATTATGGCCCTCTGGTATGCGGCAATGCTTGGGTCACTGGTTTCAGATTTACGAGATTCAGCGCATTTTCTCCTTATTTACGTTTGGCATCATATCTTTTTATTCTGCCTTATTGGTAGTCTGAATCAGCTTGTCTAAATTTGGGGATTTTATCCTCCAGTTCAGATTTATTTTGTAAATGTTTATAATCATTTTTACACTGTTTCAGTCAAACACTGAACAAAATGATTACAACAACAAAACAGAGAGAGATCAATAGAACAAAGACCTAAGACTGGGTGACACACACGCTTAAGTCTGACGTAGTAGAGGTTAAAGATTTCCAAAGGCCCTATATTCATGACACGTGACATCATTACACATATATAAAGTGTACAATGAAGGCAGAATCAAAATAAAGGAGGGACACGTCTTTTGCAGAGATCATGTGTTATCATGTTTGAGGGGCCTCTGATGGCTCTATTTAGCACATAATGAAGTCCAGAAGTCCATGTGCCTGTTGCAGGGTTCAATATCTCTCGGTATGCCCTTTTCTGTTGGTTAAAATATGCAAGGTCAGTCATCGAATCCTTCACTTCTGCTGTGGGATCCTACCCCAAAACATAGCAATCCTCTGTTTAGCTGGTATTAATAATAGCAGCACTGCAAGTGTTCTCTGCCCCTTAGGCAACATTTTATTCTACCCTTATGTACATAACATTGTATTCTACCCAAGACGCCCGACCAATAGTGTGCCAATGATTATACTTAATTCATCATGAAATAGTTGCACCCAATAGGGATAGTTACAGGGACAGTGCCAGGTGGATTGTCAGACACCTGCTCTGCTAAACCCACATGAACCACTTGCCTCTGGAAATATTCTGTGCAAGCTAAAAGGTGTGTGTTAAATCTGATGTACAAATGTAAAATCGTACAAATGTAAAAAAATCAGTTTGTGTCTGCAATTCAGAGATACACACTTGATTGGACTACAGATATACAGCCATTTATCCTCCTCTATAGGGATACCTAAACAGCACTCCAATTTGCTCCTAGCGGCCTGCATGAGCTCTCCACACCCTTGGAGACCAGCACATATAAGGTGCACACAAACCTATCCTCTCCTTGGAGGTCGTTTATTCAGTCTCATGGATTAAATGGTGGATCCAAGTCAGGGAAGACAGGCACGTATGACTTAAAAGCAGCCTTCAATCTGAAATACAATGCACGCTCAACCAGTGATGTACCCCTTTTCTGTTTATATTCTCCTACAGACAGAATTGTTGAGCCCGGGAACCAGTCCTCCAGTCCTAATTTTTAAGGAAATCTTTTAAAAGGTGAGGGGTTATCCCTGAACTCTGACCAGAGGAAGAAAGTAGTTAACAGGAGTACTTTTACCACATCATTTAGCAAGGCTAGTACAGATGTCACAAGTTGACTGGAGCATATGTATCTCCCCCAGTTCAGTTTGAATACCATCTAGTAATATGGCTTGGATATTAGCAAAAGCAATAACAGCCTTCTTGATGTGGACAGGTATTCGAATGTGCTAGAAGCGGAAACCACTAGGACAAGTGTTGATCCAGAGCCGCCAAGTAATATGTTTCCATATCTTGAATAGCCAATTCCCCATTTTCTAGGGGAGCGTTAAAACTATCCATCTTAATCTGGTCAGCTTCCCTGCCCATGTAAGTCTTAATAGCAAGGATCAAAATTGATGAAAAACAGCTTGGCTAAGATCATAGGTATATTAAAAACAGATTAAAGTCATTTGGATTAGATCATTAGAAACAATGAACGATTGGTAGATAGCAGAAGCTTAACCTACTTGTCAACTGTAGGCCTAAGACCTTCCACAGCCACCCCATAGTTAAGCTGAATCAGACGTTTCTGATCTCTACATGCCTGCAAGCCTAAGAATTGTTTCAAGCCTGAGACCATTTGAATCCCCCAAAGCAACCCCAGGCGGTTGTTGCCTAATCAATGGGGAACATTTCAGACTTGCCAGGATTGATTCTCAGTCATATGAACCGAGCAAATTCGAGGACATCAGACATGAAGCTATACACATTTTAAGCACCATCTTTGACAAATAATATATTATCATCCACATTAAGGGAGAATAACACCTTATGAGACAATAATTGCAATTCCTTATCGCAATGGAAGGAACAAATCTGCCTTGCAAGAGACTTGATGTCTAGGGCAAATGGAAACAGGGGAAAGAAACAAAACTGAAGAGTGACCTTCCCAAAGAGAAACACTCAGAGACCCGCCCATTTCTGCACATCCTAGCCAGCAGAGATGTATATATTAATTCAACAAGAGATACCTAATGGGTCCCCAGGACAATTCCTTACATGAAAGAAAGCAAAGGGCATTATTTTGACAAATTGACTTCTGCCCTGAAGAGGCTAGAAGGCCCACTCAGCCCTCATACTTCTACAAACCATGAGCCAACACAATCATGAAGGTAAAACCGGCACAGTCACAGTCAAGAGATATACCTTCTTTGCTTTTAGGAATGGTTATAGCCTACTGAGGAAAGGCTATAAACCACAGTAACCCAGGAATTAACACTTCATTAACTTTCTAGAAG
The DNA here is from genome assembly GCF_040938575.1 of Ambystoma mexicanum. Taxonomy (NCBI): domain Eukaryota; kingdom Metazoa; phylum Chordata; class Amphibia; order Caudata; family Ambystomatidae; genus Ambystoma; species Ambystoma mexicanum. The sequence goes on from NC_090937.1 coordinate 644,898,362, forward strand.
TCTTAATAGAGGCATTCATAGCACAAAACATTCTGCATTTTGACTCTTACATTTTGCACAATAAAAGTCTCTGTAATACAGACTAGTGTTTTTATGCCTTAGTTCTTTGGATATGGCATATGTCACACAGCCAATCTAAGAGTCCAACTTGCTTTATTGCTTTCTGTCCTAGACTGAGCATGCACTCTGTGCACCTGCACCTCATTTTCTGGTGGTAACACATTCATTAGTGAGCAGGTGGCATCTTCAAGTCTTGCTTTTGCAGTAGGAAATAAAATATATATATTCGCTCTCTCTCTCCTGGCCACATTTCTGCTACACATAGCTCTTCAGGAACCTGAAGCTCAGAGACTGAGGCAAACATGCTGCACTAAGTACTGTTGTCCGCACGCTCTTGCTGCCAAAAAGGTATTGGAGACCCACCCCAATCAAATTCAGTCTGCTGTAGTGTCTTGGTGGGGCAGATCTATTATCTTGCTGGAGAGACAATACATCGGAGGAAGAGGTTAAAAGTTTTTCTTTACAACATTTCATTTCCAAAACCTCAAGTATTAGATGAAATCTGGTTTACACCTATGGGCTCCTGGGCTTTATGCGTCTTAAATTCACTGAACACAAAGGGACAAGCATTTCTTCACACCCAGACAAAGTCAACCATTACCTTAATACTTAGTATATGCTAAAGGATCCAAGGTCCGAGCAAGGGCCATTAACAGCCACCGTAAAGAAGGCATGGTATCAAAGTAAAACAGACTCAAGTGACCACAGTTCAAGGGTGTTTATTGAACTTTCACAAGGGGTTGAAAAACGCCCATCTAAACTTAAATCTACAGATGGGAGTAAGCTATGACCATCAAATAATAATAATGCAGTCCTAGTGGAGTCTTGCCAATAGAAAAAACATATTGCCAATCCTTACTGCTACGTTACAAATAGTTTGGGGTAATGTTTATGAAAAAGAAAGAAGTGTTTAGGCCGTTGGCCTCCCTTGCCCAAGTCTTTAGTACGGGGCAAGGCGGCTTACTCGAGCCAAGCACACACTCTGGCTTTCTTGACATGAGGATACAGTTCTAATTCCAGCATCAGGGCCCTTCTGTGCTCAAGTCTCTGTTCCATCAGAGTCTCTTGATTTGGAGGGCCTGGTATTCAAAACAAAATAGAAAGTTATTTTCTTTTTACAATTATATGAGTTGGGGTGTCTCTCCCTGGATCCCCCTCAGGCAGGCTCAGTTCCCTTTATTTTAAGATTCCAAACATATTCCTTCTCGGGTGACTCACTGTTCACCCCGGATCCCCCTCAGCCGGACTCAGATCCCTTCTTCACATTCACCTAAAACACATAGCCCAGCTAAACAACCTATCATCAGAGGTGCACTCATTAATGCCCGATCTCTGGTCGCCCATGTGTTAGACATAGCTGACAATCTCGAGCAACGACCTCCATTTTCTGGTAATTACCGAGAAGTGGTTGCATCAGGCAGCAGGCCCAGCACTATCACTAGCCATCCCAGATGGCTACTCAATAATTAGGAAAGATAGAGAGGACAGCAAAGGAGGCAGAGTAGCAGTCATTGCTAAAACGTCCCTAGTCCTCAGAGTCACCCCGGCTGCCAACCCCACATCTACGGAGTTACTATCAGTCAAGATCCCTCTATCAGCAACACAAACTATCCTCATGGACCTCATTTACCTCCCCCAGGCCATATGTCCTCTTTCGAGGAAGATATCTCTGACCTCCTGAATAATAACACTAAACCAGGATCACAAATAATCTTTCTTGTTGACTTTAACGTAGGTTTCGCTGACCCTAATAACCTCAATGCCTCATCCCTGGAAAACGCTATTTCCCAGCTCGGCATTAACCACCGCGTCACGACCCCGACACACAATAAAGGAAGAACTCTGGATTGGTTGGCACACCTCAACTGCTCTACCACCATCCTTCAAAAGGCTCCTACCGCATGGTTTGACCATCATTTCATTTCCTGTTATTATCTAAACTGTCTGTAACTCTTGTATAAGCTTTAAGCGACCAGTTACCTGAGGGTTCGGTGCACGGTACAAATAAAGAAACTAAACTCAACTAAACTTTATACTTATCGAACACTTTCGAATGTGCACTGGGTTTGGCTTGTCCCGTCACAGGACCACTTCGATACAAAGTTCCTTTCTTACAATGCAGTTGCAATTCAGTTGGATATGTAACAGAGACCTTCGAATGAGCACCCACGTGGCACCGGACCACTCTGTACACAGTATCTGGTTTGGCTTTTTCGAAGTACATTCACTCCTTTAGTTTCCACTTGTTCACGCCTCCCATCACATGCGCTTCAAACACTGTCCTTTGAGGATTTCTTCATACTTGTATTGGAAATGAAAGCCCATGATCCTGAATCTTAGAAACGACTGATGGGGCTGCCAGATCGCCAGATTCCCCAGAGCATCAGTCATTTGGCATCCACGTCCACAGCTTCAATCTTGCTCGTCAGGGTAAACTTTGATTCTTGTATACTACTGCCAAAACATTAGCCAATGAGACATTCCCCCTCCTCCAGCTCCAAATCTTCTCCCCCAAATCGTCTCCCAGTCTCTGCAGTGACCTCATACCGGTGGCTGGCCGTTTCCCTATTTACTGTTGTGTACTGCCCCATCTTAGTTTGACCACTTCTGTCTTACCCAGCTCCTCTGCCCTTCACCATATTCAACATGTTTACTGAGTCGCCAGCGACCCTGCAAGTCAAACGTATCCCCACCCTGATCACTGGCACTCTCCTGCTGTGTCCCTGCAAGGCCTCAGTTGCACCTTCCTTCCACACCTGTTGCGTACTCTACCGTACCCTCAGGTCACTCTGTTTATCTTACCCCCTCAGCCGGGGCCAGTAGAGGCCAGACTGATCAGTACCCCTGCCCATCGCAGAACCCCCCGGAACAAAGTACATCTGCTCAAGTCTCCCCACCCCTGAGTCCTCTCCCAGCATGGAAGCAGAAGCAACCAGGCCCACCGTTTAGGTCCCGGCCCCCACTCACAAAAGGCTCAATGTTGCCACGCACTCTCAAGTTAAAAGTACACCTCACAGTGCAAAGCGATAGCATTCATCAATTGCAAATACAATCCCAAGCCTGCAAAGCCTTACACTATTGCCCCAGTGACTGCAGTATCTCGGGTCTGTGCCTTACATATAAGCCTAAAGAACTTAAAGAACTAGCTGTGTGACATTTTATGGAAAGTGTGAGAAGCCTCCGGGTATTCTCACTCCTATTCCCCTTGCATCCTCTCTGCAGGTGGCCAGGGAAAGGTCATCGCTCTTGGATCCTGACCCTCAGGGCTTAGAAGCGAGGCAGGATCACCTGGGTGGAGGGTCCTTGAGGGATGGGAGTGTGGTGCCCTTGGGCAAGACATGGTATTCCCTTTCCCCATTGACAACCAACCTAACCCTTCCCTGACCTTTATGGGCTGTTTTCATCCAGCTCGCTTCATTTCATCACATGTGAAACTTGACAGTACTGAGATGAGGAAGAGGAGACTAAGAGCAATAAAGACTATACCCTTTTGCCACTTCAGGACTGGGACGAGGACGATACCTGCTAAGAGCTGCAAGGGTCAGGGATGTCCCTTTATTTGTGGTTAGGCAGGGCTAATCAAATGTCCACACCTGCAGCTTATCAAGGGGCTGCAGGTGTATAGAAGGAGACCAGCCCAGCAAGTAAGAGAGCAACAGGGAGACCTGTGTGAGGAGAGACAGCAGGAGACCCTTGTGAGGAGGCAGCTGTGGTAAGACCGGAGAACGGGCCAGGGCACCAGCAGTTTTCCCAGAGAACCTGTGGGACCCGATGTAAGTGGGCTTTGTACTTCCCACAAGGCTGGGAGCCTCAGTAACTCAGCACGAGCAGCAGGAGCTGCTGAGGAGCCCGAAGCACAGACAACGCAGTCTGCATCCAGGTATAGACATTGGAGGTGCCGAAGTGTGGAAGGAAACACAAGGTGAGCGAGTGGGGGATCATGCCCAGTGGTTTTCCCGGCTTTGGAAGCTGAGAGGAAGTCACGGGAACCACTGGGAAGCAACACAGAAGAGTGCTCAGGCACGGATGCGCTCCGAAAGGACCGTAAGTGAGTAGCAGTCTGTGAAACCAAGCAAACAAATGCATATTGAAATGGAAACTTAAAATTTAAGCAAACAGGTGCATATTGAATACTAAACATAATTTAGCAACATAAGTGTCCATTGAACCCTTAACTGAAAGTAAGCAATATTGAATATATGTCGCACAACGCTTTAACTCAAACCTTGACATCAAATACATTAAATGCTAAAGGAAGCCCAAACAGTGAACTTTTTTGAGTGAATGCAGTGTGGCAAGACCACAGTTTGCAAGGTGTGTGTGACACGTGGTGGCAAAGCTACGAGGCTATCAAGGAGAAGCCGGAGGAGTAGCAGGATTACACACTAAGCCAAGAGGCCAATAAAAGGGACTAAGTAAAGGTGATTTGGTGCACAGGAACAAGTGCCAAGGAACCTGGGAGGGCTAAGGAATCCAGGGGTACTGGTTGTGCAACCTGTGGTGGGTGGACAGTGTGGTCTGACAACTGCGCCTAGACCAGAGAGTCCTAATGGTGAAAGCTAAGGACACTGTGAAACAGCCCAATTAAACCACTGCAAAGGAGTTGGCGAGATAAGCCAGAAAGAGGGTCAGGTTGACCCAGTGTTTTTGTGAAGACTTTTGAAAAAACTGAAGCAAGTGTCATTAATGGCATTGAAGTCTTGGGGAAGGGAACCCTGAGACATAAGGGACAACACTTGTTGTCTTGGGAACAGAGTCTCAAGGCCCTTTTGTTTTGGTTTGTATTACTTAAAATGTGGGCAAGGGAACCCCAAGAATTGGTTCTGAACTATCACCTTGAATTGGAGAAAGGTGACCTTCTGAGACTTTTTCCTGGAACTTTCTTATGCTTGGGTAAGGGGAGCCGAAAGAACGCTGTGAGCTGGAGGAAGCTCAGAACTTTGAGTTGAACACCATTTCCTTTAACATTGACATCCCTACACACTTGGTAGCTTTAGTTGTGAGGGCAAGGATAGGTTTTGGACACAGACAGACCTTTAAGTTGAACTCTTTGACTCAGACTTTGCTTAGTTTCGTTCAAGTAGGGAAATCCTAACTTAGCATGCAGCAAGTTAGACCTTCAACCATCCTGACATTTAAGTTAATAAATATCATTTGTTTGACCTTTAAGTCTGTTGTCTGTGTCTTACTTCATGGTGGCTTCACACAGGCCACACCCTGATCCAAAGCTCTGAATAAAAAATAGTTCAACGGTTCTCGGATAAGTTCAATCTTTATAAAGGCACTGGACAGTTTTGCCCATCCTTTTTCCCCCCTAACAGTGGAACCATTTGCTGCCAGAATAAGAGCGAACATGAACATTCCAATACTATAGGTAGGTAACACATCACAGAAGGTCAATGTATTCACTGGTGCTATTTTTACCATCACGCAGCCTGGAACCTCCATTGCGGAGATCGAGTGGGAGGTGTTTGGATCAGTCTCAGGTTTAAGATTAATGGAAATAAATCTGAAATATTAAACATTTCAGTGGATATGGAGGACAAATGAAAAATGAACAAATGCTTTGGGAGACTAGAGGGATAGGAGCACTGGTGTATTCCCCTCACTTACTATCAAGCAAAAAAGACCAACTCCATGGTCTCTCTCCTCGCAGAAGACACCAAATAAGTATGGCATCAATCTGCAAATTCAGTTAAAACAAAAATGTACTCATCTTATTGCACAGTTATATACACCATTATTTTTTTGTATTTTTTCACAAATAAAGTGCCCTAGTGCTAGTACATCCAATTTGTAGTCAACAAAAATAAAGTGCCAATGTGTTAATAATTCCAAATGAGTCAGCTGAACATATACCACATCCAACATGTTTCATTCCACAAACACACCTAAAATGTGCGCTCTAGTTCCAGAGAAGCAGAGCATTGTACCAGTGTGGGTAGCCAGAGTTTGGGCTTTGTGAAGGCATCATGAAGCAAGACACAGACAACAGATTCAAAGTTCAAATGTGTTTAATAACTTAAATGTCAGGATGGTGTAAGGCCTACCTTGCCCTATGCCAAGGTGGGATTTCCCTACATAAAGAAACTAAGGATAGTCAGAGACAGTACGTTCAACTTAAAAGTGTGTCTATGTCCAAAACCTATACTTTCCCTCACAACTAAACTAAATCTGTAGGGAGCTCTGCAATAAATTAAATAGTGTTCCAAATAGAAGTTCTGAGCTCCTTCCAGCTCTAACCTTACTCTCCAACACCCCTTTCTCCCAGTTCAAAGCAGTTCCACAAAGCATCAGTGTTCCTTTCCCCAAGTAGACAACACAGTTTCAAGATAGCCTCAGGACTCCTTTGCCCAAGGCTATATCACAATTCATGAATGACCTCAGGGTTCCCTCCCCAAGGCGACAATTCGTCCAGCTCGCCAATGTACAATCAGTTCAAGTCTCTTAATTTTTACAACCAGATCAAGCTTACTTTCATAATCCTTCAGGTTCAGTAGATACAGATTGCTATCTGTCCCACTATTAACTTCAGCAATATTAGTTATCAGTGAAGATTCTTTATCTGGACTTTCCCTAACTTCTCCAGACAGGGTACTCTCGGTCTAGGCGCAGTTATCGGACCACACGGTCCACCCATTACAGGTCACGCAACCGATAACCCTCACACAGGTTTCTCTCTCATCACACCTGTGCTTTGGTTTGCATTCACTCTGAATTCGCCTTGCCAGTCTCTTGACTTTGCCACAGTGTGTTCTTCCACACACCTCACTTCGTGGTGCTCACTCTCTTCCATCACCTTGTTTTCACAACTTCATGAATGTTCATCACTGGTTTTTCACATTATTCATAACGTTTCATCCTTTTTCAAAATATTCATCACGTGTGTCTCAGACCAGTTTTCATTTCATACATGGATTTCTCAAAGCTTTCCTTCAGTTCGGTGTTCAATGATATTTGTAAAGCATTTCTTTGCTTCGATATTCAATAACACATGCTTCTTATTTAAGCGCTTTCACTTTAATGTTCAGCGTTTTGTTCGTAGTATTCAAAAAACCCTTTACTTTGGGCTCACAGTAACTTGCACATGCATGGCCTTTCAATCAGCATCCCCATGTGGCTTGCAGTAGCTCAGGAGCACCACGGTACGAGCAATCCCTCTATTTCACTCACCAGTCCTCTGTGGCTTCTACGGGCGGTCTCTCTCTTCTTGGCTCCACGTACCCTCTCCTGCGGGTCAGTGAGCAGCGTTCGCATGCTACGAATCCCGCTGTGGGTTGCCGGTAGCTGCGCCTCTCTCTTGCGTATGCGGCTGGTGGCCCACAGCACCTGTGAGTCCTTCGTGCCGTACCCCACAGCTCTGGCTGTGGGCACCAGACAGAAAGGACTATCAGTCTGGATCCTTGAATGGCCTGCTCAAGCCCCACTGTCACAACTTCCTGAAAGCACATGCCGGCGTCCAGGCCCCAGGCAGGACTCTCCTCGGCAGCCTTCTTCTCTGCGGGACTCCAACCCTCTCAGGCTTGCTTCTCCCGGCCCGGCGTCCCTCCTGCTGGTCTCCTTTTCCCTGCGGTCAGCTCCACCTTTTATGCACCTGTAGCTCATTAACAGGTTGCAGGTGCAAGCCCTTGTTTGCAATTGCCTGACTACAATTACTGATATTCTCAGGACATGCCTGACCCTCACAATGGTACCCAGGCCTCTTCCTCGTCTCAGTACCAGAGTGGTGTAACTATATGTTAGTGTGTACAACTCCCAGTCGCCTCCTCCCCGTCCCAGTACTAGAGTGGTAGGACTGAGGGGAAACTAAGGGAAATGATTGACAACAACCTATAAAGGTAGGGGGAGGGTAAGGTTTGTTATCACAAGGTAAAGGGGGTACCGTGTCTCACCTGCAGACACCCTTCTCCCCAATCCCCAAGGACCCTCCACCCAGGTGATCCTCCCTCGCATCTCCACCCCCGGGGTCAGGATCCAAGAGCGATAACCTTTCCCTGGCCACCTGAGAAGAGGACCCAAGGGGAGTAGGTGTGAGGATGCCTTCAGGTTTCTCACAGCTTGCATCTTTTAACAGTAGTGCAGTGCTGTGAGTTGAGAGTTGTGCCTCAGTCTATGTCCATTAGGAGTAGTCCTGAGTCAGGCATTGTTGAAAAAGTTACATTTTGAGAGATTTGCAAACCTGGAGAATTGTGGGTGATTTCCAGTTGATATCTGGATAGAGGTTGAGGGTGGGTGTGTGACAAGAGAAGGATTGCTTGCATGTCCTCTCTTTGCGGACGAGTTGTGAGTTGAACCGGTTGGTTGATTTGCTGGAGCATGTGCCACCAGGTATGTGGAGCTTAGCCGCCAGGTACGATACTTTGTAGATGATACATGCAGTCTTTAACAGTAGACTGGCCAGGGAGGAAACAAATGTAGTTTTCTTTGGAAGGGGGAGATTTGGTCAAATTTCTGCACACCCGTAATAGGGCCATATTCCGTCAGGTGGTTAATGGTTTCAATCTTAGTAGTAGAGAACATGGTTATACTTGTACTTGCCCAGGATTTACTGTTGAAATAATATTTGCTGTATATACCGGTCCATGCTGTATTCACAGAACCCAAAAACTAATAGTCTGTATGTCACTGGGAAGAGCATTAAGTGGCATATTTGTGCAGAAATAAAACCGGAAATGCAGCGAAAAGCTGGACCCGACCAAACAATGCGAAACTCAAAAGGAGACAAAAGAGCATAAAGGGTGAAGGGGCAAATCCAAAAGTGGGCGCTGTGGTTGGGAAACATATGGCAAAGAAAAACACAAATGCCCTGTGCTCAAATGCCTCAAGTTGTGACATCAGACATCATTTTGCTCTATTGGTCACAGAGGTGAACAGCCTAAAATCAGCAGTGTGCTTGTTAGACTGCGTTGATGATGACTTCATACTGACCGTTTTACAGACCAAAAGGAAGAACCTGTGGGACTGTGTAGGGGGTTGATGGCAACCCAGTGAAAACAATACTAGATTCTTGGTCACCATACAAACTATTGCGAACTGTACAGTGGGACTCCACAGGAATGGGGATTTACAGAATGCCGGCTCTGGAATGACTGCATTACTGGGGTTGTAATGCCCCAGTAATTCCGGCAAATCCGGAGCTGGTAAATCCCTACAGCAGCCAGCCGGTTTTACCGGCACGGCTACCGCTGGACTCATATTGAGGGCCATTATCAAGATTTTACTTTTTATTGATGTTGGTTCCCAGTATAGTCTTCTACTCTACATTTTTTGTCCCCTCTCTTTCAATTACTCCATCTGCTCCCCCTTCTTCCCTACTGGGTGAAGGTGGAGATGTTATGTTCCAATACCATCAGAAGATGGAACTACGTGGGATCACAGAACACCACCATTTTCACCTAGAATGCGTCTGTGTCTAATTTAGTCAGTTGGTGGTTGAGTGCCTTAGGCGCTGGCTGGTCAGGGTATTAACTCAGCCGGGTGCTGCTGCAAAAACAGTCAAATCTAATTCGGGTGATGCTGCTTTATTCACAACATACGCTTGGCATTGTTTTTCAGCTTGATCTCCCAGTCCAGATGGCTTGGAAAAGAATGTATTACTGCGGGAACGCTACATAGATGACATCTTTGTCATCTGGCCTGGGGATGAAGACCAATTACATGCTTTCACTGACTAACTTAATGACAGCTGATATGGTATAGAATTAACATCCACCCCTAGTCACGACAGCATCGCATTCCTTGACTTAGAAAAACCTAATGAGGTAAACTCAGTCAAACATGCCCAAAGTGGTCACAAAAATAGTGTGATATGTAATATCCCAAAAGGAGAAATGTTACGAGCAAGATCAAATTGCAGCAGCATGAGTGACTTTGAATGTGAGTCAGCAATGTTTGCAGATAGATGCAAGGCCAGGGGTTACCGCTCCCATGATACAGCAATGCAGTATTGCAGTCCAGAACAACAGACAGAAACAAACTATTGACACCCAAGGAAAAAACGATCAAGAAAGCAAATGAACCTCTGTACTTTGTGACTAGATTTTTGGCACGGAATAAGGATGTTCACAACATCTTGTTGAGACATTGGATAATTCTGAGACTGGATGAAGATCTCAGGAATTATGCCATGGGCAAACCCATTATGGTACTCGGGAGAGCCCAAAGCATGGGCAATGTCATCAGTCCAAGTTTAAAAAAAATAACTTGATAGACCCTAGTACATGGTTGCCTCCAGTCGTGGGGTTCCACAGATGTGGAACCTGCCATTTTTGTAATTATGCACTTAACAGAATTACCAGTAACACCCAGTGGTAGAAGTCTACAGAAGAAAAGTAGTACAACTGTAGCTCGGCAGGGGAGAGGCTAGGTGGAAGCATAGTGCAATATGTGACAGTGTGTTGCAGCCAGGGAATTGCAATAGTCTAAGTGACTAGTTAAGGCTCCAATTACAACAATGCACAGGGGCATGAATGGACATATCCTCTATATAGAATGTTGAATATGGTAGTAAACAGAAGGAATGGTAAATAGAAAATAATTAAAGTATTAAAGTAGAGAAACACCGCACCCGACCATTCCCGCTCATTGGTTACGCCTCACATAATGGCAGCAATATATGTAAACAGGGATTTGCCAACTGTAGATCCAAATATGTAGTTTAACGCATCCTTTGTGCATGCCAGAAATGTTATATTGGCAGCATCAAACAGGAATTGAGGTTTCGGATACGTGAGCATTTATATGCAATCAGAATTCAAAATACACTGAATCCTCTTGCTAACCATTGGAACCAAGAACATAGCGGGTGTGATACACGTTCCATCAGATTTGAAGGAATCAAACAATTCATATGCAATAGCAGATGTGACAACAGACTACTAGCTATGAGACAGAAAGAATCCAGTCTGGCTGTTAAGTTGCAGGCTACTAAATAGGGCCTAAATACAGATCCTGAACTGCATGCATTTATTAACCCATAAAACATCAAGCACATACTTAACATGTTATATATTGGTTGATGATCTCTGCAACTGTGATTAGCTGATGCATGGCGTGGCAACTGTCAGTGCAACTCAGCGGGGCAATAATAGGCTCATTTTTTTTCAATACGGCTACCTTATGTCATGTTCAGGAACTGCATTATTGTTTACAAACAAAGCACCCCAAACACATTGCAAAATGTGCCATTTACAAACACTCTTGCCTTCATAATAGGCTATGTATACTTTAGTCTAATATGGCGTTCTCCGCTATGAAGAAACCACCCTGGACTGAGGCAGTCCAACTACTATGTCCACAGTTCAGTGATTCATAGTAGGGGAGCAGAACACTCTGCTTCACGGCTTATAATACCAGTGTCATTTCTCTTTGCAATAATATATGTATATTTGTTGGGCTCTGTGCTAATCAGGATAAGGGCCACGTTACTGTCCGTATAGAGCAATTAATTTAATTTGATTATTCCGACACGTATCTGATTGGCGCCTTACATAAGACTCACAGTGTACGCAATGCTTGGAAGTGAGAACGCATTGGCTTACGGGTCAATCTGCCTGTTAAAACAATCTTCAATTTTCGGACTGTGCACAGCAAGCACCGGGTAATAGCCACAAGGCTGTTAGAGATATGGGCCAGTGTGGCACGCTGTGTCCACAATATTCTTCAATAGGAAGCATGTTAGTAATTCCATAGGTTCTATTAGGATCATGCTTGGCAACCAAACAGTTCTCGACGCAGCTATCACACCGTGCGTGGTATGAGAGAATCTTCATACCACAAAATGATCTTCTTATATCAGAGAACGTGGGTAAGTTACTCTGCAGTTTCTTTCTTTCCTCAGCCATCATACATCATGTAATCTCATAACTTCATTCAAGGTGCATTAATCAGGAGACTGTGTTCATTAATATCTGCATCGTTTACCAGACACTAGAGAACGTGGCTGACTCTACGATTCTTTATTCAGTTGGAATATACAACGCAACCCCAACTATAACTACAGTGTATTAACCAAGACACTGTTTTTCACTTGCAGCATTTATCAGATGCTATTGTGTGAATACTAACATGAAAGTCATGCAGACTGAGCACTAAGTGGTGGGCTCCAGTACTATTGTACTTTAATGGTCGGATGAGTAAGGAGCCAAACACTCATTAACCTATATTTAATTACAGTAACAACATGCAATGTCCCAACATTGACACCTTTGTTTGCAGGCCTAACCCAGTTAACAAGCTAGTAACACTCAAATACGTGTTGGCAGTGGTAAACTTCAAGCATAGATTTAATTGCTGCCCACGTAATCTCCAGTAAGTGCAAAACATTTTTACTTGTACTTAATACCGAAAAAGAAAATCTGTTAATCCAGTACTAACTTCAGCATATGCAAATACAACTCACGTGGTATATGTACTTATTGCAGGATTTACGAAAAAGAATCTTAGTAAAAGGTATGATGCAGTTCTAGAAAGCCACAGTAAAACCAGTCTAACAACAATTTGTAACTAATAATCACTAGAGGTGCCTTGTCAATTTGGAACACACCAATGTTGGTGTTGTGAAGGCATCATGAAGTAAGACACAGACAACAGATTCACTTTTCTAAAATAGAGCTTTTTATTTCTCAAATATCAGGATGGAGTAAGGCGTAAGTTGCCCTATGCTAAGGTGCGGGGACTTCCCTACCTAAATAAAGTAAGGATAGTCTGTGTCGTAAAGTTCAACTTAGAAGTCTGTCTGTGTCCAAAACCTACGCTTGCCCTCACAACTAAATCTATACTATGTGTATGGATGTCAGCAACCAAAGAAACAGTTTTCAAAGTAAAGTTCTGAGCTTCTTCCAGCTACTGATAGGTTTTCAGCTTCTTCCAAAGGTCTTGGCGCTCCCTTCTCCAAGTTCAAGAACGTTCCAAACAACCTCAGGGTTCCATTCCCCAAATTCAACAAAGTTCCAAACAACCTCGGGGTTCCCTTCACCAAATTAAAAAAATGGCCAAACAACCTCTATGTTCTCTTCCCCAAGCGCAACACAGTTCACAGTTAATTCAACGTTGTGATCTTTCAGTATTAATTGTCTTCTTTTATGCTTCCTCACCGTTCCCTTGGCTCTTCTATCTCATTTAGTCACTTCCAGACTGATAAAACAACTTCAATCTCCTAATGTTCCCTAGCTCACTCCAAGTAGGGGTTACTCGGTCTAGGTACAGTTGTGGGGCCACATGGTCCACCCATCACAGGTCATGCAACTGATAACCCTTAGCACTTTATAATGTTCATTGATTCTCATTGGACTACTTTGCCACCATATGTTTCCTTTCTGCACTTGTGACATTAGTCCATTGCACTCTTGTTGGTATGAAGTGAAAATCCCTTTTTCACTTTACTGAAAAGAAAACAAGTTGCTTACTGCTCTGAGACTGCTCAGAGCAGTCTTTCTAAAGCGGCCTGTCACACCCCTGGCTGCAGAGGAGGGCAGACAGGAAGGGCAGGGAAGGAACGGAAGACAGAAGTAAAAAGGGAAGTGTGTGTGCGTGTATGCTTATATGTATATATGTGTTATTGGGAAATGTTTGGGTGAAGGGGAAGACGGGCAGATGGGTGTCTGTGTTTTGATGTCTGCGCGAGGTGAGCGAGTAAGTGCATGTGTGCTTTTATGTGTTTAGGGCGGGGGATGAAAGTGGACTGCATGCTCAGGGAAAGGGACAGGACCGGTGGGTGATGGTGGGGGTTTAGGGAGGTGAACCCCTATATTTATAGGGCATTGCAACATGGGAGAGGGCAGGGGGTTTGACAGAAAGAGGGGGGTCGGGGTAAGGAAAAAGAAAATTGTAATATTTTTGAATATGGAAGGCCGCACCAAATCGGCCAAAAATCTTTTTTCATGCAGACTTCAATATTCGAAAATATCACCTAGAACCCTCTTGTTTCTTCTTGCCAATTTCTTAACTCTGCCAACACATGCCTTTCGTAGACTTAACTTTGCTGTATTTTCTCCTTGTTATCACCTTACTTTCACACTAAACAATAGTGCTTCTTATTTGCCTTTCATGTGCTTCACCAATTCTCATTACTGTTTTCACTTGGCTTTTCACTTTCATATTGTTCATAAATGCCTTTTCCTTAATTTCACTCTGTTCGTTAATACACATCACTTTCTCTCCATTCGTGCAGTATTTTCATTTCACTTGTGCAAAACTTTTCTTTAGTTCGGTATTCAATATTGGTTAAGTACTTGGTAATTATCTGAACACTTAATAATGTCCCTCGGGTCTCCTGACCCCTTCATTATATGCATTTCTTTGGCCCTTTCTTTGGCCCAGATGAAGCCCCCGTAGTGCCCTGTTTCTAGTGAGCTACAAGGAGGCGTTACATACAGTGGTAGCGGTGCAAGTGGGTCTCTCAGGAGGGGGTGGGCTATTGAAAGAGTTGTGTCTTGAGTGCCTCGCGGAATGAGGAGATCGAGGGTTCTTTCCTGAGGGCGGGTGGTAGTGCAATCCAATTATTGGGGGCTAGGATGCAAAACTGGATCCTCCTGCTTTGAGTCTTTTGTAGGGAGGGACCATGAGTAGGTTGCAATGTTGGGTCCGTTTAGGTCTGATGCTTTCGTTCGCTCCCTTCTCTCACATCGGGAGCACCAGCGAGCCACGCTCGCCTCTTCCTGACTTTCGCGCTGCCTCCTCCAGCTTGGGACACACGGCTCAGAGCTCTACAGGGTTCTGGACTCTTGTGGCTCTCTCCAACCTCGGCATCCTTCCTATTCTCCTGCAGCCGACAAGGACCTTTTCACTGGCTTCTCCGCTCCAGCCCGCTCCATAGCGTCCTGGCTTCACAGGCGGTTCTCTCCACTCATGTGGGTCACTCCCTTTTATATGCACCTGTCGCTTCTTAAGGGGTTTCAGAAAGGTGTTCTACAGTCCTCTTCCTCGTCCCAGTACAAAAGTGGTGTGCATCCCTCCTAGTCGCCTCTTCCTCGTCCCAGTCTTAAAGAGCCCTGAATGGGATATGTGTGGAATGTGTGTCAGTGGGGAAGGGTGGTAATAATCTATGAAGATCTAACCAGAGGAGGTGAATGTGGGACAATTCTGTCGATATAATGAGTGTTTCTTGTTGTTATTCTCTTCCTGGTCTCTTGACACTGACCATTTATTTATTTATTTATTGTTTGCTTGTTAGGCGCTTATACAGCAAGTACATACTGTTTCAAAGTGCACACATGGCAAAGGGAGGGAAAAAGGGAGTAATACATATTGAATACACAACAGAGGAGGGGAAAGGAAAAAAGGACGAAACTACTATGCCTTGTGAGTTTTCAGAACGTACAAGTGCAGCAAGGAAGAGGGCAGAGGGGGTAGGTGCTGGAGTGTCCGCGCTCGTGAGTGAGCAACAGATGAAGTGCATGGGGTGGTAAGTGCTCCACAGCCTGTAGCCATGTGGGTTTAAGTGCGAGCCTTGAAGTCAGTGGGAGCACCAAGACAAGTGCTGAGAGTAGACAGAAGCTGGGCGTGTGGGAGGTCTGAGACCCTGAGGATGCATAAGGGCCCAGGACACCAATCAAAGCAACTGTGAGATTAGCAGAGGAGAGAAGCTGGTAAGGAGGAGGTAAAGAAGAAAGTCTTGAGGAGCTTCCGGAATTTAAGCAAGTCCCGCTCAAAGCGCAGAGGGAGGGGGAGGCTGTTCCAAAGTAGGGAGCCAGCTGAGGAAAGCGATCAACCTCCTGCCCTCTGTTTAGCAAAGCACTTTACAAACAAAGAGTTGGTGCCAGAGGAACATAGAGGTATGGAGGGAGAGTATTTGGTGAGATAAAGTAGAATATAGTGAGGTCCCCGGGCCCAGACAGCCTTGTGGATGATGCAGAGGGATTTGAATTGAATCCGTTCAGCAACCGGGAGCCAGTGAAAACTTTATGGGACAGGAGAGATGCGGTCCCTGGGCTTAAGGCCAAGGATAAGTCTTACTGCCCTATTCTGGATTAGCTGGAGAAGTCGCAGAGTGGACAAAGGTTTTGAGGAGTAGGGAATTGCAATAGTCAACCCGAGAGAGAACCATGGCTCTGGTAATGTTGAGCCTCTGGGGGAAAGTGAGAAAAGGGAGAATTCCTTTGAGAAGGAATAGCTGAAAGTGGGACTTCTTGGTAATGTCTTGAGTGTGAAGGAAGAAGGAGAGAGGAGTCGAAGATGACTCCAAGGTTTGTGGCTTCAGATGAAGGAGCGGGGGAGAGAGCCCATGGAGGAAGGCCAGAGTGAAGGGAAGAAAGAGGGTGCAGGGGTCTGGATGGGAAAGATCTCCGTTTTACAGGCGCTGAGGCAGAACTCGTTGGAGGTGCACCAGGACTGAATGGCAGGTAGGCAGTCAGGGATGATGCAAGGTGCAGGGGGGTCAGCAGGAAGTTTGAGAGAGTTGAGTGTCGTATGCATAACACTGGAAGTTGGGGGAAAAGGAGGAGATGAGGCGTGCCAGCAGAGCAAGGTAGATGTTAAAGAGCCAAGGGGAGAGGATAGAACCTTGGGGGACACCACAGGTGGAGAAGGAAGTAGGAGAGGAGAAGGTGCCCAGGATGACTTGGGACAAGCGGTCAGATAGGAAGGATGTCAGCCAGTCCAGTTCCCAATCTGAGATATCAAGAGTATTGTGGAGTCTTTGTATGAGGATGGAATGGTTGACTGTGTCAAATGCAGAGGAGGGGTCGAGTAGGATGAGGACAGCTGGGGAGTTGGAATCCAGAGATGCAAGCAGTTCTTCACGGGTGTTCAGAAGAGCAGTTTTGTGCCTCTGGATGCTCAGAATGAATCCCGATTGATGGTCGTGGAGACCACCAACAAGTTCGGTGTGTGAGTTGGGTTGGGGCAAGGCCAGCATCTCCAGCCGTTTCCCCAGGAAGGGAGTAATGGAAATAGGGCGGTAGTTGGCAGGAGAGGTAGGGTCTGCTGAAGGTTTTTTCAGGAGGGGCACACAAGGGAGTGCTTGAGGGGGAAGGGGAAAGATCCAGTGGCAGAAGAGTGATTGCAGGAATCAGTGAGTGAGGGGGCAAGAGAGCCAATGTTGTCCTTGATGGTTCTGGATGAGCAAGGACCTGTTTAGAAGAGACCTTTATGGAGGGGACAACTCTCGTAACTTCTTCAGGTGTGATGGGGGAGAAGGAGGAGAGGGAGGAACGAGGAGGGTCCTGATCACTGGCCCATTGGAGGCAGCCAGCGAATGGACCTAAGCGTTTTGGCCAGCTTCGCTGGGTTCATTGCCAGAGCCAGTAAAAATGGTCCGTAATTTGGGTATCAAAATACCGGAATCTTTGTCCATGGAGGCTCAAGTTAATGCAGTGTGTGGCCTTGGGTTTTTCAAACTCAAGCAATTCAAGAAAGTTCTCCCTTTTGTGCCTGAAAAACTTCATGCGCAGATAGTGGCTGCGGGGATCAACGGGAGCCTTGACTACTGCAATGTGATTTACTTGGCACAGCCATCCTACCTTATTCATCTCAAAATGCAGCAGTGCGTCTGGTGAAACATATCCCCTTTGGAATAGGGGTAACCAGAGCACAGCAATCTTTTCATAGGCTGCCCATCGAGGGGAGAGTTACATTTAAATCATCGTGCCTGATTCATCGATTTTGCGTGCCTAGATACAGAAAGGAGCGGCCTGGGAGGGAATAGCCTTCTCTGTGGCTGGGCCTAGGCTTTGGAATTCTTTGCCTCAGCAGCAAAGAACTACCACAGATTTTGCATCTTTTACGCAAGGGTTAAAAACCTTCCTCTTTGCATAAGCAATTTTTACTCTCAGTCCTTCCCTCTGTATCTCCTTGCAGTGCCATGTCGTCTTCGGCGACAGTGCGCTATAGAAGAAATGGTTTGATTGATTGATTGATTAAGGGTGAGGGGTCAAGGGAGGCAAGGGGGTGTGGGAAAGGTTGGGAGGGTGAGTGGCAAGAGAGTTCAGGATGTCCTGAGTTTTAGTGGTGAAGTGTGTGGCCAGTGCGTTACAGAGGGCCTGGGAGGCAGACGGGGAGGAGGAGACTGCAGAAGGGTTGGCTAGTTCCCTGCAAATCTTGAAAATTTCAGCCGTGTTGTTGGATACACCACTAGAAACCCATGCCTGTATGTGGGTTCTTTGCTTGGCACGGATGGAGAGTATGCATTCCCTATGCAGCAGACGGCAGGCCAGTTTGTCAGAGGATGAGCCTGAGGTTTGCCACTTCTGTTCCGCCACTCTGCACTATCATTTCAGGACTCCAAGGTCGGAATCAAACCAGGTGTTACCTTTAGAGGCAGGTTTCATGTGGAGTTTCATGACTGGGGCAAGGGTGTCAAGAGTATTAGTGATGACCAGATGGAGGTTCCTGAGAGCAGAATCAGTGGAAGAATCTGAGGTAGGGAGCAAGGGGGATGAAGGTGGAGGCAAAGGCAGCAGCTGACACTCGTTTCATCGGGCGGATGTTGGTGAATGAGGTTGGCACGGCTTTGGGGGAGGTGGTCAGAGGGCCCCAGTGGCTTAGGTGGGACGAAAGAAGAGAATTGTCTGACCAGAATAGAGGGGTGACCAGTGGGGCAGAGAGAGGGAGGTCAGAGTGGATGAGGGCGCCCAGAGTGTGGCCAGCCGAGTGGGTTGGACCAGAGGGGAGCATGAAGAGTGATCGAGAGGTGCAGAGGTCAATGAAGAGAGTGGAAGCTGTGACACAGAAGTCCAATTGGATGTTGAAATCACCCAAGAGGAGGAGATTGGAGGTGGATGAAAGTAAGGAAGAACATAAATCTGCCCATTCAGAGAGGAACAGAGTGGTAGAGCCTGGAGGCCGGTAAATGGTGGCAATGGGTCAGGGTGGAGGAGGGAGAGATGACCAACTTGCACATCAGGCTCTCAAAGGAAGAGTAGGGTGGGTTGGGTAAAATGGAAGAAGCAACCCAGTCAGGGTTCGATTTCCGAAAAATAGTGGTACAATGCAGGGGGAAAAAGGTGCACAGATGTAAAGGTACACACACACACCTACATTCGATTTTCAAAAGAAGTGGTACAATGCAGAGAAAAGATAGGTGCACAGATGTAAAGGCACACACACCTAAATTCGATTTTCCAAAAAAGTGGTACAATGCAGTGAGAGGAGAGGTAGGTTAGATGAGGCAAGGAAGGCAGGCAAGTAAAAGGTTCAGACAGTTGAGGAGGAAGTGGGAGAGTTCAGCCATCACTCACTGGTAGATTCTAATGCAGAGTAGAGGTCCAAGTATATGTGGTGGCAGTATATATCTGGAGGCCGATTCATAGTTTGAGGAGGGGGGTCAACCCATAGAAGAACTTCCAGGCCCTCCTTGGCCCAGCCAAGCTCAGACAGGGCCTTAGCTGTGTGCCTTGAGTGGGGGTCGGCTTCCTCACCAGCCGGCTTCCCCGATTGGCCCTATCCGGAAGTGCTGGCCAATCCGATCAATGGCCAGAGTGGGAAGGAAGACCCACTGAGGATCTCTCAGATGGCGGCCATGCTGGAGGGGGCACAACCACACTGCCCAAGTGGGCTTGCAGGCAAAAAGTATATTAAAAAGGTGCACACACGTGTTGGTATGCCGCTGCCTGCATGGATGTTTATTCATCTGATAAAAGCCCCACTGGGCTTATGGACGTGCCACGGTGCGAGCGCTGCTCCTGCAGCCTCATGGGGAGATTAGAAGGCCTCTGCCGCTGATTGAAAGAGGAAGCATCTACTGAACAGGGCCTAGCTGTGGGCCATGAGTGGGGGCCAGCTTCCTCGCCACCCGGCTTCCCCGATTGGCCCCATCCGGAGGTACTGGCCAATCCGATCGACGGCCAGAGTGGCAAGGAAGGCCCACTGAGGATCTCTCAGATGGCAGCCATGCTGGAGGGGGCACAACCACACTGCCCAATTGGGCTTACAGGCAAAAGTATATTAAAAAGGTGCACACATGTTGGTATGCCGCTGCCTGAATGGATATCGAGATTTGCAGGCGGATGGAATTAAAAAGTGCAAAATACGGTCTTCATCACAGATGATGTGCGATTTACCCGAGGATTGGTTGGAAAGGAATACATTGAGAGGTTTTGATAGTACACTATAAAAGCCTGAGGGACTGGATCAGGAGAAGTGTGCTCTGCCCTGGCCATCTGGGAGGGGAGTCTCTGACCGCGGGTTTTATGTGAATGTGTAAATTTGTGTTACGCTCACCTGACTCCCACGGAGATGCAGGCCTGGTTTGGAGTGCTGTTGCCTCTTCTATGGTGAAGCGCAGGACTCGGAAGATGGACAGGACCGGACCCTCAAATCTGGCTTGTCTGACTCGCAGAAATATCCTTCTATGTGTGAAAAGTGAGTATTAACAATCTGCGGGATAATGTGTAAGCCTCCCACTCCCTTCTCGCCCTCCACGAAACCCTTCTGCGATTCCCCGTGAAGTCTCACCTTAGGGTATGAAAGGACGAGCTCTCCATCCTGCTTCTGATGCAGGGGCGCGTTGTAATCCAGTTACTTCACTGGATCATGGATTGTAGAGAGTTCAAGTTTGCTTGACCTTCCCGGTAAAGTACTGTGAGAATTCTGTTTATAAGTATGAGCCCGAAATAATAATTGTCCGTTGTCTCTATTCCAGGTGCAGAACAAAGATTCCGAGATGAGCAATGGAACCGACGAAGGAAACTCACGTGAGTTGTTTGATGAGAGGTTCCTTTAGTGTCCTTGCATTAATGCACTAATGCTTGTGTCTTTTTTCCCCATAGGGGCCGGGGTTCGGAAATGCAGGAGATATGGCACCGACCCGAAGTGAGAGGTGCAGTTCCAGTAGATATCAGGTAAGTCTTTAATGAGCGTTCAGGTAATGTCTTAGCATTCGCTCACTAACGCTGATGTCTCTTTTTTCCCCTTAGGGACCGGGGTCCGGAAATGCCAGGATGCGGCACCGACCCGAAATGAAGTGGGAATGACCCAACAGGTAAGTCTTAAGATGGCAAATTAAGGTTTTCTTATTCTCTTCCCTAGCTCACCTTTGTTCTTGTCTTTTTCTCCCTAGGCGCTGAAATGTGGCTGCGGATCCAGATGGTCGCTGATGAACATGTAGGCGCCTAGTAAAGGTGAGTGGAATGCGGCGCTGCAGCGATCGATGCGATGTGCTTTTAAAATTAATGTCTTCCTTTTCAGGATCGTCGGCGAAATGTCTCCGGAATGCGGATTTAGCAGGTAAGGACTCTTCTTTCTCCTATTCTCTTCTCCCTTTGCAGGTGTTCCAGGATGCTGGCGGGCGTGGCAGAAGTCAGGATGCAGGAGCTGACACGGTGAGCGTCCAGCTGCTACATGCAGAACAACGCGAAGCGTGAGTTGCTGCTTGGGCGTGGCTTAAATAGCCTTCTAAGTAGTTCCAGGTATGTATCCTTCCTCTCAGGTATGTATTCTTCCTCCGGCCACACCCGTGTGCTTAAGTAGTCCCCAAAGATAAAGTAGTCCCATTCAGGCCTCTAGATGGCCCGGATGTTGCAGCATGGTCTGCATCAGGTAAGTTTACACCAAGCACCTTTAAACACAAAGTCATCTTTTATGAGCCTGGCGCCTATGGCGCCAGGACTGTTGTCCAATATGAGCCTGGTGCCAAAGGCGCCAGGACTGAGTCCAAAGGGCCCCTACTTGGGGCTGCTGAGACTTCCCTCGGGGACATGATGTCTGCCTCTGGGGTAGCTGGGCCTGGTCTGGCTCCTTGGAGGTAGGCATCATGACAATTTGTCACAGTGATAACAACTTATCAACGCACACTAAAGTTTTGCCCAACACGTTTATTGGATGGTTTCTCACAAATAACTGCATTGCACAAATCCCAAATAATACTAAAAAGATAACACAGCAATTGTACCTTCAGCTTATTAGACACTATTAAATAGCAATCAATTTAAATTGAAGAAAAGAATCGACAGTCTGATTATGCATAACCATACATTTTGTTTCTATTCTTTATGTTTTTCTCTTGTAATATTGTTCTTGTTGTGCGTCTTTGTTTCAATAATTTGTCATGTACATTTATTATTATTCATTTGCGGTTTTACAATGTACATTATAGTTACAGCCCTGAGGAAGAGCTTAGCTCGAAACATGTGTTAGCTGATCACATGTGTCTTCTGACTGATTTATTGGTTGATCACATGTACCTTCTTAATTGATACATTTGTTATACTTCAGCCTCACCAGACTGTTTTCATGTGCTCTCTGGATTTCCTTAATTTTGTTGATTTACAGTTTCACTATTACTTTGGCTGATTACTTGTGTACTTTGGATGAATGTATTTAACTTGGAGACATATCAGATGATTTGTTTTGTATTTTGTTTTATAACGTGATGGACTAATCTTCATTTCTTCACTCATATTACTTTGAAAATCACTAGTACAAGACTCTTAATTTTTTAGATTGAGGTGCCCAGTGAGAGACTGTATTTTCTAACCTTGTTTTTCTTTTCAGGTGCGCTAGGGAAACACACTCAACTGTCTCAAATGTGACTCGCAATCACTTATTAATACCAATTAGCAGCAGAGCACGCTGGGTAATTCCCACTGCTTCATTTTAATTCAGCTTGAAGTGTTAGTTGATTGGATGTTGCCAGAGCTGCAGACGATCCAGTGATGTAGCTGCGAAGAGAAACACTAGATCACAGCGGCTTGTCATGTAACCTACTGATACAATGTGCTGGCCTGGATGGAAAGAGGGCAGACTAATTTGAAAAGTGGCAATCACTGCCAAGAGTTTAAGAAGGAGATGAGAGTATGGTCCATCCCCAACCACAAGAAGGAGGATGGATTATAAGAGGAGTCTGATTTGGATAAAAGGCACCACACAAATCTACAAAGGAAATAGTCGTCTGGATTAGGAATCACAGGGTGCAACAATGCCTTGTGAAGTCCCAAACACGCGAGGTGCTGAGAAACCAAAACCACTCAAACCTGAGAGCACTTGAATTGAAAAGGTGCTGAGAACCTGAAAGCGACTGAATCATAGAGGTGCTGAGAAACTAAACACCCTTGAACCTGGAAACCATTGACCCATAGGTTAACTAAGAAGGCAAAATCACTTGAGGCCTAAGTGGTGATTACTGGTTCTCCAGATGTTTTGAACTACTATGAGGAATTTCTATCTGACATGGGTGTAGAAGCCCTGGCTTTTTTATTTGGATTAATTAGCAAAACAATGCAGGTAGTTTCATCTCAGAAAGTGTAGTCTGCTAACCAGACCCCCCCCCTTTCATAAAGCTCCATTCCAAAAACATAACATACCCCTGTGCGCGGATACATCAGTCTTTATATCTGCAGCTTCTGCTCTCCAATGGCACAGAGCAAGTTCGGAAGTCACAGGTGCCTTGTTTGACTGCTGCTGTGAAAGCCAATTCACTGCAGTGCAGCCACTTCATTTAAATCTGCACCTCTGTCCCAAAACTACATAATTATGAGGGTTACTATCCTGGTGGCAGTTGTAAACTTCAAATATAAGCCATACCTGAGTTTAGGGTATGGTGGCTAGGAGTTCTCAGAATTATTAAAGCCACATCTTATTGGTATCATACATGTGTCAACAATGTGAACCCAGGCCAGCTGTTGACAATCTGTGTGTATTTCCCCTACTGGCTGTCTCTGCTGCACCCAGCAGGACTGTATCCCTACGGGCGTCTTCTCTTTGATCTTTTGTGAGGTGGGGTAACACCTCGCTCCAGCAAGACAGCCCCTCAAGAGCTGCCCTGGGAAAAAGGAATCAAAGAGCACACCTTACATAAAATGGCTAACCTCACACTAAGCTGTTACATAATATAGGGCTGTTGATGCTGTGGGCAAGGGAAGTGAGTAGGTGTAAACAGAGGGAGCTCAACACAAGTGGGGAAAGGATTCACCATTTTATTTCTCTCTGTACCTCTAATTCCTTCTCATCTCCTCCACTTTATTTAGAGCAAATCACTCTGAGCATGATGTGGGAAGGCAAAACCACTTGTCTCAAGGACAGGAATTGGACCCCTCAAAGCAGTCTCGCTTTTGTCAAATCATCGGAGGACTTTTGCCAATAAAAGAGGGGTCCCCACTCCTCCTCTGATTAATCTCTGACTACAACACTTCAAGACGAATTAATTTGGAGCTTGTTGAGAAAGCAGTCCTTTCCAAAGTCTTCCAGCTGTGAGGTGAAGACAGGTGGTCCACGTAGAGGCAAGCTATGCTCCCCAACTGTCCCTGTGGTACATTGGAGAGGACCTGCTGCTGGAGCAAGACCTGCCTCTCTGCCAGTAAATCCGGCACCCAGGACCTCACTGGAGGTGTAGGACTCCTGCAGGTGTTTAAAAAGCCTCCCTCCATGTTTGAGAGAACAGAAACAACTATCTAGCTTGTCCCCGAGCCCCTAGATTGACACTCTCAGCAAACTGAGAGCCACATCAGCTAAGATTCCTGTGTTATCACCAAACCGCTTTAAGAAGTGTTTCAAGTACTGTTCGACACATTCGAACTACCAGTGCTCTACGGTGCTGCTTGTTGCGCTCTCCTGATCTTCGAACTGCTTGCACAAGAAGAAGCTTGGTTTGCCGCTCTTGAACCGCCAAGAACAGCGAGAAAGTATTGACTCCTAACTGCCTGGTCTAACTCTGGGCCCTAAAAACTGGTTAGGTCACTTGTTCCCTTTTGCTCACCAAAAACATATCCCTTTATAAACACTGAATTTGATAGCCTTTCACCCCTGTTGCATTACCCACAGTGCTGCATCTTTCTATATTTGCATATTTTGTGTTCTTTCCACAAGTGTGAATTTTTGTACTGTTTTTCTATGTAGTTATAATTGCATATGGTATGCTATATTAAAGTATATATTTATTTAAAGTACCATGATTGGATATGCCTTTATTTTGGACTATTGTACTTTGCTCTTTGGGTTGCTACTGTGTCACATTCACCCCCCCGCCCCCTAACCCCTAAGAGTATAGCCTGCTCTTGGCCCACGTTACCACAAAAGGTGAAGGAGGTATATCGCTTGACTGTGCCAGTTTGACCTTTATGTTTGGGATCCCTCTTGTTTTGTAGAAATGTGAGGGGCTGAGTAGGCAGTTTAACCACTACTCATCCTTGTATTCCTGCGCAGCAGATGTCATTTTGTCAAAACTACAGCTCCCACCAACCTTAGCATGCATGTTCAATACTGGGCGTTTATGGGAGTTGTATTCCAAAACATCTGGAGAGATGCAGGTTGCAGATCCCTGGTCTACAGTAATGAACTGGATGCTAAAGAGTAAAATGGAAATAAGGCTACGTCTATAAATTATGACCAAGCTTTTGCTAGTTAATAAACACTAGCCATGCCAACAAATCATATCGCCCAAATAACTACAAAAATTAAAATAAAACAACATCGTCTTCTAGTGTATGGTACTCCCACATGTCCCTCTAATTATGAAGCCAAGGGCTCGTAAATGTTGATTCCAATTACTAGGGTGGAATAAAATAGTATTTATTGCTACCTACAGTACTATGTAACGAGGGCACAATGGAACAATGCCATAAAGAAGAGGCGCACGTGTTCGTATAAGCTGCGAATGGCCATGGGACGTAACCCAAAGACGCTTTAGGCAAAAAGGGAAACTTGCAGACATGAGTACGGCCATTAATAGGCTTGTAGCGAATCTCTAATACGTTTTTCGTCCGTGAACTTCATCGTGTGACAGTAATAACACAAGAAGTTAGAATTCGCTGCTATTAAAAAGGTGAGGTGGGCTTTCATCCTTGCAGGCAGCGGCCAGACACAAAGCCCCTGGGAGGATTTCATTTCCCCGTGAATTAGCGTTCGACAATGAGCGTGCCTTTCATCAGCGCCTTGCCAGTTGCCTTCGGGTGCCCGTACATTCCTGGTCGCCTTTGTGCAGCACTTGTCTATCAGCCGTGTCATCAATTTTACTGCAGGCCAGAAACGGGCACACCCCTTCCTGGCCCACAGACAACACAGCAATTACCACCGCCATTCTCCGCACTATCACTCGGTATCAGCTCAGCGCCGGCTGTTAATCACCAAAGACCTGATAAGGTAAACACGCCACCGCTTCCGGGACCTCCCCCATTGTTTCCTGAACTGCAGGATGGGCCCTGCCTTCGAGGGCCTCGTTCAACAACAGGGAAGCGTGTTTAAGTGTCTTGTCCTCTGGTGTGTCGCAGGGGGCACTTTCCTCAGATATTCCGAAGTGCTCCTATTTCTTTTGGCATGGATTCTTCCCAGGTGAAGACATACACATGAATAAGTACTCCATGCATAATAAACTGCAAAACAAGAGGCTTAAGCAATGGGGCCTCAGTCTTGCCCCCCCTGCTTATTTAAACTTCATTTAGCTGATTTCGGGTTGATGTTAAAAAAAGACTAATAATTTTCCAGTAAAAATTGGTCCTTTCAGATATACATGACTGGGCTATGGTGATGACTTGATAATAATAATCGAGCACAACTAGGCCTTTAACGGAGCCTGAATCGCATGCAATTCTCAAGAAAAACTTTTAAAACGAGGCAACGTAAATGCTTTCTTAATGGATCCGTTTTTATCGAACTTTATCAAGTTACCTGTTTGGGTTTAGCATCACTAATGTGTGTACAAAGCTAGACCATTATTGGGTTAAGACGAATAACATTCTTGCTCTTATTATAAAGCTGAGATTTTATCTACAGCATGGTGTTTTTTTCCCATTTCTCCACATCTGGTTATATATTCAAAGAGTAATTCCTGTGCTTCCCTATGGGAGTTACATTTTACCTTCATTGTAATCAAATGCACAGTATGTGGCAATTAACGAGTTGCAACCTTTTTGTTTAAATCAGGTTGTGTAAAATGGTGTCTTACTTTTTTATGATTTCAATTTTAGGAAGGTTATAATTTTATTTTAAAATTGAGCGGGCTGACAGCAATTCCTACTGGCTCAAATGAGGGAATTCCATTATGCAGGGAGCTTTCGATTTCTTGACAATTGAGTGGGAGGCAGTCATGAATCAACTGGATTTTAACTATAGAGAGCCTGCAGACTTTTCTTTTTTGGCTCTAAAAACGAAGGTCCTCTGCTGTAACTTGGGGAATAACTATTTCGAGGAAAAGCATTCTCGGAATACATTATTTGTTTTCCAAAAATTAGCTTAATTCAATTGCATCTGAATTTTTTACCTTGTAGATCTTATGAGAGACCATTTTTGCCTTGTCATTTTAATTTCATGCACGCATATAAAGTCATAGTGTTCTTAAGAGCATGTTGCTCATGTAGAAATTCTAACTGCAGAAAACCTTAAACATTTGTGTATCGCTTTTGAAAGCTTACATCATTTAAGAAACTTGTGTATTTTAGTCAGCGTTTTTTAGCTATCGTCGCTGTATACCATTGAATTTAGGAATCGAATCCTGTTGGGCAAACAGGTTTCACTGATTTTGGCTTTGTGTAATTTTTGTACATTTGTTTTTAATCTTTTTAAAAAGAAATTCTTGTAATAGTATTTTTATTTGTGAAAGTTTATTATAAACCATAAGGCAATAAATAAATCCATGAATACCCCAATGTTAAATTTTACAGAGTACAATGTTATTTCATGGATAAAGTAGTTGCCCTTTACATATTGGCACGCTAGGATTAAAATTATGTAAAAACTAAATTCAGACAATACAGTAGCGGTCCTTCCAAATTGTTTACTTTTGTGTCTGCTCGTTGAAGACATTCTTGTCTTTTATCTGCTTTACTCAACTTTTCTTCATTTTACACACAGAGTACTACACAAACCAACAGCTGTGGAGTACATTGATTTGACTTACCAGAGCTAGGGGGCGTGGCCGGAGCTCATGGAGTGAAGCAGCAGCAGAGCTGAGCTCCCGTAATGATGTCTTTCATTGATCCTGTTACACCTGCCTAAGATCGAAATATTTATAAATAACTACAGCGCCTGTCAGAGCAAACGTCTTTGCTCCTCCCCAGCGAAGACCCAATGAAAATCGGAGCCCGCAACGCCCAGAACGAGGCGAAGAACCAGTCCCTGCGGGCCTACCGTGCAAGCGGCCTGCTCAGAGCCTGTGGCGCACAAGAGTACTAATGCCCGAGGTTCACGCTGTGCCTGGTTCTGGGGACCGCTGATACTGCGTGATTGCAGGTGGCACAACAGACCTCTGTAACAGAGGCACAGAGGTTCCGCATCGCGCTGGGTCCGCAGCAACCCGATCGGATTGAACGCATATTGGCGGAGGGAGCAGCTCTGCCTAAGAGCTACGGATTGCCATAGCACAGTCTCCCTCCGGTGAAACATAAGAACCGGAGGCTACCGGCACACCACCGCAGCACGTGGGGTGAGGTTCTGCTCGCGGTGGTTCCGAGCGGGCTCCAGAGGCCCACTGCGAGAGCGACATGGTCGGGGGTGCGACCTCGGGCGGAAGAGGAGCCTGCGTGAACGCCGATGGCCTTGGGCGCACCAGCGATCGTCAGCCCGCGGCCCACACGGGGACCTGACCTCCCAGGCTGTGGATATCACAAGGCCGTGGACGGAGCCACTGCCCTCTGTAATGGTGGCTTAGAAGTCCTGCAGTACGTGAGGCTCGAAACGGCTCGATCCTGCCGATTGAGCGCCAGATGGTGGAGCGGTTGCACTAACATATTACGGCCTGCCGTATTACTCCCTCAGACGCAGCAGAGTGACTAGAAGCTGCCAGCGCACCAACACAGCACGGAAGGTGAGGTTCTGCACACCATCCTCCTTCCATGACTCTTGCACACTCAGCTAGCACCACTCTGCTGATACTTTAGACTTCGCCAAGATCTGCAAGACACGAGAGAAGTGCGAGTGGGGCGCCGCTCCTTGACTGAGAGCGCACTCAGTAGTTCGCGAGTGCCAGAGCCCTAACGCACTTTTGGTAGAACCCATAATAACTGGAAGGAGCGCCCACCTAATCACCACACAAACACCTGGCCGATACGCCGCTGGCACCCTTAAAATTAGCAACTGGTCCAAGGAAGACAACAGGTCCAGGGTCTGGTGTGCTAGGAAGGGATCAGGTGCCTTACCACACAACCAGAGGACGGGGAGCCCCACTGAAACGCACCACCCCTGCGAGCTTTGATGGAACTGTACATTTGAGACCACACTCTCTTGCACTTTGGGTGACATAGGGTCGGATTGT
The DNA here is from genome assembly GCF_040938575.1 of Ambystoma mexicanum. Classification (NCBI taxonomy): domain Eukaryota; kingdom Metazoa; phylum Chordata; class Amphibia; order Caudata; family Ambystomatidae; genus Ambystoma; species Ambystoma mexicanum. Next base: position 644,927,538 of record NC_090937.1, read on the forward strand.
GAAACGACGATCTTGCTCCTAGAATAGGAGACTGTGGTAAAGCAAAGCACCATTGAGGACCACTTTGCATCAGACTGACAGGGGTCACCAACCACTGGCATAACCCACGCAACAGGGAGCAAATGTCTATCTCACGGCATAAAAACAAAGGGGCCACAATGATGGACTCCTTCTCAGGAACAAAGCCTAAGCAACACCTCCAACACGAGATCCCTACGCAGACGGAACCTCCCACGCCCGAGGATGACCCCAAGAACACCCAGGTGTTACTGGCTATCGCAGCACTCCAGACATTCATGGAGACCAAGATAGACGAACTTAGAGTTGATAAGCAACTCTTACGTCAAGACGCTCGCAACCTAACAGAAAGGGTAAGCAAGGTGGAGGTGAACCTGCAAGATACCACAACACTGCCACGAACTTGGAAACAAAAGTATGCACGCTTGAAAAACAAGTCTCCCGACTGGAGGCAAGATCGGAGGAGGCGGAAGGGAGGTCCCGCCGCAACAATATACGAATCCTGGGAATTCCAGAGGAGATGGAGGGAACCAACCCAACAGAATTCGTAGAGTCCTTGATACTTCAGGAAATCGGGGCCGGCAAGCTTACACAAGGATTTTCAGTTGAGAGGGCTCATTGTTCTCTGCAAAAAAAAAAACGCCGGGATCCCACCCACGCCCAATGATCGCGAAGATTCTACATTTTCGAGACAGGGAAGTGATACTTAAATTCTCCAGAGAAGGAGGCAAGATCAAGCGGAATGACTCTCAGATAGTTATGTACCCCGATTACACCCCCAATGTACAGCGAGCCAGGAATTCCCTTATACCAATCAAGGCCTGCCTACACAAGCTTAATCTCAAGTATATGCTCCTATATCCCTCACGCCTCAAGATCCTTTACAAGGGAAAAACGGTCTTCATGGAATCTCCAGCTGCAGCCACTATGTGGCTGGAACATAATAACCTAGCTGAAGGTGACGACCAAGACTCAACGGCAAAAGATCTACGCAGAAATCACGATCTCCAAGAATGAAAATGCACAGAGTTCCGATACTCAGACATTGCCTATAAAGGTGTTCCTCCATAGAGGAGGTAGAATAAGTTACACTGGACGGGAGCTCAGGCGACCACACATGGACACCCCCATAACCCACCCCATTGCAACTAGTGCCGGCGCGCTGGCACTACATCTGCATCTCAAGGCATGGACAGGCCAACGAGACGCGGAAGCCCCCGAGCGTTGCTCCCTTGAAGCGGCTGCTGGGGGCAGTTTACAGTTATTTCACGTTGTTAAACCACCAGTTCGAGTGGATGTTAAACCTGTTACCAAGCCTCCACTTTCTGAAACAGTTCAGCCACCAAAGTCGTGGGAGGGAATGGAGTATATACCAGTATTGATCAACCATGAAGACTGTTGCTTGAAATGCACACCCACTTGGAGGACGAAGCGGGTTGGCCTTGAGCGGACCCTCTGGATTTACTTCCCATTATCATGGCCACACGCATTAAGATTGTAACCTGGAACGTGAGGGGCCTGGGCAACTATCTTCACAGCAATAGAATCAAATCATATCTTCACAGGAAGAGAGTAGGACTGGCCCTCCTGCAAGAAACTCATTTAACGAAGGGGTCCATCACAATGCTTCAAACTCACTGGGGAGGACAGGGGTTTGGATCCTCCTACTCCAAATATGCCAGAGGGGTGTTTACATGGATTAGCCCCCAAATTCCCTTTCAACTTAACAAAGCCGAACTAGACCCAGATGGGAGGTATGTAATATTGTGGGGCAGCATCGAGCAAACTGAAATATGTATCGTAAATTTGTATCTCCCCAATGACAATATACCGGCACATTTGGGTCTGATGTACGCCAAGGTCACACAGTACAGGAAATGAATTTTTTGTTTGGGGGGGGGCGATTTTAATTGCGTCTGCAACACAGACCTCGACAGGTCCACCCCTCTTGCCGGAGGTCCCCCGGCATCCACCACAGCACTGAATACCATGCTGAACCGCTTAGATTTGGTGGACGTCTGGCGCAAGCAACATCCTGAAGACCGGGGCTACTCTTTCTATTCTTCCCCGCATAAACTCCATACCAGGATAGACCTCATCTTCATCGGCAGGGAAAGCCTCCCTCAGATTGATACAGCGCAATAGTTAGGCCGGACTATCTCTGATCACTCTCCCTTGGCAGTGGAGTGGTGCATCGCAGGGCCCAGACCTCCAATACCTACATGGAGAATGCCCATTGAAGCGCTAAAAGATCCGGCATTCAGGGAAGATCTCTGGGAGTCCATTGTAAGCTATGTAATGGAAAACAAGAATAGCGTTAGCCACCTAAGCACAGTATGGGAGGCCCTGAAGGTGGTCTCACGAGGGGAAATCATATCAAAGGCGGGAGGCATCAGAAACACCTGCAAAAGGAACTAGAGCAACATGAAGCTGCAATTGAAAAGCTAGAATCTGGCACCCGAGATTCACAGCAGGTGGAGGAAGAGCTCAAACAGTCTAGAATTGAATGCAAAAAGGCTTGGGACAGACTAGCCAAGTTTGACTACAACACCAGAACTAACAGGGCCAACACACCCAGGCTGACAAGCCCAGCAGACTGCTAGCTTGGCTGTGAAAAAAAGAGCATCCGAGAAGCCCGACCACATCCCTGAGAGGCGCGGATGGCACACTCCACCGGACCCAACAGGGCATCAGCGACTCTTTTAAACTATTCTATGCCCGACTGTACGCCCACGATACCCAGGTGTGTCCATGTGAGATCTCAGACACCCTGGAGGAAATAGGACTACCTAAACTACCACTTGCGTACAAAGAAGCCCTTGATGCTGATATTACCAAAGACGACATAACCGAGGCAATCAAGTCCCTAGCCACATGTAAGTTCCAGGGAAGCGATGGGCTCCCTACCGAATTTTATAAGACCTATGAACCCGAGTTAACCCCACTCTTACATGGGGTCTTTCAAGAGGCCTATGAACTGGGGATCCAACCTGAGAACATGCGAGAGACGTTGGTGATCCCAATGCTTAAACCTAACAAACCGGCCGAAGATTGTGACTCCTACCGTCCACTCGCAATGCTCAACTATGATGTCAAGATTTTGACAACGGTCCTAGCCAAGCGGCTTGCCAGGGTGATAGGGGAGCTGGTGCATCCTGATCAGAGTGGTTTTGCACCGGGCCGTAACACCACCGCCAATCTACGCAGGCTCCAGCACATCTTGGCTCAAACCAATCTGGACAGTGGCTCCTACACTCTACTTTCATTGGATGCCATCAAGGCATTTGATTCCATCTACTGGGAATGGCTCCTGGCAGTGCTCAGGGAATTTGGATTCAGAGAAAAATGTGTCAGATGGTTCAGGGTCTTGTACACTCAACCAAAGGCAAGAGTGAAATCTGGACGGCTTATCTCTACAGCATGGGACATACAAAGGGGCACTCGGCAGGGTTGCCCACTCTCCCCATGCTTTACATACTCGGGCTGGAGCCCATTGCCATCTATTTCAGGAAGCAATTTTTCGATGCTGGCATTCGACTGGATGGAATGGACCATATAATATCTTTGTATGCAGACAATGTCCTCCTCTACATTAGGGACCCCCACCTGAATGCCTCGACCATGATGGACGTCCTTAACAACTTTGCCAGAGTATCGGGCATACAATTTAGCAAAAGCAAATCCTGCCTCTTCCCCCTAGGTGGCCTCGGGAACAAACACCTAGACGACCTGCCTACACTGGAAGTGACCTGGCACCCCACCACATTCCGCAATTTAGGAGTCAACATTTACCACACGCCGGAACTCATGCATGAGAATAACACAGCGGCAGCATTGCCTCCTCTACGCAAGTCGATAGGGTTTTGGTCACGACTTCCCCTTTCTATGATGGGAAGGGCTTCCATCATCAAAATGATTGTACTCCCCAGATTCCTCTATGGGTTCCAAAATGTGTTTCATGATATTAAGGCCTCCTTCTTCCGACTACTCGAGATGATGCTTAAAGACTTTTTATGGGGGAAAGGTAGACACAAATTGGCATTATCCATGTTAGTCCTCCCATTCTGCCAGGGCGGCATCCAGCTCCCAGATCTCGAGAGGTACTATTTGGCAGCCCAGCTTAGCTTCATAGCCAAATGGTTGGCCGACAATGTTACTCCGGAAACGGACCTGCTTCAACACTCAATCGCCCCAATCTGGCTGAAAAAACTCATTTGGGCTTACCGGCACCTTGCAGGTAAAACCCCCTTTTTAGCCACCCTAGGAAGGCAGATATGGAACAGAACAAAGACGCTCCTCCACCTGCAGAACGCATATACCCCAGATATTCCACTCCTCTCCGACTTGTGCCGAGACACGGTTGATCTGGCAACCATTAGATAGTGGGAACGGCTGGGAGTATACACCTGGGGGGGACTTGTATAACGAGGGCTCCTTCCGAGACTTCTCCTCCTTGCAATTGGAAGATGGCATTCCCGTTGGCCAATTCCATTGGTATCTAAAGATTCGGAAACTAGCACGTACCAAGTGGGGCATTTGGACTGAGGAGCCTGAAACTAACCCCTTTGTGACACTTCTATACAACTTGGGTGAAGAGCAGAAACCAGTGTCCCAAATATATCGTCACCTTGCAGATAGACCCAACCCCCGCAGTTCTGACCTAAGACTCAGGGTGGACAGAGATCTGGGCCAAGAGATGTCAGACGGAGAATGGGAACGGGCACTGGCGTTTCCTAAAGAAGTTTCCAGGAACTCCAGATTTAGATTGATTCAGCTAAACGTACTGTATCGATCGTATCTGACACCGCACAGACTAGCAAAGATCTATAAACAATCCCAACATAACTGCCCTTGGTGCAACAGAGATAATGCTGACCTCGTGCACATGTTTTGGGAGTGCACCAGGACCCGACAACTCTGGACCGCGGTCGAACAGACCTGCAGGAGAGCTGGCATGACCAGATACAATTGGACTCCAAGAGAATGCCTTTTGGGAACTTATCCCAGACTAGCTAAATTAAAGCACACTGTGAAGCTTATGGATCTGGCATGCATCCTCACCAAAAGAACTACTGCTATGGCTTGGAAGCGACCTGAAGGACCGCGTTTACATATATGGCGCAATGAGCTGGAACGCTGGGTGGGGGCAGAGACTTTGGCCTGGGAGGAGGGCATTGCCAATTCCCCTGATGATGCGAGCATGGCTCTTGAGGCTTGGAAGGCACTCACGTGGGAGCTGCTCCACCCTTCCAATGACGACAAACCTCCTTGAACAATCCCTCCCCTCCCAGGTTCGCCAACCTATCCATTGCTAGACTCTTGCATATACCACGGCCTTAAGATACTTGGACCCCCCTTCCCTCCATCCCATGGCCCCCCTCTTTCCTTTCCCACCTATCACCTCACCTCCCTGTGTCTACCCTTTCAGTGGGAACTGTTGCAGAACATTTGCAGACAGCTGTTGTTCTTGTTAATGGTTTATGTTGTAATTGTGTAATTTGTTTACTGAATCACTGGCACAATTAGACAATGTATGTTGTGACACAGTGGGCACTTCTTCCCACACTGCTGTTGTACCTACAATAAATGCCAATAAAGAAATTTAAAAATAAACTCACCAGAGCTATGCAGTTACACTCCTATTATGCATTCAAAGGTAGCTTTCCCCACACATTTGCAGAGATCTGTACAAATCAAAACCCACTTTCACTGGTCTTGATTCCTATGTAGTTATGTGTCCTCAATCAAAGCTTCACTCCCACCTACTAGGTACCCCAAAGTGAAGTACCAATGCTTTTACGATTGTGACTGGAATCCTAGGCTTTCACCCACTTACCAGGCATCCCCAAGCTTTCACCCACTGACCAGGCATCCCCAAGCTACGTACTGCTGCTTTGCCCCAGCCTGGGCCCCGCCACAACCCCTGGTAGCTAAGGCACAGGAGCCCTTTTGAGTAATCACTGTGTCTACCACCCTGACACCTCCACCTACCGTGGGTTGCGCATAACCCAGCTCTCCCACCTAGCACAATGCCCCAACCTAGGTTGTCCCCACCCCATCGTCCGTACCCCCATCCCAAAGCCCTGCACAGCTGCACACAAACCACCAGCAGCCAGCCCTCTTTCTACAACATCAACCAAAGGACCCCCAAGATAAACACCAAAAAAAGGAAATAAAACACACAGGAGCCAGAAAGGAAAGATCAGCAAACGACCGAACTACGAGTGTTTACTAGCAATAGTTCAACAACCACAACCAAAAGACCCCCAAGATAATCACCAAAAACCACATCCGAACCACAAAGGAAAAAGCAATAAACGACCGAATGGTGAGGGTCTACAACCCCTGGTTTAACAACTACAAATAACTAACCACAAAAAGCGAAGACTGACCCTCAAGGACCAGGAAAAACACCAATTTATTTGGATTTGTATAGTGCACTGCAGCCCACACGCATCGAGGCACTATAAGAGGAACGTAAGAAGGCTTGATTCAGGGTTACAGGAATGCCGCCCAACATAAATAGTCTTAGTGCAGGGTACATGGTTATACATTCAGAATTAGATATGTACCAGGTTACTTAGTTACAAATACAGAGTTAGATACAGGAAATATGTGCTGATTCATACAAAGAGCCTGTTTTTGATGGCTTTGCCATCAAATCCAAAGAGGGCGTCCAATCAAAGGAGTACAACCCACAACCAAGCACCATGCCTCGCCACCAAAAAGACAAAGAAGACAGAATGGACAACAGACATAATAAGGAAACCCCACCCACGCGGGAAGGTGCTGACCAGCAAAATCCCACAATTCGGAAAAACTGGGTAAAGACCAGGCCAGATGGTCTGAGAACTCACACAAAGAACAGAGCAAAGATAGACTACATCGCTCGCTACCTCTCCTCATACGACTGCTTGGTAAGCAAAGATGGACCAGCAGCAACAAACTGACAGGCAATAAGGGTTACCAATACAGACCCCACTGGGACGCCAAACATAACATGACAATTCATAAACCACCCCAACCCAGACTATACCGAGGACAATACCCCATTCAGAATCAGGGAAACACTTGAATCCATTACCCTCTACGCGCCCTACATCACCAAAGATAGGAACAACGGACGGGTACCAGTACAATTCACCAGCCGGAACAAACCAAAACCAACTAACCCTGCCATCAACCTCATCAGTCTACTCAACGAACAAACTGACCACCAAATAACTCCACCTCCCAACACGCACAACCAGGAGAGAACCACCACCAAAGTAAAGCCAACCCACAACAAACAAAACCAAGAATACAATCAACCCGAAAGGAAAATCAAACAAACTACACTGCAGCTACCAAACGTAAGATCCATGGCAAAACACTCAATAGAAATCCATGACCTTATAAGCGAAGGAAGCACAGACATGCTCTTCCTTACAGAAACCTGGTTATCGGACAACAAACTTATTACAACCGACGTAGAATTCTGTGAATCCCTCCTCATCAATATAGAACTCAATGACCAAACAAACATAGTATTCCTCCTGATCTACAGACCACCATCGCACAACTGCAACTTCGCAACAAAATTAGCAGATGTGGCTGCCATTTTATCAACCTACCACGACAACCTAGTCATACTGTGTTACACTTCAAGCTTCCGCGCGGGCCTCCTTGCAGAATACGCCTTCTTTACAAGCTCCTCTATGGTCCAGATACAGGCTGCCATGGTGCCTGTACAAACTACGACAGACTCCGGGTCAGCTGACACGTCTTGTACGTGGAAGACGTACAGCAAGACATGCCCCTTTATGGCTATAAAACCACCGTCTTTCAAGGGGCTCGTTGCTGCTAATTAGCATTACAAGCTACACGCGGTTACGTCCGTTACTTCTTCGTGTCTTCCCACACGATTCCTCATCTGAATTGCTGGGTTTGACCCTTGCCTGATTATTGGATTGGCTTGTCTCCTCGTTTATTCCTGTCATGCTCGTCTGGTTTTTTGACTCGGAACATTACTGGATCCGGCTCCTTTTTGTCTCTTGCGGTACTTCATTCCAGGTTGCCGCTTCTGCATACGGAACCAAAGCAGAGAACTTGCTGTCAACTATCCGGAACCTTTCTACACCTACTCTGGATACATGTGTGCTGAGGTACATACTTAATTGGCACATCCCATCTCTGCTACTATTTCTCTCCACGACTTGTTTGGATATTTGTCTCCTGTTGGATTCTGGGACATTGAGTGACTATCCTGTGAACTTGTCTTCAATTGCATATAAACGCTCTGCTGAAACTGCACCAACCCGGCACTAGTGCGACCCTCGAGCCGTCCGGGGCTACTTCCCTATACTAACATTCCTGTTTGTTATTTTCTCCTTTCGTTGTCTTCTGTTTCCTGGATTCCTTTCCTCAAAATATCCTTATTCAGGTTAGTTGTTTTCAATTCGATATATAAGTTGGGACTGATACTTTAAAAGGCTCTTTAGACCATTCCCACTCATTTTGTGTTATATTCCTTGTAGATCCACTCCAGGGAAGCTCCACTCCAATACCTATCTAGGTAGTTTCCAATTTAATTCAACTGTTCTGATTACTTGCCTTAACTTCAACACTGTCTAATATCTTTGTATTCCTTTGCAGCATTGGTATTGGCGGTGTGTGTTCTCCCCGCTCTTTTATTCAATTGACACCTCTGTCTGTCCCAACTGAAACAGCAGAGAGGTAGATTGTAGAAAAGAGCCCCTCTTTGAGGAAGCCTGAGTCTTGTACTCAGGGGAGCTGGGATGGAAGGCTGAATATCGATTCTTGTACCACCATCATCTCCAAGGTCACTCCTCCGCATCTTCGGCCTATTTCGGAGTGGTGAGTAACATACTGGGAGACTTCAAAATCTGGTTCGAAAAAAAAGAAAACAAATCCACAGCAGTCTCATTCTGTGCACTCCTGGAAACTTTGTATTTCAAGCAAATAGTAAATGGACCCAGCCACAAAGCCGGACACACCCTCGATGCAACCAACCGCAAAATGAAAATAAAATGGAAAGAACTACCACCGACAAGACAAAATAAAATACCAAAGACAGCTAAAACTATACAAATCAACAGTCCTCAAGGCAAAAAATACTATTACACTACAAGAACAGAATCAGTAAACAATCTGCAGAAAGAACTCTTCAAAAACATTAAATATAAAAAAAACTCATCCTGTAAGAATTTCACCAACACAAGCACTTTGTGACAACCTCACCAATCACCTGAGATACAAAAATAGACACAATCCAGGAGACAATCAACACATCACGGGCAAATACAACCACAACTGCCAGACCAGACACACAGGCCGAAACGCAGACTACAGCAAAACTCACCTGCCTAGAACCAATCACAGAAGAAACCTTTGCCCCACTGATCAAGTACACCAACCTTGCAGGATCCCAAAGGGACCTCTGCCCCCCTGACATCTACAAAAGAATCCTCAACCACAGAACCCTGGCAACTCATTTCTGGAACCTAATGAATCTATCACTCAAATGAGGAATAGCACTGTCTGCCGTCAAATCAGCATACAGCAAGCCACTGATTAAAAAGGAATCTAAAAGGGCAGAAGACCCGAGCAACTAAAGACCGATATCCAACCTGCCTGACCCGGCAAAGATCCTGGAGAACCATGTATACAAAATCCTACTTAAATTTGCAAAAACAAACACAATACTCGACCGGTCACAAGATGGCTTCAGACCAATGAGAGAAACAGAATCATCGCTCTTATCAATATAGGGTGACCTGAAAATAAACACAGACGACAACACCCAATTAGCCCTCATACTACCGGACATATCAGCGGCATTTGACACAATCAGCCATGCAACACTAATAGAAAGACTGGTGGAATGCAGCACACAGGAATCCACACTGAAGTGGCTTACCTCATTCCTAACAAACCAGACCGAAAGAACCTACCTACCACCGTTCACCTCAAACACCGAAAATATATCCTGCAGTGTCCCCCAGGGATCCAGCCTCTCTCCTCTGTTTTTCAACATCTACCACTGATGAATATCATTCAAACCCCAGACTTACTGCCTACAACTACGCAGACGACACACAACTGATTGTGAAAACAAACAGAATCCAGGAACAAAATAACCGCCTCAACAACTGCCTCACAGACATCTACAATTGGATGACAACGAACAACCTCAAACTGAACCCAGCGAAAATGGAAATAATGCTCTGACTCGCAGGATTTGACAGAGGGAACCCACAACTAAACTGGCCGGCCAGCATGGGAATGCAACCAGAGACTATCGATATAGTAAATAACCTAGGAATACTAATGGACTATGGACTATTCCTGGAACCGCAAGTCAACACTATCACTTTCCTTCTCCGCCCATATCTCTGAGGTCTATAAAAAGTCAAACTTCCTACTGCACCTCCTCAGAGGTACTCTGCCTTTCCTCTCCTTCCCTCAGAAGCTCACTGTCTGCCAAGCCCTGGTTCTCTCTAAGTTGGACTATTGTAACAGCCTCTTTCTAAATCTACCGGCCGCTACTCTCCGCCCTCTACAACTTATCCAGAACAGGACTGCAAGACTTGTCCTTGGCCTCAAGCCCTGGGATTGTATCTTTCCAGCTCTGAAATCACTCCATTGGCTCCCAGTGGATGCAAGGATTAAATTCAAAACCCTCTGCATCGTCCACAAGGTTTTCTGGGGCCTGGGTCCAAAATACCTTCAGTTATCCCTCCGCAAATACCTCCCCTCTCGAGCCGGGTCAATCGTTTTTCAAAGAAACGTGCTGGGGGTAGATCTCTATCTTCGGCTGAGGCCTCCCTCTGGAACAGCCTCCCTGCCACTCTAAAACTTGAGGGGAATCATCTCCGGGTTCCGGAAGCACCTCAAGACCTTCCTCTTTGCTTCTGCCTTTGCTCCCCCTCTACCCTGCTGATCTGCTCTCTCTTGGCACTGTGCACCTGGCCACCCTCTGTCCCCTGGGCCCAGGTACCTGCTCACCCTGCCACCCTCCTGCACTGCCTCCCGGCCCCCCCTTGCACTGGGGACTGTATCTGTACCCAATCTGCCCCCCCGCCCCATTTCTTCTTCTTTTTCTGCACTTATCAGACTACCCAGTCTGCTGCCTTAAACACAGCACTTGCCACTTGCTGGCTGCACTACCACTGTTTATTGCCTCAATGTTGTATTTATTATTATTTATTCTGCTCTCCTCTGGTCCGCATTTTCCACTCTCCCCCTTCCATGCACTTTTTCCCTTTTTCCCTTTCCCATGCACTTGCGCGTTCTCAATGTCAGTGGGTCTAATAAGATCGTTGTTGTGTTCTCCCCTGTTCCCCTCGCTTGCCTTGTCGCTCTCTGAAACACTTGTGTACGAGCGCGATACAAATAAAATATATCACCAAAAAATGCTTCTTCCTCCCAAGACTACTCAGAGGATTATTCCCTTTCCTTTCCTTTCCTTTCCTTTCCTTTCCTTTCCTTTCCTTTCCTTTCCTTTCCTTTCCTTTCCTTTCCTTTCCTTTCCTCACAGAACCCACACAATCACATCCCTGATACTTAAACAGTCCCTACCTAGGAATGCCGGAAGGACTCGCCAAGAAACACCAAAGGATGCAAAATACAGCAGCCGGGATCCTAGTAAGTCTAAACAGAAGAGATCACATCACGCCTGCACTGAAAAGCCTACACTGGTTACCAGTAAAAAAAAAAACGCATCAAATTCAAAGCACTCTGCATCGCCCACAAAGCCTTGCATTGACAGAAAGCTGAATTCCTCCAAGACAAGATTAGCCACTACCGCCCAAGAAGGGACCCATGATCCAGCAACGATCTACAAATAGAGCATATCAGTCTTTGTCCCACACATAAGGGGCTCCCACACTTCTTTTTAAGTATTCTGGGTTTGGTTCAATAATTTCCCCAAGGCAAAGTCCCAAGTTCCTCTTAGGAATAAATAGGGCTCACTCCAGCCACTGAGGAAAACACCCTTTTAGGTTCCTTTCACATCTGTTCGGGTCTTTGACCATTTCTTGGAAGTTAATGGTTTTGTCTTGGCCAGGGACTCTCCCTCATGAGTTCTTGGTTGGTTGGTTGGGGTCCCTGACCATTTCCTGGTGGCCAGTGGGGGCTTCTCCGCCACTGTGATAGGAGGACCGTGTTAGGATGCTTCTTGCATGGGTCGGGATACCCTGGCATTTGATTGAGGTAGGTATCTAAGGACAATGGTCTGTTCTTGTGTATTGAGGGGCCCTGTGTTCCCTCCAGCTCTTTCATGCCACCCCTTACCTCGTCTGGGGTTTCGGCAGGTCGCTGAGGCTTCCTGGGACAGCAGACGCCCTCCTCAGTAGTCTCGACGGTCTTCTTCCAGTGTAGCTGTGGAGCAGCATTTCCAATGGAAGTCCGCCTTCATCGTCATCTGCCGATTTACAGGAAGGCTCTAGTCCAGTACTCGCTCTGTTGGCGGAACAAGGCCGACTGCCAACATTCGCAGAGCCTCCTTCACTCGGCACGCCAACGCAGGTTTGAATTTCCTGCGACAGGAAAACTGCACACCTGCAGACACTCACGGCTGTCCCAGACTCTGACATCAAAGGTAATCTTTTATTTCTCTTTATACAATATTGCCAGTATTGTCTGGCTCCCGTGTAGCAGTCCTTTGTTTCCTTCCGCTGCCTCATCTTCATTACTCGACGGGGCCTACTTGTCTCAGTGTTTGAATGATTTATAGGTTGGGCGATGATCTTCGTCCTGGTACTTTGGACTCTTTGGTTTTCTACCTGAGAATAGTACATGGTCGAGCCGAGTAACATCAATGTGCAAGATCTGCACCAAATGGAAAACAGACAGAATGACTACAGTTCTCACTAAACGGGAAATTTACATTGTTAGAGAGTTACCAGAGAGTGACGGGGGTAGAGTTTGCGAGAAAACTAAAATGGTTCCACAGAATGCTAGATTTCGGCCCTTACAATACTAATGTTTACAGAGGTGTTATCGCACTCCCACAAAATTGAAATAGATCAAGCCTAAAGAAAGCAGAGAAGCTTCGAGATGCAAGGTGGCTCAGAAAAATGTCATTCAGATGTGGTGGAGTTGCCGATTAGTTGCAGGGTTTTGAGGAATGGTTGTGGACGAACTAGTCAGACTATGAGGTTAAACTAAGGGGGGACTCCAGAGGTGTAATGAAAACAAATGTGCTAACGCTATTTCGAATGCTGGGTGTGGTGTTAGCCAAAAGATGCATTGCCCTGCAATGCAAACATGCTATGCACCATACATTGGAAGTATGGAAACAAGACTTATGAAAGTGGAGTACATATGAAGGTGCTCTCATAAATTATAAGTTACTCACTGTAGTGACTAACATACTCTTAGTCCTTTCCTCTTTCCTCCATACTGCATGGGTGTCCCTTCCTAAGAACGGGAGACAGAACTTTTCACCAGAAAAAACCTTCTTCCCCTTTAAATTTAGAGGCGCGCGGGGATGCAGCACTGGGAGCATGCGCTGTCCTGACTCCCCCCTCTGGCGCCACACCTCAGTCCCCACAGACGCATCGACAATGGATTAACCTCGCCTAATGACACCAGTTTTATTAGGGGGGAGGATGGTGGGACGTATGGAGTAAAGGGGACTAAGGACTAAGAGTACGTTAGTCACTATGGTGAGTAACTTATAATAACTGTTACGTCCGTCCCCTTTCCTCCATACTGCATGGGCGATTACAATTGAGTGTAGCCCCAGGGTGGAGAGGAGACCCTCCTTAAGCAAACCGGTTATCTGAAAGCCGCGTCTGATCTAGAGCCGGCGTCCAAACAGTAATGCTTGCAGAAAGCCGAAGGGGTGGCCCATGTGGCCACCCTGCTTATGACTTGCCAGGGGTCATGCCGCTGGAATGCGATGGCCGTTGCCTTGGCTCTGACCACGTGGGCGTGCATGTTGGCCGGTAGTGGCTTATGTTTTCCCTCATATGCTTTCTTGATGGCCGAAACCATCCACCGGGCTATAGAGGTCTTGGATGCCTGATACCATGGTCTTGATCCGCCGAAGGTGATGAACAGTGCGTCCGACTTGCGGAAGCCCTTGGTCATGTCCAAGTAGAATTTTAGGGCACGCCTGACATCGAGGCACTGCAGAACTCTCTGAGCCTCATCCTTAGGTTCAGCAAAAAACGTAGGCAGCACTATCTCTTCCTTGAGATGGAAAGCGGAAGGCACTTAGGTAGGAATGCTGGGTGAGTCCGCAGGACTACCTTATCCTTGTGAAAAGTAGTATAGGGCTCTGAGGCGACTAGCGCCTGTATTTCGCCGACCCTGCGAGCCGAAGTGAGGCCGACTATCAAGGCCGTCTTAATGGTGACCAGCCAGATGTCCGCGGACGGCATCGGCTCAAATGGTTTATGCGCCAGAGCACCCAAGATAACACTGAGGTCCCGTACAAGGTGTGCCTTCTTGATGGGCGGGTAGAGTCTGGCTAGGCCCATCAAATGCTTCTTGACTATTGGGTTGGAAAAGGAGAATACCTCTTCCTCTGAGTTTCTGTAGGCTCCTATGGCTGCCAAATAAGTGCGGGAGGTGTCCAACTGCACACCCGAGTGGGCGAGGTGCACCGAGAAGGAGAGCACATCGTCCAGCATACATGCAAGGGGGTTGATATCCTTAGAGTCTGCCAAGTGACAGAACCTGGTCCACTTATACTGGGTCCTGGTAGCCTTCCTCCTAGCGCCCTGTATGATCTCCAGATTAGCCTGGGACAGGCTGAGGTGTCCAACCGTGACCTGCTCAGGGACCACACTGTGAGGGCTAGTTTCAGCAGCGCGTGGTGGATGACCCTGCCCCCCTTTTGCGCCAGAAGATGTGCTGGGCACATCGGAAGGCGAATGTGTGGTCTCTCTGAGAGGCTGAGCAGCTCCAAGAACTATGGCCTGGCCTGTCACCATGGAGCTATCAGAATGAGGCTGAGGTGGCGAGACTCTGTGATCTTGCATATCACCCTGTGGATCAGCGGTGTGGACGGGAATCTGAAATGCGTCGCCCAGGAGAAGGGGCCCTGACCCTGCCAGGACGCAAACTGTTGGCACTTCTTGTTGTCCCAGGAAGCAAAGAGGTCCACTTGGGGGTGTCCTCACATGCTGAAGATCGCCTGCAGCACGATGTTGTTCAGTTGCCACTCGTAATTGTCTGCTCCCAGTCTGCTGAGCCTCCAGGTTGGATTCCCCAGAAAGAAGACGGCCATGAGGTAGATGTTGTTCTCCAGGGCCCATTCCCACATGCAGACTGCCAGTCTGCACAGTGGATGGGATCTGGTACCTCCATGCTTGTTGGCATAGAACATGCTGGTCGAGTTGTCTGTCTGAATGAGAACGACCTTGCCCCCGATAACTGGAAGGAAGGCTCTGAGCACTAGCCAGATGGCCTTTAGTTCCAGCCAATTGATGTGTACTCCTGCCGGGTCCAGGTGCCATGGATGCAGTGATTGTTGAGGGTGGCGAAAATAAGTAGTGGAACTATGTTCCCTACTGGCCTGCACCGCTCCCCACAAACCCCATTGGCACGCCCCCTCCCACACACAATACAAACCCCAAAACACTTGTGCCTGCTGTTTAGGGGAATGTTCAGTGCAGTGCACTGAAAGTGTAAGTTTCAACTTCTTCCTACACTTTTATTTTAAAATGAAACCATTCCAGAACAGTTTCATTTTAAAATAAAAGTGTAGGAAAAGTAAAACTTAATTAAAAGAAGTAGAGGAGCACCACTCTCACCTACTTCAACTACTGGGTGGCCCCCCCATACCTCGAGAGAGGAGTCCGTAGTGATGGTGACCTGTGGGGTAGGTTGCCGGAAGGGCTTGCCCGTGCACAGATTGCAGTCCGTGGACCACCATGTCAGGTCCTGGTGGAGAGACGGAGGAACGTTTATCATCTCCACCTGAAAGCCCCGCTCCTGGTTCCATGATGCTGCAAAGTGCAGCTGTATCCTCCTCATCCTGAGTCTCATGTGGGGCATGGCCAATAGGACCGCTGCCATGAGACCAAGTAGGTGTTGGTTCCACCAGGCCTATATCATCTCTCTGCTGTGGAAGTGCGCAGTGGCCCTCCTGATGGCCGTGATCTTGTCCTCCGAAGGGAAAAGTCTCTCGAAGCACGTGTCCCAGAGGAGCCCCCAAGAAAGTCAGTCTCTGTGTAGGCTGCAGCTGCGACTTCTTGAGATTGAGCAAAAAGCCCAGATCATGTAGTGTGTTAATGAGAGCGTGGGAAGTGAGGTGCACAGTTTCTGGAGATGTCGCCCTGACGAGCCAGTCGTCGAGGTACGGGTAGATGTGTTGGCCCTAGGCCCTGAGGAGGGCCGCCACTTAGTTCATCAGTCTGGTAAAGACCCTGGGGGCCGAGTTGAGGCCGAAGGGAAGCACCTTGTATTCTAAATGGTAGCCCATGATTCGGAATCTTAGAGAGGAATGGTGAGGCTGCCAAATCAGGACGTGTAGGTAAGCGTACTTCAGATCCAGGGAGCACATCATGTCTCCCCTGCACAGTGTCTGCCCTATGAGTGCTGGTGTAACCATCTTGAATTTTTGTAGAGGTAGGGAGAGGTTGGGGATGGAAAGGTCCAGCACAACTCCCAGGCCCGCCTGGTTCTTTTTCTGAATGGCACAAATTCTGGAGTAGAAACCCACGCCTCGCTGGGAGGCTGGGACTTCCTCCACTGTCTGGCTCTAGATGAGTGACTGGATCTCTGCCAAAAGAGTTGCTGTCCCAACCTGTGAGAGTGGAGGGGAAGAGGGAGGAGAGGCAGGGATAGGTAGACGGTACCGTTTGGAAACTACGGAGAGGATCCAGGGGTCTGCAAAATAAAATTCTGGCGCCAAAAGTGTGAATGCAGGGCAAGCCTGCCCCCCACTGGAGGCACATGGACCCGGAGGGGCGTGTCATGCCTTCTTTGCCTCTGAGGCTGTTGGGAGGAGGGGGACTGGAAAAAGCCCTTACTCCCCCCCTTTTTGTTGCTTGCGCCGATGTTGGGTCGGCGAACGGTCCAGGCAGGCCTGGACCTCCACTCTTGGAAGCCGCGGATCCCTCTGTATGTACGCCCCTTGTCTGAGCACAGCTGTGTCTGGTTGTACGCTCTGGGCGTGGTCTTTGTAAGGATGTATACAGACTATGTGGTTTGCAAGCTGTTTTTCTTTTTATCCAGCTCCTCGTCGGTGGTGGTGTGGAAGAGGTCACCTCCTTCGAACAGCAGGTCCAAAATGTGCTCCTGGACATCCGGGTTGAACTTGGAAGCACAGAGCCAGGCCGTTCTTCTCATGTCCGTGGCAATGCAAATGGCCCGACCAGAGGTGTCAATGTGGGCCACAGTGGACTCCATGATGTCTTGTGCCACCATTTTGGCCTCTGCCAGTCCTGCCTTGAATCGTGATTGGCTCTGCGCTGGACGTTCTGGGAGGAGTCCGTAATTTCCCACCAAAGCCTCTGGTTAACGGCTGCCAGCATGGCATCCACGTTGGCTTGACGAAGATGCAGTGAGGCGTTGGAATAAAGCTTCTTCCTGTATGCCTCCAAGATCTTCTACTCCTTGCCTGGCAGTGCAGCTGACGAAGAGACCGAAGACGACTGAGGCTTGGAGTAGAGTGATGCTGCAGCAATCACCGAAGAGTGTGGCTGAGGATGGGCCGATAGCAAGAGTGTATCCCCCTCCATTTGCCTGTACTTGGCGTCCAGGTGGCGATTGACCGGCTGGGCAGAGTGGGGCTTGAGCCACCCCTTTTTGGCCAAGGCGACAACGTCCTTCTGCATCAGGATCCACGTTCTAGCCGCGGGGGAATCCAAAGGGAGAGTTGGGGTAGGAGGTTGTGGGAGTAGGGGGGAGACAATGGGGGGCCGGGTCTGGGCGTTAACTGGTCATGGGGGTTGAGGGGAAAGGAGGAAGGTCCCAGGAAAAGGAAGGTAGGGCTCAGTTAAGTGGCCCCAGGGAGTTGGGGTGTATAGTTCTAGTGGTTCTGCAAAGCACATATTCAAGCCCGCAAACAGTAGTGACTATATCAAGAGTCAATTGTGGAATGCATAAAGTGCACATAAAAGGATCTGGTTTCCTAAGTCCTAATGGCTAACGTACTGCCAGCCCTGGTGATGGGCTCTCTAAATGCTAGAGGAGTCAACTCTCCGACGAAGAGATCGCTCCTGGCCTGAGAATTCTACCAAGCCAAGCTCGACCTGCTCTTTCTCCAGGAACTGCATTGGGTGAGGGGGAAGGAACCAGCACTCCGAGGCGGGAGGATAGGGGAGGTACGCCGAGCCTCATTTATATCAAAAAAGAGAGGAATTGCCATTGTCATGGCAAATGGTTTGAGGTCCGAGGTGAAAACGCCACTGAGGGATCTAGAAGGTCGCTACCTATTTGTTAAAGGAGATATCAAGGTGAACCCATTGACACTGGGAGTGATCTACTGCCCACACGATGGCCACATAACCTTTTGGGAATGTGTTAGAAACAACTGCAACTTTTTACAGAGAGCCCCCTAATGGTAGGGGGGGGACTTCAACATGGTACCGGACCCCGTTAGAGACAGGAAGAGAATATGCATACAGAGACCATTCCAGCCAGGCGAGGCCACCTCTCAGAAATCCATAAAACTAACAGGGACTTGGGATTGGTAGAGTCACTGACCCCTCCGGCAGCAGGAGACCCCCCTTCACACTCTACTCGCAAGCTCATCAATCCTTCTCAAGGATTGACCACATCCGGGTAGAATGCTCTTTGTTTAGTCATGTTGAGGACTCCCAGGTAGACCCAGTACCCCGGTCGGAAGACGACCTAGTGCGCATAGTGGTGGGAGACACCTGTGGGCGCCCACGGCTGGGAGGTGGAAGTCTAATGACTCCCTCCTAAAATATAGGGAAACTGCCCACACATTGCTTGCAGATATTATAGAATATTTCGAGCTCAACGATAATGGGGAGGTGGGCCCACACACCCTATGGGACGCATTTAAGGCCACCATCCATGGAGTTTTAATCCGGATAGGATCCCCCAAAAAAAGGGAGAGCAGCGACAGGAAAACCTCCTTAGGGGGAAGATCGCAGAGTTCCAACCATGACGGGTGCCGGGCGGCTCCATCTCCCTGGACCAGATGAGATCACTGGAGGCCCATAAAGCACAGTAAAGAGACCTGCTGCCGAACAAAACCGAGAAGAAATTGCTCTTTCTCAAACAAAAATTCTATTTTCGACAAGGCAGCAAAATCCTGGCCTGGAAATTGAGGGAAGCCAAGAAAAGCAAGATGGTTAGGGCCGTGAGAACTGATGGCGGCACCACGCACGACAACACAACCGGTATAGGGGCGTACAAACTCTTATATAAGTCAGAATTTGACGGCGATGAATCGCACATAGGAGAATTCCTGACACAACTACCCATTCCAGGCCTACACAGGGAAACTACTCTTGACTTAGATGCTCCAATATCAGAGGAAGAGGTAATTCAGGCAATCAAATCAATGAAAGGGGGCAAAACACCGGGCAAAGAGGAGTTCACAGTTAAATTCTTCAAGCTATACCGATCCACTCTGCCCCGTACCTGACAAGATTTTTCAACGCATTACTGGAGGGGGGACATTGCCTGAGTTAATGATGGGGGCCGTTATAGTGGTGCTCCCGAAAGAGGGTAAGAACCAGACAACGCTCATCCTACCGGCCAATCTCCCTACTCAATACAGATGTAAAAATCTTGGCGAAGGTGCTTTGAAAGAGACTTGAGGGAGTTATGCCATCCCTGGTCCACGGGGACCAGATCAGCTTCATCGGAAGGCGTCAGGGCTCAGACAATATTAGGAAGACACAACATGTAATGCACCATGCCCATGAGGTCGACCTTGATGCATGTCTCCTCTCATTAGACTAAGAGAAGGTGTTTGACAAGATGGAGTGGAAATATATGGCTATCCTCCTGGAGAAGAAGGGAATAGGGGAGAATATCCGGAAATGGTGGGAGCGCTATATAGGGCGCCGCTTGCACGGTTTCAGGTCAATGGGGAACTGTCAGCCCCCTTCAAGCTGCCTAGAGGCACGAGACAGGGGTGCCCCTGTCCTCCCTACTGTATGCACTCACGATGCAGCCCCTGGCAATAGCCATAAGAAAACATCAGAGAATACAGGCTATCCAAAGAGGCAAAGAGGAGAAGTTGAGTTCAAACACTCCTTATTTGCCGATGACATACTGGGGTATATGGTGGATGCTCCCTCCTCGCTCCCATCGCTGTTCGCTCTCATTGACACATTTGGGGCCTTCTCGGGTCTGCAAATCAACAAATCGAAATCATGAATGACCCTGAACCGGGCCACAGACCTGCGCTTAGATGAAATGAACCGTATGTTGGGGGTAAGGGTTGAGCAATCTAGGATTTCAAACTTGGGGGGTGTGGGGAGGGGGGAGGTCTGGATCCCAATGCTCGCATTGTTCAAATATTAACCTCTCCTGACGGCCATTAAAACTGACCTAAACAGTTGGGGCACACAAATACTCTTGTGGTATGGGCGAATGACAGCGATGAAAATGAACATTCTTCTGCGGCTCCTATATCTATTCATGGCCCTACCCACGAAAATCTTGGAAGTTTTAGCAACCTTTAACACAGCGTGCAGGGGTTTGTCTTGCAAAATAAGACTCAGAGGATTAAAAGATCCACCCTCACCCTCCCAAGGGAAGAAGGGGGCTTTGGTCTCCCAGACTTTACCCTCTACTATAAAGCGGCCCAACTTTGAGGGTATTAGGTAATATTATCCCCACCAATAATATTGCCATATATATGGTAGTCGGGAAAGGCCATAGGCGATATTATTAGTGGGGATCATTTTTGGGGTAAATGGGAGCAGGGGTTGGGCGGGTGTCCCCCGCAGGTTTCATGAGTTAATATTGCCGCATAAATATTGCGCCATTCTTGTATGGCAATATTTTTGCAGGGATGTTTACACATGGAACCACTTTGAGTGATCCTGGAACATATGTGGGACGACCTGGGGACATATTGGACCTACTTAGAAGATATGGACACCCACACGGCCAAAGCGAGGGACTTACTCTGGGCACCATACAGGGAAATACCAAATAGGCTGTAGAACCATCCATGTCTGGGGATACTATGGGCTCTGAGGAGGGAAGGGGGAAGCATTAAGAGCTTAGCCTCCTGGTCCTCATTGATGACCTCGTGTGGGGCCCGGTTATCGGATTGGGGAGCAAGGGATTCCGCAACACACAGGCCTGCTCCGAGAGGGGTCTCGAAAGGGTGCGACAGGTGTTTAGGGAGGATGCATTCTTGGATTATGCAGAGGTAGTAGAAGTGTTTGCGGGAGACGAGATCTCAACATTCGACTACGTAAGTCTGAAGGGGATCCTCACCAATCAGAGCTGAGGTGACAAATTGAAACGCCAATTTACAACATTTGAAAAAAACACTGGACACCTTGGAGTCGAGGAGGGGAATAGGGTCTAAACTGTATAAGGTACTGATCATAGTAGATAAGAAAAATAGGCAAACCTTTAAAAGAATTCTGGGACGATTTGGACAAAGAGAAGGTCTCGGAGGAGGTCTGAGGAGAAAATATATAAGATTTTGTTTCATTGGAATCTCTTCAAGGCAGCCGTGGAGCATACCTTCAAGGTCCTACAAGGGTGGTACAAGGACCCCCTGAGAATATCACAAATGTTTCCGGGGTCTTCCCAACTAAGTCCTAGGAAGTGTGGCTCCATAGATTCCCGAGCACACATGTGGAGGCAATGTCCGCAAGTTCAAGCATACTGGTGAGACCTCCTGGGCTGGATGTCAGAGGTTATAGATGAGGTCCTTCTGTTAGACCCCCTCCAGATGCTGCTGGGGCTCCCCCCCACCGAGGGATTCTGAGACTTATGGATACCTGAGAATGTGGGAAGCTATGTTCAAGGCTCTTATGGCCGAGCTAACATAGAAATGGAATAGTGGGTCACACCCTGATAGAAGCGAGTGGCAAAAGAAATTAAGGGACATATATCTGATGGAAAAAATAATGGCAATGGTGAACGATCAGATAAGCGCATTAATGGCAGATTGGGTCCCAGTGATGAGCAAATGGGGATGGGATGCAACCTAGCAGGGCTCATGGAGAGCATACCCACCTGAGGGTGGCGCGAGGGGAGAGACAGGGGAGACAGTTGGGGTAAATCAGAGAAACGGCAGCAGAACACAGCGCCACAAGCCAAGTTCCACGATACACCCTGTCTATGATGCAAGTCCCCATGGTGGCAGTGGAGGCACATGGCCTAGATGAGTAATTGTACAGAATCACCTGTTCTGTTGTTGGAGAGGGAGTTGAGTTTGAAGACCCAATAATGCGTTGTTGTGTTATGTACATTCAAGTTTAAAAACAAAAAAGAAGGGGGAATACCATGTCACGCCCTAGGGTCCTCTCTTCTCAATCTCCAAGGACCCTCCACCCAGGTGATCCTCCCTCGCTTGTCCTCACCCAGGGTTTGGATCCAAAAGTAATGGCCCTGCCCTGGCCAACTGAATAAAGGATCCCCAAAGATTGGGCAGTGAAACACCCTTAGGGTTTTCACATACCCTTGCCCTATGCAGTTTGGACTTGAATGCTTTGCAGTGTTTAACTTAGAAACAGTATGGTTGCAAGTCCAAAAACCACTGCATGACTCCAGGGTTCAATTCCTTTCCTAAGGTGTTCTTCTCTACCCAGGGGTCAGTGGTTCTTTCATATAGCAAGGTTAATCTTTAATGGCTTTTATATTAAGGTGTGCCACGTACAAGACCCACTGATCAAATCGGGGCAAGTCAGTTCCCAGAACTAATTGGGTCAGGAGATTAGGTATTATTGCCACTATGAGATGTAATTCTCTTCCTAGAACATTGATTTGGGCCTTTGGACGTTTCTTAATGTGGCCATGGACACAGCCTACCTTTCTCTGGCGAAGTAAGTCTGCCCATATGGCACCTCCCCTGGCTTCCACTGTCCAATTGGACCCATAGGTTTCTCCCTTGTTGGCTCTCCAAGGAGGGCACAGTAGGTAGGTCAACCCTATTCAAGGGGCAATGCCCTGCCATATGACCACATTTTCTACATGAAAGGCATACCTTCTGACCTAATGGAAGAGATCGAATATTTTCATCTCCAGCTTCAACTACATGTCTATACCTAAAGGAATCTGTCTTCTCCAATGACAAGGAAGAAGTATTGGTATTCTCAGGGTACTTTCCAATGGAGAGGGATGGTATGCTGGGCATAACAAAGGGATGGATATCTATGCTGGTGGGTACCATAAAAAGAATTTTAATTTCCTGCGAGGGGTTCCGACTCCCAATAGGGTTGTTACTTAAAGAGGGGGCCAGACTTGTTTTAGATTGAGACCTTTCACTTTCATCAGAGGGGCAGAAAGGTTTCCTAGGCTGTGGGTAGTCATAGAAATTATGACTCTCTTGGGTCAGGGATCTCTGTATCTGGTGTTTCCAACTCCTGATAATAGGAAGGATTTTATGAGTCCAAAGGACAGGGAAAATTGTGATGTTCAAATTTCCCACAGGTGTAACAGGGGCACTCTCCGCCAAGGGAAGAATCGAGCATTCCAGTCCTCCCACTATCACTTGAGGTTAGAGGTGACCATAGATTTTCTCCCACAATTTCCTTCTCTAAATTCTCGTGACAGAGCTCCATGAGATGGCCCCACTTCCCACAGAACGAACAACGTTCTGAGCATGAGACACTCAGCTCATCCAAGGGAACGACAATCACCCGATAGCAACCCTCACTCACGAACCAGTACCTTGGGGTTTACGTTACTGTGAGGGTTTTTCCAGTTACTCATTGGATCTATTTGGGAAAAGAGAATATTTACGGATTCTACTGGAGAATCATCCTCTGGTCCAGTTGACCCCTCTCAATCTGTATTGGATATTATGTCAAATTCAAGCGGGCCAGTTTTAATTCCTCTCCATTTGCCAACGTAACCTCCTCTGCCTTGTTTCACCTAGGGGCATAAGGTACATGACAGAGTGGGTTCGTACTTCTGCCATAACCTATAGGGAAATTATTACTTTATCTCTGCTAGGGATTTGGCAGGCAGGAGCGAAGAAAAGATGATACGTATTACCTTCCACATTTTTCCTAATGGGAAGGATGGCTTGTTTGGTTAAGGGGAAAAATTGGATACCTACTCTTTGGGCTATGTTGTCGTAATCTTTCTATGAGGGTCACCCCATTGATAGAAAAAGGGGCTGGAGTATAGTGTTTGTCAAAGACAAATGTGTTTGATTCATCATTGAGAGGGCCATTATTCATTTGCTCTCTTTCTGGTTCCCTTGGTAGGGCACTGGGACTTAGAGGTAGTCTTTCCTCATATGAATGGGTTCCCCAACCTGTGTTGGCTGAGCTGTATCTCACTCCTGGTACCATATGTGACACAGACATGGTATCAAGAGATAACAGACAGATATATAGATTTTTAACAACCTTTATTTCAGTGATCAGGATGGAAAAATACCTAACTTGCCCTAACTCTAAGGTGGGAATGTTCCCTAATCAAAGGTAAACTAAGGGAAGTCTAGGTCTGTTAGACAAAAGTAAAACTCTGCCTGCGTCGAAACCTGTGCCTGCCCTAACTATTACTGAATAACAGGGTGTATGGGATTTGGACGACTTAATAGTGTTCAAATTAAAGTAAGGGTAACAGTGGAACTCTTCCGGATCTCCCTTCCCCAAGTTCAAGGCACTCAGATTCTGAAAGTTCCACAGGCTCCCAGGATCCCCTTGGTAACAGGTCCTTCTGGGTTCCCTTGCCCGGAGCTAGACCCGCTGGACTGTTCACAAATATTCAATTGTTTCAAAGTTGCTTCTTGGTGAACACAAACGTTAAATTCACACAGTCTTATTAGCAAAGTGTCACTTCTACCCTTGGTTCCTGGTGAAACTCCCTTCCCCACTCTGATCCAAGTCCTTTTGGGGTTTGCCACCTTTGTACTTCCGGCAGCTTTCTTTCTCAGCTAAGACTCCCCTGGTTGTGGTGCAGTTGTCAGGCTGCACCGTCCACCCCCTACAAATCGTGGAACCAGGTGCCTTACTTTGATAGCGTTTCTTATGTTCTCTTTGTGGGGTCTCTGCAGCCCTCCTGGATCCATCTTCCCCCTGAAGGGCCACCCCAGTGCTTCCCAATACTCTTATATTTCTGGAAATTATCTTTTCCTTTACATTTGGGAGTTTGCTCCCACTTCGGTTTTCGCACAGCTCCCTTTTTTGGATCTTTATATTTTGCTCACTTTTTAGCACTGCATACAGCTCCCCTATTCTCACAGGAGCTTCCACTTTAATTAGAGTCTTTCGATAATGTACACTCCTGCACGCAACCACTCTGTTACTTTGTTTCCCACTTCCATTGTCCAACTCTTCATTCATCGGCACCTCTCTACCTTTCCAGACATGGCTCAAGACCGACCACAACCTTGACGCACATGCATCCACAGACACAATAGCCTCCGCTAAGGGGTCAAATCTATACAAAGTAGGTGCGTTTGCAATTGCTTCCTTAAGACCTTTCCCCAACCGAATTCCCTCCTCTCTTTAAGCAATGCTCTAAGTGGTTGGCTGTTTACCACCAGATTCCCCACAAATTTGGAGTAAAAATCTATTAGCCCTAAGAAGGAGTTCAGCTCATCTTTGTTGGTAGGCGATTACACCACCACAATGGCATCAACCATTTACGGGCATGGAATCATGCCCCCTTTGGTGAGCCCATGCCCCAAATATGATACTTGATTTACTTTAAATTGGAACTTGCCTATCTTGACCATCAGACCAGCCTTTTCCAGTCTCCTTAATACTTCATATACTCTGGCATCATGTTCACTTTAATTTTTTTGGCTCAATTAGAATGTCATCCTCGAAACACTTCACTCCCAGTATGTCCCCCAACATATCCTCCATAATCTTTTGAAATACGGCGGATGCCGATGCTAACCCGAAAGGCATCCTTTTAAACTGGTAAGCACCCATCGGGTTGATTAAAGCTGTTAAGGCTTGAGATGAAGTGTGTAGGTCAATCTGGTAATACGCTGATGAAAGATCCAGAGTTGGGTACCATTCTGCCTCTTCCATGGTTACTAGCATCTCATTGATCTTAGGTACCGAGTGTCTGTTGACCCAAATAGATTTATTGAGGTCCCTTAAATCCACGCATAGTCCAATGCGACCATCCGGGCTTTGAGTGACCGCAATTGGTGACATTCACTGCTTTCAATGGGTTCTATTATGCCTTGCTCATAGACCCCGAAGTTCCTCCCTAACTCTCTCTCTCACACCTAATGGAAGGTTACATACTTTGTGCATAGACGGTATGGCATGGACAGACAATTTAATCTCGTGGCAATATCCCTTAAGTTTACCTATGCCCTGCCTGAACACCTTCTTGAACCAGATTCCCAACTCTTTAGTAAATCTTTCCGCCCTGTTTACCTCTACTGCTCTGACCTGCATCTGTTTCCTGGATGTAACTCAAGGCCCAATTTCGCTTGATGCCACCAACATAATAAACAATCACCTTTGGCAGCCAGGTACATTTTTGCTCTTATGTTCTTATCATAAGCAATGTCAACCCACACAAAGCCTTTGATATCAATCCTCCCCCCACCATATGCTCTTGGCATGATGTCAGTGTAGTGTGAAATATGGTTTTCGTTGCCCCAGATTTCCTTGTATTTACCTTCCGAAATGATGGTATATGGAGATCCAGAATCGGCTAATGCTTTCACTAGACTCCCCGCCACAGCAATTTCCATTTCTGGAGGTACATACTCTTCTTCATCATCATCATTCTCTATTCCTCCCACAATATGTACAAGTTTGTTTGCCCATTCACTTCTGCCTTCACCCACAAATCAAACTTCTTTTTCTGTCTCCATAGATTTGTTGTTAAATTTACAGAACCTAGCAAAATGCCCCATCTTGCCACACCGTTTACATTTCCCTCTCATAGCTGGGCATTCTTTGGAATTAATGGCATGCTTCTGAAACACACACCTAGTGCATTGTCCCTTTTGGTTATCATGTACATTTGCATTATTCCCACCAGACAAGATCGGTCCACTCCCTCCATAATGACCCTTACCCATTTTGGTATCTTTTTTCACTAAACATACTTTAGCTTCATCACTAGCACATGCATTTTCTTCCTCATTATCTACAACACATTTACACTTTCCTTATTATTCTTGGAATTCACTTCCTTTAAACACATGCTATTTAACTCCAACCCCTTGGCTATTGCCAATGCATTCAGTAAAGGAGGATTCTTTCCCTACCACAACCTTTCTTGAATTTTAGGGTTAGACGTATGCATCACGAGTTGATCCCTTATGTGCTCATCTTCATTACCCTTGAATTCACATAATGCCAATAGTACTCTTAAATCAGCTACAAATCCCCCCACCCCCTGTCTTCTAGAGAAGAACGTGTACCTCTCTAAGACTATATTAATCTGTTTGTAATTTGTTCATTGCCATTGAACACAGCCCTTCCCCACATCTCCCCTCCGCCCCATCAGCTGCACCATCATCCATATCAGGCAATTTTTTGATAATGCGTACTGCTTCTGCTCCCAGACAACACATTAAAGTTGAAAACTTCCTCTCATCCGAGTATCTTTCTCCGCCTGTTGCCACACAATCAAATGTAAACAAATCTCTCCAATATGTCCAGGGTATTAAGGGTTCCTCTGGTGTCGCCAAAAATGTGGGTGGTGGTTCTAGAGTTTGCATGGTGTTATGATAACGGATAACTGTACAGTTCCCAGCAATAACCAGACCAAAATGTCTGCCTCTGTCATGGTTCTATAGAATGAGGATAGTCTCCAGATGAAAATAGTTCACTATGGGCACCAACTCTAGATCCAAGCTTTCTTCAGACAGTAGTTCCCACCTCTGTCACTTCCAGGTGGTGCTGGGACAGTTAATATATTTTTTACAATTTCCTTGACAACCCAATTCCCAGCTATCTTCGGACAGGAGTACCTCCCACTGTCACTTCCAGATGGTGCTGGGAAAGTCCCTACTCAATGTTAAATCACCCAGGAATGCTGCCGCTAACAGACCCTGTATGTTCCTCC
Organism: Ambystoma mexicanum; assembly: GCF_040938575.1. Lineage (NCBI taxonomy): Eukaryota > Metazoa > Chordata > Amphibia > Caudata > Ambystomatidae > Ambystoma > Ambystoma mexicanum. The sequence continues at coordinate 644,955,687 of NC_090937.1, forward strand.
AGACAGGTCTTTAGATTCCGCTTATATTGCTTTCCATAGCGTAAAACCATAAATGGTGATGGCCACCTCCTTGTTTTCACCATAAATTTCACCCATACACCTCTTCCTTCCTGATAGCTTCATGTGAAATGTCCATGAAATAGACTAGACACCAGGGAAAAGAAAAATAAGTGTTTCATCTTTATTTTCTTTTTTTCCAACCACAGGGGGAGCTGTGCGTTAGAATGTGACCACTCTGGGGTGGAGTGTATTCTAATATTCACCACCGGGGGAGATGTAATCGAAGGTGTGGTGGCGTTGCGTCGGATAGGAGATCTCGGCCCCTATCTCTTCCGCTTGTGCACTCCGTGTGTCACATCCTACACTCCGCCTCCCTGCTTCCCACTGATAATATCTATATATCCCGTTGAGAACGCGGCTTCATCCTTTTCCCCACGGCGTACTGTTGCTGTGCTACCACTTGCTGTCCCTCTTTCTGCCACGGCCCACCTCACTCCCTGGTGCTTCCCTCTGGCGGCTTCACCTCTAGTGAAGCGCCGCCTGCGCCAGCTATGCTTGGTGATGAGGTGCCCCGGGTTGGCCCCAGACAGTGTCTAGGCCGCTGCAAAGCAGATCGCCGATGGCCGTCTGGTTCCAGAGATACGTGGTGCCTGCGGGGTCTTCCTCCTCGTCCCTCCCTTCTGCATCCCCAATGAAGTGAATATGAAGGTAAGTGTTATCCACGTAAGATTTATTGTTTACCAGAAAGTGGTAACGCTAGACCCTCATACAGAAGGGACCAGCAAGATGACAGTTCAACTCTCATTAGGGTAATATGTCATATATTGGTGCGCGAGGATGACTTGCGCGGAAAGCTCAGAGCGAATCATCTTGTGCACCCAGTATACAACAACCTCCTCATGGGAACTCTATGATCTCGCTTTAATCAAGCCTTACCATCAAATTTTGCATTTGAAGTGTCTGCCAGTGTTTTTTCAAAGCAGTCTTCTTAGAGTCAATGGCCCTCATTACAACACCGGCGCTAAACCATGGTGCTATTAGCACCATAGTTGCTGCCGGTATTGTAACAAGTCCGCCATGGTGAAATGGGGAAGTACCACCCCAATCCAAGGTTGGCGGGGCGGTACTTCCCCATTTCACCATGGCCCTTCCCCATTCCCATTTTTGCCCCATAGTGCATAATGGGAATGGGGAAAGGCGGTAATTACGGTACCGCAAATTGCGGTACCGTTATTATCGCCAGGGTGCCTTTGCAGGTCCCTGCAATAACGGCTGGTTCCAGCCGCCGTTATGGGAATTGGGCGCTGAGGGATTACCGGTAGCCTTACCGGTACCGGTAATCCCTTAGCGCCAGGGTCGTAATGACCCCAAATGCCTTAATTGGAGCTGTAAACATGCTGTTGGCGAAATAAAAATCTCTTAACCAGGTATGCCTTTATTTTGCGCCTGCTACCACAAATGGCAGTACGCTACAGTGCCTGGCAAGTGCTTTGCCCATGCCTACTCAAAAGCCAAACATGTTGGCACTGCAAATGCTTGTTCTCTTTCCGGATAGCCTCATGATTAAAGCATGTTTTCTGTCTCAATTCTCAGCCGGCCATCCGAACACCATTTCTATTACTTTCCCATCGTAACCTTTTCTTCACTAAGTTATGACACACTTACGACACAATTAACCAGCCGTTTCTTTCTTTTCGACCCATGTCTGCTTCCTTTCTGTCAACGTACACCAGCGTATTCCCAGAGTGCAAGTATAACGCAATGACCGTACCCCGGCCTTAACAGTGTAAGAATAATGTGTTCAACGCATGAAAGCAGCGCCAAGACTCTTTTAGTCAGCATTCCCCAAACTCTATTTTTACCATAGCAATGAAACGGAGCCAGTGAACACTGCTTAATGTCAACTTTCCTCGCGCGCCCCAACCCACTGTAAAGGGGTGCATCCTCTCCAAATGTGCATTTCGTGCCTTAGTTAAAGCCTGGATTCTGTTTCATAGGAAGGAAGGAAGTGATGATAAACAAATTACAGGACAAAAGCACGCGAGCTCCAATAGGCAGTTTCAAAGCCAGTGGCAGAATGGCGGCCTATTCACTGCGAGCAGCCCACTTCACCAATCTGTCTATGCCATCAGGAAGCGGGGAGGAAGGACTCAATGGTCCCTGGTGAACAGAATACCTTGTGGGAGTTTATCTGTTCTGACAGAACAGAAGTGGGGGCGGTGAGGGGGCCATTAGTGGCACTACATAAAAATAGGAGTCATTCTAAATCAGCTCGACGCTGCCACAGACTTTTACCCCAACTGAAACAATTCATACATGCTACACGCATGGAGAGCTTTTACCCGTTGTTTAAGCGACTAAGGCTTAATGGACACATTTACCTCTATGGAGAAGTTTTGCAAACGCGATACACCTAAAGCAGTCATCTAAACTCGCGCACATCACTATATTGTTTGTTGAAATATCCGTGACCCATTTCACACACAAACACCGTTGGTAAAGGTAGCGATTAAATGTGGCAGACTCATTGCACACATTTACCTCGATAATGTGCATGTTCATATGTGCCTGGGCAACTGCAGGCGTACCTCTGATGTGTATGCTTAACCTAGGCAGGCACAATGCGCAAGCATCCTGCGGGAAAATCGTGTTGAAATGCGCCCTATGCACATACGTTATGTTATGTTACTTTACATTTATATAGCGCCTTATCATTGGTATGGTCTCAAGGCACTGGTAGGTTGAACGCCCTCGGGAACCGAAGTACAAGTCAGTAGAGAAGAGAGTCATAAGGTGCGTGTGCGCACCGGATATGTGTGCAGCTGGTGTGGCATTCGAGTGATAGCTGCTTCTTAACGGTAGGTGTGGTGGTTGAGAGATCATGCGTATGGAGGGTGTGTAACCACCAGTGTTTAGTTAGGGTGATGGGGAGTATGCGGCGAATGATGGTATGAGAACAGCTGTACCGAATGGTGTTATAGTATCGCTGTGTTCTAGTTGAGTGGTGGTGTTTAGAAGAGAGTACGCGTGGAGATGTGATATGGTGGTTTACCTTAGGTGCTTGAGATCGACTCCACTCCAATAAATCCATGTACTCCGAACTGTTCCATGTATTCTGGCCGTTTCAAACACTCAGAACCGGTCCATTCCATGCACTCCAAGCCATTCCATGCACTCCAAGCCATCTTATGCACTGCTCTTTTCATTCGATCTACCTACGTTAGCTTTCTCCAAGCATCATCCTTCCACATACGTCATCTTCACCAGTTCCATCCACTTCACTGGTTCCAGCCATTTTACACGTTCCATCCACTTCACCCGTTCTACCACTACAACGGTTCCACACCCTTCCACCCATTTCACCGGTTCTTGACACATCACCCATTTCATCCACCTACTTCATCCGTCCTACCATTTCACCCGTTCCACCCACTTCATACATTCTACACCAGGTCATACGTTCCATCCACATACTTTACCCTTTCCATCCACAAACGTCACCAGTTTCTTCCAAATATTTCATTCGTTCTGACCACATACTTCACCTGTTCCATCCACATACTTCATCCGTTTCACCCACATACTTCATCCGTTCCATCTACATACTTCATCCGTTCCATCTACATACTTCATCCGTTCCATCTACATATTTCATCCGTTCCATCTACATACTTCACTCGTTGCATCGACTTACTTCAACCGTTCCAAACACATACTTCATGCATTCCATCCACATACTTCACCCTTTCCGTCTGCATAATTCACCTATTTCACCCTGTTCACCCCCAACACTTGGTTCATGCGTTCCACCCAGTTCATCCGTTCCACCCAGATCATCTGCTCCATGTTCTCATCCGCTCCATGCCCTCATTCATTCTGCGTTCTGATACACTCTGCGTTCTCATCCGCTCTATGCACTCACCCGCTCTACGCCCTCATCCGCTCTACGCACTAATCCGCTCCACGCACTAATCCGCTCCACGCACTAATCCGCTCCACGCACTAATCCGCTCCACGCGCTTCATCCACTCAAGCGACTTCACCCGCTCCACTCACTTGGTTCATTCATCCTGCATTATCGGATCAGCCCATGTCACTTGTCGCACGCACTCGGTCCGTTCTGTGCTCTACATCTGTCCCATGCACTACACCCATCTCATGTACTTGAATCGTCTATTCAGTACTTTCCATTTATACCATGCCTTCTTACATTCCATGGCTTCAGTCAGTGCACTCATCCGTCTCATGTATTCATCTTTCTATCTTCTTTGGTTTATTCCTTTTGTCTATTTTGATTCCTTAAGTCCATTTCAATCATTTCATCCATTTCATTATTTTCGACCGCTTTCCTGCTTTTGTACAATTTATTCTTTATCCACTTCACTGCTTTGGTCTACTTTACTCATTCTATTCTGTTTGTCTTTTTTAGTTTACATTGGAGGTTATTAGTTTTTGAATTCTCGCATGGTTCTTGAGGTTGTATGTTATTTGTTTTATTGTTATTTATGATCTAATAGTTTGGGATAGTTGAATTGTTGTTATCCACTTTAATCCTCACTTCTAGATTGATCCTCTTGTCCATTACATTTATTTTGTTAATTTCCTTAGTTACCAATACTTTACTGCTCTCGTACAGCTTATTCTTTTTATCTATGTCACAGGTTTGATCCTTTTTATTCATTCGATTTTGTTTGTTCTTTTTAGCCACCCAACAGAGGTTATTCATTTTAGATTTCTCGCTAAGATCGTGCTGCGGAATTACTATTTATGATCTAGCAATTGGGCCAGAGTCATTGAAGTGCTGTTATCCAGTTTGAGTTCGGGTCGGTTTTTAGGGGAAGAGCCAGGTTTTCAGTAATTTGCGGAAAGACAAGAGGTCTTCGGTGAGTCGTATGTGGGGCTGGAGTGTGTTCCACAACGTGGGGGCCAAGTCTGAGAATGATGATCCGCCTAACCTGACTGAGTTTGTTTTTGGTATGACTAGGAGGCCGGCTGAGCTTGATTTTAGAGTACGTGCGGGGTGATAGGGTGTTAGTTTGTCTTGAAGATATTGAGGTCCGGTTTTATGCAGTGCTCGGTGAGAAATGCATAAGGTTTTGAAGGTCACCCTTCGGGTAACCGGAAGCCAGTGCAGCGTTTTGAGGGCTGGGGAGATGTGGTCTCTAGGGCCAAGCGCTTGTAGTAGTTTGGCTGCAGCGTTTTGAGCTCTCTGTAGTTTAGTCAGTTGATATGCGTGGACTCCGTGGTAGAGGGGGCTAGCGTAGTCCAGTCTTGATATAACAATTGATTGGATCACCGACAGTCTGTTGGGAAAGGAGAGGTATGGAAAAATGCGCCTAAGAGTTTTAAGGTGGTAGTAGCAGGACTCTGCGATGTTGTTTACTTGGCGTGAGAGTGTTGGGTCAGAGTCAAGGGTGCATCCAAGTTTTTTTTACTGAATTAGAGGGAGTCGTGGGTTGCCATTATAACACAAATATAGCGCCAAAGCCCTAATGCATCCAGGCGCTCACTTACAGACAAGAAAATAAAAAGACTGGTGGGCAGGTGCTTTACATAAACAAAATCGTTTTTAAGAACTTTCTGAAAGCCAAGTGATTATTTTAATCTTAAGTGCTTGTGGCAGTTCGTTCCATCCATATGCCACCAAAACTGGAAACGAACGTCCATTTCCATGCACTTTCTTGACCCGATCCACTTTCAGAAGGTATGCGGTGCTGGATGGAAGGTTTCTCATAGGCTTATATGGAGAGACCTTTTCTTTGAGGTAGGTGGGTGCAGATCCATATATACACTCGTGGCATAAAGCCAGGGACTTAAAATCCTAGCTGAAATGGGCAGCCAGTGCAGTTCCCTCCTGGACAGGGTGGTGGGTTCATTTCTTTTCATGTCACAAACAATACGGACAGCTGCGTTTTGGATTTTATGCAGTTTGGCAATATCTTCCTTACTGGCACCACCTAGTAGAGCATTGGAATAATCCACACGTGGAAGAATGACGTCCCTGACAAGCTTAGCATAATTATTTTTTTAAATCAAGGGAGCCACCTGTCTTAGCACTCTCAAATAATATTGGGTCCTTTTTACAATAGCATCTACTTGGGCTCCTGAGTTCAAGGTAGCTTCCGAATAAGTGCCTAAAGTTTTTACCTCACTGACTACCGCTATCTGGCTACCTTCGACCAGGAAACTGGAGAAGACTGGAGCTAAATTCTCCCTTGACTTCTTTGGCCCATATATCATCAGTTCCATCTTTACAGCATTAAGACACAACCAGTTGGTGGTCATCCAGTTTTTTATAACTTGGTAGATCTCACTAAGCATGTCCTGATACTTCTGATGGTTTCCAGACAACTCAAGGACAACTGGAAGTCGTTTGCATAGTTCGTAAAGAAAAATCCCAGCCTTTCCAGCTCTCTACATAAGGGCACTATGTAAATGTTAAAAAGTAGAAGGGATAGACACGCCGCCTGGGGAACGCCACAGATGATGGTCTCAGCAGCCCTGATCTATATTTTTCCACTAAAGTCAGCATATGGGTCTGGAGATCTAACAGGACACTCTCCATGCCATGAAAGCAAATGAAACCTGATTGTCTTCTGTGCAGGCAACCCGATTTTTCCATATACAGTTACAAGTGGGTAGTAGCCACTTTGTCAATCAATTTTAGGAAGAATAAGGTCGAAAATTTGCAGCATCTTTAGGGTCCAGACCTGCTTTCTTCAATAGTGGTGTCACTGCCACGGCTTTAATAGCTTGCGGGACTGTGCAGTAACTAAATGACGTGTTCACAAATCTGCGTAAAAAAGGTACAAAGATGTTCTGATGTCTTAAAATTATCTTGGCAGGGATAAGATCCCCTGGGCATCTTGTGGGGTTTATTACTTTAATGATGTTAATAGTTTCTGTGACTGCTATCTCAGGAAAAGAAAAACCTACAGAGGGTCTCTCCTGATTAGGATTGTTACCCATAAGTGACAAATGGTCAGTCACTTTACTAGTGCCTGCATTCCCCGTTCTGGGGGGGGGGGGGGGTTTATCTCGAGTTTCAGATTCTCCAACTCATTACTGATTTCGTTTTGGGCAAATCGCAATTTATCTGAAAAAGCCTTCTGGGTTCGCGTACAATCGTCCGGAGTAGGGATAATGGTGTGATTTAAAATACTGGGTTTCTCCCACGACGTAAAAAGGCTAAGGAGTTCCTTGGTTTTATTTCCTGCTGTTTCTATTTGATCGTTATAGTGGGTCAATTTGATTCCTGTAATTCTATCTTTGTAGACTTTTTCCAGAAGTTTCCAGGCCACTTTATTTTCGATGCTTTTATTTTTGTGCCAGAGACACTCAGCGTGTCTCTTGCTGGCTTTTAATTTAGCCAGCTCTGGTGTAAACCAATTTTTGATGGTGATTAGCTTTCCTAGTTGATCTGGATTTTATAGGAGCAAAAGTTTCCAACAGGATTGTCTCATCATTATTGTATTGTTCTACCAGCATGTCTGGGTGATCAGAGGCATTTGATTTCAACATGAGAGCATCCATATACTGAGACAGTTTATCTGCAGTGATGGCCTGGTAGTTCCTCTTCGAAGTTTTGCACAATGGTTCATGTTGTGGCTTGGGCGAAAGGGGGAGCTGTATTTGACCTGAGATAATTGAGTGGTCGGACCACATACAAGGTGTGGCCATAACCCCAGTTAAAGCAATGTTACAACTGGCCATCCAATCAACGATATACCCTTTCAGATGGGTTGGGCTGTTGTTGTGCACAGAAATATTGCTATTGTTAAGCAGTTTCTCCAATTCCCTGGCTTTTTTATCTTTGGTATTACCTCTCCACAGATTCAAATCTCCTACTAATATTATGGCGGAATTTATCTTCTGCATCAAATTGAGGACATTAATGAGATCTACATTAAAATTTTTAGGATCACCTGGCGGCCTATAAATGACTACCAGGTACACACTACAGTTATGATTAGGGATAAACTTGGTATGTATAATATCACATCCCTCAAAATCAGTTTTTGTCTCATACATTTTGAGGTCTTCCTTACAAATAATGGCAACGCCACCACCAGCACTGTCTTTACGGTGTTTTCCAAAGAACAAATAGCCTGGTGGGCTTGCTTGCTCAATAGTGGGCGCATTTGCCTCTGATAGCCAGGTCTCTGTTACACACATAACATCAATGTTATGCTCCAGGATATAATCCTGAACATCCAGTGTGTTCTTTACCAGTGATCTGGTGTTCAGAAGTGCAAATTCTGTACATACATTGCAAAGAGCATGTTTAAATGTGCTAGGCATATTGAATCCAACTAACTCAGTATGGCAGGCCTATTGAAAATATACAGCTCTATAGAGAGCATGCTTAAATTCGCCAGACCCTCGCACATATCTCTATATATAAAAGCGACATTTGTGGATAAGTGTGTCTGTTCAAAATGTTCAGCATACTTAACAACATGCTACAAACCTGAAATTTGGAATGTGGGGAGGTTCCATGGTGTAGACAATGTAACAAGTATAAAATATACATTTTTCTAATTGTTTTTTTACACAGTCTGAAGTGCTTACCCCTGCCATATGGCTCTTTGCGACATAGTTCTACGTTCATTGTTCCTAAAGTTCAGCAGTTCAGGAAAACTTCAGCAGTTCATTGTTCCTAAAATGTTCACACTATCAGCATTCCAGCGGACATTAACGGCACTTACTTTTGAAGTCATGCAGGTGGCACGATATGGTGCTTTTGTAGTAATGCGGGTGACGGCAAATGGTGCATGTCTCTTCAATAGTGTCTGCAATTACGTTGTCTGTCACACTGTGGAAAATCTCTCGTGGTAAGTACAGAAACTTAATTTCCCACGGAAGTTTATGAATGTATGCCATCTCAACAGTACAAAGCTTACTACACGTACAGCACTTATGGTGAGGTCGCTGCTGCCTCGGCTGTAGATCGGGACACCAATAATGTTGCTGAGCAATCTCAACGCTTCAACTCAAAGTAGCTGGAACCGATTTACTGGATTAATGCTTTTCTCATGGTCAGCATTATGTGGCTTGCTCCAGAGTTGGAAACAAAGACAATTTGTTCACACTATCTCCTACAGGAAAGACTAGCAATATTGTCTACAAAGAAGCATTGGTTTAGTACATTAAACACACTTCAAACTAGGACTGAAGTAGGAATTACTGTGCAAAGCACGGGTACACCTGCTAGTATACTATATTCAGTTAAAAAAAAAAATCTTTACTTAAGGGACAGTTAAGATGAATAAGTTAAATGTGGCAAAACCATTGAAAGTGAGTGAAAATAACATCAGTTGAAGTCACGTTTAGATGCTGATTGAATGCAACAAATCTACAGAAATTTGGTAGGTGTTGAAAATGATGCCACCATAAGCACTAGGCCCCTTTTAGGCAACCCTGAAACACACAGATAACATCATATATGGCATCACTTAAGATATCTTAGATGTCATACGCGATGTCATCCCTGATGTTATCTGTTAAGTCATCAGTGTGCTTACGGGCTGTGCAATAGGGGCCTCAGTTACGGTGGCATAGCTGCCAATGCCTACCAAATTTCAGGAGGATTGTTCATTCAATCGGCACCTTACCGTCACTTTAACGTTTATTCAGTGAATTACAAGGGTTTAGTTTTACTGAACTTGTTCACTTAGCTGCTCCTTTAACATTGTGTTTTCACTGAATTTCAAGAGTTTTGTTATGCTATACTTCCGACGACCTGTAATTTTATCTTTTTATTTCTTCCGATAACATAACTGTTATCATATCCTTGGGGGGCGAGGCTAGGCAGCCATGGAATAGGCTGTGGTCTCTGTGAGCTCCGTGATCCGGCGAACTAATCCGATGGAGAAATGTATATTTCTTTCTCTTAAATGCAACTTTAAACATTGGAGAAGGCATGTGAATGCACTGAGCAGAACGTGTGCAGGCTGACAGCGTGTCCGGAGCTCTGGAATGGGCAAATTGATACATTGTTTCCTGTAGCCAGCCACGACATGAACATTAAGATGGCGGCGGTCGAGAACAAAAGGATCCCGAGGGGCGCATCCCAGTAATGGAGAAGCTGCCCCAGCCAATGGCTACAGTTGCGGATTAAACAATTTGGACTCATAAGAAAAGGCTATGTGGTTTGGGCGGCTGCAAGAACGAGGGGCCTTCGCTGGTGCAGCTGGAGCTCCGGTCATCTACCGGGAGCGCACCGAGCGTGTGGGTGAGCCGGGATCCGCCTGCGGAGTGAGACGGGACCGCAATGCACTGCGAACAACGTGCCCGCTGGCACGGCACCGGTAAAAGCAAGTAAAGGAGGATTGTGTGGGCATGGGGGGTGCGGGAGGCGGGAGGAGCAGCTGAGCCCTGCAGCACGAAGATCCGCTGCAGCGGCGAATACACACTGTGACCCGCGGAGCGGGTCGGAAACGTTCGTGACGGGCGTTGCCTGCTGCGAACAAAGGCTCCGTAGAGCCGATCTGCACACGGAGGGCTGCCCCCATAGGAAAAGATAATGAACTGGCCCGCGACCGCTCACCAACATATGTGCAAGTCGGAGGAGGCGCATGGCACATAACAGTTGACTGGGATCGAGTACAGTCCCATGTGGATGCAACGGAACGATTGTAGAAGAACAAACTGGCAGGCTGCAAACGACCTGTGCAATTGAGCACTATTGTACCCTTTGATGTCGCACAGGGTGGCTGCAGAGGATGAACTAATGGCCAGTTGATAAGCATGCTTAACATAACCTCAGAGGTGCACCCAAACTCTGCCTGCATTATATGTGCCAACAAGAATTGTATATGTAGAATAAACGTGGGAGGATACAATCCACCTAGAAGCTATTGCGCGCGCCATAGCACAAGCAAGTTGGAAGATTGCAACCCCAACGACTTAAGAAACTGGAAGTGTCACAACAACAGCACATAATCAGATTCAGACACGCAAGAAGGGTGGTGCTATGTCGACGAAAGGGCTGAGAACCAAGACCAAACAACCCACAATGGAGGTTTTTGCAAAAGCGCAGAGGACCCCTACAACACTGGTGCAGAGCACGGTCGCGACTCCCGCTGAGGAGGCCCCAGACGGAGACAAGCATCAGACCCTGGTGGCCATAACGGAGATGAGCACCAAATGGGGCTTGGCAATGGCAGACCTGCGGACAGCCCTAGAGAACAAAATTGATGCGGTAGGGACTGAACTAACCCTGCTACGACAAGACGTTAGGGCGCTGGCGGAGAGAACGAGTGGTCTGGAAAGCACAGTGAAGACCAATACAGAAGTCAGCACTAATAACGCAAAAGAGGTCCACGTGCTAAAACAGCAAGTTGCTAATCTTGAAAATCGTGTGGAGGAAGCGGAAGGAAGGGCGAGAAGAAACAACATACGGGTGGTCGGCCAGCCGGAGGGCGAGGAAGGCCAGGACCCCACAAACTATGTGGAGAACATGATCCTCCAGGAGATAGGAGCAGACAAGCTCTCACAGGGGTTCACGGTGGAGCGAGCGCATCGCGCTCTAATGAGGAAACCATGACATGGGTCCCCACAGAGACCGATAATTGCGAGGATCTTGAACTACAAAGACAGAGAGAAGATCCTGGAATATTTCCGCAAGGGCGGTACAATAGAGAAAGCATCCACCAACATCACTGCGTACCCCGACTACACGATGCTGGTGCAGAGGTATAGCTACGTGGCCGTCAAAAGGAGGCTGCGTGCGGCTGGCATCAAGTATATGCTCCTGTACCCGGCGAAACTGAAAGTGCTGTACAAGAGCAGAGCGCTTTTCTTTGACAAACCGGAGGAGGCGGGGTCCTGGCTGGACCTGCAGGGTTGCCCAGAACAAGAGGCAAATCGAGATTGTCAGGAAAATGACAACTGAGGAGCCTGTGTCATGAACATTGTGGGGGTAAGTGGGAGGGGGGTGCTGTTTCGGGGGGGAATAGTGAGACCGGATGGCCGTTGTGTAACCTTCGGGCCTTGTGCTCCGCATGGACTGGAATATAGTGGATAAAATGCATGTAGAAGCTGCATAGTGTTAACATGAAGCATAAAAATTGAAATTGGGAGCAACGGGACGGTGGCAACCCACCCCTGAGAACTGGTAGTTGAGTGGCCACTAGGGCGACTTTACCCTACTGAGCCCTGAGCACAGGCTGTGCGAGACAGGGCTACATCTGGGGGTGACTGAAATCCTGGGATGGAGCTGGGCACCAGTTGGGGAGGGTTTTGTTGAAGAAGGGTTGGGAGGGGTTAGGGGTGGGAAGGAGGGAGTTTGGTGTGTATGTAGTTGTTGGGAGTTTTAGTTTAAACATGAGCCTACATAGAAGAGCCGGATGGATGAATCTGTATTGCGCGGGCGGGAGGGATCGGCTGGAGGTTAGAAGGAGGATCTTTAACGAGCCATGGGTGACCTTAAAATAATTACGTGGAATGTCCGGGGACTTAATAGTTATTTGAAAAGGAATAAGGTCATGCTGTATCTGTGAAGGCAAAAGATAGATATTGCACTGTTGCAGGAGACACACCTGACACGGGAAAAGATGGAGACGGTGGTAAAGAAATGGAAAGGGGTTGTGGTGGGCTCGTCATACTCTGCTTATGCTAGAGGAGTACTTACCTGGATGGCACTGCATGTCCCGTTCCAACTATTGCAGGAAGTGGCGGAGACGGATGGGCGGCTGGTCATATTGAGGGGGCTGGTGTAGAATAAGGAGATTAGTAACGTAAATACATATGCCCCCAACCAAAACACGGCAACATATTTTAGAACTCTGTGCACCAACCTTAGTAAGTGTGTGGGTAGTGCGGTGATCTGGGGCGGTGACTTTAACTGTGTGATGAATCCCAAGGTAGATCGACCCGCCCCAGCGGCTAAAGCACTGCGGACACTGTTAGACGACTTTGGTCTGGCAGATGTGTGGAGAACAAAATTCCCCCACGAAAGGCAATATTCGCACTACTCTGCCCCACAGCAGCTACACACGAGGCTGGACTATGTCTTTGCCATGTCAGATGTAATTACAGAGATTACCCAGATAAAATATAAGGCGAGGGTCCTCTCGGATCACTCGCCACTGGTTCACGTGTGGCAATACTGCCCCCCGAGAGCACGGATTCAGACGTGGCGCCTCCGAGCAGAGGCGCTCAAGGACCCAGTTTTTAGAGAGGACATAAGGGTAGAGATCATTAACTACTTTGGAGGTGATCATGGGTAGCGTTTACTTGGCAAGTACGCTATGGGAAGCCTTCAAGGTAGAGATGCAGGGGTTGCCATAGCTAAATCAAAGGGCCTGCAAGGCGGGGTCCTGGCTGACCTACAAAGAACAGAAGGGGAACTGGAAAGAGCATTAAAGGGTGGAAGCGTAGACATGGAGCTGGCACTTAAGCTGCAGCAGGAATGTGTGGAGCACTGGGAAAGGCTCTGCAACCTCAACTATAAAAAATACATAGAGACAGCATGCGGGTGGGGATAAAACAGGACACCTCTTAGCATGGCTATATAAGAGCAAACCTCCCAGACCCCCGATCAGAACGATAACGAGGGAAGATGGTAGGGTAGCGGACACCCAGGAAGGAGTTAACATGGAGTTTGCGGATTATTATAAAATGCTATATGGGGATGAAGAGGGCTGCAGCCAAGAGGAGATAACGGAAACACTAGAAGATATACGACTGCCTAAGATTAGTGGAGAAGAGAGGGAGGAGCTAGATGCACCGATCACTCTGGAGGAACTAGAAGAAGTGGTGAGACAGTTGCCTACCAGCAAGACCCCGGGGTCGGATGGGTTCCGGAGTGAATTGTATGAAGTATATAGAGAGGAAGTGCTCCCTCCAATGTTAGAAATGCTCAATGAAGCTTATGAGATAGGACGGTTGCCAGAATCGCTCAGAGAGGCGATTATAATACCGCTTCCCAAACCTAACAAGCCAGGGCATAGCTGTGGCTCTTACAGACCTTTGTCGATGCTAAACCAGCACACCAAAATATTGACGGCTGTCCTGGCAAACAGATTGCGAAGAATAATTTGCAAATTAATACACCTTGACCAGACGGGCTATGTCCCAAATAGAAACATAACCCATAATCACAGGCGACTCCAACGGGTGATTGAATGGGGTAGTAAGACCGATGGCGAAATGGCGATTGTGTCTCTAGACGCGGTAAAAGCTTTCGACTCGGTCAAGTGGCCGTGGCTGCTGGCGGCCCTGGAGGGATATGGGATAGGGCCTGGTTACATTCGGTGGACGAAGATGTTATATAGTAAGCCGCTAACCAGAGTTCAAACGGAATCAGTGATATCTGAAAGGTGGCAACTTAGTAGAGGCACCAGGCAGGGGTGCCCCTGGTCCCCGATGCTTTACATTTTAGCCCTGGAGCCCCTAGCAATATACCTCAGGCAACAATATGATACAATAGGTATTGAGGTAGGGGGGGAACGACACCTGATATCCTTATATGCGGTTGATTTGTTACTATACTTGAGGTACCTGGAAGAAAATCTCCAGTACATCCTGGAGGTGATGGAGAGGTACGCGGGGCTGTCCGGGATAGCGGTAAATCCACAAAAATCCAGCATTTTCCCGCTGGGCAGCTATGAGGGAACCCCTGTGGGACGGCTACCGGTGCTGAAAATACCATGGGCGGTTAGCTCTTTCCGATACCTTGGGGTGGATGTGTACCACACAGTGGAAGAAGAACATAGGCACAACACTGAGGTAGCTATTGTGAAAATCGAGAAATGTATGAATTTCTGGGTGAAGTTGCCCCTAGCAATGATGGGACGAGATGCAATGCTGAAGATGGTGGTTTTACCTAGGCTCCTGCATTACTTTAGTAATATTCCATACATGATACCTAAGAAGTTTTTTGCTAAACTGAACAGTATGTGTAGGGACTTCCTGTGGCAAGGTACCCGAAACAGAGTGGCACTATGGAAGCTGCAGAACTTTTATGAAAAAGGGGGGATCAAACTGCCTAATTTTGAGGTTTATTATGTGGCGAGCCACCTACAATATGTGGCCAAATGGCTCTCAGATGAAACGACCCCTGAACTAAGGTTGTTTGGGCATGATTGCGCCCCATTCCACTTGAAAGAAATGATCTGGCTGCCTGAGTCAGAAATGAGAGGGCGCCCGAGAATAATGATGCTTGCGTGGAAAATGTGGCGTAGAGCATGCTGGATGATGGAGAACCCATTCCCGTGCTCCCAGCAGGTACCGCTGGTCGCATTGGCGGGAGAATATAGGCAGCTGAGGGTGATCTTTAGGACCCACTGGGAATCGGTGGGGTTGGTGACGTTGGGGGACATATGGCAAGAGGGAACCATTAAGGATTTCGAAGTGCTTGGGGAAGAAATGGGGCTACATATGGGCCAATATATTACATATCATAGAATGGTACAGAGAATTCGGAAAATGTGGCCTGAAACTATTGGAAGAAGAACCGGATGCTATCATGGGGGCAATATATGACAAATCTGAAGGGGGGCATGAGATTTCTATACTGTATGAGATGGTGATGAATAAGGTCGGGAAGCAGCTGACACAATTGAGACTAGACTGGGAAGCAGAAGTGGGACCCCGGTAGAAGATGGGATGTGGGAACGTGCCCTAGGATACCACAAGAAGGTGTCTAGGAATGCGAGATTAAAACAAATACAATTGTATGTGATGCACAGAGCATACATGACACCTCTGAGGATATCCAGGTTTGCAAACGCTGGTCGACAGGCATGTCCCAAATGCGACGAGGAAAAGGCTGACATGACACATATGTTTTGGTCATGCCCAGTAATTGGGCGTTTCTGGGGTGAAGTGGCACTGAAACTAGCGGAAAAGGGGGTTACGATCATCATAGACACAGCCTGGGCCTGCTTGCTGGGAGGGTTCCCCAGATCACAGAAACTAAACATGTTGGAAAACTGAAAGATTTAGCATACGTGCTTGCAAAAAGAAGGATTGCCATGGGATGGAAAACGTGTCACAAGCCACGAGTGGAGGTGTGGTGGAGGGAGTTGCAGAAATGGGCGGAGGCCGAAACGATGGTATGGCAAGAGACGAGTAACACAGGGGGGGAGGAGGAAGCGGGAACCCTGATGGCATGGAAATCATTAATAGCAGAATTATTTGGAACGACACAAGATCTGACAGAATCCACGGGAAGCGATAACCCGCCACGGGCAGCAAATACAGAGTGCGAGGTATAGGCTCATGAGGGGGGTGGGATGGGGGGAGCAGTGACCATGATTAAGTAATGAACAATTGAACTATTGTACAATGCACTGCGTGTTTCGTGTGTATTGTTGTTTGGTTTGGAAAAACAATAAAACCTGTTGAAAAAAAAACTGTTATCATATCCTTTGTTATCAATATGTGTTCTTCAGCTACACAACATCAGGGTTATCCAGTATTTCATTTTTTTTGTCTTCTAGATAAGAATGGATTACTAATGGTGTACTGTGATGAGGAAGAGGGAGGTGGGGGTGATGCAATGGATCTCTAATGGCATTCTGGGTTGCTGAGAGGGGGTGGACAAAAGCAACATATTACTAACAGGATATTGGGAAGAGCAAAAGTGGCGTGGTGAGTGCTGGGACAATGAAGAGTGAGGAAGCGATAATGCAACAGATTTCTAATGTAGTACTGGGACGGGAAGGAGGAAGGCGGGGTAGTGCAGCAAGTTACCAATGGGTTCTGGGATGAAGAAGAGGGAGGCGAGTAATGCCACGGATTACTATTGAAATATTGGGACAAGGAAGATTGTGGCAGGGCAATGCAACAGATTACTCATGGGGTACTGGGACAAGGAAAAGTGAGGTGAGGTAATGCAATGGGTTATTAATGGAGTACTGTGAAGCAAAAGAATGAGGCTGTGGCAATGGAGTAGCAAGAAGAGGAATAGAGAGGCGGGGTAAAGGGATACTGGGATGAGGAAGAGGGTGGCGGTGGTAATGGATTACAAATGGGTATCTGGGCAAGGAATAGGGATCAGGGGTAATGCAACACATTAATAATGGGGTACTGGAAAGAGGAGGAGAGAGGCAGATAATAGAATACTGCTAAAAAGAAAAGAGAAGTGGAAATAATGTGACATTGCTAATAGGGTACTGGGACGAGGAAGATGGAGGTGGGGCAATGCAACAGATTACTATTGGGTACTGGGACAAGGGAGGAGGAAATGTTGAAACAGATTACAAATGGGGTACTACTTGAACAAGGGAGGTTTTGCAATGGAGAGATCTTCACTGCTAAGTACCGAGTAAAGTAAGATCTTCAATATTGTATCACGTGAAATGCTTGTCCAATGAAAACAAAGCCTATTGAAAACACGCCTTGGGACTGCCCACTCGAGCATCTGTTGTGCATTTATTTTTCAATGTCATGAACCAAAACTAATCCAACATCCCCAAACAATAATACCCAATACCAGCCTCCCACACAATTTAGGTTAATTTAGAAAGCAAACCCGGAATTGGTTTTTATAATAAAAAAAGAGGGATTGCTTCTTAAATTCACTTGAAATGCTCCTCTTCTCCCTACTAGCATTTCCTTTGATTGCCACATCTCAACATTTTATATTTGTGAAGTATTTACTCTTTTCTTTTGCTGTTCGAAAACCACTCTAGAGCTGCATCCTTGTTCTCGGAAATAAACTGCACTATTTCCAAACCGTCAGAAACTCTTCTCCCTTACACTTCCCACATGCTCCCCACCCTCCAAACTTCCCTATTCATTCCCCTTGTGTCTTTATAGGGCAGTTTTCAAAAAGCCGGAAATCCCATTTGAAAATGTTGTCATCCATCCTATGGTTTAAAAGTTATTAGACACAGATTTTTTGCATTTCCTATGAATGATGGGGTTCACCTTAAATACAGGGTGACTGGCGTCTCTCTATAATAAGGTGCATGATTTAACGCATAGGCCCAATATACACCATAGAAGTCTGTATATCAGACTGGTGGTATCTGCAGAAGCGAGACAACATTGAAACCTGGCCTATTTCTTTTAACTAACATCAATTGCTTTAAATGAGCAAGGCCTGTTGGAAATCATATGTGCATTAAATATGCAAAATGTCAGATAAATTAAACATGCCTATCTATGAATCTCTACAGTGCTCAGACATCTTGGTAGGCCTGATCCGTGTTCAACTACATCAAAACTGTCTTGAATGTTCTGATTGGTGGACTGGTGATTATTACGAAGATGGTTAAATGTTTTATTTTTTTATTTCGTCCACGAGGGCGAACGGTGTGAGGAAGCAGAGAGAGAGTATGCTAATCACCATTGGAATACTAATTTGAAGTAAGCAAAACATTTGGGTGCATTTTCAAGTAGATACTTCTAGGGGTGCCTGTTCCACTGCAAGGAAGTTTACCCAGAAACTGGGACTGAACTTGCCTTTGAGGAGTTGTGGATAGGGGAGTAGGTGAACTAATTTGTTTAATGGTGCTACAGGGACATACAATGAGAGCCACTGGGAGAGCCACTGGGAACAGTGTTGATAACTGGGCATATTATGGAAGTGCCTACCTAATGTCTATACAAGAGTCAAAACTGTCAGCTTTGACTGTACAAGAGCCAAAACGGTTGGCTTTTTATTTAAGAGGAATTCAGCCCAAGGAACAGATGCAAAGAGACACACATTTCTTGTAAATCAAGTGACTAAACACACAGTAGGTTAAGACATTTTTATTACAGCAGGAACTAGTTACAATTTCAACTAAGAAATTACCTTTCAGAAGATGGCTTAGCAATAACATTGGGAGTTCCTTAAAAGCACATTTAGATCAATGAGCATCCGCAGAGGGGCGGGGTGTGGTTTGGACAAGGATGGGCAAGTAGCGGATGGGAATCTCCATATGGACGAACATGGCAATGGGGGTCAATGGGTGGGTAAAAAGCCAAACATCTCCCACAGGATGTGCCGCTTCTCCCATCCTTACTCTCTCTCATATCATTACTCCAAGTCAACAGTTTGGATTTATAGGCAGGGCTTTGAGCACTGGCTAATAGCCACAACTAAACAAGAGACGCATGCGTGTGGAGGATTGGGAGAAAGCATATGAAGCAGTGGGCAGGAGTTCTATCAAAGAAACATTCACGTTTGGAAAGAGGTTGCTTCGCAAGTGTGGAGTAAAAATGCATCAAGCAAAGGTGGCTGGCCTTTGGAACAAGACAGCTTGACAAGGGCAGCCCCGTCCTTAGCAAAACGATTGTTTAAAGAGTTTAGCTTTGCATCTTTGATGGCCTTTCTGAACGGGAGGCTCTGTTGTTGCAAGTTTATTCCAGAGGATGGGGAGGGTGCCGGACGGGGGGTGGGGGACGGGGGGGTTATTCGTTTGAGAAAAGTAATGTCCTTGTTTTTGTAAACTTAGCCGAAGTATGCTTAAGCCTATGTGCCAAGGGAAACCATCCATTTATTGGAGATTTTTTATAGTGGAACAAGTTTGGATAGATAGGTTTAACATTTTTACAGCATGCCTGCAGTTCAGGGATAACATTTACAAATGTATGATCTCCGTATTTCGGTAACTAAATGTTTTGATGCCATTTTGATGTGGTCATGGTTGTAGGGCCCAGGATTAACATTTCCTCCCTCTTTTGGACTGCACTTGATTAAAACATTTTTAGGGAGGCCCAGATATTTTCTTATTTTTAAAATTTACTTTGAGTTTTATACCATGCTACATGCATAAAGAGTGCCAAGGTTTTGTCAGCTGAAGTAATAAAGTATAGACAGACAGAAATGCTTCGATTCATTCTATCTTGCGAGTCGTTACTAAGAAAGGGAGACTGGTTTACATAAGTGTAAATGGATCTGATCATTCTTGGTTAGAGTATTAATCTGTTCGACTGAAGGAAACAGAGTTGAACACATACATCTATTTTAGCTATGAGAGTTTGCATAGGTGGATTGTCCCAGGATTCAGTGATTTAATAGAAATTGACTTTGGTTGTGAGGCATTTGAGGTTATTATTTCAATTTTATTTTCATTAAAAAAGAGGTTTATTACCTACACGATTGGGCCGAAGTAGATCATTTCATTAGTGTTTGTGGCATGACTTTGTGGCAAGTTTTATTAAAGAACAAAAATCCTAAACTATCCCTATATCTATGATGATGGGTTTCTCTAACTTCAAAGAAAACAACAAACTGGTGCTCATCAGGAAGTCTCCCAATCATTCTGCCAAACGTATTCTATCCCTACCACAAATTAAAAAAACAATATAATCTTAGCCTAAGTATGTTTGCGCCCACTCTTACTGGCTTCTGACCTCGACCCAATTGTGCTAATGGTTCCCTCTCTCGCTCTCGTTTTCTCGTTCTCTCTCTCTCCTGCTGTTACAGTTCAAATTTGGATCCTTTAAGCTCAGCAAGTTAAAAGCTTAACTTTGACATGTGTCCCTCTGTACTTACTGTGATGCTGGAAATGCACTGGAGGGACAGGGCCTCCATATCCTTGTCCTGTACTCCCTTATGTGCGTTCTGTGTTGTTTTCTGCACAGGAGTCCACTTGGGACTCCTGGCAGTGCAGCTCTTCCTCTTTTTGGTTGTGTTGAACAGAGATCCTTGGTATACCCTTATGGCCCCTGGGTGGGGGTACAACCCTGGACCCCTAGTGTATGTTTTTGGGTACCTGTGTGTGGCCCACAGAGCAGGATATGGGCTGGTTGCAGCTCCATGCTGAATTTGACAGGTGCTCTGAGTATCCTCCATTTTTCGATACCCAGGCCCTGCCATAGGAATCAGTGGACTCCTGATGGGAGGCAAGATGGCCCCTGTTGCCTATTGGTTTCTATTACCTGTTACCTTGTTTTCCCAAGTCCTGGGAATCTCTTACTCTGTCCCTTCCCCTGACTGGCTGTTGGGTGGAAGAACCATATATGGTATTAGGGGAAGTCCAGGCCAGACTGGCTGCAGCCTTCCCGGTGACTGTATGTTGTGGGTACACCCTTGGGGTGGGACCTGGGTGATTGGAGTGTGTGCCCAAAATGCATTCCATGTTATGGGTGTCTGGTATCGGTGTGTGTGACACAAACAATGAGACAGCTCTGCCGAAAATGACATAAATACAGTGTGGTGTGCTGAAAGGCTGGGTGCTTGCCCCAATCCACATTCTTTGTTGTGAGTGTCTGGGTGGAAGTGAATGGCCTGAATGCACTGTGAGCCCGATTCGCTGCCTGCCTGCATGAATGCCCTCCTTAATGAATGGCTGCCTGAGCTTGGCTCAGCATTTTGAATGACAGAACTATATATCTGGGGACCTCTCACTTACCAGAATTGTTCAGAAGCTGAAGTCGAAACTTGATAGCCCAGCTGGAAGAAGGTGGTTTTGCTGTTGCTTGCCGTCATTGAAATCCAAAAGCTGTCGTGCCTGTCTAGGACTGATCCAAGAGAGGACCTGGCTAGGAGACCTCTTCCCGAGCTAGGAGGGAACATCGTGCCAAAGCTAATCTTCACCAAGGCACCCTGGAAGTTAGCCCCGAAAAGGCTGCTGACCGGAGACGGGGGTCCGCCGAAGAATCCTGAAGTGAAGCACCTGGACATCGAAGTCCATTGCCGTCGACCAGGGTTCGGAGGATTCCCGTAACCGCAGGAAGCCAGTCGAGTCGTGTTGCCCAGTAGCGGGGACAGCTTGACGCTGTGTTGCTCGACGACCGGAGCCACAATGACCGGAGCTGCAACGCTCCACCTTTTGCCTAAGACATTTGAAACTTAGGACTCCTTTGCCATCATCGTCGACCGTTTTATCCCGCTGGAGAAAGTCGAGGTCGACGAACTGAGGAGAATCTGCTGGTGGGTTTCTCGCCACCCAGAGTACACAAAGACCAACGAAGATCCGGAAGCCAGCTGTGGTTGAGTCCCAATCGTAGATGCCAATGCCGACACCCGATGCCCGCTGCCGGGCCTACGTTCTTCATTGAGTCATCTTTGCGGTAACAAACTCTTGTCCTCGAGGTGCACCGCACTCATGCCTTGCCTTCACAGGACGTCCACGACCGATCGTCGATGAGCACTGTGAGAGTCGAAGCTGCTATCTCGATGACAGTGGTCACATTTCTTCGAGGACTATCAATGCCTGTGGCTCATGTTCTAAAGGGAGTTCACCCACGAGGGATCCGTTGACGAACCTTCGAAGAAACTCTGCTAAACTCAGGTACATTGGGGTAGTAGAACATTTTAGAAGGAAACAAGACTATTTTAAACATATATGGACTGGGCTTGATGATCCATTTAATTTACAGGTTGCCCAGGTGGGGCGGATGGATCCTCACACAGAACTGTGTCATGGTAGTGGGACAAAGTATTCAGCCAATGTTTAACCTAACTTGTCTTCCTTCCTATGTCTTATGTTGATTCAAATTACTAATTGATTTGTATGCCACTTGAACTGTCAGCAGTTGGCGCATTTTAAAGGAGTCAAGAGTGAACTGTGGTTACCACATAGACATTGTACATATTTACCATATCAGATTTGCCAACGCACAAAGTGTGTTATTGATTGTTTATATATATAATGAACCTTATTTATATACAGAACTGTGTTATCACATAACATAGTGTGTGGACAATCCTTTGTGGGGGGCTTAAAGACTACACTGTACTTAAGAACCAGCCTGCATCACCTCCTGAGAGCATAAGCTTCGATTGCTCGCCCATAGCTGCCCTATAGAGAATCTTGGCTGGGGTGCTCTGTGCTTCTACTCCGCCACATAGAGGGCAGGAGTACAGATACCCCCACCCAGACTTTACATTTTCCAAGATCATATTTCAGCAGGGTTGAATCAGCACTTCATCCTTCTGAGGTTAATAAATGAAGTACTATTACATCTGGTCATAACAACACCTAGTATTACTGCCCTTAGAAGCAGGAGTCGTCAGACATGAAGGACAATACATAAAATATGATTTAATACCAACTATTATACCAGGATATGGGAAAATCTAGGCCACAGTGACAGCAACATATGGAGAATGTATGCAGAAAATGATAGGCCTCAAAAACATAAAACAATCAACTTGACTCTAAATAAGAAGCTAAGGGCCTGGGGCATTCAGTCTGCCAGCCTAAATAGACACACACTCCAGTTGTACCTTTGCAAATATAGCACAGAAGAAAAAGCCAAAATGCACATGAAATAAGGAAGGCTTCTGGCAGGGTGTATTGTGATGCAAATGTCATACTGTAGCTCACATTAACAGCAGGCCCTGATACATAAGGTCTAGCCATATTGGCCCTTTTCATCCTAACATCACTGGGTACGCCACAAACACTATGCATAGTATTGTTAGTGGTACCCCACAAACACTATGCATAGTAGTGTTAGTTTCATAAACAAGAGCGGACATGGCCACATTGGAAATTCTTGAAAGAAATAAAGCAACTTTGATAGCATCGACATCTCAGGCAGGAAACTCTGCCCATCAGTGACATGGGTATATTGCCCCCATCTCAGTAGTTTCCCTTTAAGCTTAGAGATATAGCTCCCGTAGTTTCGAGCACACAGGCCATCACTTTTTCTAGTCAGAATAATGTCCAAGCATTTTATGAATTCAGCTGCCCAATTAAAGCCCACCATAAGCCAAAGCTTTGTTATGTGATCTGTCAATGGTAACAGTTCAGATTTAGCTCCATTAAAAAGATCCAAAGCGCACAATATCCTACATCATCGGCTCAATAGTGATATCAAGGTTCTCGGATACATTTTAAAACATGTCACAATGGTAAACATCACTCTCCAACTCATCCCATAATGGGAAACACAAAAAGGGAAGAAGTTGGGGGGGGACAAGCAAGGCGATCACGTAAGGAAATCCCCATCCTCAGGTCGAAATATCTATGACAGAAAAGGAGAAGTGAACACATACAACCATGTGCATAACTTCCATCCAGGGTAATCCAGTAATAGTGAATCATACTGCCAAACCTTGGAGTGTCCCTGAACTAAACAAACACACAGAGGAACCAACGTGCATCCAATGCTAGGAGACAATCCCTCTAAAAATGACCTAGCAGCACTTGATTGTAAGAGCAATGTATCCTGCCTCCAAGTGATGCTCTTAGCCACACAGGATGCTTCAAAGAGGCTTCGATTCCCTATTGCAACAAGTCCTGCAAATCCCAGCATCTCTGTTCTGCGTCTCTACATAAATCGGAAAACACTGAGTCTCCTGACCCGGAGTCCAACCTCTCTTCTCTTGCTGCCATCCTGAGCAGGGTTTATATATGGTCAGTGTGGATCCTGTCCTTCGCCAGCTATTGGAAGTTCCAACCTCTCCACCTTTGAAAGTAGGTGCATCACGCTCTAAAGTGCACATTCGTGGAATGCTTGTAGCTTATGTTGTGTATCCTAAATATCTGCTACCATGGTATCTATATCGCTGACTTTGGTGGACACGGATACAATCTGCAATGTATTACACTCAATTCTAGTATTCAAAGCCTCACATTTGGCCTCCATAGAGGTGTCCTTACCCATGGGGCCACGAGTGGCCATCTGTAGATTCCCAAAGACACTCCAGTGCTAAGGAATCTCCCTGGCGGTACAGGCATTTGGACAAAAAACCTCTCTCTCGAGAATCTCCATCCATCGACCAAGTATTTGAGTAAAATAAATAATTCTTTTCTGATCCAGCCATAATGGTCACTTTTAGACATTGGGTGAAACGCAATTGCTGTCAGTTTTGCACGGAGTTAAAATTAATTATATGTTATTAGTCTTTTACACTGTGCACAACACCACCATAGTGGTGCCTTTCAGCTGTGTTTGATCTCCTAGATCACAAATAAACGCTTGATCAACACCCTGGGAGGTCTGGGCAACTGCAGTGATGACACAAAGTCCTGGGTTGAATCATTTCTGTCTCACCGTCAATCCAGCATTCACTAGGGTGAGTACTCGTCCCCAGCGGCAAAGTCGTTGTGGATGTGTGATGGCTGTAAGGTGTGCTCAAGAGTGCTTCGGTGTTGTGGGGACTATTAACCAATTAATCATGTTGGAGTCCACCCTGCTGATAGACAGCGGGTGGTTTGGTAAATATAAGCCTATTGACAGAGGTGCCACAGCCAGGAATTAGCAGTGTGCAAAATGAGAAGACAGGGACACAAAAGGATTGTTTGACCAAGAATCTCCCATGTCCCGGGACATAATCGACTGTCCTTGCGTGGGGCAGAGGGAACAAGTGTTGCCCTTGTATGTAATAAATTGGTAAATAAGCCACTGGAATACAGCATGAGCAAAATTAAATTAGGTGTATGGTTGTGAAAGAATGCATGGCAGGCTAATTAGGTCAAAGGAGGCGTTCACATAACAGGCAGAACTCTAAGGGGGTAACTGTCCATGATAGGCACCAGTTTGAGGCCTTCCTGCATTGGCTAGGTTTATTCAACTCATGCACAAGCGAACAGGAGGGCACACTCTCTTTGACTTATTCCCGGACATGCCAAGAACTACACTGTTCTATAGCCAGGAATGCAGGGAGGAACTACATGCACACTTACATGAGGGTGGGTTTTAATCTGTGGCGCCTATGGAAACAAAGCCCTGAACCAGGCTCCCTGGAAGCTCTTGAAGCCTGCTGAGAGCTTTATGGAGATAGTAAGGGTGGTGTAGGATGCTGGATTCTTTTAAGGTTGGGGCTGGTCTCTTCTGGGAAATAACCTACACAATACAGCCTTGTCCACCCAGCTCACCCTTGGCTACAGTTCCCTTGTCCTGTTTAGAGGGCATTCGAGGAATCTTAGGTTCTGAAGTTGTGTAGAGCCTGCTTAGTGGCTTACATGTGAAGGCCTCCTTTGGGCGTGGTGGCACTTTTCCTGAACTGTGTGCCACTAATGTGTATTTATTTATTTGGGTGTTGGTTGAGTGTTGCAAGTCACATTCCAGCTGCTTCAAAGCACATGGCATTTGACATTAATGTGAAATTATTTAAAAAAACATAAAATAACATGACCTGACCGAACATGTCCCGACCAGTTGGTATAGCAAAACCAGCATCATGTCCAAAAAAGTTAAAAGAAGGGGTGAATAATTAAATCTAAGAAAATAAAAATGAACAACAAGCAAACCGCCCTTAACAATCGAAACATTGAAATTCGGTTACAAGATCACAATTGTGATGGGAGAATAAAAAATACGGAAAACACAAAAGAAGGGCAGGGTTAGATTTAGATTCCCTACAGAAGGAAGTGCAAGTCCAAACAGGCCTTAATGCAGGGGGTGAGGAGAGGTGAGAAGCACCCACCTAAAGCAAAAGGAAAGTGTACATCAAAAGCATAGTTTCAACTTAACATTCATTTAGATTTGGAAACAAATCCCACATATCAACATTGTACAACATGTCTTTGTGTCTTAGCATGACAATGTGTGGCGTGGTGTAGCATAAGTAACACAGTGTAGCACATCAATACTAAGAGATCATAGCTTTTCAGAGCAGGACAGAGGATAGCAAAGACAAAATATGGTACCATAGTGCAGCCACATATCAAAAAGATGCCGTGGCATATCATACAAATAACAACGTAACTCATACATTGGCACTGCAAAGGTATAATGTCCCAAATAATTTATTAGAGTGGATGCTACACACACAAGCTGTTTTGGAGGACAAGACGCATAAACCAAAGCCTGGAGGACTCCACCCTTCACACCCTTTTTTTATTTCACCTTGGTGCAAATGCTCTTTCCTTTCATTAAGAGGTGCTACCTCCTGACAACTGGAAGAACACTTTTATGTATTTATTTTATGTTTTATGTAGTGCTAACAAGCTCCCATACATATGCTTCCTAAGGTTAAGAAAATGTGCAGTGTGTTGCGAAGAAAGTAAATAAATGTATATATTTTTAAAACACAAGGTTCAGAAAGCTGCTTCCTCTGAGAAGGAATGATGCCCTTCATACAGCCTCTATGTGGATCAGCTACCCTGCTGGCTTGAAGAACTTTCAAGGAATATGGCATGCAGCACAATGTAATGTTATACGTTATGTTAGACATGTTTATACTGTGTCAAATATTATGTTAATATGTTTTGGTACTTCACCAAATACACTCCTGTGTCAGCTTCTGGGACTGGGCCAGGTCACGGGGGAAAACAGGGACTCCTAAACTGCGGCAGGGGTCCTACCAGGGCGAATGTCAGAGCCAGGCCTGTCACGCAGCCAGGGAGTGAGTGTTGGGGATCCCGAGTTTCTGATCCCCTAGAGCCCCCACTTGCCTCAAATGCAAATTCTGGCACCAGCTTCTGTTACATGATGCATCACAGTACCTTTAATGGCCAAAGTTTTGTATTGCAGGATCTCAAGAAGCAGAACTCCAGGCAGCGAAGCATGAGCGAAGCAACTGAAAAGAGATGCTGCACACACCATGACCTGCACAATGCTACAAGAAATCAGCTCCCAATCTAACGGAAAAGGAAACAACTCACCATGGCAAAGGGAACGCCAAACCCACAACACACCACACAAACGGGAGACAGACCTTTGCAGGGAAACTGGGTGGGGTAAACAGTTCTTTTTAAAGACTTTCACCTGTGTAACCCGGACCCCTGGGAAAAGATTAGTGACAGATTGGCCCAAGAGTCGGGTGAGGGTTGGAACAAATGTGAGGGTAGAACCCAGAAGAGAATGCTATAAAAGGAGAGTGAATGAGAGAGAGTATGTGTTGCATGTATGAAGTCAGGAATGTGTTGTCAAAGAGATCAGATGGAGAAAGGACGGTGAAGAAACGTGCTGAGGAGTTGGTGCAGAGTGCAGGCTGTGAGAGAGTGGTAGCGTTTGTAGGTTTGAAGCTGTGAATGTGAGATTGTGTGTGTTTGTGAAGGTGATTGTAGTAAGAAGTGTGAGACAGGTTATTCAGAGGGGAGGCTAGAGCATGAGGAGGGAGGAGTGGGGAAGAGTGGAGATGGATGGGAGAGGATTGAGGAGAGAGGTGATTACAGAGGAGTGGAGAGTGTGTGTGAACATTGGAGGAACAGAAGGAGAGAGTGAGAGCGAAAGAGAGAGATAACGACGGATGGAATGATAAAGTTCAGAAGGAGGAGCGAGTGAGAGCAGAATAGAGGAAGTTGTAAGATCAGGAGAGGAGAGAAAGGGAGCAACAGAGCGAGAGAAGGAACCCATGTGTCCGATATTAGTACAATAAAAACATAATTTCCTGGTAAGTGTTAGGTTAGGAAACCCTTAAAAGAACAACAGAAGGAGCCAGAGAGAGAAGCATTTGGTTTTAAGGCCCTGCTCTATAACTAACCTTAGATAGCAGGGTTACTGATTGTTTTAAGTGTTTTAAGGATGCTTGGCTTAGGGTGGAGGGAGCCAACAGGATGTTGCGAGGGTGAAGCCCATCACTGTACCCTGCCCGCATCCTTACTAGAATAAAAACCACAAATTCTCCTGTTTGTGAAATAAAGACCACTGAATCATCCTTCAGGGTCTTTGGGTTTGTACTGCCATTTGTGACACATATTTGTCCATAGAGTGGCGTAAGGGATCTGAGGCATGGAGCAACTCTCCCACAACACAGGGGCTCTGCATCTCCTCAAATAGGTCTCAATGATCAGCTGATCAGGGTCCCCCAGTGTAGGAAACCTGAGGGTATCCTCACACCTACTCCCCTTGGATCCTCTGGTCAGGTGGCCAGGGAAAGGCCATCGCTTTTGGGGGTGGAGATGCGAGGGAGGATCACCTGGGTGTAGGGGGATTGGGGAGAGG
This sequence comes from Ambystoma mexicanum, assembly GCF_040938575.1. NCBI lineage: Eukaryota > Metazoa > Chordata > Amphibia > Caudata > Ambystomatidae > Ambystoma > Ambystoma mexicanum. The sequence goes on from NC_090937.1 coordinate 644,984,415, forward strand.
ATATCTGCAGGCGAGACATGGTATCCCTCCTTTTCTAATAAGAACCAACTTTACCCTCTCCCTGCCTTAATGGGCTGTTTTGAGTCATATCCCCTCATTTCTCCACATTCATACCATCAAAGTACTGGGGCGCGGAAGAGGAGACAAAGTAGTGAACACTAACAGCTCACTTCACCACTGGTACTGAGATGAGGAAGAGACCTGATAAGTATTGTGAGGGTCAGGCATGCCCCAATGATTATGGTCAGGCAAGTGTAAGTGAGTATTCACACCTGCAACCCGTTAATTGGTTACAGGTGTATAAAGGGAGGCAGAGACAGAGCAGCTGGGCCGGAGAGCGCAGCCATTCAAGGTGGAGCAGGCAACATATGGCAAGAGGGTCGGAAGATGGACGTAGCCCATTGCTGTGTGTTCCCCGTTGGGAGTGGGGAACACTGAGAAGCCTCCGACTGCATCTGTAGGAAAGACCGGAGAGAGCGAGCGCTGCTCGCCAGAACCCCTTGGGAGAGAAAGAGGCGCAAAGGAGAACCAGCAAACGAGACCAATGCACCCAGAGGAACGGCCACACCGGTGAGTGACGAGGAAGGTTCACCCAAGCCGAGGCACTCCAGGGGCATGATGACAGAGGCTGAACAAACTGCAATTCAAGACAAATGGGTCTGGAGAACAGAAAATTATACTCTTAAATACCAAACAATTTGCCAAGCACGAGATATGTTTTTTAATAATAATGAATGGGTCAGAAGCCCAAAGATGGTTTATTGAATGCTGAACAAGGTGCCAAGCATTAATAAGTTTGAATGCTGAATTATAGAAAACATATAAGAATATCATCTGAATGAAACGAAACGTGAAGAGCATTTGTGAACGAGGCAAAGTTAAAGAAACAGCATTTGCAAACCGAGGGGAAAAGTGCACAAAGCAAGATACTATTGGATAGTGTGGAAGCAAGGTGGTAACCAAAAGAAAAACCACGAAAGAAAGTGTGTGAAAGTCACATGTTGATAAAGGCAAAAAGCAGTTAAAGTGCATCAGAAGAATAAGTGGCCTTATAACACAGATGTAGAAAGGAAATCTGCGTTGTCAAGGAAGTCCAATGAGAAAGTATAAACTGTTGTAAAGTGCTAAGATTATCGGTTGCTCAACCTGTGCTGGGTGGACCATCTGGTCCAACAACTGAGAGGAAATGGAGGGCGGCTGAGAGGAAATGGAGGTCTTCTTGCTCATCCTCTGACAAACTGGCCTGTCGCCTGCTCCAAAGGCAATACCGACTCTCTGTCCGCACTAAGAAGAGAGCCCACATTCAAGCCCGTGTCTCTGCGGCATCCAACAACTCGGCCAAACTCTTTAATATCTGCAAGGAGCTTGCCAACCCTGCAGCAGTCTCCTCCCCTCCTCTTGCCTCCCAGGCTCTCTGCAATGCCCTTGCCTTGCACTTTATCTCTAAAACCCAGGACATCCTGTCCACCCTCGCCTCCCCTCCCCCTCCTATTCCCTCTCAGTCTGTGCTTGTAGACCCCTCTTTAAGCACCCCCCCACAATCCTTCTCTTACTTTCCTATTTTCTCCCGACAAGGTCGCTAGACAAGTCCGTTCTATGAAAGCCTCGTCAAAAAAGGTTCATGCCTGTTCCTCCAAAACCATCAAGGACCACATTGACAACCTCGCTCCTGCCCTTGCTGATTTTTGCAACCACTCATTTGCTTCAGGATCCTTCCCCTCCCCCCTGAAGCACTCCCTTGTGCATCCTCTTCTCAAGAAACCCACAGCTGATCTTTCCTGTCCAGCAAACTATCGCCCAATTTCCATTACCCCCTTTCTGGGCAAACTCCTGGAAAAGCTGGCCATCTCTCAGCTTAACCTTCATTCAGATTCTGTTGGTTGTCTCCATGACCACCAGTCTGGCTTCAGAGTGGCCAGAAGCACGGAAACTGCTCTCCTCAATATCCGTGAAGATCTGCTCTCCAATCTTGATTCTAACATTCCCTCTGTCCTCATCCTTCTTGATCTCTCTTCTGCCTTCGACACGGTCAAGCACACCATCCTGCTCAACCGTCTCCATGATAATCCGGGTATCACTGATCAGGCTCTGGCCTGGCTGACCTCTTTCCTCTCTGATCGACCCTGCCAGGTCCAACTGGGGTCTTTTCTATCATCTATCTTCCTCTCCACCTGAGGGGTACCCCAGGGGTCTAACCTCTCACTGTGGCTTTTCAACCAATACCTGGCAAATCTTGCTCACTGCATTGCCATTTTCTGCTCAAATTTCCAGTGCTACGCTGATGACACTCAACTCATTTTCCGGCTGCCCTCGGCCACCTCCTCTCCCTCTCTCATCTCTGACTGCCTAACTGGCATTCAAAATTGGTGTGCCGCCAATGATCTTTGTCTGAATGCCAGCAAGACGGAGATCCTCCTCATCGGCACACCATCTCCATCCTTTTCCCTCATTCTCTGGCCGGCCTCCCTTGGCCCTCCTCCTAACCCTACCTGCGAGGCTAAAAACGTTGGCGTCATCTTTGACTCCACACTTTCTTTCTCAGCCCATATCTCTGATGTCTCTAAAAAGTCAAACTTCCGACTGCACCTCCTCAGAGGTATTCTGCCTTTCCTCTCCTTCCCCCAGAAGCTCATGGTATCCCAAGCTCTGGTTCTCTCTAGCTTAGACTATTGTAACAGCCTCTTTCTAAATCTACCTGCCTCTACTCTCCGCCCTCTACAACTTATCCAGAACAGGACTGCGAGACTTGTCCTTGGCCTCAAGCCCTGGGATCGCATCTCTTCAGCTTTGAAATCTCTCCATTGGCTCCCAGTGGATGCAAGGATTAAATTCAAAACCCTCTGCATTGTCCACAAGGTTTTCTGGGGTCTGGGTCCAAAATACCTTCAGCTATCCCTCTGCAAATACCTCCCCTCTCAAGCTCTTCGCTCCTCTACCTCTAACTCCCTCATGGTCAGTTGTTTTTCAAAGAAACGAGCTGGGGGTAGATCTCTATCTTCAGCTGGGGCCTCCCTCTGGAATAGCCTCCCTGCCACTCTAAAACTTGAGGAGAACCATCTCCGGTTCCAGAAGCACCTCAAAACCTTCCTCTTTGCTTCTGCCTTCGCTCCCCTTCTCCCCTGCTGATCTGCTCTCTTGGCACTGTGCACCTGGCCACCCTCTGTCCCCTGGGCCCAGGTACCTGCTCACCCTGCCACCTTCCTGCACTGCCTCCTGGCCACCCCTTGCACTGGGGACTGTATCTGTACCCATACTGCCCCCCACCCCATTTTTCTTCTTTTTCTGCACTTATTCAGACTTACCCAGTCTGCTACCTTAAACAAAGCACTTGCCACTTGCTGGCTGCACTACCACAGTTTGCCTCAATTTTCTATTTATTTTATTTATCTGCGCTCCTCGGCTTCTGCACTTTCCATTCTCCCCCTTCCATGCACTTTTTCCCTTTTCCCTTTCCCATGCACTTGCGCGTTCTCAATGTCACTGGGCCTAGTAAGATTGTTTTTATGTTGTGCTGTGTTCTCCCTTGTTCCCCTCCCTTGCCTAGTCGCGCTCTGAAACACTTGTGTACGAGCGCGATACAAATAAAATATCATATCATATCATATATCATATCATAACTGCGCCTAGACTGAGGAACTCTTTCTTGGAGTGAACCAAAAGGAGTCAAGAGGCTAATCCTGGTCGACCTGAAAGTTGTGCAATATACTGATAGAAATAAACTGATGGAAATAAAAGGCAAGCCGAACCAGGGGGTTTAACTGTGAATTGGAAGCCTTGTAAAACTTTGTTGAACCTGGGGAAGGGAAACCCGAGGCTATTTTGTTTGAACTGTTTGAACTTGGGGAAGAGAGCTAAGAAAGCATGGAGCTGGAAGAACCTCTGAACTTTAGTTTGAACACTGTTATGTTAGTTGCTGACATACCTACACATTGTTTATATTTTGTTGTGAGAGCAAGCATAGGTTTTGGACACAGACTTTTAAGTTGAACTTACTAACTCATACAATCCTTATTTTATTTAGGTTGGGAAATCCCATCTTAGTATAGGGCAAGTTAGGTCTTAAACCATCCTGACATTTAAGTTAATAAAAATCTTTTGTTTGAACTTTGAATCTGTTGTCTGTGTCTTACTTCATGATGCCTTCACACCAGGCAACAACCATTTCTCAGGACCATGGAGTAAGGACCCACTCCACGCATCTTTGCTGCTCAAATTCACCCCCTCCTCATGCTCCTCTTCTACTTCTTGTCTGCCATTGCTTTCACCCGCTTGAGTGATATCCAGGGGAGCAAGTTCTTCACAAGTCATATCACACTCCATAACTATTCCTCTCAAAGTCATTAAACTTGTTCCAAAAGTCGACACGCCTAACTTATGAACTTTTAGAAGAAATGTAGACACTGCAAACAAAGGTCGGGTCACAGAAAGGACTAATAAGACTCTAGGTTTGACCCCTATGTGTTAGGGGTTTTGCACATTAGTATACAAGTATGTCATTCACATTTTGTCTTGGATTTATGTTGAATATATATTTTTTGTGTCTCATGAATTGATGTCCATTTGTTGATGTCTATTGAGTTATATATGAATTGTTGGTGGTTTTGAATATGTACAATTTCTTTGATAGTTTTTAATCTTTGATACATGAATAAAATTGATTATTTTTGCAGAATTGATTTAGTAAGCAGAATTTGGGTGGCTACTGTGTGACATGGAGGCCTTAATCACTCTTTGTTGTTGATGAATGTATTACAGCCTGGAAGATCAAGGCCTACCAGGCACCCTGATTATTACCACAACGGACAGTTCTAGCAACACTACAAAATACACCCGCCCTGTAAAGGAACGCAGAGCACAGACGGTTTCAAAGAGGTAAAGGGATGCACTCTGGATACTGACAGGAGGGTAGTCGGTATTGTAAATAATTCCCACAGTTCAAGGTTACCTGGCTTTAGCACAAAGGGAGCAATGGATCTTAACATTTCTCTAGGGGCTATCCAGGAAGGACCAGGGGGCAGAACCACAATGTACCTTGTGCTGTAGGTGTTGGGTTGAGTTGGCTTCAGTGCGCTTTGCAGGCTTCTGTGACAGAGTTGAAGATGGGCGACAGCTGCGGGTATCAGGCGGTAAGACAGTTTGGCGAGCAACGCTGGACGAACAGCTGCAGGCTGGCCTACACAGCAGCTCGGGGTCAGGGGTCTTTATCTCGGTGCCAGTCGGCAGTTCTGAAGAACTGGGTGAGACATCTCAGATGTTTTTAAGCAATTACGGTGTAACAACGGTCAGCGTTGCAGTCGGTTGAAGCTCGAGGTACTCAACTAGCTTGAAAATGTCCTTTAAGGCGGACATAGGTAGATGCTTGTTGAGGCACCTCTCCCAGCTTCTTCATTGGGCTTGTGTCGTCCTTTAAGGCGGACAGCCGAAAGCTATGGAGTATGTTGCAGGCAGCTGCCTTGGTTTCGGGTTCAGAGACCTTCTGGCACTTCCTACCTAGGAGGCTTACTGCAGAGCCTAGTAGGGCACGCTGTGTGCTGGCTGGGTACCGGTTCTGGAGAAGCTGGAGGGTCATCTAGATTCGATATCTCCCTCTGTTCCCTGGGAGATGTTTAGGGGAGGGATCTTGCTTCCCTCTTTGGAGGTCCTGGCCTTCCTTCACTGGCAGAAGATGTAAGGCAGACTGTACCTTCAGCCAGGGTCCAATGAAGAGGAGCTCTTCATGCTTCTGGTGAAGCCTTCAGGTGATCTGCCAAAAGAGGGGCTCTACCCTCTTTTAAAGCAGAACGGGCCACAGTGATTGGTGTAGGCTAAGCCTACCTTAACAAGCCAATCCTGCGGTCCCCACCAACAATCTCCTGTATGCGTGAGGTCATAATCAGAATGCTTTGTAACAGAAAAGGTAAAGGGGTGAAAACATGTGATAATAAGTCCCACTTATCTTCCTGTCTGTTGTGGATCAAAGGGTCTCTCTGGTTTATGGAGCTCTTTATGGTTCCTGATTAAAGCAGCAGGTCTCCCTTGAAGCTGCAACGAGATCAGACTCTATGGCTCCTGCAAACCACATTCTCGTACCTCATGAATGGGGTCTCCCTGCAGGGAGGATTACTGTAACCACACAGTCCCAGACATGACAGTTTGCTGCCACGATACTGCAGTCAGACCCCATGTGGGCCTGTTTGAATAACCTCTGATTGGTATGCAAAACACTGCCACCAGCTGCAGAGCCCAACAAAAGAGCAGGACGGATCCATGGAGCCTTTGTTAGTTAATCAGGCTGGCCATAGCAGGGGGAAGGTTTGGCTGGCCATAGCAGGGGGAAGGTTTGGTCCTCCCCCTTTCCGGAGATGCATTGTGTACTCCTAGCTGTGACATCCAAACTAAATATGACAGGTCAGACTGCGCCTGTAGGCTGTGTCCACCTAGAGAACACTAGTCTATGTGTTTGTCGTGCTGTGAGCATAGGAAAATGTGAGCGGATTAGCCCCATACATTTCCCAGAGGTTGATCTCCCATCGTTCAATTTAATAAAAAATGTAAAAGAAAAGCCCAAGCGAGCGCACACCCACAGTGCGGATAGTCTAATTCCTCATACGGATGCCTCATACTCGTCCTAGTAGTAACAGAGACTATAAAACGAGTGAGACTAACTACGGGACCCCTCATACTTGTCCCAGTAGTGCAGAGAAACCCAAGAAGTGTGAAAATAACTACAGCACTCTTTATACTCGTCCCCATAAAAAAGAAGAGCATAAAAAGAGTGAATCCAAACCCTGGGTACATTACACAGATCTCAGGGGAGAAATAGAGAAACAAGGAGATGCAAGATTAAGTCTCTTCGAGCAAGAACCCATACTACTAGGAGAAAAATAGACGGCTTGTCAACAGGAACCAGACAGAGAAGAATCCACCGGTCAACAACCTTGAGATTAGTATAATACCAAAGAAGCAAGAAAGACTATATCCTGAAAGGATCAAGACACAGAAGATGTTACGGGTCAATACCCCTGTAGAATGAATTCAGAGAAATCTAAAAGGAATATCCAACATGACGGGGCAAAGTCCTATAAAAGTACCGAACAAACTTGTTAAAAACATAGCCGAATGCTACTTGACTATTCCATATTAAAACGGAATAAGTCTATTAGGAAGTAACCTTTCCAGTCACAGGAGAAGGGAGTCATTCTCCTGGTCTTTATTTGTTTAGAATTAGTGGTAGGGTCAGGATAGGTTCGTTTTGGGACTGAGGACAGACTCTTGTTTTGGACTTGTACACCGATGACAAGAACCCTAGTTTTAGTTGCGTTAGGAAGAGCTACTCTTAGATTAGGGAAAGTTAGGCCGCTCTCTTTAATTTTAATAAACACAGTTGAAATATGGTGAACCCTGGTCTGTCTCATCCTTTTGACCCCTCCTCTCCACCCCCACACATGGTATAGTTCCAAAGCTCTTCATTGTCAAACTGATCAACTGCCAGTAATGATGAACAGTAATGATTGTTGTGCTGACAGCAATTATTCTGAAACTAAGCAGTGAGTTCATGTGCGCTAACTTTTCCTTTTCACTATGGGGGCAGAAATTCCCCCAGCCCTGCAAGTAGCCAGCCCAACCCATCCCCTGGCCAAACAGTGCATTTACACCATCTATATTTTTAAGGAATTGCAAAAAGCCGTACGATTTACAGCCAGCCTTAAATGTATAACATCTCAATAAGTCACTCAACCTGCAGAGCTACCTTGGTAGCTTTCTACTTTAGGTCATGTCACTCTACTTTCCAAAAATTCAACATCAGATCTGGATCCCTTATTGTGCTCAAAATCACTTTATTACCAGCAGTGACTTTGAAGTCAATGCTGTTTCATCTCCAGCCAGACTGACACAGTGCAGAGGCATTTGGGATGTACATTCAGAAAGTGGAAACTGTGAACCTAAGAGGGTAAAGTGAGGTTTCTGCCTACATTGGTAATGAACAAAGGGTGCAGTTGCCCACTTCCCCCCTGAACTCAGCTCCCATGGCTGATAGATAATCTGTTATACAGACTGGGCCTGATCACGAGTTTAGCAGTAGTGCTAAAACACCAAGAAATTAACATTACCAGATGTTTTACCACTCGGACAAAATTGGAGTTTTGTTTTTGAAGCTCTTTTTACCAGCTGCCTTTGTATGATGGCAATTGCTGTCACACAAAAGCATTAACACATGCAATAATTACTGTTCCCAATGTAGTCCTATTTAACTCCAAAATGGGAAATAACAGACTTGTTGGCATAACTTCTAGTCATGCAGCCCTTCCCGGGGCACCAGTAGTTACCACATTTGCTAACGGTAACAGAATCCGATAGTATTACCTCTGAAAATACTGCAAAATTCGTAATCAGGTTAGCTGTTTTTGACTACCTATCATTTGAAACTGAGCTATGAGTGATATCTCTTCTGTTCAAAATGACTTTTTTTGAGTACATATTATTTAAAGCTGAGCTGGGAGCGGTGTCTCTTCTGCTAACCACCATATCTTACTACATATTATTTGAAGCTGAGCCAGGAGCAATGTCTGTTTAGTTAAAAGGAAACTGTCTCGCTGAGTGCAAATTATTAGTTAGTTGAACTATGAGTGATGTCTTCTCATTACAAGTAACCGGTCTCTCGCCTGTACGCACATCACACATAACCACAAGCTGCATGCCGTTTTCAATCAACGACTAAGAGCAGGTGACAATCACATGTATGACCCAGCTGGAAAATTAAAAACATCTAAAATGAGTTCATGTCACGTGTGCGATGCTAAACCATTGTGATCACTTAGGGTCTGATTAAGAGTTTGGAAGAATTACCATGTGTAAACAAACCGGTAAAAATTCAACTTTGATTTTGGCAGTGGTAAAACACCTGGTAATGGTAATTACCAAGTATTTTATCACTACCGCTAAACTGTGATTAGGCCCTTAACCTTTGGAACATCTCCAATATCGGTTTGTTCACTAGATTGCAACAGACAAGCTAGCATGACCCCTACAAAGGCCCAAGAATGAAACCTTTCAACCTCTAGCCACCCCAGGCTCGGACTTAAGACCCACCAACAGAACCACTCAGGTGAACCAGCATGGTCCTGCAACTCCCAATGCACGGACCACTCAGATTTTAACATAATAATAGCCATCACTAATCTGAACACAAAGGCCGATCAGAGCACCAACCTCGCAAACCAGGAGGAAATAGAGACTGAGACATTTGCAGCAGCTTCACTGGAATGTGTAATACGCCTCTGCACCACACTTAAATCAAGAAAACCTTGGCCAGTGCTTTTAATGGAAGAAAGGAGTGCAGGTACTCATCAATCTAGCCTTTAAGCTGGCCATGGTTCAGTCCCAATAGGGGCAAAACCTGCTCTCATGCTGGGGTTACCTGGGCTCCTCGAGCCATATCTACTAATCTCACTCTGTGTGTGCATTTGCATTGTTTTCTATTTCTCACTTTCCTTGTGTGTCTCAAATTTTGTTTCCCATTTTATTTGTCTCTCATCACCTGCCCACACCCCAACTCCAGTCTGGTTCACACCACATCTTTAGCTCTCTAAAACCCTCTTTTTTCTGAGCCTGGGCCTTGGGTGCATGATGAGCGGAAACATCTCACCCAGTGATTCCAACCAACATCTGATTATAATGGTTTCCTCTTAAGCTCTTAACTTTAAATTTAATTGTCAGTCGAATGCAGTAATTTCTCAAAGATTAATGATAATCACAGACCAAAATTTCCCCTTTTATGAACCAGTATTTTAATGTACAAAAGTTTCGAGAGTTTGAGAATTCCCAATTTTTGCAAATAAGGCGCCATGAGATAAAATGATTTGCCAAGGAATACACTGTTTTCTAATCTGTGAAGATGCAGTTTGAACCGACTGTGCAATTTAGGCACCTGACCACGTTACACCTGAGCTGAAGTTGGGATACATAGATAGGTTTTGGCTTTCAAGAGCATAATCTTTTAAAGTTACTTGCAAAGTCCAAAAATCGCATAGTAAAGCAACCTGACATTATGCATCCCTTTAAAAACATGTTAAGATAAATAAGTATAATTGCAGCTATATTTTACACATCCTAAAAGGCGACAATTAGCCCCAGAAGGCAAGCTAAAATTGCCCTAAAAAATCCCTTCCGTTTTCCACCACTTTACTTTCAGAACACAAGACAAAAGACATGTGGTAAGGTCACCTGTCTAAATAATTGTTTTAGACAAACCTTCAACTTCTTGTTATGCATGGTTTTAAACATATTTGAATAGCCACATAAAACAAATCCTTTCTTTGTTGCATGTCAAACTAGTAGACGTCGTAGATCAAAACTAAGATTCAAAAGGTATTTTATTTTTTGCTCACTTTCATGGCCTAGTACGAAGGTCAATATTTGGTAGGTCACAGTCACAGTTTCAACCACCTAAACATTTACACCCAAGAAATGACGCTGCTAATAAAAAAATAAACAAGTAAAAATTCATTGCCAGGCCCTTTTTAAGGTACTGCCTGTGCAGGAGTCTGCCAGGTGGTACTATAATCATGAATATGTCCTCCACATGAAAGCTCTGGAGGGCCCTGCAAGCGACAGGTACAGCTCAATTAACGAAATGGTGTTGCATGCCCAGTAAACACATTAGAAGCCCTGTATATGTATGTTTGGTTCTCCTTTTGTTCTGCACTGTGGGCCCTGAAAGAGACCTGATGGGCACTGTGGGTGGGGAGACAGGAGGAGGAAGCAGGCTCTACTTTCCACACAAAAAGGCTGCAGAGGCGTATTCCTTCATCACGGTACAATTAAAGTAAATTTTTATTTTTCACCTGCTCCCATAATCGAGTACTGGTACTCTCCTACCTCTTGGAGAGGTCCAGGTACTCAATATGGTAAAATTGGCAAAAATGAGAAGTGCAGGTAATCAGGGCCGGCTAGGACAGACACATTTAAAGCACTGACCTTGAAGATCTCAACCCACTCATGTCAGTCTTCCCAACCTTTTCACCCCCATACCACCCAACAGTCATAATATGTGATGGGACCCAGAACATTAGAACTTCATCAAGATAAATAACAATACAACTTGAACTCTAGTTATTCAGTATAACCTTAACATTCTAGTTCGACTCCTCGGAAGCCACTGCCGAACTCTTGTTTCCCCAAACTTTCCGTCTTCTAGCACCTTTAAATTAGACACGAGGACTAGAACACACACAGCAAGCAGATGTATGCCTGCTAGCACCACCCCTACCACTGGAACCTTGGGAAGAAGCTCAGAGTTAATCACTGGCACGTCCAGACTCTTTTGACTGGAGTGGCCTAAGTGACTTATGCCGGGGTGGCATGAAGTACGAGCGCACACACACATAATGATCATAGTTTCGGATAATGGGGTGGCCAATCAGATTCCAGGGGTAGCATGTACCAGCCCAGACCACTCCCTGGACACAAAACTGGCGTTAATCACACAGCCTGCTACATCTTTAGCTCCATCACATACTGTGCTCTGCCAGGGACTTTCCCAGTGTCCCAGCGCTGTCATCTAATAACACACAGCCAAGTGGCAATGCCACCAACCACATAGAACCATACCAACACTGGGGGCTCTGGCAGCTCCGGCCCACACTCATCAATGCAACCATTTTAGTACCTGCCTTTCCACCGCTGGCAAAACCACAAGGCCCCCACAAATGTCAAAGATGTACTATAAAGGACCTGGTAATAATTACACTTTTACAGCACTTAGGCTGCAGAGGTATCCGCCATGAAGCACTAAATAAAAACGTAATATAAGTAGTATTGTTAAACTTAAAATAATGGACCTGGATTTGATAGAACATTGTTATGTATGAATTGTTAAAAACACTGAGAGGGCGCATTAAAGAAGACATTAAACTGTAATTTTGAAGTTGCAAAATGAAAGTTTAGCTTGAGTGCCATACAGGGTGCTTGCTTTAGGTTCGACGTTGAAGGTTTGTGAAAAAAGAGAAGGTTGGGGGAGATTTCAGACTGTTAATTTCTTTGGTTATGTAACTTAACTAATTATTTTAAAGAAAGAGTGTGGGATGTATTTACCCATGCATCCGAGCCCTACCTCAAAACTGTGCAGTACTGACATGGAAAACATCATGATGGCCAGAGCTTCCCAGAAAATGCACAGGGAAATGCATGAAGAATAGGCTGCCACTCATTTTTGCCGATGTTATGGGCACAGAAGGACACTGCCTAAAACCACCATTGGACTACCCACACAGTAGTCTGAAACCATTGGGAATGGCAATGCTGATTGCCAAAAGCAAACCCATAACTGTTGGGAATTAATTTTCTTAAATCCCAAAAAGGGGTGCAGTACCAGTACTCACCACTATCCAAAAGCCGGCGTTTTAAAACCACCAGATTTTACTTTTTGTAGAAAACTGAATAAATGAACCCAAAGCAAGCCAAAGAAAGACTTACTGAGAGGTGGATCCAATGTAAAGTTATATTCTGAAGTGACTTGAAGGTTTATAACAAGCCTGGCTGAGCTGTGGATTTCAGCAGTTTAAGTAAATGTGGACTGAAAGACACTAAAAAAATCTAAATGTTTAAAAGAAATGAGTGACCTATTTCTGAGTGTCACATAGGTTGCAATTGTTTAAATGTCATAGTTTTAAACTTAGAATCAGCATTCTAGCTGCATATGTAAAAATGTTTAGTTTTATTTGAATGCAGAAAACTGGGGAACAACAAGTGACATTTTATCTGAAACCTGGCTTGAGAAACTGAATTCTGCCTGGCAACTACCCCCATCAGGAGTGAAACTTGAGTCACAGCTGTGTTCCCAGGCCTATCTGCTTTTTGCTGGCCATACTAAGGATATGCCATCTCTCTGATAATTGAATTAAGGGGAGCCCCCACAGAATACAGGAGCTCTGAACAAAGCCCTGTCCTGACCCAGGCAGATGGTTTATTGCAGATGTCGTAAAAGTAGCTTCCTCCTGAAGCAAAGGGGAGGAGCACTGCCTGTGAGAGCAAGCTGGCTTGGCAGAACTGGAAAAACCAGAAATTCAACCTTGTGCTGGAGGAAAACCACACCCCTTTGGAGCCAGAACATAACTCTAAAAAGATGAATAACTCGTAGTACGGACTTGTGAAAATTATTTAAATGACACCATAATTCTTGTGATTTTTCTGCCCACATTTTAAGAGGTTTTTAGAACCGGTGGCATGTTCAGGGGGGTTTTAGCGGAAAAGAGGATATTACTCAAAATGTGTGCATGTGAAAAATCTGACACTTCATCAATTAATGTCCATACTCCTTGCGCACATGTGTATAAATTTGGGGTAATGTCCGGTATTGCAAACCAGTTAAAAAGTGCAAAATATTGCCATTTCTGAATGCAAGCTCCCAGGAAGAGCAGAGTTTGAACAGGGTATACCTCCTGTAATGCATGATGGGTGCATATGATTTTAAAACAATATGTACCTCTGCAAATATGTATTTGGTTCAAATCTAGATTTGTGTGCAAGTTGACAGGAGGAGTGGACTTTCTGCAGGCTGTAAAATGACATCACTCTGACACAACTTAGCTCCCCCAATCAGGGGAGAAATGAAAGCTTGGCCAATGATAAGTGGAGAGGGGTAGGGTCTAGTGATGCTGCACACACACCCATTTTGAAAACACATAAAAACAGACAGGACAGATAGGGACCTTCAAATCCATTTGCAGCTGGAAGCTCTGCCGGGAAAATCCATACTTTACCTCCCTCAACCTTCAGAGAGCAGACATAGAGACTTCAAATCTATCAAATATCCAGAACCAGAAACCCAGACCAGCAGAGCAGAGCTGACCCAGATCACTGTGAAGTGCAGAGACCAGAGTCCAGTCTAAAACCTGACCAGATCCGTGGCGAGGTCCATTTAACTCAAGAATATAGTGTGAGTACCTAGAAAACTGTGCAGAATCAATCTCTTAGTTAAAATAATATAATTCAATCCTATTTTAATCTAAGTAGAATTGTCTCCTAACTGTCACCTGTCATTTGCAAAGCTGTCACTTGTCATTTTCTAGTTGCAAGCTGCACTTGTCTTTTTGAACTTTAAAATTTAAAATCTGAAAAACGACCTTTATTTAATCGCTCATATCTCCGTGACCGTTTGTGCTAGCGACTTGCAGTAACTTTCATCTGGAAGCTGAGATCCTAGGCTTTCCTAGGACCCGAATACGATATTGCTAGCCCTTGTAGTTCCTCTGTAATCGCTCCCGGCGCATTCGCAAATTTTGCCGCGATTTGCAAATTTCTTCACGTGTAAAAATCTGCTGCTGCTTGCCTTCCGTTGCAACAATTCGTTTGCAACCTGACAACCATTATAGAGCATTGCTGAAGTGATCCTGAACTTATTCAAAGCATATACCACTCACCCTGAACCTCTAGGGGGAATTAAAAGCATTTTAGCATATTTTTCACTCCATTGCCAGCACATATAAAATCATTTTGGGCCTGTGTTTCCAACTTCTGTAGTCTAAGCTTGCTGGGTTAACTGAATCACATTTAATTGCATTTCTGAGAACTGTGTGCCTTCCTTCCATTTCCTTGCATTGCATAAAAGGGGGGGTGAATTGTACAAGAAAGTGATTACATTGTTTTGTTGAAATCATTTTGAGTATTTTCTGTACTGCATTTCATTCCACATTGCATCCATTTGAAACCATAAAAGTATTGTTGCTACCTTATCCATTTCATGTCAACTCCTTAGTGATTATCAAGAAGTGTGCTAGTGCCAGATTCTCCGTTGTTAATCTTTATCATACCAGATTAAGTGTGATATTCAATTATTAATTATTATAAAGCGTGATATAATATATATTGTTTAAGTTATCAAATAAACCTTTAAACTTGCAAAACAGAACTACTTCTTGGCTCAGTGGGGTCAGGGGGATTCCAAGGGAGGGGTGTTATATAGGGGTATTCATCCAGAACGCATGAACTGGACATAAAGATATATCAATAAGGGTTTTCATTCAGTATTCTAGACTAGGCGTTGACTTGGCTGTAGTGCTGAATTGAATCCTCTTACAAGAGCAACAAATGATGAATTTTGCTAAATGAAAAATGCACAATAAAAGTAAAGGTTTTTTTAGGGGCTTTTTGCAACAGTTGAACATGAGTTCTCTTTTTAGGATGTGTATTAACTTGATGCAAAACTTTTATTGTCTTAAATATACTCTGAATTTGCATAATGTCACACTTTTTAACCAGCTTGTTAAAATATATATTTTTACTGAGATCAGTTTGCCCTGTTGACCCTTATTTGATGTGCCACCACCCTGCCCCGCTTGTTCTATTTGTGCCCCTGGTTTGCCGCTCCCCAAACCCCGCCCCCTAATATTGATTTCTGTTGCGCCACTGGCAATAGGAAACTCTGCCAGCTTTGCCCCTCTCTCTGCTATTTCTGTGCGCTGGTGTAAATCCGGCGTGGAAATCCGAGCAGTCGACCTGGGTTTCCATGATATTTTACACTCATTTGTGAAAATAATTGTTAAAGCCGCCTGCCATGTCCATGTGTAGCAGATGGAATTTACACGAACCCCAATCGATTCCGCCTGGTTTTTGTAGGTCAAAATCAGAAGCGTAATCGACAGGGATTCGTGCACCTGTGCCTGAATGAAAATAAATGCGTCCAGAGTTGACTTTAACGTCATGCACGAGGCTGGGGCAGGCACAAGCAGCCTTTACGCTCCACACCCCAGCTCTTGCATGAATAGCGAGATAAAAAGCGCGGTTCGTAACTCATAGGCAGAGACCGCGTGTCTGGCAGCAAATTACAAACCGTGACACCATCAACCCGCATCAAAATGAGTTCCTCTGTGAGACCCGAGGGAAATGTGCACAGGGCTTCGAAGACGCTTAAGTGGGGTACCTGCATTTACCAGCTCCGTAAACACATAATTAGAGGCCATATGGCAGACATAATGCAGCCCTCAAAAGCGCACCAAATCAATGTCCAGTCCAAGTGGGCCTGCTGCTTGCGTAACGAGGAGCCCGGCCAGAATGAATGCCCCTCGAAGGCAGAGCCATCTTTCACATTTTAAAGCGGAGCAACATTCGCTTATGCTATTCATGTGCTGTGTACACAGCAAACGTGTACTTTAAACCTTCTAGACTGGTTCCAACCTTAGTTACCATTAAATTGTACTACTGCTGGACCCTCACTTGAACCGTTTTTCTAGTTTGTTTTTCTTGCTTTATGGTCCTCTTTTGGTCTTTTTCCTTATTCTTTTTGTGAGTTTATATAATCATATCATTTTTATGTACCATCTCAATTTTTAGAAAACGCTTGGTTGTCCAGTGCTGCAAGTAAAATAAAACAGACAAACCAGGACGCCCCATTTGTTACTTTGGTCAAAAACCACTGTAATCTGGGATGAAATAAACCCAGTACTCGATACATTCATCGTCACAAAAAAAAATTTGCGCCTGTAAAAAAAAGGTGCCAACGCCGCATCAAGGGGTCCAGGTAGAGCCTCCACGAAGCCGGAAACGCCCAGAGACCTGCGCCGTTCTCACCTTCAACAGCGCGCCAAGGTCGGCGCTCGCTCACGGCCACAGGCATCGTTCTGACAAGATTGAGTTGGTGTTAAAAGAACCGAGGCGCTCGGGAGCAGCTTTTGAAATGGTGCCCATCAACCAGCCTAGGAATTTCTAACAAGCCAGAAAAATGTTTGGAAACTGGAAGGTTTTGAAATAAAGTCACGAAAGAAAGCGTGCGAGGGCAGTGTCGGTCCCCTAGCCGTGGCCCCTCTACCTGCCGCTCCCTTCCCGGCCTCAGCCTCTCATCATGTCTGGGCAGGTGGGAGATTTCCATCTGACAACCTCACGTTTCCTTTGGTCCTGGATTTCAAAGCTCCTGTTAACAGCACTTCCTCCCGTGGCTTCCCTCTGATTATCGCAGATCACTGTTACAGAGGGCTCAATTCCCACAATAAATCACACAACAGCTAGCATGCATTCAGAGAAAGCTGATCACCTCACTTCGACTTCACTGCTGCGTGTGGATTTTTTTTACATTCTCTCCTATTGTCAAAAATAACATTTTGCCTTAGCCTCCTACTAGTACATGGACTCAATGTGAGATATACAACATGTATGGGCCTTTTTGCTTTTAAGCAGTTGCGGATGATCAGTTTTTTAGTTGGAGGGGTGTAAATGTTTCCACGAAAATATTGGCCAAACATCGCAGAGATGGAGCCCGAAGCAACAAAGAGTAAGAGGAACTAGGGGGGGGGGGTCTTCCCATCAAGAAAAAATGTAAACGAATGGGTTACAATGGTGCATGTTTGCAGCATACTTTCTGTGAAAAATTGGTTGAAAAGCCACACAGTTTCCATTCGGTTTTGTAGGGTAACAGATGAAAAAAATCCAATGGATGAAAGTCAACAACAGTGCATAGCAGCATTTTCCAGCTAATTTCCCATGATAACTTTGCCTACAAAATATGCCGGTATCAAAAACATTTCCATGCTTGTTGTGCCCATACATGGCCATGCAAGCTGCACCAATACATGCTAATATTCATAATAATAACAGTTGTTATATAGCGCTAGATCACCCGAGGGCTTGAAAGCTCTGTAATAACAGTTGTTATCATTACCCACTGCGTGGTGGAAGGATGAAAGGCTGAGTTGGCCACACCACGATTCGAACCTGCATCTGCAGGGCACGCACAGATGTCAGAAACTAGCGCTCAGCTCACTGTGCTATCTGACCGGTATTACCATAAAAGTCCGCAACAAGGGTGCCGGTAAGCCTACCAGCACCCTTGTTTCCGGACCGCCACATTCGAGTCTGCCTGCCGGGGCTGCTGCGCCCGACAGGTCTGCCCTGCCAGGCGTATCAGCAACCGTAGGCAGAGCCGTCACGGAAGCACCGTTAGTAACAGTGCCGGTGCTTCCGTGTACCCATTCCCATATAGTCCTATGGGACTGCATGGGAATGTGGACTAACATTTACCAGCACCGAGCTTCCCGGTCCGCTGGACTTCTAATGTCTCGGTGGCACCAGGGAAGCTAGGTGCCAGTAAAATGTTAAAAGTCTGGCAGCAATCCACCAGAAGCAACGGCACGGTTACCGCTGGGCTCATAACGAGGCCCACAGACTCAAAATTAACAGTTTGAAAACCTTTATTGTCAGACTTTGCAGGGTTTGTGTAATGCCTACATGGCCTCAGCTCTAAGGGGGTTGTTCCCACAACTGATGCATCTAAGGGCCATTGATGTCTAAGTCCAAAACCAAAGTTTGTCTGTGTCCAAACCTATGCTTGCCATCACTCTTAGACCAAATGTGATAGTGAGTTTTCTTAAAGGAAAAACGGTGGCTCAAAAGGAAATATAGACCACAGCTGATTTCAGGTAGCCTTAGCAATAGGTGTAGTTCTGTCAGTTTCAAAAATGGTTCAACTGAAAGGGGTTGCCCGCCCAACCTTCCACGTAGAGCTTTTGCAGCACGTCAAAGATTACAAGGTCTCTGGGTCTCTTGGGGTTCCCTTCCCCAAACTTCGATTCTTCCAGTTCCAAACAAAAAAGACAGTTCCTGTTACGCCTCTCGGGGTTCCCTTCCCCAAGCCTAGGCCCCTTGGGTCTTTGAACAAAAAGTTCTGCTTCTGAGGATGTACCTTTCAATGTATAGTTCTTTCATGGGGGTAGTATTAAGAGACTTTTGAGAACGCCGGGCTCTTTGCTCCTCCCAGTTTGCGTACCGCTAGCGCACTTTCTCTTGCTCTTTCTGTCTTTTCGATTTCTGCGCCGCTTGCTCACTTTCTCCGGCTTTGCTTTCACACGCTTTTAATCGTGGGACCGCTTGCCCGCTTCAACTGCTTCTGCTCCCACTCCAGCCACCCGCACACCACTGACTTTCTCTCTCTCTAATTCATGAAACTCACCAAAGTAGCGTGGTGCTGGCAAGCAGTTCTCCAGGGTCTTGGATTGAGGTCAGGGTCAGACACCCCATAGACAGGCACACGTTCCAGGGGAACGAGCACTGGCCTGGACACAGCCAACAGCCTGCACTTCATCCCGCTCCGGCTCCTTGGAGACACGGCTCCCTCGCCACGCTGCAGCGCCTCCGACACACCAAGACAGCGTCCCGCACTCCACTGGATCTTTCCGGGCTCCTCTCTCTGCAGCCTTCTGCTCCTTGGCCGCCAGGTTCCATCCAGCAACCCCAGCTCGCTCATTTCTTCTGGCAGAACCACATCTTTTATAGGGTAGTGGAGAGTCAAGTGGAGTTAAGTGTGCACAGTTGTAGTGCAGTGCTTGACCTTGCCTATTAGCAGAACATCATAATGGTGTTATGTAGTAGGCCTCTCTTTGCCTCGACCATGTTGTTCCTTTGGGTAATCCCCATTGCTCTTGATTGCCTCTTCCTCGTCCCAGTAATTATTGGAGATGGGGTGAGATTGGAAATACCCCAGAAACGCTGAGGGAGAGTGGATTGGTGGACAATTGGGAAGGGGGTAATACCATTTCTTACCCTTGGGCATTCTCCTCACAATCCCCTGCGACAATCCACTGAGGTGACCCTCCCTGGCTTGTCCACCCCCCGGGTCCGTATCCAAAAGTGATGACCCTTACCTGGCCACCTGAATGGAAGATCCAGGGGGATTAGGTGGGAGAATACAATCAGGTTCCTCTCACATGTCACAAAAAGAAACCCCAACTAGATTGGCTGCAGCAACGTAGGCCAGTCTAGCCACATAACACATCATGTTTGCTTAAACCTTGATCCCCAGTAAAACAAACCTTGCTACAACAAGAAAACGTAACCATACTGGCTACAGCAATGTATCAACACATATGTTTGTTTGAAACGTTATAACCAGTAAAAAAGGCAACCACACTCCCAAATCAGAGACCACCTGCTAGCTTACATGCAACCAACCACACACATTAATTCAGTATTCAAAAACATTCACTCATACACCTATACGGATTACCGTGAAATTATGTAAAATAAATTACCTACTGAGAAATGACCAAATTTGTTTTGATCAATTTATTTTTAGTAATGCTGGGGCGGGGGGGGAGAACCCCTGCTTCTCCCCACACTTCCCATTACCTAAACCTATCCCATTACCCTACCCCACATCTATTTTTAATAAAAATGAACAAAAATACCTAACGATTTCGACCAAATAAATAAGGTCATTTCTCATTAGGTATTTTTGTATTCGATCATTTCTGCAGATGCCTACCTATACACATTCACTTGTGAACCCACACACATTGCCAGCATTCATAACTCACCCATGCACGCGCCCATTAGATACACTCTCTCATTCACACAAGCACTACATATACTTTTGAATTCATGCACGCACCCAAACCACACACTTATTCCTTCACAGCCAGCCACGCACACATACATACATATTATTTTTTCCTTAGCTGCAGCCCTGATCCTGAATCATCTCTGTCTTCTTCAGGACAGGCTCCAACAGCAACTCGCTGTCTCCCGTGAAACATGAACGGGAAGCAGGGGGAGTTTCCTGGTCCCTGCCCATGCCCGGAGGAGCCAGAGCACTCCCTCCTCAATATCCCAAGCGCTGTGATTGTGGAGGGGGGCACATGTGCACCCCCTACTCACATTCGAGCTTCAGTACCTCAGCCTTCATCCCCAATGGGCCATGCAAAGCTGGGTAATAAAAACGCCCCTGGCCATGCATGGGGTACACAAACTGTTAAAGTTAAACAACGTTCCCCTTAGACCTTCAGTTGCTTTTTGCAGCTTTGTGTTTTCACTGGTTTGGGTTGGCGGTTTTTCTAAAATGGGTGGGTTGATGCTATGTCAGCCATTATGGATGAGACACTGTAATGACTGGAGGGCGGTTTCTGTACTCCGCCTCTCTATATGGCAGAGGAGAGGCACAGACGACCCCAGCCAAGATTCTCTATTTGGCAAAACGTGGGCAAGCAATCAAGGCCTAGCTCTCGGGGGGTGATGCAGGTTGGTTCTTACGTAAAGTGATGTCCCCAAGACCCCACAAAGGAATGTCCACACACTATGTTAGTGATAACACAGTCTTTATATAAACAAGTTTCAAGGTTATATACACAATCACAATAACACACTTTGTGCACAGGTTAATCTAAAATGGCAAATATATACAGTTCTAAGTGGTACCACAATTATGCTTGGATTCCTTTAAAATGCATCAACTGTACTCAGTTCAAATGTCATACAAATTAGTTAATAATGTGATCCAGCAATAGACATAGGAGGAAAGCAGGTTTGTTAAAACAATAGGCAGAATACAGGCCCTGGTACCTAGACACAGTTATGTATGAGGATCCCCCCACCTGGGCAACCTGTCAATAAAGATATTGACAAGCCCAGTCCATATATTGTCTATAAGTCTTCTTTCCTTCTATAGCAGCTCCACACCACAATGTACCTGGAATAGCAGAGTTCGATTTTGGGTCGTCGACGGATCCTTCTCGAGTGGCTCCCTTTAAGGCAGGAGCCACGGATCGTCCAGATCCCACGAGGAAAAAGGGTGAACACTGTTGTTGTGGCAGCAGCTTCGGTTCTTGCTGTGCTCGTTGACAATCGGTTAAAAATATCCTGCAGGCTGAGGTGTGTGGTGCACCTTGGCGACAAGTGTTAGTTGCTGCAAAGAGTCAATGAAGAACATTGGCCCACCAAAGGCGTCGAGTCATCAGCGTCTCTGCGGTCTTCGGGTGGCGGGAAACCCACCAGTGGATTCTCCCCGGTCGTCGGCGGCCTTGACTTTCTCGGGCAGGAAGAAAGCAGTCGACGATGGTAAGCAAGGGAGTCCTTGTTTAAATGTTCTTAGGCAAAGGAGCACTGTAGCTCCGGTTGTCGACGCCGGACGGTGATGGACTTCAACGTCCGGGCGCCTCGCTTCACGATTCCACGGCTGCCCCCGTTTTCGGTCGGCAGCCTTTCGAGGGTCTGATGTCCAGGGAGCTTTGGCAAAGATCAGCTGGTGCAAGATGGTCCCTCGGAGCTCGGGAAGAGGCCTCCTAGCCAGGTCCTCTCTTGGATCAGTTCCTTGACAGTCACGCAGCTTTCAGATTGAAGGACAGCAGCAGCAATTCTTCTTCTTCCAGTGGGCTTCAAGGTTAAGCACCAGTTTCAACTTCAACTTCTGAATAGATTCTACCAGTGAGTGGCCCCCATATATACTGTTGATCTCCCATTCACTCTGCTGGGTCACACTCAGGGAAACAATCACTCAGAAGGGCATTCAGGCAGTCAGTCAGCTAATCAGGCGCACAGGACATTCAGGCCATTCTTCTCCATCCAGGCACTCGTAACACAGAATGTGGATTCGGACAAGCACTCTGCCATTCAGCACTACACACTGCATTCATACCAGTTTCAGGCAGGGCTGTCTCAGTCATTGTGTCAAACACCAGATACTAGACACCCACAACATGAAATGCGTATTCATCACACACTCCATTCACCAAAGTCCCACCCCACGGGCGTACCCACAACATACAGTCATTGGGAAAGCCCCAGCCAGTATTGCCTGGACTTCGCCCACACTACCATACATGGAACTTCGGCCCAACAGCCAGTCAGGGGGAAGGGATAGAGTCGGAGCTTCCCAGGACTTCAGAAATACAAGGTAACAGGCAACAGAAAGCAAGAGGCCACAGGGGCTATCTTGTTTCCTATCAGGAATCAACTGATTCCAATGGCAGGGCCTGGATATCCCAAAATGGAGGACACTCAGAGCACCTATCAATTCAGCACAGAGCTGCCATCAGCCCATACCCTGCTCTACGAGTACAGGGTCATACTCCCACCCATGGGTGCCATAAGGGTATCCCAAGGGTCTGTTCACCTCAACCAAAAAGAGGACGAGCCGCACCGCCAGGAGTCCCACAGGAAGTCCTGTGCGGAAAACACGACAGAACATACGGGATAAAGAAATAAAGGACAAGGATATAGAGGCCCTGTCTCTCCAATGCATTTCCAGCATCACAGACACCCCTGCTTTTAAGCAGATTTCAAGAAATATTGACAGGCACACGTCATAGGAAAGGTAATAGTGACAAAGATTGCTGATCATTAAAAGGAATTACATCACTAATAAAGGCAAGGTTTGCTCCGAGAAAATGAGTGCCCGTCATATAACTTTGTGAGTGTTAAGCGTTTCCTCTGGAAATTGCTCATCAACTTGCAGGCCACCGGTTTGAATATGGCCAGCGTCAACTCCTTCCTAATGCGATAAGTTAAGTAACTGTGCATTGAGTTCTATTATTTATAACGCCACATAATGGCAACAACTGTGGAACCAACCGCTATGTAAAAACAAGTCATTATTGTATCAATGCTTTACTCTGTTTGAACTCACACGGCCAATCCCACAAGCACCATTGGCCACCCCCTTTGTCCTAAAAGGGTCAAGAAAATTCTTCAAGGCGGTGCAAGATAAGCCCACACATATGCATATTCCAAATGTCAATGCTTTGAGTCAAACACATTTTTTTTTTCAAAGTATATTTTTATTTATTTTATCCATAGACAGTATCATGAGTGGCATAGTCAATCAGAGTGCTGCAAGCAGCGAGACCGTGCTTAGAAGTGCATGTAATGAACAACAAGAAAATAAACGACAACAACAGGTCAGAGAAATGTTCGTGGGGAGAGCAAAGAGGGGAGGGGTGATGAGACAGTAGCTATTAGTTGAATGAAGGTGGGGAAGGGGAGTTGTTCCTGCTTCGAGATCAGGGCAATGGGCGGAAAGAAGTGGGTCGCCGGCGTCCTGGGCCTTCATTGTTACGTTTTTGGACTTGCGAGCAGGGGGGAAGCTCCCCCAATCGGTACCTCTGCTGTGCACTGCCCCCTTTATTTTTCAGTCAGCTTTGTTCATCCATCGTAGAGAGAGTGGTTGCCGGGCCAGGCCAGGGTATTTCTGAGTATAGTCCAGCAAGGAGCCCACGTCTGGAGGAATTTGTCCCTATTCCCGAACCGGAGGGCAGTTATTTTTTCCGCTGCAATTATATCCCAGCATTTCGTCCACCACATTTGTACTGCCGGGCCCTCAGGAGTCTTCCACAGCCTAGCCACAGAGATCTTAGCGGCTGTCAGCAGGTGAGAGCACAGCTCTGCTCTGTGCCCTGAGAGGGGGAATTGGCCATCCCCGCTCGATCCTAGTAAAACAATGCCCGGGTCCCTTGGGATGGACAGGCCTGTGATCTTGTTGATGTGTTCCAGTACGGATTTCCAGAATTGGATGGCTTTGGGGCATGTCCAGAACAAGTGGTAGAGTGTGCCTTTATCTGGGCATCCTCTTCAGCATTCCGGTGGGATTGTCGGATTGCATTTATTGAGTATTTCTAAATCATCTCTGAACCCCAAATGACTTAGGAAAACCATGGGTTATATGTGATTTTACCGACTTTACCGACCACAGAGTGGTACCCTTACAACGCCACCCCAACCCCATCCTGACCCATTTTAAGCCCTTTACCTAGTACCCTTTATTTAATTAATGTTTGCAGTGTTTTTCGGTATTATGGTCCACTCTGAAATGTACCACTGTAATGTTTTTGATATATTGACTGGATATCAAACCATACCTTTTCTGCACTATTTATTTTGTCAAACAGCTGGTGTAGAATTGTTGTACAGCAATGGATTCCACCAAACAGTACTTAAGAATGTAGGTGTGTTTGGTACTACAAGAGAGAGCATGACGTATGGGATGCAACTAGACATTTGGGTGTTATCATGGTTTTCTGCACTTGTGATCTCAGCTCTTGGGGATTCCTGGAGAAGAGGTAGTGTGGGGTGAGCGTAGCGAGGTTCTTCTAGTCCAAGGGGGTGGTGATTTAGATCTATTGTGGAGAAGTTCTCCGAGGTGGCAGATCTTAGCTTGGTTGAGCAGGTTGCTCAGTTTAGGAATGTGAAAGGCAAAACAAATGCAATTTTGAACTGACACTTTGATAGGGAGATAGGGGGAGGAGGGAAAGGAGTGTGAAGGGGTATTAGTAGCAATGAGAAAAGGATGTGTTTGTGATGAAAGATGGAATGCACCTGTGTAAAAAGAGATGATCTAAGCAAGTTAAGGGAAGCAACGATTTTAATGGTTGCATGAGGCACCTCTGTGAGGGCCTGTTGCAATCAGTGAACCAACCTGCTTGATGCCTGCAGGGAGATGTGGCTCTGGGAAGGTCAAGCAAGCCATACATTGCAATAGTTAGCCCATTTTAAAGGATTTTGAAAAAGTAGTGGCGGAGGCCTAGGAAGAGATACCTGCAGTGGCAGAACTTGGAGTGGTGTCAGGAGTTGGCGTCATGTCTTAAGGCTTGGCCAGATGTCCCGTAAATGTTAGAACATTAGATATCATTAGAAAGGAAATAGCCACATTCATCACATCACATCCCACCTAATCCCATTTTGCCACATTTTTTACTGCAAATATGCAAATGAAGGGGTCAGGGTTAAATATATAGAAATGGGGGCGGAAGTTTGAGGGGGTGGTCGGGGGTCTCGTACCGCATTTTGTTTAAAAAAACCTGTAAGAACAAATGCAGTGAAACAGGATTTGGTGAAATGGGATGCAAGTAAATGTCAAGCACAAACTGATATTTATTTTATTTATGGGATATCTGCAAGGCGCATACAACAAATGATGTTTCAAGGCACCACAAGACAAAAAAGGGGGGGGACAAGAGAGAAAGATAACAATAACGGTCCTACTAGGGCTTGTGACATTCGGATCGTGCAAGTGCAGTAACAAGAAGTGCGAGAGGGCCGGGGGGGGGGGTATTTAGTGCTGGTAGGGCGAAATGCGAAGTGCTAGGGTGGGAAGGGAAGTGCAGGGTAAAGAGGAGAGAGAGTGCAAGGGAAATCTGGGGTGGTGGAGCACAGGGGTTAGGTGAGTGCCAAGGGGAGGGCAAGTGCCAGGGATTGCATGGGGTGAGGGTCCACATGCTAAGTGCGAGGAGGGGGGTGGACTGGGCAGGGGCAGGGGCTGGTGCTCGGCAGAACTCAGAGTGAACTGCGGCAGACAGAGGTGTTAGCAGGGCAGAGGGAAGGAAGAAGAGAAAAGGAGGGTCTTGAGGAGCTTCCAGAACTTTAGGAGATCCGGCTCAAGCCTGAGAGGGGCAGGGAGACCATTCCAGAGGGAGGCTCTGAGAGAAGCATCTGATCTGCAGAGAGTTGGAGCTAGAAGACCGAGAGTTAGATGTAGCGGGGTTCAAGGCCCCAGAAAGCCTTGTGGATAATGCAGAGGGTCCTGAATTTGATCCTAGCAGCAACAAGGAGCCAGTGGAGATATTTTAGGGTGAGAGAGATGCGGTCCCTGGGCTTGAGGTCAAGGATACGTCTCAGAGTTCTATTCTGGATTAGTTGATGGGGGCGAAGGAGCATAAAGGAAGTAGTCCAGCCTAGAGAGGATCAGAGCTCTGGAGACATTGAGTTTCTAGGGGAAGGTGACGAAAGGGAGAATACCTCTGAGGAGGTGCAGCTGATAGCGGGCTTTCTTGGCAAGGTCAGTGATGTGAGAAGAGAAGGAGAGAGAGGAGTCAAATATGACACCAAGGTTTTTAGCCTCAGAAGAGGGTGAGGGGAGGGGACCCATAGCGGGTAGCCAGAGGGAAGGAGGAGCTGGGGTCCCAATGAGAAGGACCTCAGTCTTACTGACATTAAGGCAGATATCATTGGCAGCACACCAGACAGTCAGGGATGGTAGAGGAGGAGGATGACACAGTAGAGGGAAGCTTGAAAGAGAGCAGTGTGTCATCTGCATTAAGACTGGAAGTGAGGAGAGGAGGAGGAGATCAGGCGGGCCAGAGAGGCAAGGTAGATGTTGAATAGCAACAGCGAGAGGATAGAGACTTGAGGGACTCTGCAGGTGGAGAGTGTAATAGGGGGGAGACAAGGACTCAGTTGAACCCGGGAAGGTCAGTCGGAGAGGAATGAGGTGAACCAGTCCAGTGCCAGGCCTGTGATGCCAAGGGTGTCACAGAGCCGATTTGTCAGGGTGACACAATTGACCGTGTCGAAGGCAGAGAAAAGATCCGAAGGATAAGAACGGATGGAGTATTGGATTCGAGATTTGAGAGCAAGTCTTCACGGGTGTTCAGTAGAGCACTTTCCGTGCCCCTGGCTGCTGTGAAACCAGACTGGTGGTCGTGGAGACAACCAACAGATTCAGTGTGTTGGATCAGTAGGATCAGTTGGGAGAAAATCTAACTGTGCCATCAGAGTTCATACTTGAGTTGACACTAACCGAGAATGTCTTCATGTACGAGGGCACCTTTTACAATCAATGTCATGGTACCAACATGGGAGAAACCTTTGCGCCAAACATAGCCAACCTTTACATGGACCATTTGGAGTCAAAATCTGTGTACTACGAAAACAATCCCTTTGGCACACATCTGCTTTACTGGCATCATTACATCGATGATGTGTTTCTAGTATGGAGAGGTCCCCCTTATTCCCTAAAAGCCTTTTTGGCATGGTTTAACAACCAGGATGAATTTATAAGATTCACTATGCATAGTGACATGCATAACATGTTGTTTCTAGATTTTGAGATCTATAAAAGTGGGGACAACAGGGTGGGTACCACCTTCTATAGGAAACCCACCGAAAAGAACACCCTTTTGGCATATGGGAGCTTGAAAGAAAATCTTCCCTACGGGTAGTTTCTCAGGATCCGACGGAACTACAGTAGCATCCCTGAATTTGATACCAATAGTAAAAACCTTAGTGTAAGACTCCAACAATGGGGGTATCCCTCACAGGTTATAGAAGAGCCCGTAAGAGTGCACGTAACACAGATAGGAACCCATGCCTCTCTCAACAAGAGAAACACAAGGGAGAGAAAATCACCTGCATGACCACGTGTGATTAGTCACCATCTAAGACGGTTTTTAGGGAAGGGCGCCTGGTTACGTCCCTGCTCTACCCAGGTGGGTGACAATTTATATGATGCAGTTCAGCAAGGGCAAGGGAACCCACACTGAAGCAAAAACACTAAACCTGACAGTCATTCAACAGACAAATGGTGGCAATGACTACTACAAGTGATTCAATTTTAATACATCAGAGTGTATGTCATATGTACAAAAGGGAGGAACATAACACATTTAGTGAAACATATATAACATATAAAATACAATGTACAAATACACGTGCCAAAATTAATTCTTTTGGACAAGGTTATCAACAATTGCAGTCTCTATGGTCCCTTGTAGGGGATGGCATGAGTTCAGATAGTGCAAAAGCAGTACATTAAGTACATGTCCATGGGCTGGACTGTTAGTGAATGGACAAAAGGTCTACACAATTGTGTTTCGGCCTCAGAGCTTTTCTTGTATAGCTGTTACTTGATCGGCCTTCATCAGGACTGAGAAAATTAAAATGTGAGATGTTCCTATGTAATCCTATGTAATCTGTCAAAGTAATAGACAGAGAAGGAGGTCAGGAGGGTGTTTGGGGTTCTGGTTGATTAAAAATAGTTTATGAGGCATCAAATGCTGGTCTCTCTAATAAAGACTACGTGGATTATAGGTCTTACCGTAATGTGTTGCGCGTTGGCAGACAATTCCAGATTTCTTAGTCATCAGGAGAGGGCCGTAGAGTTCTGGAATGGGTCACACGCATGGTACTACGCTGTAACAATGGATGTGTGTCAAAAGTACATCAGGGGTATCAGGATGTAGTTAAAAAAGTGAGTGGTCAGACGAATTAATGAAATTCTTACCAGCACTTAGTGTGTGCACGGAGACCCTCAGGAGTAGGGTACTGTGGGTCATGATATGCAGTAATAAATGCGCACCAATCTGTAGAAAAGGTAGAAAAAGCCTGATGACTCGTGGATCTATAGACCGAAACCTAGGCGCAGCGTGTGCCGAGGGTGATAATTAGGCATAAGCATATGCGTGACGCTGCAAAAATGGCTATCGATTTAAAATCGTAGGTCACTGGCGATGGTTAAACATATTGAAAACAAAGTGGCACGGAGTGCCTATGAAGTTAGGCCCCCGTGGGATGATTAGCGTGGTGCTGAAATGGCTAGAGCAGCCCCCCAGGGAGTGTGGGTCTGAAATACTCACAGGTGAGACATGAAAAAACAACAAAGACCG
Source organism: Ambystoma mexicanum (assembly GCF_040938575.1). NCBI lineage: Eukaryota > Metazoa > Chordata > Amphibia > Caudata > Ambystomatidae > Ambystoma > Ambystoma mexicanum. The sequence goes on from NC_090937.1 coordinate 645,013,526, forward strand.
CGATCTAGTGCGGCGTTGCCATGATTGTGCCGGAGTATTGTGAACACAGGCATTATTGGAAGGATGCCCGGTGCTAAACATACCTGGCAAATAGAGCTAATCCAGGGCGGTGTCCAAGGACCCGTGTGTGGCAGCTACCAGCCTCCCATCTAGCAAGTGAGGAAATGCGCCGTGAGGTTGCTATGGCGACGCTAGTTATTTAAGTGATGTCAGCCATTTTAGAATGCCAGTGTGGCAAACAGAGATCGCGCAGAGAGACGTGGCCCCCGCGGCAAGGGGGGCTGTGCTGAGAGTCCCTAAAACAATTTAGGTGCCACTGCTTGGCACAGAGATAATTCTAACATCGAAAAAACGCGGTTGTTGAGAAAAGGTTGCTATGGCAACCAAAGCGTAATGGTACGGAAGGGCACAGAGAACAAGGCCAGATATGCTCTAGTGCCTCAGCAAATGCTCGTATAAGGCTGTTGAGCGGCCAGAGCCATGTTACCAACGTATCATTTATATCATTTGTATACACACTTGTGTCCATGAGACAACCAAAACATATTAAATATATTGGCCGCTCAACAGCATTATTCAGTCCCTATGCCGATCCTTATCTATGTCAGTGGTTGCGTCAAGCGCAGCAAATCTACTAGACGTTTAGGGCTCAACATGTACATACCTTACATAGCGAATTATCCACCTAAGATACTTCAAAACATTTGTGAGCATCTGTTACACTCACCTGGACCCCACAGGGGTGTCGATCGGACCCGGACAGCTACGGTCTCCGTCAACGTGATGCGCAGTGCAGAGATGACTGTCTGGACTGGCCCGCCTAGTCTTATCTGCTGGACCTGAAGAAGTATTTTCCTGCAAGTGGAGACAGGGATTAGCCACCTGTGGGTTTTAGTGATGGCCTCCCAACTGTTCTCGCTCTCCCCCACTAATCACCTCCAATATACCCTTAGTAACCTCACCTTATGTTTGTAAAAGATGAGCTCTCCATCCTGCGTGTCTTGCAGGGGTGCGTAGATACCAGTTACTTCACTGGTTTGAAGGCGTTGGGAGAGTTCCGGTAAGCATTGACTCTGAAGTCCCAGGCGGGATTGGTAAGTATCAAGTTCAAAGAGTTCAATGTGCCCGATGTTCACTCTTGTCCCCTTCCTTCCTTAAATTGCAACTGAGTTCGTGAGAAGAAGGTCTCGTAGCTGCTGCTGGCGTTCAGGTAAGAGTCTGTGTTACCCAACACTGTCCGGTAACTATTGCATGCGTTAACGTGTTGTTTTTCTCCCTCTTTACAGATGCGGCATATGAAGATATGGATAATAATACCGCTGGTGGTAAATCAGGTAAGTCTATGGTGGTAAGAGGTATTTGTTGATTCCCTTAGCTCACCTTGTTATTTTTGTGCCCCTAGGTGCTGGAGTACGGCGAAGAAATGATGGAGACAGTGCCGGATCGAAAGATGCTGTGAGAACTGGTGAGTATGGCGTCGTGCTGGAGCTGGCGAAGCGACGCGTGCAGGACTGATGTACTTTCCAGGTCAGGAGATGAAATGGAATCCTCTTTATTCTAGGAGCTCCGGATTCGAGGAGGGCGTGGCAGAAGACTGGATGCTGGCTGTAGGCACGCGGGCATGGCAGAAGACTGGATGCTGGCTGCAGGCACGGTGAGAGTCACGCTGCTGGATGCAGAATAACACGAAGCATGTGCTGCTGTTCGGGCGTGGCTTAAATAGCCTCCAAAGTAGTCCCAGGAAAGAAGTTCCCCAGGACCACACCCGAGTAAAAAATAGTCCCTGTAGTAAAATAGTCCCATCCAGGCCTCACGTTGGCTTGGATTTATTTGCAGCATGTTCTGCATGAGGTAAGTAATGTTTATGAGCCTGGCCCTATGGCGCCAGGACTGATTTTTATTATGAGCCTGGTGCCTACGGCGCCAGGACCGAACCAGGACAGCCCCTAGCTGGGGCTGCTGGGGTTTTTGTAAATGTCTGGATGCCTGCTCCCGGGGCTGATGGGCTTGATCCGGATGCCCGGGGGTAGGCATCATAACAGCATCCTGTTAGGGATCCTACATTTTATGTCCAGAGTACAATCTGTAAAAGTGTTATTTTAAACACGCCCCAGTCACTATGGCCGTAAACCCCTGGATAGCCCAAATATCAGCACGGGAGAGAGCAGGCGTATCCGTATCGGTCTCCATTAGCGAGATACATTCCTTACACAGACTGTTATCCCCGGGCTTCAAGTTTGTTTTGAACAGCAGGTGCAATGAATAATAACAGTGTCTTTAATGCTAGCGGTTCATTAGCGAAACACATTCCTTACATAGGCGATTGTCAATATCCACCATGTTTTCAAGTTGGTTTGAGCAGCAAACACAATAACTATTGATCGTCTCAAGTGCAGCTTGGCGCTCAGCACCCCGCACACACGCCCCCGTTTTTCATCAAGTCCCTGGGGGGCTAGATCAGTCTCTGGCGTCATCACTGCCTGCAAAACCCTAGATTCACAGTCCTCGTCTTCGAGGCCCCCATTGGCTGTGGCTGGTTGCTCCAAAACCACATGCCCCTTCCCCCAAAAACTCTTCGGGTTCATAGTCGAACATTAAATCCTGGGCATCTTCCATCCCATCATACACCGTACAATAATCAGAAATAGGACTATAGTCATAACCCACCGGGTTTTCCAGGGGGTGTGATCCCCTTGTCGTAACTGTAGCAGTTCATAATCGTTGTTTGCTGTATAGCCCCTGGAGCGCTGAAAGAGCGCTCTTGTTTCCCAGGCCTACCAAAAAGGCTATATATCTGGGTTGTTGTTACGCTCACCTGATATCCCCGGGGGCGTCTGGAAGGCTCTGAGATCTGGAACCCTGGATGCCTAGTTGCCCAGTGTTGAATAATGAATCTTAGTTATTTGTAGGGTAAGCTATCCGTCCTGCGTTTCTTGTATAGGGGTGCTTGACGTTTGTTAGTTGCTCTACTGGTGCAGTAGGCCTTCCTTGGGCACAGGCCTGCTGTGACCCCGAATCTGCTGGTAGGCACGTAGGTTTGTTAATTGTAAGTCTTTGTTCTGTTTATGGTGGGAATTCTTTAATGTCTTTATCTCCTTCTTTTCAGGTGCGAAGGTCTTGAGGCTGGTGTGCCAGATGGAGAGGCACGTTTTCTAGGTAAGTGAAAGCGCGAAGCGCAGAGCCTTTATTGTCTTTTAAAGCTAACCTTTGTTTTCTTCTTCTTCTCCTCACAGGCCACTGTGGTGCTGCGAGCGGATGAGAGCGTGATGAAAAACAGGCCCCCGGAATCCGTTAAGGTAAGTACAGCGCTGTGCGGTTGTTTAATATTTAAAGCGAACCTGAATATGTCTCTTTTACTTTGCAGATGTTGCTGTGGTGCTCCGGATGGAAGCGTGGTGTAGCGCAATGGAATTCAGGTATGACTGATGGAATGTAAGACTGATGGAATTCGATGTTTTGGAAGCGCAAGTTCTAATATTGTTTTTTCCTTTCTCGTTATTGCAGGTCGCAATGTTCGAACAGCAGCTGTGGTAGCGGTTCGCCGGAAGTCCTTAAGCTAGTACTCGCAGGTGAGTGATGTTTCTTCTTCTCTCGGTTTCCACAGATTGCAGCCCACTTGAGATGCTGAGTGCTGGATGGAGTTTTCTCAGGTCAGACAGAATAATCTTGTTCTTGTTCTTGCAGGATTACAGGAAGATGCTGAAGACCAGGAGCTGGACACAGTGAGCGTCACACTGCGGGTTGCAGAATAACACAAAGTGTGTTCTGCAGTCAGGGTCTGGTTTATATAGCCCAGCTAAAGTAGTACCAGGGAAAGTAGTTCCAGGCCTGCCACACCCAAAACACTAAACAGCATGGCTTGGTTCTTAGAACTAGAATGTGTGGGTGCTTCCATGTTGGATTTAAAGGCCCGTGTACACAAATGGGACCTAGTTTGAACAGCCCTTCCTTCCTACATATGAGCCTGGTGCCAAAGGTGCCAGGACTGGCTCCTGGAGCCCTTTTGCAGTGGTTTTAAGGCCCTCAGGGTTCTGGTGGGAGCCTGCTTGTGGCACAACTTGTGCCCCCTCACAATGGTCATGACAGTTGTAAGCCCCTCCCCCATACCATCCTAGCCCTAGGGCCGTCCCTTTAATTCAAAATCTATATCAAACATTCATGGGATTCTTTAAATATATAACATATATATAACAATGATTGGGGTTCAATAAAACTGCTATCAAAAACTTTGTGGGGGCTTATCAATTTGATATAAAATGTATATCCGCTTCCTATCCCCCCGGGGCAGAAGCCATCTATGATGTCATAACTGTGTCGCTCTGTGAAACCCTATATTCATAGTCCCTGTCTTCGGAGCTCACTTCGCTCTCGGCACTCGATCAAGCAACATTGGGGAGTGCTGCTTCCATCTATATATAGATTTTATATCAAATGTATATTCACTTTATATCAAAACTGATATAGATTGAGAACACTTTATAGTCAATATACATTTCATTAAAAAAAATATTTAAAAAAAACAAAAAACAAACAAATCGATAAACATTTTTTATATGCTTTTTATATCAAATTTATGTTAAGTTTATATCAAAGCACATAAAAATGGGAGGGACTAAGACTGGAAGCCGGGGGTGTGACTACCTGTTAAAATGTAACACTGTACAAAAGGGGACCCCCTTCTACTACTCACTCAGACAATATTTCAGTTGTACTACAGGACAGCTTAACTCTTCAAATGATGGGTCCTTGACAAATCTTCATGTGCTAAGTGTAGTAAGCAAAGCGCAGATAAATGCTCTAGCTGCCTGCCAGGCTCTTTAGGGTATGACAATGAATAAAATCTGTCAGTCAACTACCCATCTCGACCCCTCCTCCCTGCACCGGATCCTTATTCGTTCAGGGAGGTGGATTTCTCACAAAAATCCTGATCGCCACGAACAGTTTCATCTTCAATTGTAGAGTCGCTGCTCGACTGGTCATTCTGAGAACCTGGCTTGGTATATGCCCACCAACTCATTGGCTGAAATAACTAATGCATTCATGTAAAACTCAAAACACTCATATGACAGAATAGGTGCAACTTGCGTAAAGTGAAACGCAAATGGGCAGCATTGATTGAATTGTTCTCGGCAAACACCTCGAGTTAATCCTGTTCTTAGATATCCTGTTTCGTGCTCCTGCAGTTCAAGAACAACTATCTTGGCTTCTTCTTCCATTCTCATACCTGGTTCTCAATTCTCTTACTGCTCGTATTTTATTTCCGATTTTTGTACAGGATACCAGTGCTGGTCATTGGGCCGGCTCTCAGCGGATCCGAGATCCGGCACCAGATATGGAGCCGGATCTCGGGATCGGGCCAGAGTCAGCAACCCTAGTCCATGAACGCGCTGGAATACTTAAAAAAGAAAAAAAGAAAAAAAAAGTGTGCCCGCGACAGCAGCATTGCCTTTTACCGTGGCTTTGGCACTGGTGTGTAATGCACAATGCTCGTACATGTACAACTGATTCCTTTCGGTTGTACATGTAGCGAGCATTGTGCATTACACACGGCGAGCATTGTGCATTACACACCAGTGCCAAAGCCGGTGGTAAAGGGCAATGTTGCCGTCGCAGGCGCTTTGTTTTCTTTTCTTCTTATTTTTTTTTTCCACCACTGCAGAATACTTCATTTTAGTATCTTGTACCTGGTAATCTTCAGTGATAGAATAAATGGATGAAAAGAGAGCTAGGTTGTTCAGGTATACTAGGCAAGGTTGGTTGAATAAAATCTTGTGCTAGACAACAAATGTGTGGGGCAGGGTTTTGCAAATCTATGGGCAGCAGAATGCTGTGAAGAAGGCCAGCCGGGTGTGGCCAGATCAATCACTTCCAAGTCATGACAGACTTGGTAATCTAGAAAATGGAGGAAGCAGTGTAATAACCCAGCTTCGCAGCTACAGGATTATAGAAGAAAATGTATACAAATCTCTGATTTACAAGAAAGTGCCCTGCTCTCACTGTACATAATGGACATTAATGTCCTGCGGCGTGGAAGTGTGTGGGTGTGTTCCAAATAAACCACCCCTCTAGCATTTGGAGGCCAATGAAAGGAACATTTCATTGCTTCTAGACAACTTAAGAAATACATGTGACATTGCTGTGACAGAATTTGAAGGATTGCGCCAATTCGCTCTGTTACTTTTGCCAAGATAAGAATTTGACATAGATCTGACATAAAGTCATTCCCCCACTGAAATTCCTTTCCTGCATGGATGATGAAACAACTGGTCGGGTCGGTAGGGTGTTCTAGAAAAACAGCACACCACCTAACAATTTTTTCTTCCTCTCATGTGGAGTATTCCAAGGAACGTGGTCCTCTGGCAGTCTGAGATAAATATATAACACACACAGGAATCACAGACTACCCCCTTCTCCTGTTTCATATGGTTCTAGACCGGTATTAGCTTAAACATGCTGACAAAATATTCACACAGTTTGAATGATCCCACACCCTTGGCGTTTATTGTCCTCAGGGGCAGACAAGAATGACAACTGACAGTAAAAGGTTTTGACTAGAATAAAACCTGGTAGGAGCTAAATGACCACACACATAAGAAACAGGAGAAGAAGGCAGTCTGTGGTTCCAGTGTGTGTTATATACTATTGCCCCGATATATCACAGACTTCCCCCCCCAACAACAAAAATATTGTGGTTTTGACCTATTGGATACATGAGTATGAGACAAATATCTATTCAATTGTACCAATTATCTTCCCTAGATTTCTTTTTCCCCATCCCTTGTGCCTTGGTGGCGACTGTTACTGGCACATGGTATATTCCAAATCAAAATAAAATGCATTGAAAAAAAGCTACACTATGGAATGTGCCTCTGCCACGTAGACCGAGGTTACAAGGGTATGTGCTCTTTTTTTACTTCTCTTGGTTGCAACTGACTCGAGCAGAATATTTCCCCTCAGGCACCAGTTGAAGTGAGCGGATCCACATAGGCTTATCATCCTGGCCTTGCGTGAATAACTTTGGGCCTTCCTTGAGGGGCCTAGTGCTGTAGAGATCTGATATGTGCTCACTGTGTATCCTGTTCTGTTGGCTGCAGAGGCTTGAGCCTTTCATTGAGGAACTCGACTCATGGAACCATCCTGGCGCTCTGGTTGAGGGACCAGGGAACGGGAGCAGGCAAGCTTGCAGGTGCGAAGAACATAGCAAACAGTATGATTGTGTTGGTCCATGGTCAATTTATTGTGGACCATGCAACAGGTTTCATGCCGTAACATAGCGCAGTCTGAAACGGGTGGTAGGCATTTCCTCCTGTTCCCACTCTTGTAACTTGCAGCTCTGAACCTTCCCTCACGTTCCATGCCTATTCTCCATCACTCTGTCGTGCTCTGGAATCTGCAATCTACAACCTCTTTTTTGATGCCCAAACTAGGAATTGTGATAGGACAATGAGAGTGAAACTGAAAGGAATGTGAGAGTCACTTGCGGTCATCAGAGACTTGTGTATATGTTGAAAGTTTCCTTCAGTTACTCTGGGAAATTAAATAAAGAGTTTTACGTCACTATCGCTGCTTCACTGTTGTTCACATTCAACTTGCTGTTTAGCTTACGAAGCAGTAGAGGGGCAGCTTTTGGTGCCGGGGGGGGGGTGGCCAAAAGGGCGCCAGTGGGAGGCTGGGGGTGCACTGGGCACCAGAACGGGAACCAATAGGGGCATCCGCCTCACCACCCCCCTGCTCCTCCCCTTGCTCTGCAGTTAGACCATATTTGTGAAGTTAGACTGAGGAGAAAAGGGCTGAGGATTTCTCTCTCTGCTGTTTAGCTGTGGCGAGTGATAGTGGCAATACCGAGCTACTCTATTTTCTCTTCCGTGCACTCCGTGCACTCAACCTGCCGCCGACAAAGAGGACAAAGAGGTGCGTGTGCCGGTACCTGTACCTTTAATTACAACAACCAGTAAGGTCACAGGGTACAAAAGGCCGCCTCTTGCGCCCTTGTGGCGCTAAGCCCTGAGGAGAAAAGGGCTGAGGATTTCTCTCTCTGCTGTTTAGCTGTGGCGAGTGATAGTGGCAATACCGAGCTACTCTATTTTCTCTTCCGTGCACTCCGTGCACTCAACCTGCCGCCGACAAAGAGGACAAAGAGGTGCGTGTGCCGGTACCTGTACCTTTAATTACAACAACCAGTAAGGTCACAGGGTACAAAAGGCCGCCTCTTGCGCCCTTGTGGCGCTAAGCCCTGAGGAGAAAAGGGCTGAGGATTTCTCTCTCTGCTGTTTAGCTGTTTGGCGAGTTGGGAGTTGAGGGACAAAGGCACGCAAAACTTCATTAAAGTACTTTTGACAAAGATGTCCTCGCCCAAAACTCGTGCTCAGAAGAAACATGGGGACTCAGCAGCAATTCATCGAAGACAGCAAAGCAGTCGGCAAATCCAAGTAAGTAACTATCATTCATGTGTATCAACAAGCGAAGATCCGGAAGACATGGAAACACACACGCATACAAACATGCTTGCAAATTCTGCCGTATTATCAAACTCTGGCATTCTAAATGATGATGTATTTTGCGAAGGAAGCACTTGTAATACACAGACTCAGCGGGGGGGGGACAAAAACTCCCTATTCGATTGACTCACCGGAGGAACAAGTGCAAGCTCCGCCCCAATATTCTGCACCTGAGCCATACAGCGCTGTGGCAGATCAAGTAGCTCAACCCCCATATGATGTACTGGAGACACGGACAGTAAACAAAGCCAAGAGAGACACAGGAACTCACACTAATTTACCTATGGTGTGTTGTTCCTTGGCGGAGGCCGAATGGGGGGCCGTGTTGTCGATGGCACCGGAGGCGATGATGGGTGCTTCGGCTGATTTGTCCGCGAGTGCAGCGCGGAGCGAGGGGTTGTTGTGCGGAGAGTGGGAGGCTGGAGTGGAGGACCGGCGAACAGTCGATGCGGGCGCCCGTGTCTCGCTGCCTCCTGCAGGTTGCCTGTCTGTCGGCGCCCGGCAGCCTGGCCCGCCCTCGTCTTGGACGGAGGACGGGCCGGCTTTTGGCGGGAGGGGTTGTTCTGGCGGCTCTGGCATGGACGCACTCGCACTCGCGGATGAGGAGAGGATCGGCCCGCCCACTGACTTCTGCGTGGGCTCGCGGGCTTGCGCAACGACGACGGACATGCAAACCACTCAGAAAGCACGGCGAGAACCGTCAGATCCCGTAACAAACGTGCTACAAAAACTAATTACATTAAATAATGCACAAAAAAAAGATAGTGTAGCTGACACAGTAACAACCATAGTCACCACTAACAACGAAGGGGCTAAATATTCATTAAAACGCGACATTTCGAGATTAGCCTGTGGGGGCGGCTCAAAAGATGAAGGAGCCGTAAACATTCCACACAAGCGAGCAAAAATGTCGACAACAAGAGAGCGGGTGGATTTCAGCCCGGATTCGCACGGTTTACCACCTCTGTCACAAAAAAGAGCAAATAATACAACAAAACGTCAATTGACCATGATGTCTGCACACAAAAAAAAGATACTGTCGCTGAGTGGTAAAAACTCTGACCTCGATTCAGACAGTGATGAGACCACTGAGTCTTCCTTCATTGAACGACCATTCCCGAAAATTAGAAGAAACAGAACTAATACTGCCAGAAGCCTCAACCATTCGAAAGCACCCACTCACAGCTCCTTAGATAACACCGCTATGACGACCACATGCCTGCAAGAACTAGTTTTATCCACATTAACCATCTTTCTTGCCCCGTTCATAAAACTGTACGAACATTTACATGAGGCCACCCGAGATTTGACCACGGTAGTGGCTCTACTTAATTCAAAAGTAGTGAACGTAGAACAAATATGTGGATTAACTAATAAAACACAGCTGGTGGGCGTAGGAAAACTAGACGACCTACATAAGCTTGTGACTAAACAAAGGAATAATGACGCAGCTGACAAAAGACTACTCGCTGAAGTAGCCAAGGAAGCATTAGCCATATTCAAAGGGGAAGGAAAACGACCACATTCAGTATCAGGACAAAAGGGACCCCATGACCTATCACAACTGGCAACTGAAGATTCTACGCAAGGAACAGATCACTGTGGTGTCACCGCAAAGTCACTGGGCCTTCGTCCAATTATCAAATCTAGCCTAACACAGGCGAACCCTGGAGTCTTGTCTGAGAAGACACTTGATCAGACTCCACCTGTGGATTCCTCTACGGCCCCTACTATCACATCAAAAAAACTCAGACTGCAGCCTATAAGACTCTGTACCTCAGCAAGTATAGCAACTCCAAGTCCTGAAGTTATTCCAATCATTGAAATTACTGACGTATCCTTCCACACTGCATTCGAACAAGCTAAAAACTCTGCAAATTTAGCTCTGAGAGATTCACAAGTTGAATCAACTTCTACCACACAGCCGCAGTGTGTGGAACCAAACTGGACCGAGCAGGGCCCCATTGAAGACTCAAATCGACCATTATTTTCCATTTTCAACAAAGAAGACGAGACATCATCACAAAAAAGTGTGGGTAAACATCTGACCGGACAACAATTAAAAAAAAAATCCAAAAATCTACCTGTCAAGAGAGGCAACAAACAAAATGGAGCACGCGAATTTTTACGTAACATCAAGGTGGTCCATACGTTAGCCCCGGGAATAACAAAGCAGTCTGTTAAGCAAACTCAAAAACAGGCTCCTGCCAGTCTATCTGACACTGAGAGTGTCCCTAAGGAATCCAATAAAGTAAGCACAGAGAAAGAACCCTCAATTGACTTATTAAATATGTCAACTTATGATGACAGTGTATATGAGGACTTGGAATCCAGTGCTGTACTTTGTGAAAAACCATATACTGGTAACGAGCCGAAAACGGAGTGCTTAAAGATAGAAGCATCCGCGATGGGTAGAGCGATTTCCATTGGGAACGACGCCAAAGCGAGTGCTCCTACCATGTCATCCAAGGCTGACGTTGAGTGTCCACCTGGGCGAAACTTCCAAACAAACGACAAGGGAGTCGCCCTACCGAATAAGAGCAACAATTTTCTGACCATGCAAGACAAACGGCAAGAGCAAAACAGAATTTACCAATTAGAAAAGTGTATTGATCAAGTTCATCTACCCTTGGACCAGAGAAAGAGTCAAGTAGGAGCTCGTAATGAAAGAGTCGAGTTTCAACGCTCATTACTACCAGAGAGGAACAATAATGATTACATAACAAGATCCATAAACACAACTAAAACAACGAAAGAGATTCTAACATCCAGGGGATCCCATCATCATCCCTTAGTCAGAATACTTGTCGAGCGATTGCAGCCTCATGATAACTTGATTCTAAATCGCAGGAATATCGTAACATTATTACATCACGTCCCGAGATTACGTGCCATCAACTCAGACGACCTGCTCTTAGTCGAATTCCCAGAAGAGTCCCGGAACGACAAAGTGGTGCTTCATATAACCTCTTCCTTGATCGCTTCCTCCATTTTGGAGGAAAACGTGTCTCTTCTTTCCATGGGCTTTGATGTCTATAAGTTGCAAGATGAATCATCTACTGTAGTAACATGCAACCATAGCCCCCAACTCAAGTCTTTAGGACGTGTCTGGGACACTCAAAAAGCAACAGAGAGCCTGCCCGAGGCAGCGTCAAACGACTTTGCGGGATGGTTAAAGCCCCCGCATCAGAACTCAAATGATGAGAGTTCAAAAGCAAAAATAACTGATAAAAAGTTTCTGCCTATTGGTAAGAAACACGTCTCATTTGATAACGGTTGCTGTCAAGATGAAAGTGTACCCATAAAACAGTTTTCCATAACAATTCAAGGGTACGGGAAAACAAATGACGAAGCGACAAATACTCACATTACCTCTCTTCCTCTTGGGGTGGAACAAAACTGGAACTGGGTAGCAGCAACATTGAACATCAATCAACCACAATAATGTCAGGCCGAGCCCCCACCCCAGACATGTTCACTTGGATCGTGGAACACACGGGGTTTCAACCATTTGTTCTACAGTGAGTGGTTGGGTGATTTGACAATTGCATGTTTACAAGAAACATGGTTAACTGAAGCTCCTGTAGCGACGGGCTTTCAGATCGCCGTAAACCCTGCTATACAATCTGGCAAGGGGCGCCCAATGGCTGGTCTGCTAACGATGGTAAGGAGTATATCTGGGTTCAGGATTACAAACTCTGTGAATCATTCTCCTTTTATTCAAGAATCAACCTTGACCAGACCAGACTGCGACAAACTAGCACCTGAACAAATGACCATTATTAACGTTTATTGGAACCATGCCAGTGCGGGGAATGACGATTTCATCGATGCAATCTCGACCATCATAGATCGTCTACTTGTGAACCAAAGGAGCTCCAATATAATACTTTGCGGCGACCTGAATATTGATTTCTTTCATGCAAGAAAATCTTCAACAAAAAACCTGGGGTCAAAAATGAAGAAAGAACTAGGTGCTCGAAATTTGCAAATGCTAAATGGTCATACTCAAGGCGACATACCACCAGCGCATACATGGAAAAGTGGTTGTCACGGCTCAATAATCGACTATATATTTGTCTCAGCAGATCTTCACAAACGAGTAACCACACTAAAAGTGATCTCAAAGGAAATGAGCGACCATGACATGTTAATAATGAAATTTACTACTCAGACGCAAAATGTCAAGTCGAAATGGTCACAGAGGATCAAAGTTGGACCAAACAGAGTGAGGTTAAGGCTTGACGCCGAAGAAGTCGTTCATATATTAGACCAATACTGTACAGGAGAACCAACACCTGACTATGCAGGTCTATTAGTAAAATTTCAAACAAACAAAGGTGGGCTAAAACGACCTAGCATAAAACGCCTTCATTGCTTTGATCTCAATGTATTGCAACAAAAACGTTTGATGAGGCGCACTATCCGACTAGCCCGGAACCGCGATAACGCTACACGCGTAATTTTGACCAAAGATGCCAGACAGCGGTACAAAAACTGGATTAAATCTCATAAAAGGTCAATGTTACAAGGTGATTCGGAACGAATGTTAATAAGTCTCGGAAATAAAAATACCAGAGACTTCTGGAACATCATTAACGATTCAGAAGCCTCCCAGTGTGGCATGCAAGCCGCGATGGTGCCTGAGTCAGTATGGATTGCCCACTTCAGCGACTTATACAAAAAGAACTTTGAAATACCTGATCCGTGTGTCACAATCTCAAACAAATGGGATTTGGTATTCAATAAAGATGACATCATAAACATAATTAAGAAAGCCAACAACTCGCGAGCTCCCGGCCCGGATGGCCTTACAAACTTCACAATCAAGCAACAACCAGAGTTATGGGCCGACTTTTGCATGATATTATTTCAGAGAATAAACGATCAAAAGCAAACACCAAGATCATGGAAATCAGCAGTAATTGTACCCATTTACAAAAAAGGTGACAGAACCTGCCCAAAAAACTACTGACCAATTGCGTTACTCGACGTATTAGGAAAAATTTATGCAACCGTGTTACAAACAAAGTTAGTGACGTGGGCAAACCAATCTAACCATGTTGATACGCGTCAAACTGGCTTTGTCAAACGTGTGGGATGTTCTTTGAATTTATTGCTACTTAATCTATTGAAGATGGAGGCCATTAGATCCAAAACAGCTGTATACCTCGCATTTATTGATTTTTCCAATGCTTTCGACATGGTAGATCGAGAATTGCTATGGGAAAAACTGAACAAATGGGGGTGCCCAATTGACCTTTTAGACGCAATAAAAGACTTACATACTGGCACCACTGTGAGAGTAAGACTGGACCAAACTGGAACATTGTCTGCACCGATCGAAACATTTAAGGGGGTTAAACAGGGTTGCCCCCTGGCGGCAGCTATATTTTCCCTGTTTATTTCTGACATTGGAATTCCAATAGAGGCAGTAAGATCTTTTCCACCGAAGATTCATGGGTCTCCCCTGAATTGGCTTCTGTACGCGGATGACCTCATACTATTGGATCGGACACCGATTGGTCTGCAAAGGAAAATCAACGCAGTACAGCAGTACGTGCTTGAAAATCATCTTCTCATTAACACAAAAAAATGTGAAATTCTTATGTTAAACAATTTGCAGAGTGGTCAGAAAAAAACGCGAAAAAACCAATCTTGGTTCATAGGAACGGAAAAACTTCTGATATCGCTGAGTGTAAAATACCTTGGAATGATCGTCAGTTCCTGTCTTAATGACAATCCTTGGGTAATAGAGACAAAACGTAAATGTAAACAACTAGCAAACCAAGCTCTAGTCCTAAAGAAAAGATTTGGCAGGTTTTCACTCAAAGTGGTACTAAAATTCTATCAACAAAAAGTAATCCCATCCTTAACATATGGAGCAGAAAACGCCTTGGGGTGCTCTTGGAAAATCTGGTCCACGCTCGAGAATATTTTTTGGGTAAACGTCCTGGGATTACCCAAAGGGACTGCGACAGCATCAATTAGGTACGAACTATCACTGATCTCCCTGCACGCACGTGTCTGTTGGAGTTTGTTGTCTCTATATCGGAAAACAAAGGTCGGAGAAGGAATTCCGCAATTTGCCATTTTCAACAATGAAAGCACATCAACTTCAGGAGTATTAGAAATGTGGCTAAAGCGCTGTGAAAGCTTAATGTCGGAATACGACATCAAACCAGCCCTGTTAGAAGGAAATCCTGATGCAGCAAAATTAAAACTATGGCGCCTAGACTGGGAGCTGACTTGCTCTGAAAGCGGAGCCTTGAAACTATTGAGCGAAGTGCCACCTGAGGCTTGTGCCTTTAATAACTTGCAAAAATACATTGAATTATTTCCTGATCCGAACGCAAGAAGACTGTACATGCATTTTCGGCTTAATATGTTCAAAACAAAAGAACGCCTGAGAACATGGACAGTTAACAGGAATATGAATCCAATGTGCCGACTCTGCGATCAAGAACCAGAAACTTTAAAACACTTAGTGCTATTTTGTACAAACCTACGTACAGAAAGAACCCGACTTCTGGGTAATTGGAGCGAGAGTCACCCATCCCTCAATGCTGAGGAGTGGTGGTCTCACATGTTTAGAGGAACGGACCAAAAACTGATACTACCACTGACAACTTTGCTAGCATTAATTGAGAATTGTTTACTGGATTAATGTGGTGGCTCAAAAACCAATGTAGATAACGTGAATGTAATGAAGAGCGATGTATGGTCTCATCCTTTTTGTTTTTCTTTTTAAAGGTTTGTAAATAAACCAATAAAAAAAAAAAAAAAAAAAAAGTTAGACTATATTTGTGAATGGCAGATGGGGACAAAGGGATTTTCCCGTTTTTGTCCCCTAATAAAGATGGGTGGTGATACAGCATACATTTTCATGGATACTCAGACATATTTCTCCTATTAACATCAGGCAGGGTGGGCGTTAGTCAAGTGTCGACAGGATGTCCATTTAGGATGCAGAAGCTGAGAAGGCACCTGGAGCTACTCATACTCCCCCCCCCCCCCTGCTGCTTTCAATTCAATTTGTTGATTTTTGCCAATGCCGGAGAATTCCCTACAGCCATCTGCAACCATATAACGTAGGATCCAGCTTTTGACAGAGTAGTCCTGTTTTCCTCACCTAATGTTGCCGTTAATCACCTCAGTTGCCATGTGGAAGTACGTTTTGTTTCATCAGTAGAAGGTGGGCGGATTTATGACTGGCCTGTTGCTGTGTGAAATGTGGAAGAGGGATTTTGGAGGCACTGAGGCAGACCTCTGGAAAAAACAACTAGGAATTCTGGCCCGTCCCCAAATTGCCTGGCGAACGGCACCCATTCCCTGGGGAAAAAGTCCCAGGAGAACCATTGATCGAGCAGACGGCATATTAAGCATGTGGCATTGATTATCATGCAATCAAAGTCACAATAAAGAATAGGTTCCCACCCATAGGGAATTTCTGATTCCAATTCTTACCAAACTTTTTAATTACATGGGGGCGACGGGCTTTCTTCTCAATTCTATGAATGAGGCCACGGTAATTGTAATACATAAACCGGGCAAGGACCCGACGGTCTGCGCGTCTTACCGTCCCATTGCTCTAATTAACGTGGACGCCAAGATCCATGCTAAGATTTTAGCTAACCGCCTGGAACCCATCCTTCCCAAGTTGATCCACCGTGACCAGTCGGGGTTTATAAAGGGCAGACAAACCTCAGATAATGCGAGACAGTTGGCACACCTGATTGAAAAGTCTCAAAAGAAGAGCATACCGGCCCTTCTTTTAGCTATCGACGGCGAAAAGGCTTTCGATCGGGTTGAGTGGGGCTTCTTGTTTGCGGTCTTGGGTCGAATGGGGTTTGGCCCGGGTTTTATAACTCAGATAAGGGTGAACTACCAAAGCCCGGTCATACGTCTGGCTATTAATGGCCAAGTCTCTGCCCCGATACTGCTGGGAAGAGGTACCAAGCAGGGCTGTCCGATGTCTCCGCTCCTTTATGCTCTCCACCTCGAACCGTTCTTAGAGATGGTCAGAGGGGCGGAGGCCATCAAGGGAATTCCGTTTGGGGGAGAGATTCATAAGATTGCGGCCTTTGCCGATTACATGATCTTTTCGTTGACCCACCCGAGCACCTCATTGCCAGCGGTGGGAAGAGAGCGTAACAGATCCGGGCAGGTAGCAGGTTTAAAAATTAATACCCAAAAGTCTGAGCAGCTTCCCCTTACCTTGTCTTCACCCGTCATTCAAGACCTCAGGAGGGTCTACGATTATAGGTGGGTGGACTCCTCTTTGAGGTACTTGGGGATCCAGTTGACCAAAGTGGTTGAGCACCTCTATACAGCAAATTATCCCCCGCTTTTGCAGAAGGTGAAATCCAAGTTGGTGGATTGGGGTCCCCTGGAGATCTCTTGGTTGGGAAGAGTCAATACTTTAAAGAAGGCAATTCTTCCGTTCCTCTATATCACTTTGCGGCCCTTCTGGTCCGTGTCCCTGCTTCTTTCTTTAGAGCCCTGCAGAAATTAACGAGTAGGTTCGTATGGAACCATAAGCGCCCAAGGGTAGGAGCCTCCACGATGAAGGCATAGCCGGAACGAGGGCGATTGGGGGAACCTGACTTCCGAGTATACTATCTAGCAGCACAATTGAGGGTCATTAGAGACTGGCAAAGGGACGATAGAGGCAAGGTGTGGAGGTGGATGGACGGAGCAGTGGTGGGGAGGGACCTGGAGGGGGTTTTGTGGCTCCCAAAGCAAGACAGGCCAACCAGAATGTACTGTAGTACAATAACGTCAACAATAGGGGAGGCCTGGGATCAGGTTGTAATGAGAGCTCAGATCACCTCCTTCCCATCCCCGTTCTCACCCCTGCATGGTAACCCGCAGTTCTCCCCTACGGCTACATATGACCCGAGCTTTGACCCTTGGTTTTTGGGTGGTTGTAGGATGCTGCGTGATATGCTAAAGGGGAGAGGTGAAGCAGTTTGAGCAGTGTAAGAGGGACTTTGGAGTGGGGGAAAAGCAGAGATTCTCGTATCTCCAGATTAGGCACTGGCTCTCCCATCCATCAATAAAGCAGGCCGGTTCTCGCTCCCTTACCCCTTTTGAAAAGTTCCTAGATACTGAGTCGGGTAATAAGGGGTTAATTTCCTCCATTTACAGACTAATAAAGCGTGAGGAACCGATACACTCTAGGAACTGCATGAATAAATGGGCGCAAGATCTTGGGTCAGGCATTGAGGAACAGGAATGGCTTAGGCTATGGTCCCAAATCCCGAAACTTGCAAAGTCTATTCAAATTCGTGAGATCTGGGTGAAGCTCCTACTAAGATGGCACCGCACCCCCCTCAGGCTTCATAAAATGTTCCCCACGATTTCAGAGAAATGCTGGAGGGAATGTGGGGAGGTGGGTTCATGGTCTCACATATGGTGGGAGTGCCCGAAACTCGATGTGTTCTGGTCACAGGTTCAACGGGCTACGGCCCAGGTGCTGGGGCTTTGGGGATCCGGCGACAGGGGTAGAAGCTTTTTGGGCTTGAACGCGGTCTTCTCTAATCTGTCCTCTAAAGCAGATCGTAAATTATATGTGATAATGATGCTGTCTGCTGCTCTGGTCTTAGCTAGAAGGTGGAATTCGAAGGTCCCACCTCAGGAGCACGAGTGGGTTGCGAAGCTTTGGTCATTGGTTGCTTTGGAATGTTTAACTTACTCGATCCAGGGTTGTCATATGCGCTTTTACGCGGACTGGGCGAGTCTTCTATCATTTCTAAGGGAAGGTGCACGCCGGGCCTGGTGCCCCAAGGCGATGGAACTCTTGGCCATAATTCGCCCTCAAGACGAATCAGACTTGTGAATCTACCTCGACTGTTGTTTATGTTGCTAGTTCATTTGTTGACTTTGTGTTATCTCTGAACCTCTGGGATCTGGGAGGGGTCGGGAGGGAGGAGGGAGGGGGGAGGGTGGGGGGAATTTGGGAGGGGGCTTAGGGGGTAGGCTGTTGGTCTTGTTGCTCTTGTTTCTTTGAAAATGTGTTAATAAAAACTTACTGAAAAAAAAAAGAATAGGTTCCCATTGTGTCTAGTTCCAGCATTGGTGGACCAAGTGTGATCGGCATCAATATACACTAAACTATCAAAGGGATGTACCAACTCAAAGTAAGAGGAGCAGAAGAGTGAAAAATGGTATTCTGGATGAAGTTTGGTCCATTGAAATATCAAGTCATACCTTTTAATCTTTGCAATGCCCTGGATGCATTTCAGCATTTTATGCAAGGTGTCCGCCAAGACTAGACTGATAACTTGGTCATGGCATATATTGGCGATATATGTTGATTTACTCATCATTTTAAGCAGGGCAAAAACATGTCAAATCTTTACTAGAATGTTTGCATGCTCACCAACTGTATATCAAGCTTGAAAAATGTACCATTCACACACGTTTAATTTAGGATACATTTTGACACAGATTGAAATCATGATGGACACACAGAAGGTGAAAGCAGCTGCAAATTCGTCAGCACCACAGTCAGTAAAGGGTGTGCATTCCTCTCTAGGATTTGCAAACTTCTATCATAAATGTATACAGACCTTTTCCACAAAGGTTACGCGTATTACCAGACTTTTGCAAAAAAGGGCTTCACCGGGATAGAAGGGGAAGATGGGTAATTTTGGATCCTAAAAAAAGGCCTTCACCACTGAATCCAGCGTGCAAACCCCCGACACTGCAGTACAAAGCCGTTCCAAACCAAGACAGATGCGTCAAGCACTGCAATTGGTGCAATTCTAATCCAGAAGGATAATAAGAACATATTCTACCCAAATGCATACTATTATTGGAAATTGTCAGATAGAGAAAGAAAGTAAAGAGTCATAGACAAAGAACTGCAAAGCAGCCTTTGGTGAGTGGCAGCAATATTTGATGGAAGCTCAACACACTATCACTGTCATAACTGACCACAATAATCTGCAGTTTTTAAAGATCGCCAAGACAAAGTACCACACAGTTACGCTGGACCAAATACTTTGCTGGACACAATTTTACTATCACCTAGCATGCCAGACAAAAGAACCGATGTTCGGGATACAGTCTATCACAAACTCCTCTGCAAAGTCCTCTGCCACAGAGATGAAGACAGACAGAAAGCAGGCAAGGCAGAGGAGAGCACTGGTCCAAAACCATCCCCGGCGTTCAGTAGGAGTGAACTGCTGTGGACCAACACTTCTCTGCTGGCTATGGCACTGGAACGAGGACCCGGCACTGGTGGTGAAGGAGCCTCTGTAGGTGCCGGCCATCTTCCTGGAGTGGAAGTGCAAAATTGAAAGACTTACTTTGCCCTTGAGACACTTGACTGGGTTTTGCAGCAAACACAAAACCAAGGAAGTGACCCATGCTCTCCTAGAACTGCTTCAACAGTGCTTCGAACACCTTCGATGCAGTCCAAGCTGGTGCATGGGAACCGCAGGAGCCCTTTCCGAACTCACTACTCAACTGCATCTCTGAGTTTCTCTTGATACTGACGCTCTACCGTTTTCGCATCTGAAACCGGCCAAGACTTCTAGTGTCTCCAATTCAACACCACCAGTTGGTCACATGCTTCTTCAAGTTTCACTTGACACCACTGCTCTACCCAGGCACTGTGACTAGCCAGCCGTGCCTACTTGCTAAGCCCAGCCACCACCTCTCTGCACCCAAGGCCACCGACTCTTCCAACACCGTCGACCCGACATCACCTGCCATCCCCTGCATCTTCGACCAACAAGCCAACACACCATGCTGAACAGCACTACATCGCTGGACCCAGCGCCACCGCTTCCTGACGATACCAGTGCAACATCGAAAGTGCCCAGGCTCCCAGTTCAATGCCAAAAATCCGGACTGTTAAGCCCCAAAGGCAAGAATTTAAGGTATTTGAAGTGGCTGTGTCCCCCTGGTCCGCCTTACAAAACAATAATGCGTTTTAAGACCCCTTTCTCTACCTTTTTCGAAGATATATCCTTGAACATTGACACTGCTGCTGAAATCCTTTGCCTGAACACCCTTGCCTAACAATCGATAGTACCCTTTCTTCATAAAGCCTGCATTCTCTGTTTTCTTCAGACATATCAGTCTGTAGTGCTTTTTATTGATTGTGTACATGCATTGTTTTATTAAAATGTATGAATTTGTATAGACCCTTGTTTGGGTTGTTACTCTCATTTCACACCCGTCCTAAAGAGTATATCCTGCCCTTGGGCCATATTACCAAAAGAGACAAAAGACATATACCTGTCAGGCTGCTCGGGTTTCACCTTTATGATTGCCATCACTGCTCATTTAATAATGGTGTGGGGCCAAGCAGGCAGTTTAGACACTAATCATCCCTGTGCTGCTGTAGAGCAGTAGTAATTTCATCACAAATACACAGCACAATTTGCCGGAAAAGGAGCAGTACATACTCTTCCAGTAAAGGCTATGAAACAGTACGAATATTTTACCAACAAAAAACCTGCAAGATATTACATATTGTTTACAGACGTCGCAATCCTCACATTGAGCAATCATTAAGAACAGCCTTGGGCAATGTAATAACAGCTGTACAATTGGGTAACCTCATAAGGTGCAATTTCCGCAAGCATTCAGCCAGAATGTGTCTATCCTAGAGTGATTAAATACAGTTTATGACAAATATAATTTATGAAAAAACAGTGCATCAAGTAACTATAAGAGAAATTGACGGCTAGTGGCAGACAGCAATATGTAATTGACACTGTTATTAGCAAGTGCTCATTTTTTTAATCACCCATTCTAGAGAAACACAAACACACACTCTTTGGTATTGGGTTGCATCTACGACTAACATAATAATGAGGTGCCCTACCAGAGCTAATGCACCTCCAGGTGCAAGGCATCCGTAATCTGCTTATGTTCATCTGCCGATATGAGAGCACTTTTTGAGATGCTTATAACTTTTCCATCATTCGACGAATAGCCACAAAACATTCCAAAATATGTCTACAATCACTTTTGAATTTCTTTGGAAAGTTCCATGCCAACCTGTCACGTGTAAAAAAAAAAAGTGACAAGGGGTTCCCAAAGGTTTTATATCCGGTTTTAACTCCAATAGGCCTTTTTTGTACTTTGATACATCAAAAACATTTGGATGGATTAAAACAAAAGTGATATTACTGGTTGGTGCTTTCTCCAATTTGAAATCCTTTTGTGGTTTGGAGAAAACACCTTCAACAGGAATTATTAAAACAAAAAAAGTAAAGATGTGTATTGTGGCGATTGGCTACAACAATGATGTGTGACGAATCCCAGGGTATTGTCACTGATTCCATGGGGGAGGCCCCTTTCCATGAAGCCAAGGAGGTGAGGCTGCTACCCGTTAGTCCTCGTGGGAGTGGTACTCAGTGGTTAGATCTCATGGGGTGGGAGAACCTTCATGGGACCAGTGATGATGGCCCTGGGAGAACGTGGTATTCAATTGACCCTTTTGTGCCTCACTCTCCTTATCCCCCAGTAAGGCCCCTCTGGTCCTCCATGCCTCTATATGTTATAGTAAAGAAGAAAGTCTTGTTGACAATACTGGAATGAGAGTCACTTATCCAAAAGTAATAACAAATACCACTGAGATGAAGAAGAGGGAACAAGGAGGAAAAAGCCCAAAGTGGCACCAATTTACATGGTAAGGTTGTCAAGAGGCAGTCCCAATCATAAAAAGGAAAGAAGGACTCAACAGTGTGTCGAGCCAACCCTGCAGGAGCAGGGCACGGGAGCCTTGTTCCCTGGCAGATGACCTGAAGGTTGGAAACCGAGACACAGAGTTGTAACAGTCTGAGAGGTCCCAGCAAGGTGGACCTGGCCGGAAGCAGTGAGGAAGGAAGCCAGAGCAGCGAAATACAACCGAGAATAAAGGCGCAAGCAACCGTAGACGCGAGGAACAGTTCGGAGCTGTGGAGGCACGAGAGAGAGAACGCTAAGTACGCAGCAGCAGAGAAGATCTGCTCCACCTCCTGAAGAGACCAGAGATCACCCCACGACTTCCCAAAGGTATGGGAAGGGTCAGAGCAGTTGTTGGGGCATTGAGGGAGCTGGAAAAACTGAGAAGCCTCAAACACGTCCCAAAAAACCCAAGGGGATACAACTGTACAACTTGATATAAACTTTGTTAATCATGAAAATACATCCCGGAAAGCCCAAGGGTATAGAAGAGGAATCGTGCAACTTGGCCAAACTTTGTAAACCAGCTAACCAAATCCCAAACAGCCCAAGGGGATAGCAAGAGAAACTTATATGCTGACACAAACACTAACAATAAACCTATGTGGGATGGGAAGGGCGGCCCACCTTGAGTTAGCCGCTGTGGAATGATGCGTACCTCCCGGAACTTATTAGGACGGGGCATTTCAGAAATCAGGAGAATGGTGGAATTCGTGCCCTGGTCGATGTGGTGTGGGGGTGGGGGGATCCTGGCGTTTGGGGCTTTGCAGGAGAAGTTTGGACTGCAGGGCTTTGAATGCTTCAGATATATGCAGCTTGCACACGCAATGAGAGCGCAATTCACAGATTTACAACCTGCTGCCGGCGCGAATAGAGACAAAGGTCACTTCAACCCTGTACCAAGTGGAGTCGGCATTCGGGTCTCAGGAGCTATCCCGACTAAAGGTCAGATGGGAGGGGGAGGTAGGAGCTCTGGAACCTGAGGAGTGGGTGGAGGCACTGATGTCCCCTCAGGAGGTCGGAATCTCAGCCAGGTTGCGTTTAGTGCAGTACAAGATCCTACATCGGGTTTAGTGATCACGCACAATGTTGTACAAATGGGGCAGGGCCAGAAATGACGGCTATGTGGAGCTTGGGATGCCAGGAGGTACGTTTTTCCATATACTCTGGGCGTGCACACAGATGCAGCACTTTCGGAGTAAGTGTATCAATGAGATGTCAGAAGCTTTGGGATCTGAGGTCCCCAGGGACCCAAAATGTGTGTTGTTGGGGATATGAGGAGAAGTGGGCTTCACAAAATACAAGAAACTATTAATCTCAGCGGCTTGGGTGCAGATTAAAAAGGTCATTGTGTCACTGTGGGTGGGGGGCAACGGAACAGCCCCAGAGCAGCTGTTACATACAGGCCAAGGAAAGCCGTGTTTCCCTACCCCCGTGTTTTATCCCTATAAAAGTATACGCAAGCTCCTTTGTGGAGCAGATACAGGTTGCCATGGCGCCTGGGCATGCGTCGGAGGAACCCATGTCAGCTGACACGTTCCATGCGTAAGGAACGCGTATTGAAGCCATGCCCTACTACAGCTTAAAAGTGCTGTTCTCCTGCCGGTCCATTGCTGCTAATTGCGGTACTACGCTCTTACGGTTTCGTCCCGTACCTCTTGTTAATTCCTGTTTCGAAATGCTCTTTGATTTCCTAATTATCGACCCCGGAACGCCTTCCTGGACTGCCTTTGCTTACTCCCTCTGCCGTGTTTTGAGCCCGTTACGTTTCCGACTCGACTGTCCATGGACTGCCTGCACTACTTCCCGTGAGTTTCCTGCATCTCCGGCTGACACGGGAAGCTTTGGGGTTGCTCCTGCCCGCGCACGCTGCCTCTTTGCAGCTCCTCGCCTTACCTCGTTCAAGACATGCTCAGCTGTTCAACATCCGGCACGAGGTTGTAAGGTAATCCAATTCTAGTTGCTTCAGTTGGGTATTTTCTCCAACCTCTGCTGAACGCCTTAGGCATTTTTCTACACTGCTACACCCTGCTCCAGAGCCTATGCACCTCTGCTGAACTCCTTAGGCATTTTTCTACACTGCTGAACGCTGCTGCTCACTTTGTCTCCTTTCTGTGTGAATCTACTGGTACTTTACTTTGGGACTTCAAACAACCTTCTGAAAATCAACTCTCCAAGTGCATTATTGATGCTTACCTGTTTGCACCAACCCGTCACTAGTGCGACCCTCGTGCCGCCCGGGTCTACCTTCCTGAACTAACCTACCCCTTTTGTTATTTTTTCCTGTCGTTGTTACCTTCTATTTTGGACATCATTAATCCTGAGGAGATACTCCATTCAGGTCTGAATTCTGGGTTAATGTTCCATTAAGTACATCTATTAGGTTGCATTATTAGTTGTGGTAATAGGGTTTTTCTTTTCTTGTAGGTTATTCCCTATAGTGAACCAATCCATTCCTTGCCTAGGTATTTCTTTACTTGTTGTGATCCTTATTTCCTTTCTTCCTCAAAATTGCATATCTAATATCTTTGTATTCCTTTTCAGCATTGGTTTTGCGGTGTGTGTTCTCCCTGCTCTTTTAGGCGATTGGCAACTCTGTCTGTTCAGATTGAAACAGTAGAGGAGCACATCGTAGAGAAGAGCCCCTCTTTCGAGGAAGCCTGAATCACTGAATTCAGGGGAGCTGGAATTGAGGCTGAATCACGAGTCCTTGCATAACATCTGTCTCCAAGGTCCTTTATCCAGATACAGTGACCTACCTACGGAGCGGTGAGCAACAGCAGCCGATGGACATCGGAAATGGGCATGTGCATGGCTATGGAAAGGCGGGTGTACAATGCAGAGGGTTGCCCTGGGAAATTTGTGAAAGTCAGGGCAAGTGGGAAAGAGGTGGGGGAGGGGAGTGGTGGATGGGCAAGGGAGTTAGTCCGTTCTTCTAGGTTAAGAGCAATAAAGTCTATTCATATGTTCCTTTCTAGGTTAAACCTTATGGAGGAATGTCAAGCAATGTGTTTATGTCGGTTATGTGACATTAAAACCAATGAAATTATATTATATATATATATAGAAGAGGAATAGACCTATGTGGGATAGTACCTGGCAGGAGAGTATACCATGCCTGTCCAAGTGGACACTAGGTAAAACCGGGACAGGGGTCCCACAGAAGCAGACAAATACGGTCTGGGACCCTTATGAACACAGGGAAGACCTTCCAATTTGCAATAGGGTCTAGGACCCAAATGGAAACCAGCAGAAAGCATAAACAAAGTATCTAACGGTCCAACACCTACCTCAAGGCGGAGACACGAATAACCAGTGGGCTGGAACCCAGAAAAAGTCAGGGAGAAACCAAGTCGGGCAGGATAGTGAACCTGACCAGGGACACCATTGGGAAAGTCTACGGTCAGGTCAGGCAGGTTAAACGATTCTTGAACAATGTATATCCAATTATGCCGGTGATTTATATATTACCGAAAATTCACAAGAACCTTCTAAATCCACCGGGACGGCCAATAATTGCAGCAAGCAATAGCTTACTTGAACCAATTGCACAGTTTATAGACAAAGTTATTCAGCCATTGACTCGGACCTGCAGTACCTATATTCAAGACACAAATGATTTCCTAAGAAAGCTTGAAACTGTTACCTTTATTCCTGAAATAGATCTTTTGTTCACAATGGATGTCACAAGTTTATATACAAACATCACACACCAAGGAGGATTGGAGGCAATGGAATGGATGTTATTAAAAAGTGGAGAACAGGTGAAGAGTGATCCTCTATTTATTCTTAAATTACTAAGCATAGTACTTGAGAATAATTTTTTCTCCTTTGAAAAGAGGTACTTCATTCAAATTTCTGGAACTTCAATGGGTGCAGCAATGGCACCTAGCTATGCCAATATATATATATGGCTTATTTGGAAGAAACAGGAGTTATCAACAATCCAAGATGGAACAATAAGTTGAAATTTTTTACCAGGTTTATTGATGACCTTTTTGGAGTTTGGCATGGGACTGAAGATGAAATCCAGGAATTTTTTGAATTCATGAATGGATTGGCGCCAAGAATTAAGTTTACTCATAAGACCAGCAAGACTTACATTGACTTTTTGGATGTGAAGGTGTATTGGAAAATCGATAAATTGGCTACAACAGTCTATACTAAGGAAACAGATAGGAATAGTTTACTTTTAGCCACAAGTTTCCATCCCAGGAAAACCATTACCAGCATACCCTTGAGCCAATTCTTACGCTATAGGCGTATTATCTCTGATGAAGAAGACTTTGAGAGAAAATCGATGGAGTTAAAAAACAAATTCATTAAAAGAGGGTACAGCGAGCCAGTCCTCTCTGAACATTACTCGACGGTGAGAGATATTCCAAGAATAGTGGCACTTAAGCCCAAAATAAAATCAAAAGAAGACGAGTTAGTGTATGTCACTACTTACTCCCAACAAAGTGGTAAAATAAAAAATATCATCAAGAATAACTGGAATGTGCTGTCATTAGATCCAATACTTGAACAATTATTCCCCACTCCTCCACTTTTTGCTTACAGCAAGAGTAAATCACTGAAAGACCACTTAATTAAATCTGATTTCTCACAAAAAACTGAAGTGGAAAAACATACAGGGGCACATTAACATGTAACAACTGTAATTGTTGCAACAATGTACTGAAAGGAAGCTCTATCTGCCATCCTCATAATGGTAAAAATATTTCATTGCTGCACACATCTACTTGTGATACAAAAAATGTAATATACGGAATAAAATTCCGTATATTATGTTGGACTCACCAGTAGAAAAGCCAAAGTGAGATGGGGAGAGCATAAGTCAAATATAAGGAATTGTTCTACTAAATCACCTGTAGCACAACATTTTATGGCAGAAAGACACACCATTGCACAGATGAAATTTGTGATTTTGGAATCAGTTAACTCCCAAGAAGGGGGGGTAATCTGATGAAATTATTACAACAGAGAGAGATCTTTTGGATCGAGAAACTTGATACTATGTATCCCCGTGGAATGAATATTGATTGGGATTTGAACTGTTGTTTTGTGATATTTTAAGTAGGAATTATTGTGACAATGCAATCTTGTTGAAATTAGGGGTAAAGGGATTGAAACTCTCTTTTTCTGATGCTATTATATATGTAAATTACATTATTGTGCCTTTTGGAATAATGTACCTACATCTAGGAAGTGGTATACACTGTAGATTTTAAATGTTACTACGTGTTTGGAGATGGGGTTTTTGAAACCAGTTACCCGTGTTTCAACATGCAGTGTCGGGATGTATTTCTCTGTTGCATTGATGTTAAATGACCACACCAACATATAAGTTGCACTTTGAATGGCTTACAAAATTGTAATATTCTCCCTTAATTATGGTATCATTACGAGTACAAATAGACCAGGCTAGAAATTAGATTCACAGAGTTAATAGCGTCTTTGCCCATTCGAAGATGGCGCCCGCGCTCGAGTAGCCATAGAAATAATAGAAGGACATTTAAGGTAGAAGCATCTCCATGGAACCCGCGTTTCTCCTAATGAGACGGCAGAGGTAAACAGACATGGGAAGTGTGCAGAGAGAAGGACACAGAGTGGACTCATAAGACTAAGGTACTTACAGGCTACGAGTTATAAACCACACATCTAGTGTTATGGCTACATATATAGTGCCTTCAAATCTGATACTCTGTTTTGGTATTTTCAGCAGAGATTTTTTCTTCAATACACAAACACGAGTGAATCGAGTTATCGAGCCGTGACTTGCATCAGGCTAGAACGTACGCTGTATGCTGTCTTTGAGACAGGTAGGCTGTCTCTCCTTAATCACCTACAACTTACACATTGAAATATGTTAGCAACCCCTGAAATTTAACATATAATATATGTTACAGGTATGTTATCAGAATTTAATCCGGCACATTGAGAATCTACCAAGTCTCCCCTACCGACCTAAACAGATTGATTTTGGTCACATATAATTTTTAGGTAAGATTCAGATTGTTTTCATTTGGTACATTTGTATTGTTTGATTGAACCACGTGTGGCGACAGGGGGACCCAGCGCTAATTTTTGGCGCTTGCTCCCCCTGAGCCACGCTTTATTTCGCTTCTGAATAACACGGATATACATATGTTTTTCAGTGACTTTACAGTCTAGAATGTAAATATTTGGACTTAACTCCAGGTCCACCAACAAGGTTAGTGCCACGTTATACCGTTAAGTAATTCAGTATTGATATTCATGTACTTTAAAATTACAACTCCCACTGAAATATTTTTATAATTACTTGCAGGAGGGATTTAAAGAACCTTCACCCAATATATATAACCCGAAGAAGGGCGTTTATCGCCCGAAACGCGTAGTTAAGAAGAGAGGACACTTGTTATACAAACATCACACAACTTAAGTCAACTCATATATTGGGACTTGATTTTTTGAATTTTGTTATGGAATTGTTATTATGATTATGAAGATATTGTTGAATTGCAATGCACATTCGTCATGTGAAGGACTGATTTGTTTCTTTCACTATTGACATAATTTGTTGGAATAATAGAACTTGTATATGCTGAAAAATACTCATATATGTTCTTTATATAAATTTTGGTATTGAAAGTGTATTCTATACAATTGTGGATTATTTGAATTACTTTGGTTAAAATATACTCATTTATGTTTCCTTACATTTAACTAAATCATTGCAACAGTGATTGCTTATTGCTGTGCCTCAGTTCATTCACCGTGCTTTTGCAGTGAATCTTCCCAGTTTCAGTATTTCGCAGTAAAGGTAGCACTTTACTCTCTGGGAGCACCTACAGTCGTTTAAAAAAAATTGACCGATCATATTGAAATTAGAACTCAAATCATAATTTCGTTAACTTTACAGGTGTCCATCTCTACATTTCACCCATAGGTTAGTGAACCAGGCCTGATAAAAGACTGAGAAGGTTCAATTGAAATTCACAAACAGATGAAGGAGTTCCCTCCAGAAGACTGGGGGAACTGTGTATTGTTTTCAAACAAGTGTTTTGTCCAAGAGAGATTCCCTCCAGGAGAAGGGAGAGCTATGTTTTGTTTATAAGCGGAAGCAAGAACCAAGGAAGAGGTTTTCCTAGTAAAGCGAGGAACTGTGTATTTTTTAACTTGGGCTCAACATTCAAACAGTGAACAGTTAACTACATACTCTTTTCACAAAGTGTGCCTTGGAGTGCACACACAGAAGGGGCATCCTTCTCGGTAATGAGACATTCAGTTTTCATTTGTTAGTTTGTAAGTGTAAGGGGCGGAAATAAGTTTAGACACAGGACAGTGAACATTTACTTTTACGGACATCCTGTCTGGGTCCTTAGTATTTTTTTTGAGGTAGGGTAACCCCTCATAGAAAGTAGAGTGAGTTAGGCTTTTCTTTTTCCTTTATTATTTTAAAGACAAGTCTATACCAACCAATAATACCACCTCTGTGTCAGACTCATTCTTCTGCACCCTTACAGACGTCACAATCAAGTACCAGAAATCAAGAAAATACATTTATTTATAGCTAGCAAAAGTACCCATTCTCCGAATGGGTTCTGTAGACAGACATGATAACACTCATCAATTGTTCAACATGAACAATCCTGTAGGTCGCTGTTCCGCCTCACCCTGGTATGGTGCCGTTTTTTGCAGTGCATTGCGCCAAAAAATTAAACATTATTCACCAGAGTGACTAGCGTACTCCTAGTCCATAGTCTATTTACATCCATCCTGTATGGGCGTCCCTCGCGAGGGACGGGAACAGAACCTTTTTTCCACCAGAAAATGCAATTTCCCCTTTAAATTCACTAGCGCGCTGAGGCTCCCTTAACCCCACCAACCAGCACCACACCTCAGTCCCCTTTGGATGCGTCGGCTGTATTACACTTTAACAACCTCGCTGGTCTTATTATAAGGGGATGGATGGTGGGACATATGGAGGAAAGGGGACTATGGACTAGGAGTATGTTAGTCACTCCGGTGAGTAACAATCCTATGTCCCGTCCCCTTTCCTCCATCCTGTATGGGCGATTACAACTGACAACGCCCTGGGGAGGAGAACCTCTTAGGCAAATAGATTACGCAGCACTGCTTGGCCGAATGCTGCATCTGCCTTGGCACTGGTATCCAAACTGTAGTGTTTGCAAAAGGCCGAAGGGGTGGCCCATATTGCCGCCCTGCTGATCACCTGCCAGGGAACGAGGCGCTGGAAAGCGACTGCCGTCACCTTGGCTCTTACTGAAAGTGCATGCATGCCCTGTGGTGGATCCTTACGCTGCACCTTGTATGTCTCCTGGATCTGTGTTGTCATTTATCGGGCTATGGATGCCTTGGAGGCTTGTTGCCCAGGCCTGGAGCCTCCAAATGTTACAAACAGTGCGTCCGTCTTGCGGATGCCTTTTGTTCGGTCCAGATAAAATGTCAACACTCTCCTGAAATCCAGACAGTGGAGCGTTTTTTCTGCATCTTACTTGGGGTCCGGGAAGAATGTGGGGAGCACAATCTCCTCTTTGATATGAAAGGATGACACTACCTTTGGAAGGAACATTGGGTGCGTGCGCAACACAACCTTGTCCTTGTGAAATCTAGTGTAGGGCTGTAGGGTAGGATGTAGCGGCGACTAGCGTCTGATATCACTAACTCTGCGAGCTGATGTAAAACCAACCAGAAGGGCTGTCTTCAGAATGACCAGCTTAATGTGTGCCGTGGGCATCTGTTCGAATGGCTTGTGGGCTACAGCACTTAGCACCACGTTGAGGTCCCACGCAGGATGCAGGCGTTTGAGTGGGGGTACAGCCTGGTCAGGCTCGTCAGGTGTTCTTTTACTACGGGATTGGCTGAAGACAGAATAAGAGAGAGTTCCTGTATGCGCCAATTGCAGCCAAGTATGTCCGGCAGGTATCCACCTGGACACCCGGTCTGGCGAGATAGACCGAGAATGATAAAACTTGGTCCAGGCTGCATGTCAGTGGATTCACCCTATTTTCCTTCGCCCAAAAGCAGAATATCATCCATTTGCTTTTGTACTGCTTGCCCGTAGCTTGACTTCTGGCACATTCAATGATCTCTAGATTGTCGCTAGACAACTGAAGGTGCAGGAGCGTTAGTTGCTCAGGAACCAGGTCGCTATGGCTATTCCCTCCAGGGAGGGTTGTAGCACTGCACCTCCCTGCTGTGCTACTAGAGTGCTCTTCCCGAGGGGAAGCACCATCTGCGGCTGGGTTGACAGCTGCCGCAGGTCCAAGAACAAGGGCTGGGCCGGCCAGCGCGGCAATATGAGGATTATCTTCAAGTTCCTGATGTTGCTCACCACCTTGTGAAAAAGCGGTGTGGGTGGGAATGCATCTGCCCACATCCCGTCCCAAGTTATCTGGAGTGCATCCCCCAGAAAGTGCATCCCCTTCCTCCCCAGGATGTGACTTGCTGACAAGTCTGGTTGTTTGCTGCTGAAAATAGGTTTGTGGTGGGGTGGCCCCATCCGCTGAACACTTCCTGGAGTACTCTCCCATTCAGCGGCCACTCGTAACTGTCGGCGGCTAGGCTACTGAGTCTGTATGCTTCCAGGTTGGATTCTACCGGAATGTGAACCGCTGAGATCCACACCTTGTGACTGATAGCCCATTCCCAGATTTCCAGGGTCAACGAGTACAGCTGCAGGGATCTGGTGCCCCCCCTGTTTGTTGATATATACATGCCGTTCGTGTTGTCTGTTTGAATGCACACAGATCTGCCCCTGATGGTCGGGAGAAAGGACTTGAGGGTCAGCCAGTTGATGTGATTCTGCCAGTCGGTCTGGGTCCAGAGCTCATGTACTGAATGTGTTGCCAGAGTGGCTCTCCACCCATGGAGTGAGGAGTCCGTGGTAATAGTGTATTCTATGAGGGGTTGACGAAACAGCCTGCCCACGAGGATGTTCTGCTCCTGCTTCCACCATTTCAGATTCTGATCCAGATGTTGCAGGATGGAGACCTGGGCCCCCTGATGGCCTGGTCCCAGGAAGCCGCAAAATACAACTGAAGCCTCCTCATGCTGAGTCTGGTGTACAGAATTGCCAGCAGGCATGCTGCCAAAATGCCCACAAGGTGTTGATACCACCAGGGGTTTATAGTGAAAAGACCAAAAAAAAATCTCGAAAAAAAGGTTGAACCAAAAAAATCTCGAAAAAAATAAATAAATAAAAATAAATTTAAAAAAATGAAAAAAAAAAAAATCGCATTTTTTCTTTCAATGTTTTTTTTCGAAATGGGGGGGTTCCCCCCCAAACCCTTTTTTTTTATTTTACCCCTTTTTTTTACTTAACTGACCCCAACAATACATGTAAATAAATAAATAAAACATTGGATTTTTTTTTTCTCGAGATTTTTTTTCAATATTTTTGTCATTCGATATTTTTTTTTCGGCCTTTTGACTGACCACCACCACCAGGCCATGGTGATTGATCTGCTGCGGAAATGGAAGACAGCTGTCCGAATTGCTGTAAACTTGTCCCCTGGGGGGGAATACCCTCTGCTGTTGTGTGTCTTACAACAAGCCCAGGAACACTAGCATCTGCGTAGGGGAGAGCTGAGATTTCTGGTAGTTGATTGAAGGCCCCAGGTCGAATAGGGTGATGAGCCTGCCTGCTGAGGCTCGAACCTGCTCCGGAGATGAGGCTCTGACTAACCAGTCATCGAGGTATGGATAGACCTACCTGGTTCTTCTTTTGAATAACAAAGATAGCAAATAGCAATAGCAAAGGTGCAGGAGGGGGCGGGACCTCCTCTACCGCCTCACTCTCTAAAAAGGAGCAAATCTCGGCTAGGAGTGATGGTGTACCAATCTGTGGGAGGGGGAGAACTCGGGAGAGAAGGAAGAGGCCACCGGAAGCCCCAGGACCACCGAGATGACCCATGCGTCTGCGAACTTCACCCACCAAGACTGACTGTGCAGGGCCAGCCTGCCCCCCACTAGGGTGCTGTGGACCAGAAAAGAACTGTCATTGTTTCTTCTGGTCAGAGACTGATGAGTGGGATTGGGACTTGGGAAACCCCTTATTTGAGGCTTTGTGGTGTTTTTGACTGTATGTGACAAATGCTTCACTGCTGGTTTGGTAAAAATGGCCAGCGACTTGGCTGTCTGAGAGCTGCTCTTCTTCTTGTCCAGCTCTTCATCAGTTGTGGAGTGAAAACGACCACCCCCCTTCAAAGGGAAGGTCCAGGATTCTATCCTGGACATCTGGGTTGAACCTGGTAGCTTTTAGCCAGGCCGTGCGCCTCATGTCTGTTGCGAGATGGATAGTTCTGTTAGCCGTGTTGATGTGGCCTACAGTGGCCTCCATAATGTCTTGTGCCATGAGTGTCGCCTCAGCTAGGCCTGCTTTGAATGAGGCTTGCTTGTCCTTTGGGATGTCTGGTAGAAAGTCTGCTTTTTCCCTCCACAGGCATTGATTAGCCGCAGCCAGGATGGCGTCTGCGTTGGCCTGCCTGAGGTGTAGACCAGCATTTGAGTAGACCTTCTTGCCGTATGATTCGAGGGTCTTTTCTTCCTTGTGCAGTAGGGCCGCCAAAGCAGTACTAAGTGAGGACGCCTGGGGCTTTGCATGCATGGATGCTACAGCGATAAAACGATGACAGCGGTTGCAGGTGTGTTGAGAGTAGCATGCTGTCCCCCTTGTCCTGTCTGAACTTAGCATCCACATTTTTGTTAACGGGTTGCATGGAGTGTGGCTGGAGCCACCCCTTCATGGCCAAGGCCTGCACATCCTTTTGTAGGGGAATGCCTGACCTTGTCTCTGCCCTGATGCTTAGGACCTCTGCCAGGACTCCTGCTTCCGGAAGCTCCTTCTGGGGCTGGGGGATGCCCAAGTATTCCGACAGGCCAGCAATCCTGTCGTGCAAGGCTTTTGCAGAGGAAGGTGTGTCCTGCTCCTCCTCATCTGTGTCCTGCTGTTCCTCTGCCCCGGGAGGGGTGATGCCAGCAACCTTTGTAGGTGCTTCCGGTGTGGGGGTTTGCACCTGCACTGGGGGTACTGGAGCCTCAGGAATGGGCTGCTGCGGAGGCGGAGCTGGAGGCGGGAGCATGGGCTGTGTTGCGTGAGCTGCGTAGATGAAGCCGGAGGCAACATATTCTTGATAATGCCCCTGAGAATGGTGCCCATTTGTGGAGATCACATGAGAGACATGAATTTGTCGAAAAACCTGTCCTCACAGGCTGGCTGAGTGTGATCCTGCACCAGAGGCGGTGGCGAATATGCCTGATGCCTCCCAAGCCCTTGTCCGTGCATGGGGTCACTGTACCTGGAACCCGAGATGTTGGGGTATGATGTGGTCCAGGTGACGAGCGTTCTTGGTACCCAGTCTGCCCTTGGTGTAGAGATTCTCCTATGTTGATCGCCGTGCTGACGGGCCTCCGCACCTGCCTGTGTGGGTTCCCGCCTTCGAGGATTGGGAGTGGTGGCCATCTTGTCTCGTGCTGCCACCATCTTGTCTGTGCCCTTTGCACGTGGGTAGCCGGTGAGTTCCTGGGCTCAGCCTGCATGCCTGTCTGCACCGGCTTTGCCCCGCTCTGCCCCTCAGGTGTACACCCAGTAGGCTGTGCGCCCTCAGCCTCCTGGCCCGGTAGTGCTGGCCTTGTGTATTGGCACCCCCTCAAGTAAAGAACCGGTAACAGGGCAAGGCCCCTCGGGAACAGTCCCGGTAGTGGTAGAGCTCACAGTCCCCTCAGCTGTGGAACTGGTAGGGCCCTTGGACCACTCGCCTGTGAGGCTGGTAGCTGCGTGAGCCTCTGTGCTCCCTGAGCCGGTATGAGGGACGGATTAACCCAGCCCGCCAGAAGGCTTCCCCGGGAAGGAGTCGCCACTGCAGGGTGCTTTGGAAAATAACGCACCTACCTTCTTTGTCTTCCTCCGGACGTAGTCCTTGATGTTCTGTGGAAGAGTCTTGTTCAACAGCTCTCTCCAATGCGCAAGCTGGTGTTTAAGCGACCTGGGCGTGAGAGCGTTGCACTCGGAACACCTGTCCCATCTGTGGTCTTCACCAAGGCACCAGAGACAGGAGTGTGCGTGGGTCTGCTGTAGGGAAGGAACAGTCGCACGCCGGGCACCTGCTAAGGCCTGTCGAGGCTGACATGTGCCGGGGACAAACTAGGACACTGGTGGACAGTGTTCCCAAATCTACAAAAGAAAAAGAAAATAAGATTTTGGGGAAACCGTGTGGAATTACAAGGCTTGAGGCCTCATCCAGGAGCGATGGTCGTAACAGTCCGTTCCCACCGATGCAGAAAAAGGGACTGGGGTGTGGCGCCGGTGCACAGCGATAAGGGAGGCCGTGCCCCTGCGCACCAGTACATTTAAAGGGGAAATGTCTTTTTCTGGTGGAAAAAAAGTTCTGTTGCTGTCCCCTTCGAGAGACGTCTATACAGGATGGAGGAAAGGGGACGGAACGTAGGAGTATATCTCAGAAACTGTGCATTCTAGGGCCTTGAAACGTGTTTTTTCAAGGTCCCAGGACTTCAAGTTTTGTTCCTCGTGTCAGGATCGGTTGAGAAACAACATATTTTGTTTCCAATCCTGGTGAACATGATTTACGGCTTCCTCTGCAGGCACCATTTTGCAAATATCCTCTTGAAAAGTAATTTCACCTGATGAAGCAACAATTTAGAAACTTCTGGAATGCCACCTGCCTTCACCTTCGCCTCTCAGGTCCATTCGCCTCTTATAGCTTTTTTGTGCCGCAACGGCAGAAACAAATTTGGACTTTTATTGAAATCCGGGGAAAGGCGTTGTGTGTCCAAATGTCATGTAGCCAGTAATTTTGGGAGGGTCCTAACAGGTAACTATGCAACATTTAGTGCAGATTGGTAAAACGGTCTGGAATTGTATAAAGAACAACGCTTTGCCAAGCCACAAACCCACAAACACATTTTGACTTTTGCTGAAATCCGGGGGAAATGGGTGGGGTGTGCAAATGTCATGTAGCCAGTAATGTTTGGAGGGTGCTCACTGGTAATTATGCAACATTTGGTGCAGATTGGTGAAATGGTCTGGAATTGTATGAGGAACAACGTTTCACCAAGCCACAAACCCACACACAACCTTTGATTTTTATATATATATATATATATATATATATATATATATATATATATATACATATATATATATATATATACACACAGTGTCTTTTGGTTACTCTTCTGTAAGTCATATTTTCCTGTGGTCTTTCTTGTAGTTCTTGCATGACCTCTGGATCAGTGCTGGGGAGTGTTCAACACATTACTCCCAATCACAGCACTGACGCTTGGATGTCAGCACATCCTACGCTGTACCTTTGGTTCTCTTGTGGACTTTGGAGACCTTTGCACTTGCCGGGAAATTTACAAAGCAACAACTCCCGACAAACAGTTGTTTTACTCTTGGTTCACTTTTGGGCCTTAGAGGCCCTCACCCTTATTGAGGAGTGAGAAACACACAACTCCCACCAAGCAGTGACATTAGGCTATTAAATAGCATCACGTCACACACTACACTCTTTGTTCTCCTGTGGGTCTTTGTGTCCTTTTCACTCATTGACGAGCTATAAAACCACAACGAGTACCCCTTCAATTGTCAACCCACTATATGTGGAACTCCTCAGACATTGCACTCTTGTGGTCAGTGCACCACATAATGCCCTCTTAATTCCCTTCTAAGGTTTAGCATACTGCAACATCATTGAGGTGAAAGCGAGAAAACTCTCATCAGGCACTTCACTTGTATGCTCCTGCTGGAATGGGGCCTCAGCTCCTTGAATTATCTTTGCTGGTGCCTCGTGCTTTGTAAACCTAATAGCCGCCGTGACCAGTTCTTCCTCTTTGTTATTCAAGTGCTACGTGTGTGGACTTAAAGTCAGTGGCTACATGCATTTTTCTCTTCTCTCTTCTTGCTTGCCTGCTTTCTACATCTTTGGCTTCCAACGATTTAGTTTAGACGCCTCCCGTTTGCACATCCTGTTCTGCTGATGCCAGCCTCCCATACCATCTGGTACCACATGCTGCTTCACAACACTCCACTTGGTCTGGGTGAGTCATCACTTTATACTTGTAGAACAACTTTCCCACTCACATGACTCTGTTGTGGATGATTTTATGCATATAAAATTGAGTGGGTTTTAGTATTACATGTTTGAGGTGTTAATATGAGGCTCTGGCTGCTTGCGGAGTCATCCTCTCTCAATTTCATCACCTACCGCTGCATGTGTTTATCCATCATGCGGCTTTGCGCAAAAGGACTCTCGGGGGGGGGGGGGAATAAGGGAAAAATGAATGACTTTGCAATGTCGTTCTCGCTGTGCTTGAACGTGGAGTTGTCTGAAGGCATTGCACTGCTGTGTGATTTTTGATCAAACGCCCTCTAGTTGATCCAGGAGGTTGCGATTGATTTCGGAGACACTTCAATTTGCATTTAACAGTTGCGATAGGAACTTGAACTCATTAGTTTGCAATACCCCATAATCCATGGTTCATTTTCAATGCTATCATGGGGTGTGGCTCCTTGGTAACGTCTGCAGTTACTTCAGCCCCCATCCCTCCCCCTTTTTTGCTTTCCACATTATGGTTCAAACGGCAGAGATGTGGGGTCATTTGAAGCTCTGTTTTTTTTCAGTTTCATTTGTTGCATAAGATGACCTCATTAGTTCCATGTTTGATTTGATAGGTCTATTTGGGTTTCACCTAAGTGCAGTCATTATATGCATGATGTACTTGCTTATGTGTTTGTGATTTTATGACTTAGTCAGAGAGGTTCTCAGATGATTCTTTCTGTGATGGAGGGGGGGGGACATGTTTTCCTGTACAAGATTGAAGTCTGAAGATTACTGTATTGTATTGTACGGGTGGTAATATTGAGATAGATGTGGACGCTATGCGCTAGGATATACCTTTTTTTGTATTTGGAATGTGCTGTAATGCATTAGGTAACGTATATCTGGCAGGGCATGGGGGTAACTTTGAATGTTTCAACGCACTTAGGTGGATTTGCAGGAATATTTCGGTAGGGGTATCACATGCTAGTGGTTAGAATAGTGTAGGCCTTGGGATTGTGGTTATGGGGTTTGTGTACATATATTGTTAATGTTCAGGAAGGTGGAGATTTGGGTTGGACATTAGAAACATCTGTATTTCATAGTTACTTTTAGATAGTTGTGAGGTGAGTTGTAAGGTTATGTTTGGTGTGAAAGCATTTCATTCTATGTATGCTCCATTAGTATAGATTTATTTGGCATTTGCGTGAATAGTTAGTAGGGTTAGGGAAGTTCACATGATTCATATTAATATTATAGGGACAATTTACTTTGTCATATTTATGATACTTGGGCATAGGGTCTCGTTTCTGGTGGGTATATTTCGGAATGTTGTACTTGATGTATATATTTATGCTCATTTTAAGACTGATGTTTATCGGTCTGGAAATTTGTTGCAATGCTTATGCTGTATGTTTGTTCGTCTGTATTTGTGTCTTTTGTTGTTGTGTCTATTCTTTCCTTGCCTTTGAACTTGATGTATACTGTATGCATTGAACTTACCTGAATTGAGGGTTATGGTTGCATTGACTTTTGTTTCATGGAATGTTAAGGGTATTGGTAATGCTGTGAAAAGATGCAAGGTTTTGGCACGGTTATGGAAAAGTAGAGCTGATGTGGTTTTCCTTCAAGAAACACATTTGGATGAACAAACTGAAAAATACTTGACCAATTCCAAATACTCTAGGGTTGTCTCGAATTGCTGATTCTAGATCTAGAGGGGTGAGTATATTGTTTAGGAAAGGCCTACTGATTAAAATTGAAAAGACGGTTGTGGATGAGCAAGGTAGAATCCTATTGCTTGACATACTTCATGATGGGAAAAAAATGACGATTGGTACTGTATATGCACCATGCTCACCGGTTGTGTCTTTTCTCAGTCAATTAGGCCTTTTGCTAGATGGTATGGAGGGTGAATCGTTTGTGTTAGGTGGTGACTTTAATTTAGTGATGAATAGTTGGTTGGATCGGAAATCAGACTGTAGATATTACAATGAGAAGTTTAGTGAGGAATTGAAGGCGTTTGTGTATAAGTATAAACTTATAGATATATGGAGGGAATTTCATCACGATGTAGAAGAATTCTAGTTTTATTCCCCTGTTCATGACTCCAGAATTGATTATTTCTTTATTAGTGATACCTTGAGTAGTCAGACAGTGTCCACGAATATACTGGAAAGGGGTGTCTCTGATCATGCTTTATTAGATCTGCAGTTAATTTTGGACAATGTAGGTGCCAAAACAAGGAGATGGAGAATGCAGGCTAACACACTAAAGGATGACTTGGTTACTCAGGGTTTAGATGCTTTTATTAGACATTACTTTGAGGAAAATGTAGGTTCGGCTGGTATTAAGTATGTCTGGGATTGTTTTAAGGCAGTTTCCGGGGAGAATTGAGGAGTAGGTCTACCCATGCAAGAAAGAATAATCAGAAAATGATTAGTAATCTGGAGGCAGAGATCAAAAATTTACAGCGGATTTGTGCTAATGATGTTTCGGGTCAAAATAAGCTGAAATTGCATAAACTAGAAGCGGAATAAAAACTCATATACAAAACTTGGCAACTAAAAGTATGTTTTATTCGAAACAGAGGTCTTGGGAATCTGGTGATCAGAATGGCAAATTGTTGGCTTATAAACTTAGGGGGATGGTGACTGATGCATGTGTTTCTACTATTCAAACTGATGGTGGCATTACTTTACATAGGAATAGAGACATCTGTGATTATTTCAGGGATTTTTATGAATCTTTGTATAGGGAGGACAGAGTCCCAACTGATGATAGATTAGAAATGTTTTTAGAAAAAAATGCACTCTCTAAACTGGCTCTTGAGAAACGGACAATTGAGGTTGCTGAAGTTAGTACAGCTATATCACAAATGAAAAATGAAAAATCGCTATAGTCTCGGAATTTTATCAAAAATTTCAGGATCAATTAGCACCTGTTTTGTGTGTACTTTATAACGAATTTGTAGCGTCGGGAATGCTGTGTGATTCAATGAAAGAAGTTTTGATTGTTGTGATCCCGAAGCCTAATAAGGATCATACTAGGTGTGGAAATTACAGACCTATTTCAATGTTGAATGTTGATCTTAACATTTTCACTAAAGTTTGGGCCAACAGATTAACGTTATGTGTGGGGGATCTGATTGATGGGTCTCAGGTGGGTTTCATTCCAAGGCGGTATGGCTATGACAATATCAGAACTGTATTAAATGGGGTTGGTGAGCGTTTTGAAAAGGTCTCGAATGAAGTCATTGGGTTTTTTGATGCTGAAAAAGCCTTTGATAGGGTTAACTGGAAACTTCTGGAATGCACTTTAAGGAAAATGGGATTTGGCCCAATCTTCATGACAATGGTAGAGTGTGTTCATAGAGATGTTAGGGCCCGGGTACTGGTTAATGGGGTTATTTCGGATTCATTTCAGTTATTGCGGGGCATGCGACAGAGCTGTCCGTTCCCTTTTTTGTTTGATTTGGCGTTAGAACCACTTGCTACTTATATTAGACAATGTGAGGTTATTAAAGGAATTGTCGTTGGGAAAGTTGAAGTTAAAGTTTTATCGTATGCTGATTACATGCTTCTTATGCTGTCTTATCCTGAAGTATGTGGTGATGTAATTAAAGAAATGTTTCAGGAAGTGGGTGATTTATCAGGACATAAAGTGAATTGGGATAAAACTGAAGCCTTTCTTTTGTCTAGCCACTGTGATTGTAATGTTTTGCGTTCGTGGAATTGTAAGTGGTCGCCAGGGGGGGTTAAATATTTAGGGATTCATATTATTGGGGATTTGAAGAAATTGCTACAATTTAATTTGGACTTGGTAACTGCGAATATGTCATTATTGAT
The DNA here is from genome assembly GCF_040938575.1 of Ambystoma mexicanum. Classification (NCBI taxonomy): domain Eukaryota; kingdom Metazoa; phylum Chordata; class Amphibia; order Caudata; family Ambystomatidae; genus Ambystoma; species Ambystoma mexicanum. The sequence goes on from NC_090937.1 coordinate 645,054,626, forward strand.
TAAGAGATGGGAAAGATTGACATTGAATTTGTGGGCAAAGATAAATGCGATTCAAATGGTCCTTTTACCAAAGATCTTATATGTTCTCCAGTCCATCCCGTTGTTGTTATATAAAAAACAGTTATTGAATATTGAAAAACTTTTTTTTTCTATTTTGTGGGGTCCTGGGAAAAGGCCTCGGGTTCCGAAATACATGCTGGTACAAAATGTTGAGGATGCGGGATTTGGATTCCCTGATTTAATTAAATATTACAAAGCCTTTTTGCTTAAAAAAAGCTCATATTACTTTAGAGACTGGAATGCAAATGAACCAATTTGGTTGCGCATGGAGAGGGAAAATTGTGCTCCATTTGACCTAGGGAATATATACATTATGGATAAATTACCAGTTAGGAGATTGAAGTTACCTCCAATAGTGGCAATTAGACAGGTGATGGGGGCGTGGTTTAGAGATAATGGACACAGTTATGGTTTTAGCCCTGATGCTTCTAATTCTGAAATTGGCGGATGTGATGGATGGGGATCGGTTGTTGAGTTTTGTAGAATTACAGGATAGATTCAGTTTGAGGCGAAGTGAAAGGAATAGGTACCTGTCTTTCCTGACTATGATAAATAGTAGGATGGAAATGGCTGATGGTTCTATTGGTATGAAACCGGAGATTAGTAAGTTGTTGAAGGGTCAGGAATACGGTGTGCATACTTATATGCAATTCATGCCTATTGATGAGAAACTCTGAGTTGCGTGGTCTAGATTGTGAGAAATTTGGTCGGGTGATGTTCAGGGTGAAATTTCTGAAGTAGATTGGGGAAATATTTTGAAGGTTACTTTGAATTTGGGATTTGATATGGGTTTACGTTTAATTCGGCAGAAAGTTGTTGGGCAGTTGTATTGGATGCCAGTTATGATGTTTAAATTGGGACTACGGCCTAATGATTTGTGTTGGTGTTGTAATGTAGATAGGGGTACTTTATTGCATTTACTGTGGGATTGCCCAAGAGTGCAGGCGTTTTGGATGGCGGTAATTGATGGGATTGATTTGATTTTCGGTATTGTTTTGCGGAGATCGTCAGTGAATATCATTTTGCTTTCCCATAAAGATAGAGGTGGAAGAGCTGGGAGACATTCTTGCTGGATTGATAGGGCCATAATGATAGCGATTAAGTTAATCCTCAGGATTTAGAAAACGAGGAAAAAGCCTAATGTTGGGGATTGGCTGATGGAATTGCATATTTTGGCACAATTTGATAAGGTTTCATTTCGTAATAAGGATAAGGAAGAGGATTATATGAAGTTATTATGGGGTCCGTTTCTGGCTCTTTATGATTGACATGAAGGTTGAGTTGCTTTGATAGCTATGGTATTCGTGGTGAGGTTGGTAGGGTTCCTCTCCCCCCCTTTTTTTTTTCTTGTTTTTTTTCTCTTCTCTCCTCTTTTCTTCTGCTCATTTGTAGTGTCCTTTGTGTTGTCTTTTGTGTTTGTGTTGTCTTTTATGTATTCCTGTTACTTTATTGATTGTGTTTCACTAGGGTTGGTCGATTATGGTCTGAAATGTTTATGATGCTTTTATTGTTCTGTAAACTTCATTTTTTCTGATTAATGTGAAACATTGTTACTTTTACTACTGTTACTTATGTTTTTTGTGGAAATTAATAAAGTGTTTTGGAAAAAAAAATGAAAAAAAAATAGTCAAAACACTCAGATGAATGCCATTTTGGGCACATTGGATAAGCTACTTCACCACAGCTTATAGTGACGGTTAGGTTTGCAAACATATGCAGACCCAAAATTTGAACATGAACAGATTGGCTGAACCAGGTCTACAAAGGTTTTGTGCTGCCCTCATGGAATTGCATTGCCCAGACGCAGGTCAAAACACTGTCGGTCTGGTCCCAGAGAGGGCTTCAACATTAAAATGTCCAAATTAAAATGTACAAAATCTTTGGAATGGAAATTGGATATTTTGGCTACTAAGTTTACATCCTGGAACAGTATGTTCACAAACAGAACAAATAACTAGGGTGGGGTTATGCAAATGTATGTGTAGTAGTGTTCATTTATGATTGGGCACAGTCTTTCAAGAATATCAAAGACACAATGGGGGCATCTCCTCAAACAGCATTAACATTTGGTGGAGTTGGTAGCAGAGCTATGCAAATGTAGGCCTAATTGTGTTCACTGAGTATAAGGCAAAGTGTTGAGAGAACATTGGCAAAAGCAATGCAATTCTTGATACATGAGCAGAAACTGCATTGCATTCAACAACACAGGGAAAGATTGGAAAAGTATTATAGAAGTGGCACTATGTCCGGCATTGACATATGGCCTGCCCCAGTGCGGTGCATGGCCACAGGCCATGCCCTAGCACATCGATCTATGGCTTGGGACACTGAGTCCTGGACAAATGTGGTATGTGTAAGCACTGTTGGGGACAGGCTATGTACGCCCAGGCCAGGCAAGTGTTGGCAGTGCCTGCATGCTATGCTAAGTCCTGTGGGCAGTGTCCACAAAGCATGGTCGAGCAACCTGCAAGCTTTACAATCAGAGCCACTGATTCCAGGCATGGACATTCTATCCCAGTAACCCGACTGAGCTCTGCCGCCTGTTGACATGGGCTATTGGTAATGCATCCTGGCCAAGACATGTACCTAGGTTTCCTGCACACTACCCTTGGCCATAACAACAATGTCCACGACTTAAGACATCCTTTATGTCATTTGTGAGGTCCTTTGTGAGGTTTTGCGTTAGGTGAGCAGTGGATAGTGGGGGCGAGTTATAGTTGCTTTGCAAACCCTAACTGTCAAATTTCTGTTTTTCTTAGATTTTCCATTATAGCCATAACATACACTCAACTTAAGCCGCTTCCTGGGAATTGTGACAAACATGATATATGATTGACATGGCATTTATAACGCGCATGTACTTGAACAAAGGTGTATAGTTAAGAAACCCGGACTGTCAGGTGATCAGGTTCTCAAGTAATCACTGTTGAGGTGTCACCAAGGATCTCCACTTTGTTTTGAGAGGCTTGCTATTTGGATTTTCCAATCCCTGGGCAATTTTGTCCTTCAGTTTTATTTTGGGACTATGCTTTCGGGGTTGTCAAATTCCAGACCACGAGGGCAGGAATCCAGATGGGTTTTCAGTATATCCCTCATTAATATTAATGAAAAAATGTGCATACATTTAGAATCATTGTATGCACATTTATCTTATGAATATTAATGAGGGGTGTCCTGAATATCCGACATGTTTCCGGCCCTCGAGGCCTGGAGTTGGACAACCCTGCATGTGTTCTCACCATTCAATGAAGTTCCAGCATGCAATATTTTCATTGAGCCATATTTTTTCAATATACTTTAGGAGTTCCGACACAAAGTTCTAGCATGCAGGGTTTCTCTCTGTGCCCACTTTCACAGTGAGTTACTCCATCAGGTTTTTGAAACAAATGCTTTTCCTACGTCTTAAAGTCTTCGCCCCGGTTTTTTAATCTTTACTTTGATGTCCATTTATGAACCCTTAGTCCTGCCCAGGCTGTGGCCGTCGCCTTATCTGGCCATCGCCGTTATCAAGGCACCCCACTGGCGGCCCCAACGGCTGATGTCAGTTGTGTTTTCCGCTCTTGCCTTCGCCCCCTATGAAACTGAGCTCCTTGGTTTGTATGGGGTTCTCGTCTTGTCCTCGTTGCTGTTGAATTACTCAGCCTAACATTCAGCGACTCTCAAAACCTCAGCCTACCCAATGTCCCTCTGGGCACAGCGGACTGACAGAATACCTCGGACACACACAACTAATAATACTGCTGATGATGACCCCTTTGTCTCTCTCTGCTTTTCGCTCTACTATGGGCGATGGATGATTTCCACATGACTATGAAAAGGAAAAAAATATTTATTTCAAAGGAGGTAACTTCACCCCAGAATACTCGAGGTTATATATTGACATAGGTTGCCATTAAATCTTAGACGAGTATCATAACCTCTCATAACTAAAGTTCATATGTACCGCTCTTGGAAACAGTGGGTAGACGGTGTTGGAGAACACTCAAACAACAGCGAAGGAAGCAAGAAGGCAGAAGACTCATGGCCCAAGAGCGAGAGGCAGCAGGAACTGTGTACTGAGTTGGCGAAGGCACAACAGTTGACAGGGCGCACACCGAGCCAGCAGTCAGAAAGGAAAGAGCAGAGAAACGCAGGAAACACCAACAGCACCCGGTAAACCCAAGGAAGTCAACAGGGTTACCGGATTACCTGAAAGTGTGTGCTGCTTGAGAGAGCAAACCGAAAGTAATGAGAAGGCTGATAAACATGCAAACTGTAACACAGAGGTGTCACAAAACACACATTTTAAGAAGGGAAGAGAAATCTGAATGAATGAGAATAAACTGGGAAATAGGGCTAAACCCCGTTGTACAAGAGAGAAAACTATTGTTGAGGCACATACAGTAAAAACAGGAACAATATGCCAACACTAGACTAAGTCGTTTCATGGACAAAAAGAACAATACTTACTAACGCATATATTGAAGTCCTAGTAGGAGAATACACCAGGTGAAGCTAAATGCATACAAGTAAATGTATGAAGCAGTAAATGCATGAAAGTCCTGGCAGGAGAGTATACCAAGTGAAGAGAAATGCATACAACTTAATGTGCGACAGTCCGGCCAAGAGAGTACAGCAGGTGAAAAAAACATACAAATAGTTGTCTAAATGACTTGGCAGGAAGACATGCCAGGTGATGATTGCCTGGGGCCCTGGCAGGCATGTGACAAATCAACTTCCGGGGCAGCAGTGGCCCAGGATTGAATATCGGTTTCTAAACAGCCTCACACCTCTAGTGCAAACAGATTGGAAACACAAGCAAATTATAAACGTAATTGTCAAATTTTAGGTAACGTGGCCAGAATGGCAGGCTTATCTCCGAAAGGTTGTGGATCGTTGCTTAGTTGCAACACAGTGAAAATACAATTATTACCAAAGATAAAAGGGACTGTCCAGTGAAGGTTGCATATAAATATCTACTTCAGTATTATCACAACAGACCATTGTAGCAAGGAATGCAGAGGACAGACAGTTTCAAAGAAGGAAAAGGGATGCACTCTGGATATTGACAGGAGGGTAGTCAGTATGGCAAATGATCGAGGGTTACTTGGCTTCAGCACAATGGGAGCAATGGGTCTTAAATGTCTCTGGGTACCTTCTGGGAAGCACCAGAGTGACAGAACCACAATGTAACTTGTGCTGTAGGTGTTCTTGGTGCTCGACAGAGTCGACTCAGCTTCAGTTTGCTTTGCAGGCTTCTGTGACAGAGTTCAAGATGGGAGTCAGCTGCGGATATCAGGCGCCAAGACAATTGGGTGAGCAGAGCTGGACGAACAGCTGCAGGTGGGCCTACAGAGCGGCTCAGGGTCAGTGCTGGTCGGAGGTTCTGAAGCACTGGTTGAGACGTCTCGGATGTCTAAGCGACGGTGGCGTAACAGCGCTCAACATTGCAGTCGGTTGCAGCTCGAGAAACTTGACTGGCTTAAAAATGTATTTTATGGCCGACGTAGGTAGATGCTGGTCGAGGTACTTCTCCCAGCTTGTTCATTGGGCTTGTGTCGTCCTTTGAGGTGGACAGTTCAAAGCAGCGGAGTGTGTTGCAGGCAGTATTACCCAAATTGTCCTTTTACAATTAACCTTTTGTCCTAATTATAGTGGTCCTAATTGGCCTTCTGCACAATTGACCTTTATATTTTTTAGTTATTTTATATATGTATTGGGTTGGTTTTGGATTATAAATAATATAAGGGGATTGGGTGCAGGGTTGCTGGGGGTTTTTGGATTGGGTAGGGGGTTGCGGGGAGTTTCCCCCACATATATGTCCTAATTGACCTTTTAAATTAGGTAAATTCTCCCGAGGTCAATTGTGAAAAGGTAAATTAGTATACAACCGTTGTAGGCAGCTGCTTTGTCCTTGTTTCGGGTTCAGAGACCTTCTGCCACCTCCCACCTAGGAAGCTTGCTGCAGAGCCTACCAGGGCATGCTGTGTGCTGGCTGGGTACTGGTTCTGGGGCAGCTACAGGGTCATCTGGACTCGGTATCTCCCTTTGTTCTCTGCAAGATGTTAAGGGGGGGGATCTTGCTTCCTGCTTTGAAGGTCCTGGCCTTCCTTAACTGGTTGAAGATATAAGGCAGACTTTACCTTCATCCAGAGTCCAATGAGGAGTTCTTCTTGGTACTCCTTGCAAAGTCTTCAGATGATCTGCCAAAAGAGGGGCTCAGCCCTCTGGTAAAGCCAAATGGGCCACAGTGATTGGTCCATTGGTAGGCTGATAAGCCTTCCTTAATGAACCAATATGGGGTCCCCACCAACAATCTCCTATATGCATGAGGTCATAACCAGAGTGCTTTACAACAAAAAAAGGTAAAGGGGTGAAAACATGTGATGGCAAGTCCCACCCATCTTCCGGTCTGCTGTGGATCAAAGGGGCTCTCTGGTTCATGGAGTTCTCAGTGGTTCCCGATTAAAGCGTCAGGTTTACCTTGAAGCTGTGGCAAGACCAGACTCTCTGGCTCCTGCAAACCACATTCTTGTAACTTATGAATGAGGTTCCCCTAAGGGGTGGACACTGCAAACACGCAGTCCCAGACATGACAGTTCACTGTCATTGATACTGACGGCGGGAGCTGGCTTCAGGTTGACATGAAAGGTTGTTGGGGTTTCCTGTCTCCTTTGTTAATCTCTGCAGCCAGGCCCTATGTGGGCCTGTTTGAATTACCCTCTAATTGGTATGCGAATAGCTGCCACCAGCTGCAAGGCCCAACAAAAGAGCAGGGGCCTTTGTTAATCAGGCTTGCCATTGCAGGGGGAAGGTTTGGTTCTCCCCCTTCAGGAGATGCATTGTGTACTCCTGCTGTCATATCTCAACTAAATATGACGGGGCGGACTGTGCATGTAGACTGTGTCCCCCCAGAGGACATGGGTCTATGTGTTTGTCATGGTGTGAGCATAGGAAAATGTGCGTGGATTAGCCCTGCACGGTTACCTGAGGTTTGCCTACCATCATTTAAGTTAATTCAACATTTCAAAAAAGCCCAGGTGAGCGCACACCCACCATGCGGATGGTCGAATTCCTCACAGGGGAGTATACCAGGCCCATGAAAGTATGTGCATGTCTTGCAGGGTCTGTCCCTGTAGCCAAGTATCAAATGAAAGATGTCACTTGCCGCTTTCATCGATCGCATAACTGTTCGACAGTTGCTCCGGCTAGTACATTGTTTCAGCAGTAATTTACTGGCCACTGGAACGGACACTGAGATACTTCTGCACACAGTGGGACACCGGACATGATCTTGTGGACTGTGTGAGGCACTTAATACACCAGTAAACGCAAGAAGCTTTTCAAGTACATCATCATTTCCAAGGTTGGAGTCAGAGACGTCATTAAGGGGTTGCCAGAGGTCACAACTGCGACCTCTGAGGTCTCCCTTGCGACCTCTGTGGTCTCCCCTGCTACCGCTAAATAAAAAAGCAAAAACTTTTTATTTATTTTTTTTACATTTTTTTTGTAATGCAAGCTCCTGGGCTGTGGCCAGAACCATGTGGCTCTAAAGTTCTAGGGTGGCTGGCTTTCTTGTTTAGGCCCCTTAAAAAAAAAAAGAAGAAAAATAAGAACATGAGTGCCACAAGTCTAACACTTTCAGCACTGACCCTAAATAAGAAAGTATAGGAATACCAAATAATGTCTCTTTCTAGAATTCTATACAATAATTGCAGGTTTATTTCAGGCACACTTCAGGGGGTGAGTCACTGATTTAGTCTGTTCTTAAAAGCCTCAACTCAGCCTTTCATCCTTCTGAGGTCAATAAATGAGTACCAACACAGTGAAATGGCGTGTATATTTTTTCTATATAAAGCGCTTAAGAATAAGTGCTATATAATAACACATCCTTATCATTTGGTCATGGACGTCTGCTTGCATTCACAGTAATTTGGTAATATGGGCCTATACACACTGATCTTAAATATTCATATGGTGATCCATTCTTGTATGAAATGTTGTACATCACATTATAGTGATATCGTAACCATATTTTTCATAGTGTACAATGCTGTGTGATGCCACTTGCTGTTTTGTCAAGGGTGAAAGGTCATGTTCTATCGCTTCCTGCGATATCACTTTGGGGTGGGGTCAAATGACATCACTTCCCGTGATGTCATCGGGGGGGTCAAAGGTTGTGTGATGTCACTTCCGCTACTCCTGGCCTTTTGGTGAAATGACATCCCTGGTTGGGTATTCTATTTGTGGCTTCTCCGTTGTCAAATAATTTTTTTGCCCTGAAGGAGGCATGGCCACTGCTACTGTTGATGGCCATAGATCAGCCGAAATTTGAGTGGGCAAATGCGCTCGAAGACATGCTTTGAATGGATACGGACATTGCTCTATGCTCTTTTTGTCGGATGACAAAGCATTGGTTGCTTAGGTTCCTATATGAAGAAGGACAAGAGTCATTTACATTGCACACTTTTAATGTTGTTGGGGTGCATGAGTTGATAGACAAATACAACTCGAGGTGTTCATTGAGGCTTTCAGTTTGGTTTAAAGGGTTGTGATTTGTTTTGACAATATTTGAAGGGTTGTTTCGGTTTATTCTTTCGGTGATCGGATTTGCTTTTCTGCAACGGGGAAGCTTTGATTTTTATAGTAACAAAATATTTTTCTGTTTGTTTTTTACATATTTCTTCTGTTGATCGGTCATGTTATGTACGTTAATTTTTTAAAAATATATGCCTATTAAATTTGACATTGTTTAAATAATTCTTTGCAACATCGTTGTATTTAGTTTTGCAACAATTATAATATTGGTGAAATTGCATTACAACCACTCATTCGTTTTCTTGCTTACTGTGACGAACCAGATGTGTTACCGCTTTTCTTGACAGTAGAAACCCTTTTTATAGGGTAAAAACAGGATATTGTTATGAAAGTCCCATCATTTTCACCCATTCTTTCCCAGATAAACTGGAACCCATTAACCATATGGGCACTACTGCGATGATAAAAAATAAGAGATCTCATGGAGGATAACTCTAGGCAAATTGGGACGAGGAGGCCATCTGGGGATGAATGGGTCATACAGCGAAATCCCAGTAAGCGGTCTAGTCATTGAACAAGCCCTGAAATCAAGTGGGGAATAAAAACTGAAGACGGACATGCTTTCCGGAGAAGTAGTTGGCGAAGTAGTCGGAAGAGTGTAGAAGTGGTGGCAGCAGAGAGAGAGAAGGTAAACCGAGAAACCAAAGAGACGGCAGGCGACTAATAAAGAAACATCTAGTCGGCTCATGCTTTCCGGAAAAAGCGACCTGGCCTGCGGAGAAACGCCAGAGACGCAACGTGGGGCGACCGAGCCGTGTGGCGGAGCGACTGCTTAATTAGAGTTGGATGGAGCTGGGATCTCGTTGCTACAGGGAGACAAGACAGAGCTCCACAGTGAAGGATGTGTGGAGCGGGAGCTGTCTCCGTAAGTGACACCGCAACTAGGAGGTGCCACATCAGATCCCTGAACGAACCAGGTGTTCATCATGCAGCCGGCAATCGCCAAGACCGGGGGCTTCATCAGCTGGTGTTGGAGGCACAGAGCAAAGCCCACTGTGACCCCTGCAAGCAGCTCGGATGCCAGCCGTACTACAGGCTTATCTGAGAAGGTACCACATGGGGAGAATGGGGACTACTGCATGCTGGATGAGTGATGACAAGCTTAGCAGGCAGTAAATATTATAAAAAAATATTATTCATCCTAAGACTGTTAAACCCAAAGAGATACTGCACCAAATAACCCTAAACGGCATAAGTAATTTACGAAATTGGACATAAGGGAACCCAAGCTGCTGAGAAGAGAAAAGGCAGCATAATTTAGGACAAAGTAGATGAAGAGATACTTGGCAGGTTAGTGAACCAAGTATAAGGCACTATTGGACAAGACTTGCAGACCTTGGCAGGAGAGGATACCAAGACTGTGAATCACCCTAAAGTTGGAGAAAGAGAAACAATATCACCTGCAAACTGGGAGAAACTGGAGGCATTTCTCCCAAACTATTCCCGGGGATCCTTTGTTCAGGTGGCCAGGGGGGGCCATCACTCTTGGATCCCAACCTTGGGGGCGGACGAGCGAGAGAGGATCACCTGGGTAGGGGGACTATGGGTGACATGCCCTCTGGCGAGACATGGTATTCCTCCCGTACCAATACACCCCATACCCAACATCCCCTCAGTTGTCCTGGGATATTGTCAGCAGAGTCCCATTACCTTTCTGTAAGAAAAAGGAGAAAACGACCAGGCAAATTAAACCCATCTATAAAATCACAAGAACCCAATAGAAAATCCATTCACCCACCACAATACATTCACCCCCTTCATCCTGACAAAAACCTACATGGATTTTTTATAATATCCCGGAAAACCTACAACTCCCAAAATCGCTACCTCCATTCTAGAAGTCCAACTACTGGGATGAAGAGGAGGCATATGGCAAACATGAGGATTACCCATAGGAATCAATGGGCAATGGATTCCTTTGGGCAGTCTCCATGTTGTTCCGCAGAGTCAGGCAGAGAGGGACAACTACTCACACTTGACTCCAATTAACTCTAGCTGGGAGTATAAAAGCAGCAGCCAGAAACAGCGTTGGGAGCTAGCAGGGGATGCTGAAGGAAACGTGAAGACCAGAAGGAGAAGTCCGCAGCTGGGAGAACCTTGGGAAGCCAGAAGGGGGACGGACTGCCAAGACACTGAAGCCTGTGAGTACAAAGGGGGCTACAGTGTGGCAGGGGAGCCATGCCCCATGGAACCAAAACACCAGCTCCACTTTTCAGGTAGTGTTTAAATCAGTACTTGCTCCCTGGGTGAGCTCCAGAAACCCAGGTAGTTGAGGGGCAGGAGCTGAAACTGCAACCTCAAGTTAATCCCCATTGAGGACCGGCTAACACCTCATCATTGAAGGTAAAAGATGGAGACCCTGTGACTCGAGTGAAGCTAAAGCGGGATAACCTGTTGTGTCAAGAACTTAGTGTAAATCCCAAAAGTGCCTGTAACTGGCAAAGTGGGAACAAAACATTGAATGTACATTCTGGGACTTGTAGTCCAAAAGAGCAAATCTGTGAGACAGAGTGGTCTGGCTCCGCGTGTGCGCCCAATCGAGGGTCTCTGTAAGGTATCCAGCTTAGAAGTGGCAGAAGTGAAATTTAAAAGAATTGTTAATCGAAGTGAGCCTGTGACGGGTCAAGCAAAATCCTGCGCACAGTTGAAAGTCTTCTAGTGTCAAAAGGGATCTGAGCCCGGAAGAGAGGATCCATGGTCCAAGCCCAGCTGAGGGAGACCAAATTGTGAACATTGTCACAAAAGGGGTCTGAGCCCGGAGGGGGGGTGTGGTCCGAGCCTGAAGGAGGGAGACCATTCGTGTTCTTATGAATGTGAGAAGCTTGACTAAGGAAAGGAACTTTTGTGTTTTGTTTGCTACATCAGACCCTCTGCAGTAAGAGACTTTGAATGGAGACTTTGGCACAGAAGGTCCTGATACTGAGACATTGAACTGTACGAGTAATACAAGGAACTACAAGTACCAGCAGCCACTGGGAAAGAAGGTAATACTGTGTGTTTTGACAAGCAAAGTGAACTTTTGTTTCAAGGCGGAGGAAGCCTGTGTTTTGGCAAGAGGAGTTTCTTTTGAGAATCCTTTGCCAGAGTGGTGTCAGACAAGCCAAAGAAGATAGTGTACACGAAGCTCAAGCTTGCTGCCTTGTCCTGTGCTGAAAGCGTGTGCAAGGGAAGCCAACTGCTCAACTGTCCGGACATATTATTTCTTGAACACTTTTCTTTTTTTGCATACACTACTGTCCCACACCATTTTATATTTAGAAGTAAGGATTGTTAATAGGTTTATTAGCATAGCCCCTTTTATTTTGACAGACTCGACTAGGACCACATTATTATTATTTGATGGTTGCAACTTGCTCCCATCCTTAGATTTAAGTTTAGATAGGCGTTTAACCAACCGTTTGAAATTCAATAAACACCCTTGATCTGTGTCTAATTTGTGTCGGTCTTCATGGATGATACCAAGCCTTTCCTTACAAAACACAGAGACTGTTAAAGGGAAGGGGAACAACCCTGTTTAAGCCGTGTGGAACTTTTCTTTTGGAACACCTTGCTTTTCTTTTTGGAACTTTTCTTTTGGAAACTATAAAACAAGGCTGCAGGAGGCCCGCCAGGAGACATTCTGTCCCCTTTTGCACAACTTGTTGAGTTTAAATTGAGAGTTAGATTAGGTTTTGGAAACAGGAAGGAGAACTTTATTTTGGACATTCTGACACTGACAATAGTTACTTTTGTTAAGGCAGGGAAACCCACTTTAGGGTTAGGGAAAGTTAGGAATTTCTCCAAACCCCTGCCCCGTTATATTTACTTTCATTAAAAGTGTATACAGAAAGTCATGCCACCACTGTACCGTAGTCTTACTTCTGATCCCTCACATGACCTGAAGGAAACTGGGAATAACACAACGGTTTTCACTGAAACTAGCCCACACTAGCTGCTCGTTGCATTTAATGGAAAAAAACATTCACATGAAACCTTTTAATATAGTATGTTCTCAAAGTTAGGGACAGGCAGTGTTAAAGTGGGCCCCATTCATTTTCTAAAATTACTCATGTACTTTTAGAAACATAGTTAAAGATCTAAAAGCATACACTTGGAAAGCATGACATTTTTTGCATTTTCCTCACTTAGAGTAAAAAACTGAGTTTTTAAGCCTCTATGCATCGCCAGTACCACGTAGTAATTTTGGTGCAGCTGTTAAGCTTTGCTGGCTGGTATACAATGTGGCACAACCAAAATACGTTTTGACGGTTAAACTGGTGCAGTCTCCACTGTTACCTCAGTATGCCTCAAGCTTCACAATGGCTTCCTGGTTTGCATACAATGTGGTAAATACAAAATATGTTACCCATTTTTTAATGATGCAATGTTCGGCGTTATCTCGTCGTGTCTCAAGCTCAATAATGGTTGCCTACCATTTGAGCTTATCCACCCAAAACCTCAGTTGTCTGTGTTCTCATCCATTGGGGATTAGGGACCCTGAACGGTAGGGCACAATAGCTATTGATAGCAGTTGGTAGGGTTGCCTTTTGGCTTTGCTGATGTGATTGTTTTGCTAGTCCTGGACTCAATTTATTGGCCATAATGTGTAATAAAGCTAATAATTATGTTCAGACCTTTGTCTTTTAGGTTGGGCATCTTCAGGTAATGGAGCTCCCACAATCCTCTGTGTTCGGTATTACAGAGGTAATGTTTTAAAACCATTACTGATAGATCCTGCAATGGGTGCCCATCCTGTGTCAATTGTAGACCGACTGGTTTTTCTGTTTTGTGGTTCAAGATAGTATATATATGTAGGTTCATCCTTTCACACATCTTCTGGCAGGTCACACCTACATACCTTCCTGGTGGGCTTTTCTTGCTTCGAATGAGATACACAACATTGGACGATCTGTAGTTGTATGTCCCATGCATCTGATGGTTTGGTTCTGTGGGGTTGTTATGACAGACCTGGTGAAGATGTGTTGGCATGTTTTCATCTTGTGGCAAGTCAGAATGAGGACATGGACTCGCTGAGGACATGGTGTCAAATTCTTTATTAAAGTAAAAGGATAAAGGCAATTTTACCCTATAACTATGGGTGGTCCCTGCCTATGTTACTAACCAAGGTGCTCGTCGGTCAGTCGTGAATGTTCAAAAGGATTAAGTCTACTGTCCAAAACTACAATTTTCCTGACCCTACCACTATGAAAAATAATTTGGGCCTGGAGAATGACTCCCTTTCTCCTGAGGGTACTTTTAGTACCCGTCTTTTAGTATGTAATCCGCAAATAGTCTCTTATAACTTCTTGGATCAGACTCTTCAGTTCCTTAATTTGGTATTGGGCTTTCTCTTCTCTTTGGATACCCCTCTTGAGGTTCTCTTATTACTTCTCCTTTCTTGTCTGTGGTTCTCAGCATATCTGACAGTTAACAGAGCTTTGTAAAGCTTTGATTTTATATATGGTTCAATTGCCTACTTTGTCTAAGCTCTTTTCCATATCTTGCTTCCTCTTTAAGCTTATATTGGTTTTGTGCAGGATGTTGAGTTACTTTCCCCTTTTCACAGGGTATTTTGATCCATTCTTCTCTTCTCTCATTATTCAGCTGCTCAATAGTTATTCCTCTAAAGTTACAAAACTTCTACTTCCTTTGTTTCAAGTTTAACTCAGTTTCAGACTTTCTACTGGGACGAGTTAACTGTACAGCTGTACAGTATAATGATCGCCTTGGGTCCTTCTGTGCCTCTGTTCTCCCCGTTACCTTCGTTGCGATAGGAGAAGGTCTTCGACAGCCTTCTTCGGTTCATGGACCGCTGTTGCTTTTTCTTCTTTGGCGTCGCTCTCCTTGCAGTTTTCCTTTCGCTTCCCAGTGTCCCGGTCCTCTGTGTGACCCTGCAGCCTTCTTGTGCCGGTGGTATCTGCGATGTTGCCTGGACCTGCTGTCCAACTCGCATTCCCATCTGGGGTACCACAACCACCTTCTTCTGGGCTCCTGACCTTACATTCTCTTGTGCTTCGGGTTTGCCGTAGCTCGGGCGTACTGTATTTCAAAGTTAAGCGAGTTTGAAACTTGCTTATCTGCGAAGATAGCACAAACCCCCCCACCTGACCCTAAATGTTCGGAGAAGTGTCTCTGAGATAGGAGGCTTTGCAAGCAAACAAACCAAGGACAGGGCAGGTTTCGAAATTAAGATTCTATGAGCAGGAGCTAAAACAGCTCCTGGGTGTTTAGCATCATTAAGAAGGCAGCAGCTACCGCTGGGGAACCACAAGCCATTACTCTGCCTACAGCAAATCTAACTTTTCACAGGAGTGTCAAATGTTTATTGCCCATTATGTACGACCCATTATGTTTAAATATGTACTTGATATAACCTAATCCTTTATTAACATTTTCCATACTCATGTGACCTATGCATGCTTGTAAAGGTACCATTTAGCCTGGTGAGTCAAACATACCACCTGGTAGCTGCTCATTTCAAGCTAACCATGAGCTCCTACACTACAAGCAGGAGCTAAATATCTCCCAGCAATTTCGATCCCTGCAGTAACTTGCTGTTTGTACATGTACGCCAAGCACAGTGCGAGGAGAGCCAGGCAAGGCAGTTTGGAAAAGAACGTGAAAATACAGAACACTCTGGCAATTTTTAGGAAAGCCGTTCCCTTTCACACAATCAAGGGTATTTGCTCTGTAGTGCCACTGTCTCTGCTTAGTAGCAGATAGTCTCTGGGTATTTTCAAAGCACAAATTCGTAATCTATTTGTCTGGCTGAGTGACTGTTTTGCAAGAAGGATATATATACCAAGTGTGGCAAGTTAATTGTCCCTTGTTTTCCAGTTGAAACACATGTGCTGGTATCGGATAATTTGGCTATGGATAACAGAGCAGTTGGTGAGCTAGTGCAAGTGGATCTAGGTCACCTGGCCTAAGCCCTGCCCACATGTCAATCACTGTTGGTGCCTTCCTGGTTTGCTGCTCTGTTTGCCTACTTAAGCTGCCCTGCCATCTCTTTTCCTTTGCATTGGTGAGCAGGTGCAAGTGGATCTAGGTCACCTGGCCTAAGCCCAGCCCACCTTCTTAGCTTTGCCGCTTCCTTTCTGCTATTTATTCTTAGATCAATGGCGTCCCTCGCCTGGGCGTCCAAAGCGAAGAGCAGACGAAGAAAAGGTCCATTCCTGTTTGGACCAGAAGGAGCCAGGGCCAAACCCCTGCTCAGACAATAGGTAAGCATGCGCCGACATGTGTTTTCTCCCTCTGTCCCCACAGGCCATCACCACCATCATCCGGCACCGCCAACATAAACTTCTCCGGTGCTGGAGTGAGGACAGGTGCTGCGTGGCACAGTAAGTTGTGCTCTCTGACCTATTGTCACCCCCCTTGCTTACGGTTACCTGCCCATTCCAGTGTTTGTATGGTTACTGTACCTTTGCCTGCACTCCTTACTTCTAGGTTCTTCAGTTGTTTACTGTGCGGGTGGATTGGGATTCTTCTTTGTACTTTGACACTGTTGTTGTTTTCTTCCCTATTCTATTGACATTGTGGTGTTCTCTGTTTTTCTTGCATCACTTGCATTGCCTGCACTCTTCCTTGCTGTGTTTTGTGCTTTGTTGATGGTCTTTGCATACATCTGATTTCATAGGTCTGTTTTTTCTTGTTCTGTGCCGTTTCTCCTCCCTGTTCTTCCGCTTGTGCCTCCCTACTGTCTTGCTCCTGCGCTACCCCCACCACCTGCTTGAGTCCCCCACTCCCATCATCTCCTCTTTCCTATGTACCCTCTATGGTGCTCCCGGTCTCACCTATCTTCTCTAACTGCTATTCTATCGACTATCTTATCCCTCTCACGAAGTCTGGCAGGAAGGGACATCCTGGTCTCCAACCCAGGCCTACATATTGCTGATACGTACACCATTGCTTCCTGCAGACAGACCCTCACCGACATCCTCTTTGTCGTTCCCTCTCCAGGCCTTTTGGACCCCCCGTATGGTCTGTTCACCCTCCTTTATCTTCTTCTACCATTAATGGTGGCACCTGGTGGGAGGCCCTCCTGGTCCCCTCCCATTCCTCTAAAACCATCCTTAATGTCTACCTAAACGGCACTGTCTTAGTTCAGGGCCCTCAAGCCAATCGGCTCCTTTTTGATAGATGCTTCCCACGCCATATCAACTTTGTTTCCTCTCCTGCTATCCCTAATTACCCCTCTCTGGCTCCTCTGCCGCCTCCTTCCTCTGCCACCTCTCCGGCACATTCTGGTGCTTCTCTGGCCACTCTGTTGCCTCCTTCCTCAGCTACCTCTCTGGCACTCTCTTCTTCCTCTCTGACTATGCTGCCTTCTCTTCCTTCCTCCTCTGCCCATCCTCTGGCACCTCTAACACTTCCGCAGGGCGCACCTCCGGCCTGTACCCCTCCACGGAAGTCCTTCAAAGGTGGCAACCTGTTCCACACCACCACTCTCAACTCTCGCTCTGCAGTCAAACACTCCTCTGACAACTGCCATCTCCTGGAAGAGCTTCATTTGGATGTACTCGGTCTCACCAAGACTTGGTTCACGGCCAGGTGGCTCACGTGTTTTGACACTCTGCTTCCTGATGGCTACAAGATCCTCTCCAAACCCAGAACTAACTGTCCCGGCAGGCGTGTAGCCTTGATTGTACCAGAGTGGATCCCTGTTTCTATCGTTCCTACGCAGGACTCCTCCTCCTTTGAATGCCTGGTCTGCAGAATCTCTATCTCTCCTAGCCTCTCCCTCACGGTGGCCACTATCTATAGGCAGCGTGGTCAGGTCACCCTCTTCCTCTCTGAGTGGGCTGACCTTTCCTCCTCCCTCCTTGCCTCTACCTCTCAACTTTTTCTCCTCTGAGACCTGAACATCCACATGGATGCCACCAACCCCTCTTTGGGGCTCTTTCGCAACCTCTGCAACTCTTTCTCTCTATTCCCTCTGACCCGACTCACTCTGCAGGGCACACCCTGGATGTTCCTCTCCCTTGGAGTGACTACTTCCTCCTCTCCTCCCACCTCTCTCTCTCTCTCTCTCTCTACCCTGCAGGTCAAGCTGTCCCCAGCACTGCCACCTACCTTGTTGGTCATCCGACCCATGAAGCATGTTTCAATGGAGGCTTTCACTGCAACTTTCTCTTTCACCTTTGGCTGACTCACACTCTGACACAGCCCTCTCTAACCTTCATCTCTCTATCTCTAACCTAACACTCTTGACGTCCTTGCCCCTGTCATGAGTATCCGTTTGAAATCCACTTCCAAGTGCAACTCTTGATATGATTTCGACCTCGCAACCGTTAAACGCAAGTGTAGGGTGACTGAGAGGAAGTGGAGCGCATCAGGCACACCTTCGGACAAGCTGGCCTGCCGACTGCTCCAAAGGCAGTACAGACTCTGGTCCTCTCTAAGAAGAGAGCCTACATCCAAGCCTGCATCCCTGCAGCGTCTAACAACTCCACCAAACTTTTCAAAATCTGCAAGGAACTGGCAGAACAACCCTTTGTGTGTTGTGAAGGTGGTAATGGGTCTTGAGGCCGGATCGATGACTAGCTGGTGATACCCTTGGTTCAGATTTAGCATGGAGAACCGGGTAGCCTGGTTGATTCTTACCAGCATATCTTGAATGTTTGGTCCCGGGTGTCGCTCCCTTTGGATCTCAGTGTTGGGAATCTGCATATCCACACAAAGGCATAGGCGTCCGTCGGATTTGGGTACCACTACTAGGGGGGATACCCTTGGAGTGGGTCCATCAACTCTCTCAATTATGTCATTTTCAGGGAGGAGCTGCAGTTCGCGTGTCACCTGTGCTTGTAAGTGAAACCCAATTCTGTGAGGGTACTGTGGCACTGGTCTTACTGCCGGATCAATGTGGAGTCTGATGACGGTGTCTCTCAGCATTCCCACTCCCTTGAATAGTTCCAGGAGCGTAACTTTCAATTCCTCATTGTCCAACTCCTGTTGTGAGAGGGTATCTAGGGCCTGGGCATTTGGCGGGAGGCCCTGTACTATCTTGGATCGGTCCTACTGTATGTTGATGAGGGCCAGGGCGGTGGCTGTCTTGTAGCTGAGAAGACATCTTCCTGTCGTGGGTCTGTCTATGACATGAATCGTGGCAGGTATGCATCGTCCTCTGTGCACCAGATCACAGCTGAATTGGCCTTTGGATTGGAAAGGGACTGTTGCACCCCACTGGAAAAAGCAAGCCTGGGACAGCTGTAGTGGATAGGTGCCTGTAATGGTGTGATATGTTCTTTCGTTTATGACGGTCACGGTGGCTCCTGTATCAATAAGGAATGGGGTGAGTAGTCCCCCCATCTGCACTGTCACCTTCGGCGCAGAACTGTCATCTGAGGTATCATATATCAGCCTGACATATTATCTGCTATATCGGTCATATTCATAGTAGGGCTCTGTTGTTGATGGTTCGTCTTCTGCTGGAGGGTTTTCATACAGGTCAACCGTTGCCTATTCCTGCGCGAATCTTTGGTCCTTCGCCTGATTTGGTTGTGAGTGATTTGGTTGTGTGTGAAAGAGGTATTCTGTAGTCTTCTAGGTGGGTCGACATTCAAGTTTTCCACACCCCTTACGAACCCGGGATGGGTTGGGCATGTGGCCATGTTTCTGTTCGGATCGTCTCTTCCGCTGTCCCTTTCTGGGTATGGGCGCTGGTTGGGTGTTATCAATGGGTCATATCTCCTGTTGGAAGTTGGCTGTGGAAGTGGGCTGTATGCAGGCAGCAGTGGTGTTTTCTCTCGACACATGATTTTGAAATTATTCTCCTGGCCGCACCTCATGCACATTTGTCCAATTGCTGGGGAAATTCGAAGCCACAACTATAACATTGTCTCTCTGCTGGGGCCTGACGGTTGGTATTCCATGCTTGTTGACAAGGTGTTGTGCTAGGATATCTGTTTTGTCCCTGTGGGGTGATGGTAGCCACTGTGTCTGTTTTATCCGGATTTTCGATGTTGGTTGCTTGCACATCAACTCTTTCATACACCCTGGCAAGTTCTGCTATCTCCTGTTGCGGGAGTGGTTTCGTTAGCAAATGTTTTCTGAATTGCGAGTATATGCATCCTTCAAATAACCTCAGCCTGATGGCTTTGTCGTCATTAAAGTTTGGAAGTCACAGTATGTTATTTTCCTCTGAAGTCGTATGTGAATTGGACAATCGTCTCGTGGAGCACTTGGGTGCAATGGTTGAAAGTGTATCTTTCGTCTCTGTTGGGAACGACTACTAACTTCCCATTAATTGCGGTTATGAAAAGTTGATATGTTGATTTCTCCTGGGGCGGCATAGTTTTTATGATCCCTTTTATCTCCTTCCCTACAAGATTTGTAAAAATGTCTATTTTGTTGGGTGTATCTTGGTTCCCCACCGCCCTCAAGAACTCCTTGAATTCTTCCATCCACTCTTGCCACGTCTGGCCCTGGTCTTTGGGGTTCTAGTTTGAATGCTGGCGCTTGTTGCGACATGTTTCAGTGTCGGTGACTGTTCCACTTGTCTGCTTTGGTGGATATGGTTGCAGTATCTGGTCCCCACATGGTCTCTGCACATGTTTCTTCTCTTGCAGTGTGTTTGCTATGGGTGGTCCTCCTTGGCTTGAGCTCTTCTTTGGCTGTGTAGTCTTGTAATGCTCTGAGTTTTCCCTTGTTTGGTCCGTGTTGGTTAGTCCCACCTCTTTCTTATGGCGGAGGCACGTGCCTTCAATAACACGCGGGCCTGTGTGTTTAATTTGGGGCACATAGCATCTGTGCGTTATCCTGGGTCCTCCTTTCAGTTTTTCATGCCGTAATGGTGTTAGACTATAGTAGCAGGGACACGTGGCGTCTGTGTCTGCACGCCCTGTCCTCTTAGTTGGCTTTATATGCCCCTCGTGGGGTTGGACAGCAACCGTTCCAGGGCCTCCCCAGCCCTCGTGGCGTTGTCGGGAGAGGCCACGTGGTGCTGCCACTATACGACCTTCCATTCCTTGTCCTTCCCCCGCCTGGTGGTTCTCCTTACCGGTGCGGTGAGTGAGGTTGCAGTCTCCCGTGCACGTCGCAATAGGTGCTTACTGTTGTGCACCTTCCGGTCTGCTCTAGCGTTTCCCTTTCAGTCCACTGGGCCTCCTGTTGTGAAGTTTCTGGGCGCCGGCACCTTCCGGTGGCTTCGTTTGCTCCTCTGCCTCCTATGTCAGCCTTCTCGTTCAGCTGTAACCCATCTCCGGCTGGGTGTGGGCGTGTAGCGGTCCCTCTCTCGTCCGCTTAGCCTGGCGCCAACCTCCTTCGATCACACCTGCTACCTCCTCCTATGCGCCGGCCACCTCCGCTGGCATCGGCGGTTGCCCTTCTGATGCATGCAGTCTCCTCCACAGAATTGTGGTGGTGTGGTTCATGGCGCCTCGTCGCCAGTTGTTATATCTCACACGCAACCATTAACGGAAAAGCGGACAAAAGTTCTGTGCTTCCTCCCTCTTTATTTCTGATACATTAACTAACTCGTCCTTCCCCTCCCCTGCCTTTCCTTTCCTTTCCTCCCCTCGCTCCCCCTTTACTGTCCCAGTCTCTTTCCCTTAAAGGGACCACGTCCTTTTCCCTCGTAACATACATGCTATTTAATATACTGCTGGGACTGCTTCAGCAGACTTAACTCCTGATTGGTTTCCTTGCTTTTTTTTTTAGCAGGTTCGCATCCTAATGTTTCCCTCTTCGGATTGCCAGATCTGGAAAGGAACAGTTCCGATTTCCACAGTTGGTACCATTGACTCACAAAAGGATTTGGGGTTGCTAAGCACAGGTGTGGCGAGGTAGAATTCTTGGGTTTTCCGGCAGGTCCAGCGCCAGAACAAGTTTAAGTGTTCATTCATGATTTGTTTTCATTTTCCCGCTCTTCCAGTTTACTCCGTTATCGAATGGTATGGTAATGTTTATTTATAAAGTGCCTATACACAGGCAAATGTTTCAAAGCACTCAAGGAGCGTGGGGACACGGGGAAGAACAATAGTCGCTCAAAGCCCTTGAATAACTGAGGCGAGTGAATAAAGTACATATAACAGTTTAGATAGAACAAATAGGCCTGACAGCGATTCTGCAGTTTTTTCAAGTGCACGTGTGAGTGCAGACAGGACAGGGAGGGGCAGGGGACCAAGTGCACCAAGTCAGTAGTGACTGGGGAAGTGCGAAGAGAGAAGCTCTCAAGGATTTATAGCATGTGCATTGAGTGGGTGGGATGCAGGGCCCTGAGGCAAGTGCAGAAAGGACTGGCCGGGTGTCTGGGACCTGTGAGACTCAGGCGGCAAGTCAGTAAACTGTATGGAAAGGAGAGAGAGGAGGAAGCACATATAGCTAGGTTATCAGGGTAGGTTGAGGGAGAAGGAAGAGGAGAAGAGGAAGGTCTTGAGGAGATTCCGGAACATGAGAATATCAGGCTCAAGACGGAGGGTGACAGGGAGGCTGCTCCAAAGGGAGGCGCCTGCAGAGGAAAGGGATCTCCCTCCAAATCTCTGCTTGCAGAACCTGCTCACATGCAGAAGGTTGGAAGTAGATGAGCGGAGGGCTTAGGAGGGACAGTATTTAGGAAGGCAACATTGATGGCAAGTAGGTCCCAGGCCCCAGAAAGCCTTGTGGACAATGCAGAGGGTCATGAATTTGATCCTTGCAGCCACAGCGAGCGGGTGGAGTGATTTCAGCACTGGAGAGATGCGTTCCATGGGCTTGAGGCCAAGGATAAGTCTTACAGTTCCATTCTGGATGAGTTGCAGAGGGTGCAGGAAAGAAGCGGGGAGGTTGAGGAAGAGGCTGTTGCAGTAGTCCAGCATAGAGAGAACAAGGGCTCTGGAGACAGTGAGCCGCTGGAGGAAAGTGAGAAAAGGTAGAGTGCCTCTGAGGAGGTGTTGTTGATAGAATTTTTTGAGATGTCAGAAATGTGAGAGGAGAAAGAGCGAGTGGAGTCAAAGACCAAGGGAGGCCGGCCAGAGTGAGAGGGGGAAAGCGGGGTCAGGGGTCCCAATGCAGACAATCTCAGTTTTACTGGCATTGAGACAAAGGTCGTTAGCAGTGCACCATGCCTGGATAGCGGACAGACAATCGGAAATGAGTGATGAGAAGGAGGCGGCTGAGGGTAGCCTAAAGCATAGTTGTGTGTCATCTGCGTAACACTGGAAATTAGAGGTGAAAGTGGCAATCACACGTGCCAGACTCTTTTCTTGGAGCGGATGCAGAGTCGATACTGCCTTTGAAGGAGGCTGCAGGCCAGTTTGTCATCCATCCGACGAATTCCATTTCCACTCAGCTGCCTTACACTTGCATTTAAGGGCAGCCAGTTCAGAGTCGTACCAAGAGTTGCACTTTTTGGAAGGCTTCAGACGGACCCTCATGACAGGGGCAAGGATATTGAGAGTGTTGGAGATAGAGAGATTAAGGATAGTGAGGGCTGTGTCAGGGTGGGAGTCAGCCTCAGGAGTGGGAGGAGGAGAGTAGGTGGAGGCTAAGGCAGCCACTGTCACTTTTTTCATGGGTCTGGTGACCTTGAAGCCGAGTGGCTGGGCCAGGTGAGTTGCTGCCAGAGGAGAGGGGAACTTCAGGATACTTGATAGAAGAGAGTAGTTGTTCCAAAAGAGAGAGGTAGTGAGAGGAATAGAGATTGAGAGGTCAGTGGCGATTAGAGCATCCAACGTGTGGCCTGCGATTTAAGTGGTAACGGAGCGTAGAATAGAGGGGGAGTCACATAAGTTGCTGAAAGGTCCTGATAAGTCAAGGGAGTCCAGATGGATGTTGAGGTCACCCAGCAGGAGGTGTTGAGAGGAGGAGGAGAGTAGAGAGGAGGCTAGGTTGAGCCATTCAGAAAGGAAGAGAGTGAGCTGTCCAGGAGGCCGATAAACTGTGGCCATGAGGAGAGAGAAATTAGGAGAGGGTGAGAGCCTGCAGACTAGGCATTCGAAGGAGGAGTAGGCCTGAGTAGGGATAATATACACAGATATCCATTCAGGGAAGATCAGTGCTACTCCACCACCTGCCGCCTTTGGCCTGGGCGCAGAAAGGATTTTGAAGCCTTCAGGGAGAAGAGTGTCAAAGTTAGTGACAGAGCTATCCTCTCAGTGATGGAGAGAACATCAAGATCCATGAGTTTGTGGAGGTTGCAGATATCGGTTGAGTGTTTTACAGCGGAGCAAGTGTTAAGGGTGGCAATGTGGAGCAACTTGCCATCCTTAAAGGTCTTCAGCAGGGGGCGCATGGGACAGTGGTCCCGCTGAGGGTGGCGAGAGGGATAGTAGTGGATGGAGGAGTCAAGGCCGACAAGGGGGCCGGGACTGTAGGGCAAGACCCAGGCACCTGTACAGTGGGAGGCGTGTTGGGCAAAGGGGCATGTGTAGAGGATGGCACAGTGGGCAAGTGAGTCTGGCCCAAAGTGGAGTTAAGATTAGCGAGGCGAGGGAGGAGCCTGTTGAAGAGAAGAATTTGGGTTGAGGACGCTGAACCATGATTGTTCTGTTAAAATAGACATTAATGATGATTCTGGAAATGGCAAAGAGGTCCAGGAGGACCTCCCAGCGAGTGCCACCATTAATGGGAGAAGAGGCGATAGGAGAGATAAGGCTGTGTAGGGAGTCCATAGATCAGGCGAGTTAACGAAGAAGAGGTGGTCATTGACAGTCTCTGTGGCAGAAGCCGTGACATAGGTATCTGCAATAAGGCGGCCTGGGTTAGAGGCCAGCGTGTCCTTCTTAAGTTTCTCCCGGCCAGATTTATTGATGTGAGAAGGATAGGTGATAGTAAAGCAGTTGGACAGGATATGAGAGATAAATAGCAACATGGTAGGCAGAATGGAGGGGGGGGGGGGTCACTTGCAGGGATGTGCACTGATGCACTTGGAGGAGGGGGGAGGAGACAGAAGGAGGTGCAACTTGTGGGAACACAAACAGCCGCAAAGCACAGTTAAATTCGACTTTAAACAGGGCAGGTGAATGCAGCTACACTAGACAGGCTAAAATCGACTTTAAAACAGGGCAAATGAATGCAGCTACACTAGACAGGCTAAGTTCGACTTTAACAGGGCAGGTGAAGGCAGCAACACTAGACAGGCTAAAAGTGACTTTAAAACAGGGCAGGCGAATGCAGCTACACTAGACAGGCTAAAAGCGACTTTAAAACAGGGCAGGTGAAAGACGCTACACTAGACAAGCTAAAAGTGACTTTAAAACAAGGCAGGTGAATGCAGCAACACTAGACACGCTAAAGGTGACTTTAAAACAGGGCAGGTGATACAATCAGTCCCTGGCAGGGCTAGATAAGACGAAGAGCAGATCAGGTAAAGTGAGAGGTCGCCCGGTTTTGGAATTGTGATGCTAGTGAAAGGAGCTAACCTTCAGAAGAGTGTTCGGTAGTCCATTTCTTGTTGTGGGTCCAGGGTAACTAGGACCCCTGACCCGGCCTGGTAGCGAACAGGGAACGGACAGGGCATTAGAAAGTGGGCCTTTGAGTCAGTGGGCCGGCTAAAGCTTGCCGGTCCCTGATAGGCCAACTAGAGCTCGACAAGGCCCAATCCGTGTGCAGGGAAGTCAGGAAGCACACAATGCAGGTGGCCTTAGTGGGTTGCAGAAAAGGCGGCCATCTTGGAAGTGCCACAAGGTGGCAAGAAAGGCAGAGAGGGACAGTGAATACCCAGCAGCAAGGCATCAGTAAATGGGAACCCAAAAGAAACGAGACAGGGCAAAGCATGGCAGCAAGCGTGCTGTCCTTCACAATAATTCTTCTTTCTTTTCAGTTTTGTTGCAACAAAAAAAAACAAAGCACTTCCCCCACCCCCCAAATTGCACATTCACACTGCAAAATGCTACGTGAGGGATTCTCTCAATTTTGAAGGCCTATCGACCTCCAACCTGATTGTAGTGTGGTGGTTTTGTAGGCATCAGGTCCCCAGGCAAGCATCCAACTGGTAGAGTGTGGGGGGCAGATAGGAATGCTCCGGTGCTGAGGCCAGCAAGCTATGAAGAAAACTTGCTGGCCTACCCCCTACCTAGGTAGCCTATCTCACTACCTCCCTTTTTAATACACCTCTACACTACAGAGGGAAAACACATGGGTAGGAATACCAGCTTGTGACTATGCCTGGCATCTGTTTAACATGCTTAGTATATGGTTATAAAAGATTATCTGTATAACAAGGGAAGGACTCCCAGCTGGCCCTTATATCTGTATTACACCTTTGTTGATAACACACTGGCCTGCCTTAATCTCTCCAAAACCAAACCCTATTGTCTTCTGGCCCCTCCTTCAATACCCTTGTGGGTCCCTGGCCACTTAACAGTTCACTAACTGTAAAGAGGAGCAGAAGGAAGATCACGAATTGGAAACAAGGTGCGAGGTGTCAGTGCATAAAGGAAGTGTTGGGAAGTGTCCACCCTAGCAGTCCAGCACAATATATGGCTGATTATTCTGGGCCCAAAAGTACAAAACAGTCGCGAAAGTAGTACAGTAAGATTTAACAACTTCAGTAAATTCTTCCCTTTACGCAGATCTTTTGAACAGGAATGCAGTCAAGCTGTAAAGACTTTGTTAACACAGAAATCATACCATTACTTCGAGGAAGGATAGCAGCAATAGATTGATTGGTTGGAAGCAGCAAAGGGGCTAAAGATACAGTGGTGAGGAAAAAGCTGGAGGAGACCCAACAGAAGAGAAAATAAAGTTAGAAAAGAAACATGGGAATAAGAAAGGGGATGAGGAAAGACGTTTTTAAATGCTCATGCATATGTAGATTAATGCCCACATCTTCATCCCCAAGCATTTTAGATGATCTGATCCATGCCCCACTGTATCAGCCCCTCCCTTCCCACTGCCACAACCACTACTGCTGCTACCCCAGTCTGCCCTCATCCTATTACCAGTACTGACCCCCCCATTAGTAGCACTGCCAAAATGTCCCTCCGGGCTTCCTCGTTGGCCCAAGAGTGACCACACACACACCCATGTACGCAACAACCACTACAAATGCTGTTGCTACAACAGACCCTAACGCACCGGAACGTGTACAAATTTGAGAATCAAGGGTTTTGAAAAGATTGAGTCATTTGACTTTGCCCAAAATGACCATGGAGCACCACATGTCCGCACCGCATAAGCCCTAAACCATGTGGCCCATTATCAACCAATATACTGCAGTGTGTGTGTGTGCAGTGTGTTAGGTGGTGGGAGTTGTGCAGTCGGCAGAGGAACAGCGTACCACGTTTCTTGGACTATCAAGACATAGGATTGTAATCCTTGATCGACGGTAAGTATACACTTTTTTATTAAGTAGGGTACGATGTACGATCTCTGCAGTGGTGGCTCAGTTAATTTTCCACCTCCTCGACTCATCACGGATGACGAGACTGGCAGCCACTGCCCTCCCCCTCCCATCATCACCCGCTGAGACGGATTCTCCTCAGGCTGAAAACGCGCTCCAGTTATCCAGAGGAAAATAATCATTAAAAACAAAAAAACAATGATGAACTTGATCACATCTTCTTTCAACTATAAATGGTCGCAAGGACCAAAAGTTCTAAAAATGTTACCACCAAAGGTTCGAACACCAAAAGTTTGAACCTTTGGTGGTAGCATTGCAGGTAAGTAAAAAAGTTTTTTTAAAAAAAATAACAATTGCGGGGGCAGCAGGGGTGTCCCCCGCAACACCCTGCTCACTATACGGTGTGGTATAGTGAGCGGGGTGTTGCGGGGGACACCACCACAGCACAGCCGCAAAATAAAAAAACAGGTGTTGCGGGGGTGTCCCCCCCTACACCCTGCTCACTATACTTCTTAGTATAGTGAGTGGGGGTCCCGTGAGAAACCCCTGAAGCCCCCGTAGTATGTACGTGTGTTCGTAAGAGAAAGTTGCAAACTTTTGGTGGTTCGCACCTTTCTCATGCGAACATTCCGACCGCGGCAAAATCAGCCACAGTCGGATCACTTGGAACCCTTTTTTCTCCCCAACACGTGACACACCGCCACCAAATCTAGCTGCGAATTATGTTATAGGGAATTCTACAGACAGCGATCTATGTAATAGTCATCAGGCACCGTATGTACAGGCGCAGGAAGTTTCCCCCAAGCATTCCCAATATCCCTCACTCTTCCAATAGTCTACCACCAAATCTCTCCATGGTGGATACTCCTCCAGATATGCTTGACTGGTTCTGAATTTCAACAACATAATGGACTTTTTTCATCATCGCCGGCACCATCACCCACCCCCCTGGCCCATCGGTGGTTATCCGCAATTATGCGTAAAATGGATGCTGGCAAAGATGAGGAGAAAGATGATGTAAATAAACCAGGTGTTACGTATATTAGTCTCTCTATATGAGGGTATCCAGAGAGAGACACAAGCGAATACAGCCCTTCTTGAATCTCTGTTCAAATTTGACCACATTAACCTTCATGCAGCTTCCCGGGAGTTTCTCTTTTCACAAAAATGTGTCTCAATGAATACATCTTCAAAGGCAATGCCCCCTGCTCAAGGCCTAGTTGTACCGCCAGGCAAGGAACCTCAAAGACCGCCTGGGGCACAGGTCCCACATGGCTCAAATACGGCCTTGTTGGTCCACCCCTTAGCAAGTAATCATCACCATGGAGACCGGCCAACACTGTTTCAGGGGCAGCCTTCCACAACAGAGTCAGTTCAGTGGTTGGCTTTGAGGCAGCCAATGGAACTGCAGGAAGTTGACACGATCTTGGAGAGGCACCCCAAATTATCAGATGTCAGCATCCAGGCGGTATCAGCTGAGGACTTGTTGTAGGAAATCCTGAGTATGGCACCAGTGACCAAGTCGGGGCTGTTGGGGAAATCCTGTTTGAACAAAAGATCCCGGGCTGTACAGATGAAAAAAAATATGCCTTCCAAAACCTTTAAAAAAGCAAGGCGCAGAACGTTTTATCAAATCATTATTCACACAGACCGCAGTCAAGGCTGCCTTATCTCAGCTGAATTGGGCTGGGGTGTCGATGGTGGATACAGGACTGGTCCTCAGTCAGTCAGTTATGTCCACCGTTTCTTCTCCAAACGTTATGCAGAGAGAGAGAAAAAAGGTGTCTCATTCCCTGAAGTGGGAGGTCTACAAGCAGCCCCAGTGACAGTAATGGCTGTTCCCGGTGGTGTCCTGCATTCAGAGAATTCCACCACCTTTGAATCCTTCTAGACAGCCACTATGTTTCGAACAAGGAGGCACACCCACTGTCATCCCAGGATCAAAGACTTTACAAGGAGGCCTCAACATGTCTGTGGCAAACACACAATAACGCTGCCAGCAGCGTCCACTAGTCTTGCTCAACTTGCACTACATAAAACAAAATGCAGGAAGCCTTATTAACTGTGGTGATTGAAAGCGTGATTCCAGAAACGTGCTCTTCAGTTTTGAATCGATCAAATATGCTGTCCCTTTTACAAGAAATACCTAAGCTGGGTGGAATTATGTCCGGCAATGTGGCTAGAGTATTATTTCTTGATCGATCCAGATTTGATCAAGTGGTGATCTACCTAAAATCTAGATCTAGTCATGGATACTTAAGGAACGTGACAATCTGAGATGCCTGGGTTATGATTTATTGCCATTTAATACCAATTTTTGGCAGGTGGAGAGTCAGTCAACGGGGCTTCAACAAGATGGAGGTGGAAAACAACCACTGCAGCGGGGGCTGAGGTACTCTGTGGAAGAACAAGTTCTGACCCTAAAAAGAAAGATCATGGCCTTTGAAGAAAGCCAGGATTGATCCTGGTTCATGGCCGCCTCCTCGAATTAGACTGGAGGGCAATATGTTTGTGAGCAGGGGGCAAGTCTGAATTCGCACATGGGAGGCCGGACTCACTCTCGGTGGCCTCATTTAATTCCAGAGGTCAACGCGACAATCTTAGATGTCTGGGTTATGATTTATTGCCATTTAATACCAATTCTTGGCAGGTGGAGAGTCAGTCAACGGGGCTTCAACAAGATGGAGGTGGAAAACAACCACTGCAGCGGGGGCTGACGTACTCCGTGGAAGAACAAGTTCTGACCCTAAAAAGAAAGATCATGGCCTTTGAAGAAAGCCAGGATTGATCCTGGCTCATGGCCGCCACCTCGAATTAGACTGGAGGGCAATCTGTTTGTGAGCAGGGGGGCAAGTCTGAATTCGCATATGGGAGGCCGGACTCACTCTCAGTGGCCTCATTTAATTCCAGAGGTCACACTCATCTCTTCAATAACATTTCTTTGTCTTGCATATTTAGGAATCATACAGTTATCAATCTGCAGGAAACATGGCTTAAGTTGCAGCCAGCCTTTGATGGTTATAAGGTTGTTCATCAGACGGCACGACCGGTTGACAATGGTCGTCCATATGGTGGTCTCTTGACCTTGGTGAAATTCTCCCTGCTAAATAGGAAAGTGGCATGTTTTTAAGTTTTTTGGTACACTGGCCACTCATATTAGACTTACTACCAATGTGGTTGTGAATGTTCTGGTGATTAATATCTACTGGCATGGGGGCCATAGCAGAGGTGGTTCAATTGGTTTCTTTTCTGTTGCAGACTGGTACAATACTACACCCTACAGGCACGTTCTGGTGTCACGAGGCCTAAACTCAGACTGTGTTTTGGCTATGGGTTTGAATGAAGTAGATCCAAGAAATGAGGATTTAAACATCAAGAATGGAAGAGTGTGGGTGGACGGTTTTACAGGTCTGGGGCTTTCACCTCTTAATGGGTCGGTAACAGAGGATACCCCCCCCCAGAAACTTGGTCTGTTGGGCTGAGTTCCTCCACCATCGATTACATGTTTGTGGGGCATTGGTTGATGGATAATTATTCCCGCTTTGAAGTTCAGAGGACGAAGCTCAGTAACCACTCCATCTTGGCAGCTTATTTTGACACACTGGAAATCGCCTCATGCCATACTGCTACAAATTTGTGGTGGCGGGAAGTCATTACTAACAATAATGGCAATCGCCTACATTGGACACTGCACATGTTAACAAAAGTCACTCAAACAATTGTCGAAGCGACTGCATCGATGTCCAAGCATGAAATGCGGACTGATTTTTCGGTCGAGAACATTGAGTGCTTTGCGGCTAGTGTATTTGCCCCAAACGTCCCTACCCTAGGGCTGGCAGTAGGAAGCCGCGCTCTTCTCCTCATTTACACACATACAACATACACATCCCACGATTTTACAGTCCAAGAGTCCATGAGGATGTAAAGAATTTTGTGATCACTTGTGCTTTATGTCAAAATACTGCCCCCCCCCTTGGTATCTCCCGCACCATTAACAACCGCTTCATATTAATCAGGTACCCTGTTTCTCGGATTGGAATGGACATAATAGGACCACTAGAGCCCTCTAACCTGGGAAATAAAAACATCCCTGTCATACTCGATTA
The DNA here is from genome assembly GCF_040938575.1 of Ambystoma mexicanum. Taxonomy (NCBI): domain Eukaryota; kingdom Metazoa; phylum Chordata; class Amphibia; order Caudata; family Ambystomatidae; genus Ambystoma; species Ambystoma mexicanum. The sequence goes on from NC_090937.1 coordinate 645,085,610, forward strand.
TGCCACCCGATATCCAGAAGCTTTTCCCCTCCAAAACAACACTTCCCAACAGATCTTAAAACATCTGATGTACTTTTTATCTAGGGTTGGGTTTATCCAAGAAATTCTAATGGACCGGGGTAGCACCTTCATGTCCAAACTGATGGTCGAGGTAAAGGAGATATTGCAAATCAAGATCTTGTATACTGTTGTGTACAATTCACAATAGGACGGCTTGGTGGAGAAATTCAAACAGACCTTAAAGAATATCCTAAAAAACTGGTTGAAGCTGATGAGCGAAATTGGTACATCATGATTCCTTAGGAGGTGTTTGCAGTTCGGAAGTCCCCACAGCCCTCTTTGGGGTTTTCCCCTTTTGAGCTTCTTAATGAACGAGCTCCGAGGGATGTATTAGACATGCTTATGGCATGGCATACGAAACAAAGTGGCGTTATGGAAGCTGCAGAACTTTTACGACAAAGGAGGGATAAAATTGCCCAACTATGAGGTGTATTATGTAGCAAGTCAGTTGCAGTATGTTCCCAAATGGCTCTCCGATGAAGAGACCTCTAAATCTAGGCTGTTCGGGCGTGACTGTGCACCTATTTTATTTGAAAGAGATGATGTGGGTACTTGAGGCAGAAATGATAGGGTGCCCTAAAATGATGCTATTATGGTGGAATATGGTGCGTAGGGCATGCCAGATGATGGAGAACCCGTCCCCATGCTCTCCGCAAGTACCACTGGCTGCGTTAACAGGGGCAGATGAACAGCTAAGGATGATAATCAGAAACCACTGGGAACCGGTTGGGTTAGAAACAATGGGTGATATTTGGCGGGAGGGTTCTATCATTACCTTTGAGGGGCTGCGGGTAGAAACTGGGTTGCATGCGGGCCAGTATATTACATACCATAGAATGGTGCAGAGAATTAAGAAAATATGGCCCCGAAACTGTGCTGGAGGAAGAACCAGATGCCACCATAGATGTGATATACGACATAGCCGAAGGAGGCCACGAGATATCTAGAATATATGAGATGTTGATGTCTAAAGTGGGGAAGGAGGTCGCACAGTTGAGACTAGATTGGGAAACGGAAGTAGGAGCCCCGATGGAGGACGGGATGTGGGAACGGGCGCAGGGTATCATAAGAAGGTACCTAGAAATGCGAGATTGCAACAGATACAACTGTATATTACGCACAGGGCATATATGACACCCCAAAGGATATCGAGGTTTGAGAATGCAGGATGGCAGGCATGCCCCAAGTGTGATGGGGAGAACGCGGGCATGGTGCATATGTTCTGGGCATGCCCGGTCATTGAATGCTTTTGGAGTGAAATAAAAGGGAGACTGGAAAAAAAGGGGGTCAAGATTGTGGTGGACACAGTGTGGGCCTGTCTGTTGGGGGGGTTCCCAAGATCACAGAAGCTCAAGCATGTGGGTAAACTGAAAGATCTGGCTTATGTGCTTGCAAAAAGGAGAATTGCCATGGGGTGGAAGACCTGCCACAAACCCAGAGTGGTGGAGAAATTTACAGAAATGGGCGGAGGCAGAAACCATGGTATGGCAAGAAACGAGTAATGCAGGGGGGGAAGAGGAGACCGAGTCCCTGATGGCCTGGAAATCATTGATAGCCGAGCTGTTTGGGTCAATACGAGACCCGGCAGAACCCACAGAAGGAGAGACCGTACCGCAGGATGCAGAAACAGAATGTGTAAAGTAATAGACTTGTAAAGGGGGGTGGGATAAGGGAAGCAGTGGCTTGAAGTTAATAATGTATCATGAAACTGCTGATATATGCACTGCCTGTTTGGTTTGTATGGTTTGCTTGAATTAATTAATAAAATGTTTAAAAAAAACAAAAAACAAAATAAAATGTATTAGACATGCTTTGTGAAACCTGGGAGGAGAGAGAAGAAGCTATCCCATTTCACAGACTGCCCAACGCCTAAAGGAACATATGGCTATTGTCTGGGAGATAGTTACTAAACATCTTGGGCACGCTCAAGAAATGCAGAAAGCCCACTATGATCTGAAGGCAGTCCACTGTTCGTTCTCGATAGAACAGACAGTGTTTATGAAATACTGCAAAAGGGGCTTTATAACCATTTCATCTCACAACCAGATCGGAAACTAAAAACCCAAATCAACCAAGTAATTATTTTAAAAGACTGGATGGTAGACCCAGTAGAAACCTCTTCTCTGACCATGGCCACTTTTTTCTGACAGACGAAAACCCAGAACCAAATGTGGTCTCCCCTGATTGAACACCTAAACAGGAAGGGAACATTCAAGTCTTTTTGTCCCAGTTTCCCAATGTCTTCAATGAAAAACTTGGGACGGTTAAAAATATCATGCGCTACATTAACACACAGTCTGGAAAGATGGTGAATTTAAAGTCCTATCGCATCCCAGAGGTCAGGAAAGAAACAGGGAGGTAGATAGCATGTTGAAGGCAGATATCATCAAGCCTTTGGACAGCCCTTGGTCCTCGTCAATAGTCCTAGTTGCTAAACCAGATCAGTCGTGTGGGTTCTGTATTGGCTTCCGAAAGCTAAATTCCATCTCCCAGTTTGACCATTATCCAATGCCTAGGACTGATGATTTCATTGACTAACTGGCACCGCCTAAATACATCTCCACAATTGATTTGACGAAGGTTCCCTGAAACCCTCCGACAAGGGAAAACATTGCTTTTTCTACTCCCCGGGGATTGTCCTTCCTTTTGGACTGCATGGGGCCCCCACTACCTTTCAAAGGCTTCGAGACATGGTATTGGGACCCTTTTCCCATTTCTGTAGTGCATTCTTAGATGGCATTCTTATCCACAGCCAGACTCGGGATGAACCTCTGTTCCATATTTACGAGAACTCTAAGGAAAACATCTCCCCCAAAAACCAAGCTTCTGGGGCTCACTGGATATTATTGCAGATGTATCCCTAGATACTCTACTGTCACTGCAAGACTAATGGATAAACTTAAAAATGTGGAGCTCCAGAAACTTAAAAGGGAGAAACAAGAATAGGACATTTTTGACATGTTAAAACACATACTCTGCAGTAAGCCTGTTCTTAAAGGACCTCATTTAAACAGCAAATGTATCCTGCAGACGGACGAGTCTGTGGTAGGCCTCAGCGTGATTCTGTCCAAAGAGTATGTTTATCAGCAGGAAACTCCTCTTGAGAAGAACTATACCACTATTGAGTTAGAGGGTCTAGGAATTAAATGGGCTATAACCAGTGCTCCAGATAAGATTTTGAGGTGGGAGTATTTTACTCTCTATTTTTAAACTTTGAGAGTAAATGTGAATTTAAGAGAGTAAAAATGACTTTTCTCCTTCACAAGAGAGTAAAATGTATGCGACATCCAGCCGACGTGTGAAAAAACTGTATGGAAATCATTACCATGTGGCAGCTTTCTGCATTGTAACAGAATACACCTTTCATTATTTCTGGCCATTTGAGCTCTCCTGTATATATTTAAATTTTGAAATCACTAAAACCTAGCCAATTATATAGTAAATCATACATGAATTTGTATTGTGTGTTTTGAGATTCGATAGCAGAATTGTCTTTTGATGTTTAATGAAAGTCCTAATTTCCTGGAGCTATTACTACCTAATGGTATGCCAATGTTATGATACATGTTATGATACAACAGTGCAGAGAGGCAAGGACTCCATGTTAAATTCTATATCTAATCTAGTGGTCAAATGGTTATTTATATAGCTATTTTGGCAAAGCGCTGTACATAGAACATATTTATCACAATTACCACCAAACCACAGTCGGTACTCCTTTATCAACCTCGAAAGGATGAAAGGCTGAGTTGGACTTGTCGGGATTCGAACCCGCAACCCACAGATCACGCAGAGATTACAGCAACGGGTGCTCAACCGGCTGAGCTATCTTATTGGCTAACATCCTTCAGAGGTTGGTTAACTGAGTATCGACTGAGGTATAATGATCACCTAGATGTATGACGAACCATTTATGAAGTGCTACATAAAGTTAAATACCTATGTGGATTAACACGGGGACAGGTTTTGCTGAGTTTCTAGTTCAATTACCAATGTAACTCATTTGTTTTTGAACAGCGCTTCCACTTTCTTGAGAGTCAGAGTTTGGATGTTTTATTTGTAGTCTTGAAGATTTGGGAGGCTAGAACACCTGTGATCAGTGTAATGACAATTACTCACCCTTGTGCAAAGACTCTGCTGCCACTGACCATTTATAGTAATGTACCCCATTCACTGCAAGGTTGAATGGATGTAAACTAGACTATGCATAGTCATCATTTTACACACTGTTTTTATAATTAGACAGCTAATTAAATTAGAAGTGTACAAATGATCTGCCACTGCATGATTATGCACACAGCACCGGAACTCTGAAAAATACAATTGTGCAATACTGGTTAGCTTTCATTGGAAAAAAAGCATTAAAAAATCTCATTTGCAACTTAGTTTTCCATCTTATTAATTATACAATCCTAAAATTCTAGGAAAACATGCACAGTGCTTCTGAAGCTGAATGGAAAGAAACCATTCCTTTTATCAGTGTGCAGTTTATTTTTTTGAAAGGCTTCAGCGAAACACATTCTGTTTCAGAGGTGGCTTGCAATTACATCCATGTAGATAAAAATCACAAGAAGCCTTCTGGTTTCTGTCAAGTAACCTGACCTTTGCACTGCCCTCTGCTCTAAACCTCTGTGTAAATGTACCCAGGAAAATAATAAAACTGGCGTATTTACAAGATATTCATGCGTAAAAAGGGCCTTATCTGGAGCCCTGGCTATAACATACTTAAAATACTACCTCATTGGTTGCAAATTTCGATTAATGACAGACCATTCCCCTTTCACTTGGCTAAGCCTGAGGAAAGACAGCAACCCTCATGTTATGCATTGATTCTTAGACCTACATCAATATTGTTTTTCCATTGAGCAAAGAAAGAGGAAGGAACAAGGGGGCGTAGATTTTCTCTCTACATTTCCCATAAGTGCAGATGGCGGAGGCAATCTCGTTAGGGGAAATGTATGTGACGATTCATGGGTTCACATCACTTCTCCCCAGGAAGGAGCCTTCCCAGTGAGGCTAAGGGGTGGAGTCTTCTATGCAATATTCCCCGTAGGGGTGGTGGAAAGAGGGACCTCACAGGGAGAGACTCCCCTCATGGGGACAAGGACTCCCGTTCTGTGATGGAACTCCCCAACCCTCTTGCCAATGAGACCATAAAGTCTGCTGAGAGACAATCGGAAAGCACTACTGTATGTTATTGCAATACTTCTTCCTTCCTATAAGAATTGACACCACCAAGATAAGGAAGACTAAAATTGACATACAGTCTGATCTCATGTCATCTTCCATGAGTATTGTGACGAAGAAGATTGATGGAGTTATGTAAACTATTCCTTTGCCAAGTACAGAAGAGGTTGCCCCGAGGAGCCATGAAGAATACACAATGGATACAAACAAGGGACTATGACACTCCACTGTGGAGGACACAGCTGTACAGCATAAAAATGGAGAAAGGGCTCACTGAGAGGCGAAGCAGGCATGAAGCCTGGCAGACAAGGCAAGTGCGAACTTGGAAGAAAGACGCTACCCTGGAAAAGCAAACCTCCAGTCAAAGGAGGACACCGACAGCAGGATGCAGGAGTCTTTCACAGGCCAACGCAAACTGGCCTGAATGGGAGCCGGAAACCAAATGATGGTGGCGTGACCTCAAGGAGGTGGACCGAGCAGTCCAATAACTGTGCCAACACCACCTGGCCGATGATCCTGTGGCGCTAAAGCACGGCAGCAGAAGGAGAAGCAAGGAGAGCGTTCAGCGAGAACGCACCGACCCCCAGGAAGAACCACTGATGTACCTCCACCAGAGAAGAGGTAACAGGAGTAACAGGAGACCTGGTAGGGATTTGGGGAAGGCTTCCGACTCTAACAAAGGCTTCGGGTGCAATCTTCCTCATTTCTGCAGGTGTTTCAAGAGTACTGAATGGGAAGAAGACATCAGGAATAATTGCCCCGTCTCAGAAGTTGTGTCAAAAGTTTCAAATGGAAGGAAGGCCTCCCTCGTCTCCAGAGTTGTGATAAAAATACCAATTGTGAAGATTATATCACAAGTGAACTTCCTTGTTTCAGTTGTTATGTCAGAGAGACTAAAAGAAAATAATGTATCAGGGGTAGTCTCGCTCAACACCCTATCCTCGAGGGACAATAAAGCTAAAGAGTGCCACGAGAACAGTCTCCTTTGTCAAAGTGTTCGAAGGAAACAAGGACACTATGGGAACAGCTCCCCTTGTACTCGCTGACAAGAGTAGGGTAAAGAAAGTCGAGGAATAACTGTATTACAAACAGAAGGAGTGTCGAACCTTTAAGCAAGATCTGTGAGAAGCCTGGAAAGAATTGCCAAAGCTGATCAAAACTGTCGCAGAAAGTTATCCAAAGATAGCCAATGGCTGATCCAGGAGAAGGGAGTCATTCTCTTGGTTTTCCACATAATTGGTGAATCAGAAACAAAGGCAAAAGGTTACCAAACTGAAGCCTGGAGGCTGACCAGGTTGACCAGGATAAGCTAGCAGTTGATGAACTGCTGAACCAGGAGAAGGGAATCATTCTCCTGGTATTGGCTATACGTGCATTTGTTTATCTGTTATCAAAGACTAATAAAAACACGGCCCTAGGTCTGATGCCCTTGAATCAGGAGAAGGGAGTCATTCTCCTTGAACTATTTATGCTATTGTATTTTGTTAGTGGTAGGGCTCGAGTAGGCTAATTTGGACATGACGACAGACAATTTGAGTTTGACAACCACCCGCACGATGAGCACCCAAGTTATTCTTGTACAGAAGAAACACTTCTGTACAGGCACATTATAAATGGCTTATCATATCATATTCTTTAGTTGGTAGGTCAAAACCCCTTAGAGATAGGCCCTTTTCTTTATTATTTAAATAAAGATCCTAGTGAAAATGGCACCCTTTCAACCAACTCCTTACTCTAGCACGCCACAAGAGTCAGAAAAAGCATGTAAACAAGGCTAGTTGTCTACAAGCGACAGGATTTGTTTTTCACTAATGTTCATTGCTTTCTAATTTCTGTGTGAGACTTCTGGACTAGGACAGAGGAAGGAGGGGAGAAGGGAGGCAGAGGGAGAAGATCATTGCTAAATTTTACACTCATATTAAACTAACTGGAGACAAGAACTCAAGGAGATCCAGGGGAAAGGCCCCCTGATCGTGTAGCTTCTGTGCTTAGGAGGTGTACATATATGCCCTCTAAATTTGGCATAAGCATCCCAGTGAGTCTATTGGAGGGTATATTTAACCTGATGTTAAAATCCCCAGAATTTACCAACTGGGCTGTCCCAAGAGATGAAAAGCTGTGCAACAGGATAGTTCCTGCCCAAATGTGGGTCTGTAGCAAGGAGTGACTGTAAATGTGGAGAAAATACTTCCCAAAATAAGGGGAAATGTTCCAGCTAAAGAGCAATGGTTTACAAAGGACCATAGCCAGATCGGGAAAGGTGGTGATGGGAATTGAGTTCGAAGACTACTGCAACACACAGTTTTAAAGTAACACTTTATACCCCAAAGAGATAGCTTCATGATCGATACAGGGAAGTGTTCTGTGAGCCATGTCTCTATGAAACATCAAGTCAGGATTATATTTTTAGATGAAGTAATGTATTTCGTATTTATGTTTAACTAGAGATTGCAAATATGGCAGTGTGCATACTCAGAATGTGTATACCCGTTGTGGATGCAGATTATAACAAACATAACCGGAGTGTTTTTAGAGTGTATGTTCACCCCCACATGATAATCTTGTCTTTACTGGCATATAACAAATGTTGATTGTTACCCAACTAAACGGTGCTCAATGTATCGACCTCAAAAAGAGGAAGGGCTTTACTTGACTTGCTGGTTTTCAGATGTGTGAGCATGAGATTAAAAACAGATCCCTCTAGTGTATGCATTAGTCCACGGTCACAGACCCACGACTGCACAATCAGGTGCACTACAAATAATGAAAAGTATTGCTTGTGATGTTGGTTAAGCTACCCTATCCGATGTATCTGCTCTAGAGGGAAACCTTGGAGAAGTGAAAGGGGCTGCTAGTGTGGAAGTAATGCTTGTGGTTGGACTAGTAAAAGCCTTCACACCTGAGGGTGCTCATGCTGGAAGAGGAGGTGATCTGGCAACAAATCTAACACATGAAGTGAGTGTCACTGGGAACCGAGTGGATGTTGAGATACCTGTGCATAGACAAAAGTATTGGTTTTCCCAGTGGTGTTTTCATCAAAGAGAAGGACAGCAAGTTTCTGCCGGAGAAGAAGAAAAAGGCTTTAAAGTTAACAGATTGTGGGGTTCCATCATTTGTAGGCTGCACGTTTTCTAGTGTGGTCTGCACACTTGCCCGTAAGTTGAAAGGGTCCTTAGGAACTAGATACATCTGGGCAGTGAGTGATCCAAACAGCAAATACCCTTGGCAATGAGTGTGCTCATGGATTTAGTGGTAGGTAACGGGGAAACTAGAGGTGAGGGTAAGAATGATTTGGAAGAGAAGTAACCGGGGTAACTTCCTTTCGGATGAGAGGTAGGGGATTATTGTGCTATCAGTTTGTTCCATACCTTAGGGGAGCCTCCCAGGGAGATGTTGAAGAAAATTGTTGCATCACTTTAAGAGCACATCACGGGAGTGAGGGATCCATCACAATCTATTTCAATGTGAATGTGACAGGGTCTTGAGAGGAATGGGATGGAAGAGGAATTCTTGCCATACATAACACAGGAGGATACTTTAAGAAAGCTCCGTTTTTGTTGACAGTGATAGGGGTCCTAAAAGAGTGGTAAACTGAGACGAGCACACCTAAGCTGCCTTGATGCATAGATCTAACTATTGGGCTGGAGGATGAAAGCAGTGTGTAAAGCGGAAGGTATGGGGTAAATGGAGGGAGAATTGCCAAAAAATATAAGTTATGATAAGGCATATATACCTCACTTGTACACTATTGTTTCTAGGTGGGACAAAACAAGGGAGGGAAGACAGAGGGAGGACAAGACAAACCATCATACTAGGCCTTGTGTCATTCAGATCGTGCAAGTGCGAGAATGAGAAGTGCAAGGGGAATAGGGGAGTGCAAAGGAGAGGCAAGGGGAGACAGGGCAGCATTGCTCTGAATAAGTGCAACCAGGGCAGCACGGCTCTGGGAAAGTGGGAGGAGGAGAGGGACCGTAGAGGTTATAGTTACAGCCCTTAAGTGCATGGTAGGCCTGGAGGCAATGCAGGGGAGATTGATCAAGAAAGAGCCTGGTATCCAGTGAGACTCTGAGGGTAGCCAAGCAACCAGTCGGTGCAGCAGACGGGTAAGTCAGGAAGCTCAGCTTGGGAGGGAGAGGGAAAGCAGAGGAGAAAAGGAAGGTGTTGAGCTGCTTCCGGAACATCAGGTGGTCCGTCTAAAGTTTGAGAGGTGCAGGGAGGCCATTCCAGAGGGAGGCGAAGGATGAGGCCCGGCTAGGCCAAAACACGTGTCTGGGGTTTCTGATGGTACTCTTGCTCAAAGGAGATTTGCCTAGCATTTCGGTGCTGGACTGCCCTTGTGGGTGGGACAAAGACTGACATGCAAATGGATATTTCTCCTCTTTGAAGGGTGCAGTGAGCTACAATGTGGTTGTAGATCCTCCTGAGTGGAAGACATTCCATAAAACAGGGTATTTGAACCATGTTCGTTCTCAGTAGAGGGGCTCCCACACTACTTTGTAACTTTGTAAAACTTGACGTTGCACCCTAAGTAACTCAGGGTAATCCAGACGTGGACCCCTTGATCACTGGGCTTTAGAGAGGCTCAGCTTCAGCTCAATGATGAGGCATGACTAGGCCGCAACACGTGTCTGGGGTTGCTGATGGTACTCTTGTTCAAAGGAGAATTGCCTAGCATTTCAGTGCTGGACTGCCTGTGTGGGTGGGACAAAGACTGATATGCAAATGGATAGTGCTCCTCTGTGAAGGGTGCAGTGAGCTAAAACGTCACTGTCCCTCCTGAGTGGAAGAAATTCCACAGAACAGGGTATTTGGCCCATGTTCATTCTCAGTGGATGCGCTTTCACACCTTTGTTTAATTTTACAGACTGTATAAGCCATTTGTACCATAATAGCTGCAACATAGTTTAAGATTTGCTAGTTTTGCTATTATGTGACAACTTTAATGTTTGTTGGATTTCTTTGGAGCCTCCCAGATGTTTTTCTTGGTATTAGCATACTTGATCGAAAACATCTGAGCTTTTCGATTTCGGTCATATTAAATTAAATATTTGGGGAGGGATAAGGGCACTGGCGTAACAGGGGCCCCCGCAGCCCCTGCGGTGCGGGGGGGCCCACGGTGTGAGGGGCCCCGCCAGCACATGTCCTGGGAGGGGGCCCCAGTTAAAAAAAAAATATATATATATGTTTTTCTAAAAAGAAATTCACTCTGCATTCATAACGAACATTTCTGTAACAGAAATCATTCCTTTATGAAGGCAGATTGACTACAAAAAGAAACTTTCTTTTTGAAGTCTGAGGGACCCCGTACTCTATGACATGGAAGAACCTAGGATGGAGGCCTCCATGTCATGGGGTGGGGTGGGATCCCTATGCCTTCAAAAAGAAATAGTTTGTTTTTGAAGTCACTCAGCCATCATAAAGAAATTATTTTGGTTATGGTTCGGTCCTTAACTGAAATAATTTCTTAATGAGGTTATAGTGACTTAAAAAAGAAACAATGGGGCTCATTCTGACCATGCCGGTCCAGAAACAACAGTGCTGGTAAGCTTACAGGCACTGTTGTTTCCGGACCGGCATATTACAGGTCTGCCTGGTGGGGCTGCCGTGCCCGACAGGTCTGACCCTGCCAGGCACAGCAGCCACGGTAGGCAGACCTGTCACGGAAGCACCGGCACCGTTAACAATGGTGCAGGTGCTTCTGTGTCCCCATTCCCGTGGAGTCTGGGGATTAACGAAATTACCTGCACCTGATTTCCCAGCCGCCGGACTTGAAATAGCACGGTGGCACCGGGAACTGAGGCGCTAGTAATTTTTTACGGGTTCGGCGGCAACCCGCCGGTAGCACCGGCACGGTTACCGCTGGACCCGTAATGAGCCCCAATTTCTTTTTGAAGTAATGGGGCTCCCCTCAACTTCATGATGTGTGCATGTGTGATTCTATGGTGAAAGGGTGCACACTCAAATGTATAGCTGGCTGCCTGTGTTTTTATGGTGAAAGTATGCACACTTAAATGTATGGGTGGCTGTGTGGGTGTGCCTGCATGGTGAAAGGGTGCACACTTAAATGTATAGGTGGCTGCCTGTGTGAGTGTATGGTGAAAGGGTGCACACTTAAATGTATGGATGACTGGGTGTGTATATGGTGAATGGTGTGTGTGCTTGTGTACAGGGGCACAACAAAACCTTCATTTCGGGGGGGGCTAACCCTTCAAATGTTGGGAGTGGCGATAACTTCACATGCGGTGGGGAGGGGGAACTTATTTGTGTGGGCGCATCCAAATTATTTACGCATTTTAATGAGACTATTCTAGTGCAAATTCAATGTTACAAGCAGTTAACTCTCTCCTATAAGTCTCCTGTTCCCTCTCTACCCTTCCAATCACTCCCTTGGCATGCAAGTACTAAACCCACATCACAATTTCAATTGCCTAAACAATGTGGCATTTGAATTCAGGTACTAACAGTGAAATGCTTTACGTTTGTAATTGCTGGGTTCTTGTTAACAGCAAAAACCAGGTGCCGTTTAACATCTGTGTCCTGTTCGGTCCGGCAACTGCTCTAAAGGTTAGCCAGGTTGAGTCAATATAGCCCAAAATGTCAGGGGGGTAGTGCTGAAGCCCAGTCAACTCAATGGTGTTGCGCTACTTCTTGTGTTTAATGCCTTGCTTACTCCTAGCCCTATTCTTCCTCGTCCCAGTACTTATGTATGAGGCAGTACGTGTGTGTGAGGCACTCTGCCTCATACACAAGTACTGGGAAGAGGTAGAGGTACATGGAGGTAATGCCTGATTTAGCTACCTGTAATCTTCATCACTCCTAGTCCCACTGTTCCTCATCCGAGTACTTACCTATGAGACAAGGAGCCTCATACGTAAGCTCTGGGACAAGGAAGAGGGACACAGAGGTAATTCTGGGCCAAGGAGCTGATTGTGGAGGTTGGGGTGTGGGCAGAAGGGAGAGGGGATGTGTGGGGGGGGGCGGGATTGTGTGATAAATCATAATGGTTGTCCATGTCCAGGCTAAGCAGGCATGATATGTGGTATTAGTGGCTAGAGAGGCATTTTGATGCAGCCAGTCTAGTCATTTCTCAGTTTGGTATGACTTTCTTTTAACTGGACATTTCTGATAAAGCAGTCCTGCTAACTTTAATTATCTGGCTAGATTGGCATTTGGGTGCTGCCAGTCTAGCCATTTCTTACTGTGGCATTGTATATTTTTCTGGGCATCAGTGATAAAATGATATGATGTGATCCAAGTCATTTATAACGCGCCTGTACACAAGTGTACACAAGGGAGGGATGATAGAGGGAGGACAAGACAAATGATCTCACTAGGCCTTGTGTCATTGCGAGAACGAGAAGTGCAAGGGAAAAGGGAGGGGGGGAGTGCAAGTGAGAGGGGAGGGGAAAACAGGGCAGCCATGCTCTGAGTAAGTGCAGCCAGGGCAGAGCAGGTATTGGTTGTGCAGGGAGAACAAGGGACTGCAGGGTTACAGTTACAGCCCCTAAGTGCATGGTAGGCCCAGAGGCAGTGCAAGGGTGACCAATCAAGAAAGAGCCTGGACTCAGAGAGACTCGGAGGGTAGCCAAGCAGCCAGTGGGTACAGCAGACAGGTAGGTCAGGTAGGCCAGCAGGGGGAAAGAGAGAAAGCAGTGGAGAAGAGGACAGTTTTGAGCTGCTTCCGAAACTTCAGGTTGTCCGCCTCAAGTTTGAGAGGGGTAGGGAGGCCATTCCAGAGGGAGGCACCAGCAGAGGAGAGAGATCTACACCCACTCTCTGCCTGGAGAAATGTCTAAGCCTTAGAGAGTTGGAGGTAGCAGAGTGAAGGGCTCGAGAAAGAAGGTATTTTGGAAGAGAGCATTGGATTTAGTGTGGGCACTGGCCTCAGAAAACCTTGTGGGCAATGCAAAGGCTCTTGAACTTGATCCTTGCAGCCAGTGGAGAGATTTCAGGGCTGGAGAAATACAATCCCAGGGCTTGAGGCCAAGGCTAGGTCTTGCAGTCCTGTTCTGGATTATTTGCAGTTTACGGAGACTAGAGGAAGACAGATTGAGAAAGTGGCTGTTGCAGTAGTCCAGCCTAGAGACAGTGAGATTCTGGTGGAGGGTGAGAAAGGGAAGAGTCCCTTTGAGGAGGAGCAGCTGTAGTGGGACTTCTTGTGGCATTGAAGATGACAGCAAGGTTTCTTGCCTCGCAGGAAGGCAAAGGAAGAGGGCCCAAGGTGGTCTGCTATAGTGAGAGAGGAAACGCAGAGCCAATGGTCCCAATGAGAAGGATCTCTGTCTTGCTGGCATTAAGGCAGAGATCGTTGGAGGCGCACCAATCCTGAATCCTGAATCGTGGATAGACAGTAAGGAATGAGCAAGAGAGGAGAGGAGGCTGAGGGGAGCTTGAAGGAAAGCTGAGTCATCCGCATAACACTGAAAGTTAGAGGAGAAGGTAGAGATCAGGGAGGCCAAGTGACCAAGTAGAGGTTGAAAAACCAGCGTGAGAGGATAGAGCTCTGGGGAATGCCACAGGTAGAGAGAGGTGGCAGAGAGAATGGGACCATGATGGTCCTGGGAGTAGAGTGGCGGTCCAAGTGGAAGTAGGTCAGTCACTCTAGGGTCCGATCGGTGATGCCCAGGTTCTCACAGAGTCGATTGATCAGGATGGCGACGTTGACCCTGTCGAAAGCAGAGGAAAGATGAAGGATGAGAACAGAAGGAATGCTGGAATCAAGGTTAGAGAGCAGCACGGGTGTTAAGGAGAGCAGTTTCCATGCCTCTGGCAGCTCTGAAGCCAGACTGATGGTCATGGAGACAACCAACAGATTCAGTGTGGGGAGTAAGCTGGGAGATGGCAAGCTTTTCCAAGAGTTTGCTCAGGAAAGGGGTGATGGAGATTGAGCGATAGTTTTCCGGGCAGGTAGGATCAGCAGACGGCTTCTTGAGGAGTGGGTGCACAAGGGAGTGCTTAAAGGGAGAGGGGAACATTGCAGTGGCGAAAGAGTGATTACAGAAATCAGCCAAGGCTGTAGCGAGGGTGTCAATATGGGTTTTGGCTCTGGAGGAGCAGCGGAGCACCTGTTTGGATGACACTTTCATAGATCGGACTTGTCTAGAAACCTCATCCGGTGTTGTCAGAGAGAAAGAGGAAAAAGGAGGAGGAGAGGTAGAGATGGCCAAAAGGGTCCGAGAGAGGAAGAGGACATAGAGGACAGGATGTCCTGAGATTTAGCAGAGAAATGAGAGGCCAGAGCTGTACAGAGGGCCTGGAAGGGAACAGGAGAGGTATAGACCACAACAGGATTGACCAGTTCCTTGCAGATTTTAAAGAGTTTGGCCGTGTTGTTCGAGGCCGCGGAGGCACATGCTTTAATGTGTGCTCTCTTCTTGATGAGTGTTATTGCTTTGACTGGCATTTTGCTGCAACCAGTCTAGGTATGTCTAAATGTGGCCTGGCATGCTTTACTGTAATGTTATAATGTGTCTACACTGGTCTACATTGTGCAGCCAGTTGGACATGTTTTCATTGTGGCATGGCATTCTTAATAGCAAAGCATTAATGTTCCTGTGCACTGTTGGTGACTTGCATGTATTGGTTTGTGTTACCCTACAAAACAATTGCAGACACTCTGGCTTTATAGCCAATTTATCTTAAAGTGTGCTGTATATTGCATTAAAACACATATTTATATCTTTTTCCTAGTGCAGTGTGCGGCATACCCCTTCAGCAGCACGTTCATGCGTATTGCGCAAGAGTGACAATCTAGGCCGGCCCAGAGTGTGGCGCGACCTGTGATTTGTACCGAGTTGGGGGGCCCCCTCAGCATGGCTCGCAGGGGGGCCCCCACATCTTGTGTTACGCCACTGGATAAGGGAATAAGTTAAGGTGGACGGAAGTGGGAGGGTGTGGTTGCAGGGGGTCTGCCCCATAAGACCACTTCAGGGTCTGACCAGGAGGCCTGTGGAATTCCTTGTACTTCAGTTTTTCCTATAGAGTGCAATATTGACATCTTTAAGTTTAAAAGATGTTATTTTGTTGTCAACATTATAAGAAACTATGCTATTTTGCAGATGTTAATCAGAGGGGCTGAGAGGCAAATGTTTATAGGGGATGAGTAAAATACACCCCTCCGGCTCTTCCTTCCGGCCACCTCCTGCCCCCCTCTGCCCTGGTGCGATCCCCCAGTAAACAAAAATACACTTCAGGCACTCGGTAAATGGACTTATTAGTGATGGTTAAGACACGCACAACATCGCCCTATATCGGAGATTCATTTGCAAGGATGGGGCTTACCAATACATTGGGTGAATTAGGTCCCACGGGACATACCGTATGCGTATACCACAATTCTCAGTTTAAACTGCTAATGAACAAGGTTGTGAACGTAGTTTCATTCTGGAGGAATACTAGTGCACCCCTGGCATTGAGGTTTGTAACGAGGACCAAGAATGGTACTAAATTCTAGGGTGTATTCATACCATACACTGGCTACGATGTATTACACTGTCCAGAATGTGTAGTCTAAATAAATGTTAACAATATACATGGTGCACATCGCTTTTTCTGTCTTTAGCCCGTTATTAAAAAGTGCTGAAAGCTGTGCATGGTGATTGGGAAGCTCAAGGTATTTTTGCAACTGCACGGAGCTTAGAAAAGTTTGGGAACTTTAGCTACTAGACCTCAATCAACAACAATCGATGAAATTACAGGAAATCATATAACAGGACTTACAGTTTATTTAGCGGTTGGTGCTAGGTTTTCAAGTTTCTAAGCCCTGCAACAACCATAGGTGTTCTCATCAATGGTACCCAGTTTTATCAAACTCTGTAGAAGGACTGAGTCGGCCCCGTCCGACTTCAGACTTGGGCAGTGTAAGCTGTTCCCATGTCTGAGGAGAGAGCTTAACTAGTGCTCTATCTTCGCAAACTATGCTTTTTATGAGCGAAAATGCACATCGCCTTTGTGCCCCAGACAAATACTCCCTAAGAATAGACCTGAACACACAGCTCGGGGTACTTCCGATCCGCATGCATTAACAGCAAAGCTAACTCCACCCCTGACCTAAACATTTACCACCCATAGTTCATATCCACCAGAGCATGTGCAGATACAGATGCAAATAGCCTGCTGTAAATCCCAGTAACATAACATCTTGCGTGATGTGCCATAGGGAATTACACAGGCTCATTGCTACTTCAAAATGCGAATAATGGGAATGGGTAAACAGAAGGGAAAGCAGCTGAGATTCTTAAAAAGGAGAGAAGAAACGGCACGACAACAGAAGCTAAGCAGCAAAGGTGGACGATGAAATACAGAACGCATACAATTGTTTCAGCAAAGCATGACAAGGGAAGTTGAGTGAGAAGACTTGAAGAATGAGCATGTGTGAATGGAGGTGTGCGAAGACCGGAAATGCGCATGTGTATTCTTAGCTTACAATCCAAAGTAAACTTGCAAGACGGCAGACAGAAAGGCGTTCAATCTTTGAAGGCTATTGTGACTTTTGCTTCCAAATTGTCTGGTGCCAGAGAACATGAGCCTGTTTGTGCCCTGGGGCTCAAGTGGAAGGGACGCCTGTTTACAATTACTCCATTCCTGGATTTAATGAATCTTTTTAAATGACCACTAAGTGCCGGTTTTGTTCTCCAGGAACAAGGGAACCATTACTGGAAGACTAGAAAAGGGAAGGGAAAGGGAAAGCGGCCAAACTCAAAGGCGTTTCAACAGTCAGAGCCCTGAGGTAATCTGCTCCACCAGCCCAAGACTGTCACCGGGCATTTAACTGTGTTTTTCTTCCTTCCTAATGCTAAAGTGAAACAGATGAGCAGTGCTCGACTCTGTGCAAACATATTAATAGTCTATTCCAGGAGCTGCCTAGGTCTGCATTTTAAAGTTCGAATAGTGCTGCTTTTCTACTGGCCCTCGACCTAGAAACTGAGTACGGCTCTTCCACTGTCCATTTGCAACTCCACCTGAAGACCCTGGTATATTTTGCGACATGTGGAACATCTGCTTGACCTGCAGCACCTTCGAACTACTATTCACTAGAAGTGGTAATACGCTTGGATGATTCTCTTAGAAGGCATTCGGTATTCCACAAGATTTCCTGCCATTTGCAAAATGGCCCTACTTACATGAGCACACTAGAAGATGCAGGATGGCCAGAGAAGCAGGGAGTTAAGCGTAACCCATAAGGATAGATGCCTAGAGGAAGAGGAGAGATGAACAAGGCGAGAGAGCAAAGCTCTTCAGCCGAAAGAGATGAGGACTGAAGACCAACATCCTGGGGAAGGAAGTGAGCGGCCCCTGTAATAGCTTCATTCTAAAGTACCTAGTTACCTCTCCCAACACAGAGAAGACCCCTTTTCATGTCTATAAATAACAGTGCATGACCTGAGCCCACCAAGAGGGATGGGGGTGCCCTATACCTGTGTTAGCCTCTGGAACAGCGGTCTGCAACCTTTGGGTCGCCTGATGTTTTTGACAATAACTACCATCAACCCTAGCCAGCACAGTCAATGGTGAGGGATCTTGCGAGTCAGTCCAAAACATCTGGAGAGCCAAAAGATTGCAGACCCCCTGCCATAGGGGATGTTAAGGGACCATGACGGTGCAGGGACTATAGGACAGGAATAATGTCAGAAAGATAATAGACGGGAAATGGAAAGTAGTGTATGATTGACAGAAGGAGAAAAAGTGATTTATTTCCGTTAGTGTTTCCCATGGCCAGCATGCTACATCTCTTAGATAACGGATTCAGAAGGTGGCTGTGTTGCTTGTTTTTCTCTAATGATATTCTGCGCGGGTTGCATCCTAAAACAAGGTCCTTATCATGTAGTGTATTCCTCTCTGAACTATTCTAAAGGCATGTCCCCTAATTCTCCCAAACGAGTACCCGTACTGGGGTGTCCCTCTGCCCAAGCATAACTATCACTTCAGTGTCCCATCTTTGCACACCCAAAGATATGGATCTTCGTAGGCAACATGGACAAACGCACAACACATTAAGGGCTGAGCACGCTTGTAAAGTCTGCAAGGGTGTGAAAGGCCTGACTTTTATATGCTTATTGATAAAATGATGCTGGTCATTCTGTTTCTGAAAGGAAGGCATGATGATCAGCCCTCCCGCCCCGTTCATAAAGGGTGCATGCCAAAAGCATAGTGCATCCATAAACTTTTGCTTCACCAGTCTCCTGACATCTACAGCCCTTGCTCTCCATTGGCACAGGGCAGGTTCAAAGATCACATGTGCAGTGCTTTTCTGGCAGCTGTAAAAACCACTGCAGAAATAGGTTACATTTTAACTTCTGCAATTATAAACAAAAAAGTAAACTTTGTTTCTTTATCGTTCCAGTGGCAGGGTAATTGTGAGGAATAATACCTGGTTTATGGTTATGGTATTGTGACTGATAAGAGAATACAGCTGTTAAAGCTACACCAATTTATATCAAACAAGTGTAAATCCTGTTCAGTGAAATCAATATGCGGTATATTCATGGCCAGCTGGCTGCCTCCACTGCTCCCAGTGAGACAAAGCCAGGACGCAGTCTTCCATTGATTAATCGGGAGGAAGCGTAACACCTTCCCTCAAGTCACAGGAGCTCTCACCAGGAGATCGCTGGGGAAGCCTGCTTCAAAGGGGAACTCCCAAAGTTCAACCTCAAACTGGGGTGCTGCAATACATAAGGACTTTCAAGTCAGCAGGTATGGAAAGGGGGGACAGTTAGAGTAGCCATAGATGGAAAGGTGAACCTGAGAAGAGGTTGCACCATCTTGCTTGTCTATTGTGCTCTCTCCCTTTCTGTCCCTGCCATTTCCTGCAGGACAAGGAACAGTGGGTCTGATGTAATAAGGCAAACATCACTTGTTACAGCAACTGCAATTGGACCCCTTACAGCAGGCTTGATTTTGTCCCATCCTTAGTGACAATGTTTATTTCCTTCCTTTTACCCACCCTTTTTTGATTCATCTGTGGACTTTCAAGAAGACACAAATTAACTGGACCTCTGGTCGGAATACAGTCCATTCCAGAGTCCTCCAACAGTGAGGTGAAGATAGAAGACATGCAAGGTAGAGATGAGCCCTGATCCCTAACCATCCCCACGTAACAGTGGCAGTGACAGCTGGTTGGACCACAGCATACCCCTCTGCCATCTGCATTGGAACCAGGCTCCACACTGGAGGAGAAGGACCCTCTGTAGATGCCAGCCGTGGTCCCTGGAGTGGAAGTGCAGAACAAAGGACTTACCTTATCCTGGAGCTTGTGGATTGGGACTTCCAGCAACCATAAAGCCCAAGAGAAACTCTAATCCTGTACGCATAGCATCGAACCACGGTTGACGTCCCTCAAGCCAACACAAGGCCTGCAGTGCTCCTTTTTGCACTTCATGACTTTGAACTTCTTGCCAGCATCTTCGTACCCTCAACCCTCCCCCGCACCAGCAGCACTCTGCGATTCAATGCTTCTTCAAGCACCACTTCGAACCAACAAGTCTAACTGCATGGAACCATTGTGTCATGTGCTGACTCGACCCAGGGGCAACATTGTCTCGAACTGACTTGAACACCGATCTGAACCTTTTGGCCCCTCAAACCACACTGCGTAACACACAGACCCAAACTCCATGGAGCCCCATCTCTCTGCATGGATCAACGTGACTTGCAGCATATCTAACACTGTTCGACTGCAAGGAAAACGCAGAGATGCCTAGTTAGACCCTGTGAAACTATTCAACATCAAGAACAAGGTACTGTCTCCTGGTTCACTTACTGTGACCACAGTAACTTATAATCTCCCTTTTTAACCATTTTTTTAAATATATATAATTTCTGAACACTGGCACTGCTGCAGTTCCTTGCCTTAACACCCCTGCTTAAATACCCAGAGTGCCATACATTACTGTCTGCAATATCTGTGATCTTTCCTATAGGGTTAGAATTTTTGATTGTGTTTTTAGAGAGTTATTTACATTTTTGATTGTTCAATTCCAGTATATATATTTTTATAGAACCTTGATGGACACATTTATTTTTGATTGTTGTATTATTGCTGTTTGGATTGGTAACATTATCCCCTCTCACCGCTCCTGCGAGTATAGCCGACCCTCAGCCCATGTTACCACAAAAAGTGAAGGAGGAATACCCGCCGGGCTTCATAAGTTTTAAGTTTAGTAGTAGTGAGTGGCTGAGTATGTGGCTTATGCACTATTCATTCCCGTACTCCAGCAGAGCAGCAGTCATTTTGGCACAGCAATGTTTGAGAAACGGCACAGTGGTGAACTCTACTGTAATGAAACAGTTTGCCATGATCCACATCCAAGATAGGAGCTCAGCAGCCATTGCGGCACTCAATGGCTGCAAGAGTGTGGTGGAGCGGAGTAAGCCACCTCCACTTAACACAATGAAGGTTTATGTGGGCAACATCAGCACTCCATGAAGCCCCACCTAGCTGAGCAGGGGTCATCAAATGTAATATTGCCAATGGTAAGCAGGCCCCATTCTGCCTTGATACCATACAACTTCCAGCTCTTGATATGATATGATAGTTTATTTATATAGCGCCTATACACAATGTGTTTCAAAGCACTTCACGGCAAGTGAGGGAACAAAGGAAAATACAGTGACATTATTAAAGGCCATGAACAAGAACAATGTGAAATTAACTATCGTACTCGGCCTGACGACATTTCAGACAGTGCAAGAGCTAAAACACAGATAGGAAGGAAATGGGAAACAGACAGGCGACTACCGTACTAGGCCTGACATTTCTTGTATAGCCGGAGATTAACAAGAGGTGAAGGAGGGGGGAGGGGGGAGGAGGGAGGAGAAAGGAGGAAGAGGAACAAACCAAGCGACTATCGTACTATGCCTGACATTTCAGATAGTGCTGGCGGGGGGAGGGAACAAGTAAAGGGAGTGGAGGAGGATACAAACAATTGTTGCTATCATACTAGATCCAGGGACAATTCTGATAGAGTATAATTCACTAACCACAGGTTCCTCGCCAGATGGCCTCAGGAATAGCAGGCACGCAGATACCCCACAAGCAAGTCCTGGAATACCACTATCATCATCCTCTTCCTCATCTTATCTAATCATTTTTCCTGATTGCGGATATCTTGGTCTCCATTCTAATTTCCGCCACTCTGTATCAGAGTCTTAAGAATCTTTAATGCTTTAATGAAAAGTTCTGACCTCGCTAATTGCTAGTCCCTGAATTCCAACTTATGCTCCAAACTAGCCACAACCTTTTCAATACACAAACCGTCCCTCAAACCTACAGCAAGATCTAAAGTATGGTGCAGCCCCCCTACTCATTTAAAGTTTAACTAGAAATATGGGGCAACTAAACGCTATTTTAAAGGGCAAAATAACCTGTTTGCGTATTAAAATGCCACCGTAAGGGACATGAACTCCAAATGTGGAAATTGCTCTTAAATCGTTACTATCCGCTCTTCTTGTATATGAATGTGTCACCCCACACAACAGTACGAACTTCCTATAACAAGGTGCAAAGTGTCCTCCAAATTCAGCGGGCGCCCTTGCTGCCACTCAAGATCATTTTGATAGAACACTTAACCAAACAATATAGCATGCTAGTTAAACAAGTCCAATTTTCCAATTTGGATAGCAGTGCAATATTTAATGGTGTTCTCAAAAAACACTTTTGGGCACCTGCCTTTCCCTAAATGATATCCCCATTGAGAAATATCCATTCTTCAGGGGTTCATACTTGTCCTTTTTCTTTTCAATATCCATTTAAAAGCACTGCAATACATCTTGGCTGAACTATCATGGTTATCACGGTAACACAGACGATATGCAGCTATATTTAAAGATGTAAAGGTATCATGTAGTGGATAATACTAAAAGTAAACATCTCGATGACCATCAAAATATAGATGGAACACAACTGGCTCATGTGACGAATCTGGAATATTCGTCCCTTCCCCCCAAAGGGGAGCCACCCCCTCTGAGGCTAGGGAGATGAGCCAGCTAAGCAAGATCCGCCCCTTGGTGTGTGGGAAAGTGAGATCTCACGGGGAGAGACTTCCCTCTAGAGAACAATGACACCTATTCCTACGAGGATCTCCCTATCAAGAATACATTGTATGTACATATGGGAATCAAAAGGACTAATGTTACTTCTGCTTTGGATTGAAATAGCTGTGACTTTACTTCAATTTATTTGGCTTCAGGTAATGCTGGATTCCCCCAGAACCCAACAGTCAAAGAGGAATGACACACGCCTTATGTTACTGGTAAAGACCATAAAAAGACAAAGAACCTTGAACAGCTAAACACTGACTGCAGGACCCTCTGAGCATCGTACTTAGGGTCCGCAAAAAAAAAAGTGGGTAGCACTATCTCCTCATTTAGGTGGCACAAAGAGACTACTTTAGGCAAGAATGGGGGATGCGTTCTAAGGACCAGCTTGTCCCTACGAAAAGGCACGAAAGCCACAAGAGCTTGGATCTCGCTGACCCGTCGTGCAGATGTAAGACCCACCAAGAGGGCTGTCTTAATGGTGACCAGCCTGATGTCCACAGATGCCATTGCCTTAAAGGGTTTTTGCGCCAAGGCGCCCAACAGTATGTTGAGGTCCCACAGGGGGTGTGGCTTCTTGCTAGGCAGGTAGAGCCTGGTGAGGCCCGGCAATTGTCTTTTAGCCACCGGGTTGGATGAAGAGAAAACGTCCACTGAGTTCCGGTAGGCTCCGATGGCCGCCAGATAGGTGCTGCGGGTGCGCAGAGTGGGCGAGGTGTGCAGAGAAGGATAGCACATCGTCCAACAAGAAAGTAAGAGGGTCGACGTCCTTAGACTCAGCCCAGTGGCAAAACCTAGAACACTTGCTTTTGTACTGGCTCCTAGTAGCATCGCTCCTAGCACCCTGTATGAGGTCTAGGTTAGCCTGCGAAAGACGCAGATGCTTTAATGTGACCTGTTCAGGAACCACGCTGCGAGGGCTAACTTTTGCGGGGCGGGGTGGATGACAGTGCCCCCATGCTGCAATAGTAGATGAGCTGGGCCCAATGGAAGGTGCTTGACGAAGTCGTTCAAGTCCTCTGGAGGTGATTGTCCAAAGAGCTCCCTCCACCAGGCTAACCTGTTCTTAATAATAATAATAATTTGGCACTTATATAGCGCTACGACCCCTCAGGTATCTGAGCACTGCTTATTATTACCCACGGTGTGTGGTGCTCATTTATCGACCTCAGAAGGATGAAAGGCTGAGTTTGGCCCTGCCGGGATTCAAACCTGTGTTAGCATGCTCTGCACGGATGTCAAAGCGAGCGCTCTACTTGCTGTGCCACTTGACCGGCTGAGAGCAGGCGGTGTAAGCGCGTCACATGCTGAACAAACTTCCCAGCAGTGATCAAGGCCAAGGCAGCAGAGGCAAAGTGCGTGGGGGTCGGGCGTAGAGAAGAGCCCTTCACAGGCAGGACACCTGCTGAAGCACAAAAACGTCTTCAGACGTCGACATGCACTGGGGATGAGCGTGGTGCCAGAGGACCGAGTACCTGATTAAAGACAAAAGATTAAAGACTAAAGACAAAAGACACTATCCGGGGAAGAGCGCATGGAATTACAAGGCTGACGCCAAACCCAGGAGCTCTGGTGAAAGCGGTCTGCTACCGTCGACGTGGAAAAGAGGACTGGGGAGTAGTGCCTGTGAGCGGAGTCAGGGGAGTGCATGTTCCCAGGGCCACGCCTCTAAATTTAAAGGGGAAGAAGATTTTTTTCTAGCAACGGATGACCATATAGTATGGAGCACAGCGGACAGGATGTATGAGGCGGTAGAGAGACTGTCTCGCCTGGTGGCGCGACCACACTGGAGCTGTGGTGGGCCTGGGGCCTGGTAACCGATGCAGAGACCAGACCGCCGAAGAGAGATCAGATCACCAACGTCTGCATGAGAAGTGTAACGTCTGCCGAGCCAGACAGGAAAAGGGAAGAGTACGCTCCCAAGAAGGTTACACACTGGGGAGAGCGGCTGTATCCCAGAGTGTTGGAGAAGCCAAAAAGTTTATGGGAGCCTGAGAAACCTGAATGCTGAACACAGACAGATGCCCAACCAAGGCCCTGCTGTATTAACTATATCAGAGGGCCAGAGGGCTTTGGGGAGCACTAGAGAGCTAAGTAACATTGACATACGAGGCTGGGAAAGCCAAAAGGGTTATGGGAGCCAGAGAAACCTGAACGCTGGACACAGGCAGACACCCAATCAAGACCCTGCTGAAGTAAGCACATCAAAGGACAAAAGGGCTTCAGGGAGCTCTAGAAATACTACCAATAGGGGAAAAGGCTGAGACCAGAGAGCACCTGAACCCTAAACAAGAACACTATCAAATAGAAGATCCAAAATGGTGGAATCGCACCATGAAAATCCTTTTTCCTTTTAAAGAACGGAAAGTATCGGAGGATGTGTGTGAGAACTCCCGACTTGCAATGAAAAACCAACTAAGAGGCTGGAGAACTGTATTGTGAACTTTGAAAAACCCTTTCTTGGGAGGAAACCCAAGTAGTTTAGCCAAGCAAAGCCTGAGTGGAGAGGCTATTGCTCTGGTCGATTTTTGTTTTGTTTTTTTTCTTTTTATTTAAATAAAACCTTTCGGATATGCTAAGTCCTAGTCAGAACCCTTAATTTCACTCACCACACTCAGTATTAACAGCTCAAAAACAGACCTTTCCATTACTAGTATAGCAAGAAACATAAAAAAAGCTTGCTTACCATGACCCCATGTACTGAAAAGGCTCAGCTGTTAATCTGCCTTTATTGCCCAAGATCAAAACACTAGATGTTTTCTGTGATTTCACCGATCCGATAGCATAGCGAGTAAAGCGCTCGCTTTGACATCCGTGCAGAGCCTGTTGACGCAGGTTCGAATCCCGGCGGGGCCAAACTCAGCCTTTCATCCTTCTGAGGTCAATAAATGAGCACCACACACCGTGGATAATAATAAGCAGCGCTAAGATGCCTGAGGGTTTGTAACGCTATATAAATGTAAATTATTATTTAATAGTAATAATAATAATATTATTATCAACTCATGAGCTATCTTATCAGCTCCATGAAATATCAGATCCATGTTTTAATTCGGCTCTTTCTACCCAAATGCCATCTTGCAAGAACGATTATAGGAACAAACATTAGCTACTGTACCACTTTATACATCGGTTGAAAAAAAACAGTCATGAGTTTACAGATACTTCAAAGCTAAATAGCACAGGTCATAGCTAATAATCTATACTGCTGCCAAACTTAACCTTAAACAAATTATATTTGGTCCTGGTTACATACTCATCCATAAGTGCCTCTTTTAGACTGTCCCATCCTTCTTAACAAACAGACTTTCTCCCTATGCTCCTACAACACATTTCCATTTACTTTCACCTTGATCCAACCTCACCCCCTTGCCTCACAATAAAACGTGTTTGTCTCAAGACCTTTCATTGAACCACTGCATTGGGACACCTCAAGCCATAGGATGTCTACATTCGCTTGCGTAACACAAGCAATACAACTTTGTTATTTCGCTTGCTTCACCTTATTTAGGTAGAGAATGATTCTAAGTTTGCCTCATTTTGGACCAGAAGGAAGTGAGGGGTTTGTGGCTTCCCCAATCCTGTGACAAATGGGCCTGATAGTGGCAGACGATGCCTTCCTGCCATGATTTCTGTTTTCGTGAGGACACTAACACAACTGTGACTATATTTGTTTACTTCTATACCTCTTAAACATTGGTTACCGAAAGTGGTTACTCCATCTGGATGGAAAATGTGATTTCTAAACAGTGGGGTTCACCTAATTAAACAGTCTGCATCTCTTTTGTTTGCTTAAGAAAAAGGGGAGTGTTTATTTGGGGGAGGGTGGGTTCAACTCAGATGGTAAGTGGCAGCACATTCTAGACTCTGGATCATGCCGCTGAGAACATCCATCATCCTTTTGCATGATGTTTGTTGGGCTGCACACCTGGAGTTTCTTCGTGGAAAACATTTCTTCTCCATTTCACTTTTTGGGGGGTAATGAAGTGGCGGCAGAGCAGGATTGTTTTTCATTGTTACAGTGGTTTCAAACCTGATCCAGATTTAAGCCAGAAACCTTTTCTAACAATTGGGGTAGCATGGAATGATGTATTTTAGGGTTACTGTTACCACGTTAGTCATTAGATCATTTTTCTGGGAAGGACAAGGTATGAAGCTTGGCCCTAGCCAACCTTTGCCTCCATGCACCAGTCAGCTGACATCAACTATGCAGTGTTTGCTGGGACTTCAGTGGTATGGCCTCTTTGCAGTCCTGATTCTAAGGGAACATACCACCCATTTCACCAAGTCATCCACATGTCTAGCTATTGTGTGCCTTAGAGCATGCTTATGCGAAGGTCTTGTAGCTCTCTATAACAATTTACCTGATCTGCTATTAGCTATGCTGCTTGTGGATTCCCATGGATGGTCCCGATCCCCTTTGCCTCTTTATCCTCGTGTCTTTATGTTCACACTTAAATGTGCTCCCTTCTGTGACGACCATTTCCTGCATTTAGGTTCTTATATGGTCTCAGGCCTCAGGCGGAGACAGGAATTGGGTTGTGTCTCTTCTCGGGTCTATCCCTCACATGCTGCCACTCCAACAAAGCATTAAGAGCTCTTGTCCATTAGCTTGATTTGATCTCCATGACATGCTTCAGCAGTTATGCAATGGTTCCTCCAACGACTTTAGGATATTTTCTCGCATCATACGCTGCCCTGGTGTCAATCTGGGCCTCTACCCTGCTTTATAAAACTACACTTACTGGCACAGATTTGAATCCTTGCCAGGCTATATGCAGCATTACCTTCCAAGAGGCTATAATGAGTACTACTACTGGGAAGTAGCAATGCTTGTTATTATAACATCTGCAGTATGCTACAAAATCGGCCGTGACATCAGCGTAGGGCATGTACTTTACATTGTTCAAGTAGGGAGCAAGCAGACCGATCTAGGGATGGGCCCAATAAGCACCACGGATTACTGGTGTTCATGCAGCACAACATGATTAACTGTGTAAAATTCTGCAAAAGATCCTGCACCAACATGACCAGGTTGCCATGTGCAATCTGCACCCAAGTGTTTTCCCCCTCACCATCATTGTTGCGTGGAAGAAGTCAGATTGGCACCAAGCTGAATGGTGCTCTTGCAGTTGCACGAATATTCTATTTTCCAGGACTTATGAAGAGAAGTGAAGTTCTTTGAACATTTGGGCAACTGTCCACTATTTCGGGTCAATGGCCGATTTCTTTGTAAGTGGCTAAAATACTGGATGTATCTTTTAAGGTCATAAGGCAGGAGGGTGTGTTGCAGACCATCACCAACAAAAACCATGACAGGCATTAGTGTGGGGAAACATTTCTCAAGGGTGTTCCCATGTTCAGATGACTAGACAGTGGATTGGCCGGCATCAAGGCAGCTGTGGCCTCTTGAGGGGCTGCAGTGAATTCGACCTACTTTAGTGTAGCAATTAATTTTCTTGGTGTTTCTCTTAATGCGTAGGCCTTAGGTTGTAAGGATTTGGATGACATTTCTGATTTGGTCACTTTCCTACCGAAGAATGAGGCAAGGTCTTGGCAGAGGCCCTGGATGGTATGAAGAGTGTTCCTGGTTCAGGCTGGAGACATGAAGTCTTCAGTAACTGCAATACTATGCCAAACCCACTTTCTGGGCACGTGTATTCTAGCAGCATGGTAGTTTTCCATTTCTAATATATGCCTTAATTCTGTGATCTGGTAAGCACATTGAATGAACTCTAAAAAACAACAAACGTCCGGACTCTACACGCTTCATAAAAGTACTTTTGAAACCACTGGAATGAAAGAGTAATGCACTGCTTTGTTGCTGGAAGAACTTAGCATCATTATATGTAAAGAAACGCAAGCGGTCTGAACAGCAATGCTGTAAGGTGTTGAACATTTTATAGCAACATTAAGTCACTAATTGTCCAATAATTATGTTTTACTAATATGTTAGCATAGCTTACCCTCCAAGCCTGACCCCCCCCCGTTCCCCACAAGAACATACCACCAACCTTGTGGATGTATTTTCAGGCAGGAATCATTTTCACATTGGCCTACCCAGCCCGGAACACCACTGCATATTTAAAGAAGACATCCAGCACCTTCTGAAAACATATTCTTGACAATATACTGTTGTGGCTTAGAATTGGGGATCTTGAAGGCTAGGATAAAAACAGATCCACTAAACTACCTTAGACAATTCTTCTTTGTTGTAGACTTGCAATACACTGCGATAACACTTGATGGTTTCAGGTGCAATTAAACAAGCAATAGAACAAAACAAATATATGTGTTGAAATAGGGTAGAAGAAAAAAGAAATTCGGTATTTTGGGCTTCAAATTGTTATTTTCGAAGTGATCACATCGATCCGATAAATTGATTACCACAAAAGGGTAACAATAGTATCTATATTTCAAAAACCACATGTGTGCACTTTCTCATCTCATTCATATTATTCATCATCGCTGCTAGAAGAACAACACCCTTCTCTTCAAGGAGATAACTCGCAAAAGTCAGGACTAGTTACAGTGTGCGTGGGGGTCAGAACGAAACAATAGACTATTATTTCATCAGTAGGTCTTCGTTCAATGTTTTTTTTAAGAATGCTCATTTAGGATTCACATTTTGAAAACAGTGACTCCACGGCATTATTTTCAGTGGTCGCACTAGTATTCAATCTCCTAATACAATTTCACAGAACAACCCATATAGCATAAATTAACATTACAAGGCTGCTTTTCCCCCTAACTCTTCCCCCTTTATACACTCCCCATATCCTCAGCAACCTCCATAGTGATCTACACCATCCTGGTAATCCATGTGCTTCTGTACTGTGTTCTAAATAGCTCTGTGTTCTCAACTACATATTGCTACAATTCTCTTTTCCACCCCTTTATTTATATGTGTGTGCACATGTAGTTTTTAGTCTTAGTGAACCCAGGGCTTGGAGTCACAGTGGACATCTCAGTTACATGCAATCAGTTGCCAAGAGGTGCAGAAATGCAACCCACAGTGTTTGCAATCTTGAGTCAGAACCAGCTATTGTCTTGGCCATCATTTCTATCACCAGTATTTTCCATACCTTTGCCAGCCACAAGTCAATGTTGGGAGGATCTTTCTTGCACCATAAACTGCTTATAAGCCAACAAGCTGCCACCAACCGAATGAAAAGCAACTGCATTATATTTATCTCCTGCTCCTCCTCATCAGCAATACCTATTATTAATAGTATTCGGTAATAGGTTTTGCATGACTTTAATTATGGCAGTTATGGTCCTATGCTTTAGCCAAAAGTGCTCCCACTCTGGGCATCCCCAGAAAATGTGGCTATATCGCTCCCCCGACCCTACATTAATTTCAACACATTTCAGACAGGCTTTTATCCATATAATGTGATCTTACAGATATATAATGACACCAAAAAAAGGATCTTATATCGGATTTCTGCACGCTCTACACTGATTACGTGTTTATTACCCTCTCACCAGGATCCCATCCCTATCTCCGAATTAACAGTTGATCCTGGGTAATTTTCACTATTTTGCCTAGGTTTACCAATTTCTGGGGTATTGTTATCTATCAATAATTTATAAATATTTGGATATTAGGCTCTTATGGTTGACACGTGCAGCAGCCAATTTCTCAAATACAGTAAATGGCATTACTGGACCTTCAACTATAGACCTGTGTAGTACCCAATGCCTTATTTGGAAATATTAAAATCTATCCTTTTCTTGCAACCAAAATAATTCTTCAAAGGATTTAAATTAGGCTGCCCAAAACATGTCTCCTGCATGCTCATAGCCACCCCTCTTTCATGAGTCAAATGTCCACGGATCCATTCCTGGCGTAAACTCAGGTTTGGTAAAAACGCAGAGCAATCAGTGATGGGAAAGACATGAGGCCGTGTCTCATGGCAGTTTTATCCCACACAGAGAGTGCATCCAATGATTGGTTTAACAGAGAGCAAGCAAACCCTTCTATGACATTCTAGCCAGGATTGTGCCCAAACCCTTGTTCCTGCCACTGACCACTCACATGAGGAGCCAAAATTTCAGATTCTAAGCTCATTCACTTCACAATCACCTTGAATTGGTATGCCTTGGTGTATTTGATACTATCCAGGTACCCCACTACCCCTTGCGTGTTAAGGGGCAGCAGCACTTTTCTGTTTACTCTGGACCTTTTCCTTTAAAGATAAAATAAAATATATTTTGTCTAAGCTGCAGATCCTTTGTGAGGTATTGAAATAGGAGGGGGATGAAAGAGGAAAAGCAAGCGGGGGAGGATATTCATTTTGTTCATTGCAATGTGACCCAACCAGGAGAGCATTAGTCCTCTCCATTTATCCAAATCCTTTTTAATGGCAGCTAACAGTCTGTCATAGTTTAATCTATAAAAGGATGTAGAGGTAGGGGTTAATTTGACACCCAGGTATTTGATAGATGTTGATGTCCACTTAAAAGTGTGTCTCTTATCTATAATTTTCATTATTTTTGGTGGAAATGAAATATTAAGAATTTCTGATTTGTCTTTATTGATTTGGAAGCTGCAGACCGCCTCAAAGACTCTTGTGATGTCCATCAACAAGTCTGCAAGATTAACAGTGCTAGGATCAGGTTGTCAGCAAAGAGGCAGATCTTATGGCTATCGTTTGACCATGCCCAGGGGCCTCCATATATGCATTCATCCTTTATTATTCTTGCATTATGTGAGAAAACTGAAGGTGTCTCCTTGACTAGTCCCCAGGGATCTGTTGGGATCCAGGAGGCCAGGACAGGGCCATCGCTATTAGATCCAGTTCCTGGGGTGGACCAGTGAGGATCACCTGGAAGGGGGTCCTCGGGGAGTGGAAGTGGGACACAGACGGGTGAGATGCGGTAACCCCCTTATTCTAATACCTTATCCCTATCCTGCTATATCGCAAACTCAGAAACTCTACCCCGCCCTTTTCCGACAGGAACACTTTCGCACTGATGAAAAGACGATGGACAAACACCAAAGCCGTTTACCTAACATGTCCCAACACAAGGGTCAGGCAAAGTCAGGCAATTGACCCGGATCACACACACCTGACAGCCCTTTCCCTTCCCCACAGGGATGAAAGATGGAGCACGAGAGCACAAGACAAGCAAGGCAGACCGCACAAGGAAATAGCTATCCAGGCACAGCAGTTCAGGAGGAGGAGAAAGGCGGCGAGAACTGAAAGGCTGACAAGGAGAGAAACAACCTTGCCCTTTCCGACCCAGACCCGGGAGACCTGCGCGGAAGGAATCATAAGACCGCGGACAATACCTCAAGTGTGTTGCACCAGATGTCAACAGTACATGGATCGTGCATACGCTGATAAGCAGGATTGAGAGAGACGCCTGCTACCGTAGTCCAGCCTTCACTCCAGATACAAGGAAAGCCAAGTGGTTCATTACAGCTGGTGAGTGGAGGGAACAACCAATAAGAAACCGAACTGTGTTGAATGAAAGTCACAAAGTGGCACATTGAGAAAAGTTCAAAGAACGGTAAATTGTTAAGGAAAGACCAGCTAAAGAGGGAATTGGCACCACGTGGGTGCTCACTCGAGAGACTCTGGTTAATCCCATGTTGAGTGAAACTACTGATACCAGAAGGCCTTAGGAGAACCACCAGGAAAGGTCAAAGTGGCCATACAGGGGTCTAGCAAAATCCCTGTACAGTCGAAAGTCTTTGACCGACAAACTGTGGCACATTGAAAAGTGGCACATTGAGAAAAGTTCAAAGAACGGTAAATTGTTAAGGAAAGACCAGCTAAAGAGGGAATTGGCACCACGTGGGTGCTCACTCGAGAGACTCTGGTTAATCCCATGTTGAGTGAAACTACTGATACCAGAAGGCCTTAGGAGAACCACCAGGAAAGGTCAAAGTGGCCATACAGGGGTCTAGCAAAATCCCTGTACAGTCGAAAGTCTTTGACCGACAAACTGTTGAGAAAGCAAGGGAAATGAATTCCGCATCAAGAGAAAGCAAAAAGGAAATATGAAGGGACAAGAGTGAACCCGAAGGAGGGATGCCACTAAAGAGTGGCGAAATCTAAAAATCTCAAGAAACAGTGTGTTGACAAAAGTGAACCCGGCAGAGGGAGTTCCACGGGAAACTGTTTAAAAAGATGTTAAGATTTGTGAATGCCAAGGAGAAGGTATCTGTGCAAAAGCCAGAGTGAACCCGAAGGAGGGAGGCAAACAGTTGAGAAGGGTCTGCGCCTGGAAGAGGGCGACCCAGGATTCAAGTCATCACCCAAATGTACATTTGAAAATAACTTTTGTTTGTTATTGTGGAGCCTATCAGGTTCTCTGAGGCAAGAGACTTTTTGTAGAAAAGAGACTTAACCACTGATGGCCCTGATACCTGAAGCGGATGTGTCGTCTCGTGCTGAGAAAGCTTGAGCGTGTGCTGTGCTCAGGAGTCCCACCTTGTCCCGTGCTCAAAACGTGGGGAAGGGAGACCCCGGCTACCTACCACATCCTGACGTATCATTTGTAAACACTTCTTTCTTTCTTGTGAATCCTATCCCACACTCATTTTGGTATTTAGTTGTAAAGATTGGCAATAGGTTTTTTTAGTGTAGGCCCTTTTATTTTGACAAGACGCCACTAGGACTGCCTTATTTTGATTTGATGGTCGCAGCTTGCTACTATCTGATATTTTGGTTTAGATTAGGTGTTTTTCCACCCTACCTACACAGTTTAACTCCCTTGAGCTGTGATCACTTGTGTCTGTCTATTCTTGATACCATGTCTTCCGTACATATGGGGTTGGTGGGATGCAACTCAATTGAAACAACTTGGGGAATCCTACAGTTTCAAAAACGTAGTCAATGAGCTTCTAACCCTTCCATCACCACCAAGAATCAATAGGATTTGACATCCGTAGTAGTAGGGAAGCTATTATTCCCCCGGGGCGGAGAGGAATGATTCTTACAGACCTAGTTTTGATACCCACTCCGGTGTGCTACATAAGACTGGCCCCAAAATCTGGCCTAGCGTGGAAGTTTGGCATAGATGTCTTAGCAGGCGTTATTGATCCACCTTCCGGGGAGAAAGTTTCTCTTACAGAATTATGGTGAAATCCCTTTTGAGGTACACCGGGGAGATCAAATTGCCCAGGGAATTCTGGAAATAGCTCTATTTCCTCAGTTTAAAGAAAGTGAACCAGACAAAACTGAATGGGGTAACTTATGCTTTGGGGAAGCTGATAAACCACTTAACATCGAAGAAAGGAAGGGAGAAGAACCTACCATCTATCCCGACATAGCATTTGCTCAGCGAAATGATCCAGCTCTTGCTGAAGGTTTGCTACAAGCAATTCCGGAAGAAGAGGGTATTAGAGACGGCAAGTCCCTTTTTCTTCTTAAAGCAGGGATTGCTTTATAGAAGAGACATCTATGGAGGGTGTAATTAAAACCCAACTGGTAATACACAAACGCCACCGAAAGGTTGCACTGGAAATTGCGCATTCCCATGTTACTGGGGGGCATTTAGGACAAGCTAAAACCCAGGTGCATATTAGTGGAAAATTCTACTGGCCCGGTATCCACTCTGATATATGTCAAAAGACCAGCCCGCATATCCCAGTACCTGCCCTTCTAAACCAGTTACCGATCATAGAAATCCACTGTTCAAGAATTGGCAAGGATAGCATTGGACTGCTAGAAACATCCAGACTAGGCAATAAATATGTCCTGGTGATCGTAGATTCTATGGCGAGACAGGAGTCTTTATTACTGCCAATCAGCACTTTCAAATTCAATTTTTTTTTTTTTAACATTAACAAACTCATCAACATTTTGTTCATGTCCCTTTTCTTTAACTAAAAGGGTTGTTAGTTTGTGTACAAAAAAAATATCTCTGAATGGACTACTGAATCCCATGAATCCCTGCTTTCTTGTAGTCCTGCTTGAAACAGCTCCTTGTCCAATTAGCCTCTGTCCTCCGCTATATGAGCCCCTTCAATGCAACAATCCTCCTCTTTCTTTGTTGCTGCCGAATAAGAGAAGTACCATTTGTAACAACATGCCATAACTATACGTGTTAGGACATTTTCATAATTGTGTTAGCAGCGCAGTTACCATACTTATTGGCGGGCGTAGTAAACAAGAATTAAAAAAAAAAGGATTTAATGAAGTTTGGCACCAGCGTTCGGATCGCGTATTTGTTTACCTCGGCAACCGTTAGAGAGCTGGGGCCGGAGCCGCGAGCGAACGCACCCGCGTTAGGCAGCCGGCACTACCTCCTCATTCTCTCGTCAGCGCACGGCCTGCGGAGGCCACTAGGACCCCGCAGACGCCAGCGCGGGAAAGTGTTTCCCCTCTCACAGCCAGCACACGGTGCACGGAAGTCTCTAGGACCCCGCGGACACCAATTCACAAGGAGGCTTTTCCCTCCCATCAAGCACAGCACAAGGAAGCACCATATTTCAGAGTTCCACACCGACAGACTTTTCATCCAGTGGTGAGCATAATAGATTAAAAAAATAAAACAAAAACAAATTGTTTGGCTTATTAACTGAAGTGAAGTCCCCTCCAACAGCTACCTGTAGCTTAAGAAGATAATGGCACATTTCCACAGCCACACAGCCTCCCGGAGCACTTCCCCAGAGTGGAGTGCAGAGGACTGGGGAGAGCAGCCTGCAGCTGAGGAAGAGGATCTTTCCCTCAGCTTCAAGTGAGTACTAGGAGACTATTTCTCAAGCAGTATCAGAGGATCAGAGGGCATGATGCCCCTAGCCCAGAGGCTAGAACACTTGGAAGCCATGCTGCAGAAGCAGAAGGCAGATAAAGAAGTTCCAAGAAGGAAAAGGGCACTGAGCCCAGGGGAGGGGACATCAGCAAGACAGCCCGAAGAAGAGGTTGAGGGCTGCAAGAAAGCTCAGAAGAGGACCCCCTCTTTGACACCCCTGAGCGTCACAGAAGGGGTGAGTTTACCACCTCAAGAGTCAGCCGACCCAGTAAGTAGGCTTAAGAAAGTCTTCATGATGAGGGCGGCAGTGCCGGACTCTCGACCCCCTACCCCAAGGGTGTACAATGAAGGGGAAGAGGACGACGCGGGATACTCGCTGGACGATGAGGGCGAGAAAGACATTGTCATGCCTCAACCCAAATCGACCCAAGAACCTCGAGACGAGGAAGGTGAAGGGGTACTACAGATGTTCGACCCCGAGGCGATTGCTCATCGCAGATCCTCTGAGTAGGTGCCTTCGCCCAGAGTGGCACAATATATGGCACTACACCTGCGAAACCCACTGGATAAGGAAGTCAGGGCGAAGATGAGAGCGGAGTGTCCCAGGCCACTTTTACCAGGGAAAGTCACCGAAACACCGGAATTGGATCCAAAGATGGTGACATTCATCACGAAAGCGACGAAAGATATAAGGAAAGGTATAGATAGAGCGTGGCGGGGATGCCAGGACAGAGTACTAGACATGGCAGGCCCGCTCGCCAAAATAATGGACCTGGCGGAGAAAGCCGCAGACACCAGCAAGCCAGTAGAGGTCGTGGCACTGGGAAACTGGGCGCAAAGAGCAGTTTGCTTATTGGGTAACGCTAACTGCGCCCTCTCAGCAGAAAGGAAACGTGGAGGGCTACTCAAAATCGACGGAAAATGGAGTGATTTGGCCTCATACGAGGCAGGAGGAGAAGCAAAAGGACTACTATTTGGAGGCACTTTCGCAAAAGAAATGTCCCAGTTTGTTGGGACATACTCAGCGCTCAAGAAGGTGCATAATTCCATCAAACGGATCTTCCCCGGGCGGGTTTTTGCTGGGACCGGACGGCAAAGAGGTCGGGCGTCCGGTCGTTTTGGGCAATTCAGAAGGCCTCAAGGACACAGAGCCCAATACTGGGAGAACCGGCAACAGAACAACTTCTTTCCAACTAGGTCCCGGTTCCCCAGAAAACGCCGGGGAAGAGGATCCTACAGACAAGCAAACACGCCAAGCGGTGAGTACCCAGCAAGCTGTTCTCCCTATGGGAGGCAGGACACGTTGGTTCTTGAATGCATGGGAAGAATTATCCAGCGATACATGGGTATTGCAAGCAGTTTCAGGCATGCAGCTAGAATTTGTAGGCACCCCCACGCAAGCGCGAAAACCAGCGCAGATGCACATGCCCTTAGCAGAGCGACAGCAGCTATGCAGCGAACTCCGAAGCGTAGCAGACAAGGGCGCTATAGAAAGGGAGAGAACGCAAAGCAAAGGATTTCTCAGCAACATCTTTCTGGTGCACAGAGGGGAGAAAGTGAGACCCATCATCAACTTAAAAAACCTGAATGAGTGGGTAGTGTACAGACACTTCAAAATGGAGGGGATTCACTTCCTGAGGGACCTTCTCAGAACAGGAGACTGGTTAGTCCGGCTAGACCTGAAAGACGCCTATCTTTCGATCCCGATAGCGACTCATCACCAGAGATATCCCCGTTTTCGATGGGGAGAGGACATTTGGATGTTCACCTGCCTGCCTTTCGGCCTAGCTTCAGCACCATGGGCGTACACAAAAATCATGCGCCCGGTAGCAGCAGCTATGCGGGAGAGGGGGATAAGAATGATCTTATACCTTGACGACATCCTCATACTGGGACAATGCGCCGCCAGCCTACGAGACGAAGCAGCGTGGGTGTGCAAACTCATGACCTCTCTCGGCTTTGTTATAAACGAAGAAAAATCCGATCGGATCCCATCGCAGAGAATGGACTTTCTGGGATTCGTGATAGATACGAAGAAGGCCACACTAGATCTCCCTGCAACAAAGATAAAAGGTATAAAAAACGAGCGAAGAGCTATAGTAGTGAAGAACGTAGTGTCTCTTCGCAGCCTAGCTCGCATAGTTGGATTACTCGCAGCTTCCATTCAAGCTATTTTCCCCGGTCCGCTACACTACAGAGCACTGCAGAGGTTGAAGATAAGACACCTCAGGGGAGGGCTAGGCTACCATCAGTTAGTAACACTGGACCAGGAAGCCATCACCGAACTCCACTGGTGGCTGCGAAACATGGAAGCCTGGAATGGCAGGGCCATTTTCGGAGCTACCCCGGACATCGTCATAGAGTCAGACGCGAGCAGAGCGGGGTGGGGAGTGCGATGCGGCTGCTTGCAAACAGGAGGGAAATGGTCCGCACAGGAACTATCGCTCCACATAAATTGCCTAGAGCTCCTGGCAGGCTCTTTCGCAGTGCAGGCCTTTACCAAAGACCGAGCCAAATGCTGCGTACTTCTAAAAATGGACAACATATCGGCAGTCCGTTATATCAAATCAACAAACTGGGAGGGACCTCCTCCAGGATGTTAGCCAAGTTGGCAAAAGATTTTTGGCACTATTGCCTTAGACAAGAAATATCGGTATCAGCAGAATACTTGCCAGGAGTTCAAAACACGATAGCGGACTGGAATTTGCGATATTTGGTAGACTCAAGTGACTGGAGTCTCTCGGCGGAGGTTTTTCAGCTTTTCCAGACCTTATGGGGTCCCCTAGAATGCTATCTGATACCCATCTGAGCTATCTGAATGCTCAGATACCCAAATTTTGCAGTTGGAGGATAGACCCAGCGGCAGCGGGCACAGACGCTTTCCTGCAGCAGTGAAAGGGAGCAATTCACTACACCTTTGCCCCGTTTGCGATGATAACGAGAGTTCTGGCGAAGGTGCCCAGAGAACAAGCAGAGTTGTTGTTAGTGGTTCTGATCTGGAAATCGCAGCCGTGGTTTCCAGTAGTGATGGAACTTTCTATGGATTTCCCGAGATTGATTCCTCACAGGGGGTTATCCTTCGGGACCCGAACTGGCAATTCCATCCACTAGTCGTGGGGGACACACTCCGCCTGATGGCTTGCAGGGTTTCGGGCAGAGATGGCATCTGCCAGGAATTTCGCAACTCGCTTCCAAGTGTATCAGGGACTCGTGGGCACTGTCTACCATCAGGAGCTATGGTGTCGCGTGGAAGCGGTGGAGCGCATTCTGCGAGGGAATTGATACTAATCCCGTTTCAGCCCCTGTAGTACAGGTACTCAATTTCCTAGCGCAGCGCTTTGCGGAAGGTGCAGCATATAGGACTATTGGAGTGTATAGGTCAGCCATTACAGCAGGCCATGATAAAGTAGAAGGAGCACCCATAGGTGAGCACCCACCGATTTTACGACTTCTAAAAGGTATCAAGGTGCAAAAACCCCATGTCCCAAATACACAGTTCTCTGGGATGTACATTAAGTCTTTAAGCTGTTCCTGCCATGGCCACATAACAATTACATCTCACGATCACAGCTATCAGGGAAGCTAGGGATGCTTCTTTGCCTCATAGCTTGCAGGAGGGTATCAGACGTGAAGGCCTTAGAAGTGCACAGAAAGATATTTTACCCAGAAGGAGTGGCATTTAACGTAGCAAATAGGACAAAGTTAAATTCATCGATTATTTCATACCCGTATTTTCCCAATAACGATAAACTATGCGTAGCGCAATGCATTAAAGATTACAAAGCAGCTACAGCGCAGTACAGGCCCAGAGTGGTTACTCAGCTCTTGATCGCGCGTAGGAAACCATTTCACGCAGTAGCGACATCCACTATAGCTAGGTGGGTCAGGGAAGTCATGCACTGGGCAGGAATTGATTTAGAGCAGTTTGATGCTCATTCTGTAAGGGGCGCGATGGCTTCTAGGGCATTCTCAGCAGGAGTATCATTGCAAGACAATATGAAAGCTGCGGACTGGTCTAATGAATCTACATTCAAAACCTTTTATTTCAAGCCTATCTCCCAGATAGCGAATACAGTAATTGACAGCTTTGAACAAGCATAATGCTTGCCTCCTGTCTCGCCATAGAATGAAGATTGCCCATGCTAAGAGCGCTGGACAGTCTTGATTCTATTAAAGACAAGGAGGCGAGCATTATATCCCATCCGGTTATACGTAATATTAGATACGTAAAGAAAAGTTTGGATATTGTTGTTGCAACCTAAATGACATGGAAGAAGTAGAACCCACCCGTATGATTATTTGTCTATTGATTGCAGGAGAAGATCAGAAACAGACATGAAAGACCTACATCGTCAAGAGCAGGAAGTCAAGTCTAGTTCCGTTGGAATGTTAAAGTTTAGGGGCTGCAGTTCGATTGGACAAGGAGCTGTTTCAGGCAGGACTACAAGAAAGCAGGGATTCATGGGATTCAGTAGTCCATTCAAAGACATTTTTTTTGTAAGAGCACAAACTAACAACCCTTTTAGTTCAAGAAAAGGGACATGAACAAAATGTTGATGAGTTTGTTAAAGTTAAAAAAAAGTTGAATTTGAAAGTGCTGATTGGCAGTAATAAAGAAAGAAAGCATAATGCTTGCCTTCTCGTCCTTAA
Source organism: Ambystoma mexicanum (assembly GCF_040938575.1). NCBI lineage: Eukaryota > Metazoa > Chordata > Amphibia > Caudata > Ambystomatidae > Ambystoma > Ambystoma mexicanum. The sequence continues at coordinate 645,125,252 of NC_090937.1, forward strand.
TAGAATCAAGACTGTCCAGCGCTCTCAGCATGGACAATCTTAATTATACAACCCAATATCCCGAGGCATTCCCAATGCGAAACAACACTACTCAGCAGATCCTTAAACACCTTCTACCACATTTCCCCAGGGTCAGCTTTCTCAAGGAAATAATCATTGACCAGGGTTCGAATTTTAGGAGTACGTTTATGGCCGAAGTCAAAGTGCTACTCCACATGACCACTTTGCGAACATCTGTGTACCATCCTCCACCCGATGGTTTGATAGAAAGATTCAATAAAACACTGAAGTTGATCTTGTGAAAACTAGTAGATAAGGACGGGAAAGACTGGGACTGAATGATCCTATGGGCACTATTTGCCTTTAGGAAAAACCCCTCAAGCTTCCACAGGTTTCTCTCCTTTTGAACTACTCTATGGGAGAGAGCCCAGAGATGTCATATACATGCTCTGAGAAACTTGGGAAGAACGAGAGGAGGCTGCCATTCCCACCTCGCAGACCGCCATCAGAATGCGAGAACATATGAGATTGGTGCGTGACTTAGTCCGCACTCACATGGAAAAGGCACAGAGCCAACTAAAATCTAAGTATGATAAAAAAAAAAGTTAGCTTAAGATAATTTTCTATGTGACTAAAAATATTGGTCCTCTTACCCACCTCAGAAAACAAACTTGTCTCCAAGTGGCACGGACATTATGAGATCATAGAATGAACGGGAACCTGTACTTATAAAGTAGCCAAACCGAACAGAAAACAAAGTCCATTTGTATCATGTAAATCTCTTGAAACAGTGGAGGGAAAACCCATCAGCCACTAATGCCAAAATACTAGCATGCCTGGTCGCCGAAGAAATGGATAACTCGGATTTGATTTCTCCTGAGTTACCTGTCCATCTTAGATTTAGGTTTAGATTAGGCTTTTTTCCACCCTACCTATACAGTTTAATATACACCCTTGAACTGTGATCACTTATGTCTGTCTATCCTGATATCATACCATCCTTACAATTGCCAGTGTAAAGAGCAGCAGGGATAGAGGACAACCTTGTTAAGTACCCTTGGTTACCGGAAAGGGTTCAGTCAGAGTGTTATTAACTATGACTCCCGCTTTAGGTTTTTGATAATTCGTCAGGACTCTTCATCGAAAACCTAACCCCCAACCCACATTTTCTTTAGAACGAGATCCAAGTAGTTACAATGTCAAAATCATTCTCCATGTCTAGCGCCAATAGCACAATCTGGCACTTCGACTGGGCAGCTTCATCCACAATATGGGTGGATCCTTCTGATGATATCTGGGTGTACACTGGTAAGAGTGAATAATGAGATTAGACACTGTCTCTGCTGAAGTCATTTTCTGACACTACATGGGGAGAGGAAAAAAATGTAAATCTGGGAATAGAATCTATGACTATGGGAATAGAATGTGTACCCATTACTCATTGTGTCACAGGTTGCTCATGCATCTACCAAACCTACTTTTCTAAGGCATTGTTTTTATTTGTTGACATTGTACTACATCCATCATAAGTTGCAATAGTGGACCTCTCCTTCTGCAGGTTCGTACCTAAAATGAAATACATAACTTCTCCTTCGGCCCTTTGCTCTAGCAATCAGAGAAATCTCAAGAGAAATTGTTGCTGTCCCTGATTTGGTGCATTTACCGTAGCCAAAGTAATATAAATTCCACCTGTGGTTCCAATCACAATAAAGGATCTGCCTTTCTTATCCCTAAATCACTTCACTGGGGTAAAAGGCAAACCCTTGGTGAAACAATATTGCAACCCCCCACTCTTCTGGTATGAACACCCCCATGAAGTTGATTGCTGCATTCCTTTTGTCTATATTGGTCTGTTTCTCTCAGGTGGGTCTTTTGCAAACACACAATATCAGGCTTTTAGGTTAATAATTCCAGGAAGACCATGTGTCACACTTGGAAGGTGAGTTCAGGCCCCTTACATTTTAAGGGCAGGCCTTCACTATTTCTGGTGATTAGTAACAGTCATTTGCAGGAGGTCCAAGACCCTGAAGCCTGCCACTCATTGCCTCGTTATCACTGTCATGGAGGAGCAAACCAGATAAGAACCTGTACAAGGTATCGTTTGTCCCTTCACCTAGGCCAAAGGCAAGTTGCCTAACATGATGGAAGACGTACTCCACATTATTACTGGCCCAAGTTTCTCGCTGCACCCCTCTCCCTGCCCCATAGACGCAACATTCCATCTGCTTTTTCTGGGCAACTCTTCCCTAGATCGCAAATTTGCAGACCTTCAATCATAGAGGCCTGGTGGTTAGTCTCCAAAATATAAGCCACTCTCCTTGTCAGGGAACAGAGACTGTAGCCCACATGACAATAAAACTTAGCCTCAAGGTCAGCCCCTCCGGCGGATAACATGAGGCATTTTTTATGAAGACTTAGTAATCATGAATTTGCTGGCCACACGATTGCTCAACCAGTTGGTTTATTAAGACCTCTTAAGAGTTCTTTTTTGCAATATCGCGTCTGCCAGCCTTACATCCATAAGTATACCATGTGCTACCAGTCCAACTGTGCAGTGAAAGTTATTCAGTTCTGAGCAGCTCCTTATTTATTTCTCTGGCCCATCCGTAGGTCACTGGAATCACCATTGTTGGTATTTACAGCTACATCTCCTATTAGTCACTGTTCTGGAGAATTGCCCGGCAGTCATAGAGCATGCAAGCTGTCCTATGTGCTCCAATTTTCCTATTAAAATTAAACAGATGAGAAAAGCCATCGGTATGGCACACCTCTCTTGATGATGATCTACGTAAGGCTTTTCATGCTCGTACTTCTTGCCAGCATGGATGCAGAGATGTTGCTGAATATCTGGAGATCACGGTCAAAGAAGGAAATTGAGGTCTTACAAGCCATAGCCAGTATCTTTTCTTTAGGCAGGTAGTTGTGAAGTTTGACCACAATATCCTTTGGGCCACTCCAGGATCACTTTGGGGTCTTCCCACCCTATGCACCAGATCTATTTCTATTTCTGTTTCTCCAACCTTCAGATGGATACCCATGGAGGCGAATAGGGCTAATATGCTTTCGTTTTGAAGTTTGGATCCCTCCTTTAGGTTCTTTGTTTTCGCATCTGGATTACCCAACTTCAAGTGTTCCACCTCTGTCATTTAGTCTGTTACCCAGGTGGTGTATCACTCTCTTGTTATCTGCAATTGCTGCTAATAGATCTCTCCTGAAAAGTTTTATTTCTTCTGTTAGTGTTGTTTTCAGCTCATCTTAGAATGCCCCCAAGGAAGCCTCCAGAGTCTTTCTCACGAGGGTGTCGGCCACCTAAATTTATTTTTCTTATGCTATGTTGATTGTGTCTACATACAATTGATTTACTTTCAGCTCTGTCTATCCGCTCCCCTTAGCTGCCCTAGTCATTACACTTTCTCTGTGCATTTTGCGCTAGCCGCAAAAACTACATTTGTTTATTTATAAAGCACGCCCAACCCGTAGGTATCTGGGTGCATTTACAAGGTTACAGAAAGTTACATTGTAATAGGACATTACAAAAAAAGCTACAGATGATTTATTTACATTACAATGTTACAATGTACACCAGACACTGTGAATTACACAAATGCAATACAGATATATACAAGAGTGGTGAGGTCACGAGGAGTTAAGCATCATGTGAGAAGAGACAGCTTTTGGTTTTGTTTCTGAAGCTGTGGAAAGATGGCTCTGATCTCAGTGTGGCAGGCAGGGAGTTCCACAGTTTGGCTGCCAGTACCAGGAAGCTTCTCCCCCCTGCTTTCATAAGCTTGTATCTGGGAACCCTGAGGCAATTGAACGTATGGTTTTAGTCGGTCGAACTGATATGTTTTTGGTGAATTTGTCTGGTAGATATTTCGTGGCTGTTTGGTGAGGCATTTGTGGGTGATAGTCAATGCTTTGAAGTTGATTCTATCCTTCACATATAGCCAATTGTGGAGGTGTCTGAGACATGTTGCGTTCTGGGAAAAGTTTAAGGCTGTTCTTAGTGCGTTGTTTTGCAGAATTTGCAATGTATTGACATTGTGTTTGCTCGAGTCTAGCTATAAGGCATTTCAGTAGTCTATTTTAGACAGAATTAATGCCTTGGCCAAGGTAATACAGCTAGTTATAGAGAGGAATGTTTTTCACGCGTTAATTAACTTACAGGTGTATGCTGTCGAGGAGGCTGTGGCATTGACTTGTGTTTTCAAATTTAAGGCTGAGTCAAGGTAGAAACCCAATGCTTTTACCTCATTGGATACTTTTATGTTGTTGCCGTCAATATTGAACGATGAGAATTGCTTACTTAGTTTGTTAAGTCTTGCTGTGGAGCCAATTAGCAAGATCTCTGTCGTATCGTCAAGACAGAGCCCATGAGTGGCCATCCAAGCTTGGATAATCAAATAGATTTTGGTCAGCAGAATTGAGTCAGTATCGGGATTGTCGGTGATAGGGAAGAGAATCTGGGTGTCGTCGGCATAAATGGTGTAGGAGACACCCAGATTGTCAAGGTCATCAAACAGAGGCTTTGTGAAGATATTTTACATAGTAGGAGAAACACACGACGTCTGCGGTACTCCACAGGAGATAGGTGCAGGTTCAGCTGATGCAATGGCAGAGAAGACCCTCGTGGTACGATTATTCAGGAATGATTGTATCCAGGTCGTGGCTTCGGTAGAGAAATGGGCAGCTGATTTTAAATGGTTGCAGAGGACTTTGTTATCCACCAAATCAAAGGCCGCTGAGAGGTATAAAAGCAGGAGGAGGCCAAGTTTTCCTTCATCCCTTAGGTCATCCATTTAGTTTTTCAGATCAATTGAGGCTGATTCTGTTCCATGTTTCGGTCTAAAGCCAGATTGTCGCAGGCCAAGGAGGTTATTTTCCAGGTAAGCTTGTATCTGCAGGTAGTCTGCCCTGTCTAATATTTTCAGGAGAAATGGAACGGTTGTTATAGGTCTGTAGTTGGTTGGGATATTTGGGTAAAGGTTAGTTTTTTTTTTTTTAAGAGAGGCATGACCCATGCATCTTTTAGATTTGTCAGGACAGTACATGAATCAAAGGAGGAGTTTATTAGTGTTGTGATGAATGGCGCTAGTTCCTTAGCTGCCTCTTTAATTATCGGTGCCGGGCAGGCGTCTCCCTGGCATCTAGATGGTTTGAGGGAGGCTATTATGTTCTCAACTTCATGAATGGAGACTGTGGTGAATTTAAAGCGGTTACAAGGTTTAGTCGAGGTAGTCTGCGACTTCCGAATGGGATTGTCCCCTGAGAGATTCCGTTTTTTGTTTTCAAGTTTCTTTTCAAGGAACTTGGTTTTATTGGAGAGTGCCGCTTGAATATTTGCACACCAAGATTTATCTTTGATACAAGTTTGCAATGGAGGACTGGGTGACGCCAATTCTCTTAGTATGCTGAAGAGTTCTCTAGTGTTTGAGTTGGCGTTGTTAATGCTATTGTTATAGGTGTAATTTTTCGTTTGAAGGATCTCAGATTTGTATTTAGAGGTGATTTTAGTGAGTTCGACCTTATTCTCCATTGTAGGTTTTTTTTGCCAATAGGATTCTGCACTTCTTTCTTCGTTGCGTAGAGCTTTAATGTGGGGGGTGAACCAGAGTTAAGGTGGGCTCGAGGCTTCCCTTTGCACTATTTTAATGGTGCAATTTTGTCCATGGCTTCATTAATCGTGCGGTTGAAATGATCTACGAGATCTGAAGGGTCTAAGCTAGTAGTTGTGCGATTGGTGATAGATTAGAGTAACGGTAGTATGTTTCCCATCGTTATATTCCGCTTGTTTCTAGTAAAGGCCGGGGGAGCCGCTGGGGTTGTCGGACTAGGTTGTGGGCTATTTTGTAGAGTGAAGGAAATGAGGTGATGATCCATCCAGGCGCAGGTTCATTCGATATGATTTTGGCAGCACAGTTAAGATCAGCTAACCAGTTTAATGTTTGTGAGCATCACCACGCGAGTGAGGCCGGTCTGTGCCGGTCCATGTTTGGTCCGCTCTTACCACTCGCTGGGGGCTCTCTACAGCTCTTGGTCACCTCCTGCCACACTACTGTCCTAGTCGGATTTTAGGTAAGAGGTGTCGCTGTAATCCTTCCTTTTGCAATGCCTAAAATCGGACGTCTTTGGCTACTCCCTTCTAAGGACTACCCTGTTTGCCTGCTCTATATGAACATTTTTATTATGACTCCTTCTGTTGATAGGATCATTCCCAACTCTTGCCTGCATGTCGGATTTCTGAACATGTGGTCTCTGGTTAAACATGCTGATGAGGTCTCTGATCTCACGCAAGAACTAGAAATACTATGTCTCACTGAGACCTGGCTCTCCGATCTCACCAACCATTCTGCCATGGCCACTACCCCACCTGGCTATCAACTGTTTAGTACAGATCGGCACTTCGGCTGGGGTGGAGGCACGATTATAATTATTAAAAATACTCTCATCTCATCTCATATAGATGCCACTCCCTGCCTATTGATGAATGCCAGCATACTGTATTAAAATCACTATTGATCCTAATATGACAATCGGCATCCTCACCCTTTACCACCCTCCTATTGCCATGCCACAGTTTGAGGAACAACTTCTCATGTTACTTGGCGACATCATTAAAACTACCTCTTATGTTATTGTTCTGGGTGATTTGAATTTCTAGGCCTTTCACTCAGACGATCACCAAGCCAGCAATCTTGACCAAACCCTCGAAGTTATTAGTCTTCAACAACATATAAAGATCCCTACCCATAAAGATGGGCACATTCTCCACTGCGTTTATTTATTTATTTATTACATTTATAGCGCACTCAAAATGCCCCTGAGGCATTGTGCGCTGTACAGTAGGGCTTACTTGGCTGCAGGCACAAAAATAAATTCACAAAGTGAAAGGTGCGAACACCACCCAATAAACAAAACACATGGAAAATTACATGGCTTTGGTCTACTGGTTCCAAGGTTACAGTGGAACCAAGCGCTGCGCTTTTTCAAGGACAGTATTGTGCAGAAAAACAAGAACAAATGAAAAGCGGATACAACACAGTGTTTGGCCTATTGGTTCCATGGTTACAGAGGGACCAAGTAAGTAAAAAAATGGCAGCTACAGGAAAGAATTAACAATGACTGTCCTAGGTTTGAAATGGGGAGTCCCGGTGGGGTACTTTATGAAGGAAATAGATGGTGGCGTACTGATGTGCTTGAATTAGTTGTAGAGCTTGGTCTTCAATGCTTTGCAGAAGATAGCATAAGAAGTTTCATTTCTGAGTGAAGCGGGCAGAGAATTCCAGTTCTTGGGTGCTAGATATTGGAAGCTGGCGCCTCCCACTTTAGCTCTTTTGAAGGAGGGGACGAAGATCTGGTTGGAGTGTTGAGTACGAATAGGTCTGGATGAGTTGACTCGAATGATCTTGTCTGATAAGTACGGGGGGCTGTGCGAGAAATGCACTTATGCGTGATTGCCATTGTTTTAAATAGGATGCGCTCTTTAATCGAGAGCCAATGTACATCCCTTCTTGCCTGTGTGATGTGTTCCCTTTTGGGAGTGCAGCTCTGAGGGCATTGTTTTGAGTGACTTATAACCTGTTAAGTTTTTTTTTGCTGACGTGCCCATGAACACAACCTGGCAATAGTCCAGTTTGGCCCCAATGATAGCCTGACTATTGTGAGGAAGATTTCGGTGGACAAGAATGGTTTAACCGCATTGATGATGATGGTGAGAGCAGCCGAAGAGGCAATGGCGCTGCCTTGGCACGTCATGGAAAGAGCAGAATCAAGGAAGACCCTTAGGGCTTTTACTGCTGCTGAGATGTTAATGAGGGTGTTACCAATATTACATTTCCCATATTGAGAGTCAAGCTTGTTGAGAGTATCTTTGGTGCCTACCATGAGGATCTCTTTATCTTCATTGAGACACAGTCCATTAGCCGCCATCCAGGCCTGGATGGATGCGTATGTTTTAGACAGGGTGAATGCATCCAGTTCAAAGGAGCCCGTGAGGGGGAGTATGACTTGGGTGTCATCAGCATAGTTTGTGTAAGCTATGCCGTGTTCATCCAAGTCGTTAAAGAGAGAATGGGTAAAGATGTTGTATAGTGTCGGAGAAGTGCAGGAGCCTTGAGGCACACCACATTGGATAGTGGTAGGAGCGGCGCATGCATGGTCCAAGAACACTCTTATAAGCCTCCCCTCTAAGAAGGAAGAAATCCATCGGGTGGTTTCCTGTGAAAAATGGGCTGCGTTCTTGAGTAGTCTACAAATGGTTGAGATGTCAACTAGATCAAATGCTGCCGATAAATCAAGGAGGAGAAGTGCCGGCTTGCCTTTGTCTAAAATCCCCGAGTTGGATCTTAAGGTCAAGTAATGTAGACTCAGTTCCATGCACGGGGCGGAAAACTGACTGCCTCTTACCCAGGATTCTATTCTCCTCTAAGAAAGGCTGGATTTGACCATAGGCAACTTTGTCGAGAATTTTGTAAGAGGAAAGGAACCGTAGTGATGGGTCTGTAGTTGTTGGGCGTTTCTGGGTCTAGAGAAGGTTTTTTTAAAAAATATATATTTCTTTTTATTAATTATAAACAAGTCACAATAAACAAGTCAAGCAGTAAACATTAGTGAGATATGGTCACACTACCGAAGATGGTACATTACGTTATTGGGGTGATAAGGAGTGGCACAGTAGGGGGGGGGGCATGCATGCTCACCAAGGAGCAAGCCCATGAGGGCACGGGGGGTCCATGGTCGTGACTTCACTCTGGAGGGCTCCATGTTTCTCCCATCATACATAGCCACTGGTCTATGAGGTTATGTGTTCTCAATCCATCTCCCCCAAACTTTCGAGTGCTTCCCAGGACAACCCCTGGCAGTGTATATCCGCTTCTCTAGTGATGCACTTCGGTCCATTTAATTAACCCATCGGTTTAGGCACAGTCTATCCGGGGATCCCCATGTGGAGGCAATAAGTCTTTTCCCCAGTCCAAGTGCCACACAGAGAAAGGTTTTTTCACATTTGGTGTAGTCCACTTCCCCCCAGATACCAAGTATCACCATCTTAGGGTCCAGCGCGACTGGGGATCCCAGGACCATGTTGATCTTGCGGATGCATTGACTCCAAAAGTCCTGAATGACGTCAGTCCCAGAGCATGTGCAAAAAGGTTCCCTCTGCCCTGTGGCACCGTAGGCAGTCCCCATCCTCCTCCAGCCCCCATTTCATCACTGAGGTCCTGGAGTAATATGCTTGATGCAATATTTTGAATTGTATTAGGCGAAGCTTGGAGTCTATGCCAATCTCCCAGGGGGACATTAGTGCCTCAACCCATTCCTCAGATTCTAGCGTGCCCACCACCCTTTCCCACTTCTCCCAGAGCCCAGCGAGCTCTTGGGCCCCGAAGGTGGTGATCACCTGGTAGAGTGTAGATGTGGCCTTAGCCGGCATCCCTGTGTGGATCATGTTTGCTTCAAGGAGGGAGCATTTTGGGACATTTGCCCGCACTGGGAATTAGGTCCGGATGGCGTGTGCGAGTTGCATGTGTCTATACCGCTCAGTAGGGGGTAGTGCAAACCTATCTTGCATATCACTGAATGATGCTATGTGCCCATCTTTCACAACATCTGCCAGGGTCCATATCCTCATTTCCTCCCACCTGATAAAGTATCCCATTTTGAGGATTTCAGGGATGCATGCATTATTCTAGAGGTTCACCCAGCGTGGGTCTCCATCCCAGGCCCATATGTAGGGTAGCTTCTGCCCAGACCATGCGAATCTGTCGTGTCATCCCAGACAGGACGGTCATATCCCTTTCTATGCCGTAGAGAAGGTTTATTTTAAAAGGGGGCGGACCCACGCCTCTTTTAGGCTAGAAGGGACAGAATTGAGTTGAACGAGGCATTAATGAATGTCCTCACAAACGGGACTAGCGTATCCGCGCAATCTTTATCAAGATTGGCCGGGAAGACATCTTCATTGCAATTGGAGGGTTTAATTTGCGGAATGATGGCTAATACTTCTGACTCTGTCACTTCTCTGAAAGAGAATAGTATTTTCTCATCAGTGGCTGAACTGGACAAGATGTTGAAGTGGGAGTTTATCTTTTTCTGCAGGAGCTCAGTTTTATTAATCATGGCTGTTTGGACACTTGAGCACCAGGATTCATCTTTCACAAGATGACTAGTGCTTGTGACTGGTTTCTTTAAAGATGGCAAATAGTTCCTTTGATTCTGACCTAGCATTAGAAATCCTGGAGTTGTACGCTGTTGATTTAGCTAGAATTATATCTTTTTTATATTGTGCAGCTTAGGTTTTGTAGGCAATTAGAGTGGACTCATTTGTTGAGAGCCTTGCGCTTGAGGGCGCGTAGTTCTTTAAGCTCAGCGGAGAACCATGAGTTAGCATGTTTCTTCACTTTTTCTTTCTTACTTTCTAGTGGGGCAATGGTGTTGTATAGCATGACCAAGACTCAGGGGTCTTGGGAGAAGGGGGGGCTGAATCTCTGAACCCTCTAGGAAGGGATGGATCTGTCTTTGGTGAGGTTTTATGAGCACCTAGCTAATGCAGGTGGGGCAGGCGTGCAGGGTTCAGGTACTGAGCTGGTGGTGGGGATGGAAAAGTGAATAAGGTGGTGGTCAGTCCATAGGGCAGGGGTAATGGAGCTGATGTCGACTTTTCAATTGTGGTCCACTACCCAGTCTAGTATGCGTCCTTTGGAGTGGGTAAAGGACAAGATTTTTTGATAGAACCGTGGAGTGCTTTCGCCAGTGCCTTGGCTAGTTCATCTTTAAGATCATTTAAGCCCAGATTCAAGTCACCCAAGAGGATGAATTTAGTGGAGTTTTTTAGATTATCTCCCAGTAGGTGGGGAAGATGGTCATGGAAGTCCAAAAGTGGGCATGGAGGGCGGTGAGCGATGTGGATCGCAATGGTGGTTTTAGGAGAGATGGTGAGTTTTACTGAGAGGGAGTCTACATTTCCGCCGAGAGAGGATGTAGTTGGTCTTACTGCAAGTATTTCCTGGACTAGGAGTGCTACACCCCCACCTTTGGCAGCTGGTCTGTCTTGTCGGAGGATGGTATAGCCTAGTGGGAGGGCTAGGGAAATGGCTGGTCCTGAGGCTTCATGGAGCCAGGTTTCAGTAATTGCCAGGGCATCTAGGTCCAAGTTGGTGAGCAGGTCATGAATTTCAATAGCGTGAGCTGGGAGTGATTGTGCATTAATTAGTGCAAACTGTAGCGCTGGTTTAGTCTTAGTATTACATGTGGATGACCTAGTCTTCTTCCGGGCGGGTGACCTGTGGTTCGTAGTAAATTTCTTAGTCCCGTCTACCATATTGGGTGAGTGCACCTGGGGGGTTAGGAGGGGTTATTGGGCGAAGGAGGAATTGACAGCATGGATTGAAATGTTTTGGTGGCAGGGTAGGTGGGCAAGCCTTATAGTTTGTTTCTCATCGAAGTCGGTCTGGGGCACTTGTCATGATGGCTAGGATTAATGCAACTCCTTAGCCTTTCTAATCTGCTTGCTAAGAGAGTAGAGGAGAGTGTGGCGGTGCAGGCAGAGTGGGGGAGGGAGTCATTAGGTTTGCCGAAAATGGTGGTAGAAAGTGGGAGTGCAATGTCATCTGAATTAGATGGATACTTTGCCATGTTGGCGTGCTGTGAGAGATGGGTTTACCGTCGTTTTGGATAGCAGCTGTGACACTTGTACTGGTGCTTGGCGATGTCCCTAATCTAGAGGCTGAGGGGTTCTCTCCCATCGCCCAATCTTGAACAACTAACATCCTGACATGTCCTTGGTCCGATCACAGTTTTATCTCCGTCTTCCTAGATCTTCCTGGTAAACTTGCTAAGCTTAACCTTAATCCACGTGTTGTCTGTAAGGAACTACCATAAAATTACACCTTTGTCTGTATCGGAACAAGCCGCTCCTACGATAGCTAACCTTTCGTACTGTAACTGCACTGCTACCCTTGTCGATCTCCACTGTTATGAACACTCTTGCCCCACCATCTGTTAAAATTGAAACTCTGGAAAATCTTGGTTCTCTGAAGAAATCCTGACTCTTAGGACACTCAAAAGGCAAAGACAACAGGCATTGGCAGAAAAACACCACTGGCTGCATCCTTGGTCTGTATCGTAAGGTGGGGGATGATTACGAGTCTGCCATTACAGCTGCTAAACAAGACTATTCTTCTCATAAAGAATTTTTACTATTCTGAGGGAATTTGAAGCGAAGGATAATCCTTAGCCTTCTTTGGTTAAGAGTGACCAGTGGTGTTCCGACATACAACAGGGCTTTAGTGAAAAACTGAACTCTCATTGCAATGATTGAAAAATTGTGCTCCTCTCCTTCCTTACCCATTGATATAACTCATAGCCCTGTCCATTACACTGAACACCCTGTTACCACTACTTCTGTTTTTTTTGTTTTTTTTTTACTTTCGAGAGATCAGTGAGACTGACCTCTTTGATTTCGTCTCCCATCTCAAGCATTCCTCGTGTCCCAATGAGATCTGCCCCCCCCCTCTAAAATTAAAGAATCCTTTCATTGCCTGGCCCCTCTGGTTACGCACCTGGTCAACCCCTCTTTCGCTACTTCTACTGTTCCTGATTACCAGAAAGAGTTGTGGATCTCCCCTGTGATTAAAAAGGCCTTCCTTGATCCATCTTCTGTAGGAAATTGTCCTATTACTAATGTTACCTTTTTATTGAAGATTCTTCGCAAGATTGCTTATGCCCAGATCCAGCAACACACTGAGAACAATAATTTACTGGGCCCTCACCAGTCTGGCTTCCAAGCTCTTCATGGCACTGAGACTGCTTTGATTGACTTGAAGGCCAATCTATGTCTTGTAGACTCGGGTCAGGTTATGTTACTTAGGCTTCTCCACCTCTCAGCGGCGTTCGACCTTATTGATCACTCCCTGCTGCTCGAGAGGTTGGGGTGCATCGCCAACTGCTCCAGTAGTGCCCTACACTGATTGGACTCTTTCTTAGGTCCTAGATCGGCCTGCGTTGCCTCTAATGGATTTAAATCCTCTTCAGAACTTCCCACATGCGGCGTCCCACAGGGCGTCAACCTGTATACACGTCCCTTCTTCCAACTTCTCAACAGTCTTGCCGTAAAGTATACAAACTACGCTGATGATACTGAGATCATGATCAAATTTACCAGTGACTACGAGAAGGACCTTAAGAAAATTACCTACATCTATGCTAAAATTGAAAATTGGATGATAAACAATTCTCTAGATCTCAATGGTACTACTCAGTGTCTTCAGAAGCTGGATCCCAGATTTTCAGCATTTGATTTTGCTGGCTGCGCTATTAAAACTAGTCCTTGGGTTAAGACCCTGGGAGTATATCTTGACTCCTTTACTTTACTTTAATGCCTTTGTAGTGCGCAAGCCATGGACCCGTAGGCATCAGGGCACAAACCGACAGTGAGACAAAACAAAAACACAGAACTATTAACCTCCTGAGCCGGGTGATAACCAGGTACTGAATCAAACAAACATCAGCGTTTTCAACTTCTTCTTAAAAGAAACTATGGATTTCTGACAACTAAGATCCAGAGGCAAATTGTTCCAAGCATTGGGAGCTGCGATGTAAAAAGACCCCTTTTCAACCTTCACGGTCCTGCACCTGGGAAGCATCAACTGTTCTTGGTGGCTGGATCTGAGAGATCTCCTATGAACTTTTTCAGTAAGAAGATTTTGCAAATAGAGGGGCATAAGGCCCTGTCTGCATTTAAATGTGATGACTAATAGGCGGAAAAGCAAAATGGCCTCTAAAGGGAGCAAATGCAATGCTCATCTAGCGGCAAAATCATGGTCTCTTCGGGCTAATCCCATGACCACAAGCACTGCCCTGTTTTGAACCACCTGCAGCCTGTTACAATCTGTTTTACTCAACCCAGCAAGCAAGCTACAACAGTAGTCTATTTTAGACCCAACTATTGCCCATGCAATTGTTTCAGCATTGGTTTGAGTAATGAAATGTCTGAGCTTGATGTAATAGACTGACGCTGACACAAGGCTCCCAACATGTGCCTTCCTGTTGAGTTGCTGCTCAAATATGACACCTAAAGTGTTTGTCTTCTTTTGAGGTGTTATCTTTATATCACCTATTTGAAAACTCTCGATGGACCGAGCTTAGCTAGCATGGAATGGGTGCCAACAATCAGCAACTCAATGTTTCCTCTATTCAGCGCCAGATTGTTCCGAACCATCCAGCTCTCAATGAGGGCATAAATCCCATTCAGCTCAGCTTCGTCCTGTGCATGTATTCCAGCAATGGGGATGTCACACCGTGTCATTCGCATAGTTTGTGAATACAACCCCTGCTTGATCCAAGAGGGCAAAAAAGGATGCCATAAATATATTATATAGACAGGGTGAAATATAGGAACCTTACGGCATACCAAATTTTAATGTAACAGGTGGAGCTACCGCCTCCTCATGATATACTCTGCTCTCCTTGTTATCCAGGAATGAAGCTATCCAGCGCGCTCCTGTCGGAGAGAAATTCGCCACATCCCCCAACCTGGTGACCAAAATTCAATGGTCCACCAGGTCGAAGGCGTCCGACAAATCAAGCAGTATCAGCATAGATGATTTGTTTTTATCCAAACGTTCCAAGAGCCTGGACTTCAATTCAAGTAGAGCAGTCTCTGTTCAAAACCCCTGCCTGTACCCAGATTGACAACAATTAAGAATGGGATGTTTGTTTAGGTGATCAGCAATGTGCCCATATGTCACAAGATCCAGTATTTTTAACAAAAAAGATGTATTGGTGATTGGCCGATAATTAAGCAGCACCTCAATAGGTAAACCAGGTTTTTTCAAGATGGGAGTAACCTACACCTTTTTTTTTTTAGATCCATCGCCACCTGACTTTCCATAAGGGAGGTATTTACAAACTTGCAAATGGCGTCAAGCAAGGTCGGAGGACAAGTTTTAATTATAATGCTTGAATACGGATCACCTTTACATTTTGTGGCCTTTAACTGTTCCACTATCACAGACAGCTCAGCAACCTTTATAGAAGAAAAATTAAATTGAGGAATGGATGAGCATCTATCACACAGCTCCCTCACAGCCCAGACAGAGACAATGTATTGGTTTTCTTTTTTACGGGTTATGACAGACCTAATGCCATTCAACTTGCCCTGTATGGCTTCCTGAATTTCCAAGCACCAAGCGCATCCTTTACTAGCAGACCAGCATTAGGGGAGCTCTTAGTATCTTGTTCCTTTAAGATTTTAAAGAGCTCTTTAACGTCCGATTGTGCATTCAGTATTTTGGAGTTTAAGAAGTTTTTCTTTGCATCAATAATCGCCCATCTGTAAGTATTTGCTGCTCCTTTTTCGGCTGCCAATGCTCCTGGAGTGGGGTTAGATTGCCATATTTAAAACAATTTCAGGGTAGCGGATTAAAGTTTTTTTTAACTCCGGATAGAACCATGATTTGTTTTTCAACCCTTCCTTAACCTTTCTCTGTTTGAGTGGCGCTAGAGAATTGTCAATATTATGCAGATTATATATAAGGGATTTTGGCATCTCCTCATAGAATTTTTGAGAGATAAAACTAATCGTTGGACACAACAGGGGTCCGATTCTTTCCTGTGTGAGCATTTTAAGGTTTCTTCCAAAAATCATTTGAGTCCTCCTTCCCTTAATTTTCTTCGGGAAGTGTGACTGTATAGTAAAGTGTACAAAGTAATGATCCGACCACGGATAGGATGATACGTGAAAGTCCTTAGTGAGCACCTTAAGAGAGGAAACACAATCTAAGGTACGCCCCAAGCAGTGGGTTGGCATGCAGATAATTAGTTCAAAGCCCAAATTAGATAAAACCAGCTCATATTCGGAGGCAACAGTGTCTACCTTGTGCCCCAACCAATAATTAAAGTCACCCAATAGCAAGAAGCTAGAGTTGGGCTTAAGGATGGAGAGCAGATGATTAGACAGAGTGGTAATAAAATCATCTGTCAAAGACGGTGGTCTATAAATTAAAAGTACATGCATGGTCGATTCGGCATTAAGTCCAATTTTCAAATGTTAAGACTCTACCCCCCTCCATGATTTGTCTGCTTATTTTCCAGATGGTAAGTGTGGATTTAAAAATCAGTGTGACCCCCCGCCCCCTCTACCATCCTCCCTATCTTGCCGTATCATACCATAATCATCCGGTATGGCCAGGTTAAGGGAGGGACCAGCTGCCCCGTGGCCCCAAGTTTCTGTTATAGCACACAGATTGATGTTTTGGTCTTCATTGTAAGTGGCTACCTCTCATGCATGTTTCACTAAGGTTCTCAAGTTTAGTAACAAACATAACACGTTGTGGACTGGTACAATCCTACCTCTTCCCGAGGGGAGCGCAGCCCCCGACCCCCTCCATGACCGAAATTCCATTTCCTAAAGCTATGACCTGTTCCTTACAGAGGTTAGTCTCCCCCCATCCCTAAAATGCCATATCTAAAATAATGACTTAACATGAAGAAATATGCCTGTCAATAGAAGGCATTCTGTGCATATACCACACTCCTGATCAGGCAAATAAAACCGCTTTTTATCTGAATCGAACACTGCTTCTCTAGCAGTTGCCCTGGTCAACTCCAAACTTGACTACGGTAACAGCCGGTTGGCTGGCATGTCTAAGACCAACATGAACATGCTTCAAGTTGCCCAAAATAACGCGGTCCGTGCAGTATGTGGTCTTCGCAGAATGAAGCATGTGACTGAGACACGCATCTCCCTGCCCTGGCTTCCCATCAAACATCTCATCACCTATAAGGTGCTGACTCTAACTCATAAATGCCTTAGTGATAAAGCTCCTGTCTATCTTAAGGATCAGATTAAGTACTCCCACTCCATCTGTTCTCTTCGCTCCAGCAATACTAATAACCTTGAGTCTCCTAGATTCAAGCTGGAACGCTATGGTGGCATTAGTTTTGATTCCATTGCCCCGCGTCTATGGAATCGCCTCCCTACTTCACTCTTGCTCTGTCCTGAATTATCTTGTTTTAAAAGTTCTCTTAAAAATCTCTCTTTAACTTATATGATTAGATCATTAGATCCCCTTCCTCTCACTGATGTCTCCTTGGTCTGGACTTGTCTCTTCCCTACTCTGACTTGCTGCGCACTGAGGCCTTTGGGTGAGTTGCGCCCTCTGATGGATATATAACAATAACAATCATCCCGTTCTGTGCCGAGTCTTCACGTGTGCTATCTCTTCATATGGCCTCCCTGTTGCCATGCGTGGTGCACAAGTAGATTGCTTGTCCCAAAGTGATGGCATGTCTCCTGATCCACTTAGTTTTACTTTCTTTGTGGACATGAGGGTGTGTTAACACGATCCCCTTAAAAGGTAGATGCCATGCGGGAGGCCACTCCGCTCCCCCAACTTTCAAAGTAAGTTGCCGATCAAGCAATCTCAACTCCATGAAGAAGGCGAGATCAGAGGAGCTATGGTTTGCGTAAGTGCTTTAGTAGTGTCGGTTAGAGCTACTGTGTGTGTGCATAACTGTGGAGCCTCTTGTGATTCATCCCGGGTTGGTAGGCCTCTGTTACTAAATAAAAGTCTTCACATAGGAAGCAACGGGGTGGGGTCCCCCTTCCTGGTCTTACTGTCACACCCTCAGTCACTGCTGCATTCACTGGATCAAATACCTTAAAGTTAGGCTCCATATTGCCACAGTGCATTGCTCTTTCAATGGGCCTTGGGTGGCCTCAGACTGCCATGTTGGGGCCAGGCAGCCGCTCTCACTGGAGTCTGAGTCACTATCTGATCTTTCATAATAAGGAGAATGTATTATCAGTGCCCCTCTTCGTATTGGTTCCTTTAACCTCCCTATGTTCACATGTTGTGTCTGTGGTACTGTTAAGTCCCTATGGAAAAAACGAGTTACGTTTCGCAATCTAAATCCATAATCCATGCCTCCAGGACCCGCAGATGCACCTTTTACGAAGTAATTACCATCCCAGCTACAATTACCGAACTTTCAGAAAAGGTGTGACACGAGTGACAACCTCATCACTGATTCCCTGGAAGGAATCCTTTCTTACGTGGCCAGGGAAAGGCAGAAGTTACCCGACTTTGACCCTGAGGGTGGGTACTTGCAGGAGGACCACGTGGGAAAAGACAAGCTCCAGGGAGACATGAAAAGACTAAGGGCCTCATTACGAGTTGGGCGCTAACGTGGTGGTATTACCGCCGGGGCTATTAGCCCTACCGCCAAACCCCCCCGGCACTATTAGCGCCGGATCACGGTTTTGGCAGAACGGTAAGTCCACATTCCCCATTGGGCCCATTCAGGAATTTCCAATCGGCAAAATCGCTGTGGATTTGCCCCCAGCTAAGAGCTGGGGGTAAATCAGACAAGCCTGTGATTTGGCGGATCCTTAAATGCGGCAGTAATAGAGTTACCGCTGCATTTAAGGGTTACTGCCAAACTAGTGATGAGGCATTCAGACAAGACAACCCTTCAGTCATAACCTTTTATGATAACCATGTGCCAATGCAGCATTCGGCTTATTGTAATATAGGGACCCAGGTTTTTCTAGCCCAGAACTTCATTTATCCCCCCGCCCCCGTTTGGTACTGAGACAAGGAAGTGGGAGGGAACAATGAGGGTGACTTGACACATCAAGCCAATGCTGCATTCTAGTAATTAGAAACTGCAGAGAAAGACCAGAATATTTAAAAAGGACACAGGTGAACTCTTTCCCACCCAGGCCAAGCCTACCCCAACACTGCCACCTACCTTCACGGACATCCGGCCCATGAAGTGTGTGTGTTATTAAACGCTTTCACTGCCACCTTCTCTCCCCCCCCCCCACTCCACCTCTGGCTGACTCACATCCTGACACAGCCCTCTCTCTGCTCTATTCTTCTATTTCTGATACTCTTGATGTTCTTGCCCAAGTCATGAGGACTTGCTTGAAGCCCAAAGCCAAGTGCAATTCTTGATATCACTCTGACCTAGCTACACTTAAACTTAAGTGCAGGGTGGCCGGGAGGAAATGGAAAGCTTCTTGTTCATCCTCTGACAAACTGGCTTGTCGACTGCTCCAAAAGGCAAAAGGCAATACCGACTCTGTCCACACCAAGAAGAGAGCCCACATCCAAGCCTGTGTCTCTGAGGCATCTAATGACTCGGCCGAATTCTTTAAAATCTGCAAGGAGTTGGCCAACCCTGCTGCAGTCTCTACTCCTCCTGTCGCCTAACATGCTCTTTGCAATGCCCTTGCCTCTCACTTCATCTCAAAAACCCAGGACATCCTGTCCACCCTCTCCTCCCCTCCTCTCCCTTCTCCTTCTGTGAACGCT
This sequence comes from Ambystoma mexicanum, assembly GCF_040938575.1. Lineage (NCBI taxonomy): Eukaryota > Metazoa > Chordata > Amphibia > Caudata > Ambystomatidae > Ambystoma > Ambystoma mexicanum. The sequence continues at coordinate 645,144,568 of NC_090937.1, forward strand.
CACCCTCCTTCAGCCACCCCCCATCCTTTTTCTCATCCTTTCCTGTTTTCTCCTCTGACAAGGTCACTAGACAAGTCTGATCTATAAAAGCCTTGTCAAAACAGGTTCATCCCTGTTCCTCTAAAAGCATCAAGGACCACATTGATACCCTCGCACCAGCCCTTGCGGATTTCTGCAACCACTCCTTTGCCTCAGGAGCCTTCCCCCTCCCCTCTGAAGCACTCTCTTGTGCATCCTCTTAAGAAACCTACAGCTGATCCTTCTTGCCCGGCTAAATATCGCCCAATCTCCATTACTCATTTTCTTGGCAAACTCCTGGAAAAGCGGGCCATCTCTCAGCTTAACATTCATTCTGATTCTGCTGGCTGTCTCCACGACCATCAGTATGGCTTTAGAGCTGCCAGAAACATGGAAACTGCTCTCCTGAACATCCATGAAGATCGTCTCTCCAACCTCGACTCTAACATTCCCTCTGTCCTCATCCTACTTGATCTCTCTTCTGCCTTCGACATGATCAACCATACCATCCTGCTCAACCGTCTCGGTGACAACCTGGGTATCACCGATCAGGCTCTGGCCTGGCTGACCTCTTTCCTCTCTGATCAACCCTCCCAGGTCCAACTTGGGTCCTTCCTTTCATCCATCTCCCTTTCTACATGTAGTGTTGCCCAGGGGTCTAACCTCTGGCCCTGGCTGTTCAACAAATACCTAGCAACTCTTGCCAACTTCATTGCCATTTTCTATTCCAATTTCCAGTGCTACGCTGGCGACACTCAACTCATTTTCAGGCTTCCCTCTGCCACCTCCTCTCCTTCTCTCATCTTTGATTGCCTAAATGCCATTCAGGGTTGGTGTGCCGCCAACGATCTCTGCCTGAATGCCAGCAAGACAGAGATACTCTTCATCGGCACACCTTCACCCTCCTTTTCCTTCACTCTCTGGCCGGCCTCCTTTGGCCTTCCTCCTACCCCCACCTGTGAGGCTAAGAACCCCAGGGTCATCTTATATTCCACACTTTCCATCTCTGCTCACATCTCTGATTTCTCTAAAAAGTCAAACCACCACCTCAGAGGTACTCTGCCTTTCCTTTCCTTCCCCCAGAAGCTCACTGTCTCCTGAGCCCTGGTTCTCTCTAGGTTGGACTATGGTAACTGCCTATTTCTAAATCTACCTGCCTCTACTCTCCGCCCTTTACAACTCATCCAGAACAGGACTGTGAGACTTGTCCTTGGCCTCAAGCCCTGGGATCCTATCTCTCCTGCCCTGAAATATCTCCACTGTATCCCAGTGGATGCAAGGGTTACATTCCAAACCCTCTGCATTGTCCACAAGGCTTTCTGGGGCCTGGGTCCAAAACACCTTCAGCTATCCCTCCGTAAATACCTCCATTGTCAAGCTCTTCGCTCCTCTACCTCCAACTCCCTCAAGGTCAGTGTTACGCTCACTTGGTTCCCACAGGGGCGTCGATCGGACCCGGACAGCTGCGGTCTCCACCAACGTGATGCGTAGTGAAGAGATGACAGTCTGGACTGGCCCGCCTAATCTTGTCTGCTGGACTCGTAGAAGTATTCTCCTGCAAGTGGAGAAAGGGATTTAGCCACCCATGGACATTAGTGATGGCCCCCCCAACCGTTCTCGTTCTCCCCACTAATCACCTCCGATATTCCCTTTTGGTAACCTCACCTATTTTTAAACGATGAGCTCTCCATCCTGCATGGCATGCAGGGGCGCGTAGATACCAGTTACTTCACTGGGTTGAAGGTACTGGAGGAGTTCCGGAGGAATATTGACTCCAGTGTCTATAAAGTTCAAAGAGTTCAATATGTCCGATGTTCACTCTTGTTCCATTCCCTCGTTAGGTTGCAGCTGGGTCCAAAAGAATATTGCCTGGAGGCAGCTGATGGCGTTCAGGTAAGAGTCTGTATTACCAAACACTGTCCGGTAAAAGTTGCATGAGTTTAACTTGCTGTTCTCTCTCCCTTTATAGGTGCGGCATAGGAAGATGCGGCGAATTAAAGAATAATACCTCTGGTGGTAAAGCAGGTAAGCCTATGCTGGCAAAGAGATTATCCTTGTTGGTTTTCTTGGCTCACCTTGTTATTCCTTTTGTTTTCCCCCCAGGTGCTGGGTTTCGACGAAGAAAATGATGGGGGCAGCGCCGAGTCGAAAGATGCGGTGGACTGGTGAGTATAACGCGGCGCTGCTGCTGGCGAAGCGACGCGTGCTGAAATAATGTCCTTTCCAGGTTCGGAGATGTGCTGGGTCCGGAATCAGGTAAGGAATCAAATAATGTCTGTGATCTAACCTCTTCTCCTTTCTTTGCCTTTTGTCTAGGAGCTCCGGATTCGAGGCAGGCGTGGCAGAAGACTGGATGCTGACTTGCAGACACGGTGAGCGTCACGCTGCTGGATGCAGAATAACGCAAGGCATGGGCTGCTGTTCGGGCGTGGTTTAAATAGCCTGCAAAGTAGTCCAAGGTAAGAAGTTCCCCAGAACCACACCTGAGTGAAAAATAGTCCCTGTAATAAAATAGTCCCATCCAGGACTCATGTTGGCTTGGACTCATTTGCAGCATGGTCTGCATAAGGTAAGTAAAGTCTATGAGCCTGGAGCCTATGGCGCCAGGACTCATTTCTATGTTGGGGGGCTGTTGGGGTTTTAATGAGTATCTGTATGCCTGCTCCCGGGGCTGATGGACTCGATCCAGATGCCCGGGGGTAGGCATCATGACAGTCAATTATTTTTCAAAGAAATGGGCTGGGGGTAGATCTCTGTCTTCGTCTGGGGCCTCCTTTTGGAACAGCCTCCCAGCCACTCTGAAACTTGAAGAGAACCATCTCCGGAAGCACCTCAAGACCTTCCTCTAGCTTCTGCCTTCGCCCTTCCTCTCACCTGCTGATCTTCTCTATCTCGGCACTGTGCACCTGGCCTACCCTATGTCTTCCGGGCCCAGGTACCTGCTCACCCGGCCACCCAACCGCAGTGCCTCCGGGCAATTCCTTGCACTGGGGTCTGTATCTGTAACCCCTTTTTCCAGCACTTATCAGGCATACCCTGTCTGCTGCCTTAACCCAGCACTTGCCACTTGCTGGCTGCAATACCACTATGTGTTGCTGTTTATTATTTATTTAATTTATTAGCTGTTTTCCTTTGCTCCGCACTTTCCAATTCTCCCCCCTTCCATGCACTTGCACGTTCTCAATGTCACTGGGCCTAGTAAGATAGTAGTTTCTGTTCTCCCTTGTTCCCCTCCCTTGCCTTGTCACGCTCTGAAACACTTGTGTATGAGCGCTATACAAATAAAATATCATATCATAACCAAATTGGAGAGAATGAGAGAGCCAGAGACTGGCGCGGCAGCTGACAGATGCGAGCTCTGTGGAGGACGCCAAAGGCGGGCAGATTGCATAACACAGTGCAGGGGCCAATGGGCACGGTGTGCAGAGGAGCCAGGTCTGGAGAAGTTGACCGATTTTCTGTTTTGTGCAGCTGCCAAAGACCGAGGAAGGCAAAGCAGAAAGCAAACAACTCACAAAGCGCACTGCCAGTCAATAGACTGGGAGCGCAGATGCCAGTTAAACATGAGGAATGCTGAAGACGCCATACACTGCCGGTAAGCCCAGGGCGAGTGAGTGGGTTACCGGGGCACTCAGGGAGAATGCTGTGCACCGCGTAATACGCGCAAGAACCTGTGTAAAGACAGTGAAATCATTACTGATACAAATATTGATGAGAGAAAGATCCCAAGTAAAGGCAAAGCTATTATTACTGATGCAAACCTTGTTGGGAGAAAGATCCTAAGTAAAGACAGTGGAACTATTAGAGACACAAACATTGTTGAGAACAAGAACCTGAATAAAGGCAGTGGTGTTAATAACAAAGGGTTGCTGACCCAGCATTGCAACAGTGTGGTGAGCTTGATAAAAGAGAAACTGAACAAAGAGAGGAAACGCCCTGGCAGTTTATGGAACCAGGCAAACAGTGAGTCTGCTGGTACTCAAACCCAAACAAGAAAGTGACGATACCCCGGCAGGTGAGTCTACTAGATAAGATAAAAGATAAAAAGGGAAGGTTCATACCCCTTTTTCAGGAACGAGGAACAATATCGTGGCAGGAGATTATACCACGGAAAGGAAGGAGGATTGAGAAAACTCAGGGGTCAGCACCCCTATATTCAAAAATGTGTAACAGAAAAGGGAAGACTCATAGCCCATTACGGATTCAGGAGAACTATGCTGTGATTCAAGAGAACCATTTTTTGCAAGAGATTGGGTACTTTTGAGGAGGCAAAAGAAAAAAGGTTTCCACCTTGAGCAAATTGGAACTGTGACAAAATCACATCAAAACAGAGAGAAAAGAGAAGATTAAATGTGAATCAGGGGGAAATTACCCCACACCCCATTTGTTAATATTAAGAAATCCATTAGCGGAGGACAAACTGAAAAAGTTAACAGGGGAAGAGTCATTCTCCTTAAAGATTGTGACTTTATATTCAAGAGTAAAAGAGTATCTGAAAACTAGGGGAAGAGAAGCCCCCCTTTCCTAATGGAACTTTATTTCTTTCCTTTTATGCACCTTAGAACTTTAAGTTTGAAACTTCAAGAGAAAGCTATAAATCTATAGCTCAGAGAAATCCCCATTTTCACCTTGTATTTGTTTAGAGTGTAAGGCTCAGTTTAGGATTTTGGACACAGGACTGAAGACACTTTGTTTAACATCCTGACAAAGACATTCCTTAGTTTTGTTGAGGCAAGGAAACCCCTCATAGAGTTAGGGACAGATACGATACACCAACCACTGTATTATTTTGGCATTAAAAGTTAATATCCAAAACTTAATATGCCACTGCGTCTGTGTCTTACTCTTGACTCCTTACAGGTGACAGATTTTTGCAGAAACGTTTTTTTAAATCTTTCACTTCAATATGTTTTTAAAAGAACATCCTGAATGTAAGACGGCCTGTTCCAAACTTTACGAACATATTACATTCAACATTACCATGTGAAATAAGATGTCTTTTTCTTAAAATCCAGCACTCGGCTCCAAATGTGGATGGCTTTTCTTTGCAAACTGTTAAGTGGTTTGTTTCTAGTTGTTTTATTGTCCTTCAAATAAGAAAGTTACTTGATATCTACATCCAATGCATACTTTCCTTCAACCAATGTTTAAATTGAAAATGCTTTTTTATTTTCTTTGCTTTGAGAAAGAACCGTAATGTGGGTGTCCCTTAGCTCATCATTTCACTCAGCAGCACTGATTAAGAAGTTAAGGACTTTAAAGGTAATGCATTCTTCAATCTCTGCAGAATACTTTCAATTACTCTAATAAGAGGTATTAAAATCAGCATTTTTGGTGTAATTGATATGATATGTTCTGATGGTGCATATTGGAGCATTTTAGTCTTTTTGTATTGAATAATATAATAGCTGGACATGTGTGAGTTATCTTCTTGTAAGGAAGAGCGTATTTCTTAGCAGAATGAATACGAGTGATGGTGAAAGGTACGAGATGAGAAAAAGTGTCCAATTATGGTTTTTGAAATCTACTTTTACCTGTTCAACAAATTCTTTTGGTGAAGTTGATGGGTGACAGAAATGACACTGATTCTTGAAGTGCTTAAAAGTGGGAGGAATCACTTATAAAGTACTATATAAATAACAAAATTACAATTATCATAAGAGACTGGCTCTAAACAACAGAGAAGGCTGTGGGCAGCAGCGTACACAGTTGGCATTGTAGTATGCAACGGTGAGGTAGTGGGTAGAGGTGGAAACGTGATTGAATAGTTAAGGCTGGAACCCTCCATTGTTTTGGGAAGAAAGGGTCAATGGAAAAAGACGCAGTACCAAAGGAGGAAGTCGGTTAGCCTCCATGGTGGTGGGTATCATCAGTAGAGTCTGCTTTCACATTACTGAAGAGCAGACGGGCCACAAAAACCGGAAATGACACGCAGAAAAAGACGGTAGATGTCAATTTAAAGAAGCGATGAGAATGGCATCAGTACTCTGACAAGGCTCTGCCCTCAGCCCGAGAAAGAACTGACTTGCTTATTAGGGTGATGTGGGCAACCCAAGCAGCTTCGCTCACCAAACTGGTGAGGTTCTGAATAGGACCGTGCTTGATGTGGCAGCCAGATGAAGTGTAGCATACAGCCCATAGACCGGGCATGGAAGGTTGCAGAGGAAATGAGAATTGTCTTAGTAAGCAGGGCATGCAGGCAGGGGAGGCTTTTGTAGGAGTAAAAGTAGACCACTACATCAGGCGGGTCAGCAGTGGTTGGAGCAATGCCATCATGCAATTCTTTAAAACTCTGGTTTATTCAATAAGCACTTTGAAAATCTCTCAAACCACCTCTTTGGCGACAGCCCCTACATGGATAATGTGATCATTGTGTTAGAGGCTAGGATCAACCTGCTCACATGGAATGCATTTGGTGAGAGTGGAAGGACCAAGACTGGTTTGCAAACATTGGTATGTAAGGCTGCCCATTGTAATGTCAGTGGTTATGAATAATTCATTGCCTTACACATCCATCCCTTTTTGGTTTTGAATTTTCCTCCCTATGCGAGAGCCTATAAACTCAAATGTGGGTGCTGTGAGAAACCTGAAGGTGTCTTACCCGCTAGTCCCTGGGGATCTGTCATCCATGTGGCCAGGACACGGCCATCGCTTTTGGATGCAGTTCCTGGAGGTGGACCAGTGCGGGAGGATCACCTGGATGAGGGGTCTTCGGGGAGTGGAAGTGGGGCACAGATGGTGAGACTCAGTATCCCCTTCCCTGTAATACCTTTTCCCCATCCTACCAGGTAGGATACCTAGGAACTCAACCCTCCATCCCCTTTCCTGACACAAACACTTTCTCACGGACAGTTCACCGTGAGCGGCAACGGACTAACACCAGAGCTGTATACCTGACATGTCCCAATATAATGGTCAGGCAAAATCAGGCAATTACGCATCATTACACGCACCTGACTTCCATCAGACTTCCCCACACGGATAAAAGGCGGAGCACGAAAGCACACTCTGAGTGAGGAAAAGCACAAAAGGAAACAGCAGTTCTAAGATGGCAGTTTAACAGGAGAAAGACAGCGAGACCAGAGAGGGTTGCAAGGAGGGAAGTGCCTTTGACCTTAACTAAAGACAGTTACTTTCGCGAACCTTGCAAAATAAGAAGCCTAAGACCGGGAACTAAAGCTGAACAAACCTACACTGTGCATCAAAGATACCCAGGGGACTCCCACGTCGATAACCAAGACAGGGAGGAGCGATTGCCGCTGTAATACTGTCCATGGCTCCTACAACAAAACAGCGCCAGTAAAGACAGCACGGCCAGTGAGTCGGAGAGACTGATACCAAACCAGCTTGTGTTTGAACCAAGGTTGCAAGCGGCAACATTGTATGAAGAAATCCAAAGTGGACAGTGTGTGAAACGCATCTGATGAGCAACGCGAATATAATTGCAAACCAAAGGAGTGGCTCAATTTTGGGAGGCCTAGTGAGATACCGAATCCAGAGTGGTCGGGGGCCACGTGGGTGCTCATTCGAAGGTCTCTGGTTAGGTATCCAACTGAATGGCAACTGTATTGTAAAAAAATAACTTTGTATCGAAATGGTTTTGCAATGGGTCAAGCCAAATCCCGTGCACATTCAAAAGTCTTCAATAGCCCAGCTGAGGGGGATCCGGGGTGAACCTTGAGTCACCCAAGAAAACTAATATTCTCTGAACTTTATAAAAAGTGGTATCTGAGCCCGGAAGAGGGGGATCCACAGTAACGATTGTAAAATAACAGGCATCTGAGCTCGGCTGAGGGGGATCCAGGGTGAAGCACCTGAGTTGAATAGTTCTAAGAAGAAAAAGAACTGTGTATCTACATTTTTGTACATTAGGCCCTCTGAATCAAGAGACTTTGATGAGAAAAGAGACTTGGACACAGAAGGCGCTGTTGTTGGAAATATAACTGCATCCTTGTGTCAAAGAAGCCAGAGGGTGTGCTTTGCTGAGTGAACACCCTTACCCCATGCTGAAAAAGTGGAGAAGGGAGACCAACGGCCCAAAGATCCTGACATATCATTTTGTGAACACGTCTTTCTTTTTCATGAACATTACCACACACTATTTGTAAATTAGCGGTAAGGATTGGCAATAGTTTTTGTATAGGCCCTTTTATTTTGACAAGGCTCCACTATATAGAGCGCCAGGGGACCATTCCGGTGGTGATAGTGCGCGGTACAAATGTCCTTTAACATTAACATTAACTATGACTGCAATATTATTATTATTTCATGGTCGTAGCTGGTTCCCATCTGTAGATTTAGGTTTAGATAGGTGTTTATCACACCCTTGTGAAAGTTCAATAAACACACTTGAACTGTGGTCACCTTGAACTGTGGTCACTTGTGTCTATCTTACTGTTGATACCATGCCTTCCTTACAGTGCCTAGTTTGCTACACCTAGTGAATCATACCTCACCTAACTGGTTAGGTCCAACAAGGTCATAGTAGAAAATGGCAAGACTACGATGGCATGTATGGACCACTTTCAGAACTTTCGGTCATGTTCTGTTTTCTGACCTCAACAGAACAGAATCTATCATGTGGGTTCAGGGTGATTCCATGAAATCTATTTTGTCGAATCCGATTTCGTCAAGTTAATTTTTTCTATAACTCGATTGGGCTGCAAATATTTGCAGAGCGAGACCCCCACAGCCTCCCACGACCACTTCCTATATTTATATTCACTATTCCCCCCCACACATATATTTGCAGTCAATTTCGTTAACAAAACAGCGGCTACATTGAATTCGACCAATTGTAGTGCACAGTAATCTGCCATCCCCATCATGTGTATTACGAACTTGTTTGGAAACCTATATGTTCCAATTCCTGTGAGTTTTTGCTTCTCTTACACCGACACCCAATGGAAATTGGGTCCTCCAGAATGCACACCTGGCATACGTAGATAAAAGATCCTGGAGCCATGCAGTATGGTGGTTGCCATGTCAATTCAAATAGAGAACCAGTTATCAGGAGGACTAACCAGGTAAGTAACCTATGTTCTCTGAGCCAATGGTGTATACGAAGATTAATGTGCTTTGCAAAAAATAGTGCCTCTCCCCCTCTTCTCAGTAGATCTGCATTTGATACCATACAACAACTCTATTAGCTTTTAATAGAGCTCTACTCTGGCGTAAACTTAAAAGCTGGTCCTGCCCTCCTGCTCTTGTATATTATTTAGAGTTACTACACACAAATACCACGGTAAAACTTTGTCTAGACAACGCTGGTAACCTAACACGGCCAGTTATACAGCTAAGGGGTGTTAAGCAGGGATGCGTTATGGCTCCCCTGCTCTATAACCTCTTTGTCTCAGATGTACCCAAATATCTTCAGGGTACATGGAATTGTCCCCCGAAAGTTGGTAAGACTCAGTGTATGATTTTGGCATACGCTGACGATGTTGTGATATTTTACCACACTTTCAGCAGACTTCAGAGGACAGCTGTAAGGTTATGGCAGTATGCAGAGGCAAACGAATTGCCCATCAACCATTGTAAAACTGAAGTACTCCTGTACACTGCTGGTAAAGTAGCACACCCTACTATGTGTGTAGGCACTCTTGAAATTAATTACACGCACTGCTACAAATATCTAGGAGTGGAGTTCGACAACAGGGGGAACTATACGCTCTGCATTCATGCAAGAAGAGTAAAAGCAGCCCAACCTACAGCTTTGATATGTAGGTTTACCCAGGATCAGAGTGGCTACTCAATATGGGGTGCACGACATCTCTATGTGCAGTGCTTCATACCTCTGGTTACCTATGGCCTAGAATCCTTGATTGATATGAATCTAGATTGGCTTCAGCTCCTGGAGGGGAAATTCTGGAGACGCATACTAGGCCTTCCCCAATGCATTCCTGTTGAAATATTAGGACTGGAATTAGGGTTTTTCTCCCTTAAATCTGTGGTATTACGCAAGAGAGCTGATCTATATATCAAGATCAAGAACAACCCGACTAATCCTCTATTGAAGTGTGTTAAAGTTGCTATGGGTGGCAGGAAGCAGTCTAAACTGGAGAAAGATATGCTGATGCTGAGTGAGGCAAGTGGGTGGTCCACGTGTTGGGGCCAAGATACCCAAAAGATGTTTCAGCATCTTCAGAAGTCTATAAAGCTTTGGGACTGGCAGGAGAATTATGGGCATTTGGCCACTTTGAAAAGTTAGTTTTGTGACTTACGTCCTTTATACTTTCAAAAAGAGTCAACTTTACCTCAATCTTTGCCCTTCCCCAGCGTTGAGACGTTTCATTCTGTTAATGCGCATCAACCATCTACCCACTCTAGTGAATAGATCTTGGGATGATGCGTCCCCTGAAACTGCAAGAAACTGTAGATTGTGTAGTGCTCTCTGTACTCCTGAAACTGCAAGGCATGTGTTAACTCCGTGCCCGTCGATGACTCAGCATTACACCAAACATCTCAGTATCTATGCACATAAGCGGGACCACCTGGGATCTAATGAATTTTGGCACTACTGCATCAAGACACTTAATCCTAGGCTTCATATTGCACTGTTTAATATCTGGTCTACTGCAGAAAAACAAATGTGCAGTTGAGGACAGTAGGAGCTACGCTTAACTTCTGATATTATTGATCTGAGCTAAGATCAGGTAACCTTAGGATCTCCTATTTCCTGATTTGTTTATTTATGTTTTTCATAAGTGTAAGTATGTGTACGTTTATATGAAAGTGTGCATATGTATAAATGAAAGGTTGATTATGTGATTATCTGATATTTCATTGATGTATTGATCTCGAAGTATTGTAACTAATATCCTATCTATGAGAGTTTGTGTTAAATGTGTAAAGTATTAATATTTTAAAAACTGTATCACATTACAATAAATAAATAAATAAAACAACTTTCAAATTGTGGGGCCTGGTCATTAAATTCCTCATGGCACAGCTTCAAACATGACAAAGCTAAGATTCAGAATTTACCATCTGAACAAAGGTTTTTGATTGTCAGACAAGTTATATTCAAAGTTTCATGTTCAAACGAACATTAGAGAAGGAGAAATGTTCAGCATTGCTTCCTCCACCACACTGTATAACCATATTGTGAAGCGGCATCTTTGCTTGAATTCAGAGAACTACTGGAGACCTGACTATTGAACCAATAACGTATGGCCATTCAACAGTGGAATTTGGCGCTTCCATGCAGTAGTTTGTATCGTATGGATCTGTACCATATCTTTTTCTGTTGACTGCGCTTCATTCCCCTGTGTTAGGGAGAATTCTCTCTTTAGGCTGAATTTCCTAAACTAGTGAGTCCCCCAGCAGCATTGCTGGATTTCTGGAGTTTGTTTTTTTCTCCTGCCAAGAGTGAGACTCTTTTTCTCCCACTCTTGGACATGAGTTATGGTGTTCCTTTGACTGTTAATGTGTTTTATGGGCTGTGGGGTCCTTTACTCCATAGGGTCTCATGTGTTTTTACTATGTGTGTTACACAGCACCCTCCGTGAAGTAACACAGGGGTGTCATAGTGACACCCCACCATAGACTCCATACCCTGGGACTGACTACTGTCTCCCAGGGCATGTAAAGTTACCATTGGCTTTACTAGTCCCAAATTATTAACAGAAACCAGTACAGACCATCATATTGTGGACGTACTGGTCCGGGCAATTCGATTGCCCCGGGGTCTGTTAGTCGAGGGGGCACGTCTCCATCCCCCCTGATCGAGTTGTGGCTGGTGGCAGTGGATACTACTTTTTATATTCGACCGCGAATATATCCCTATGGGATTTTCCCATTGTTCGAGGCTACCAACTTTAATTATTTAATTCTCATAGCCTCGAACATACCGCTGGTTTATTTATTTAATATTAATTCGCCGGTTGGTATTTTTTGCCAGGACTCGATTCTAAAATGGCGTTTGTGTTCTCTTCTGTGACTCCAACCCAAGTCGAGTCCTTTTTTCCACTTTTTGGCGGGCTTCTCCACAGAAGCCTCAGAAAGTGGTGCCACTCTGTCTGGGTACCACAGGGAGTGTGGGAGGGGGTTTAGGCACCCTGGACTGAGTTACCTTGGTAACTCAAGTCGCTCTCTTGTGTGATTGGCCCAAGTGGTGAGCCGGCCTTGATTGACAGCTAGGCTGAGTGAATGGGGGTGTGCTGCATAAAAGCAGGGCTTTGGGGACTGGAACTTCAGAAGTCGTCACAGGACCTGAGAATCCGACGAGGGAGAAGCTGAGCCGACCTACCACGACGACACCACTGGTGGAGCCCTGCAGAACCGACTCACCACTTCCCGACGACAGAGAAGATCTCCCGGCTGGAGAGGCTTCTTCCCCCGACTGGTGGGCACAACCAGTTTACCTTCTTCCCTTCGCATCCCAGGCCGTCTTGTGGTCGAATTGCCCGTGCCAAGCACCCCGGCAACCGGATAGCCACTTACCAATGGACTGCGAATAAAAGGACCGCTCCTTTTACCTGAGAACTCCGCGACTGGTTTCTTCCCTGGCAGTGCAACGGACTCCTGTTTTCCTCCCTGACGAGTTCCTCTCTTCCCCCGGACGAAGCACCGACTTGCATCCGCTGCCAGGAACAACTGCCCCCGCTGGAGTATTCTCACCACTTTAAGGTACCGTGTCCGCCAGGCCTCCCTTTCTAAAGATTGCTACAAGGTAATAATAACCCCTCAACCTTCTGGACTGGGCTGGCCGCCTTGACCCTCTAACTGGTCCCTTTCTTTTGGTCCAACTCTTTTTGAACCTTTGCAAGACTCTTGTGCACTTCAACCGTGTAACCTTGGACACATTTCGTTCTGATCCTCTTAAAGTGGATCCAGCCTTCTGAACTCCAACTTCACGGTTTTACTTGCCTTCCTCTCTTGTTTTGTTCTTATGTAAGTGTTGGGATCGGTTTCATATTATACTCTGCTTTTCTCTCCCTTTTTAAACAAATTATTAGAGTGCCATCTGCGTTAAGCGCTCACCGCTGTCTGAAAATAAGTGGGGCTTTACTTAAGACTTGTCTAATATTCTTCTAAGGGAGTGTATATCTTTTAGTGACCGTGTTTTTGAATTGCTTCCTATTAGTGTCTGTGTGTTTTTCTAGATGTGTTTTTTAAATAAATAATTATATCTCTTTTACACCAAGCTCTGGTCAGTGTTTACTTGTTCTACTATGTTCTTTTGACCTATTGTGAATACTCTGTATACTGCCCAACTCTTCTTGAGGGAAGTCTGACTGCTCAGCCACAGCTACCAAGTCAATCTATGTGGTACAGACTGCTACCAAGTGGGTTTACTGCCAAACACTTGTAGTCTTAAATCTTTTGCAGTGGTCCCAGAGGGAACTGCACAGGTTTCTGCGTAACACCCTGTTGCTCACCTTCCTTCACTCAGCCTTTTCACTTTTATAATCGGGCCGTTTACAGCCTGTACTAATACCTCATCTTGCATAGTATATCTGAACACCTACCAGCAATTAAGTGTGTCTGTGTGAAATGTAAATTATTAATAATAAATAAGATTCACCTCACATTAAACAATAATACTTGTAGCGGTGTCTGCCCATGCCATTGACTCGAAGGATGTGGTCAAGCCAGGCTAACTTTGGAAAGGTGGGAGGAGCTTCCTCTGCCTACTGAACAGGTCTGGAGCATTGCAGTGTTCACCAGCCTGATTAATTTTCAAAACACAATTGTCCAACCAGTGACTGACTTTTTCCTATCGCCAGTTGAAACATAGATGGACATGGTGGGTGACCAGCTCAATGACTCTGCCTAAAATGTACCGGCCTTCCGTATGTTAGCACATGCAATGACTAACACTTCCCCATCCTTCCCAAGAGCAGCCCCACAGTGTTTCTTTCTCTTGTCTGCTTGCATATATGTTGCAGGGTCACAGATAAATCGTTCAGACTCGATGCATAGGGCTATCTTCTGAAGTGCATCGCTCTTTATGTTATGATGATTTATACCACGTGCCACTGCCATATACATGATCTCCAGGCACTCACGTGGCTGTGTAAGAAAAGGGGGTGGGGTTGTTTAATGAGGTAAGAGGGATAGGATAGAGGTACAGCTCTTCTGTTGATGCTTGTAGAACGAGGAGGAACTGGCGTCTGTGCGCGTCAACTTTCTGGGTGTGCTTTGTTATGTAAACTGGGCTTGTTGTGTCCGGACCGGTTGCGCCCAATGTCTGGGTTGTTTGTTGTTTGCAGTCGTTTGATCCTGTAACGTGGTTAGCAGTGTTTGTGTGGTTTATGCATAGTTTTGCAGGCCCTTGGGCGTGTGTAGTACGTGGGAGGTATGCTGGAGTGGAAAAAAGAAAGCGGTGGTTTGTTGGTTTCTGTTTGGTTATTGCTGCGTGGTTGTTTTATTCTTTGTTCTTTGATCTGCATTGTCCCATATTTGCTTTGGGTCCAGAGTGTGGTTTGTGGGTGATCATGTTTTTGTGATTGTTTCAGTGAGTTGAACTGCCAGGTTTTCAGTAGGTTTCTGAAAGTTAGGTAATCTTTCCTTCGGTAGCGAGTTCATAGTTTGGCTATCAAATAGGAGAATGCTGTTCCTCCAAATTTCCTTTTATCGTAGTTTAATTTCAATTTAGACATCGATGCTCGATGTTAGGTTTCTTCCTCATTGAAAGCAGTATAAAGAAAGCACAAATCAAAGCAGACACAAACAGATAAGGAATACCAGAGGTGAACGCTTTAGCGGTCCTGTTTTTCCTAGAGGTTAATTATGTCAATGCTTCATGAAAGAATGTGAATAAATGACTTAATTAGCTCAACTAAGCTATCAACCTGTTGTCTTTGTTGGGTCAACGCTTTTTTCTCTATGAGAAGCATTACCTATCTTGTAATAGTCTTTCTGGTGCTTACATCTGTTTGGAAACACACAATATGCATTTCCGTCATCCAGTAGTAGGTCCAAAGAGTTCCTAATTGTTTACTTTCAAACTAAAAGTAGTCATTGACAGGGGTGGTTGTGTCACAATATTTCTACCATACATGTGCAGGTACCAATAGTAATCCTACTTGCATATGCCCTTAGATCAATTGTTTTCTATTGAAAGTGAGAATGTAGGATTGTTACTGTAGTGGTGTAGTTAATTTGGTGTTTTAACCTGCAATACACCCTCATGTAGTCAGCTTAAGTACCCCTAATCAGAGCAGAGTCATTGTGAGCAGAGCCGCAGAGCTCCCTGCAGTGGGCGCAAATACCACTGGGGGCAACACGGAAGACAAAATCACATCTGATGCCTAGAGATATAGCTATACAACACTCTTGAAATTCATTGAAAGTAACTTTAGTTGAAGTGAAGTCATACGCAAGTCATCATGCTCATGTGCTGCACAACAGTGGGGGCTCAGAGTTAAGGTGGCATGGCTTCCAACACCTGCCCAATTTTTTTGCGTTAAACTGGGACCTTAATGTCTCTTCAACAGAGAAAAGAAATCCCACTCTGTGAGTGCATATTATATATATGCATGGTTGGGAATGACATGTCAAATGAAAAAAATAATGAAAATCCTGCTTTTTAATCTCTCTGACTGCAAGCCGTATAAATTATATTGAACAACAGTGAATCTCTAGAATCTATTACACAATAAAAACATTGCAGATGGGTACGTTTCTACAGTGGGGATATATTCCACTGAAGGATTCAGAATGACATCTGAATCCAAATTAAAGGAAAACATGAGTTGCCTGTGATGTCACTTGGAACACTGAGGTGAAATGCACACCTTTGTTGAGAGTTGCCTATGTGCGTGTTTTACATTCTGGGAAGGTAAGGAAAGCACACTCAACATAGATGGGTACCTCTCTTCCTTCGCCCAAAAGAAAATGCAAATGGCAAATTGCCTTATCAAATTATAAAGTGGTCTTGGCTATCACACGGTTGCCACACCACATCACTCAGATAAAGGGAATCAACATACTCTGTCCAGGCATGCTGTATATGCTGTCTACTCTTTTCGGAACAGCAGGAATCATGCTAAATCACAACTAAGGGATGTATCTATCTAGACATGCTGCCTTACCTCCCTCACGTTTACTCTTGATTCCCCCCAAAAAGTGAAATAATATCTGCTATCTCCCCCATCTTGTTTGCCTCTTGCGCACCAAGATAAAAACATTGCCTGACATAATATCACCCTCATCCAAAACTTTCAGCCACCCTCCGAAGCACCTGCACAACGTTCTAGTAGCTGTAAAGCCTGTCAGCTTTAAAAAGCTGCTTCACCCAATGTGACAGACCCAAGCCTTGTGCGCAGCTTTTGCTTGATGACACGGAAGCCGGAAGCCGCAGCTGAGATCTATGAAGTGGTCATGCTCGAGGGACCTGCCCTTTTGGGGAGCTGGCTGCATCACTTAGAAAAGGCAACCTGTTTTCGGTGCTTCCCCAAGTCTCACAAGATTTGGGAGCGGTAGGGAACATTCTTTATTCCTTTGACGTGACATTACAGCAGTGGGATATGCTGTTCATACTACACCACTTTGATGTCAGGGCAGAATTTTCAAAAATGTTAAATGACTCCCTCTCTTAACCATGCGCAACAATAAGATGTCATATATATCAGGCAAAATAATCACTCAAGCCTTTTGGGTAAAATAAAGAAGTTAAAGGAGACAGGTCTGCTTTATGTTTTATTTTTGTGACCGGGTCAGGGAATATGGACCCCTCTCAACCTGACGTAGGAGGCCCACTAGGGTTTCACTATAGTTCCTCCTGCCTCAGAGGAAGGGTGAGTTGGGAAGGCACCAGTCTCTGCCCCCCCGCCCCTCTATGTGCCTTGTTAAAAGTGTACGGTACCACTATTATTCACTCAATGCCTGGGGTATGCTCTTGCCAGAGTTCTGATTCGTTCATTCCAGGACTCCAGGAAACACTGCAGCCGAGAAAGAAAGTAAGAAAGACTTGCAGACATCCCAAAAGAGACAGGGGTATCAGCAAGAGTCCACTGAACCATTGCCACAAGCTCACCATCTCGCTGCACATGTGACATGGTCATTGAAACCCACGGCAGAGAAACCAACACAATGCACACAAAAAAGGGAGCGGGCCCAAGTACGATTTTAAAGCTTCCTGCCGCTGTGATACTACCCAGAGGGGAATCGCAATTTGAGATTTGCCGCAAGGAAGAGGTGAACAAATTAGCCAATGGGAACGGGAGGGCCCAACCACCACGGGAAGTGAGGGGTATGAAAGCCCAGCGGAAGACAACAGGAGTGTGGGTAGTTCCAGGAGTTTGGGTGGGGGGAGGCAGCCGAAGCGACCAGCAGAGGTGGAGATTGTTGCAGGTGAGGTGTTGCTTGTCTGAGCGAGAGAGTGGTAACTGTGTATAAGAGTGCCTGAATGGGTGCTGGAAGAACTAAGTGGGTGTTGGGGAAAGAGAAAAGGATAAGTGAGTGAGTGTAAGAAGAGTGTATAAGAGAGTGTACACAGTGAATGAAATTGGTAGGGTAGGAGATAGAATAGTGGAGAGTAGGAGAGGTGAAGTGTAGAGGGGAGGGAGGATCTGAGGATAGAAAGGGAAGAGAGGTTAGGAGTCTGTGTGATCATCGGAGGGGCAGAAGGATGCAGTATAGAGGAAATAGAAAGGGAAGGAGAAGGAGGGAGCAGAGTAGGCAACGGGTACATCACAAAAAGGAACACAAGGGTGTTTACGTGTCAAGTGGGAAGAACTGGCCATTTGAAAAGGCATATCCCCATATCCCGGGGAATTGTAAGGATAGGGTTACCTTTCGGAAAATCTCAGAGGGACTAAGATAGAAAAGGATTAATAAGCATTTAGTCTATTACCATAATCAGAATTATAAATAGTAGGTGTTACCTATCTCTAGTTGGTGAACTGGGGAATAGGGACACCTGGGCTAGGGAGAAGGAAGGGCAACAGGAGACGAGAAAGGAATGGCCTTTATTGTGCCACATTTCCTCTGCATTCTATCAAGTTTCATAATCATTTGAACTTTACACAATAAAACCCCTTCCTCCACCCTGAGGCATCTCAGTATTCTTAAGGCCATATGCAGTGGTCAAAGCGGTTGGGAGCGGTGCTCCTCTATTTTCTTCTATGACATTTGAGTGTTCCTATAATTTCATTTTAAAAAGAAACCATTCCGGAATGGTTTCATTTTAAAATAGGTGTAGGAAGCAGTTGAAACTTGCACTGCGCTGAACATTCCCTTAAACAGCAGGCACATTTGTTTGGGGGTTTGTATTGTGCGTGGGAGGGGACGTGGCAATGAGGTTTGTGGGGAGTGGGGCAGGCCAGCAGGGAACATAGCTCCACTACTTATTTTCATGCACTTCGACCACTGGTCATATGTACATTTGTGACATTATCAAGCAGAGAATAGGCACTCTCCCTCCTTCTAAAGGATGCCAGTGGCACTATGGGAGGGGGGGCCTTTTTCATCCAGATCTCAGGTGTGACGAATCCGATGGATCCTTCACTAAAATCCTGAGTAAGGTCTCCTGCCAGGTGGCCAGGAAAAGGCAGACACTCCCTGATCCTTACCTTCGGGGCGGCGTAATTCGAGAAGATCATCTTGGAGGGGACAAGGCCCAGGGTGGTGAGGAGATCCCGTGGGGTGAGACTCTGTATTTTTCCTTTAAAAGGGATAGCCTTTTAAAATTGGCAAAGCATGTAATGGCCTATTTCCGTTATGATGTATCTGAACCTCATAAAATCTGTGGATATAGACACAAGGGAAATAAAACCTGAACAAACCCTAAGAACAGGAAGGCCATTCAAGGCATGTGAGGATATAAATCCTCCTTACTCTCAAAGGAATAAAGAAAGGGAATTTAAAAATGTCACCTTAAACCAAATGTCTTCCTCTGTAACAATGAATTCTGATGGTTCATCCGTAAATACTGTTAAGGGAAATAAATTACTCTTAAAACTAAGATGTTGTCAAAAAGACCTGATTTTGCTGACAAAGACTAAGTACTGGGAGGAGGAAGACGGCTGAAGAGGCATTTTGTAGCAGTAGATAGGCAATTAAGCCTGATAGCCCACATCTGAGGGAAGCTAAGACCCCCTCAGGTGCAGGCAATGGGAAGGAGCTGGAACTGTGGCTTGAGTGTATGAGGCTGAAGCAAGAAGGCACAGTGCTGGCATTCCAGGCACAAGTGGGAGAACCGAAGGGAAGCCAAGAATTTGATACAGCACATTTCACCTGCTTGTCCTGTGAGGGTCTTGATCCCCCAGACTCTGATGTGCAGAGGTTGCAAAGCCAAAGGCGTGAAGGAAGACTCCCTATCCACATGTGAGCCTAACTGCAGAGATTGTGCAGCAGGAAGCGTGCCGGAGACCGTGGCCCGAAGGTGATATGAAGCCAAAAGTCTCAGGAGCGAGAGGGGCTCTGTAATTACATGGCCGGACTGAAGACGCCTTCAGAGAGGAAAGGTGTGGGTCCAAAGTGAAGATAGAAGTAGTAGAAGTTGTGCAGCCCACGGAGGAAGGTACAAAGAAGCCAGTGAGTCTGACCGGGAGTTCTGTTTCCTTGCCGAACACGGCCGCAACAGTAACCAGCTAAATAAGCACTTGCATAGGAGCAGAAGCGATGTAAAGTGGAGTTTTGAGTCTTTAACAATAGAAAACTTGAATTGTAGCACTCGCATGTGATCAAATACTCTCTCTCTTCAATTATATAAAGAGAAAGGGCAGTGAAACACAATTGTTGAACTTAAACTTGTAAAAAGCAGACAAAGGAGTAGTTGAGTGTGCCTAATAAAGATTCTAGGAGGAAGAGTGACCTCTGAATCATTTGTTACAGCAGTCAACAATTGTACCAAGAGAAGCCAAGTGTTTAAACATTATTATAATAAGCTGGAGAGCAAGCATTGCCCAAGCCAAGAGCAAACACTGTATTTCCCCACTTACGACTGAAACCAGTCTTTCACAGTAATAAAGAACCGTCTAAATATTACTTTGAGCCAAATAGAACATCAGCATTGCCTAAAACCAGGGTGTATAAACATTACCTGAAGTTAAGGGAGTGGCAACAAAGCTTCTGGGTAATCTGTCTAACAGTAGACAGAGGGATAAAGGCCAGGTTGGATAAGGGAAACCTGCTACCATTAATTATTCTTCAAAGTTGATACTACCTACATTGCCCAAGGTCAATAGGAAGACAAGAGAAGTGTGCCCTAAAGGCAATTCTAGGCTGTTTGTTGAAGACAGACAAGAACGGCAAATAGGCAGCAACTCTGGAAAAGGAAGGTTCAGAGGAAGGGTGCCTTGCTTACTTGAAGATGTTAAAGTACCAGAAAGTTATTCTTGTTCCACCTGAAAATTGTTCAAAAGTACAAAGTATTGAAGCTGTGGTAGTGCATTGTTGTAGACAGATAAGAGAGGCAAAAAGGCTGACCTTCGGGAAAATTAATATTCTGAGGAAGAGTCTCTTGCCAACTTGAATGTGTTGAAGTACCCAAAAGTGAATCTTGTCATAGCTGAAAACTGTTTAGAGTCACAAAGTACTGAAGCTGTGGTGGGGTATTTGGTTGTCAGTAGATTTGAGACTTCAGTAGCACAATTGAAGGTTGAAAACTATGAGGCAGAGGAGTATACCCTTGTGGTGAACCCTTGTAGAAGTTGCTCAAAGTTGGAAGTAGTTTAACTGGAAGTAGAAGCTTTGTGACGCTATCCTGACAAAGATACCTACTGTGACTCCTAATCTTGTAAAGAGAGGCATACTAAGTGTTAACCAAGAACTGTATTTCATTAAACATTTGCATAAGTTGTATTTACTTTAATCTAACAAAGAACTGTGGTATTTCGTCTTGGACATCTGGAAGTTGTGGCAAAGCATCGTGGCTGGGAATAACATTGATACTATTTTGAGGAAGTGCAAAGTCTTTATTTCACCAAGAGAAGCTTTTCTGTTTTTTGAACTTTGGTGAACACAACTTTACTTTGACATTGAAGGAGCCAAGAACTGAACTGAGACTGTACTACAAACACGGATTTCCTTGTTTCCTTTTTGTTGAACATGGAACTGACTTACCTTGAAACCTGGGGAAGGGGAGTTCACCCACGTTACCAAGAGCGACTGTGACTATCATTGTGGATGTTACTATGAATTGGCATATGGAATACATTACTCACAGTAATCATATTTCTGGTGCTTGCATCTGCTTAGATTCACATGCTATGCGTAGGCCGACATCTAGTGGAAGTTGCAGAGTATTACAGTTGTTGTTTTCGAAACTCGAAAATGGACGTCTAATAGGGCGTGCCAGTAATACTATACCCATTGTGATGTCCCGTCTACCCATGATCTCTCACTCATTTAGGTACCTCAGATTGTATTTTTTCTGACATGAGGTAGCATGAGGAGTAGCGCGAGTACAGAGTTCCCAAGCAGATAAAGTTCATATAACTATCTATGCACCTTCTCTCAGGGGAGGAAGGCTGGGCGCATGGGAATCTAAGCAGATACAAGCACCAGAAATACAATTACGGTGAGTAATGTATTCCTTCTGATGCTTGTGCAATCTGCTTAGATCACATGCTATGCATAGATTAGCAAGCAGTGTTATGAGAAGGTGTTGGGTTGTGAGAAGGAGTAGCGGCAAATAGATGTTTTAGAACCGCTTGTCCCACCTGTGTATGTGTCTTGGAGTGTGTGTCAATGCAGTAGTGCTGAGTGAAGGTGTGAACTGAGCTCCATATAGCTGCTCTGCAAATGCTGTTTAAGGGGACATTTTCAAAAAAGGCTAGAGTAGCCCCAGTACCCCGTATGGAGTGGGCTCTTGGTTTAAAAGGTAGTGTTTTGTCTGATAATGAATAGCATAATTGTATACATTTGACTATCCATTTGGAGATTGCTCTTTTGGAAACACGTACTCCTCGTCTGCCTGTAACCATGGAGAAGAACAGTTGATCAGTCTACCTAAGCGGTTTGGTCTTGTCTACATAGTAGAGAACCCCCTCCTAACATCTAGTGTGTGGAGTTTGACCTCAGCTGAGCTAGTTTTCTGAAAGAAAGCCGGAAGCTCAATTGGCTGGTTTTACGTGAAATTTGGAAACAAATTTAGGGGAGAACGTAGGGTGAGTCCGTAAAACCAATTTATCTTTATGGATGACAAATAAAGGCTCCTGCACTGACAAGGCTTAGAGTTCGCTGACTCTCCTTATGGAAGTAATAGCCACTAAGAAGGCAGTCTTGTAGGTAATGTGTCTAAGGGTAGCTTGATGCAAAGGCTCGAAGGGGGGTCCCATGAGTTTTGATAGTACCACATTTAGGTCCCACCCAGGTGGGGGATTGGAGATTGGAGGATGTAGTCTCTTCACTCCCTCCATGAACGCCTTATTGACTGGCACTTTCCTCCAGGAGACTTTACTTTGAGAGGTGGTATAGGCTGATAAAGCTGATAGGTGGACTTTTAGAGAATTAAAGACTAAACCTGAATCTAGCAAGTGGAGCAAGTAGGTTAGAATGTGTGATGGGTGACATTCCGTGGTGTTGATCTGCTTAGATTGGCACCAAATGACGAATCTCTTCCACGTGCGGAAATAGCAGTGTCTGGTGTTAGGTTTACGTGCTTTTTATCCATACACTGTTGTGTAAGATTAAGGTGATCGAACTCTATGACTTCAGGAGCCATGCTGCTAGGTTCAAAGAGTGAGGTTGTGGGTGTATGGTTGTCCCCCCGTGGTGAGTCAACAAGTTGACCTTGTACGGGAGCCTGATGGGATCGCACATGGCCAGCTTGCGCAGATGTGGATACCACGGTTGTCTCGCCCACATAGGAGCAACTATGATGAGTGTCATCTGATCCTTGTGTAGCCTGTTCACTATTCTGCTGATTAATGGAGTCGGGGGAAAAGCGTAAGCAAATTTCCCTGACCAGTTCATCCATAGGGTGTTCCCCTTGGAGTCTGGTTGGGGGAACCTGGATGCGAAGTCTGGGCATGCCAGTTTTCTCTTATAGCGAACAAGTCTAGAGAGGGGTAGCCCCAAAGAGAGAAGATGTGATCTGCCATGTCCATGTGTAATTGCCACTCGTGTTCTTCTGGCAGAGGATCTCTGCTGACAGAGTCCGCTAGAGTGTTGAGTACTCCTGGAACATGTTGGGAGGACAGGGACATCCCTCGTTTGAATGCCCACTTCCATCATTTCTGAGCCAGTTTGGACAGATTTGGAGAGTGTGTGCCTCCCTGCTTGTTGATATACAACATTGCGGTGGTGGTGTCAGGACTTGTACTGACTGGTTTGTCAGATGGTTTTCGAAGGCTTGTAGTGCCTTGAGAACTGCCAATAATTCCAATAGATTGATGTGTTTCTGTGCAGACACTTGTGACCACAGGCCGTGTGCTGTGTAGTGAAGGTAGTGGGCCCCCCACCAGGAAAGTGACGCGGCTGTTGTGACGACCGCTTGTGCTTCCGGTTCGTAGAAGGGCTTCCCTTTAAGCAGATTTTCCCTTGACCACCAGCGTAAGTTCTGAACTAGTGTAGGTGAAACAATCACTAGATCGTCCCACTGACCACTTGCCTGAGACCATTGTTTCGCCAACCATTCCTGCATTGGTCGCACGCACAGGCATGCGTGGTGGACTAGGTAAATGCACAATGCCATCATACCTCAGACGCATTGCTTTGCGTACACTTATCCGGAGAACGGCTTGATACTGGGGTATTTGCCGAAGCATGTTTTGTAATCTTTCCATGGATGGGAAGGCTAAGCCTGTTTTTGTATCTAATACAGCTCCTATGAACTTTTTCAATCTGTCTGGTACCAGACTTGACGTTCTCATTTATTGAGAAGCCCAATTGGAAAAGAAGGTCTATTGTTCTTTGCGTGTTTAGCTTACAAAGTTGGAAGGTTTCTCCTGTGATCAGCCAGTCGTCCAGGTAAGGGTACACTGGGATTGACTCCATGCGCAGGTGCGCTGCCACCACTGCCAGTACCTTGGTGAATACCCTTGGAGCCGAGGCTATCCCGAAAGGCAGCACTTTGAACTGGTAGTGCTGGTCTGCTACATTGAATCGCAAGAATCTTCTGTGTGCTGGAACATTGAAATATGAAAATAAGCATCTTTCATGTTCAATGTTGCCATGTAATCCCCCCGCTTTAACAGAGGGATTACTTCTTGCAGTGTTGTCATGTGAAATTTTTGTGGCTTGACAGGGCTTAGGGTCTAGTACTGGGCACATGGTCAGATCGTTCTTTGGAACAAGGAAGTACATTGAATAAATACCCTTGTTTACCTCCTTGTATGGCACAATCTCTATGGCGTCCATGAGGAGTAGGGCATTGACTTCCTCCACCAGGATGAGTTGTTCTTCCTGTGATGGTCTTTTCTGTCGCGGGGGGAGGGTTGATGGTCTTCCTTGAAGTTCTATACAATAACCTCCTGTTACCGTTGACAACACCCACTTGTCTGATGTTCTCCCCTCCCATACGTGGGTGAAGGGAATAGTTTCTTACCTGTAACTCCATTTCTCCAGCATTGGTATCTTTCATGGATTCACATGCTTAGAATATTCCCCGTCGTCAGATTGGGACCCCTCGGTACACATATACAGCCTTTTCCAATAGGAAACTTCCGACACTTTTGTGTCCTATCTACGTCCTTTTAGGACCCGCCTACGCATGCTCCGTAGGCCGTACCCGTATAAGAGGCCCGCACCCGCGGTTCCCCTTCAGATTTCGGCCCCTCCAAAGTAGGAAGGGTTAAATTTATCAATTAAATACATTACATTCCGGGGAGGTTGGCGGGCGCATGTGAATCCATGAAAGATACCAATGCTGGAGAAATGGAGTTACAGGTAAGAAACTATTCCCTTCTCCATTATTGGATCTTTCATGGATTCACATGCTTAGAATAGATTGTATAGCAGTAACACTTGAGACGGCGGTGAGAATGTAATGTAATATACCCTCAACATACTACACAATGCATATGTACAGTAGGAATAAGTTACCTCATATAACCTTACCCACATAAAATAAACTGTCATTAAAAAGGTAGACAAAAGATTCTCCACAGCGTGGAGCTTACCTTACTGAAACAGATGGCACAGGACAGCTCTTCCCATCTGCACCTCGTCCGCATGCTGCCTGGCAAGGCAGTAGTGGCAGGTAAACGTGTGGGGCACTGACCATGCCGCAGCTTGGCATATGTCCGTCAACGGAATTCCTGCCCATAAAGCTGTTGAGGAGGACATTGATCTTGTAGAATGGGCTCTAGGATGTCCTTGCAGTGGCCTTCCGGCCTTAGAGTGACAAAACGCAATCGTCGATGAGACCCATCGAGCCAATCCTTGTTTAGAGATTGCTTTTCCTCTCGTCGACGGACCATATGCGACGAACAGTTGTCTAGTAGACCTGAATTCCTGTGTACGATGTAGGTAAAATTTCAGAGCCCTCTTAACGTCCAGGGTATGAAGAGCTTTTTCTGCTGCCGATGATGGTGTGGCGAAGAAAGTAGGGAGAACAATGGACAAGTGTTTGTGATACACTGTCGGAACTTTTGGGACGAACATAGGATTAGTTGCCAGGACTACTTTGTCCTTAAAGAATCTTAGGTATGGCGGGTCTACGACCAGCGCTTGCAGTTCCGAGATTCTTCTAGCTGATGTGATAGCAATCAAGAATGCCAACTTCCACGAAATGAATTTTATGTCGGACGTGGCCATAGGCTCAAAAGGCGGTTTCATTAAGCCTGCCAACACTGTGTTGAGACTCCAAGTCGGGGGGAAACGTTTTTCCGGGGGAAAAGCTCGAAATAAACCCCTCATGAAGTGTTTTACAAGTCTGTCGCTAAATAGAGGAGACGACTGCCTTTTCCTTGTGAACCTCGAGATGGCCGCCAGGTGCACCTTTATCGATATGAAGGATAATCCCCTCTCCGCTAAGAGGAGCAGGTAAGGTAGAACTTGTTCCGGCGTCACCGACAACGGTTGTAGGCCCTGTTGTCCCCTACACCATTCACAGAACCTCCGCCACTTATAGGAGTAGGATTTGTTTGTAGAAGGGGCTCTAGCCGCTTGCAGAATTTTTTGACAATCCTCTGAAACGTCTAAAGCACCGAACTCCGAAAAGTCAGGAGCCAGGCTGTAAGGTTGAGACTGTCCGGGTCGTGATGCCACACCGTGCCTTTTTCCCGGGATAGTAGGATCGGGGCTTTGGGAAACCCTATGGGATGTTCCAGCGACAGGTGAAGCAGGTCGGAGAACCACGGTTGCCTTGGCCAGTATGGTGTCACTAGAATTACCCGGCAATTGTATCTGCGTATCCACTGTATTGTCCTCCGTATGAGGGAGAACGGGGGAAAAGCATAGAGGAACATGTCCGTCCATGGGAAGGAGAATGCCTCCCCCCTGGAGCCCTCTTGAGGCCATCTGCTTGCGAATTGCTCGCATTTCTTGTTGTCTTTGGTCGCGAAGGCATCCAGAGGGGGGTGACCCCATTTCTCGAACACTTTCATCAGGTGAACTGTGTCCATTTCCCACTCGTGTATCTGGGCCATGCTTCTGCTGAGGGAGTCTGCTTGGGAGTTCCTCACTCCTGGTGGGTGATGAGCCACGATGGAAATTTCGTGCTTTAATGCCCAATGCCATGCTTTCTGGGCTTCTATGGAAAGAGTTCTTGATCGCGTCCCTCCTTGTTTCCTCAGATAAAACATGGCCGTTGTATTGTCGGTCAGTATTCGTACTCGCGAGCCCTTGATGTGTGGTAGGAATGCCTTCAAGGCCCATCGTACTGCTCTGAGTTCTAACACGTTTATGTGTAGGAGTGACTCCGTTGGAGACCAGCGACCTTGCGTTTGGAGAGCACCCAAGTGAGCTCCCCATCCGGTTAGGGACGCATCCGTGACTATGGTTCGCTGAAACTCCGGCTCCTGTAGGGGTACGCCGTTGTTCAGATTGTGGAAACTCTGCCACCACTGAAGGGTCCGAAGCAGCTTGTCGTAGTCGATGGTTATCTTGTCTGACCACGATCCTTGAGCCTGCGTCCATCGGTCCGCGAGGAATTCCTGGACTGGCCTCATGAATAGGCGACAGTTTTCCACCAGATGGATGCAGGATGCCCCTAGGACCGAAACGTATTTTCTCACTGAGATCTTGGTGTTTCGCCGTAGTCGGCATGCTTGTTGATTGAGTCTTGAGGTTCTGTCGAGAGAAGGTTTCACTAGCCCTAACTGGGTCTCGAACTGTGCCCCCAGGAATACCAGCGATCTCGATGGCTGCAGAGAGGATTTTTCGAAGTTTATGGCGAATCCCAGCTGTTGTAGAAGCTGCATGGTGGCTTGTAAAATTGTGTTGGTCGACGCTGGGGAGGATCCCCTTACCAGCCAGTCGTCGAGGTATGGGTATACATGGTGGCCTTGCTTCCTTAGCCAGGCCGCTACTGGAGCCAGGCATTTCGTGAACGTTCTGGGGGAGGTCTTGAGCCCAAAAGGAAGAACCGTGAATTGGTAGTGAGTCCGCCCTATTACAAATCTTAGGAATTTCCTGTGTTTCCGACACATTGGAATATGGAAATACGCGTCCTGTAAATCCAGGGACGCTAGAAAATCCCCCTCTTGAACGGCGCGGATCACTTCCTGCAGAGTGAGCATCTTGAATTTTAGGCTCTTTAAAGACTTGTTGAGATCGCGTAAGTCTAAAATGGGACGCCATTTGCCGTTCGGCTTTTTTACGACGAAATATCTTGAGTAGACTCCTTGACCTCTCTGTGATGTTGGAACTAATTCTATCACGCCCTTTGCTAACATGAGTGTTACCTCTTGTTGCAGTATCTTCAGATGGGAATGAGCGGTGAACGCAGGTGGAATTTGCAGAGGGCTGTGTTTGAATTGTAGAGAGTGTCCGTTTCTAATAGTATTCAACACCCATTGATCCGTTGTTATTCGTTCCCATTCGTCGACATATGCTGAAACTCTTCCCCCCAGAACGGTGTGTTGTATGTCACTGCTGATCTTTATTTTGCTTGTCTCTCGACGACGACGGATATGATGGTCTTTTCCTGGAAGTCTGGAAGTTCCGGCGACGGTTTGCCGTTTGGGAGGCACGTCTGTATCCCTGGGAGGGGTAAGCTGATCTGCCAAAGGATCTGTCTCCAGATGCAGAAAATCTTGAATTACCTGAAGCCCCTCTAAAGGGACGAAAAGACTTGTAGTTTCTGCCACTCTGGAGGGCACCCATTGAACGTGCCGTGTCCGAGTCCTCTTTCATTCCCTTTAGGGCTTCGTCCACCTTCTCACCGAAAAGAAGGTCTCCCTCAAAGGGCATATCTAAAACTTTGTATTGTACTTCTGGCCTGAAGTAGGTACACTTAAGCCATGACTGTCGACGTAATACGACCCCATTATTGACTTGCTTGAAGCCTGACTCAGCGAGGTCCACCGCGATGTTTATTGCGTGATTTGAGGCTTCCTCACCTTCTCGGACGAGTAACATCGCTGCCTTCCTATGCTCTTCCGGAAGATGATCAAGCAACGGAGCTAGCCTGTGCCACATCTCCCTATCGTATCTGGCAACAATTGCCAGAGAGTTTGCGGCCTTTGCTGTGGTCGCTCCCACGGATAGCACTCTTTTGCCAAAGACATCTTGGCGTCTCGCTTCGTTCTCAGGAGGAGTCGTGCACTTGTGCTGGGCCTTCGCCTTCCACGCCGCTGCCGCCGACACCACCGAGGCTGGCGTTGGTTGGGAGGATAAACACTTGGGGGTAGACTCTGGAGCCTTAAACTTTTTTTCCAGGCGTCCTTTCACTGCCGGCTCTGAAAACGGGTGACGCATTGTCTGCAACCCCTCCTTCCATACATGGTCTAGTATTGGTATCGAGAACACAGACCTCCTTCTCTTACCCATGTGGTCGAACAAAAAACAGTCCTTTTTCTGTTCTTCCTGGGACAAACCAAATTCTTTGCATGCCTTCTCCATCATAGAATGGAATGACGCAATGTCGTCCGGAGGGGACGGGTGAGCTGGGCTTCTAGGGGTTTCCAACTCCACCTCTGACTCCCAGGTTGGATCCCTGAGATATCCGACATGGCTCCCCTGTCAGACTCCGAATCTGGCAGCTCACCTTCCTCTTGTACCAGCGCTGAGATTGGCGTGCGTAGGTGCGTCGGTTGACGGGACGGGCCCGGCTCGTCGACGGGTGACTGTGGCAGGTTTACCTGAGGTAGTCTCTGGTCCAATGACTGTAACAACGACTGAAGCGTGGACAGAATTTCCAACGACAAAACAGATTGAGGATTGAGAAGAGGGGCATATACCGGTATAACGGATCCCCTCGTCGACGACTTGTCAGCCACTCGTAGCCCTAGGTCTGCTGGGCCAGCTATTCTCTCATTCTCGTCCTCCGAGGACAGCAACACAGCGTGTTCTTGTAGTAAAGTATCCGGGGGGGTCGGATCAAAAACTTCAGGCCTCCAGGCCTCCTGTAGAACCCCCGTCGACGAGGCCATCGTCGACGTCGTTGTCGGTGGGACGGTGGATGCCACCTGCGTAAGTGGCAGGGTGGATGCCGATGACTGGGCTGCCGTCGACGACGGTGAGTTAGCAGGTGGTTTTGGCGGTCCCGCCTTTTCCACACTTGGCTTGCTTTTACTGGACTCTCGACTCGTGGTCGATATATGATGATCGCCCGAGGAGGATTTCCTTTCCTGTTCATGCTTTTTTGATGAAGATGATTTCTTTGACGAGGAGTCTCTAGTTGAGTGACTTCCAGACGACTCTTTTTCCGTCGGTCGAGATTTCTTCGCCGGTGGTTCCGACGAGGTACCGCGGCGTGATGTTTTCGCCGATTGTGTGGAGCCTACCTCCAAAGGGGGGTATGCCCCCGCTCCATCATTCAGCCATGCCACCAGTCGTCGACTGCGGTCTTTGAGGGTTTTTTGAGAAAACCCTTTGCATATGTCGCAGTTATCCGCCGAATGATGAGGGTGGAGGCAATATATACAATCCATATGTCCGTCCCCCTCGTAAACTTTTTTCAAGCCGCACGTCGCGCATGGGCGGAACAACGCTTTTCCTGACACGGAGGATATTTTCTGTACTCAAATTCCAGTAATGCAACCTTGTACAAAATAGTAAGACAACGCGAGGAGATCCCATTACTTTGGAGACGGTTGAAATCTGAAGGGGAACCGCGGGGGCGGGCCTCTTATACGGGGACGCCTACGGAGCATGCGTAGGCGGGTCCTAAAAGGACGTAGACAGGCCACAAAAGTGTCAGAAGTTTTCCTATTGGAAAAGGCTATATATGTGTACCGAGGGGTCCCAGTCTGACGACGGGGAATATTCTAAGCATGTGAATCCATGAAAGATCCAATGCTGGAGAAATGAGATATTCATCCCCCGACTGGGGAAGGATGGGAGGGGACCCGTAGCGGGGCGTCATAGTTTGGAGCGTGTTCATCCACCTCTGGTGGGAGAACCTCTCCCTCTTCCACGGCCCTTGCGCTGACCCCTGGGGTAGCCCTGGGACACTTGTTGATTAGTGTTCCACGAGGAACCTTGGGTTTGACTGTATCCGGAGCCCCTTTGTGTGTTTTGGCCACGTAAACGTCAAAAATAATTGCCATCCCTTTGGTTGGGTTGTTTGTTTGTCAGTTGGCCAAGGGATTTGAGTGTCTCGTACTCGTCCTTGGTGGACTTTCGAGCGTCATCAACCGCCTTACCAAACACATTCGGCTCAACAGGCATGTTGAATAGGGTGGCTTGTGTTTCTAGTTTAAACCCTGACTGCCTATGCCAGGCGTGGCGTTTCAGGATGGTGGCTTCAGCAATAACGCGTCATGCGTTATCCGCTGCATCAAAGTTTTTCTTTAGGAGGACTCTGGCTGCCAGAAGGAAGAGTTTAACCATAAGTGGTTCTGGCGCTGACTCAGCAAGGGCCGTAACCTCATCCCACTTTTTGCAGTCGTAGCTAGCTAGTAATGTGGAGTTTTTAGCTCTTCGTGCCTGGTACACTGCGGAAGATGCCATCTTCCTTCCCAATGTATACAGTTTTTTGCTCCCTTTATCCAGAGGAGCTTCGGATGAGGCCAAAGGGATACCTTCTCTCTTCCGTCTAGTGGTTATTACTAGAGATTCTGGTCGAAGCTGGCCACGTATGTACAAAGGGTCGGAAGGCGCTGGGCGAAAGAGTTTTTCAATTCTTGGGTTTACCGCCCTGGTCTGATTCGGCATCTCTAAAGAGGGCTGAATCCTTCTTTGGACTGACTTGAGTAGTGGGATAAACTGGGTAGCTGGTCTCTTGTCGCCCAAGATGTTTTCAGCGAAATCCTTATCCTGTTTGATTTCCTGAGTTTCAATCCCAAAATGTTCAGCAGCCCTTAGTAGTATGTCAATGAGCAGGGGACGTGTTGTCAATTGGGGAGTCAGGAAGGGGAGGGTCCTGCAGGACTGGAGAGTCCATTGCATAGACTACCGACTCAGTGTCGTCTTGATCATCTTCTCCACTCACGTCGTAACCCTCGACATCCTCCTAAAGGTTGTCCTCGTCTATATATTCATCTTCTCCCGCATCAAGTACGTACAGATCCGAAGAGAGGCGAGGAGTTTTGTAGGGTGGTATATCATACAGTTCCTCTGAGGGGAGAGACCTTTTCTTTGGTGGTAGAGCAGACAATTTAGACTGAGCAGGAACATATGGGGACCTAGAGCTAGACGCCCGGGCAGTAGGCGGAGTGTTCGCCAGACTTTGCAGAGCATGTGGGTGCTCTTTGAAAAAATTTGCAAGGCATGCCATGCATCCCATAACCCTATCTATCTGTTGGGCAGTCCATGTAGCTGAACAGGGGTTAATCCCCGGGTGGGTAGGAGCAGATTCACGGTTAGAGGGAGTAGGGAGACCACTATCTACCTCTTCTTCATCCAGATCGATAGGCTCAGTCTGGTCAGGCTCTTCTGTAATGTTTTGAACAGGGATATTATCAGGTTCCGGGGTAGTAGACTGTTCCCTAGGCTTGTCCCTTTTGTCCCCTGTGTTCCTGTCTTTATGGGAGGGACTGGAGTTGTCCTTATGATCCCTGCTCTTGGAAGAGGTTTTTTCAAGCTAGGGGTCAAAATAGGGGCCCTGGGTGTCTTTTTTTCAATAGAACGGGAAATTCCTGACTTTTTGCCCGTTCCCCCAGATGTAGGTTGAATTTCGACTATGGGAACAGGCTCGGCGGCGTCGATGGTGCGAGGCCCAGTGAGGGAGTTTTGAGTCCGGCGTCTTTTGTCTTTACAGGTTTGTCATGAGACGGCCGCTCGGGGCGCTCAAAAGACAGTGAATCCGAACATTTGCCCTTCGCCGTCGACTCTCGCCGTGCGATTTCTGCCGCTAGCGCCGTGGGGAGTGTGTTTAGTGTGTGGGAGTGTGGTGCCCTTGTCGCCGGGTGCCTCTCCATAACAGGACTGCTGGCCTGTCTATCAGGGTCGGGGGCTGGCACTGGGGAACGGCGAGGTTCCCTGTCACCCTCATCGTCCGAAAGGACGGCGTCGCTGCCGTCGCTGGGTGCCCTTTCATCCATGGCGGCCTCGGCCTGCATGGCGTGATGGGCCCAACGTTTTGTCCGCCTGTCCTTGAGGGTCTTGGGTCGGAGGAGTTTACAGGCCCAACAATGAGCTTCGTCGTGGTCTCTATGTAAGCAAAGGTTGCACACCGTGTGCTTATCGACCCACGTGTATTTCTTATTACAGGAAGGGCAGAATTTAAATGGAGTATGCTGCATATTGGGGGCAGGCAGCTGGGCGAACCAGGGAAGGGGTTGGAAAATACATGGTGTTATGACCACCCCCCACTCTCCCTACTGTTAGGCCGACCCCGAAAGGGCCCTCTAAGGCCGGGTGTCGCCATTGAAATCTCAGTCCGACGGTCCGTCTCGTAGTCTTCCTGAAGTCTTCACCGCGTCGAAGCACGGCGTCAGTAAAGGACAGAAAGATATACTATCTTATAATATTTATAAAGTTCAATGGCGTAAGCCGAAATTGCACTCTGCTTCTACGTGACCGCTCACGATGGCGGAAAAAAACTATCTGAGGGACCTACATGCGTGAGGGATCATGGGTACAGGGGACGTCACAATAGGGATAGTATTACTGGCACGCCCTATTCGACGTCCATTTCGAGTTTGAATGTACATGCAAACTCATCTATATTGGAAGTACTATACGTAAACTAAGAACCCGCATAAGAGAACACCTTTCAGCAATAAGCAGTCAAAACAGTAACTTGCCCCTCTCGCAACTTTGGCAAACGGCTCACCAAATGGACAACAAAAAGGATACCAAATTCATTGGCCTGCAGAAAATTCAGAGAAACATAAGAGGGGGCAACCAAGAACTATTTCTCAGACTGAAGCAAGACTAATCTGGCATCACCGATCAGTAGATTTTGGTTTGAATTCTGATAATGAAATGGCACATTTTGTCTGTTATATACTATTTGCATTCTCTTGGATCATACCAATACTTTGATGTCTAACTTGCATCTTTATTTTGTGGGTTTCTTCTTTTTTCTTTTTTCCATCCCTAACACAAACATGCATATACATTTTTCTTTTCTCATCCAAACAACGGGCTTTCATAGCCACTTATCATCTTAGAACCACGGATATAGGGCCTCATTACACAGAAGGCGGTAAGGGTTAACTGTCACCGGTAATGGTACCGGTGACCGTTAACCCTTACCGCCTTACTACGAGGTCCCTTTGCGGGTTGGTACTTTAAAGCCTGCTTTTTAGCAGGCGTTAAAAACCAACCCGCAAAGGGACCAGGGTGCTAAGTACGGTACCGCAAATTGCGGTACCGTAATTAGCACCTTCCCCATTCCCATTATGCCCTATGGGGCAAAAATGGGAATGGGGAAGGGCAATGGGGGAAGGGGGAATTACCGCCCTGCCAACCTTGGAATAGGGCAGTAATTCCCCTTTCCTCCAAGGCGGTGCCGGTATTTTACCGGCATGGACCAAGGTGCTAATAGTCTGCACTTCCCCATTTTCACTGCAACTTATACGTTTGGCCAACTCCCTCCTCCTCTTGTTCAGGCGTTTTCAACTACAATAACCACAATGCTTTGCACTAGTGGTACCGACCTTTATCTATAATTAGGTCAGCAAGTCACACCAAATACGGTGTATAAATGTGGACTTTTATTGAAATATTATCTCAATTTAAGTAGCAGGGATTTGACAAACCAGTTTATCTTCAGATTCGACAAACAAGTATTTCTCTCTGTACTAAACCCCAACGTACATACTTGATTGGACATCTCCCCATTGACTCCCAGTGTCCGTACGTTTTTCATTCCACAAAATATGGCGCCACTACTAAACACTAAGGAATGACTTTTGTACTAATACACTCTAGCCAGTGCATCAGAAGCGGACCACCCGACACACGGAGGACCTTTTTGAATGAAGTAGGACCTCTCTCTGTACCCACCCACACTGGGGGGATCTCACTAACTCTTTTTCCAGGACTTGTATACATGTGCTGCTGAACGCCGCGCACGTGTCATTTTATTCGTATACTCTGCACTTTCATATGTGCTCATATTTTGGGAATCTATGTCGCCCGTTCTAATGTAAATAAAAGTCGACCGCAAGGAACCTAAATGTAGGCTAAAAATTATATTGTGACAAACTTCATTGATTTTTGGATTGTAAACTCACTTATGTTCACATGTACATGCAGCACTATTCTTCTTGTTTTTATTAATTGTTTGCAAGCACCATACCAATACTAATTAAACAGCTTGCTCATGATGCTGCATACAAAACATTTTCGTATGACACAACTGTCATGCCACAATGCCAACTTAGTATCATAAAACCGCATTCCACAGACTTAACATTTGCACAGATGTATACCTGTTTTTGAAATGCCACTATTTCCAAATTTAATGAGGTTTCACAATCTCCAAACATGTGGGATTGACCCCATGATTTACCGCTCTCGTTTGCATTGTGCTGGCACCTATTTGAAACAGAATCAGGGTAAGAACCCAGGTTACTATTTTTTCCTGAAGCAAATCTGTTCTGTCTACTTTTTACCATAGATGATCTAGTCATTGTGTTGTAAAACTGTATAGATCACAACCTCCATTCCCCTCCCGGCCTTTCTGCATCTTTTTTCCTCAATGATTGGAGCACTCCATTTATACCAAGTGCTGATATGTCATCACTTTGATTTTTGATTTCACTGTTTTCGAAATTGACCAAAAATGTGGGTTGTTTTATTTCCATTCACTTGTTTCTATTCTGTTTTTCCTCTTTTCTTGTATGTGAAATATTTATTTAGCCTGGATTTGAAAAAGGCAAATGTAAATTCTGCCGAAACACTTGTCATCCGTAAAGGCTGTAACTTTAATTAAAAAGGAATACAAAACTTCTACTCCAAGATGTCTTCATCTCTTTATTTCACGGCGCATTGACATCTGTAAACTCACCCAAACCAAAACTACTAAAGGCAAATCTAGGCTGTTTGTGGCAGACAGGCAAGAAAGGCAAAGAGGCTGCCCCTCTGGAAAAGGAAGGGTGCCTTGCTTACTTGAAGGTGTTGAAGTACCAGAAAGCGAATCTTGTTCCATCTGAAAACTGTTCAAAATTACAAAGTATTGAACCTGTGAACAAGTATTACACCAATGTGTAACATTGTTACAGACAAGAGAGGCAAGGAGGCTGCCCCACTGGAAAAGGAATATTCAGAGGAAGAGTGCCATGCCTACCTGAAAGTGTTGGAAGTACCCAAAAGTGAATCTTGTCATGAGCGAAAGCTGTTTACAGTCACAAAGTACTGAAGCTGGGGTGGCATATTTGGTTGTCAGTAGATTTGAGACTTCAGTAGCGCAATTGAATGTGTAATACTATGAGGCAGAGTAATAGACCCTCATGGTGAACTCTTGTATATGTTGCACAACGTTGAAAGTAGTTGAAGTGGAAGTAGAAGTGCTGTGAAAGTTATCCTGGCAAAGAGTCCTACTGTGACTCCTAATCTTGTAAAGAGAGACATACTCAGTATTAACCAAGAACTGTATTTCATTAACATTTGCAGAGGTTGTATTTACTTTAATCTAACAAAGAACTGTGGCATTTCTTCTTGGACAACTCGAAGTTGTGGCAAAGCATTGTGGCTGGGAATACCATTGATGATATTGTGAGGAAGTGGAAAGTCTATTTCACCAAGAAGATAAGCTTTTCTGTTGTTTGAACTTTGGTTAACCGAACTTCATGTTGACATTGAAGGAGCCATGAACTGAACTGAGACTGTATTACAAACACGGATTTCCTTGTTTCCTTTTTTGTTGAACATGGCTCTGATTTACCTTGAAACCTGGGGATGGGGAGTTCACCAAGGTTACCAAGAGAGACTGAATATCATTGTTGATGTTACTGTGAATTACCATATATTTCTTTATGCATTTGATGGTTAAGTGTGAGGGACAGATAGCCTTTGTTAGAGTGTTTCGTTTAGTTGTGATAGGCAGGGAAATTCTCGTCAGTGTGCGGATAGTGGGGCATTAAATAACATTGATGATTTGATAAAATGGCATATTTTGACAAATCATCCAAAATGTGTCTGCCTCACATTTCTGACCCCTCACACAGGGTTCTTATACACCTGACTACAGCCTACAAATCAGTGCCTACTCTACTGGAGAAAAGGACAAGTTAGAACTCTGTCAGACAAGAAAGCAGAGGTTGTTGCATTTCAATCAAAGACGGTTGAGCGTTCATAATAGATGTTTCCTGTTCGCTTTTTCTGAATAAGCCTTACATTGGTTCTCCTGATCTTGCCTCATAAACCAAGTGGGGATATGTTTTCTTTAATTCTGTGCATACTGTGACCTTCAACATACTGAAGTTGCCTGTTCTTCAGAAGATCTATCCCTTAACTCAGCCGGGGGCATGTGTAGTGTTCCATCTTAGTCCTGAGCTTGACAGCTTGTTTTGTGCCGATCCATATTATTATGGTCATGGTATAAGTGCCTTTAAAGATGATTTGCTATATACTCTGCTGCAATTATGATGCAGTGATATATGTTTGCTGTACAAGTGGGAATGTACCATTTGACCAGTTGGTGATATGCCAGGGCTGCCTGAATCAGTAGCAGTTTTTCCAAGGACAGAGTGGCCAACTTTTAAGAGAGGAAGAAAGAACACTACCCCTCTATTTCTTTTCATTGAAATGCACGTCTTTGCCACTGGTAAGGCCTAATAGCACTGGGGGCTGTTTCGGAGCGCAGACTTACATTGATCTGGGATTTCCAGAGGACTGTGGTGGTCAGATATTGAACAACAAATGACATTTCATAGATACAATAAAAGCAGATTGATATGCATTTTAACAATTGTGGCCAATTGCATAAAACAACGGTATCACAGAGGACTTTCCCTTCACCATGCTTCGATGGCACAATAGTGCTGCAGAAGGCAATAGGTGTGGACACAGGGTGATGTACGGGTTGCCTGTCAGTCACTAGTTTAGGATGCATGTGTTTTTGCTCACTGCAGGAGTAGTAAGACTGCAGGCCTGATTAAATAAATGCTTTATTAAATTGAAATATTACACAGCCTGTGCTTGTTTATTCCATGGTCTTGAAAGTCTGGAGCCCATAACCTTGCCTGTATGAATCTACCATTCAAAAAATATACCTCCCATTGACTTAACATCTAGTTGGCGGATCCGTGAGCGTTTTGCTCTGTGATAAGCCTCACTATAAATGACCATATTGGCACCCTTCCTGAGTTCGTATTTTTTGTGGTGTTAAGTTTTCAGTTAAACAAGGTGTTCCTGTTGCTTGTATGTTTTCCAAGGCCACATAAATCCGCTGCTCTAAGCAAACGTCTTGAGCTTGCTGAGACAAGGTTTTTTTTTTTTTTAAATGTACCCATCTCGGACTGAAGCCCCAGGAAGGCATGAGAGTTCATCTACATTTGCCCTGATGCTTGGTAGCTGGATCAGTCTGTGGGTTAGCTGGCAGGAATGCCCGTTTCCAAATGTGCAGCGATCAAGGACACAACAGTGGCTTTCTTAAGTCGTGAGCATGATGAAGCCAGCCAGGTCGCAACTTCATCTAGTCTATGTTCCCCCTTTAAGCACTATGGGCTAGACTCTAATTCTTTGTACAAATCCTGCTTGGTTTCTTCTAGTTAATGAACATTGTGAGGGGTCGGTAATGCGAGGCGGACAACTGCTTGTGTTTTTATCCAAATTAAACATTTTATTAAAATTAAAAAATGCAAATTAAACCTCAGTAAACCTACTCTATCAGGGAGTTCCATAACTATTCTAAGGTCAAAGGGATTAACTCCTAGCATCAACAAATCTGGCCCCTACACTAAACAACTACAACATTCAAGCTAACCATAAACAACATAAATAAAAGAATAACCAACAATGATTGACATGACATTCACATTTCCTGGGTAGATCCCTTTCCCACAATTACTCAAAGTCACTTTCTCCCAAATGTTCCAAAAGGAAAGTAAAGCCTTGAACCAGAAGTTTGAAAAGGAAATAAAAGCTCACAAACAAAAATCCCACTGGAACAGTTCTTACGCCTTCTGTTGAAAAGTTCCCCTTCCAATTTCAGCTAAGAAAACAAAACCAATGGTAATCCTGGTTATCCTTCTTCCTGGATAGATTTTCCACAGTTTGTTAAATAAAGAAACAACTTCTACTTCACCAACTTCTTTGGTATTTTTTACCTCTGCAGTGTTTTTATTATACTTGTCAGGATGCTTCTTCTTAGGGTGTTGCTTTACTCTTGACAACCCCATTCTTCTACTGTACCTGTGGGAGCAAGCTCCTTTGCTCCACAGTTTTCTACTAACTTCAATCAGCTTCAGGGTAAGATGAACTGACAACAATATACAACCACAGTTCAATTAGGTCTACTACAACTTGATGTCTTAGAATTATTTTTTTTGTAACTTTCTTTATTGGTTTTACAACAATGATATAATAAGACATTACAAGATCGTGCACCGGTCAACGAGACCCCTTATCCCCCCACCCTCCCTCGGAACGATCCCTGCTTGATATTAGGTTCAGTTTCTTATCAGTTCTAGCGTTTTCGTTGTTCGGCACTCGTGGCTGCTATTGAGGTATCCGGTTGCTCGTGACAGTTTTGTATTGGTGGTGGAGACTGTGAAATCGAGTCGTCGTCTGCATTTAACAGGTATGCTATGTAGAGGCCCCAGATATCTGGAGGGCGGGCGTGGAGGGGCAGAGTTTGTAAGTAGTTCATTTCGACATCTAGACAGTAGGTGACATTGTGGACCCATTGCTTTAGTTTTGCTGGCGGTCCTCTGCCCCAGTTGCAAGCTATTCGTCTGCGTGCCAGGACTAAAAGTAGGTTTGCCAGTTTTCTGATATGTCCTGGTAGTTGGTTGGTTAGACCCAGCATGGTCAATGTTGGGTCGGGTTCTAGTTGCACTCCGATTACAGCTGAGATTTTCTCTAGGACTGCTGTCCAGAACGCTCCTATTTCAGGGCATGACCATGCCTGGTGGACAAAGTCGGCTTCCGAGTGCCCGCAGCAAGAGCAGGAGGCGGATATTGTTGTCCTCTGGGCGTGTCGTCTTGCTTGAGTGTGGTAGACCTGATGGATAAAGTTGAAGTGAATTTGTTTGTACCTTGTGTTTATTGCCACTTTCTTTGTGAGTCGTAGTATGTATGACCAGTCTTCGTCGAGTATCGTAATGTTCAGAGCTTTTTCCCACCTTGTTAGAGCTTTTGAGCAGCGAGTGAGTTTTCTGTTAGCAGGGCTTTGTAGATATTTGACACCAGGCGGCCATCACCTTGGGCTTGTATCACTCCGTGGAGCAGTGGCCAAGTCAGCGGTTGGAGTGGGAATGTAGCAAAGTTGGACTGCATGGCTTGTCGAATTCGGTAGTACATGAAAACGTCAAGGGCGTTGTTTCCACCTTTGTCACGGGCTTCTTGAATCGACAGGAACGAGCCGTTCGGAAACAGGTCGCCCAATGAGTGGATTTGCAGTTTCCTGGTCCAAAGCTGGACCACTTTTTCAGATGTTATAGGTATCCCTGGAATGCTTCTCACTGGAAGGAGGGGAGAATATCTGGTTTGGATTCCATTTCTTTTGGCGATTTTTTTCCAAATCATGTGCATCGTGACCATTGTG
Source organism: Ambystoma mexicanum (assembly GCF_040938575.1). Classification (NCBI taxonomy): domain Eukaryota; kingdom Metazoa; phylum Chordata; class Amphibia; order Caudata; family Ambystomatidae; genus Ambystoma; species Ambystoma mexicanum. The sequence goes on from NC_090937.1 coordinate 645,184,691, forward strand.
TTCATTGGTGTTGAAGGTGTCGGTGGTTCGTTAAGTATGACTGCACGAAATAGATAGGGTGTTGCCAGAGCTCTTTCGATTTGCACATGTGGCCGGATGAAGTATGTTGCATACCAATGGCTCAGGAACTGGGCTTGCGCTGCCCAGTAGTATCCTTCTATATCGGGTAAAGCCAGTCCGCCTTGCGTTATGGGCAGGATCAGAGTGCTGTGTGCTATTCGGGCAACCTTGCTTGCCCAGATGAGGTCAAGAAGGATGGACTTAATTCGCCGTAAGAATTTTTGCGTGAGTAGTAGAGGGATGTTTGTAAAGAGGTAGAGTAGTTTGGGGAGGATTACCATTTTCGCTAGGGACACTCTGCCCCAAGGTGTGAGGGGGAAGCGTTTTCCATCTGTTCCCTTTTGTTTGGATAGTGTCGAGTGTCGTCTCATAGTTGTCTTGCATGTCGTCCATGCTGGTTCTGGACATGAGGATCCCCAGGTACCGGACCTTCGAGTGTTGCCAGTGGAAGCCAAAGTCGTCCTGGAATTCTTTGGTTGATTGTGTGAGAGGGAAAATTATCGATTTTGCATTATTTATTTTTAGTCCTGAGAAGTTGCCGAAATTTGAGGACTGCTCGCATCAGCGGATTCAGGTTGTCATATGGGTCACAAAGGAAGAGTGCTATGTCGTCGGCGTAAAGTGAAACCACCAATTTGTGCGGGCCGAAGGCGAGACCTCTGTGCTGATGAAAAAGCCTTATGTCGGACGCTAGGGGTTCCATGACCAGGGCGAAGAGCAATGCTGACAGCGGGCAGCCCTGTCTGGTCCCTCTGCGTAAGAGGATTTTGGGGGAGCTTTTCTTTCCAAGTTTAATTTTAGATGTTGGGTATTTGCAGAGAACGCCTATCATTTGGATGAATCGTTTGCCGAGGCCCATTCGTTCTAATATTGCAAATAGAAAGGGCCATTCCACAGAGTCAAGCGCTTTCTCGGCGTCGAGAAGCACTCCTACCGATTGGATTTCTGGGTTGAGGGCCTCCATTGCTCCAAACATTCTTCTGAGGCCGAATGATGTGTTTCTACCTGGAACGAATCCTGCTTGGTCCGCCAGAACCATTGCGGGCATGAGCGGCATCAACCGTCTAGTCAGGATTTTTGCAAAGATTTTGTTATCCAAATTTATTAACGATATGGGCCTGTAGGAGGCGCAATCTTCCTTGGGTTTACCTGTTTTGTGTAGGAGAATGATATTCGCCGTGTAAAGGGTTGGTGGTAGTTGGTCTTTGGCTATGGATTCTTCGTAGACCTGGAGTAGGAGCGGGGCTAGAATATCTGCGAAAAATTTGTAAAATTCACCTGTTAGGCCGTCCGGTCCTGAGGCTTTGGTGCTCGGTAATTCTTTGATGACTTCTTGGATCTGTGCCGTAGTGATGGGTGCGTTCAACGGCTCACGTAACTCGGCACTCGTCCAATATAATTCGGTTGTATTTAGGTATTCTGTTATTTTGGTGGGCTCCCTGGAATAATTGGAGTCGTATAGATTTTGGTCAAATTTGCGGAATGTTTCCAATATATCATCTTCAGAGTACACGAGGGTTCCCGACGTGTCCTGCACCGCCTTGACTGTCGTGGGTTTTCGTTCTGCGGTGATTAGTCTTGCAAGTAGTGCACCGGGTTGTTGCCCTTCGCCATACTGGCGGATTTTGTGGTGGCTTGCTAGGAATTTGGCTTCTCTGTCTGCTAGTGATCTGATGGTTTCCAATTCTGCCTTGAGTGCAGTTTACGAGCCGGGAGTATTTGTGACTGTTGCTGTTGTTCAAGTGTTTTGAGGCGATTTGCGCATGTGTTTAATTCTTCCCTTAACCTCTTTAGGATTCCATTTTCTTTTGCTAGGCATACTCCTCTGATAAAATATTTCAGTGTCTCCCAGACTGTTCCCGACGAAGCTACCGTGCCTTGGTTTGTCTCAAGAAATGTGCTCAGTTCAGAACGTAATTCATCAGCAAAGAGTTGATCTTGGAGGGCTTTGGGCTTGAATCTCCATTGGGGCCTGGTGAAGTCGCTCCGAGAAGTTGTGCACACTAAGGTGACCGCTGAATGGTCAGAGATGGACCTGGGTAGGATTTGGCATTCGCCCCATTGGAGTCTACTATGAGCCGACACGAAGATGTAATCGAGTCTCGAGCTGGATTTGTGTACCCAGGAGTAGAAAGTGAACTCCTGATAGTCACGGTGTTTGCTTCTCCGTATGTCAATGAGATCGTGTGCTTTGCATATTTCGGTTATTTGCATACTTGCCTTGGAGCGAGGGGCGGTTGTCTTGTGTGTTTTGTCTGTGCGAGGATCGAGTGGGGTGTTTAGATCGTCACCCCATATTATTGTGGCTTCCCTGTTTGATGCAATGTGGGTCTGGACCCTGTCGAAATTGTTGGAGCCATCGATGTTGGGGCCATAGGAGTTAATCATGATTATTTCTTCCCCGTCTATGGTTCCGTGGACGAGCAGTGTTCTCCCTTCGGAGTCGCTCTGGGTCCGAATTAGCCTGAAGTTTGTTGTTTTGTTAATAAGTATGGCGACTCCTCTTGCGTATGATGAAAACGAGGTAAAGTATCTGTGGCATCCCCATGTTTTCGCCCAGTGGCTTTCTGAGTTAGGTCGTAAATGTGTCTCTTGGATGAGGGCCACATCGACGTTGTGACGTCGGAGATAGTGTAACAACTTCCTGGTTTTGGAAGGCTGGTTGCCCCCTTTAATGTTCCATGTAGCTAGTTTGAATTTGCGTAGAGTTGCTGCGTTGTTTCTGCTGCTCTATTACGGTTTGGTGATTTTGGGTGCTTAAAGCAGCTTTTCTTGAGTGCATGTCGATTCAAAAAGGATATTCGTATATTCGAGGTGGAGACATTGGTCCTGGTCGGGTTCGGGTGGGGCTGGTTTTGGCCCCGGTCGGTGCACGTCTTAAACTGCTGGCTTGTTTCTTCTGGGAACTCTTTCCCCAACTTGAGTCCCATCTCCCCTATTCCCCTCCCTGTCGGGCAACCCCCAACCCGCCCGAAGATGACCCCTCCCTAGATAACTTTGTGAACAGTGCTGTGCACGTGGCGCTGGTGCCCTCCAAGAAACACCCATCCCGAGGTGTATATAACTGACTTTTGCTCATTTTCCGATCCTCCAAGTCGAGCTGAATGTGGAGCACTTTTCAGGGTGGATCGCTCCCGTTCCTCTCTCTCCTTCGTGGTCTAGGCATTTCACGTAATGGGCGACGTCCAATATTGTCGAGAAAGATGTTGGCTTCTTCTGGTGACGTGAAGAATTGTGTTTTTTCAGCATGGAGGATGCGTAATTTGGCTGGAAAAAGCATTGAATATTGGATTTGCTCCTCTCGGAGGCGACGTTTAACTCCACCGAAGGCTCTGCGGGACGCTTGCACCGCCAAGGAGAAATCAGGGAAGATTTGGATTTTGTCGCCATCGAATTGAATGTCGCCTTTGTCCCTGGCCAGCCTGAGTATTAGATCGCGGTTTCTGAAATTCAGCAGTTTGGCGATAATAGGGCGAGGTGCCGTTCCTGGTATTGGGCGGTTGGTTGGGATCCTGTGAGCCCTTTCAACCACAAATAGTGGCGAAAAGGTGGTTGCTCCGAAGATTTCTTTGCATAGTTGTTCCACGAAGTCTTCCATTTTTGCAGGATTTGTTGCTCTCTGATCCCCACCAGTCTAATGTTGTTTCGGCGGCTGCGCCCTTCTAAGTCTTGGTTTTTGGTGACAATTTCTTTTACTTGGCGCTCTAATGATGACACTTTGGAGGACAGGGATGTGGTGTTATCTTCAAGATCGGAGACCCTCTGTTCAACGGTGTCAAGCCTCTCGCCGTGTTTATCAAGGCGGTGTTGTATTTGGTCGGCTTTGGATGAGAGGGTGTCAATTTTGGCATCAAGGTTGCCTATGCCTGTTTTGAGTTCGAGCAGTATTTCTGGTATGTCGAGAGATTGGGGGGGTGTCGTCTCGGTTTCCTGTTCCATGCTTAGCGATGGCGCTATCTCTCGATTCGTCTGCTTGGGAGTTTTGGCTATGGCCCCGGTTTCCGTTTTGCCCATGCTGGTATGGGTTCTTGACTTTGCTGGGCCGGCGGCGTGGCTCTCAACTAGGATGAGCACGTGCTGTTCTAATTTACGCCGCTGGATGTAGAGGGCCCACTCGACTGGCCTTTGGGGTGCTACCGGACTTGCGTGGTTTTGGCGGAAGATTGAGTGGGCGGCTTGAGTGATATTTATGTGGAGCTGTGGTTGTCGCGCCCCACTGTCAGGTTTCAGAATAACAGCAGGGGCCTTCCACGTGGCCGCCGCTGCCGTGGAGTCATCGCAGTGTGGTGTGGGCCCCAGCGGTGAATTTTGTGTTCCTTGTTCGCTTGGCCGCGATCGGGGTACCGCCGGCAGGGTGTTTTGGCGATGGTAGGCCTGGGGCCGTTTGGGTTTGGGGAGCTGGAGAGTTTGTGAGCTTTAATGTGCTTCCACGGCCAGGCCAGAAAGGCCTGGATGGGGTATCTGCGTGGGCCTCTCGCATGTTTGTCGCGCGGGGTGTCTGACAGCGGTCTTCGATGTTGGCGGATCATTCGCTGGAGATGGGGCTGGGGCCGTTAGGATTTTGAGGAGTTGGAGGCTTGTGGATCGTCACACCCACGGGGTCGGGCAGCCGTACGGGAATCTGCAGGCCGGGGTTGAGACCTGGGGCGGGGTGGACGAGGCCGGGGCGGCGTCTCTCCTACCTGGCGCCGGCGGTGTGTCCAGGTTCATTCCCTCTCCGCTCCGGCTGGGTCTGGAGGGACCCGCAAGTTGGAGGCGAGCGGCAGCGCCCTGTCTGTCCGGAGGCCTGATGACGCAGGAAGGCCGGGCGGGTTCTCAACTGCCTCTGCTATTCTCGGACCGTGGATTTCCGGCCCGCCGCGGGCACCACCTCCAAGGGACCTGGGCACCGCTCACTTTGCTCGGCAGCCTGCTCTTTGGTTGAATCCGGGGGTGGTCGCTTGGGTGAGGATGTTGCTGGAGGATCGAACGCCCCGTTGCCGTAGTGCAGCGCCACTGCGGCCTCACCCCCGCCGCCGCTGGGTTGACCAGGATGTTGGCGGATGGCACTGAAATTGGTATCCATCAGACGTTTGAGTCTTGGGACATGATATCGTGACTGATGGAGGGGGTTTCGGGGGAGTATGAAGCTATTTTATCAGGATCTTTCTCGGGATCGGTGCGGAGCTCTCTAGTGAGCTGCCATCTTGGACGGCTCTCTAGTGCCCTCTGGAAATCATGTTTTAGAATTATAAGGTATTTGAAGACAAGACTCTCGACCTCCTCGGTTAGGCAAGGCTCTCTTCTTTCCTGAGCCATGAGGAAAGGGCAGCCTCTTTGCCACTTCCGTATGTCTTATTACCTCTAATGTAATCTGCCTCTGCTTCCAGACTGCTTCTGACTTTACCTTCAACAGCCTCAGCCTTACAGATTAATGTTTTAGTCTTTTACAAGCACCCAGCTCCCTTCCCCAGCTTCATTCACACCTTTATGGTTCCAGTAGCTACCCTTATGCTGTATTGCCACACTTCCAGCTTGGGATAGCAATGTCACACTTGTATCAGAGGACATTGGACTTTCAACAACTTCAACACTAGAATGTGGGCCAATAGTTCTTAACAAGGTTGGTTTCACTACAGGAAGGATTCGCCTACTGACTTGGGCAATGCGTGCTCTTCTTTTCAGTTTATCAACTTCTGTCTTCTTAGAATACTTGTATTGAATGTTATAAGGGTCTTTCTTCAGTATAAGAACAGATTTAGGTACATGCAACCACCCTGAAGAAAGATTTTCAACTTTAAAGATGTGTGCGAAATTGTATTCCCCTTTTTTATTACAGAGTTACACTTGACTCCAATCGGGATTCAGAAGTGTTCGCACACAACTTTGCTTGGATGGAATATACCTTTTAACAATTTATCAAAATCAGCTTCAGGTTTCTGTGTGATTCGGAATATGTTCCCTTTCTAAATAGGAGACATGTGACCTCTCTGGTAAGTTTTAATAGTTCAACAATAGAGAATCAAAGACTTTTTTTTGTACTTTCTTGCACTAGCGTTACGCACAATACATTCTCATTGTTAGCTGGCCTCTTCAGTGCAATCAACCACTTTCACTCGCTTCCACGCTTACTTGAGATATTGTTAAGCTGGCAACAGTGACTGGCAAACTTTTAAACGTGAACCTGCATCAGTCACCGCCTCCCGAAACACTATGCTTGCCTCCACTTCCTGACCTCTTTGGGCCTTTCTACTCCTTTAGGCACTCTTGGGACCCACACCACTCAGCAACACTGGTGTCTTCGGCCAGCCTTAACCACGGGGAGTCTCCTTTACTCCTCAATCCATCGGCTTGCTTCAATACATGTGCCTCGGGCCGCAGCATCTTCTTGACTCTGCATTCACAGTCATTAGGCGCGCCTGGGAAGACTTTCAGCCTCAACACGTCTCTCTCAGTGCAGCCATGACCAAGCAGGGTTTGTGAACACAGGACTCTCTCAGGACTTGCAGGTGAAATCTGCTTTCCTCTTGCCCCGGAATCCCTTAAGTAAACACACTTACTCATGAACTGCCAGCCTCATGCTCTTCTTCTGCTACCTCTACCAGCCTTCTGGGTCCTGTTCCAGCTCCATTCTACTTTCCCCTCCTGCTGCAGCCCTTTATGCTCCTTAGGTGGAGCAATTAGGTTCAGGTGCAGGCCCTCAGTGTTAATTGCCTGACCTAGCCAAAGGCTGTTAGGCCTACTTGCCTGTCCTTCCCCTCTACATGCATCCTCAGCCCTATTCTTCATCTCAGTTTCTATGGCATTATGGGACATGTAGTTTGCTTTAGGGAAGCTATGTTTTTCTACTTCTTTTGTAAAATTCAGGGTAGATTTAATTCCTTTAGTATTTTCAAAAGAGGGATTGCCAGTTTTGCCCTTATTAGAGACAGATGGTATAGAAAAGGCATTACTTCAATTATTCCTAGTAGTGCACCTTTGGTATTTAGGAAGGCATTTGATTTTAGGGATATAAAGAATTGGTTCTTTTGATTTCCCATCTCAATTTTGCAAGGAGGGTGAGAGATGTTCAGGGGCAACATGAAAGCAAGACAATGTGGCGCAACACAGGTATGAATCCCGATCCTGTGGTTAGAAACCACCTGCTGGTATTAAGCGCGTTATAAATGAACAAATAAATTACAATAAGCCGTAATCTCTTATGCCATGATGGTAAGGGAATCTTTTTCAGAGGAAAAATACTGTATCTCATCCCACAGATTTTCCTCACTACCCTGGGCCCTGACTCCACCCAGGTTATCCTCCAGCAGTACAGCACCCCCATGGTTGGGATAGGAAGTATTTGCCCTCTCCTGATCACATGGACGTGACTTTAGGCAGGGTTTTGGTGAGGGAACCGCAGGATTCATGACAACCTATACACATCAAAGGGTTACTTGCTACCATCACCAGACAGAGGAAGCTCCTCCTAACTGTCCAATGTCAGTCTAGATTGGCCACAACCCTCAGTCAATGTCATGGGCGGACCATGTCGCAGGTTTTATTCTGTCCTCGGAGGTTAATCTCTTTTATGCAGAAGGTAAAGTATGCTGAGTAGTACAGACTGGCAAGAAATCAGGGTACAAAGGAAGAAGGGGTGCAGAACTGAAGCGCTGTTTCGACAAGGGCTGCCAGTGGCTGCACATCGTGTCTCCTGTTTCTCCTGTTTTGCCGGATTTGAAGAGCGGACTTGCTGGATTCGTTGGATTCACGGTATGCACCCTGTGTCGAGTGCTGAACAGAGAACTAAGTGAACTTTTCTGAACTTTTTCGAACTTTTTCCAAGTCTGATGCACATTTGTCTTTCTTTCCCCCAGCACTAGAGAAAAGACTAAGTCCCGCCCACCTTTACCCACAAGTCCTATATCTCTACAACCCCCGCGCCTTTGCGCGCGTGCTTTTTCGGAAAGCGCTGTTTCGACAAGGGCTGTCTGTGGTGTGCTGGGGTGAAGGGGTGAAAGTAGACTTATATGCCATAATTTATATAATTGTGAAAGTGTGGGCATAAAAATACAACAGCTACTACGACGATATACAAGTGGGGATAATCCAGCAAGTTAAGAATTTTACTAAAATATTTGCTTTGTGTGTCTGAAAATTATTTTATTTATTCATTTTCGCCTATTGTAACATTGAAATAGTTGATTACTATTTTTTCGTCCTCTCTATTAATATTTAAAAACAAACTATGACACCAAAAACGTTTACGCTAAAATCTGGTATGCCCGGAACAGCAAGTGTTTCACTATTGCAGCTTAATGCGCAATCTGCAACGGCGAAGCGTCCTCTGCCTAAGTCAGCACTTCCAAGAGGGGGGGGCAGTGGGTTCTATTCTCCGCCGTACAGTCTCACTATCTGCCGACATTCGCTCCTTCTATGACATAGATACTCAAGCAGGAACTCGAGTATTCAACGAGGCTAATCGATTTAAAAACGCAGGAACCTCACAAGTAATTAAACATTCTGGTCCTGATATGTGCCCGAAGGTCAATGAACAACCACTTCCTGAGCATACAAACAATGAAACACCTAGTGCACCATCCACCGCCCTCCTTAACCCGATTCTACAGACATTTCCCAATCCAGCGACATCATCGGAGGCAACGTCCGACCAGACAGCGGTGGAACCGAGTGAGTCAATAACTTCGTCAGAATCGTCGGAGGCCATGTCAGAAACGGTTGCGGCCATAATTGAATTGCCTATCGATGGAATGCATCAATGTGCACCAGTCTCAAAAGAAAAGGAAGACGCCTGTCTGAAGGAAAGCGAGCTTCCAATGCCATTGCAGATATCTGAACCGAGTCATGACAACGAGCTCACTGATGTTACCCTAGAATTAGCGGTAACATCTGGCGCTTTGTTCATGAAGGAAATATATCAAAGCATAGCACCATCAAGTGAAACCATAAATGTTTGCTCAATTGAGGGTGCGAAACATTGCGAGTCGGACGTCATCAAACCAATGCCCTCAATTCTTGAACCCATGGAACCCATAAAATGCTCAGTCAAAGCTCAAGTACAATTGTGAAAAGCATACGAACACTTACCCTTGATGGGCGAAATTGATCAAGAAACATTGGACTTCATGGATGCATCCATTAGTTCGGAAAACGTAGAAGCAGACGTTTTATATACCTGTTCAAACACAGGAGATCTTATACAACTTCAGGAAGATCACACACGTAGTCTGCTTGACAAATCCGACAAGTTCATGATAAGCCCATAGGAGGGTGCTCACAGTAACATCAATGATATTAATCTTCCTCACTCTAATGTCTCACTGCAATCAGATGCCCAAATGGTGGATGATTCTCCCTCATTTATAGCACCTACTCCACGACGGACGAGATTTCAAGATGAATAACGAGAATCTGATTACTTTATTCAAAAAGCGCAATCGAAGCGATTTTTGTTCCCTGATCCCCGGCACTTAACAACACACTGAGTGCGATGAATACTGCTCTACTGGCGATAGCGAAACTGTATGAAACATTAGGCAGTAAAATGACGCAACAAACGAAGTTACTTGAAAAACGGCTGGACACGAGGACCATCGCTGACTCAAGTCTAAAGGAGCTGAGAAATCCTGAAACGACACAGGATGCCACAGAGAAATCGCCGGATACCATAGGAAATCTAGAGCACATTCGAGCAGAAGGCAATTCTCCACCATCAACTGAACCGAAAGCACCCTTAGTCCAATTAAACGACCCTTCTCGATTACAACTGGTGACCAACATAGGAGAGTTGGAAGTGCAATCGCCTCCAGTTCAATATTTTCAAAAGGAAGTGCAAATCATTGCATCCTCAATCCCCTTGACGGAAATAAGTGAACAACCACAATTGAAGAAAAATATATTCGATTTATTCGACTCAGGTAGTGGAGATCAATCAACGAACACTAACAAACTCAAAGCGCTCAAGGATGGAAACCAAAAGCTGGACAAAGCCATTAATCAAACCGGTACTAAAAATACAAGACTGAAGAAACGCAAGTATGTAAAAATACAGCATAAAAATGCAAAACAAACAATAACATCGCAGACAACAAGCGTACCAGCGCAAAAAATGGTGCCATACGAACCCTTAGACACCTTAGTGGTACTGACCAAACAAGTAACCCATATAAACGACGAATCGTCATTTCGTGTTGTGAATAAAATTGTTACTCCAGCAACTAACATAACTATGTTCAAGGACAAGAATTTAACGAAAGCGACTGATTCATACACCACTCCGTTTGTAGAATCGCTACAACCACCTATAACCATCGAAGCATTAAGAGAAGAAATCAGAGAATCCATTAAGGCGTACCAGATTCATCAAATTAAAAACACTCAGAGAAGCGATCCCGCGGCTAATGCGGCAGCTAAAAATAGCACGATGACTGCAATCACAAAAGTGGCCGACATTATGAACACATTTGTCCCAACCGTTAAAAATCCTGAAGGTTTGAAAGAACATGGCCGAGCAGAAATTCTGAGAACAACAGAGAGCTTAAACTTAAACTTAACAACTAATCCACAGCCTCAAAGTCAACTCATGCCTGGTGTAGCCAAAAACAATGTAACTGCCGTAGATTGGCCTTTACCTAATCTTTCATCTCAACAAGAACTTTGTGAATTGATCAAAGCATCTATCGAGTCTTATATAACGGACACATGTCACCATACTTCCATTCCATCGGAGCAGACAAATGCATCCTTTTCAGAAGTGGGCCCGTTATTGCAAGGCCCGAACGTAGGAATCAAAGCTCATGAACAACAACCAAACACGAATCTAAAGACACTTACGCAGACTCAGCTGTCCTTGCAAGCCCTGGAAAATCCCAATTGGTAGAATCCAAATAAACAACAGGGTCTCCCATGTCTGAATCTGAAATGCCGAGATCATCCATTTCAAACGTATGTGCTGAATCGCACAAGCATATTGAATATATGCACGGAAATTCAAATTTTAAAAGAACTAACATCAGCTGATCTCGACATGATTGAATTTACCAGTCATGAAAATACGTCTGAAGCTAAGATCTACGTGAAGTCCGCATTAATATACAATCTGATATGGCAGGCCAGAATGAATTAGTTTGACATGGGATTCATATTAACACAAGTTAATCTTACTTCTGAAGACCAAGCGGATAAACCACATATAAACATCTATCAGCCAAGCAATGACAGACGGAATCAGACAATTCTATCAGGAAATAATGGAAATAGATCATAACAACCCATTACCCAAACTTCAATTAAATTACTGTCATGGAATACAAGAGGCAACAGTCATTTCATAAATTCTAAACAAAGTACGCTAGAAGATTACGACAACATAGTGCTCCAAGAGACGTGGCTAATGAAATCTCAGTCATGGGATACTCATATTATCTTTGACACACTGGCGTCCAAAAAATCAAAAGGCAGACCGGCAGGAGGTCTTCTAATAGCAATCAAAAAGTCATGCAGATTTGTTGGGAGAATGCATCACTCCCCTTCCCCGTATTTTCAAGTTGTTAGCCTCGCTCTGGCAAAACTTAACATAACCATTATAAATATATATTGGAGCAGACTTAATCTTACATCTGAAATCTTCTTCACTACTCTGCTATGGCATCTTGATAATATTGCCTTGCATATGAAATCGGGAGTCGTCTTTTTAATGGGTGATTTGAATTTGCACTTACTATCAGCTCAACAGACGTTACTAACAAGCGATGAAAACACCTGGAATGGAATTATGAAGGAAAGAGGTCTGATCATGCTTAACTACGCATGCAATGGAGACGCTCCTCCTCGCAACACACGGCAAAGGGGCACGTCTGGTGCAATATTGGACTACATTTATGTAAGCAAGGAATTTTTGCCACAGGTCGAATCTATGATTATTGTATCAGCGGGCGAAAGTGACCACAACAAGCTCGTCTTGTGTTTCTCCCCCCTCATTCCATGGCACGTCCAGGAGACTAATAAAAACATTGCGTCCATTGCTATTAACAACGAGGGCAACCGCCTCAAGTGGAATGCTCAAAGTCTCTTGTATTTCAAGAATGCGCTTTATGAAATGTACAATGGCAATTTACCCAACACCCAAAATTGTTATGTGACTAAAATGCAATTATTCAAGCAATCTAACTCTTCCGGGCTTGCAATTAGAGTCAGACATCGGCATCCCTTTGACATACAGGTTCAACAAGCCAAATCTGACTTGAGAAGAGCTATACGTTCGTTAATACATCATCCTATTAACCTTACAAGCACGATGAAAAAGCACCTTAAAAAGGCCTGTGCCCAATGGTTAAGAGGGCAAAAAATTCAGCTGCAGCAACAAAATAGTGAACAAATGCTGACACAACTGGTAAAGAAATCGACCAGTGGCATTTGGGCCTGCATGAATAGCGCATCCATGAGACCACAAATAGCGGTCCTGAGTAACTCAGTACAAAAAGAAGATTGGGAAGCATATTTTGAAAATCTCTATCAATCGCCCTTCAAAGACTCAGACAGATGGTTTCAATTCCACGCTATGCCATGCTCCTTCCTAATCCATCTGGACGATATATTAACATGCATTAAAGCGTTGAGCAATTCCAGAGCCAGTGGACCTGATGGGCTGCACAACGGTATGTTCAAAGCCTATCCATATGAATGGGCTGTCATTCTCATGCACATTTTCCAAAACATACTTACAAACATGAATATTCCACCTACATGGAAACAATCTGTTATAGTTCCAATATTTAAAAAGGACAACAGAACGGATCCAAAGGCCTACAGGCCCATAGCCCTCTTAGACTGTCCAGGTAAAATGTTTGGACGTCTTGTGATTAATAATTTCAATAAATGGCTAGACAGCCACTCCTTGCGTGACCCGTTTCAAACGGGATTCATACCCGAAGCTGGCACGGGCATTAACATTATCACCTTGAATAGTATCATCTATCGTGCACAGGAGAAGCGGGAACCGCTATACATTGCCTTCATTGATTTTCGAACGGCGTTCAACGCCGTTCCGCGAGAGTTATTTATATGAAACTGATGAATAGCGGCTGCCCGTGGTCTATTCTGAAATGGATAATTGAGTTTCATACAAGCACTTCTATTAAAATCAGGTTGGACAGCACCGGTCTCTTGTCGGATTCGATTAAGACTGCCTGCGGGCTGAAGCAAGGATGCCTTCTGGCATCGGCCTTATTCAATTTTTACATTTCGGATATCAAAGCACGATTTGAACTTATTTTGACTGATTCTCCGAAAATAGATAATATTCACGTGAGACATTTCTTATATGCAGACGACATGGTCTTACTTTCCAAAACTCCCAATGGCCTGCGTGCCTGCGTGCCATTGAATGCCCTGGGGGTATATTGTGATGAAAATCATATATCTATAAACGCATCAAAAACCAAGATCATTCAATTTGGCACAGTTGGCCAGAGAACCAAATACCATCAATGGCCTCTACAATCAAAAAACTTTGAGTCAGTGGACTCTTATGTTTACTTGGGAATGTTGATAACCCGACATCCAAATTTGCAGGGTTTTGAAAATCATATAAAGAAAAAAGCAAATATGATTCTATCCCAGGCCCGATTAATCAAAGCCAAGTTTTGCAAATTTTCCTTGAAGCCCATTATAATTTATTACAAGCAGAAATTTGTGCCGGTTGTCACATATGGTAGTGAAACTTTCAAGACAAAAACATATGAGTATTGGTCCATCTTAGAAGGCAGTTTTTGGAAAAGAGTCCTGAATCTGCCAATGTCAATTCCCATAGCGTTATTAAGACATGAACTGGGTCTGTTATCATTATATGCAATTTATAAATGGAAAATTTGTGCAATGTACAGAAAATGTTTAATAACAAGTACTCGAACATACAAAGGATTGTTGTATATTGTAGCGAATTACCTGTTAAAATCTAATGATGGTTTTCCAATGCAATGGCGAACGAAGGCACAGGGAATCATAACACAGTTAAACATCTCTCACCTTACGCTGATTGAAAGGCCCAATGTGGTCAAACAACAATTATGGAAATTAGATTGGATAAAGTCAAGGGAGGCTTGCTCCATGTATCAATCATTCAAAGATAACCCATTCAAATTGAAACGCTATGGTATGATTGAACCATATTTGATACTTTTTCCAAACTCTCGGCAAAGAGATGATTTCCTGCGCTTTCGCCTAAATATATGGCCTACTAATGAAGTATTATGCAGAAGGAAAATTTTGCCATCAGAAGCATTAGTCTGCCGGTTATGTTTATCTGCTCCGGAAACCTTGAGCCATCTCTGTACAGAATGTGTAGTGTTGTTACCTCAGAGGATTGTACACTTTAAACATCTTTTTGAAGGATCATTTATCGAGTCGGCTAAACTGTGGAACTTGCTATATCATACAGCAAGGAAATCTGTTAGGTATGCTATTTTAAACTTTCTTTACGGCTTAAAACTACAAAAACAAGAGAAGAAAAAGAGCACCAATTGATTCAATTCTATGTGAAAATGTATATTTTTAGTAGTAGTATTTTCTTCCATTTCTTTTTAAATTATTTTATTATTGTAGAGCTTGTATATGATGTAATGCTGAAAAAATCAAGTATATTGGTTAAAACAACATTAAATACCTTTTTTATTTACAAAAAGAAGTGAGATTGGGTTTTGTGGACCTTATTTGTTATATTGTTTGATTTTCAGGAATTATTGCACATGCTATATGAGGATGGTACTTGCCTTACATGCTCTTTCTAATAACTTACTGACAAATTCTGTGTGTAAGTGATCGTTGAATTCGTATAAAATCAATAAATCTTGAATTTAAAAAAAAAAAAGAAGTGAACAGCAGCAGGGGGGGGGAAAGGGCAGTTGGGAGAGCAAGATAATGAACAGAGCCAAACAACACAGACTACTTCATGGAAGAATCATATACCCATGGCAAATGGCCATACATAATCGGTTCAATAGCCAGGTGACCTGTAGTTTTCTGAATTCGAGTAAAGACACTGCTTGACAACGAAGAGGGGAAATATGGATCTACAATGTGGAGGCAGAAATGGCGAACATTCTCTCTCCTCGACTATTGTTCGCTCAAACATGGAATTGTGAGTAGAAGCTGGTCTGGCAATCAAAGGCCTTTGTTTAGATGGTAAAATTGAATCTGTGCTTTAAAATTAAAATTTGGAGCCATGAGGCCATTTAAAGACCAGGCCAACAACTTTAAAGCTGTTTAACGGTAAACAAACACAGCTCCTCCAGGAGGTGGGGTGATGAATCCATTTTTGCAGAGCACATTATTCTTTGAATAAACCATCAGCTGACAGAACAGCAGGTTTCTTAGTAGTTCAGTCTTCCACATAACTGGTTCTCTCTTTGGAGTTACATGTCAGCCACCATTGTGCATGGCTCTCAGATTGTTAGGAAGTCCTGGCTTAAGGATCTTTTATCTGGATGGGCCAAGTTTGCAATCTCAGGGGCCCAATTTCCACTGAGTGTGTGCGTGCAATGAATCAAAAATGCCCCAGGAGCTGGAATATATAGGTTTCCAAACAAGTCCCACAATTCACATCATAGATTTTATGTTGATGAAGATGCTATCAAGTTACACAAACAGTAGTATGAGGTAATCAGGCCCATACTCAACTTCCGAAACATGACAACTTATGGCAGGGCAGGCTTCCACACATACAAAGAGGCATCATAATTAGGCCTGAAACCTCACCTAGGTATTTATGATGGAAACAGCTGAAGGTGGTCCAAAATTGCCATCCTAGTCTTGCACATCTGAGAATATATGCGCTCACGTAGGGAGACAAACTAAAACCAAAAAGGGATGAATGTAAGACTGAATCAATCATAAGCACTGGCATTACAATGGGCAGACCTCCATACCATTGTTTCCAAATCAGTCTTGGTTCTACTTCTAATTTGAGCACATAGGTCCAATCTGCTAGACCACAAGGCCTAATAATGGCTGGGGTGGCTTACGTTCTAGTGCAGAGGGAAAATGGGCAAGCAGTTCAGACTTAACAGCAGCGTTTGGTGGCAGGGCCAAGAATATCATTTGCCTATGTTTCTTTCCCTTTCTGTAAAGGCACAGATGTGCTAAAGAATAATGGCATTTAAGGCTTTCCAGAGCAATGCTAGTGGTAATGTAAAATGTAAAGCCTTATCTCCAGCGCTTTTTGATTTTACTCCACTCTCCCCTCCAGAATTACAGGTTTTCTGTACCAATCTTTTTTTCACTTGCACTCCAGTAGATGAACCTGCGGGATATTTACTATGAATGTAACGTGTAAGGTTCCTCACTTAGTTGATGCACCTGCTGCAGATTCTTTGTGCAACTGAAGTTTACTAATTTTATCTTGGATGAGCCAACAATGTCATCCTTAAAGGCTGATAAAATGATTAACAGTGAGATGGTTCATGCCCTCCTTTCTAAAGGTGGAATCAGCAAACAGAGGTGCTAGTGGCCTAATCGCTGGTGGAACTTGCCCCAGTATCCAGCAGGCAAAGGGAAGCAGCAGGGGGCATCGCCAAGCCGTGGATGGTAGAAGACAGGGGAGGGAAATGTGTGGCAGGTGGCAAGCATCCACCATGACCAACAGATGTGCGCTCCACCACCCAACCCAGAAGCTGTATGGCAGGTTGGGACATCATTGCCACATGCCCTAGGCCAATGAAGAGGTAACAGTAACCATGCTGGCAGATTCCCCACCCAGTCAAGACTCATACCCCAGTTAAGCTCCTCGCAGACAAAACACTGTAATACATCCATATAGTTTACCACTACTGTTTCCCCCCACTGTGATCTCTTCCGCCATTATTTTGCTCCAAAGTCACATTGCAATGTTTACACCCCAGTGGGCATCAAGATGTTTTCTTGCCCAAATGCAAAAGGTGCACCCATTTTTAATGACCAATAACGCACATATATTGCTGGATGGGATCGCACCACTGTAGCATATGTATACATTAAAATGACGTTTTTCTTCTTTCGGCCCTATTTCCCAGCTCCACTTCTCCTCAATCCCTTGCAAACAGCAAACACAATCTTTAAATAATGTGGGAATACTTACTTACTACATCTAATTTAAATATTCACCCACCCACTTAGCATTTCTCAATATTCATTCTTTATCTCTCTGTGTATGCTTTTACTATAACGCTAGTAAAACAATAAGATGTCATATTGTGATGCTGGAAAATAACTTGGTTAAAAAATGATTTATCTGGCCTCCCCAAACTCCAGACCTTCACTAATCCACCTCAATGTAACCTCCCAAGCCACCTTCAAACATACCTCGGGAACCCCAATATATAATTGTATGCTCTTTTTAGGCCTCATCGAAGAAAAACAGATATGCATACATATTGTCATAGATGGCCGCAAGAACACACAAACATTTCAGAACAATTCAAGGGCTTTTATTAGAAGTTTCTTAAAGGGGCTCGCTAAGGGCCGACGCTCTCTCACTCGTCTAGTGGGGCAGTTCCTTCCCTAGCCCAGGCCCCCTCAACAACAAGACAGTCTCTCGAGATCAGTAACACCACTGTCTTCTGCATGTCGGGTGATAAGGTCCACAATGCAGTGTAACGTGAGGATAGGTGCCTTCCAAACACTACGGTTCCCATTTGGTCCTTCTCTTACACGCCATTGCACTCCTCACCCTGATGTTCTAATTTGCCTTCCCCTTTTCTTCTACTCTCCTTCCCTTTTTTCTTGCACTCTCCTTTGTCTAGCCCTCTCTACTGCTCTTCCCCTCTCCTGTCCTCCCTCTCTCTAGTCCCCACCTTCTCTCAACCACTACTCGCACCTCTCCACACTACTTACTGCACTCCCTTTCCACATTACTACTGGTCTCCCCTCCCATCAGTATTACTTCACTTCCCTCGCCACACTACTACTCCCTCCCTTCTTCACACTACTAATACACTCTCCCTCTCCATGCTACGACACTCCCTGCTTTGCGATGCTACGGCACTCCCCACTCAGAGATACGACACGCCACTCTCCACATTATGACACTCCCGCTCCGCGCTGCTAAATCACTGCCTGCTCCGCGCTGCTATGACACTCTGTGTTCATGGTGGTTCCTTCCTTGTGCTCGTGTTATCGGGGCTAAACTTTCTTCCTATCTCGTCCCTTATTTGTGTTGCCATCCTCTGTCCTCTTGCCGGTACCGGATTGGGGCGGTGTTTGTTCTTTATTCCTGTTTCTTATTAGGCTTCCTATCTTTCGTTGCCCTGTGGCTGTGCTGATTTGTCTCCCCCTGCTTTTATTGGAGCTGTTGGGGGCGGGGGAGAGGAGTTGTTGAGCCTCCACTACCGCCCTCCGCTGCTTGAAAGATTCCCCTTATTGGGTTCCATTATGTTATGTGTCTTCCAGATGCTCCAGATGCCACCTGCTACTCTTGGCTATGAACTCCGGTAGCTTCCACCCTGGTTTTCTATCTATGGGGATTGAGTTAAATCACCCTGTGCCCTGCGTGTTGTCAGGGTCCTGTCTTCCTTGCTTCACTCGTCCCCCTCCCTTCTTTTTTCCATGTGCCTGGGCCCCCGGGCTCTGTTTCTCCTGCCCATGTAGGCTTGCCGCTATCCTGTCCCTCAGGGTCCGGACCGCTGCTGTTGCGGTTTCCCCATTCACCGGTCATTCCGTTGTGATGATCTCGGCATGATCTAGTCTTGTATGCAGGTGGCTGGGGACTTCCTGCTTACACCGCTCCCAGGGGTATCCTCTGCAGCCTCCGCTGGCTCTTGGTCATCCTCTAGGACTCCGCCTCTGATTGGCTCATGTTTGCCCGCAGCGTTCACCTCGTATCAGCGTGTCTTGCCGTCGCATATCAAGGCGTCCCTCATCGGCTGGAGGTTGATGTCTTCGAGCGGCACCAGAGTATTTTATTAGCTCCGAGGCGGGGTTTCTTATCCTGTCCTCGGCTTCAGTGTGTAAAGGTTAGTGATGTGCACTTCACGTATCATTGTTTTTTTGATTTAGTTGCAGCCCGTTGGGGAGAGACGCTCACGAACGTCTTCTGCCTCCAGCCACCATCTTGGTTCCCAAGGTATGATTTTATACGTGTAATAGGAATTGCGATTTTTATAGTATCTTGTTGCTATTTTTAAAAAATGTTAGATTAATTATATGATGTTTTTAATTGCTTAAGTTTACCTAGGTATGTCGATTCATCTGATTTGTATATATTGATTGTGAAAAATGTGAATATTGTGCAAAAATGTGAAAATATTGTATATTTTAAATGTGTTAAAAGGTTTATTTAACCAAATAAAACACAATGAATACAATATATCATGCTAATTAAACAGAATCTCTATAGGGCACTACCTGAAGACGACTGCTATGAGTCAAAGGCAGAGAAACCTGGACCAACCTAGACCAACATCAGGGATCACACAAGAAACAACGAAATATCAGGAGTGGGGTGAAACAAATGTTGGCAGACAGTCTTCGAAACGTATGATCTATCTGTAAATAGTCTCTCCAAACCTAGGTGTTACCTGTCAGCATTACATCCTGCAATGATGCTGCCTGAAAATGGCACGAGGAAGTGTGGTGGTCCATGTCTAAAAGGGCTGGCTGTTCTGTGGCTCATCCGTGCAATGTGAGGTCTGCTGTCATGACGGGTCTCATTATTGCAGCAGTTCTCGGCATGGAAGGAATGTGCCATCTCTCTGAGCACTTTGTGCCAGCAAGGTTCTAAAACCAGTACTTGAGCTCTAAGTGGAAAGCTGGGCAACAGGGGGTTCAGGCGCCACTGTTGTACCCCACAAGGGCTTGGAAAAGGGGACGGAGCTGTTGATCTACACACGGGGGGGGGGTGGGAGGGGAGTTGTGGTATGTGTGTGCGTGCGTGATGCCACCCTAGCAGGTTGGCTTCCAGCATCTGGCATCTGTTTGGTATGTGCCGAAGCTATGATGGCAACTGCACACTTCCCATTCCAGGGAAAGAGACTAGACTTCTTTTTGTCGCATAAAGGGCAGCGGTCCCTTTCTTCATTTTTGACATTGACTTCTGCTTGTTTTTTCTTGCTGCAATTGACTGGGCTTCCTGCTGCTACACTGAATTTGGAATTCCCATTTACAATTCGTTTCTTGCCGAAGAACTACAGCAAATACCTACATTCTTCACAGAGGTTTTAGTGTCTCTTTGGTACTTTTTACTCTGCTATTGGGTCTCATCCCAGTTTGCCTTTGTCTTGTGCCTAGGGCAGCAACATGGCCTCGGAGAAGACACATGCCCACCTATGCACCATAGCTACAAAAGCTACCACACCACTGTCTAGTCCAGCCCTTGGCAGGCAGTATACAGAACATTCTAGATTAAAAAAACAAGCACTGGCAAAGTCAATAATTTTGACTCTGTCAATGGGCACAGTGTGCACTATCAACTGCATTTGACATCCCATATACAAATGATTGTAATAGATGACATGCCAATTCAAACACTTCGATCCAGCAAAGACATCCGCCTCTAACCAAAACAGTACTGAAAGCTGACATTTAGTGGATGAGCATTCTTGTCAAAACTTTGGAACTCACTCCCGAGGGACATGTGAACAACAGGAGAGCATCTAATATTCAGAAAAAAATATGACTCTTTAGCTCACCAAACTAAACAAGGAACTCCGAGGAAGAGAAACAGCCATCACAACCAAAACCTAATGAGCTGAAACCTGAATACCCCAACGAAATAAAGCATTTCTAATGGAGAGCAGCATAAAAGAACCTTTACACTGCCAAACCAACATAACCCCAAGGAAAAGGGTACAGGCCACCCTCATCAGTAACCCTGCTAATGAAATGTCCAATTATCCTGCCTATTAAACACCAAAACAAAGCTCACACAAACCCAGTGCTGTAAATGGGCCGGTCCTACCCAGCCACTATGTGGCGAGGTGAAAATGAAAGCTTTTGATTTCACTTTAACACAACTCAAAGGTCTAAGCATCTGCAGCCTATGATGTGGAAAGCACACTCTCTCCATCACCCGCAGTGCCCATAATGTCTTCTTCAGGACCCACCCTGTAGAACAAAAGGAGCGACAAACATGCAGCTCCTGTGCTCCCAGCACACCAGGCGCGGAACACTGTTTCGCTGAGTAGGCTTCCCCTGTTACCATTGGTTCTCCTTAATGGAGCAGGGGCTGATTTGGAAAGCCTGGAAAATTACTTTTAACAAAAAAGTTTTTATTTAGGTTGGCGACTTACAGTTGCAGCAGGGAGTAAAACATTACATCAACAATGTTCACATACATCATCCCAACGGTTAACAGCACAGTTATCAAGTTAGAAGTGAGTCCTATGAGCACTAGACGCTTCCATGTGTTAATATCCCCGCAGACATATCGCCATACAAGAATGGCGCCGTTTTTTTGCAGTGATATTAACCCATGCAACCTGTGAGGGACACCCCTGCAACTCCCCTTTTTTCTTTAAAAGGGAACGGGGGACACCCCCCTTTTACAATATTATTTATGGGGATTAATTATCCCCATAAATAATATTGCCTATGCCGTTTCCCGACGACCATATAAATGGTGATATTATTTATGGGGATAAGATTACCTGATACCCACTAGACATATGAATTATCAATCCCTCGGTTCGTCGCGGGCCAAGTATGAGCAAAATGTACCCCAAATATCTCAAGGTCTGGATGAGGACGGAAGAGTATGGGTGTAAACTTCCTCTTTCTCCTGCGCCCATGTCAGCGATTTGAGCCATTCCTTCTCCGCGGGTGGAGTTTTATTTTTCCAATGAAGGAGTATTGACCTCTTAGCCAACATGCACTCTATGTTCACAAACCCCATGTCGTTTCTGCCCATTGGCACAGACCATATTCCAAATAGAGCCGCAAGTGGGCGCTTCACCAACTGGGAGCCTGTTATGTCCGTCTGACAGTAAATCTATTAGTTTAGCTGAATAGGAGTCCAGTTGTGGGCAGTCCCAGAACATATGTAGGTGGTCGGCTGTGGAACTGTTACAACTGGGACAGCAAATTTCAGCAGGGGGGGGACAATTTGGCAAGGCTGGCGGGGGTATAGTATAGGCGGTGGTAGTGTAATATTTTAAATTACATGAATTTGTACCGGAAGTTAATGGAGACCTTCTCGGTGCGGGCGCACATACGAGCCCACTGGGAGTCCGAGAGTTCCATTGCCCATTGCCAGTTCCTCGGACCAGCAAGATCATGCTTTCGAGGGGGGGCGTGGGGAATAGGAGAACCATTTTACCTAACACCAATTTGTAAAGTGTGGATCATTTTTTTATTTTTTTTTTAAATTGTATATGGTCTGCAGTGTCTGTCTATCAGACATAAAAAAGAAACCTTTACAATCTTTTTAAACAACATACTAAAAAAACAGCCAGTGATAAAAAAAGAGAAGGGATACGAGTTCTTCTCTTGAGTCAATTGGTTCAAGTGAATTGCTTTCTAACCCCTCTAAGGGAGGGGGAAACAGAGTGGCATTTGTTCCTCTATAGAAGATGTAGAGATTGAAGAAAATTCACCCTGCCGCCGTTAGTTGGATCTCGTGGCCTGCAATTATTCTGTGCCATGTGTTTTCTGATGTTAACCATTCGGTTCTCTCTACAAATCTTCCTAATTTTTTCAAACGCAGATTCCAGGTTCCCTTGCATTCGATAAGCAAGTGCTTTAAAGTTTGTTTTCCTCGAGTTGCACAGTCTTTACAGTAGATCACTGTCTTTTCTGATTGTTTCCAAATGTTCAAAATTTCCCCCGTTAGAAGAATATTCATTCTTGCTCTGAGGAAGTTGTTTCTAATTTTTTCATCCGGAAATATTTCTAGGTACTTTGGTAGTGAACATATTTTTTTATCAACTGTAAGGAAGGTATTCCTTGATCTTGTGAATCTCATTTCTTGTATTGTTTTTATCCAGTCCAGGGTTGCCAGCTCCTGCTTTATCTTCAATGGGTTTTCCGTCAGAGTTTCCATCTTTGATTCTGTCTTTGATATTACCATTTTTATTTTTTTATCCAAGATCTGTAATATATCAGATCTTGAATTTCTGTGGTGCTCTTTGATGTCTTCATATAGAGAGCCTTTTTTGGGGTTTATAATTTCTCTATAGAATGATGTTAGTTTCCAGTCTGCCATACAATTCAATGATTTCAATCCATAATTCAAAACGTAATTGTCCCCCTGATGTACACCATGGCAGGTTTAGGCCTTTTTTCCAGATTCTTCCTTCAATTTTGTCCCAATTAAAGTTCAATAGTTGTGGTTTGGCTTCTAATCCGTATAGTAGGACTGGAACTATTTTGCTCAGGTAGTATTTTACAATTGGGACAATTGAGAACTTACAGAATCTGTTCCTGATTTTGATCAATTGGGGGATTAACGCTTGTGTTTCGGAGATAGTGTCTCTCTCCACTTTGTGGCTAGCTGGACTTGCATAGATCATATATCCCAGATATTTAAGGTTTTCTACTTGGGGAATTATTTGCCCATCTAGGGGCCAGTGCTTGTATGCTATCTTCTTCCTTGGGTGTTTGAATACTAGGATTTTCGATTTTTTAGGGTTTATTGTCAGCCCGTTCTCCTTGGCATATTTCCCCAGACTATCTAGAAGTCTTTGCAGACCAATGGCTGTTCTGTCCAGCAGGATGATGTCGTCCACATAGGCAATCCAGAATATTTTCCTGCCATTTATAATCGGACTTGCCAATGCGGACATACTCAAATGCTCTCCTATGTCTGCTAAGAACAGATTAAAGAAGGTGGGTGCCCCCAAGCAACCCTGTCTTACCCCCTTTCCACTGGGACTGCCTCGGAGAGATGACCGAAGTTATCTAGGCAGACTCTTACACTTGTACCCCTATGTAGTTCCATTAACATTGATAGCAATGACTCTGTTACTCCCTTTTTCCTGAGCTTGTGCCATAGTCACGATCTATCGATCTGATAAAAAGCCTTGGAGAGGTCAATCCAGGCTCCATATAGGGGTGTTGCTCCTCTGTCACTTGTTGTTTCACTTAGTATGTTTAATAAGGATCCATTCAGAGCCGTTGATAGTCCTTTTATTTTTTTTTTAAATGTGCTTTTATTGGTTTTAACAAAGAAACAAACAAGATGGAATACCTGTTACACAAAAGATCATTACAAGCATATGTTTGTATGAGAAAAACAATATACATTATATCAAAATATGTTTGTATCACATGGCGTTGTGTTTATATCAGGGTATGTCCATCAGAACATGAAAAACCCCGGCCCCCCGCCCTCTCCCCCCATTCTTGATTGTGCACACATCTGTTGAATGTTATAAGAGCGCAAAAGTATTTCACTCACACCTCAATTGAGTGATTGGTCTGGAGCCACCTATTGTGAATCCTTCTTGCTTTGATTTCCATCAGGGATACCTTTTCATCATGGCCCGGCAGAGTCGTCTACTCAGGATTCAGAGTCTGTTGTGAGATGCTTATTTTTAAAGTCCATCCATAGAGCTTCACATTGTGAGGCTTTGCCGTGAAGAGAGGCAGTTATTGTCTCTATTAGGTAGATGTTTGTGGCCACATTGATCCATTCTGTTTTACCGGGCACCGTCGTAGACTTCCACTTAATCAGCACAAGGGCACTGCCCGCTAGGAGTAGGTGGGGAGCCAAGCCCTTCACTCTGGTCCAGTCATCATCGTCTCTTTCCAAGCCAAAGAGTATCAAGTAGGGATCAGCGTCTCTTTGAATCCCCTCTATCTCCTTAATCCACCCCAGGACCTCATTCCAGAATATCTTGATGCGCTGGCAGCCCCACCACATATGCCAATAGTTGGCCATTTCCCCGCATTTTCTCCAGCATGTTGGGTTCATTGTTTGAGACATTTTGGAAAGTCTAAACGGGTCATATTGCCATCTATGTAGGAGGTTGATGGCATGTAGCTTATATTGGCTGGATATAGACATTGTGGAAGCCGCTTTACACATTGTTTCCCATATATTGGGATGTATCTCTTCACCCAAGGTCTTTTTCCCACCTTGCCCGTAGGGCTTCTGTTGAGCCATCACCTGTCGGTATTAATTCCTGATACATTGCAGATATGAGGCCTTTCATCTCAGATTTAGAGTCCAGGAGTTTCTCAAACGGGGTAAGGTCTCTATTCAGTTTGTCTCTCCATTTTGCCTGCGTTAAGACCCCTTTCAGTTGGATGTACTGGAATGTGGATAGGGTGCCTATACCCAAGGCGTCTGTCAGATTTGGTAGCGAAATGAACAAGTCTTTCTTCTGGAGTTGACCCACCCTCTCCAGGCCCGCCTCATACCATGCCTGAAACCTACCCACGTTAGGTATATGGTTGTTCATGCCGGGTGACCATAGGTGACTGAGCGGGGATGGCCAGGTAGTGATTTTACGCATTTCCTTGCCTGTGCGCCATATGCTCCATATAGTGCTCAGAATGGGGTGGCCTTTGATTTTTCGTTGTACCCTTTTATGTGGGGTCCACAACCATTCCGATACCGTGGCTGGAGAGAGATAGTGATTGTCCATCTGGACCCATTGAAGGTTTTTCTGGTCTCTAAGGTGTGGGATCAGGACGCGCCCCTCCTTAGGGATTACGGTTATGAGTGCCTGTTTAAAGGAGTCTGCCGTTACACCTCTTCAATTATTTCATTGAATAGTTCCGTTAGGAAGGATGTCAATTGTTTAGCAAATGTTTTATAGAACCCAGCAGTGAACCCATCCTCCCCCGGTGATTTGCCCAATGTCAACCTTTTAATTGCCTCCTGGATCTCATGCTCAATAATTGGGGAATTAAGAAGCTCGGATTCTGCGTGCGTAATGGTAGGCATGGAGATCGGGGCTAAGTAAGCATTCATGTCTAACTGGCCAGGGGTTATTTCGGAGGCATATAGATTCTCATAGAAGCTGGCAAAGGATTTGGGGATGGTACAGGAGGTCGGGGCAGAAGGGGCAGGGCCCTGACGTATTTCATTAACCTTGCGGTCTGCCCTTTGTTCTCTGAGTCTAGCTGCTAATAGGGCATCAGCCTTGTCTCCTTTTTCATAGAATTTCTGTTTCAGAAACTGCAGTTTGCGTACCACTTGGCCCCGTTCCGGCAATCGTAATTCTTCCCTTTTGAGTTGAGCTGCTTTCACTTTAGCCAGGTCTACTTCCGGGTCTTTCATTATCTCAGCCTCCAATTGACATATTTCAGTCCGTAACCTTTGCTCCATGATCTTCCGTTCCCTTTTCTTGGAGGACCCCTCTCTTATCAAAAGACCCCTCCATGTGGCCTTCCCTGCCTCCCAGATTGTCTGCTTCGAGGCCTCACCATCGTTATTCTTGTTGAAATATTCTTCCATTTCTGTCTCCATGGTGGTCTTGAAAACCAGATCTTTCCACATAGTCTTGTTACACCGCCATTGCCCTCCAGGAACAGGTAGATCAGCCCAGTTGATATCGACCAGTAACATGTCGTGGTCTGACCAAGTTATCAGGACAATATCTGAATGATGTGTAGTGGTAGTAAGGTCACTTGTAAGGTATATGTAGTCAATACGCGTGAATGTATGGTGAGGGTTTGAATAAAAGGTGTACCCACTCTCGGTGGGGTGCATAATTCTCCACACATCCTGCATATCAGAGCTCCATCATTGTAGCCAATTCAGTGCAGTCACTGGGGTATTGGTATCTCGTTCCGGGTCTGCCCGGTTTGCAGTCTTTGTTCGGGTCGGCCCATTGATTGAAATCTCCCCCCAGGAGGACATGTCCTGTGGCTTCTAGCATTATCTTGGGGAGAACCTTCTCAAAAAATGCGACCTGTCCAGTGTTAGGTGCATATGTGGTGGCAATGCTTACCTGTACTTTTGCTATTTTCCCGGCTATGAGGAGAGTACGGCCCCCAACGTCAAACCAGGTTTTATCTACTTCAAATTTGATTCCTTTCTTGATTAATATCCCAACACCACCCTTCCTGAGCGGGCCCAAGCCCCCGAACTCGAGACCCCCTCTTCTCCCTAGAATGCTCCGCTCTTCGCCTTTGGCATATTTCGTCTCCTGTAAAAGGAGGATGTCAATATTGGATCTGCGGAATTCTCTGAGGACCAAGGATCTTTTAGTCGGTGAATTCAAGCCCTTCACATTAATAGTCCCGACCCTGAGCGAGACCCCCGGGCCGCGGCAATCAGAGGTTGCCATATTTGGGTGTCTTTGATAGATCGCCTGTTTCAGATGGCCAGACCAGTATACGATTTTCGTGTCCTCGGCTGTCTATGATGTTGCAAGTTCGTACAGATGTTAGTGCTACTGTTCTTGAGATTCTCATTCCCCTTCCTCCCTCTCCCCCCCTGAGTCGATGGTGTTCAAGCGAACCCAAAAACTGAAGGTGTGCCGTTCTCAGCACCTTGAAGGCGGCCGATTCGAACTTGGTGGAAATATTCAGTCCAGTCCCGGACTACCAGTGGAGACCATTACCTCAAGGTCCGATTCGAGTATACTATCGTAACATATAAATGAGCCCGCCTTTCCCCATCCCTCCCTCCCCCCCAATGTCATACATAACAACATTTAACCACAAAAAGGAAACAAAGGTGTTACGTTACGTGCGCCCTCCGGGCCTTTCTTTGGATGTTCATTTCCCCCCTACTTCAGGAGGGGGTTTTTCAGCCGGGAGCCGTCATCTTGTCATTGTTCCTGTCGGTCTGCGGCTGTGGCTGCCTACTCTCGAACTCTTCAGGCACGGGTTTCAAGCAATTGGTCAGCAAGGTTTGTGTGAGCTCGTTCATTTTCCCTTTTCAGGCGTGTTGCTTGGTCGTCTATATTTTCTTGATCCTTTCCCCGTTGTCTTTTAGGGCCCTGAAGCTCCCACTGCATTCCTGCCTGTTCGGAGTCGTTCTCTCCACCCCCTTTTGGCGCCACTCCGAGAATGTCCACGATGCAATCCTTGATCTCTTGCTCGGACCGGAGGATTATCTTTGTGCTACCATGTTCAAATGTGAGGGAAAAAGGATATCTCCACCTGTATCTTGTGCCCTGATCCTTGAGCCACTTAGTCAGGGGGCTGCAAAGGCACCTCAGCGCGAGCGTGAGCGAGGACAGATCCTGGAAGATGGTAATTTGGGCACCTCCAAGCGTGAGCGAGTCTCCAGACCTGGCCTTGATCAAGATCCTGTTCCTATCCTGGTATCGAAGGAATCTTGCGAGGACAGAGCGTGGTCCACAAGGGGGCCCACCCGCACTGTGGATCCGCTCCGTTTTGGGTTCATCTACCTCTTCATCTGATATTATGATTTTTATGATGTTATGTATTGTAGTTTTGAGCCAATCCTCAGTTTCTCCCTCGGACTCCGGAATTCCGAAAAACCGAAGGTTGTTCCTTCTTTCTCTGTTTTCCAAATCATCCATTTTTAGGCGTATTTCCTCTTCCCTTCTTTCAATATTACGAATTCTCGAGTCCATTTGGGCTTCAAGGGTGTCAATTGAGGCCCGATTGTTCTCAACACCTTCCAATCTCTCTTCGAAGTTGTCCATTCTCTGGGTGATCCGGTCAATTTTACAACCCAAGTTGGCCCCCAAGTTCTTTATTTCAGAGAGGAATGTGCAAATGTCTCCTTTAGTGGCGGCAGCACCGCCTGTCTGGACTCTGTTGACATTGTTTCCCTCTGTTCAGGGGTCAGGGAGGATGGAGTATGAGTGAACCTGGCAAGCTTACTTTTAGCGTCCATAGAGTGGGGCTCAGTCTAGAGGAGGCACACGCCCCGAGATTGGGGGCCTTACCCTCTTTGTGGCAGTGCAGGTCAGTAGTTGAAGGGGGGTCCGAGCGTCCCTCTCTTTGCGCGGCTTTTGACGTGGCCGAAGAGATGTCTATGGGGTTCAGTAGTCGGACCGCCGTGTGGAAAAGGTTCGCTCTCAGGGGGCCCGTCCAAAGACGTGCCTCATAGGAGGTGCAGGCTTAAGGAATTCATTCAATGCACAGGTCCTTGAAATCTCAGTGTTCACAAAGAGTAGAGCTCGTGGATCGTTGTAGGTGATAGGAGGTGTTTAGATGCCCCAATACTGGGGGACCTCTGGCTGGTGGGCTGCAGCAGTCCACACCGCTTCAATATACGTGGGGGAGGGCCAGGCTGGTCTTGCGTATCGTGAGAGTGCAGGGTACCAAGTAGTGGTCTTTAGTGCTTCTGTCCGGGAGGAGGCTAAACATTTACCCTTCCACTGAGTTACTCCTACCAGGCCAAGGGCGATGGGTCTATAGTTTGATGGATTTACCCTGTCGCCCTCCTTGAAGAGTGGTATGATCAAGGCAGTTTTCCATGATGGTGGAAAGCTCCTTTGCTTCAATATCTCCCTGAAGAGCCTTCTCAACAGCTTGGCCCATAATTTCGGGTTTTCCCTGAGTACCTGGTACGCGAGACCATTTGGCCCTGCTGCTCTTGATGTGGCTTTAGATATGATTTCCTCAATATCCTCCTCCTCCTCCTCAATTTGCAGTTCCCAACCTTTGTCTAAGGGCGGACAATTTTGTTCTTTTAATGTGTTTCAAAAAATGTCTGTTAAATATTCCACCCAGATTCCCTCTGGGACCAGGTTGCATAATGTACTGCTGGAGCTTGATTCTAGTTCTTGTATTAGTGACCAGAAACTTCTTGATGACGAAGATGAAACTCGTTTTAGGATCTCCTCCCCCTCGCTATGATGAAGCATGAATTTGTGATTCTTTGTCCATGCTTTATAGTTACGTCTAATTGTTTTCAGTTGCTGAGAGTATTCTTCACTGTTGAGCTTTTGACTTTTCAGGACTCTGATGGTTTTTCTCAAGATTCTTTTCCTTTCTCTTGTTTCTTCATCAAAGCTATGGAGGTGCATCTGTTTGCCATTGCTGGATGGCATTTTAGGAGGAACGAATGACCATAGAGTGGACACAAATTTCTCTGGGCTACCTATCTCTTGAGCTGTCTGATCCGACATATTTATTAGTTTTTATTGAGGAATCTCCCTCCTTGACCATACTTCTTAGTCTTACTTTACTTTTCATTCCTATTATTTCTTGATTGTGAACTACGTTTGTAAAACCAGAATCATACTTGATTGATAGTTCCAGTCTTGAGTGATCGCTTCCTCCTTCATTTATTTTTAATTGTAATTTCCGGGAGAATAGATTTTCACTGACAAAAATGTAGTCCATCACAGAGGCTGATTTCCCTCTTTGCCATGTCATACCTTGATTTGCATTATTCATCATTTTCAAGTCGCAAGCTTTGGTGAATTCTAGCCAGGATTTCCCTTTGTTTGATAGGGGTTGTTTGCTGTCCTCCCGGCTGCTTTTTGTGCCCTTTATGCATTCTGCGTTAAAATCCCCTGCTAGCAGAATCTCTGCGTCTTGCCACTTTGTCTTAATCGTTCCCAATATTTCTGCTAGTTTATCCTGGAAGAGTTGGATTTTTATGGATGCCGGGTTCCAGTACATATTGATCAATATCAGGGCAACTTCTTGATTTTGCAGGGAGTGGATTCCACTTTCATCTTTCCATATCTGCGTGGCGTATTTGAAAGTGCTATTTTTAATAGCAGTAATTAAACCTCCCGCCAGCCTCCCTTTTGCTCACCGGTAAGCAAAATGTTGTAAATCCCTCTGTAAAGTGTGGATAATATGTGCCTGCTATCCCCAGAGTTGGCTATTTAGGGCAGTATCATAGTTTCCAATGGTTCCCTAGGGTATTTGGACCATCTGGATGCTATCGCTGAGCGGACCCGGTAGAATTGAAACAGACCCCCCTCCACCTCTCCATGGCCCGGTTTCCAGGTTTCTGGTGTGATGAGCTCGCGGTTTGGAAAAAGGTCTGCAAGTGCTCTGTAGCCCAGGTTCTCCCACCGGGTTTGGGTTGCTCTGTCCCGCAACAGCAGCAGCCCAAGGAAGTTCCAGATTGGAGGAAAATTGCTTACAAAGATGATTCTTTGTCAATAGCATTGCCTCTTCTAATATATAAATGTTTAAGCTATTGGAGTGTTGATGGAATGTTGTGGATTGAAAACTCGCACATAGCTCCAGTTACCTACCAAATGTCTTATTAGACAATGAAAGCAAGCAATAATAAGCTTACTTTACAGTTTTAATATCTGCTAGTTAGATACGCAAAAAAGAAAATCTCATTTCATATGGTTATTCATACTTTCTTAAATGATAGGTTATTTATAACGCGCTTAATACCCAGAGGTTTCTAAGCACAGGCTCCAGCCTTTGTTGCTCCGTGTCATCTTGCTTCCAAGGTGAGCACATTGCCCCTGTGCTATCCTCCCAAGACTAACTGCATACCAACAAACTGGAAGTTTATGCGAAAAGATCCCAGATACATTGCTTTACCAGAGTGTGTGATCGCTGGCTCATAATTTAAACTCACTGGGCATTCCCTGAAAACAACAGGATGTGCCTAAAAGAAACCTGTGCCCAAGGTGCCGCGCTGAGACGGTCAGTGCCAAAAGCACTGCGCCAGAATGTCCAGTTTCGTAGCTTGGTAAGTACCTGCACGTTTTGCATTTAAAGCACTGCACATACGCTACCTCGACTGAAACCTGGAACCATCAAAAACTGCGCACACTCTGCAGCACTTAAAATACAAAACGCACCACAGAAATCCAAACCACAGACACACAAAGCACCCATGCACACGCACATGGGCGTAATTATAGGGGGGAACAGGAGTTTGTCCCCCCCAACTTCTGTGGCATGCCTTTTTGTCCCATCCATCTTTTGGAGGGAGGGCACGGGGGCCACAATCATCAATTATGTAATTGGACAGCGCGAGGTGCCCAGCAAGGCTTGCGCAATCTCATGACATAATTCTGAGATGCTTGGCAGCCGCGCTGCAACACATTCAGGGCCGGGATGCCCTGCGTGACTCAGTCCCTCACACTGGCTGGCCTGACTCAAAGTCAGCAGCCAGGGTGCTGAACTGTGTGTTGCAGGGCCTGGCGCCTGTGCTGCCACACTAGCAGCAGCACTTCCAGGGGCCATGTAACAGAGAATCACTTTCCGGCTTTGTGTTTGTGCCACAGACAGCCAGGAACTAGGAAGCTCATTCAGCTTGCTGGTTTCTGTCGGGAGGTGCATTAGTGCGAAGAGCTTAGGCCGGTGCAACATGAAACGTGGCCTGGGCAACATTTGAAAGCAGAGCAGAGGTACTTTTCTTTTTTTTTATAATTTTTAATTGTGTTTGTCTATGGCTGTTGGGGGGGCTGGGCAGCAGGCTGATCCTAGCAAGGGTGCGTAACACATTGGACAATGTGAGCAGAGCACACAGTACACATTAAGGCCCCAAGTATTAAGACACACAAACAATATTAAATGGTGTATTTTCTGTGGCAAGCTACAGCTCTGCAACGCCTCTAAAATTAGTCCTGCCACTTTTCAGATGCTATTAAAGCACCACCATCCTAATTTCAAAATGAAGTTGACGGAAGGTGCGCCCTCCCCAAGTAGAATGGAAAGAGTCAAGCTGAGAAAACCTGTGACCCAAAACT
Organism: Ambystoma mexicanum; assembly: GCF_040938575.1. Classification (NCBI taxonomy): domain Eukaryota; kingdom Metazoa; phylum Chordata; class Amphibia; order Caudata; family Ambystomatidae; genus Ambystoma; species Ambystoma mexicanum. Next base: position 645,217,249 of record NC_090937.1, read on the forward strand.
GTCGTACTCTGTAAATTCTGTGAAATGAAGCTAAGTGCTATACGCCTTCCAAACGTGGTGAACATGTTTTGCTCTTTGTGAGCAGACGGAACCGTATGGGATTTTGTGTTAAAAGCACACTTTTAGGAGCCCTGTATAACTTTTTCCCCTACCGCCAAAAATAATGTTCACCAAACTGGCAAAAAGTATTTCGAAGTTTTGCAGTCACTTTTTCAGGGCGGTTTGGTGCAAATTAGTAAATGGGCGTCATGGTTCAGGTTACAGGCCACCAAAAACTGCTTCACTTACCAAAACTAAGCACGAGGAGTAGCCAGCATTACAAGAGTGTGGGGGTAGGGGAGATGAGCAACAAAATGCAGTGTGTAGAATTCCACATGGTCTCATTGGCACCCCCAAACCGCTCACCCCTACCCCTCTACTCGTTTGGTAACATTAGTGGAAGATGGAATTTTAACACACAACAAAACAAATAAAACTCCAGGATCATTCCAGATGCAGGAAACTCGGTCTATTAGAGCTCTGTCCAAGCCCTCTGAGGCAAAATACATGCACATTGCCTAATTATTTTATGGATTGCACCAGCAGAAGTGACTTCATAGAAAAGGACATTGCAAGGTGCATTGTCAGTCTCTCATACTGGGAGGCACCATGGAAGTGACTTCAGAATAAGTTGCCATAAATAAGCCAAGTGATAAATAACATGGTGGTGCAGAGTACCAAAATTGCACTATTGTTATATGTGGAGCAACTCTATAGTCATTAGGCTTTTCCATTATAATACCATGATACATTAACATAAGCTTTGAAGTGAATCAGAGTCACTTGCAGAGCTGCAGAGAAGGCACAATGTGATTAAATGATTTGCTCAGGATCACACTTGGTTAAATGGTGAAACTGGGATGTGGACAATTTAAGCGACCGCACACATCTTTCCCGGTTTAGTTTATATAGATATTTATTAAGGTTTTACTTTACATTTCATGTTCTTAAATAATTATTTATAGCAATGCCTTGGAAGCAAACCACATTACATAATAAACTAGCCTTTCATAGTAAACTAACCATACACTATATACATTGGGCTTCATTATGAGTGTTGCAGTAAGGCAACAACAGCGCCGGTAGTCCTACCGGCGCCGTTGTTACCTCACCGCAACTTTCCGAGTTCTGCTCGCTAGGCCGCTCTGTACGCCTGGTCAGACCAGAAGTGCAGAGTGGCACCCGCTAGCAGAACAGGATGGTAGCAATGGTCCCGTTACTAACGGGACCATTGTTACCATCCGCCCCATTCCCATTGAGCCCTATGGGGGCTCAAATGGGGATGTACCGGGTCCGGGTCCCGCAAATGGGAATTACCGGGCCCGCAAAGGTTGGAATGGCCTGGCAATTCCATTTTTACGGACCCGAGTTTGGGGGTAGCCATGCCGGTAAAAATGGCATGGCTACCTCCAAACTCGTAATGAGGCCCTCTGTCACAGAAATATGTTGAGCAATGGGAGTATGGCTTTAGTTTTATTCTCCCCATTCTGCATACAAAGTCACAATAGCATCATGTAGATTAATATGAGCCTAACAAATCTCCCTTGGGGTTTAAAGCCATAGTCATTATTTCAGAAAACATGCAACATTATGCACCTGTCTCACTTTTGATCACTCCCTCCCATTCACATTTCTAAAGGGACAAAAGACCCTGCTAATAGTACCCCCTCCCTCTCACCAGTGCCTAATGTCTCACATTGTAATGCTATGTTGATACAGAGCAACGTGAGGACCCTCTGCTGCCCGGAGCTCCTTGAGACATTGTCCTGGCAGCGGGACACCTCTCCCGTTCAGAAAGGGTAAGGTGTCCTGCTGCCAGGACAATGAGCACGCTGAGCAGAAATTGCTCAGCACACATTGTCCTGCCAGCGGGACACTTTTGCTGTTGGGCACACTCTTTGAGGTGCCAAATGGGAGAGGTGTTGCAATGACAAATGTCCCAGTCTGTCTCTTAAGAGAGCCATGGTGGGGGGCAGCTTGCCCCCCCCCCCGTCTCTCTCGCTCAGTACTCCACTGCTTGGAGCCATTGAACACAGAAAAACATACCTTACACATATAAGGTGCTGTGCAGAACCCAAGTTTGGAGATATATGCCATTTAAAAATGGATACCAAGTATACTTGGTCACCCACTGCACTGTATTAACCGATGGCTTCTGCCTTTGAATGAAAGGAAAAATCAAGGGAATTGCTGACATTCCAGTGAATATGTTCCTTTTGGCCATGGCTTTATAGTTCAGCTAGGTCAAGTCAATTTAGCCCAAATTTCAGGGATCAGGGGGTGATGAAGTCTGGTCTGCTCATTGGACGTTGCGCCACTGTTTCCATGTGTTATTGAAAATGTACATATAAATATTGTGTGCACACAGTGTATGTCAATGGAGGTGCGCGATGCATTTCTGTGTGAGTGTATGCAATCATATGCGTGTTGACTTTTGTGTCTGAATGAATGATAAATAATGCATGTTCTTTTGTAATTAAGTTTGTGAATATTATGTTGTGTCACTGGGTGCATGGCAGGCCGGCTGAAGATGTGTGGGGGCCCAATTGAATTTTAAAGATACGTCACCAGTCTTATGAAAGTTATAATAGAGAGTCAGCAATGGACTCTTGTGGTGTAGTAGTCTAGTGTTATCTCTCAGGCATCTCGGTTGTTTGACCGAGGTACAAAATCACGGTGGAATTGACCGTAGTCATGTTCACTGCGAATACATTTTGACCTTGATACAAAAAAACAAACCCATGTCCCGCCAAACCGCCAGTACACCCATAACCCCCCCCCCACTTACCTTTACTCCTTCGCCGCCTCTCCTGCACCCTGCAGCGTCAGATCCATCCATCTAACGCAGGTCGGATCTGACGCTGCAGGGTCCCTTTTTCTTTTTTTTGATTGGGTCCCCTGCCACCAATGCCAAGGAAGCGGGGGACACCCCCGCAACCAGCGAAGCCAAAAATACTGAAATTGGGGAACGAGAAACACCCCCGCAACCTCAGCTCTTCATGTTCGGTATCTTCAGCTTCGAACTAATGGTGGAGACCAAATTCAGTCAAATCTACTATTCAACCAAATGTATTCGAACAATTTGGCTGAAACGTTCCCTAGGAACCACCATCCGCCCTCCCGCCACTCCACCCCTGTCCGCCCAACATTTTTAACAAAGTTACTCCACTGCACACACACACTCCAAACACTGCTTAACCACTACCGACCAAAACAAACCCAGCACAGGGCGACCAGTGTTTCTAAACTGAAGCTATCAGCAAGCAAGTCAAAGCTTTCTTGCACTTTCCCTCTCGAACCCACTAACTAAAAGCCCTCGCTTGCCCCATCGCCCCCCAGCCCTCCTTCCTTTCAGATCCGCCAATGTGCCTGGAGACCATGAAAATGGCAGTGGTGCACGGTATAAATCAGCATAACATGCAGAAGTCGAAGTGGGCGGGAGCGGTGCTCCTATACTTTTTATTTTTAAAGTTTCACCGTTCCTATACTTTTATTTTAGACAGAAACCGTTCTGGAATGGTTTCGTTTTAAAATAAAAGTGTAGGAAGAAGATGAAGCCTGCACTTCAGTGCACTGCACTGAACGTTCCCTTAAATAGCAGGTGTGTTTGTTTGGGGGTTTGGATTGTGTGGGGGAGGGGCACAGGGATGGGGTGTGTGGAGAGCAGGGAAGGCCAGCAGGGAACATAGTTCCCCTACTTCTTTTCGTACACTTCGACCACTGATAACATGACATAACATATTTCTAGAACATTAGCCTTGCCTCTCTTAGGAGCACCATCACGAAACCAAAGCTAAATAGTGTCAGTCCAAAGGGGTTTGTTTGGACTCAACGTGTTCCATGACATTCAGAAAACGCAAGTGGCAAATCACCCTATAAAACAGCAGTCTTATAAAGCCGACTCAGCCATCACACGGTTGCCACATTACGTCACTCCATTTTTTATAAACGATAGCCTGAAATCTTTTAAGAATATCATTTTAAAATAGAAGCTTTTCTTGCAGTACGCTTCTATCTGACGGGTTGCCTCGCCTATTCCTTTGCCTCCAGCCCCGTCCTTTTCTTGGCTTTTTTCTGGATTTACGAACATCGCAGTTCCCTTGCTCTTTCTCCAAACTGTGTCCTACTAACATACAGTGCGTGGTATAAATATCCTTTAACATTAACACTATGGACACCTAAGCAAACTCTTTCACCTGAGGGGAGCCAGAACACATGAGACATGTGCCTTAACTAATTACACCACGGGGCTGCCTGTGAAACGTATACATGCCAAAGCCTGTAACAGCAATCAAAGAAAAACGTCGTTTAACATATTCTCAGCGAAATTGCGAGCCCACGAGTGCGGGCTGGGGGGTTCTAGGCGAATTTTCAGGGGGATATTGGGAGTTGGATTGTAGTCCTACGGTTATGGCTGTGGCCGTCGTGGTTCTTTATTTTGAACATCTGGTCACCTTGCCTCTGGCCAATGTGCTTGAAAATATATATCGTCTAGCACGTGGCAACAACACAGAGGCATTGTGCTTCCTTTGTAATTGCATTTACAGGGCAGGCACGTCACGTGAGGTTAGTTCATTGCTTGCTTGCTAGGCTGTATTTTTTTGCCTGGTGCTGTCGTTCGTAAATACAAAAAAAGCTAAGGAAAGGACGGGGCTGGAGGCAGAGGAACAGGCGAGGCAACCAGTCAGATGGAAGCGTACTGCAAGAAAAGCTTCTATTTTAAAATTATATTCTTAAAGGATTTCAGGCTATCGTTTATAAAACACAAAGGGATTTCCTCCTCTCGCAGCATTCCAGCACATTACCCTTTCGTGCTCACTCCGAGGCATGTGCGCACTTGCAGAGAAAAAAGCCTTCAGGTATTTACACAAACGCGCTGCTTCAGTAACCTATTATTGTGCGGACAAAACAGGAAGCGCAATAATGCCACTGGGATATGTTAAATGGCGTTCAGTGACAGTTCGACTTTTCAGAAGCGAGCTCAGTGTTAACCCCTTGGCGGCAAGGCTTTAAGCGATGTAGCTTGACACCCAAGGAAACATTACTGTCAGCCAGGAATTAAGCCAAAGCAAAACCCCGCGTTGCAATTTTATTCCATTGAGACCGCAGGAGATGCAAATATTTCTAAAATTGACTAGTTGCTATCCTGTTAATGTTAAAATGCAGTTCCAAGAAACATTTCTGAAGCCTTAACCAACGTTACCAACACTTTATCTGCTTTGCCTCTGCAGCAACTAACTTGCTTTTAACTGACTATTTATTGTGCGACCTTCACCTCAAACCGTTTGGCTCAAAAAACCCAAATACTTTCGGGCCCCAGTACTAATAGTAGAAATTCTTAACTGTATAGCATGCATCTTGGAATGACAGTACTCTAACAACGCACATGAATTAAACCATTGGATGAAAGGAAGTATGCTTTCAGTTCATTCTCTCACCAACGTGGAAGATCTTCTCTGAATCTTTCCTTACTCTTCTCGTTGGTGGTAATGCACTATTCAGTGAAGACTAAAGGAATAGAACGCAGGTATTCGATACACATTACTTTTGCTGAATGGCAACTTCGCCAAATTAGTTTTTGCTACATTTGTTTTACCACAATCAGATGATAGATTGGGGTACGGCATATGCTGAGGGTGTAGGGGGCGGAAGGGTGGTTGCGGGTGTCTCCTCCCAGGCTGTTTGTGGTAAAATGAAATTGGCAAAATCGGGCCAAAAAGAATTCGGAAACTCTGCATAGAACCAAGTATTCTGGTAGTACTTAATGAGCATTCAGCACCTTCAGTAGTCTTCACATACTAGTCTCCACAAGAAAGAATAATATGGAAAACTAAAAAAAACTAAATATAGTCTTCAAATAGTATGAAATGGCAAGTTAAATACTAAATTGACTATTCAAATTTGGCAAGGGTTATCAATCATTGTGCCAAAGCTTAGTGTGACCATGGTCGAGCGTCACAGTCACGGTTTGCCGCATCACCACACAGTTGGACTTTAAAGATCTTCATTAGTTTCCTTTAGAAAAATTGGGGGTTGCACGATTTAATCTCACTTACAAACTGGGAACGTAAATCCTGTATGTATGCTGGTACCTGCCAGCAGAGCCCAAACGTGTTCTTGAACTCATTTAACAGAGCTGGCCAGAAAACACTTGTGTATTACTCCAATTTCTAGCCCAATTTCTGCACTTTGACAACAGGCCGGATTACAAGTTTGGCAGTAGTGGTAAAACTTCCAGTATTTTAAAATACCAGAGGTTGTATTGCTCGGCCAAACTACGCCTTTAGTACTGTAATATGCCTACTTTTCTGTGGAGGTAATCACCTCCACGAAAAAGCATAAGCGCATGAAGCAATTACAACAAAAGTTAATTATATGAAATCACTATGGAGTCTATGGGACTCCAAAATGGGGAATAAGTGAAGGGTCTGCATGACCCCGAATCATGCAGACCCTACAAATTACAGCATGCAGGAAAGATTGCCAAATGTTTAATCAGGCCTTAAGCGCTTTTTACTCCCTACAAAAATAGATAAGGATGCATTTAATGTATCTTCTTGTAGATGTGAAATATGTATAGCAAGAGCCTGGAATAAGTATCAGAATTTGGAAGGCTGGACATTTAAGGACGACTAAAACACTTAAGAATTTAAATTGCGAGAGTCACCCATATCTCAGTCAATGATGTGGTCGTGAAATTGACTGCAACAGTTTTTCTGCAAGGTTGTATGAGGATCAGTAAATGTTACTCCTAAATATGTTGCACAACTGACAAGATGCAATAGATTATTCTGGATCATTTGTGGCCATACACTTTGCTTTTGAAAGATGTGATCTGGAGACAGTGAGCCTTTGGGGGAATGTGAGTAAAGGAAGAATACCTCTGAGAAGGTGCAGCTGGTAGTGGACCTTTTTGGCAAGGTCCGTGATAAGAGGAGAGAAGGAGAGAGTGGAGTTGAAGATGACACAAAGGTTTTTTGCCTCACAGGAAGGTTAAGGAAGAGGGCACAAGGAGGACGGGCAGAGTGAGAGCAGTCAGATGAGAGTCAGTATCCTGACAGACCTTCTGGACAGGAGGCTGAACTTACAGTGCAAACAGCAACAGAGATGCGGGACAGCTGTGCTGAAAGGAATGGGAACTCCTGATCATAGAAATAAATAGGTATGGAAAAACCATAGGGAACATGACTGCCCTGGGAAACTAAACTCTCACTCATTAAAATCAAACCCTTCTCTGCATCTATAACGGAGCAAAAGGGAGGGGAGTTGAATTGGACAGGCACATCCACAATGGTAAAGGCCATCTTGGTAGGCTAAGTTGTAGAATAACCTGGCACAAAGCGGTGTTTGTCTAAATAGACCACTTGAGAAATAAACCCAGATACCCAGTTGGCTATTAACTTGGTATACATTTTTGTTATCCAAATGTAAGAATGACACAGGGTGTTAAGACATTGGAAGAGTGGGGTTATTTTATGGGGGGCTGGAGAAGGGGGGGCGGCAATGTTGCTATATGAGCCAGTAGCAGTAGTTTGGCACTTTCATTGAAGAAAAGTGGAAAAAGAATGATACTTGTTTTTTTCAAACTCAGCTGGGAGACTGTCCCTTCTAGCAGCCTTGTCACAAGGCAATGATTTTACTGCTTCATTCATTTCTATTCGCGAGATCTTCGATGCCATGATTATTTGTGCATCATGGGTTAACACTGGTAAATTTATTCCAGACAAAAATAGGTTTACCTGGGAATGAAATGTATGTATGAATATCTTTTGCATACAGTTTAACCTAATATTGTAAAACTGCCTCCTAGATTCCATTTGCGTCTGTAACAATATGACCTGAATGTGTAACAATTTTGTGAAATTCCATTGTAGGCCCTTTATGCACTACTCAATAGGCTATCTTTTCTCCAGCCTACAATCTTACATCACAATAAGAACAAAACATATTGTCTGCCTCAAAGCACATAGATCTTAAATTTTATTTAGCAGCTTCCATCTCTTGAGGTAGAACTGGCCATCCTGGGCTCCATATAATGTAGTGGTTACTTTGTGAAGCATTCATTTTTTTCAACCAGTCAAAGCCCATTGTTTATCCACATACAAATTACTCCCACATTGCAAGGACATAAGAAGGGGGAATGGAAATGGATACCTCAATGTCTTACCCTGGAAATAATGACCCATTCCTTTGCAATTAGATACAGGTTGATCCACGATGATGCAGGTTTGAAAAGACAGAATATTCTCTCTTATCTGGATGTGTCCATCACCAAAGGTCGACCAGAACATGCTCATACATTAGTTCTAACAATGGCTTGCAAGCCTTACAGGCATTTGATTTTCAGTCCTGCGCAATGCCAGGTATAAATATTGGATTAATCCATCTATCCAGCTCCAGGTTAAAGCATTGAAACACACAAATATCAGCCCTGCAGGGAGCAGTGAAGGGATCAACTAACTCGAAAACCATTGAAGAAACGCTGGGAGCTACCAGTGGATCCTGCCAGTGTTTCCTTTAGCACAATGGACAAATTCATTATTACAGAAAACCTTTTGGGAATGTTTGAGTCGTGATCAAAACCTATACTTTAGATGTGTCTCTAAATATTTTGAGTAACTAAAAAGGTTTAATGTGAAAATGTTTTTTTTAATTCTACCAAGAAATGTGTGTCCAGACCAAGTGTTATTAAACATATTGTACAGTTGCACATTGAACTATGCCATATAATGATAATAAAAACATTAATATAAATTGGATTGTTGTGAAACAACATTCTTCCTAAGGCATATCACATGCCGTATGATTGAAGTATGAGAGGAACATGTACTTGGCCTCATTTAGTTAGTTCAAAGGGGGCTTATCCGAAAAGTCTTTAAATCATTTTCAAGGATGTGGGAATTGTGCAGAGTTGCTAAAGAAGATAAACTATTGAGAATAGACAACATGTCATACAGTGCAATGGCAAGCACATACTAACACTAACCTTTAGTATGTTTTTTTCTTCCAAGAAGTCTCATGAACATGATCTTAATCACTGTCTTGTATGAAGACACAGTCTCAGACATGCTCAGGCATTAGGTCAAGTACATCACAGTATTTTCTATGCAGATGCTTACTACATTGGTAAAATGCAAAAACAGGCTGGCAAAGATACCTCGCAGGGACTGAAAAACAGGAGGAAAAGTCTGTCAAGGTGCCAGAAGCAGACAAAATAAAATTGCTGATAAAAAATTTAAGCCAACATCACTAGATATGGGAATTAAATAATAGCACGTAAACAGAGAACATTCACCTTGGAAAAAATGTACTATGAGTAAAGCCTTAAGCAGGGCAAAGCTTCCAGGCACCTATCTCACCTGAAGTGGAAAGCAATGCGTGAAGAGCATGGTGCCAATGTCAAATTGAATATTTGTAGTGGAGACAAGCCTTCTTCACATGTATTCTAAGAAAAATATTCACACATTTGGGATGTCCAAGATCTGGCGGACCAGAAAGAGGAAGCAGACTATGTGAGGAACAAGAGGTAAGCAGGGCAAAATGCAATCTAAGGCTATCAGATGCACTCTAGCAAAAGAAGGAAACCAGCCAATAAGAAATTGAACTCAGTGACAGAGGAACAGTGGTTGTGACAATCTCAATCACAAATTTGATAAAGGAAGCAATTGACACACTAAAGTTGGTGGTGTTTTGCAAGGGAACAAGGTTTTGGCTATAATGATACACTGGTTATTTACAGTGGGTTGGTTAACCTACGCGGACGACGTAATCCTCCTTGATGCTACCCCAATAGGGTTGCAATGGGGCTTAGATGACTTCAGTGATTTTGTGAAGGCAAACATTTGGAGATTATTCCCTTCAATACAAATATCATTAACTTTAAGAGGGAGTTGAAATGTAAAAACTTCAAATGGTGTGTTGATAAGAAAAGGTTTGAGGAGGTCGATCAACTCATTTATCGGGGGTTGGTAATTTCGAATAGGAAGCAGTTCAGTTTTATCAAAGACAACACTTCTGCTAAAATCAGTGTACAATGAAAATGATTTTGCTCTTTTGGTTAGATACAGATGTTACTCCCTTCAACCAGGAATTGAATTTTATAAAACAAAAGTTTCCTCAAGTATTACTTATGGCCTGGAATTATTGGAAATACATTATTGGGACTGGTTAATCGCATTGGAAGATAAATTATAGTGACCAGTGCTGGGTCTGCCTGCATCACTTTCAATTGATAAGGTACTTCTAAAGCTAGGGTTAAGATTCTGGCTGTACACGATAAAAAAGGATACGGTACATTTATATTTAAAACTGTATCAGAGGAAAGGTAAAAACCCGTTTTCAGCTTTGGGTTTAGTTGCGCATAAAGGGCTGGATCAGTTTCTGCAAGGGTTTATATCTAGTTGTAAAGGCTATCTCGTAGAAGTTAATGTTGAGTTAAGTCTCACAAAAGAAAACCCTGTTGTAAAAATGAAACTTGGGAAGTTGGATGATCTAGAAAACAGGAAGAGATGAAACTTTATTAAGAACATTTAAATTGCTTGCAAGCTGGAAGGTCACCAATGGTCTTCATTCGAAAATGTGCATCATCTTCTTATAAGGCACGGTTTTTAAGATTCAGATTGAATATCTTACATACACGCAAAGTCACTGGGGCCGGCTTAAAAATTCCTTGTGAATTACTCATCTGCAGGATTTGCAACAAGAAGTATGTAGAGACCCTATGCTGCTAAGTACTGGACTGCATTGCTCTTGTTCACAGTCGTTTATATTATTTTGAGAGATTTATTCTCTCGGGAGTGAGGGTTTTCCTCTGAAGCTCTCTGGTTGTGACTAATCAATGGAAGACGGGGGTTGGCATCTTTCTGAAAAGAAATATTTCTGATGCTGTGAGAAGAACCTAATACCAGGAGCTGAGAGCAAAGTTGTTGTTAGCACCCTCTCAACTGAAATGTTACATGAACGACTCACCAGCACTAATAATTTTATAAGCTATAAATATTAGTCTGGGTTTTTAAGATCTGAGATTAAATTAATTTTAAGTACTGTCATTTCTATTTATGTTCACATGTCTCTCTTGAACTTGGCTATGGAATGTTAGCACTTTAGGGTTGAAGGTTAGATACCTATGCGCCTGGATTCATTTGGGATGACTGTATTTTAACTGGATGGGAAGGTTGATTTTTAGAATGAGTGGTTTTTGAATTCTGTTATGCTTTCGTTTTCAGATTTTACTTGCTAACAGGGATGAAGTATGTTGTAGTCATTCTGAATTAATGAATTATATTTCATTGTATTAAATAACTATGTGGATTTAATATGAAAGGTTACTGAAACCAAATCACAATATAAAATACAACCCTTTTCAAATTCAGTAAAAAAGCGAAAATGGCCCTATTTCAGAAGGAAAATAAAATGGGCATAAAGGAGAACAGGCAGCATATATTGCCTAGTGCATTATAGACTTATCATAACCATTGGGGCATCACATTCATTGACCACATAAATTGAGATTCCTTGCCCAAATTTCAAACAAATATGTAAATATTTTCTTTGAAATGGTGGAAGAAGTTGAAAAACTGATCCAAGTATGACCCAATGCGGCACATTGAAGGTGAGAATGAAAAGGTACTGGATGAATGGATGAAATATGAAGACAAACAATATCTAAGGGTTAAACACCCCACCATGCCATGCCTATAATATACTTTCTATATAGCACTGATAAAATTAAGGTAAATCTTCGGGATAGTACTTGAAATTAGATACCATTCAGTGGCACGACTCAACGTTGGTGACGCTACAGACCTCCTTTTGTATGAGGCAGGAGAATTCAGTAGTGTGAACTACCAATTCTGCCGTGGCAATGCTGAGCCTCTCTGCTAGATTGCGTTTAGCGGACATTGTTCTTAAGAAAATGTATTTACTACTCGGCATCAGCCCTGGCAGGAAGCAATGTGACATCAGACCACAAGTCAGAAGTCATCATAGGCTTCTACCTTTCTTTTTTAATCTTAATTTACATTATGCTAAAACAAGAACAATACTATTAGAGTTAACTTTACAATGTGAAAAAATGCCCACTTATAACCACAATATACAAGGAACAAACTAAGCCAGAAACACAGCAGAAAAACAATTATGAAATATTTGTTAACCCCTCCCCACCGAACATTCGCACCAAGGGCGGTCGATTTCAAAGTCTGAATTCATTCATAGCTAAAAGCTTCAAGTGATATCAAACATGTTACAAGAATACTACAAAAACAGAACCATAACATAAAACAAGAGATCATCTGCAGCACTGCAAACCACAGTAGCAATTATTTGCACCTCATTGGCTAATTCTAGAAACAAGTATTTCCTAGTAGCACACCTTCATTTGTATACATCATTTAGTGAACAGGACAATTCAAAATGTTTGGGACTTTCAGGGGACTTCTTGAACATGATCTTTTAATATTTTGACAGTAATAAGAAGTACAAAAGTCCAACCATTACCTTTGGTGTGTTTCTTATCTTCCACACCCTGAAGATTTGGCTCTTGTACACTGCCACAGCTCTATAAATTCAAAGCATTATGCCATCAATGGATAAGGGATCCGTCCTGGTGTCTCCAAAGAGGGCTAGCGTATGTGACAGGGTCAGGCTCCTGACCCTGTGAGAGGGTGCCTCGAGAAGGGATGGGCAATGGAAGTTGGGCGGAGGGCATATAATGTTAATGTGGGTACCACACACTGTCACAGAATGTCCCACAGAACTTATTCTGGCCCAAGTCCTCTTTTATCTTTTTCAGGACAGCAAGCTCTAGAATGCATCCGGCGAAACCAAAAAAACCCAGACCAGAACGAGGGGAATGGGATCGAGAACTGGAATAGAATAGACAGATTTTTCTACTAGAGATGAGACAACCTACAACTGACCTACCAACCCTGGATGGACACCACACGAATGGTGGGGTAACAGAAAACGAACAGTGTGTGAGAGGACTGTAGGGGAGAAGGAGAGAAACGGAACTCCCCCGCCCCAAACCGAACAGGAAGCAAAACTCACATACACACGAAGAAAGTGTGGGACACCAGAAGGAAGACTCAGACAAGAAGACACGTTTTTACTACAGGAATTCTATATAAATGAAAGAAAACGCCTTAAAGACCCTATTGCTAATAAGGAAGCTCCCTACCTATTAAACTAAACTAAGGGTGCTCATCAAGTTTATCCTCTATCCAAATCGTAACAGCCCTATGCCTCGTCGCCCACGCTTCTCGATCTCTCAGGTCTCTTTCCGGTTTCTCCCCGGCCTTCCTCCCGGGTCCTTCTCTGCGCCACAGCCAGCACCGCCTCCCAATGGCATCGGTACATCGGAGGTTCGCCTCTACGTATCGCTTCTCCTCCTCCATTCGAGGGGGAATGTCCTTTTATTCTTGTTACCAGATGGGTGTGTTTAACTGTCAACCACACTGAGGGGCCTGCATTGCCTTGAGCCAACTGTTCCAATACACTGTCTACGGTATTTGGAAGAAACGGCCACACAGCCGGATCCACTTCTGATATTTCCATATATGCAGACAATGTCTCAGTTGAAGGGAGCTCCTTACTGGAAGGACAGTCCCAGTCCCCTGGTAGGGTGTCCTCCCAGTGAGGTCCCACTATCCCAAACCCCTAGGGAGGGTTTTGCTTAGCAGGACCCCCTCCCTAGCCTCAAAGGGGGTGGTTCCCTCCAAAAAAGAAGGAAAGAAACCTCCAGATTTGTCACAAAAGCCACAAGGAACCTGAGCACCTGACTGTTCCCCTGAAAATATAGAGTGGGTGGGGATAAGACGTCAAACCTATTCAACCCAAACCATGGGGAAAGAATAGCCACAGATTGGGCAATATAGTCAGGGAAGTGCTGGAACCAATGGAAGAGGGCGTGAGATAGAACCGAGAAAAGAACAGTGTAAAAGGAGAGTGAATGAGAGACAGAGACAGATTTCAGGTTAGAGGGGTGAGGACAGGAGGTGTGCAGGTAGACCAAGTGACCAGGCACAGACAGGCGGTTGAGTAGAAGGCTGAAAATATAGTGGCGGAGGTGGAGCAGAGTGCAGGTGAGGTATTGGGTCTGAGAATTAGTGGTACCCGTTGTATGTAGTGTAGTGTGCGAAAGGTGAGTGAAGATAGAGACGGGGGAGAGCAAGCATTGAGAGGGAATTTGAGAGGGAGCAAGGGTGATAGATTGTGTATGGTAGGAGCAAGTGGAGTAAAGTGCAAGGCAGTATTGGGAGAATTGTTGAGGGTGGAGTCAAATATGAGGGGGAAGTAGTTGGAAGAGATTGGACGAGTTTGTTAAGATTAGGGCTAAGAGGATTAGATAGTGTGTAGAATAGAATTGAGGAGAGGGGTGTGGAGAAGAGAGGGGTAAGGATAGTAGACTAGAAAAGGGGAGAGTAGAGTGGAGAGGGCAGTAGAGCATAGAGAGAATATAGTAGAGAGGAGAAAAGAGGAGTAGAGAGAAAGAGGGGAGAGGAAAGAAGAGTGGACGTAGATTGTGGATATTGGAGGAACAGAAGAGAGAGTGGCAAGACAGCCAGATGGAGTGAAAATAGGGCAGACCAGGGAAAGAGAGAGTAGAACAGAGAGAGTAGTAAGATCAGGGATAGGATAGAAAGGGGGTGACTCCCTAAATAAAGGGTGACCCCTCCTCAACATGCAAGGATCATCATCGGCCATGTCAGCAGCTCTTCCTTGACCATCAGAAGCAGCAGCCCAAAGAACGCCGCATCCCGCTGCTTCATCCAGTAACCCTATCAGCACAGGAACTCAACCTGGAACGGAGGTAAGCCCATGGGGCGGCAGGACCACTCCTCTGGCCTGCATGTGCGACTCTTGACCCCCTCTCTCCCTCTCCCCTCTCTCTCTCTCTGGACACTTCCTGGGGCGCCCCAGCCAACTCCATCCGGCAGCTATTTTTCTCCGAGCTGAGGCACCCCCCCCTACCAACAAGTGATCAGCTTCCGCCCGCCTGGAGACCCTATACCTTCCTGAGAGGACTTAGAACCAAGGTGGAGGTAAGCCTGGCCTACATAAAGAGACATCCCTCCTTTCTCCTCCCCTTCGCTTCCTGGAGCGCCTTGTCCCACAGCCTCGCCTTCCAAGGATAAAGCTTTGACTCACTCCGGTGACACATTCCAGGCTCCCGGAGGGTTCTACAGGTCCTCGGGCGGCCTCTGAAGCGACCCACCGCCACAACTACAGTGCCCTTGGCAGGCCCTGTCCCGCTGTTATGATGTTCTACTGTTTCTCTGTCCCACTTGGAACGGAGAATGCTGTTTCCCCACGTTCCACCAAGGAACGTAACGCCATTTTCCCCACTGACTGCCCCAGCCTCCGGGGGGCGTAAAATAAAGCTCTTAATCACTCACCCTCAGCGTCAGAATTTATTACAATTGGCGACGAGGCCCCTTTTCCTTTGGACACCCCGGCCCCCGGAGCTCCCCTGCCAGTGCTCCAGCTATCCTCCAGTGACGGCGACGGCCCGGCGGTCCCCCAGCGGCTCTCCCTTGCTGCTGCCTCCGCCGCCTCCCCAGCTTTGCTATCTTGTGGGGAAGGGGCCGCCCGGCAGGCACCAGGTACAAGAAACAGCAAAAACAGGTACTGATTCTTTCCATATTTTACCATAAATCACCTTGGGCCGCAAGCGCTCTGGGTGCATCATTCGAGCACGTTTGAAGAAAGGACCTAACTACGTGCCCTGCGTGCGGCCATTTTGCCTGGGCCAGCCCCTGTTCCTATGCTGTAGACGTCACCAGCTGTATCTCATCAGCTGTCCTCGGCGACCGCAATAAGGCAGCGCACCAAGCGCCCCCCATAGGTTGCAGGGGGGAGAGAACAGTAAAAGCGTTCCCACGCCCTACATGTCATCAGCTGTCCTCGGCGACCGCAACAAGGCCGCGCACCACAGCGCCCCCATAGGGTGCAGGAGGCAGTGAATCTTATATTCAGCTACATAAGCTCCGCTTGGCACAAAAAAAAATAAATAAAAGAAAGTATAAAAATAGCACGGCACTGTGCCAAGACGCATTTCTTCAGTAAATACATTGAGATTGAAGGTGGTGTCCACCATCCACGGTGCCAGAGCACACATCACTGTCGGCACTGCCCAGAAATTTGGCTCTAGAGCACAAGCACACCAGCCAACCATGGAGAAGACAAAGGAGATACCAGCCGTTCAGTGATGCTATAGCCTAAATCATCAGTATACCACAGCACACATCACATCGCTGTCTCCCCAACCGCAGAGCCCTCATCATCCTCACCAGACGTCATGCAGAACGTGCCGCACCCCACTAAATTTCTTCCCTGCCCCGGAACCCCAACCTGCCCCTGGGAGCAGTGGCTTGACAGCTTCCAAATATATCTCAGGGCCATTGGCGGAAGTAAATTTAGCGACAACCTTAAGGAAGCGACCCTCCTGAACTGCATAGGAACTGAGGGTCTGAGGTTATTCAGGGCGCTCCCAGAGCCAGACGGTGCAAGTGGAGACGACAATCGAAAGTTTGACACCGCATTGACCAAGCTCACTAAACACTTCGGCAGCAAGACAAAAGTAGTGCTAGAAAGATACAAGTTCTTTTCTCGGAAGCAAGCGAAAGGCGAGTCTGTCGACGCATACCTAGCTTCCCTCAGAGTACTGATGTCTACGTGCAAATTCACAGGTGTCAGTGACGAATACTTGAGAGACCAGCTTGTCCTTAATGTAGCAGATCCCCGCATACAGCAA
This sequence comes from Ambystoma mexicanum, assembly GCF_040938575.1. NCBI lineage: Eukaryota > Metazoa > Chordata > Amphibia > Caudata > Ambystomatidae > Ambystoma > Ambystoma mexicanum. The sequence goes on from NC_090937.1 coordinate 645,234,044, forward strand.
AAACTATGGCAAACAAAAAATCCCTCGCTGGACCAAGCCACTGAAATAGTGAGGAGCATGGAATTTGGGGACCGTTGTATGAAGGAGAGACTGGTCCTGAAAGAGGGTGTTAGTGTCGAAGTGAAGTCTGTGGAAGGCAGTTCTGACTATGACCAAGATGGGGCATTAGTAGCAGCTGTGAAAAATGCTCCTCAAAGTACCAGAAGAAATTCTAGAAGGGGGAGAGCATCATCTTACGATAATCAAAACCCCACGCGCTGTCAGAAGTGCGGATGGTATAAATGCCACGATGCTGGGAAGATGTGCCCGGCCAATAATGTTGAATGCTACAAGTGTGGCCAGTTAGGCCATTTTGCCAAACTCTGCCGAAACACCCGAGGGAGACCATGTGGATCTGGCAACAGCAGCAGACGACCCAACAACAGATATGGGTCCATGAAAACAGTGGACTATGATCAAATGTCAGACAGCATGCTATCTGTCAATCAGACATACCCACAGGTACAGATCCTCACGGTCACTTCCTTCCAAGAGACGAATGGTCCATGGGTTAACATGTATGTCAACGACATACCCTTGAGAGTGATGGTAGACACCGGGTCCCCCTATACCATGGTGGATCTTGAAACCTTTGTAAAAGTGCTTTCTGGCAAAGTCCATGATCTACGGAGCTCTTTGGTAAGAGCCACAGGGTATGGGAAAACACCCATTGACATCTGGGATACACGTGGGTCAAGCTCAAGTTCCATGACAGACAAACATACTGCAAGTTGTTTGTAGCCAAGAACGGGTCCTCTGTAGTAGGATGGGAAGAGCAGGCGGCTCTTCACGTGAGAATCCATCCCGGGGAAGATATCCCCATTCTGAGTGTGCTCAAAAATGATGCCGACATCAAAGCTAACTTGGCTGAACAATTCTCCAAGGTGTTCTGCGATAAAATCGGATTGCTCAAGTGCTTCCAGCACAGAATAATCCTGAAAAGAGGTGCTGTTCCCGTGGTCCATCGAGTGCGTGGAGTACCTTTTGGGACCAAAGGGGCACTCAAGGACGAACCCACACATCTATGCAATGAGAACATTATACAACCCATAGAGAGTTCTGAATGGCTTGCCCCCATCGTTCTAGTAAAGAAACCCGACAATTACATACGCATATGTGTTGACCTAAGGGACCTAAACAAAAACATATGGGTCGATAGACACCCACTTCCCAACATAAGGGAACTTCTTTCAACCATGGAACCGGCAGGTTTTTTTAGCACCTTAGACCTCTCCTCGGCATACCACCAGATTGCCTTAGATGACAGTTCAAAGGCCCTCACCTCCTTCGTCACACCTTTGGGAGCATACATGTTCAACAGAATGCCATTCGGCCGCGGCATTATTCCAGAGACTCATGTCACATCTTTTTGGAGGCCTTGATGGGGTACAATGCTTCCAGGACGATATTCTTATATCAGCCAAAACCGAGGAAGATCACGATGCCAAACTAATGGGCGTGTTACGGATAATCCAAAGAAGTGGACTCAGCCTCAAATTAGAGAAATGCAACATAAAGTGCAGTCAAGTCTCCTATCTTGGCCATTCCATCGATGCCAGAGGCATCCGTCCCAAGAAAAAACTATTAGACGCAATATTGAGCTTAGCTGAACCCACCAACAAAGACCAGTTGAAAAGTTTTTTTAGGAATGACGGAGTACTACTCCAAATTCGTGAGTAACTATACCAACAGGACGGAAAACATGAGGAAACTCATGAAGAAAAGTAACAGATTTGAATGGTCCATAAATTGCAAAAACGAATTCGAGAGCCTCAAGTCCGACATCAACTGAGCTCCAGCCTTAAGCATGTTTGATTATAAAGCTAAGACAATAGTGTCAGTAGATGCCAGTAAGATCGGCCTTGGTGCAGTACTAGAACAACAACAGAAGGGCAACATCATGACCATCGCATTTGCATCGAGAGTACTAAGAGGTTCTGAATTTAACTATTCCACCATTGAGAGAGAAGCCCTGGCTGTCAAGTGGGCCTTACAACATTTCAGAAATCTGATTTGGGGCCTACCCATTCTCTTAAAGACTGATCACAAACCCCTTGTCAACATCCTACAATCCAAAATGCCACACCTCATATCTCCCAGAATAAGGCGCTGGTTCCTGGACGTGATGCAATACAATCCTGGTCCACTAAACCAAGTAGCAGATTGTCTCTCCAGACTAACCACCATCCAAGACAAAGTAGACGCTGAAAATGAAGTTCAAGACGAAGACATCATAGCCACCATATATCCTGCCATCCCCTCCGACGAATGGACACGCATCACCAAAGCCGACACAGAGCAACAAGAAATCAGAAGAGCCCTGATGAACGACTGGGAAGGTGTTGGACAAGAGTTGGTGAATTTCACTCCATTCAAAGATGAGATATCCATGAACGATAATCCCATCTTTAGAGGAAGTAGAATAATTCTAGCTGTGGCACTCAGAAAGAAACTACTTGAACTAGCCCATGAAGGACACCTGGGAAGGAGTCTGACAAAGAACAGAATAAGGAACAACTACTGGTGGCCCAACATGTGGAAAGAGGCGGAAGAGACAGTAAAAAACTGCAGTGCCTGTTCTTCCAGTGACAAATCGAAAACCTTAAGGAAAACCCCACTTCAGCCTGTAGAAACCCCCAAACACGTATGGTCAAAGCTGGCAATAGACATTATGGGCCCTTTTGAAAATCTGGAAGCAGAAAAAATATTCATCATCGTGATCGTGGACTACACCTCCAAATGGACTGAATGGGGTGTGGTGGAAACCAGCGCAACCACAAAAAAGGTAATTGACTTTCTAACGGAAATATTAACAGGGAAGGTGACCCCAGAGACATAGTCTTAGACAACGGGTCCCAGTTCACTTCGTCGGAATTCCAAGAATTCCTTGTAAAGAAATCCATCAACCACATCACCACATCACTCTACCACCCAATATCCAATGGATTGGTGGAAAGAATGAATAGACTAATAAAAAGTGTCATCCAACTAGCCACAGCCAATGCTATGCCATGGAGAGAAACCCTCAAGGAGGCCTTGCAAGCATATAGAACAACGCCACACTCCACCACCAACTCAGAACCCTTCACTATGATGCGGGGCAGAACAGCAACCAACCAACTCAGACGAGCATGGATTTTCTTAGATACCGGTGAGGCAAGAATAAACACGGAACGGAAGGTGGACATGGAACAAATCCACAAAACCATAAAAGAGAAACAAAAGAAGTACAAACTTACTATGATCAGAAGAACAGAGCAAAACAAATGACCCTGCAGGAAGGTGACTGGGTCTGCGTCAGAGAACCCAAGAAGATACTCAAGGGCGAATCCAAATTTAGATCTCCACAAAAAATCACGCGTTGCCACGGAAAATCCGTCACATTAGAGGATGGAAAGAGATGGTCCCACGACGATCTCGTGAAAATAACCAATGACACCTGCAGACCGAGCACTTCCAAAAACAACTACAATGATACCTGGTCAAGAGAGGATGTGAAGAGAACAACCACCGACACTTACAGACCCAGTACTTCTACAGATTCACATGTTGGCACAAGTTGGCACAATGAACACCGCCCCAACAATGAGGAAACATCTGCCAGGAGTCTGTCGAGAAGGAATCGCAGGATCATCCGGAATTTCAATAATGATTTTGTTTACTATTGATCAGCAACCGTCCACCCTGTCTCACCCCGCACCTTTCCTCCCCCACCATGCCCCCCCTCCCTTTCCTCACTTTCCCATAGATAAGGAGATGTTATGATGTTCTACTGTTTCTCTGTCCCACTTGGAACAGAGAATGCTGTTTCCCCACGTTCCACCAACGAACGTAACGCTATTTTCCCCAGTGACTGCCCCAGCCTCTGGCGGCCGTAAAACAAAGCTCTTAATCACTCACCCTCAGCGTCACAATTTATTACACCCGCCGAGGACAAATAACACAATGTTCAAGCATCTAAAATCCACCAAGTCTTCAGACATAGCAACAATGCTGATGTCATCCGACAGACCAAAGAAACAAGACCCCCCCCCCATCTGCCCAATGGGAATCCCTAGACAACAAGGGGCCTTTGGAGACCAAAGAAGACATCCGTGAATTTATGGCGGACATTAAATCTGAATTCCGGTCCTGCATGACAGAGCTTACTTCTAAGCTGGAGGACACTAATGAGAGGGTTTCGGAGGTGGAGCAGAGACGGGGGAGGTTGAGGATCGCACCCAGGACAATACCGTTGCCCTAACCGAGGTTCAACGCTCCATTAGACTCTTACAAGACAAATGCGAGATCCTAGAGTACAAGCAGGAGGACCTGGAAAATAGGGCCCGGCGCAACAACCTCCGAATTCGGGGAGTTCCGGCCTCAGTCCCAGACAAAGGGTTGGCTGAATACGTGGGCCTCTTTTTTCAAACTCTCCTCCTTGACCTGGAGGATTCACAGCTTCTCCTAGACCGCACCCATAGGCTGCGCCCCCGCTGCGGAGTGGAGTTGGACGTTATCACCAAGGTGCACTTCTTCACCACGAAGGAAGCCATCTCGGCAATAAGCCGCTCCAAAGACGAAATCACCTTCCAAGGGGCCTCCCTCCAGATTTACCAAGACCTATCTCCTCACCCTTCAAGCCCAAAATATTCGCTACAGGTGGCTCTTTCCCACAGCCTTGCAGTTTTCTTACAAGTGCACACTGAGAAGAATTGGCCACCTAGAAGACGCTGAAAACATTATGCATCCAGACTCCCCCAGGCCCTCGCCTCCACCAATCACTGAGGCGACAGCTGACTCAGACCCTATGGCCTCTCCTAAATCCAAACAAAACTCATGGTCAAGGTCCCGAGATTCACGAAAAGGAAATAGCCAGGCACGGTCCCATAATGGAGTCGTCAGCACTCTATGACCGCCCGGCGCCCTGGAACCGACCATCACCTACAGGAACACAGATGAGCTTCATCTCTAATGCAGCGGGCCTCACCTCACGGCCCATGCCCAGCTCCAAGGCACAATCCACCTATGAGTCCTTGGAGCGATCCACTAAGACTACTTACGATTCTGGCCATGTTGGCTACACACTGTTCTGTGGCCCCGTTGGCCAGGGGGGGTTCTAGACCAACAAAGGGTCCACCGCCCCAGTTAAATCTTGGACTTCCCGTTAGAGGTCTGAGCAAAAACCCCAAAGGCAGGTTAATAAATGGTCACATACCCCGCAACATGTCGGCTGACCCTTCTGCATCTCCCCCCCTCCTCAGACTTTGCTGGCGACTCCAGATCTTGCCCCGGAACATCAGACTCTGAGGTTTATCTCCCTGAATGTTAAGGGACTGAATTTGCCAGCCAAACGCAAGTCAATCCTACAGAAACTCCAGAATGACAATGCTGCAGTGGCTATGCTACAGGAAACTCATCTACTGACGGCAGACCTTGGACGCCTACGCTCCCGAAATTTCCCAAAGCAACTCTTCGCGTCTGGGAACTCCAAGAAGGGTGGCATGGCAATCCTATTCAGAAAAGAGCTGAACCCTCAAATATTGGACTCTATAAGCTGCCCGGAGGGGCGGTTCATAGCAGTGAAGTGTCTGCTGTTAGGACAATTATATTCCATAGTCTCAGTATACGCACCAAACTCAGGGCAGGCGCCTTTCTATGAGTCGTTAAGTACAATTCTTTCTCCCTTCTTGGAGGGCCAGATGGTGATCGGTGGTGATTTTAATGAAGTCCCGAACCCCGTGAAAGATAAGTCGCACCCACCCTCTGCTGGGGACCTCGCTATAGCCCTGGCCCTGCTGCAACTATTCAGAACTCTAGGGGTGGTGGACTCATGGAGGGTACTCCAACTGTCTGAAAAGACTTTTCCTTCTATTCTTATGTTCACAGGACGTTCTCCAGGATAGATCTCCTTCTGGTATCTCCGCAAATTTTCACATTCACCAATGATGTGACAATAGGTTCCAGAATCTTATCCGACCACGCCCCGGTGACCCTGAAAATCCGAGTGCAAGGGCCACCCAATCCCCAACAGCGCAGATGGACGCTATCTGACCCGATCCTTAACGAGATGCCACTCAGAGACGCGATCGCGATCAACAACTTCTTTAAGGAAAACTCTAGCGAAGACACCTCCTCCGCCAACAATTGGGACGCAATGAAGGCAGTGGTACGGGGGGGGAACTGATTGCCCAAGGGGTGGCCTATCACAAGCACAGACAGCAAACTCGTCAGAGCCTTGAGGAAGAACTGAAAAAAAGCAGAAAGGATCCATAAGGAGAAAGGTTGGACCCCTAAAACACAACGAGCTATCCGAATAGCACAAAAAAAGATCGAGGCTCACTACGCCGATCATACTGCCCATCAAATGGAAAAAGCTAAACAGTTTTACTACGCTAAAAATAATAAAGCGAACAAACTACGGGTGGCCAAAAGGAATAATACGATCGTGGGCTTGCAGGATCAGCATGGCAAAACCCAATACACTGACCAAGACAAACTACGCCTCGAACAGCCCTCCTGACACAGGTGATGGCCGCCCCGATACGGGACATAGAAGAACAGAGGGAATACCTGCGGAAGGCAGCGCTTTCCTGACTATAAAAGGCAGCCCATGACTCTCTGGAGGCACCGATTACCGACGAGGAAGTGGACGAGGCGATAAAAGCCCTTAAATCCCGGGCCCCCGGCACGGATGGATATACAACCAGGTTCTATAAGATCTTCAAACCCCAATTACTAGCACCTCTGGTACAGCTGTTTAATTCATTCAGGACCACGGGCACCATAACCCCGTCCATGCAAGAGTCAATTACGGTCTTGCTGCCTAAACCCGGAGGCGACACAAAGAACCCTGCATCATACAGACCTACTGCCCTACTCAATATAGATGCCAATATATACTCTAAAATTCTAGCAACACGACTGTCCCAGATCCTGCCGGAGATAGTCGGCGCTGATCAGAGTGGCTTCCTCAAACACCGCTCCACGGCCGACAACATTCGTAGAGCCTTGGACGTGATGGAAATTGCCTCCCGAGATTCCCGGGGGTTGGTGCTTCTGGCCCTAGATGCAATCAAGGCATTCGACAAAGTGGACTGGACCTTCATGAGGCTCACCGACGAGGCTTTCGGATTTGGCCCGGAATTTTGCACTATGACTCTGGCTAACTATAAAGCGCCCAAAACCCTCCTCAGAGTTAATGGCACCCTCTCCTCCCCCATCAGCCTAACTTGTGGAACCAGGCAAGGATGTCCACTGTCGCCACTCCTCTTTGCACTGATTATGGAACCCTTCGCCCAACGGATCAGGCTGAACCCTGCAATCAAAGGCTTTCAATCGGCCTCAGTGCACCATAAACTGGCCCTCTATGCGGACGATGTTCTTCTGACCATCACGGAGCCCGTGCCTCTCTCCCTCAGGCCTGGGCCGAGATAGCGAGCTATGGAAAGGTCACACAGGTTTTGCCATCAACTTCCGGAAATCAGCTGCCATGGGAGTGAGCCTGTCCCTAGAAGACCAGGAGGCCCTAACCCCGCTATGCCCAATACAATGGAAGACCAGGGGAATCAACTACCTGGGGGTCTGGATTAATTTACGGACCTGGAGGCAGACTTAAAGCGCTGGGCGGCACAAGAGATTTCACTAATGGGCCGAATCACGGCCTGTAAAATGAACTTGCTACCAAGATTCCTATACGCCTGTACTTCACTCCCAGTACCAATACCAGCACCAGCCCTTCAAAACTTACAGAAGAAAATGCTGCAGTTTATTTGGAGGGGGAAGAAAGCCAGAATCCCCAAGACCACGATGCTAGGCAACGTGAAGCTCGGTGGCCTCGGGGTCCCGGATCTACAGAAATACCAGATGGCGGCTCAGCTGGCCTGCATTCAATCTTGGCAAATACTCACCAACCGCCCCAGGTGGGTGGATCTCGAACAGGCACAACTACCTCTCCCACTATGCTTACTTCCACAAATCCCTCCTCCCGAACAGCGACGGTGGCGGGAACTTCTGGCGACCACTAAACATAACATCTCTGTCTGGAACAAAGCGCTGAAACAAAAGAGGATCCTGGTGGGACTCAGCCCCTTCTCCCCGGTGTTCATGAACCCAACTTTCTCACCCGGGCTGTCCACCCGGAGCTTCAGGTCCTGGATTGCGGGAGGCCTGGAGACCCTGGGCTAACTCTTCAAAGGGGGACAACCCTGTACCTTTGAGCGCTGTAAAGAACTCTTTAAGCTTCAGGAACAGGACAGGTTCACATACACCCAGCTGCGCCACTTGGGCACTCACCCACAGACCTGTCAAGCAGCCACCCGCCGCCCCCCCCCACAGTTATTGAACTAACCCTTAATGAGCTCCCAGTCCGGGGAAGAACCTCTACCCTATATAAACGCCTCCAAAAGGACTTCTTAATCTCTAAGACCCAGTATATGGCCCAATGGGAAGCAGACCTGGGCCACCCGATCGAGGACCAACTATGGGTTGATATTTGGTCCCGGGCCCACACCTCCTCAGCTTGCATCACGAATAGAGAATGTGCTTACAAGATCCTCCTCCGTTGGTATTACCCTCCCCTAAGACTTCACCATATGAATCCTACGCTTCACCCAAAATGCTGGAGACAATGTGGCCAAATAGGGTCCTTCTTTCCTATGTGGTGGTCCTGCCCTAAGGCTCAAACCTTTTGGAAACAATGCCTAGCGACTATCGCGGACATTACTCAGGTGAGGCTGCCCCTAGACCCCAAACCCATTCTTCTTGGAGCTCTGATTCCCGGTATCTACCCAAGGTCTGGACCCAAAGCTAAACTACTATCCCAATGCCTACTGGCGGGTAGAAATGTGGTAGCCCGCACTTGGAAAACGGCAGAAGGCCCTCTTATGCCCTTATGGTGGGTGAAAGTCTGGGACATTCTGATCGCTGAAAAGGTGACAGCTTCCGGGGCGGGCCTCCTACACCGCTTTCAAAACATTTGGGGTCCGGTCTTAGACTTCGACCAAAACTTTCCGGCCCTGACATACAAGCCCCAATTGGCCAGGAGAACTTTACAAGATGGTGATCTTCAGCAGGGACGGGAAGAAGGAACTTAATACCCAGAGGAGGGGAGGGAAGGGCGACAAACTGTATTGTTTTCATGCTACATGTCACGTATGATCAAACTCTGTATTGTTATAACCTGCCTGTTTAAAATAAACACATTTAAAAAAAAGAAAAGAGAAAGGGGGTGACTAATGGAGAGGCTGAACCAGACTGTCTGATATTGGCACACTTGAAGCATAGGTTCTTATTGAGAAAACTGGGAATGTGTTAAGTCAGGGAACTCCTAAAAAATCAAGGAGGGAGCCAGACAGATTAAGCTTTTGCCTTTGGGCCATAATCTACAGCTAGCATTAGATATTATGTGTTACTGATCGTCAGTTGGAAAACCTGGGGTTTGGTTAGGCCTGGGTTACAGTGGAGGCCATAATACGACCGATTCTCACTCAACAGTTATTTTTACCAATCGGAAAATAAAAACCCTTCACCCTCCTTTCAGAGTTTGGGAGCTAGTGAAGCCATTTATGACACGCAGGAAATCTCACCAGTACACAATCACTTATTTCCATTCTATCAAAAACATCAGACCAGAATCCTTTTACCCTTTCATAATCTAAGGCATACGGGTTAGATTTCCTCTCTGCTTTTGACAGCCCCAAAAATAACAATGCATTATTACCAATGTAAACATCCTGACTGGGGTCCAATATCGTTTATAGACTAATTCTGACATCAATAGATATGCTCAATAATATACATCCATTTCTAATTTACACATATACTAGAGTCACTGAGGAGTTATGTGTCTTTTAAGGCAGGGTGGGTGCTTGATAAAAGGTACAGAAATGTTGTATCTGAAGTGGGTATGAAACTCTGGCTAACAGCAATATAGTAAATTCATGGAGAGTGCATCTCAGGGAACTTTCTTTAATGAGGGCAAGGGACTGATGCGACAGTGATCTGGGAAGCCATGCTGCCCGGAAATCCGCCGGGCGGTTGAAAAGAGCCACAGCCAGGGTGCGTCAGCAGCTGTTCACAGCTACACTATGAATCAGTCACACCGGTGGACAGATAGCATTGTGCAGGATTCCTAAAGTCCCCCTATGTGTGTTGTGAGGGTTGGATGCAGTTAGATGGATACAGTGTGTGGAATTGGGGCTGCCACAGTGAACCAAGTGTGTACGTTCGGTAAGTATTCAGATATTTGGAAGAAATAACCTGAGATTCTGGCCCCTGCCGAATCACCTACCACATGCTTGAGGATACCCCAATGGGTGTTGCCGCAACAGGCAAAAGTCCCAGCTGGGCATTGAGCACAGCATCTGAGCATGTCAGCCTGCCAACCCACGCACTAAGGAAGTTGACATGGATGCCTTGGTAATTCATATCTCAAGCAGCCATTTATCAGCTGTTCCAGAACACACAGTAGAGAATGGCCTCCTTACAGTGAGGCCAGCATTTATGCATAACTGCATATCTCTGACCATACCAAGGGACAATACTCGTATGGAAAAATACAAGGAGAGGTGGCAATTCATCAAAGTTGAATCCTTCAAAATCACAAATGAATCACATAATTCAAGAAGTCCCTTATTAAGTGGGGAATTACCTATGTCACCCATCAGGGAAAAAAGAATAGTATGCACATGCTTCAGAAAGGTCAGTGCCTAGAGACTAATTAGATAACCATCCAGTACAAGACGTAAGCTAGGATGCTGAGCCTAAAAAGGCAGAGAAACTATCATTGCACTTCAGGATCAAAATACATATTATATAACTTGAAGAAGAGCAAGTGCTCGAAACACATGTAGGCGGCGTGATATTGTGGCACAAATATAAACATACTTATGACAGTACATCGATATGAAGACAATCATTTTGGAATTTAGCGTGCACAAAAGTTTGTAAAACATTTGTTTTTACTATTGTAGCTAAACTAATTAGTACTAAAGTCTAAAACCAATGAACGATCAACAAGTATCCAATTGTATGGACATAGGGAAAGGTGTCAATCAGGGAAAGGCATTGCTGTAATAGACTAGCCCAGTGCAGGGGACACTGTTTCTCTCCCTGTCTTGATCTATACTGTCTGCCATATGTGATTTATTTCTGCCCACTGAGGTCTCTGATTGCGCCCCTGAATAACATGCTCAAATTCTATGTTCCCACACACAATAAGCATACTAACTAGGCCACCCACACATGGAAAAGGAACATCCTTACCAACAGACATCGAACATCAGAACACCAAACCCCTACAACCGATGTGCAAACCATACCTGGCCAATATACCTGGCCAATGCACCCTAGCCCTACAGGCACACTATGCTCCCATACAGACATAACTGGCTCTATGCTCCCAGTACAGAAACCCTGAAATGGACCTGCACGCTCACCTGAGGGTAACTCCGGTCGCACACATGGTCCACATGTTCAGGATATCTTGCATTCCCCCCCTCTTGCCACTAACCTCACCCACACCCTCTCTTCCATATCGGCCAGAGCGTCTGGAGACCATGCAAATGGCAATGGTGCGCGGTATTAATCACAATAACACAAATTAAAATAACATAGAACTGAATTAACCTTCTGAAACAAATCCTCTACTTCGGTCCTTTCTGGAATCAACTTGCCCTTCTGACAACCTTAACAGGTATGTCAGCTGAGGGATCTGTTCCTCCTCCCTCGTGACAGCTTCGGGATCCCTGAATTGATGAACGCCCATAATAGAATTAGTAACAGAGGCCACTGCAGCACAGCACACGAAGGCTCTCAGTAAATAAAGTAGGCATGGCCTGCAAGGCAGGGCAGAGCTGTGCTTACTCTGGTTATTGAGACAGGCACACATTGGTATGCCACTTCTCTAGGACCTAAAGCACTCCTATTTGTGGGGATGTACATGTGGCAATTTTGCAGGATTCTGTGATACTCAAAGCTAATGCATTGTGCATTCTTGCCCTGCTCTCTTTTCCTCCCCACTTCCTCTACTTGCATTCCCTCCAAATACACCTGCTGACCTGGCACCGATTTGACAACCTGCAAACCCTTCCTAGGCTCACAAAGACCGTTTCACACCGGAGACTGTTAAGGAACTGCAACCAATAACCTGTTTAGAGCTATTCATTCTCTTTAATCTATCACTTGGCAGGGAGCTTTGCAGCCGGCTTCAATTGGACCACCATTCCTATTCGGTGCCGCATCTATGCCCATGATATGGGGACATTAGAAAGACACAAATAGGTATCCAACAGCAAATCAATGCATTGATCAAATATTGTTTGGAAAACAAGATGCTGATCAACAGCGAAAAAGGAGTGTATGGTGTTTGGATGAGAGTATCATACTCGCAGCGTATTCATATCTGCTAATGCATTGGAACAAGTAAAAATTGACAAATACTTCTTTTCCCCCATTGTCTGCTGTACACCCAGTGCAGTATGCTCAATATGTGTCCCTTCCCCCCAACCCTAGGTTTTCCCCCACTCTCACCCAGGACCAGTTTCTGCACACTGGCCCTTGCCACAGATATCAGCCCGCCAATGGGCGCCTAAGGTCATATCCTCACCTCTTTACCTGAAAGACACTACTACCAAGGTGTCACCCAAGGGAGTGCTCCACTGAGACATCACCACATACACAATGGATAAGCGCACTAAGTTGCCCAATGGGCCCTCCACTAACATCCTGGCATTCAATTGTCAATTACTAAACTTAAACACAATATATGCAGCCTAAGTCACTCACATACCTCATTTGATCATTCATGCCAAAAGACAAACAACACAACTCCACACCCCTATAACAATCTTAGAATCCACAGCCCCGCCGAATGAATTCTAGTACCACAGGCACACAAGCACCACCACTGTAGACACAAATGCCTCTATATTCTCAGGATATAACACTAGAACACCAGGAAACAGGGCCATATGCTGAGCTCTGGGTACTTTCAGTCTGCATACTACGGCAAAGCTATTTTGCATTTCCCATCTCTCCCCAATGATCGCCTTTCCCCCTTTTTTCAGTTCTGCCAGCACATCTGAAGACCATACAAATGGAAGCAGAGCACACTGTTAATACCAGTAACCTAACATAACATCTACTCTATTCTGGTCTTTTATAAGGTAACAAAAGCTGCCAAAAGGAAATCTAACTTTGCACATTTTCCAGGGAGTCACGAAAATGGGCAAATCACAGTTCCGACTTAGAACCAATCCCATCTGCTGTTATTAAAGTAGTTTCCTTGGGTCTGAAGATGGTTCAAGTGCTGTACAAGAAGGAGATTGTCCAGTAAATTGGGCAGTTTTCCGGTTCACTCTACTGCCACTTGTTAACCGAAGTAGACAAATGCAGCTCTGAGGAGTGGTTGAAAAATAGTTATTTATATGCAGATTCTTTCTGCCCACGAATCCCCTAAAGGGGGCCAAGTCTCCACAACGTCCCAGGAATCCACAAACTTTGTGGCAGGTCCAAATGACTGTAGTAAGGCAAAAACCCTATATGGTCCAGTCATGTAAGACACGCAGACCCCGCCACAGGAAGCCTGTGCTGTGCAGCGACAGCACTCTCAAACACTACATCAGAGTATCATGCTAAAACCCCTCTCTTTCTGAGTGCTGGGCTTGCAAAATAATCTTTAATGTGTCTACAGTTCCATAGCAGCCCGTCTTACCCTTTTGTTATACATTCACCCATTCACCCATTCACCCTTCATTAAGAGTATTCTGGACAGGGCAACATCTAGTCTCCCAGCTTCAGAGCACCAAGTGACTATTCTAGAGTATGCTGCATGGAAAAAATAGGAACTGTAATCCTGGGTCAAAAAGCCAACACAGTTTAAGTCGGCAGCTTGGGAACACCTCATGCCCATCACGCAGCCAAACACCAGGCGCTATTAACTACCTATTACTACTCTAAACTTCTACACATAGACAATCTGTGTGAGTCCAAACACGCCACCAAATGTAAACACACTTTGAACATACAATCCTTTATACAACACCTATCTATGGTCCTCCTTAATGGCTCCACGCGCAACCAAGCTATCAGAAAACATTCCTTTTCCCCTTGCACATCACCCATCCGTATGCCTGGGGCATTTCACCCACTCTCCTGTCCACTTGTGTCCCTACTCCTTTGTCTCAGCAGACTAAAGCCTGGATACCCCAAGAGCGGGCACAATAACATACCAACCGCCAGACAAGCACTGTGGTCTTAGACCACTACTGTAGTTATTTGGTGAAGTATAAAAGCTTTGTAACATAACAAGGCACTATCGAACAAGCACCACATAAAAGGTCTATGCAGCTGTATGGTCGTGTATCTATTTTACGTAGCTGTCAAAATACTTTTAATTATCTCGCATCACGCAATTCAACCGCTTTTTTTGCAAAACTAGCATGGGTTAATTCCCAGCGTGTGCCGCAGTAGTGGCATGCACGCTGTTGCATTGGAAAAAGCATACATGCGGCTGTGATTATTTCTCTACTGACGCAGTGGCACACATGTTCTTTACTTGCCAGTTCAGGTTTGAGAGCTCCGGTTTTGCAGCCAATATGCAACATGAGAAAAAGATTGTGTCACTCTACAAAAAATATTGAACATAACACGTTGCTGATTGAGCGTGGCAGATATTCCTAACAATGATCGTTAAGGGATGAAATTGAGACTGCTTACTTTTACTGTTTTTAAAGTCGTTTGCTGTATCTTTTAGGCTGTTTTAATAGCATTTTTTGGCAATGAAAGAATAACTTTTAAAAAATGGGACCAGCTTTTTACCCATACTGAAAACTCTAGCTGACCCCAACAACCCTGAAAACGACTGGTGTGTTCCTTTCTTCCTCACTACTCCATGTTTCTCAATAATAGGGTGTTTCAACCATATCACTACTCACTTGACGTGAAAGAACTCTTCAACCCCCGCCAATCCAGTTCCTCAAGTAAGCATTCAATGGAAACGCCACTCAAGTCTCTAACTTCCTCACTACTGCTCACCGTTCATCCATCCTCATGTGCCTGGGCCTTTCTCAATCTTTTGACACAGTTTAGTAGCCATCTCTCCCAACCAAACAATCCTTATTTTAGGGAATACTGCAGTTCATTGGGACACCTACTACCTGGTTAATTGTTGCTTCTCCATCCCTTGGAACACTGACGCTTCATCAGCAATCCTCCCTCTGCCTCACCTACAATGTAATTTGTTCAAACGCTGGCAAGGGGGTGAAGGGGGTGCCACTCTCAGAGAGCATGTCATGAATCGCTATCCATCATGGTTTCTTTGGCACAGATGGAAAACAATGGGATTAAGATTTTTACGAGCCTCATCCAAGATGGCGCCAAATAGTTCCACAGGAATTAACTTCCTCCCCCAAACCAGTCTTTTTCAAAATGACTCCGTTGTCAGAAACACTTTGGATGCAGTATAAGAAGGCTTCCTCCTGCCAGTTCGTTGCGTTGCTTCTACTTTGATTCACACGCTCCCGTGAGTATTATTCCACTCCATTGCTTTGTTGTTTTTCTCTCTTCTATTCCCCTTTCTCACGTTGCTACTCACTTTCTCCCTTTGCCCTGTCTTCTCTTATTAATCAACCTTTGGATATTGGATCCTCGTTCCAGAGCGCAACACGTTCCTCATCTACTTAGCTCCAGAATCGCAACACATGCACCACTTTGCCATTCAATCGTACCGTATTGGTATACTTGTCAGAGTTCCGCCGCTCCTCGACTTGTTTCCGGAGTGATCATTCACAGCCACGTTTGGTTTCGAAACAGAAGACTGCTCTGTTTCATCGCGGCACGTCTCCCATGCATGCTCAACAGTTCCTGCAGGTATTTTGTTTGTTAAACTACGCATTGTAGAATTAAGCAGTTTCGTGCTGTTACAAAACGTATGCAACACTATTACTGTTTCATTAATACACTTAATGTTGTTTTGTATTCTCTCTCTTGTCATTGCTTAGTTGAGCATTCAGTTACAGAGCCAGCAAGTATGATCCTTTGCACTCTACTACTTCTAAGCACCTCAATCTGCTCATTACACCCAAATCCATTTTCACCACTGCTATGGAGTTTCCTGGCTCCCAACAATTGAATCTTTCACCCGTCAAGAGCCACACTACATTGGGTTTTATCCCCCAGGAGGGTTTCCCGGGCTCTTCCCCGGGCTCTGTCGTCTATCTCCAGGGACTAGGCTGGAGTGTGGTAGGCCCCCCATGTCCTCCTTACTTCAAAGACCTGCTTACTCAGGTAAGAGATTATAATTTATGTATTCTCGATTTGTGTTGTAATCATAACAAAGCATGCTTTATACGGTCACACCCACACTGCTTCACAGACCTCTCCATCACTAGAGGTCAACCTTCACAGCGCAGTAATATGATATGATATTTTATTTGTATTGCGCTGGTACACAAGTGTTTCAGAGCGCGACAAGGCAAGGGAGGGGAACAGGGGAGAACACAACAACGATCTTACTAGGCCCAGTGACATTGAGAACGTGCAAGTACATGGGAAAGGGAATGGGGAAACGTGCATGGAAGGGGGAGAGTGAAAAGTGCAGAGCTGTAAGGGATTTCAATCAGGCACACACCAAAGTCTTGCTCAGCATGTAGTGCGCAAATGAAACCCTTATTTATTTTTGTCTATAAGTTCAATATTCTGAATGATATACCACTCATATCACAGCCTTCTCAAAATAAATTCCCCCTCATTCCCCTCCCACCCCGGTCAGACTGAGCCAGGAATCAGGCTAGTTGTAAAGGTTAATTTTTATTTAATTATTTACAATTTAAAATCAAAATAGACTTTTAAGCGGTAACAACAATCACCAAGGGGTGACAAGAACAATGAATAATATATTTAATACACTGGGAATCAGGGAATGAACACAAAAAGAATGCAGCAAAGAAAAGAATACTTTTGGGTTGGTTTGGAACAGATAGCACTGTGGTTAGAGGCTCCCCCTGCAACACCCCTCAACCCACCATTAGGCAATTTAAATAGATGTGAGGAGAGAGCAGAGACTCATGAATAATACAGACCAAACAGAATTTCACTCCCACCTTCCCCCCTTAAACACAAGAGAAAAACGGATTTGACTTTTCAACTGTCAGTATGGCTTGGAAACTGGTTGAGCAAAAACACTAAATATGTTCAAAAATGCTTAAATTATTATACATTTTTATGGGAGCTGCTTTGAACAGATGCAAACAATCAAAAGCAATGATTTAATCAAAAGAAAACTGGAATCTCAAAGGCAACGTGGGAAATAATTTAAAGGCAATTCACACATGTAAAACTTTTGCAAAATGTAAATTCGCGGCAAATTTTTACTATGCGATTTATGATAGAAACGGGTCAAATACACTGTCCCAATGTTTTGGTTGTGGATGTAGCTAAGGATGTTAGCTAACAGTGGGAGTAGACATTTCATTTCTATCTTTAAAACTGAGGGAGTTATAGAGGTTTTAGTGAGAGGTGTTTTTCGAAAATAAAGACACAAATTTGGACAAGAACTTCAGTTTATGCTTTTACTCAAGACTAGAGCATGTAGACTAGACAACCATGTTACGACGAAGTAAGCTCTGAGACTGATTCATGACTTCAGTAACAGATCCTCAGCACCTTCCCCGGCGGAACCAGTCCAAACACTCGCCAGTGTAGGATTTTTGGAGCAGGGTTATTTACACAAATAAAAATGACTATGAAAATGACACGTTAGCAAATAAACAGAATAAGATAGCACTAAAGATTTTGACACTGTTACTGGTTATGGAAGTAAGGGTAGTTCAGAGATTAGGGTGGAACAAGATCAGGCAGGGTATACAATAGTTCTCTAGTGTCCTGTTAATACTCACAATCCACTGGGATGTAAGATTTTTGGCCCGTCAAGATTCTGGTCAATGGATCGGGTCCATCCGGGAAGGACAGCACATCAGCTAGGATCAGCTAGGCCGGTCACCGGAACTGCAAGGGATCTGCCCTTCTTGTTTCTGGATATTTCAGATCAACAGGATAGCGATTTCAGCAGGCAAGCATTTATGGTAGCAAGCCAGATAGTTTCAGGATGTTTCCCCACACCACAGCGCTTCACTGGGTTGTAAGGATTAGTTAAGGATTAATTGAGGATGGAGGCCTAGCAGAAAATGATTCAGCTACTGCTTGGCCTGGTCATTGGCATCTGGATCTAGAAGGATGTTGAATGCTGGATCAAAGTGCTTAGCTGGAATCAGAAGAGAGAGTGTCTATGTGTTGTCAGATGTCTCTATTTATCCTTTCAAATGACATCACAAAAATGGGTGTATGGGCCGGCTTAACTAAACTTGCCCCTGTGAACTGGGATTGGATCAGAGTCTCATCTCCGCCTTGCATCCGAGTGATTGGATCAACGACAGATGATGTCACTTTTATGGTTTGGTTTTTACAATCCTTAGAAACCTCCCCTAGCCACAAGTATCAAAATCGAATTTTGTCCTAAATACATATTTTTACATTTGTAACCTCTATGAAAATAACATACAAGGATTACATATTCTATGGAGTATCGGGTCATCAAAATCCCACAGCTGTGAGACCTTGTTTCGCCTTTTTGCAGCATTTTGTCCATTTCGCCATGAAAACATTTTCCAAACTTTCTCCAAATTTCCACAAATATGCGTGTTTACCATAGGAATTGTCATGATCACCAGCCAGTTCCCAGATTAAGCCTATGGGTCCTTAAAGGGTTAACCTTGTTAGAGTATTTGAGCGGTCCTGTGGTTAAAGTCAGACTTATATTGAAAGTAATTGGAGTTCATGTTGCCTCAATGTTAATGTTAAAGTTAATGTTAAAGGATATTTGTACCGCGCACGATCACCACTTGAGTGGTCCCCTGGTGCTCTGGCGGCTCTGAAAGTGGGAGTGGGGGTGAGTTAGTGGGAATAAGCTGGAAAAGTGCAAGAGAGCAGTGATGTGCTGATGGCAGCCTCAGCCCGGTGGGTCCGTCGGCTGGGATTGGGGTGTTTTACGGTCGGTAGTCGTCGTGTGCTGTTGTGCAAGTCTATGTGGGGTTTGTTTTGTTGTTGCAGTGTAGCGAAGTTAGTGTGGATTGCTGCATTTTAGGCTTGTGGTTGTGTTTGGTTAGAGTTTGAGAAGTATATGCAGAGGGATGAAATTGTTAGTGTATTGGTTAGTTGGCATTGCTGTCCTTGCAGTTATGTCTATGTCTGATGTTTGCTATCATTCACTATTCCATTGTTGCTAATTTTCAATATTCTGTCTAGATGTGAGGCAGGCTAGTGATCACGATTCCAATCAAGTGTTGCACTTACCATCATTTACAGTTTCATCCAAGTGTGGCGCATGCTAACATTCACATTTCTATCTAGTTGCGACACAAGCTAAAGTTAAGAATTCCATCTAAGTGTGGCGCATGCTAATCATAATCCCTTCTAGATGTGACACAAGCTAAAGTTAAAAATTCCATCTAAGTGTGGTACATGCTAACATTCACATTTCTATCTAGATGTGACGCAAGCTAACGTTAAGAATTCCATCTAAGTGTGGTACATGCTAACATTCATAATCCCATCTAGATGTGCCACCAGGTTGTGCCATTAAGGAACTAACATTACTGGTCTAGTCTTTCACTGACCTCTTTTATAAATAGTTGTTTCTTGAGGAGACTCTCGCTTCGCCTTGCTGACTGCCCTGCAGTACGGACGCTTACCGCGGCCGTCACAGAATTCCAGTCATAGCATTAGCCTCTGTTCCAGCCCTATTTGCCTATCTACAGTCTCCGAAGAATCAGCCCTTTATGTTTATGCCCCCCCTTCATAGTCCAGCGCCCTGCCCAGTTTTCTGTTATTATTTTCTCCTTCATTCGCTCTGTAGTTCCAGTCACCCCATCTCCTTCCTCAGGGATCCTGAATGAAAACTGCTGTTCCTCACGCAAGTACTGTTTCGAACTAACCAAGTGTATTTAAGTGATTTCTGGTGGCACTCGTGTGAGGTTGTAATTATTTAACAACGGAGGTTGTTGGTTATTCAATATTGACATTTTCATTTTCAATCCGCCTCAGCTGTGCGCATTATTGTTGCTCCGCACGCCTGTGCTTAACGTTTCCTTTCTGCTGAGGTCTTGTCAGACATTGTTCAAAATGTCATGCCATTTGTTGCTGCTTAGTTTCTTTCAGTGTAGGTATTTAGTGAGATTGTGAATTCACTTAGAGCCTTGTTACCCCCATCAGTGGTCACCCATTTTCGTATGCGTGTTAGAGCCCTTACTGCTGCTTACAGTCCCTCCCACGTTGTAGGTACCACTTTTATTTGTTATTGTTTTTTCCACAGCAAGGTTCCACATCAGCCATATTTATTATTAAGAGTGCTCTATTAATTTGCCACACATGTTTGCCCATAGTCATCCTTTCGAAATTATCTATTTTGGCACCACATCGTAACCACTCTTCAGGACATGCGCCCCTGCGTGAAGGCAGGATGGAGAGCTCACACAATTAAACATTAAGGTCAGCTTTTATAGGTATTGTTTACTTATACCCACTTAGCCAATTGGAGTGAAGTTTATGAGGGAGCTATAGTTAAGGAGCGTTATTTTTCTCTGGTCATTTCTTCAGGAGTTGCTTCTTCTCAGAAGTTAAAGGGAGTTCTTCAGTGTATCCCCGCAGAGTTCACAGGTAAGCGTTACAGAAATGTGGGTGCAAAGTTTAACAATTCTAGCATAAATACAGTTCCCATAAAACCACATATACTGCCATTCCTGTTCAGAATATGCTACACAGTCCCACCATATTGTGAAATAAGGGCCCAAAATTAGATTAACAAATCTGCCCTTTTTATATTTTTCAGCACTTCTGATGGCGAGTTATAAATCTCTACAAAATGTCCATTACATATTCCTTTGCAGCAAATGGTCAGCCTTCCGTCTGTTTCTGGAGGCAAGGAGCAGCCTCAACTTTGGGATTTCCTTCAAGGAGCAGCCCCCACCTTTGGGATTGCCTTGTTTACAACCTCTTCACAAGTCCATTTCCTGGCCTGGAGAATCTGCCTTTGTTCAGTCCTTGCTACCAGACAAAAGTCTGGCCTACCGCACAATTATGTGTCAGTGAGTATCTGCTGAGAGCCATGCCCTCCCCTTGGGGAGCCAGCCTAAATTAATTCTTAATTTCTTGACTGGAAATCCAGCATAAAACAAACTGGTTGCATCAGATGACATAGATAAATTACATTCTTCGATTTAAACCTGTGGGATCACAACAACTGAGATCCGTGTTCCTTTCAGCAACAGTCCTTTTATATTTGCTAATCCGGCAGATCTTTAGTTTTAGACAACTTTAAAGTTTAGTCAAGAGAGCCCATTTGACAGGGGCTGTCACTCACAGGTAGCCCAGTGTGGCTGCACAGAGATTTTTGACAGGAACGGTCATTCACAGGCAATCCAGTTTTGCTGAGAAAATGTTTTGCCCTTAACATTTCAGGACCTTGTTAATTCACAGTGCTTCATTGGATTAAATGAATTTTAGCGCCAAGCAATATTTTGAGTGTTGCAAATTGTTATGTACAGGCATTTTGAAGTTTCAGCAGCAAAGTAAATGTCATTTACAGGCACATTTTTGGAGTTTCACTTTCAAAGCGCTGTTGCTCCCTCTGCACTCTATGTTTACTTGTAATGGAGCCCACTGGCACTTTTTCTGCAGCTCTGTTTCACCACACATGCACCATGGATTGCAGGTTGTGCAGCCATCTTTTTGTGTGTTGAAAAACGCGGTTTTGGCACGCACAAGGGTTTTGACCCCATTTTGCTGTTTCTTGCACCATAGATGATAGAGTGAGGCTGCATAGTATAGCAGAGTGGGTCAATACATCCCGCATAGGAGAACAGATAAATAATAATAAATAAAAATAAATAGATAATGGAGGCTATAAACAGTGGTAGTGCAGCCAGCAAGTGGCAAGTGCTGTGTTTACGGCAGCAGAACTGGGTAAGTCTGATAAATGCAGAAAAAGGAGAAAATGGGGGCCTGGGAGACTGTATGGGTACAGATACAGTTCCCAGTGCAGGAGGGTGGCAGGGTGAGCAGGTAGCTGGGCCCAGGGGACAGAGGGTGGTCAGGTGCACAGTGCGAAGAGAGAGCAGATCAGCAGGGGAAAGGAGAAGCAAAGAGGCAGGTCTTGGGTGCTTCGGAACCGGAGATGGGTCTCCTCAAGTTTTAGAGTGGCAGCAGGGAGGCTGTTCCAGAGGGAGGCCCCAGCCGAAGACAGATCTACCCCCAGCTCGTTTCTTTGAAAAACTACTGACCATGAGGGAGTTAGAGGTAGAGGAGCCAAGAGCTTGAGAGGGGAGGTATTTGCAGAGTCTACTGTTCTCTGTAGTGTGAACCTTAGTGCAGATTGAGTGCTGGGCTGAATCCCGATTTCACTTAGTGCATTCCACTCACTATGGTGGGAAGGGATGATTATCTTGAGAGAGAGGAAGGCAGTGACATTGTTTTTCTATTTCCTTTTATCCAACCTGTTTTTCGGTTTCTAATGACATCTGGTCAAATAAACAAGGACAATTACTTTTAATTCGCGCTCTTCAGTGGTTTGGCCTTGTGGTATCCTTCTGGACCTCAACCTGGAAGCCTCTTTCAGTCAGCTTCATTTAGCAGACTTCTGTGCTATCAGGATTTCCAACCACAGTCTGGCTCACAGCCTCTTGCCTATCCTTTCTACAGCATACTGCATGGATTAACTGCACCATTCTTTTCACTTTTGATTAATGACTCACTTTGTGGGGACATTTAATCTACAGCAGCACTTCCTGGGAATTTAAAGCCAGGCCTCACATTATATGGACTTCGTCTAATCACATCTAGTCATACCTTTTACTCCATTGATTGTTCTGCGAGATCTCCAAGTCACTCTTCATTTATGGGAGATGAAGTGGGTTCTGAAGAAAGTGTGAGGAATTCGACCATCCGCACAGTGCGCTCGCCTGGATGTTTGTGAAACTTTATATGAAATTAAATAATGGTAGATAAACTAATGGAAAATGTGTGGGGCTAATCAGCACACATTTTTCTATGCCCACTGCACGACATACACATAGACCGGTTTACTCTGGGTGGGCACAGCCTACAGGTGCAGTCCTGTCACATTTAGTTGGGATCTGACAGGTGGAGTACACAAGGGGGAGGGCCAAAACATTCCTCCTGCCATGGCCAGCCTAATTAACTAGTAAAGGCTCCATGGATACACCCTGTCAGTTTGTTTTTGCAGTAATTAACATAATGAACATACTAATAGAGTATACTTCAGACAGGACCACATGGGGCAAGGCTGGCTGCAAGGCTGCAGAAGCTAAAACAAAGGAGACAGGAAACTCCCACACCCCTTTGATATGCACTGTGCCAACCTGAAGCCAGCTCCCACCCAGCAGGTGCAGGTGAGTGTATATGCCCCATCCCACCGACCCATTTTGGGCCTTTAAAAAAAGTAAATCTAGTGCCCAAGGCCCCACGCGAGCACCGGCTCACTCCCTGTTCCAGCCCCTCTTTTTACCTGCATCCTACATGCCTCCTGTCCCTCCCACCCACCCTTATTGGCCAAAAGTCGAAGCTCCATTAAATCCAATGGTGTCATTGGGCATCCGAAGATCACAGCACCATTTTACCCAGCAGGCAGGTACAGGTGAGTGTATTGCCCTAACCCCTCTGACCCATTTTGGCCCTTTAAAAGTGAATTTAGTGCCCCAGCCCTGCGCGAGCACCGGCGCACTCCTGGTCCCAGCCCCTCTTTCCCCTGCCTCCCGTCCCTCCCACTCACCCTGATTGGCTAACAGGTCCCCTATGGTGCTAGGGCAGCTAGGGCACAGTGCTAGGGCAGCCCTCTGCCCGCTGCAGACCCTGCGGCTAAGGGCCCCAAGGCAAAGGGCAGCCCCCTACAGGCAGCCCCCAAGAGGTGTCTACCGCTGTCAGCAGGATATCAGCCAATTAAGGTTTTCTCGCTATTCACTACCACCAAACCCTAACCCCAAACACCACCGACATATTGTGTAGGAGAGAACCCACTTCTTGACCTTCTACCCATCCACTTGAAAACCAAACGCAGAGACCAAGCGAAAGGTAAAAAAGTGGAAACCACGGGACACCCAACTGCAGCGGCAAGCACCACCGACTGTCAAAGCAGCTGCCTAGAAGTCTGCTACCACACCTTGAGACGCCCACAAACAGCATAAGTACCGTCGGACAGCACCCACAAATGCTCAAAGAGGAACAGACAGCCATCATCCTGCGTCAATAGACCAGATAGGAAGAACTACGGGTAGTAACTACTACCACCTCATACAATAAATAATCTAACCACCACACAGGCCCACCCAGGATATCTTCTGGGAATCCATGTGAACACTTCTTACTTGCATACACTGAAATGCCTATTGTATGTCAAAACCTAAGCCTTTCTCCCACTCTCTAGGAATCTCAACTCTAGCTATTTTATTGCTGCCTGTGATTCTGTGAAATCTAGGCCTTTCTCCTGTTCTCTAGGAATCTCAAATCTAGGTGCCATCATTGAATCCTAGGCCCCTTGTGGTACCCAAAATACCCAACAAACCCAGAAAGCTAGCAAGTATAATCCAAAAACCCACTCAAGCAGACCAAGAACCAGTAGTTCCCCATACCAAACTGTGCTACCCCCCTCTAACACTCAGTACTCCCCCTCAAACAGTCCACCCACAAGATAAAGGAAAACACAAAACAAACCCGTCCCACTAAGTGGACAGACACCTGCAAAGGGCAACTGTTACAACATAAGAGCATATACCGCATTATTAACCAAACGTAAGGACCGACAGGTGGACTCCTGGCCTGGTGAAATCAATACCCAAACCAACACTACTATGAAGGACACAAAATGCCCCGACAGAGAACTGGACGCCGCCAAAGAGGATTGGAAAAAGGACCCATCCCAACGGTTCCCCACCTTTGACCACCCACAGTAGAAGCCGTCACCAATACAGAACGCACACCAGCAAACCATACAACCAACAGAACAAACATCATAAGAGAAAAATGCCTATAACTTACACCGCACCTTGCAACAACATCAGAACTTCGAGACCTTAACGTCACAAACATTTCTTTACAAGCTAAGAGCCTGGAATAAAAGAAGAGAGGCCCTAACAAAAGATGGATACAATACCAACACCCTTTCTCTATATATCACAAGAAGACAAGTACACTGCCGACAACCACATCAAAACATGTAAGACGATGAAGCTGTAGAATTCATCGACCCAACTATCAATCTAACAGACCGCCCTCAACAACGAAGCGAACTCTATGGAACACCAACCGATCAGTGACAACAACACATAAGCAATCCAACGTAACAACCACAAGCCCAAACAGGAATTGGTAAACAAACCTATCCATACCAAAAGGATCCACTGCAATCAATTAATGGTAGGTCAATGTCCAAACATGCCACCGAGATCTACGACCTCCTGTGCGACAGAGGTATCGACATCCTATTCATAACCGAAACATGGCTAGACGACAATTACAAATTCACACTCCATACCTGCCTCCCAGACAACTTCAAGTGTGCACATGCAAATAGGAAAAACCAAAGAGAAGGACTGGCAATAGCTTACAAGCAACACCAAAACATTAAAATAGAAGATCCATTAAGCATAGGAAACTGCAAATCTCTAATCCTCCACCTAGCAACAAACCCCAAAACAAACCTCAATTAATTCTGGTATACAGACCACCGCCTTATGATGCAACCTTCGTGGACGCCTTCACAGAAACAATCATCAACCTAGCCATCGAAGAAGAACATCTGATAATCCTTGGTGACTTCAACATCTGGTTTGACGAAAAAACCACAATCACACAAAAATCACTGGCCAAACAACTGAATACAATGAAACTACATCAACTAGACAAAGGAGCAACTCACACAGCAGGACATAAAGTAGGCGGAATCTTCGACAACAAAAACCTCACCACCACGGTGCCACCAATCCAGATCTTCTGGAGCGACCACCTCATCAACCCCTTCGTGATCACGATGGCTACACTAACAATCAAGCAACCGAACAAATGACTTGCCAAAGAAACTGGAGGAGCCGAACTACTGGAAATCAACAAACCATCAGCAACAATTATGGGCAAAGCCAACCTTCACAGAAAAACAGAACTACTTCACAAGTGGATCACCACAACACTAGATGAGATCTCCAAGGAAAAACCTTTCACCCCATCACGGAAAGAAAAAGCCACAGCAAAATGGTTTACTCCACGACTCAGCGCCATGAAAAGAAAAACAGGAAACTGGAACTTGAATGGAGGAATAAAAACGACTGAGTCAAGAAATGTAATTCCAACAAAAAATCCACTCATACAAAAACGAAATCCAAAAGGCCAAAAAGAAATACTTGGGACAACAGAATCACCAAAGCCCCCAACACCCAAAAAGAACTGTTTAAAATAATAAACAAAGTGAAACCACCCCCCCCCGGCTGCAACAACACACCGACATCCTGGCTGAAACTATGCAACAACCTTGCAGACCATTTCATTTAAAAATCACCATCCAACAGAACATACAAAGGAGACCAAGCAACATCAACATGCAACCCACCCACCCATCCAAATGGACTGACAAAACAAACTCAAGCTTCCCCCAAATATCAGCATAGAAATTAGTCAAGCCAGACATACGCAAATCAATCCTCACACAAGGAACTGCCATGGAATACTACAGGAAGCTTACCAACCAATGAATTTCAACAGGGAAAGTACCAAAATCTTTCAAATCAGCATACATCAAGCCACTCCTCGAGGAAACATCAGGCAACGTGGAGGACCTCTCCAACTACAGACCATCTCCAACATCCCATACCGAGCAAAATTACTCGAAACATACATCTATAGAATAATACAAAAATTCATAGAAGAACACCTACTACTGGATCAGGGACAAGTTGGCTTCAGACCAATGAGAGAAACGGAAACAGCACTGCTCTCAATCTGGGACAATGTAAAGGCGAATGTGGACAAAATCACAGCTCTGATCCTCTTGGATCCCTCCATAGCATTTGACACAGTCAACCAAGACATCCTCATTGGGAGATTGAAAGAAACTAGAATCACTGACCTAGCTCTACTATGGATTAAATCCATCCAGACAAACAGAACAGAAACCATATGGATCGAAGCTTTCAAATCCACCTCAAGAGAATCCACATCCCGAGTACCACAAGGATCATCCTTCTCCCCATTGCTCTTCAACATATACCTGGCTCCACTACTCAAACTCATTAAAATACACGGCCTCGCATGCTACAACTACGCTGACGACACACAAATAGTTTACAAAATACAGGACTCAAAGGAAGAAAACAGAACACTGGCGGCCTGCCTCAAAGAACTCTACGACTGGATGAACTAAAACAACCTCAAACTAAACCAGGGCAAGACAGAAATAATGATCATATCCAAAAGCGGAGAAAACAATCACTACATCCCATGGCCGATGGAACCTAGCACAGCACCAGCTCCATCAACGATAATAAAGAACCTAGGAGTTTTGATGGAAAACTTACTTGTAGCGGGGCAGTTATTCACTAGAGAGCATGTTCAAGCTCTGCCGCGCTGCCTTCCTCAGAATAAACAAAATTCTAAAATAAGAAAGGAGACATTTGAAACTGTACTTTAAATTCTCCTGGAAATGCAGCTGGCATAAAGAATTGTTATTTTGCGCGACACAAGTAGGGAACAGACAAGGCATTAGCTTGCACAATTAATGTGTTTTAAAATATAATAGATTAGGTGATAGGAAGGCATGTACACAGGATAGGGACTCACAACACAAGTAGTGCACAATAAATTGTAGGTAGATAAGGTTGCTGCTACCCATGGGAAGGGAAATATTGTGACAGGCATGCACCAGGAAATCGGTATATAGCAAATAAAATGGGTCCTGCAGAGGATAAAAACGTGGCAAGCAGTTGCCATTTTACCTGCACAACCACAGGGGACAATAAAAGTCCTGTACTTTTAAGAGGCCTCACAGATAAGCACGCTATTTGAAACAAATACATTTAATTCAGGAGAAATGCTGCAGTGGCTGGTCATAGCTGCCTGAAAGAAATGTCAAAAGCCGAGATCACCAAGTTTACATAATAGAGCAAGATACCAGTATCTGGGCACCAAGCACTCAATCATAAAATTAAATCAGTAACGACAACACAACAGACTATTTAAAGTCCATGGGATGACCGGAGCAGACTATGAAATTTCATAAGTAGTTGACAGATTAATGTTTCAGCGATCGGCTAAGCATGACAGAAAAGCAGGTTCGGCTAAAAAGACAAAATAATTGCTGCGACGAAATCTTAACATGGTGAAAGTAGCATGACTCAAAAATAGTTATTCATAATGTGAGAAGAACAGAATGGCGCGTTTACTGTTGAAAGACGGGAGGGCAGACAACTGGAATTTGGGCAAGGACAAAGTCCTTCACACTCAGACATCATGGCAGAGATAACATAGGCAGTTTTATTTAATTAAGACCAAAGGCGATAAGCTTGTCCTCTCCTCCCATCTACATACGTATGTCATCAAGCATATGTCATTTTCACCACAGAAGTATTTTAGAGCTTACCAATAATATTCAAGCATAATGAGGTCGTACATTTTTATGGGATGTTTTATGGGTGGGACCTTAGATAGAGAGTTACCCAATCAGTAGGGTGGGACATATAGATACTATATTTAGCTTAACAATTAGGACCAATAAGCAGTAGCGATAGGTTTTCATAGCTCAGTGATTATGACAACATCAAGATGACTTATTTGCATTATATAAACTGTGTTTTCTGTACAAACGGAGAGATGAATTTGAGAGCTAGAGCTTTGCTGTTGATCTTGTTTTCTTCCCAGCTTTTGCATACTTCCAATAAAGCTGGGTTACCTTGCATTTGGCATACCACCATCTCTGTGTTGTCTCTTTATTGGAAAATACCAGGAACAGGGCTGTACTGTTTTTGGACCTCTGATTTTCATCTGGAAGCAGAGTAAGGTTTGGAGTTTTGCAGACTTTTGGGGGCCCCCGCAACCCCTCCTTTTTGGGCAGCGGATCAGTCAGGCGAGCAATATTTTTTGTGCACAACTTAACAGGAGGTCAGCAGCAGCCGTCTTTGGAGTGGAATCCTGCCTTGTCTTCCACCGCCCGCCGGAAGCAGAGGAGGAGCTGGCAAATTGAGGGTACCCCAATGCCCACAATCCTCAAAAGTCCACGGGAAAAAATGTGAGCATGCCATGTGCATGGTAACGTTTGGGGGGGGTTGGGAAATGTATTGTATGGTATTTAAGAAACAGTGAAGTTGGTAAAGGATATCCCTTGATAAGGTCTTGGAAGGCTGTGCAGTAGGGCCCAACCTTGTTTTGAGGGTAGAGTAAAAGAGGGAGAGCTAAAGATACCCCGGGGCAAAAGAAAAAAAGGGAAGACAGCTGTGTTGTATTGTGTTGTAATTAAATTGTTGATTGCCAACATTGTGTTGTGTTGTAAGGTAGGTCCTGTGGAGGTGTTTTTCCTTGTGTGTTGTAGTGTAGCAGATAGTATTGTTTGATAGAGGATGATGGAGTAAGTATGAACCTTTAGATTGTGAGCAGATTTTGTTGTTGTGACCCAGAGGTAGGAATTGGACACTCAGGCGCGGCCCCAGACAATGAAAACTGATTTAATAGGTGGTGCATATTTAAAGTGGGGAGGATGTGTGAGTTAGGGAAAAGTGTGAGAGAATTGTGAAGAATATTTTTGTTCTGATTACTGGTAAGCTGAAACACTATTTGTATTGTTTATTCTGTTTAAGTTCCAAGCTGCGTGCTGCTTAAAGGTCGTCAACATGTCAGATACCCCAATTATTCACCTATGCAAAGCGTTCCCTAGACAAAGTACTAAAATCATTACATACCAGGATGAGTGGTTGAAAGGGACTGCTGGAAATATGTACATGTCATGGCCACAAGAAGGCACTCAATCTAAAGATGTACTCCAACATATGTGCACATACTTACATGCGATACACAAGGGCAGGAAGCTTAAGAAAAGGCTACGTATATTAGAGCTCTGGAAGGCCTTTGACAAAGAGGCAGAAGGGCCTAAGAAGGAATGGGTGCTTAAGGGGACCGCTAGCAGCCCACAGTGCCCCAACCTCCTTCCTCTGAGGAGAGCACTAACGCACATCACCAGCTGAGGCAGGCGTCTACACACATCCACAGTACTGCCTCCATATGAGGAGACCATACCAGCCCTGATGATGAAAGTGATGATAGTAGGTGGAGGGCAAAATTAGTAAAAGGGAAGGTGCCATTAGTTCCAATAGAGAATGAAGAATGGCTCAGCTCAGAGACACAGTTAAGGGATGTGGAAGAGTATAGAGGGCTATATAGCTTGGAAAAGCAGCTAAGACCCACTAAGGACGTACTCCGGAGAGTGAGAGGCATGCAGATAGATGGTCAGAGAGTGAGAAGTGTACCCATACGTAATGGAGATAGTGGAGGAACTATGATGGAATCAGAGAAATGGGTAGGAGGAAAAATATTGTTGAAACTCGATGGGAAAGGCACAGAAAAGAATTATGTGAAGGTAGTGAAGCATGAAGAAAGCAGTCAGGGAGGAACTCAGGAGGGAGACACAGGACGAGATGGAGAAAAATGCACAGAGGGAGAAAGAGAGGGAACAGAGAGAAGCAGCAGAGAAGATGCAGAGAGGAACAGGAAAGACAAAGAGGGAAAAGGGAGGTAGGAGAAAGGGATGAGTAAGTAAAGAGGCTAAATGAGAAGAACAGGAGAATGGCAAGAGAAAAGGAAGAAATTGAAAATTAGGAAGGATATGAGCTTAAAGGTGAGCAGAAATATGATGCCAGAGATGTGGGGAGAAGGGAGTGGGACAATAACACATATACCAGGGGCAGAGATGTGTTGCCAGAGATAATGAGTAGAACATATGTAAGGGAACCTGTTAAGGGAGTGAGTTTTGATCTCATACTTGAGGATGATGACAGTGGAGAGAGTGACAGAGAGAGTTTGGGTAGACATTGATGACGAAGAGGGGGGAGAGGAGGTGGCGCAAGCCACACAAATGGATACCACAGGACCAGGCATAGGAGAGAGAGCCGATTTGCTGCAGCCAAACTTAAGCCTATATCCACCCCTCACATCAGTACTCCCCCATAAATGAAGACCGTAAAACACTATATTTCTTTAAAAAACTTGCCAGAATGCCAGCGAAACTGTGTAACTGAGACATTGCAAAGGAGAACTTGCACAGCATCACCTTTGCGCAAGAAAGAGGTAACACAATTCCCACTGCTCCACAAGGGATTAGGGCAGCCCCACTATACTCCATGGAATCAGACAGACAAAAATAACTTGATGATAATCTACCATCACTCACAGCAGGGACGGGCAGGTGGATCTACAAACGAGAGACAGCTGGGCTAGCATTAGCTATAGGTGACATGAAAAGCCTATTTGCATCCATACAGGGTGACCAGGCAGAGGACGTGTGGAAGCGAGCAGGCTATTTTGCAGTGACAGAACATAACACCACTAAATATGACGCGTCACCATTCAATAATTGTAGAGCCAATGTATGGAAGGCACTGCGGGTGCTATTTCCAGACCAATCTTACATGAGTGTCATAATTACTAGGAAGATGGGGCCTACTTAGAACACCGCTGCCTATATTCAAGACATTTAAAGAACGTTGGCATTTGGAAACTAAAGACCATTGGGATCAAAATATACCAGTGTTTTTTCATATTTTATGTCAGGGCCTACCTGAAGAAGTACAGAGACAGACAGTTAAAACAAGATTGTGTGGATTGAAATGAGACCATGGCCAGAGATACAATTGACTATTGTCCATGACTGCAGCTTAAAGCAGGAGAAGGATCAAAAGCAAATAGAGGAAAGGCAAAAGAAAGAGGCAAAATTGGTGCAGAAGAAATTATCCAAAATGGCAGTAGAAGGAGTGGTATTAATAAACTCAGGAGACGGGAATAATGGACAGGGAACTGTCATGCCACAGGAGGGCCTGGGTGGTTATTTTGCAGGAAGAGGGGAGAGCAGTTTTTACCCCAGAGGAAGAGGAGGATTTGGAGCGCCACAAGGAAGGTTTGGTGGGCGACAGCCCCGCTTCGGAGGACGTGGGGGCACTGGAGCAGTATGTTGGACATGTGGGAAAGTAGGACACATTTCATGAGTGTGTTTAAGTATAGGAGCAATGCAGTATGGGCCAGGAGTGGGGATGGCATATCCAGCCCCATATGGTGCACCACACCAAGTCTATGGTTATTATGTGTAACGCTCACCTGATTCTCGCAGAGGCGCCGGTCTTGACTGGGCGACTACCGTATCTTCAAAGGTGATGTGTAGCACCCGGTTGGCTCTTTGGGCTGGACCTCTGTGCACTGTATGCCTGATGTGTAGAGTAAGATGTCTGCAGATAGAAAATATGGGGTTAATGAACTGGGGTTATTGGG
This sequence comes from Ambystoma mexicanum, assembly GCF_040938575.1. Lineage (NCBI taxonomy): Eukaryota > Metazoa > Chordata > Amphibia > Caudata > Ambystomatidae > Ambystoma > Ambystoma mexicanum. The sequence goes on from NC_090937.1 coordinate 645,266,642, forward strand.
GTGTCCCTATCTCTTTCCTCTTCTCCTCTCCTGTAGACCCCCAAAGGTTAACGCTCTCACCTTAGGTACGTGAATGCCAAGCTCTCCATCTGCCTCGGGGCAGGGTGCTGTAGCCAGTTTCTTCACTGGATAGGTAGCACAGGCCTCTTGACTTCAGAGGACTGCTGTCCATCGTTTACTGCACGAACGGTAAGTTTCGAGTCATTCAAATGTCTTTTTAAAGTCTTTAGTAATGATGTCTCTTGTTTTGCAGGGTTCCGGCGATGGCGGATGACGGGCTGAAGTGAGTTGAAGATGGAGCCCGTGTGATGAATAGAAGCGCCTGGAAGCACGTGAGTAAGCGCTTGTTGCTTGTTTCACGGTGCGCTCTAACTGTCTTTTTATTTTGCAGGTACGAGTTCGGAGCGGCTGCAGGGTGCCGGAATACCCACTGGATTAGATGTGGAAAGGAGTAATGGCACGTGAGTATTAAAGTTCCCCAATGTCTTTAAACGCACCTTGTTTTGTCTTTCAGATGCGGATGCAGCGCCGAAGGCCTCCGGAGCGTGCGAAGAGTTGGTAAGCTTTTGTCTTTCAGATGCCGGAATGCAGTATGAAGACCTCCCGAGCGCACGAAGAGTAGGTAAGCCTTTGCCTTTCAGATGTCGGAATGCTAACCTGTTCTTTCTTGTCTTTATAGGTGTTGCTGAAGACTGGATTCAGGATGGTAAGCCTTTTTCCTTAGGCCCAGGACTGGATGCAGAAGACACGATGAGCGTCCTGCTGCAGAGGGTGCAGAATAACGCAAAGCAAGATTCATCCACCGGGTGTGGTTTAAATAGCCTCCTGTAGTGCTTAGGTGTCTCCTTCCACAGCCACGCCTAAGTAAGAAAAGAGTTCCTGGTAAGAAAAGAGTTCCTGCCTTCCAGAAGAGTTCCAGTGTTCTAAATCTAGGGAGTGGCTCCAGCCCCACCCAACAGGAAAAGTAGTTCCAAACAGAAGAGGATCAGAGGCTCAACTGGCAGGCAAGTAAGCAGCATGGTCTGCTGCAGGTAAGTCCACCCAAGCATTATGAGCCCGGCACTTCCAGCGCTGGGACTGGGCATATTTATGAGCCTGGTGCCACTGGCGCCAGGACTGGGTCCAAAAGGTCCCAATTGGGACTGGTTGGCACTCGGAACCTGGGTTATGGATCTGCTTCCAAGGGAGTTGGGAAAACCCTGACCTTTTGGAAGCAGAGATCATGACATTATGACTATACACAATATTCTCCAGATCAGACACAAGCACAGCAGGTGTAGCAACCACAAGGGATACAGATACAGCCACAGAGAGCACCACAATAACCACAGCAGACGTTGACACAGCAAATACAGAATGCAGCCTAATCACAACAAGCAGTGACACAGTGGGTTACAAACATTTTGCCACAGACACTCCGGACAGGAGGAGTGACAATAGTTGTGGGGAGCCCTTTTACAGGGACAGGACTGAACATATATCCCCAATAGGACAGCCCACAGAATAGCTTGATATGTCCTATTCTATCATTAGCCACAGACCCTGAACAGGAACCGAGGGTGGAGGTATATATAGGCGACCAGACTCTTTCCTTCTTAGTTGACACTGGGGTAACAAAATCCTGTGTCAGAGATGGCAGATTTCAGATTTAAGGAATATTCATGAACACTCAAGGCTTTTCTGAGGCTACAAATATGGTTCCTTTCGCTGACAGTTTGCCTGTGACAGTAGGAGAGCAGACGGTAGCTATCCCATTCCTGTATTTCAGGAAGACACCTGTTAACATATTGGGAAGAGATCCTATGGCCAAACTCAAAATGTCAATATTATTCACGGTGGACGACATAATATGCTCTAACCAGGCATATATTTCTAGACAGCAAAGCCTTTCATGGACGGAAAGTACAGAGGGAAGTACCAGTGGATCCTGAAGTATTTTTCTATGAAGTACAAGTGATGTTAGCCTGGCTTCCCCAGATTGAGGAACAGTTATTGCCACTACCCACAGACTTTTTATTCAGAACACAGATACCTACAGATGGTTAGATCTGAGCTAGAGATGGCTGCAGTGAGGGCAGATAGAGTGATTGTACACAGCACTGATGAGGAAGGGGTGAGTTGGAGCACAGTAATAGCACTTGACACATCACACAGACTGACCCAGTTGACAGATGATGAGTTGTTTGACTACAGTGACCCTGATAATGAGGTATTGTTTGAGATAAATATACCATGTCAATTGAGAATAGATTATACAGAGGTGTCACAACAATGAATGCTAGCTAAAAAAAGTACCATAATTTATGGAAGATTTGGCAAGGATAGCCGGCACACTATGGATGACGAGCTCATATGATGTGGGGTTGTTAAAAGGGATTGGAGCAGTACAAATAAAATTAAAGGGGCAATTTTACCTCGAGTGAAACAGTACCCAATTTCCAAAGAACCAGATGAGGGTATTTATGAAATAATAAATGTGCTCATGAAGCAGGAAGTGATAGTGCCATCAGAATCTCCTAGCAACACAGCTATACATAGTGAAAAAAATCTCAGGTAGGGTTGTGGAGATTTATTTATTTAACATTTATAATGTGCACAAAACTCTCGGGCAGCACGGGTTAGCAAGATTACGTGACACGCTGCATAAGGACTGGCTGTGGTTCGCACGTGCAGATACCCAAAGCACTGCGACTGTATTAGGAAATTAGTTACATGACATTTGATGTCCATGACTAAATCTCTCTCTTTCATTTCTTGACAGGTATAGGAAACGCAGGGAGTTATCGCTAAAGGCACAGAAGACGAAGAGACAGAATTGGAAACTGCCACAGTTCTTCCATCTCTCCAACTGCTCCCCGGGGACCTCGTGATGTGCTGCAACCACGTGCGAAAGTGGCACCACCTAAGGTTCATGGAACCCTATATTGTGACTTATTGTACCCCAACATTAGTAAAGTTGCAGGACAAGAAGGTGTGGGTCCACCTTACCGATGTAAAACCGTAGAATAGTGTTGCCTCCCTGCCCAACTACCAGGATCCTGAGGGAGAAGAGAACAAAAACAGACACAGGACCAGAGCCCAAGAGTGTGCTGAACAAGACATTGGCAAGAAAAAGTAACTAGAGAATGCAAGAAATATATATTAGGTTGCACCACTTGAGGAACATTGATGCTGAACTAACACTGGAACAGTAAGAAAGGAGTTGATGCCGAGGACATTTTGAATATATCACCAGCACATTATTAAGGACTGATTTTCACAAGAGCATACATCTATAACAGACTATTTTTTTCGACTTTTCTATCCTTACATTTTTATTGGGACCAATTTTATAATTTTATATTTTTACACTCTTTATCAATGAACCACATGATAGTGGGAGTGGTTTGAGAAAAAAAATAATCTATCAAATCTTTCATTATTGTCATTATCATTGGTTGCAAATGCTTTGAAAAAGTTGAAAAAGGTATATACAGCTCGCCTCACTCACCATTGAAAAATAATAAACTACTATTGCTCGGTACTAAGTAAACTGTACAAATGTTTTCATATCCTTATGTTCCTGATCTCTTCATAATACCCTGATCAATACACCGCAGGACACACCTACAAACGACTGACATTACAGCTATTGCAGTCCTTCTGTTTTCCTTTCTCTTTTGTTTTTATTTATTATTTTATCTCACACTGCATTTGACTGATTATGATAAGATAAATGTGTCCATAAGGCATAATGTTAGTGAAGAAGTTAAAAAACAAGTAGCTTACCACTTAGAGCAGGAAATGGTATTCCATCCAGTTGTGGGGACAGTAAGGGCTAGGAGAAGTATTGCAGATGATGAAGATTACATGAAAAGGTATTTTGACAATTTCATAAATATTGAACGAAACTCATGGTATAGGTCAATGGAGAAGGTGAGGAGAGAGAGATCACCGGAAAGCTGCTTTGTTTGCTCACTTATCCCCTATGCCATGACAGCCTGTCGAGTATTTATCCCTCAAGAAGTTTCTGAGTCCAGAGCACACTGCTTGGTACATCGCGCAGTATGCCAGACAAGAGGACAATTTCAGGGACAATCTCACAGGATCAGCATTCCCATATGTAGATAACCATGTAAAAGATGCACACATGATGGAGAATATACAAATGAAAAGCAAGGTGCTCAAATATATACTATCAGGTCCAAAAAGAGGAGATGTTGAAGTAGTGGATCACCAAATAGTAAGGTGTATAGATGCCCAGTTTAATTTGATACCTCATTGTGCCGACATACCACAATAGTAAAGAAAAGGGAAAGTATATTCCTCAGGGGGATGGGTTCATAGAATAATGGTATGCAAAGCAGAGGCAGTATGGACTGCGCCAATAGAAGTGATAAAAAACACAGTGTGCCGTGGGGAATGGAAACAAACTGCAACATTTTTAACATGGGTGGAAGATGAAGCAGGACCACTACCCATAACCAAACTACAAGCACCAACATTATGCTTTGGAAATAATGGTTCAGTAAAGCTTGGTAACAAAAAAGGGTGCAAACGCATTATGGATTTACCAGGTTTGAACGTTGGCACAGCTGTAATAATGGACCAGTACTGGGCCTGCGGTACAATAGTCTATATGCAGCTTAAACCCAATTGTGGTGGCATATGTACAATAGTGCTACTAAATGCACCAGCATTGGTAATACCACAAAGTGATGCTGACATTGGGACTTTTCTTTCAATGGCACACAACAGGAAGAAAAGATCCCTAGGCCCAAAATGCACAAAAATAACTAATTATGTTTCCAAGGAGGCCACTGCTGCATTTCATGAAATTCCAGAGAGTCATTAAGTTATTTGGTAAAACAACAATGTTCTTCTCATTCTTTCTAATGCTTGGCCTGCAAGCAGCAGCAAATGCACACTGGTTCCAGATAACTAGGTGGGAACTGCTACAAACTATGAATGCCACAATAAAAGGCTTCAATGCCATCAAGGAGGAGTTAAGAGCAGTCAGATTGATGACCCTACAGAACATGTATGTTCTGGACCTCCTCACAGCCATGGAGGGAGGAGTATGCGCAAAAATAGGGCCAAGTTGCTGTACATATTCATCCACACATGAGGAGGAGAATGGGACCTTGACAGAGGCCATATACTCTTTTAAAGGACTGCACAATCAAATGAAGGAGGAAGTGGATGACACAGAGGATGATAGCTGGTTCAGTTATCTATTCTCCTGGATGCCTACATGGCTGACAGATGCATTCAAATATCTGTTGGCAATTTTGGTACTGGTCCTAATGGCTTTTTGCATCTTGAGAATAGCAATAAGCCAACGTAAAAAGAATGTCAAGAAGGGACTCCAAATGACAGTAATGGTTAATGTGGCTGACACCGTACATCAGTACGCTCAAACTGATGATGAAGTTTGCTTTAACATGTACCCATTGGGTCAGCCAGCTAGACAACCTGGAGCATTGTTTACATGCCCAAAACATACCCATATGTACAATGAGCACTGGATGAAATGTGACGAGAATGGCGAGTGCTGGTTTATGACATGCAGTCCAGCAGAATACACAGCACTAGGAGGTAACTTGAAGGGGGTCACCAGAGTGTGGCTGCCCAAGGATGGCTATAATATGAGACAAAATGAAGGAGTGGTTGATGATTCGGCCAGAGGGGTAATGTAGTGGGGCATTTATTGTTTAGAGAGCATGTTCAAGCTCTGCCCCTGCCTTCCTCAGAAGAAACGAAATTATAAGATAAGAAAGGACACATTTGAAACTGCACTTAACATTTTCCTGGAAATGCAGCTGGCACAAATAGTTATTTTGCGTGACACAAGTAGGGAACACACAAGGCATTAGCTTGCACAATTAGTGGGTTTTAAAATAGAATAGATTAGTTGACAGGAAGGGGTGTACACAAGATAGGGACTCACTATACAAGTAGGGCAGAATATTGTAGGTAGATAAGGTTGCTGCTACCCATAGGGAGGGAAATAATGTGACAGGCATCCACCAGGAAATCGGTAGATAGCAAAGCAAATGTGTCCAGCAGAAGCTAAAAACGTGACACTCAGTTGTCATTTTAACTGCAAAACCACAATGGACAATAAAAGTAATCTACCTTTAAGAGGCCTTGCAGCTAAGCACGCTATTTGAAACAAATACATTTAAATCAGGAGAAATACTACAGTGACAGGGCATAGCTGCCTCAACGGAATGTCAAAAGTTGAGGACACCAAGTTTACATAATGGAACAAGATACTAGTATCTGTGCACCAAGCGCTCAACCATTAAGATAAATCAGTTACGGCAACACAGCAGACTATTTGTAGTGCATGGGACGATCGGAGAAGACTAGGAAATTTCATAAGTAGTTGATAGATTAATGTCTCAGTGATCAGCTAGGCGTGACAGAGAAGCAAGTGCGGCTAAAAAGACAAAATAATTGCTATTACAAAATCTTGACATGGTGAAAGCAGCATGACTCATAATAATAGTTATTCATAATGTTACAAGAACAGAATGGCGCGTTTACTGTTGCAAGACGGTGGGGGGGCAACTAGAATTTGGGCATGAACAAAGTCCTTGAAACTCAGAGACATCATGGCAGAGATAACATGGGCTGTTTTATTTAATTAAGAACCAAGGCGATACGCTTATCCTCTCCTCCCATATGCTTACACATGTCATAATGCCGCCAGTTCACGGAGTGTGTGACCGCATGCTAACCGATAAGCATTTGTCCTTTTCACCGCAGAAGTAATTTAGAGCTAACCAATAATATTCAAGCATGATGAGGTCGTACAGTTTTATGGTATGTTTTATGGGTGGGACCTTAGAGCGTTACCCAATCAGTAGGGTGGGACATATAGGTACTATACGTAGTTTAGCAATTAGGACCAATGAGCAGTAGAGAGAGGTTTTCATAGCTCAGTGATTACATCATCAAGATGACTCATTTGCATCATATAAACTGTGTTTTCTGTTCAAACGGACAGAATAATTTGAAAGAGAGAACGTTGCTGTTGATCTTGTTTTCTCCCCAGCTTTTGCATACTTCCAGTAAATCTGGGTTACCTTGCATATGGCATACCACCATCCACTCTGTTTTGTCTCTTTATTGGCAAACGCCAGGTAGAGGGCTGTACTGTTTTTGGACCTCTGATTTTTTGAACTAACGCTAGAACTACAAGTAAATGCAATAATCAAGAAATGCTTGTTCCTCCTACGTGCAGTAAATTATAAGTTACTCACCATAGTGACTAACGTACTCTTAGTCCATAGTCCCCTTTCCTCCATACTGTATGGGTGTCCCTAGTAGGGACGCGAGACACAACCTTTTTCACCAGAAGAAATCTTCTCCTTTAAATTATGAGGCGCGCGGGGGTGCGGCCCTGGGAGCATGCGCTCTCCTGACTCCGCCCACCGGCACCACTCCTCAGTCCACATAGATGCATCAACAATATTAACATTGCCTAATGACACTAGTTTCATTAGAGGGTAGAATTGTGGGGCGTATGGAGGAAAGGGGAATATGGACTAAGAGTACGTTAGTCACTATGGTGAGTAACTTATAATTACTCTTTCGCCTTGTCCCCTTTCCTCCATACTGTATTGGCGATTACAACTGAATGCAGCCCCAGGGTGGAGAGGTGACCATCCTTAAGAAAACAAGTTCCTTAATACTGCCTGCCGGAATGCCGTGTCTGATCTGAAGCCGACATCCAAACAGTAGTGCTTACAAAAGGTCAAGGGAGGGGCCACATGGCTGCCCTGCTAATGACCTACCAAGGAACTTGTCTCTGGAATGCGATCACCGTGGCCTTGGATCGGACAGCATGGGCATGCATGTTTGGCGGAAGTGGCTTGTGCTGCCCCTCATATGCCTCCTTAATGGCTGCCACCATACCTCTTGCTAGGAAGGAACACGGGGTGCATTCTGAGGACCACCTTGTCCCTGTGAAAGGTAGTGTATGGCTCAGAGGCCACTAGAGCTTGGATCTCACCGACACGACGTGCTGACGTAAGACCCACCAAAAGGGCTGTCTTCATGGTGACCAGCCTGATGTCCCCAGACGCCATAGGCTCAAAAGGTTTATGCACCCAGCATTATATTGAGGTCCCACACGGTGTGTGGCTTCTTGATGGGCGGGTAAAGCCTAGTGAGTCCCGTCAAATGTCTCTTAACCACCGCACTGGCGGACGAAAAAACCTCCTCCTCCGAATTCCGGTAGGCTCTGATCGCCACAAGACAGGTGCGGCATGTGTCTATCTGCACTCCAGAGTGTGCTAGGTGTGCAGAGAAAGAAAGCACATCGTCCAGTGAGCAAGTCAGATGATCTACTTCCTTGGACTCAGCCCAGTGGCAAAACCTAGTCCACTTGCATTTGTACTGGCTTCTAGTTGCATGGTTCCTAGCACCCTGAATGATGTCTATTAGTCAGAGAGGTGCAGATGCTTCAGAGTGACCTGTTCAGCAACCAAACTGCAAGGGCTCACTTCTGTGGGGTGGGGTATATCACTGTTCTACCCCTGTTATGACAGTAGGTGAACTGGGCCCAGCGGAAGTTGCATCAGAGGTTGGTCCAACAGGCTGATTAGTTCTGAGAACCATGGGCTGGCCGGCCACCACAGAATGATGCAGAGGGGCAGGGACTCTCTTATCTTGCAAATCACACTGTGTACCAGTGGAGTGGGAGTGAAGGCATAGGCGTTCATACTGTTCCACTGAATCTGTAACGCACCACCCAGTGAGCCTAGGCCCTGTCCTTGCCAGGATGGGAACTGAGGGTACTTCCTGTTGAACCAGGTGGCAAAGAGGTCCACCTGAGGATGACCCCATCTGTTAAAAATCTGCTTAAGGGCATGGTCGTTCAACTGCCATTTGTAATTGTCTGCCCCCAGCCTGCTGACCCTGTCCCCCTCTAGGTTTGACTCCCCCAGAAGGTGGATTGCCATCAGGTGAATATCGTTCTCCAGGGCCCATTCCCAGATGCTGATCGCGAGGGTGCAAGGGGAGGGGACCTGGTGCCACCCTGCTTGTTGAGGTAATACATGCAGGTGGAGTTGTCTGTCTGAATAAGGATCACTTTGCTGCTGATGAGCGGTAAGAAGGCATTGAGAGGCAGCCAGATGGCCTTCAGCCCTAACCAATTGATATATGTGCTCCCTGTTCCTGCCGGGACCAAACTCTGTGGACAATGTGGTTGTCCAGGGTAGCTCTCCAGGAACATATTCGTGGTGATGGTAACCTGCGGTGCTGGTTGACTGAAGGGCCTGCCTATCCTCAGATTGCAGTCCGTGCTCCACCAGACTCGGTCATGGTGTAGGAAGGGAGGAACGCTGACGAGTTCCGCCTGTGAACCCCGCTCCTGATTCCACGAGGCTGCGAAGTGCAGCTATAATTTCCTCATCTTGAGTCTTGTGTAAGGTACCGCCAAGAGACAAGCCGCCATGATACCCAGGAGGTATTTGTACTACCATGCTGAATTCACCTCTCTGCTGAGAAAATGACCCAGGGCCTTCCTAATGGCTGCAATCTTGTCCTCTCTCGGATGTTGTATCCCAGATGAGGCTCAGAAATGTTAGACTCTGCGTCTGTTCCAACTGAGACTTCTTGAGATTGATGGAGAATCCCAAGTCGTGTAATGTGTTCATGAGGGTGGAGGAGGTGTGATGGACCAAATCCCGGGATTTCGCCAGTCGTCTAGGTATGGATAGACATGATGGCCTTGCGCCCTGAGATGAGCTGCCACTGCGTCCATAAGTCTGGTAAAGACCCTTGGGTCTGAATTGAGGCCAAAGGGTAGAACTTTGTACTGTAAATGAAAACCCATGATCCTGAACCTCAGTAAGGACTGCTGAGGCTGCCTAATCGGGACGTGTAAGTAAGCGTCCTCCAGATCCAGGAAGCACATCCAGTCTCCCTTGCACACTGTCTCCGCAATAAGTGCTGGGGTCAACCATCTTGAACTTTTTAAGTGGGAGGGAAAGGTTCAGGGTGGAAGGTCCAACACAACTCTCAGGCCAGCCTGGTTCTTCTCGTGTATGGTGAAGATCCTGGAGTAGAAGCCTATTCCCCGCTGGGAGGCTGGGACTTCTCCCACTGCCTGGCTCTCTACGAGCGATCGAATATCCGCCAACAGAGTTGCTGTCCCAATCTGTCGGAGTGGAGGGGAGGGGAGAGGAGAGGGAGGGACCGGTAGGCGGTAGCCCATGCAAACTACTGTCCCCCATGGGAGACACGTGGATCTGTTGGGGAGTGTCATGCCTTCTTTCCCTCTGAGGCTGAGGCTGAGGAGGGGGACTGAAAGAAGCCCTTATTCCCCACCTTGTGCTGCTTGCAGCATTGTTGGCTCGGAGAGTGGTCGGGCTGCCTGGACCATCGTTCTTGGAATCCTCAGAACCCACTGAAGGCCCGACCCTTGTTGAAACGCTGGTGTGTTTGACTGAAAGTCTTGGGCGTGGACTTTGTAGGGATGGATAAGGACTTCCCAGTTTGTGAACTTTTCCTCACCTCAAAAGGAAGGTCAATATGCGATCCAGGCCTTCCGGGTTGAACTTGGTAGCCCGGAGCCAGGCCGTCCTTCTGTCATGTCTGTGGTAATGCAGATGGCACGGCCTGAGGTATCAATATGCAAGACTGAACTCCATGATGTCCTGAGCCACCATCTTCGCTTCAGCCAGCCCCGTCTTGAAACGTGCCTACTGGGCATCGTAAGTTCCGGAAGGAAGTCTGCTATTTCCCGCCTATTTCCCGCCAAAGCCTCTGGTTAACGGCTGCGAGCACGGCATCGGCATTTGCTTGACAAAGGTGCAGCGAGGCGTTGAAGTAGACCTAGGTGGCCAATGGAGATTGCGGCTTAAGAGTATATGGAAGCCCCTGCAATCACTGAGGAGTGTGGGCCCAGTTATGCCGACAACAAGAGTCTTTCCCCCCTCCAACTGCCTGTACTTGCCATTGAGGCGTCTGTTGTGGGCTGCGCTGAGTGGAGTTTCACCCATCCCTTTTTGGCCAATGCAACAACGTCCTTCTGCATCGGAATCCCCGTTCGAGTGAGGACTTTGGCCAGGACTCCCAACTCAGGTTGTTCATCCTCGGGTTCTGGAAGCCCCAAGTATTCAGCCAAACCTGCAAGTCAATCGTGGAAGGACTTGGCTGACGAGTGTGTCCGGGTCCTCCTCCTCATCAGTGTCAACCAGGGTGTCCGACTGGTCTGGTGCTGGTGGAGGAATACTGGGAGCCGTTACCTGAGGTGTGGAGACCGGAGCCGGAGGCAGCTGTGGAACAGCCTGAGCTGTAGGCGGCAGTGGAGCCAGAATCGAAGGAACCGGCATGGGCAGCTGAGGCTGTGGCAAAGCCTGAGGCGCCGGAGCCATAGGCAGAATGACTATGGGTGCTGGCGGCGAGACTGCTGGAAGCATGTCCCTAATAACATCCCGAAGGATGCAGCTCATCTGTCTTCAGCGTGAGGAACTTCTCAAAAAACCTGTCTTCACAGGCTGGTGGGGTGGCAGGTGATATTGACGGAGTTGCGGCTGGCTGCTGGGGACTGTGCGTACTCTACCTAGATGGTTGCAGGGAGTACCTGTCTTGCGATGTAGAAGGATAAGCTGTAGGCCACGTACCTGGTTAAGACCAGTGCCACCTGGACACTCTATCTCCTACCTGCTCCCCAAAAAGGTTTGCTGTCTGACGAGTGGCCATCTTGTCTGGCGCGGTAGCCATTTTCTCGAGCTGCATGAGTTGTGGTGCCTGGCTCGCTGGGACCGGCCTCCTCCTGGACTTTTGCCGGTGGATTTTGAGGCCTACCCTGCACCTTAGGACCAGACCTGGTAGGCGTAGAGCCCTCAGCTTAGGCGCTGGTAGTGCTGCGCACAGGTGCCCCCTCAGACATTTCTCCGGTATTAAGGTGTAGGCCCTCGGGTGGAAACCCGGTAACAGAACTTTGCGGTCCCTCAGCACTGTCTGCTGGAGGATCTAGCAATCCCTCGGCCTGGTGGTCGGTAGCTGAATGAACCTCGGTACCTGCACTGCTGTGAGAATCTGAAAGGTCCCTCGCACTCTGACGCTTCCTAGGAAAGGAATCGCCTTTGCGGGGTACGATGGAAAAAAGCGGCCCTGCCATGGGCTTGACGAAGTTCTTCAAGTTCTCTGGAGGAGACTTCTCGAAGAGCTCCCTCAACCTTGCTAACCTGTCCTTCAGAGCTTGCGGTGTAAGCATGTTGCACGCAGTACAGGCCTCACAGCCGTGGTCGGGGCCAAGGCAGCAAAGCCACAGAGCGTGGGGGTTGGACGTGGGGAAGAGCCCCTCGCAGGCTGGACACCTGCTGAAGCCCAAGGACGTCGACATGCACTGGGGAGGAACGTGCCAGAGGACCGACTACCTGTTTAAAGATTAGCAGAAAAGACAAAAAGACAGAATCCGGGGAAGAGCATGTGGAATTACAAGGCCGAAGCCAAACCCAGGAGCGCTGGTGCAAGCCGTCCGTTACTGTCGACGCCGAAAAGAGGACTGGGGAGTGGTACTGGTGGGCGGAGTCAGGGGAGCACATGTCCCCAGGGCCGCACCGCTGCGCGCCTCTAAATTTAGAGGGGGAAGAAGACGTTTTCTGGTGAAAAAGGTCCTGTCTCCCATCCCTAGGAGGGACGCCCATACAGTATGGAGGAAAGGGGACAGAAAGAGTAAGAATCCTACCATTCCTCTCTTTCACCTACAAAACGCTCACCATCATCGCTCTCATCATGTCCAAAGTAGACTACGCCAACAGCCTATTCCTAGGAATGCCAAACTGCAATGCATTCAAAACATTGAGGGCAGGCTTCCATTTCGTGTGTCTTATCACGAAATTAAAAGAGCAATGCCATATGAATAATAGTTTTATTCAATATGTGTCTCAATGTCAATTCTTATTTCTGGGAGATAAAAGATAAAACCGACGTTGTGAGTTTTTACAGGCCCATTTTTGTTCTATATGGGTTCTGGGGGTTGGATCGTCAGACGATATCTTTTATCTCCCAACAATAAGAATTTACATTGAGACACATATTCAATAAAACTATTATTCATATGGCATTGCTCTTTTAATTTCTTGATAAAACACACGAAATGGAAGAGATTGAGGAATAATTTTGAATAAATATATTCTGTCTCTTTGGTGTTATAACTATGAATGGGTCGAGACAGGATCGCTAACCTGTCGACTTTAGTTGTGATTAACTACCTATCAAACAACAAAGTTCAAATCAAGGTGCATAACGCATAGAGCAATCCACGGCCAAGGAGCAGAGACCCTAAGAGAGAAAATAAACATCTACCACCCAACAAGACCACTCAGATCAAGAAACGACATCCATCTACAACCAAAACCATACAATAAAAAGAAAACTCAGAGGATCTTCTTTTTCTCACCTGGCACCAATAACCTGGAATGAGCTACCAGAAAACATACGTAACACAAGAGATAATCTTCAATTCAGAAAACTACGCAAAACATGGTTCTTTAAGCCGGATCAAGAAGGAAATTACTAGAAAGCACATATGCACCCTGGAAACAAGATCCTCAGAGAAGGAAACCATCATCCAAAACTTCCTAACTTGTCTTCCCTAACCGGAAGGTGGGGTGAGGATGCCACTAACACATACCAAATGCCAAAGCAGAAACGTAAGTAGGCTAGGATCTCGCTTGGGAATAGGCATGGAGGGACCTTGAGGGTAGAGAGAGTACGGCATATCCACATACCACTAGTCTATAGAAGAATCATTAGCAGGTAACGACCACCAACAAGGAAACGGGCAGGAAGGGAGCTGAATCATGTAAAATATACATCCTAACACCAGAATGGGGAACACGCCTGCTTCAACCAGGTACACAAACCAATAAAGCAACACGAGGAAAACTACAACCCCATCATACCTTGGATGTGGTACAAACAGAAACGCAAAGATTAATGAGGTAAAAGAAGAAAAAAAAAACAACTAAACCAAAACTAGAAAAACCTCAACTTTCCCCATACACTTCCCACACAAAAACCCACCCACCCACCTCTCTGCACAGCAATCCGCATGTAGTTCACCACACAACAACAAACAACACATGACCCGTTTCAACAGCACATGGGAACTCTAACCGATCCGATAACCGCACTCCAGCTCAGCGCACAGTGAAAACCGAACTGAAGATGCCAACAGGACATCGCAGCTCTCACTATCCTACTCCTGCTACACCCTACTAACCTCAGCCCTCCTCTTTCAGATCCGCCAGAGCACCTGGGGACCACTTCCGGTGGTACTTGCACGGTACAAATACCTTTAACATAACATAACATAACATCAAGGGCAGTAGCCTGTCATATCCAGGACTATGTTTTACAGTAGTCATCCCTGCAGTGGGACCCCATACAGAAGGTACAAATATGTGGTTTGGCGGTGACCAAAAGTATGGTCTTGAAATAGCTTCAAGGGAAACCTGCCACTTTATTCATGAACCGCAAAGAACTCATTTAACCAGAGACCCTGTAATCCACAACAGACAGGAAGATGGGTGAGACTTTTCACCCCTTTACCTTTTCTGTTGCAAAGCACTCTGGTTATGACCTCACACATACAGGAGATTGTTGATGGGAACCCAGGATTGGTTCATTAAGGTAGGCTTAGCCTACACCAATCATTGCGGCCCATTTGGCTTTATAAGAGGGTCAAGCCCCTCTTTTGGCAGATCATCTGAAGACCTTGCAAACAGTAACAAGAAGAACTCATTTGGACCCTGGCTGAAGGTACAGTCTGCCTTAGAGCTTCTGCCAGTGAAGGAAGGCCAGGATCTCCAAAGAGGGACGCAAGATCCCTCCCCTAAACATCTCAGAGGGAACAGAGGGAGATGCTGAATCCAGAGGACACTCCAGCAGTTCCAGAACCGGTACCCATCCAGCACACAGCATACCCTGCTGGTCTCTGCAAGCAAGCTTCTTAGGTGGGAAGTGCCAGAGAGTCTCCGAACTAAACCAAGGTCAAGGTTGTTGCCTGCAACACTCTCCTTAGCTTTGGGCCATCCGCCTTAAAGGATGGCACAAGCCCAGTGAAGAAGCTAGGAGGAGTGCATCGACAAGCATCAACCAGCATTCTCCTTAAAGAACATTTAGAGCCAGTCAAGCCCCTCGAGCTGCAACCGACTGCACCGCTGACTGTTACGCCGCAGTCGCCAACACCGTCTGAGATGCCTCGACCAGTGCTTCAGACCCGCCAATCAGCACAGAGACAATAATTTGTGACCCTGCGCTGCCATGTAGGCCAGCCTGCAGTCGACTGTCCAGCCTTGCTCGCCAAAACTGCAAAGCACCCTGAAACCGACTCTACCCTGTCGAGCACCAAGAACCTCTACAAACACGTGGCACATTGTGGTTCGTTCCCCCTGGTCCTTCTCCGAAGGTCCCTAGTGACATTATACGACCCATTGTCCCTTTGAGTTATAACCAAGCATCCTTGAACTATTGCCATGAATTACTTTACCAACTACCCTCCTGTCAGTATCCAGTGTGCATCCCTTTTCCTTCTCGAAACTGCCTGTCCTCTGCATTCCTTTACAGGGTAGGTTGTATTTTGTAGTATGCTAGAACTGTCTGTTGTGATATTAATAAAGCAGATATTTTTATACAACCTTGACCAGATAGTCCCTTTGATCATTGGGTAATAATTGTATTTTTGCTGTGTTACAACTAACCAACAATCCACGACCTTGCTACCATTCCTTCCATGTAACCAAAATTGGACAAGGAGGTTTATAATTTGCTTGTGTCTCCAATCTGTTTGGATCCCTTTTGGTGTACTAGAGGTGTGGGGCTGATTGATGGTTTAGAAACCGATATTCATCCCTGGACCAGTGGTGCCCTTGAAGTTGATTTGCCACAGAGAGGCATTGGAGAGTTTGGTCTTTGACATTCCTGCCCATCTGCCATTTTTGCAGATGCCTGAAACCCACAGGTTTTGGCAGGAGCTTTTAGAAGCATACCTGGATGTGCAGGAAGCAGAGGAATTTTGGGCCACCATTTAGGGTATCCATTCTGAAAAACCCCGTAGGTTCTGAAACTGTCATGTTGTTGAAGCACATGCCCGCAGGGGAAAGAGCAGAAACGAAAGATGTCTGGTCACTATGTGTCAAAAGACTGTAGTCCTGAAGAGTCTCAATATCTACTTGCAGGAGCAACTGCTATACGAGGGGACTGATGGCTATGCAGAGGTTTTAAGACGGTTATAGCAGCAAAATGCGACTTTGAAAACATCACTGTGGCTGCCAAACCAAATCCCCAAACACTTAGAATAAGACGAAAAAAAAAATTTGAACTGGGGTGATTCCGCATTTGTGGACCACCATTTAAATAGTCAGGGGCGTACATAAGTTTTCATTATGTCTTCGTCTTCTACACTGGCGACTCCTTCTTCCGGATTCAAGAAATGTCGGGACTGCGGCTCCAAGTTGTCCATCATGAACCCGCATCGAGTCTGCCTGTGGTGCCAGGGCCATGACACGGATACCTGCTCCAATTTTCAGTCTATGACCGGGAAGGCCTTGAGGGATCAAAAGAGGACGGGCAAAGGTAGGCAAGGTGTCCAAGCCCAATAAGTCCCGATCTGCTGGGTCTTCGACCGATGAGTCGAGAGGTGACTCTACTCGGAGGAAGAAGGCCAAGCGCTTAAAGGTCCAGGAGTGATTCCCGCCACTCGTCATCCTCGTCGAAGCGTTCAAGGAGAAGGCACCGCCGGTCGCCTTTGTCGTCTTCTTCAGGCGGCACCCCGAGAGGGTGAGATGCCTGTCCAAGAAATCCACGCCGGCAGAATGGGAAGCATTCGATGTGGAGATACTTAAGATGTTTGAAAAACAGGGCAAAGCTCCATCCACGCCTTCTGAGGAAGCCAGCAGGGCGCGGTCTTGGCCGGATACTCATGCGCCCTCCAGCACGGGTAAACGGTGTGATCCACATCGGGAGCCCTTGCAGTCCCATTCGGACAAGGTTTCTAAGGATCAATCGAGACGTGGAGAGAGGTCAAAATCTTCGACACAATCGAAACCTTCTATGCCTTCGAGCCATCGACGACATCAGCGCCACGCCAGTCGATGCCTTTTGAGGTCGACACCGACACCATCAGCGCTGTCTGTGCCAGTTTTACCGGCACAGATATCTGTGAATGTTGAACCTTCGAAAAAGGCGGTAACAAGTCTAAATCGACGACTTTGAAGCCTCTGGGTACTACACCTGAGAAAAGGTGTACCCCTCTATCGAAAAAAATATTTTTTTAAGTCCCTCACTTCCATGGTTTAGACCTCCTGTGCATTAGGATCAGGATGACCTTACGGACATTTTGGACAAGGGTCCACCTACAGATCCTGTTTTACCATTTCATGTGGCTCTGCAAAAAAAGGGTGGCCAGGAATTGGCAGACACCGGAGACTAAACTGGCGGTGAACAAGTCTCTTACATGAAAATACCACCCCTCCAGTAACGACCCCCGCTACCTGTTGAACTCGACCCACTCCCGAGAGTCCGGTGGTCCAGGAAGCCACGGCTACCTCGAAACAGGCAGCGTACCCTACCATCCCTCCTGATAGGGACGATAAGCGTGTGGATGGATGGGCATTGTAAGGTATTTTCAGCTGGGAGTATGGCGTTGAAGTGGGCCAACTCCACTTGTGCCTTGGCTACATTTTCGTACACTCTGTGGGAGTGCATATCTATGGCCGCAGAGCATATTCCCGAAGGGGAAGAAAGGGACTGCTTCCTAGCTATTGTTAAGGATGAATATCAGACGAATATCAGATCACCTGAAGGGGAAAAGGAGGACACAATATGTGCTGTTGCTATAAACAACTGTTTTTCTTTCAACATCAGGTGGAAAGTCCAAGCTAAGAGCTCGTCTGCAGTGGCAAATCAAGGATTATGGTTAGATGTGGAATGTCTGTCAATGCTGTCTCTGTTTAACATTCCCATCACCATCCTTCCTAGCCTGTTTATTGCAGCATCCATTTCATTGCTCCAATATCCCGCAGCACCCAGAAAGGGGACGCACCATCTACTGAATGACAGTTTTAATGATCTTCTCTTCGAAAGCGCAAAGTTATATCCAATGAAAGGTACGATTGCCTGGAATGTGATCCTTAGACAGGACTAACGAAGGTGTCAAAGCTTTCTTTTCACGCCTTTGGGAATTAAACAAAATCTACAAACATGTGTCCTAGTCTATCCAGATGATTCGGAATACAACTCCCATCAGGCCTAACCATCAGAGAGAATGGTGAGGGATCTTGGGTTTCGTAGTCGAAAACATTTAAAGAGGTGCAAGCTGCAGACTCTGGTCTAGCTGTCTAGCTGCAATGAACAACGTGCATGTAAAAACATTTTGTGGCATTGCCACTTTAAAAGAAAACTGTAGGAAAGCGACCAATAAACCGCAAGCTTCCTGTGCACTGGGTAGGCCACCATAGTGGCGATGTAATCTCCATCTTGGGCGCTGGGAAATCATATTAACATAAACCAGACTGGTTCCCCACCGAGAATAAATCAAAGTGGAGCCACTTATCGGAGGACAGGATGTGCTGCAAGCAAGGCTCCGCGGGCCGGCAAAGCCATCAGCAATGTGCGTTTCTCATCGGAACACGTACAGCCAGCCCTTCCTATCTGTGATCCTTGTCCATAATGCACTCCACGTTCCAGCAAGAAAAGAGACGGAAGCCTCCGCGGGCTGCCGAAACGATCCTAGACACACCCACCATATCTGTTTGCTAATTTATAAAGAGTAACACTACACTACCCTCTCCAGCCCCTGGCATTAACGATCATTCATGCAGACCCCAGCATACCGCTCAGACTGGAACATCTCCTAGCCCAGCCGGGCAATGACACTTTTGGTTGGACTGCCATCTGCTGAGCACTCATGTTATAAAATAAAAGATAGTTAAACTGCCGGTGTTCTCAAGTATAAGAATTAAAGCGTTATTTCCCTTACACGTGTTACACCCCACGCCCCAAACATAGGAGCCCACAAAATGTCTGCTTTAAACCTGCCAGAGGCTGTTCTTTCCCAATGTTGCCAGTTAAGGGAACTGCATCACGGGAAATTATTGACCTGATATGCGGACAGGATACAAACAAAACAACCTGAGACCATTATACGTCACCCAAAGTGTGCAGTGTCTTATGGTGTATTGTATGGGACAGGTGAGCTCCCTCTCGTTAGGCCGCACCCAGCACTCTTTAGGCCGCCATGACAGAGAAATAGCCTGAGCTTTTGATATTTGTAAGTATATACATGATACTGGTTATTCATATCTAAGAGGGAGATCTCACTTTCATAAAACCCCTGATACAAAATATAGCAGAAACATACACATAGTGACAGAGTGCGCGCATTCCTGCAGATGCGCAATTCCCATTGTCAGACACTGCTCTTTTTAACAGCAGGCACCCCGATTCAAATTATACATAATTGTGAACCCCTATTGACTGGTGGAAGTACATTAAATGTAAGCCAGGTCTGGTTATGGCATGGTGGTCTCTGGGAATTGCACAATTGTACTAGTCAAAACCTACTGATGTCATATTAATGTCAGTTTGGTTAATAGTGACTTGTGTACTGACAGGGCCTTCCAGTGGATTAAGTGGGAAGCTAAATCGAGGGGGGATCTCATTAGGGTGTGGCCCAAGCATATGTGTATTTAGGCCACGCCCCCAACAAGAGCTGCTGCACCAATGAGGGACGCTTGTGAAAGTAGGGGTGCTTGGGCGCACTGGCATTATTACATTTGGTGTGCCCAGCCACTCAGGGGTGGGCGCAAAAAAAAGGTGCAACACCTCACTTAGCAGGCAGCCCTTTCATTCAAGGTACCATGTGGTTAATAACCACAGGCTCCTTGGATGAAAGGGCTGCCTGCTGCATGATGACTCTGTACTCCGAAACAAGAGGAGGGCTGGAGGGCCCAGTCTCTCCTCTTGTCTGAGTAAAGAGTCATCGCGCATCTTGAAGCCTTGTTTAAAAGGTTTCATGATGACTCTTTACTTGGAAACAAATGGAGAGACTGGGCCCTCCAGCCCTCCTGTTTCGGATTTCAAAGTCATCTGGCAGCCGTGTGGCCGAAGCAACGGTCAGTACTTCCGAAGTGCTGACACTTGCAGGCCGTCCGTGCAACTGTGCAACACTTCGGCTACACGGCTGCCTGAGGTGTCGACATGGCTGGGGCTAGTCGGGTTAAGCCCCGGTTCAGGAGGCCTTTCTGGAGACTGCCCCCCCCCCCACCCACTTAAAGCCCTGGGGCCTTCTTATGTGTATCAGCATCCAGTTTCACCCAAAACAACCATTTGGGACCAGCCCAGGAACGTCCCCTTTTTGGCACCTTCTCCAGAGGTCAGGAAATCTCCCTGGAGCAGGGGTGCACAACTGATTTTGACAGAGGGCCGAAAGTACCTTACATGATGGCTATAGTGGGCCGAAAAGTAAATGTGGGTGGGGCGGTAGGCGCGGCGGGGTGTGGCATGACATGAGGCTTTTTCAACCCCCAATTTTTATTAAACACATGGAAAAAGAATTGGTTTTTGAGGTGTAATGATTTTTATTTGTATTTCAAACTTACATTTTGTACTACACATTTTCCATTGTTATCATTTATTTCTATTTAGTTATTGCATATCGTCTGTTTAATTATATATATTTTATTAACCCTTGATTGGACATACCGTTATTTTGGACTGCTTTACTTTGCTGTTTGGGTTGCCCAAGAGGAGTATGGCCTTCGTCGAGTCAGGTTTCCACAAAAAGCAAAGGATGTACA
This sequence comes from Ambystoma mexicanum, assembly GCF_040938575.1. Lineage (NCBI taxonomy): Eukaryota > Metazoa > Chordata > Amphibia > Caudata > Ambystomatidae > Ambystoma > Ambystoma mexicanum. The sequence goes on from NC_090937.1 coordinate 645,287,452, forward strand.
TCTCCTAACTGTGCCTGTTTTAGCTTTATTATTGGGTTCTCGCTTGGGGTCCGACACTATGCCCCATGGCTCCCACCCCCAACCAAACACTATGCGGTTGATACTAGTTCCCATCCGAGAAACGGACCATCGGTTGTTAGGGCCATTTCTCAGATGGGAAATAGCTGCTTCAGTGTGAGTGAGCTAGTTCCCATTAGAGAAATGGCCATTTTTGCCCCCTAGTGGCTAAGTCCTGCATAATAATGGGAACTAGCCCACTCACACAGAGAAGGCTAGTTCCCATTAGAGAAATGGCCCTTTTTGCCCCCAGTGGCCAAGTCCTGCTATTTCCCATTAAAGAAGTGGCCCTTTTTGGCCCTAGTGGCCAAGTCCTGCATAATAATGGGAACTAGCCCACTCACACAAAGAAGGCTAGTTCCCATTAGAGAAATGGCCCTTTTTGCTCCCCTAGTGGCCAAGTCCTGCATAATAATGGGAACTAGCCTATTCACACTGAGAAGGCTAGTTCCCATTAGAAAAATGGCCCTTTTTGCCCCTAGTGGCCAAGTCCTGCATAATAGTGGGAACTAGCCCACTCACACTGAAGCAGCTATTTCCCATTAGAGAAACGGCCCTCCGACCTGGAAAGGCAGAAAGGTCCTCTCGGCTAATGGGAACTAGCCCATTCACACTGAAGCAGCTATTTCCCATTAGAGAAGCGGCCCTCCGACCTGCAGAGGCAGAAAGGTCTTCTCGTCTAATGGGAACTAGCCCACTCAGACTGAAGCAGCTATTTCCCATTAGAGAAAGGGCCCTCCGACCTGGAAAGGCAGAAAGGTGCTCTCGGCTAATGGGAACTAGCCCACTCACACTGAAGCAGCTATTTCTCATTAGAGAAACGTCCCTCCGACCTGGAAAGGCAGAAAGGTCCTCTCGTCTAATGGGAACTAGGCCACTCACACTGAAGCAGCTATTCCCCATTAGAGAAACGGCCCTCCGACCTGCAGAGGCAGAAAGGTCCTCTCGTCTAATGGGAACTAGCCCACTCAGACTGAAGCAGCTATTACCCATTAGAGAAAGGGCCCTCCGACCTGGAAAGGCAGAAAGGTCCTCTCGGCTAATGGGAACTAGCCCACTCACACTGAAGCAGCTATTTCCCATTAGAGAAACGGCCCTCTGACCTGGAAAGGCAGAAAGGTCCTCTCGGCTAATGGGAACTAGCCCACTCACACTGAAGCAGCTATTTCCCATTAGAGAAACGGCCCTCCGACCTGGAAAGGCAAAGAGGTCCTCTCGTCTAATGGGAACTAGCCCATTCACACTGAAGCAGCTATTTCCCATTAGAGAAGCGGTGGGAACTAGGCCACTCACACTGAAGCAGCTATTTCCCATTAGAGAAACGGCCCTCCGACCTGGAAAGGCAGAAAGGTCCTCTTGTCTAATGGGAACTAGCCCATTCACGCTGAAGCAGCTATTTCCCATTAGAGAAGCGGCCCTCCGACCTGGAGAGGCAGAAAGGTCCTCTCGTCTAATGGGAACTAGCCCATTCAGACTGAAGCAGCTATTTCCCATTAGAGAAGCGGCCTTCCGACCTGCAGAGGCAGAAAGGTCCTCTCGGCTAATGGGAACTAGCCCGCTCACACTGAAGCAGCTATTTCCCATTAGAGAAACGGCCCTCCGACCTGGAAAGGCAGAAAGGTCCTCTCGTCTAATGGGAACTAGGCCACTCACACTGAAGCAGCTATTTCCCATTAGAGAAACGGCCCTCCGACCTGGAAAGGCAAAAAGGTCCTCTCGTCTAATGGGAACTAGCCCATTCACACTGAAGCAGCTACTTCCCATTAGAGAAGCGGCCCTCCGACCTGCAGAGGCAGAAAGGTCCTCTCGTCTAATGGGAACTAGGCCACTCACACTGAAGCAGCTATTTCCCATTAGAGAAACGGCCCTCCGACCTGGAAAGGCAGAAAGGTCCTCTCGTCTAATGGGAACTAGGCCACTCACACTGAAGCAGCTATTTCCCATTAGAGAAACGGCCCTCCGACCTGGAAAGGCAAAAAGGTCCTCTCGTCTAATGGGAACTAGCCCATTCACACTGAAGCAGCTATTTCCCATTAGAGAAGCGGCCCTCTGACCTGCAGAGGCAGAAAGGTCCTCTCGTCTAATGGGAACTAGCCCACTCAGACTGAAGCAGCTATTTCCCATTAGAGAAAGGGCCCTCCGACCTGGAAAGGCAGAAAGGTCCTCTTGGCTAATGGGAACTAGCCCACTCACACTGAAGCAGCTATTTCCCATTAGAGAAACGGCCCTCTGACCCCGAAAGGCAGAAAGGTCCTCTCGGCTAATGGGAACTAGCCCACTCACACTGAAGCAGCTATTTCCTATTAGAGAAACGGCCCTCTGACCTGGAAAGGCAAAGAGGTCCTCTCGTCTAATGGGAACTAGCCCATTCACACTGAAGCAGCTATTTCCCATTAGAGAAACGGCCCTCTGACCTGGAAAGACAAAAAGGTCCTCTCGTCTAATGGGAACTAGCCCATTCACACTGAAGCAGCTATTTCCCATTAGAGAAGTGGCCCTCCGACCTGCAGAGGCAGAAATGTCCTCTCGTCTAATGGGAACTAGGCCACTCAGACTGAAGCAGCTATTTCCCATTAGAGAAACGGCCCTCCGACCTGGAAAGGCAGAAAGGTCCTCTCGGCTAATGGGAACTAGCCCACTCACACTGAAGCAGCTATTTCCCATTAGAGAAACGGCCCTTCGACCTGGAAAGGCAGAAAGGTCCTCTCGGCTAATGGGAACTAGCCCACTCACACTGAAGCAGCTATTTCCCATTAGAGAAACGGCCCTCCGACCTGGAAAGGCAGAAAGGTCCTCTCGTCTAATGGGAACTAGCCCATTCACACTGAAGCAGCTATTTCCCATTAGAGAAACGGCCCTCCGATTTTTCTACCTCTCCAAGTCAGAGGGATGTTTCTCTAATGGGAAATAGCTACTTCAGTCTGAGTGGGCTAGTTCCCATTAGACGAGGGGACCAATTGATCTCCTGTTGATCATCAACCAAATGTCCTCTTTCTGATAATGTTCAAAACAACACTTTATAGCCAACCCTCACAGTGCTGTAATAAACTAAACTCCTCAATGGTCTCACAAAATTTCTGTTGTCTGATGGAAAATTGATAACAAGCCAAAATGTTATTCCCCTTCACCTCGTAATGCTTGTCCATCTTGGCTATGCATACATCAAGCTGGTTGCCCATCTTGATGCATTCAGCTAGTTTTAAGAAATTGTTGTCCAGCACGACATCGACAAAGAAACAGTGCCTCTTTCTTTTTACTCAAATAATTAGGACCATATACTGCTACCATATGCTTCTGGAATCCTTCTTTCGATGTAATAACCTAGGAATAACCCAGTGCCTGGTATATTTCCCATAATCTTTGAATTCATTTCTGTTTCTTCCCTATTTTTGTGCTCTTGGTAACAGAGTAACAGCCATTTGTGCTACGGCATGCTCCCTTCTTTATGTGTGCAAGTGTTTCTTTCGGTCGCTACAGTGCACGTGGGACAGGCACAGCACGGAGCGCAGTGTCCGCAGTGAAGGCCTTCAGCTTGTTACATAGCTAAGCAACAGACATGTCAACTCCTTATCATGTCTAAAATTGCCAGGTAACAACTTGCAAGACCGGACAATGCATCCTTGGATCACGTGTTCTGTCGTCTGCATGCACAGCTATGCTGCTAGGGTGCTTCCTGTGTCCTCATAGGCTCACACACAGCCCAGATAATCCCCAATAAATGCCTGGAGAGTCCCACTGAGCTACCATTTTGACTGTGCAACTAACCCTGTACCTGTTCAGCCAGGGCAACCACACTCAATGGCAAGTGCAGGCTCTTTGTCATTGCCGCAACTCATCACCAGTTAAGGAAGTGAACCAGAACACAGCCAGTATGTGTGACTTAATTTCTTTTAAGTTCATTTTTATGCTGTAACAACTCTCTCTGTCCTCCCCCTTACACCAACCACCATACAACCTGCCTTGCATTATCTTCGAGTGTTCTCTGTTCACATTCCACACCCATAAGATTCCGTCTGCTGACATTCCTAACACTGTAAAGAGTCCCCCTTTCTTCTAGAGGACTTTAATCCCATGGCCACTTTCCGTATTCTAATATTACTCAACTAGAGTTGTATTGCCAAGTGGGAATGCTTCAGTTAGTCCCCCTCTAGTGCTCTATATGAGCATGGGTTGATCCTCCTCGGATTGACGACGCATTGGCCCTATTGGGCATGAAGATTTGTTTGCTCTTCTGGCCAGAAAGACCATTTGTTTGTCCCGGGCTTGAAGATGCGCTGGCACTCCTGGGCTTGAAGACAAAGATAGGCCCTTCCAGGGGCCAGAAACTGATGATGTGATGCATCGGCTGGGCCAGAAACCGAAGACAGGCCCACTCAGCTTGGTGTTGAGAGTTAAACCACGGTTAAGTTGGTTTACCCAGGGTACTGCACTCCTCCTCATCTTTCCAATACCCCTCTCTACTTTTGATGGGCTAGGTATAAGGTTAAGATGTACAACCAGACACCAGCTAGCATAATACTTAATGGACACAGGCTTTCGTCCACAGCATTTACCTTATTTTCAGGGTCCACCTTCTGCACTTCTTCCTTCCTCCACCTTCCTTTTCTTCCACAGTACCTCTCCAAAAATGTTCCTCCATCGGTGGCCCTCTTCCTACACCGATTTTGTCTGTACCTTTTAAACTGTTCTCCAAGTAATTTCTTCCTTTCTCTTGTGTCTCACCTTCCATCTCTGCTTTTCCCTCATTGCTAGTTTTCCCCTTTTTACGCTGCTCTCCACTTTCCCTTCTTTTGTCCCATCTTCACCTTCCTCTCCCATCCACCTCAAGTCTTACTCTCCTTCAACTCCCTTCGCCTTCCTTCTTCCTCTTTTACTCCGCTCTTTACTGCAACGCTTGTTTCTAAACTCCCATACTAGGCCTTCTACCAAAGCCTCCCTGTATAGTCCTGCCCCTTTTTATACTGGAAAAGGAAAGGTGTTAATTAATGTGCCCAACTCCTTGTGTGTACGTGACAAAGTGATTGGCTCTTCTGAGTAACTCGCCATCTTCAGATCTAGTGATTCTTATCAGTTATAAATTGTCAGCTGCCAACTTGAAGTCAAGCAGCGCTGTCATGGTAGCTGCCTGACCCCACCATGGTGCCTCCTGCAGGCAGCTGCGCAATAACTCTGCCAACCTTGAACCTCCTCATATGCCAACTTCATTGCATACCCAAGCTCAAGTAGGTCTTTTCCACAGTCCATCCTGCAGACTGTGTATTCAAATGTACTTTTAGTGGGATCAAACGCGATACCCACAAAACTTTTGACCTTCTAATGCAGAGTTGTTCATTCTTCAAAACTCTACCAGGTCTTGAATTACAGACTAGTACCTGGCAAAGGATAAAGTGTATAGGGTATACGCCTTTGGAATACCTTATATACTGGCTATTATCTTTCTGAAAGTACAGGCCCCTCCAGGGTCTCGTGGCTCCATTCCCATATGTCCACCTAGAAACATGGTCACAGTTCTCTCCTTTTTTATGCTGTCACTCAGTTCATTGTTGTACTTAATATGTAATTCTTTTCATTGACAGTTTCATATTTTAAGTCGTTTATATTCCATGAAAGTATTTATATTGTTAAAGTAGGCCTTATTTTCATTTATTTTATTACTCGAGTTATCAGTTCATGGTTCTTACATATTTATCATATTCAAGATTTATTATAACCATTTAATTGGACCAAAGTGTGAAATATCTTAGCCGTTGGCATAATTATGGATCTATGTGTTTAAATTGAACCTGAAGTAGTTGCATTTTTTCCAAATGTTGTGTACCCATTTTTTTAAATATCAGATTTTGGGGTAGGTCGCTCTCACTGCACTTGAGGATGGTGGACTCACATAGGAGACAGATGCCGAAGGCCGGGGACATCACCTCCAGCCGTCCTTGAGTTTTGGCTGGGCTACATTACAGCTTTTCCCTTCGTGGAGGTTTTGGCACACTGCCGGGGCTCCCTGGTGGGGGAAAGCTGTAACATAGGACAGCCAGAGCTCCAAGATGGTTGCAGGTAAAGTGCCCGGCCTTGGGCGGCTGTCTCCCATGTGGGTTGACCATCCCGCAGCCCAGCAGCGGTTCCAGGAAGCACCAGAAGGGTGCCACTCCCTCAGGGCATGTGACCCTGTCAGTGCTCCCTGGGACAGCCACTGCACTTGGAGATGGTCACTCCATATGGGAGACAGCTGCCCAAGGCCAGGAACAAACTATCCTGGAGTTCTGGCTGGCCTGTGTTACAGCTTCTCCCTCTGGGAAAGGTCGGGGAACCTGCCGGGGCTCCCTGGGAGTCCTCCTGCACTTGGGGATGGTGGACCCACATGGTAGAGTCATCCAAGGCCGGTGACATCACCGCAGACAATCCTGGAGCTCTGGGTAGGCAGCATTACAGAATTTCCCCTCAGGGAACGGATGGAGACCCTGCTGGTGCTCCTTGGGAGTGCCGTTGGACTTGGGGATGGTTAACACTTTTTCACCCAGGTAGGTACACCCACACGAGGTACTGTTTTCATCCAGACACCTTTGGGAAGGTAGGCCATGTGTTGGCGGTATGTTTCAGTAGTTTCCAGGTTGGAAATGTCTGAAAATTATGTTTATTTTCCCTAAATTTCAGACTTTGCCGGGCTTTTGGGTAATAAATTCTAGGGCAATTGGCACAAGTCAGACCTCTGTGGGTTCCTACGGGAGTCTGCTCTCCTGAAACGCTTGGGTTACCAGTGGTTTAGCCCTTTCCATTTGCACCCAGGTAGTTGCACCGACACATGAGGTACAGTTTTCGTCAGGACATGTGTGGGTATGTAGGATAGTAGGAAATTTGTTGTTTTCTCTTGGTTTAACATTTTCATACATTTGCTATTGCACTTTGTTACACAACCCTTTAATTTCCCAAATGTGAATTACATGTAGTTGCCGATTTAAGCACTGTATGCTTTTGTAACCTGCTCAAGTCACCTACACTTCAAAAGGGCTGCCTGTGCTCTTTCAAAAATGGTATGCTTGCCATTCATCACATTTATTTTCCTTATTTACACATGCTAAGTATGTCTGTTTAGGCCGTCAGCATAAAATTCCTGTGTACTATGGCTCTGTTTTTGGCTTATGGTACATGCGATTTCCTAACTGGAAAAGTCAGGGGAATGTAGCGGGGCACTGCTTTTCTAAATATTCATAGAAGCCATTACCTTACAGGTCCAACCATGTCCAGCACATTCCTTTTTTAACTGTAATTTTTCAAATCTTTCCCCGAACTATGGGCATTTTCCCTACATAGATGTTGCCTCACCTGCACAAATCACCCTTTCCTAAACTTGGAATTTTGTCTACTTTTCAGAAATGTATGCCTTGGTCTTCCCTTTCAGCTTTCCTACCCTCCTCTCCCATTCCGTCCCCGCATGGACTATTGGTGGGGGGGGGGGGAGAGGGGTAAACCTACATAGCTCTCACAAAATTGATGGTAACCTTATTTTTTTGGTTTTCACTCAACCTGTTCTTGAAAGCCTGGAAAATGACAAATTCAGCACAGCAAATCATTTGTTCCTAGCTCTTACAAGGAAACACCCACAGGCTTCTTTCTACATAATTTTATTGGCATTGTCTGAAAAAACACGAAATGTGCTCCGTTTTCGGTTATTTTCTCTCACGCCCATACAGCAAACTAGGATTCCTAGGTGGCGTTATGATCACCTACATGTGGGAAGAAAGGGGGCCAAATTTGAGGGAGATATCACATGTAAATAAAGCATTACAAGGGATTGAATGGCGACATACCGAAACCACCAAAAAAGGGCTTGGCGCGCGGGGGGTGGGAGGCATTGGCAGTTAAGGGGTGAAAAACAAATAACATATTAGCTTAAAGAAATAGACAATTGGGTAACTGAAGTGTTTTTTATTATGACAAGTGCTTACACTGTAAAGCAACAAATAATACATATACATGTGTAAACCAAAGATCAAATTGGTGGAGCCATATGGAGTGAACCTGCTTTACCTGGGGGATTGGAAGGAAAAAGAAGCCGAATAGTGAAACATTTATGGAAAAACAGATCTCATAACTGCACATGAGTCGCTGCAAGAATTGGATAAAAGAAAAAGTAAACTTTATTATTGCAAATGTTCACAATCTTTTGTCACAATATTTCCTGTAAGGGCTCAACAGATATTACGACTTCACACCTTCAGCAGGGGAACGATGATACACAGTGCCGGAGGTTTGTGACGCAATTATCGATCTATAAATTATTTGCTTTTCATAATGGTGCTGTAGTGTGAATAAGTACAGGTAAACTATAGACAACTAAATGTCTCAGAATATTTGCAAGTAAAAAATGTCACTCGAAATATGGATTTATAGGACAGTGGGCCTCATTACAAGGTGGGCGGAGTGGGTTTAACAGCGCCGGTAAACCCAATCCACCCTATTACGAGGTTCCCTTGCGGGACCCCCCTCGGAACGTCTGGTCAGACCAGATGTCCTTTGCGGGTCCCGCAAGGGGACCATTCCCATTGAGCCCTGTGGGGGCTCAAATGGAAATGGGGATGGGTTTTTTGAATGAGGAATTACCGGATCCTCCAAGGTTGGAATGGCCTGGTAATTCCTCATTCAAGGAACCCGGACCAGAGTTTGGAGGCAGCCATGGCGCTAATAGCACCATGGCTACCTCTAAACTCGTAATGCGGCCCAGTGAGTTAAAATAACATGAAAAGCAACTCACACTGCCTAAAATTAAAAATGCGATTAAAGTGGAAGGAACTCAGAAACACTTGACACGTTTCTCAAGCGCACCTGGCACTTTTTGAATCCGTTATACTCTTGGCACTTTAGTCAGGCATTTGCAATAGTTACGATTTGCCTTGAAGTAATATGGTTCTGCTTTGACTTTATGACGCATTTGCACACAGCACTTTTATATGGATCTATAATGGATTTATATGTACAAGGCAGTTTGTCAGTATTTAATATCAGGCATTCCAAACGGAGTGGCCGAGCACGAATGTACAAACAGAATTTAGCCTGTAGACATTCTGCCCCAGTTCCATAAAAGGCATGATGTACTAGACATTAGCCCTTGACCTGAATGGTCTTGGCCATGGATAGCCAATGAAGATGGTGCACACATGGAGTAATGTGAGCACAAGTAGGTGTGTAAGTGGCTACTCTGGCTGCAGAGTTCTGCAGGACCTGAAGGTGCCATAAGAAGTAGCCAGTTTGTGCCAGAAATGGGGCGTTGCAGTGTTCCATGGAGGACATAACAAGTAAGGACACCACAGGGGCACGTAACTGAGAAAGGAGTAAACAAAGAACCTTACTATGGGGTTTTCAGTTGAAGATGGCCCCTTTGACATACTAGACTTAGCTTTTCTGTCAGCGGAATCTCAGATGACATATTTACCCCTAAAGATGGCCAAAAAGAGGGGGTCCAAAAGGCAGTAGAGGAAGGAAGGCCCACCACCAACACCTCATTTTTTCCCCTGGAAGCAGCTATTACACATCCATGCACCCACAGCTTCGAGACAGGGCCTAAATCTGGTCGCTGTCTCGACAAGAGAGAGATCTAAACGGACCAGGATCTGTGTGATCTGTTAAGAATAACAGTGGAAGCCGTGAGAGCAGATAAGCTTGGTAAAAGGTTACATGTACATGTTAAACAAAACCTGGAAGATGGAGGAAACCTGAGGGAATCCACATCTCAAGGCAGACGGTACAGAGTGAAAAGGGGGGGATGGAAATTGACTGTTCGGTTAGAGGAAAGCAAAGAAAACCAGGAAAGTACGGCACCAGAAAGGCCGGCCCAGACGAGCAAGGCGGCATGGTCAACGGTATCAAAGGCGGCAAATAAGTCTAGTAATAAGCACCGACGCTGCCAGAGTTGTGCATCCAAGCCGCATCATCAGCGTTGGAGACCAGCACCCCCTCTGTGCCACATCCTGGACGAAAAATGGATTGAGAAGTGTGGAAGAAAGATTACTCAAGAAAGGGCAGACAAAGGTTCAAAAAGCTTCATAAGAAGATTCCAAAAGGGCCCCCGCGACCACCCCACCGTGAGGAGCGCGCTCCTCCCCGACCATCCGAAAAAGGAGCAATAAGCGGCGTTACAAGACCCCAGGGCAGCAAAAGCAAAGGGGACGACCTGTGAAGCGAGCGGTCCCCGAGAAAACTTCAACTGCAGCGTTTGGGGGCAGAGTTAGTGGACCTGAGACCGCCAGCAGCGATGCCTGTGTGGGGACTGTCAGTCAAGCCGGAGGAGATCAGAGAACCCACGCGGGTGGGGCAGAAGACGCAGGGTGCCCATTCAGCCAAGGCAACATAGGCGAGACTGGGGAGTGTGAGCGGAACACCGCGGATCCACTGGCAATACAGCAGTGCCGGCGGAGCCCGGACACCCAGCTACAACTGAGAGGGAGCGGGTAGTATTCCCCTGAAATCCTGCGCCTGCCCCATACAGCAAGCCCGGCTCCACGCAGCGCAGGGCCTCCACGAACCACGCGGCACAGGGCCCCCATGAGCTGTGATGCACCCCAGCTGGCGCAGGGTAAGTAGGCATAATTAAGGGAGTTGGCAGCCATGAAGCAGGCGCACGCAAGACGCTCCTCTCCCAAACAACGGACATGGAGGTTTATGAAAGCATCTGCCCCACCGCACCATAACCTACACTTGGAAGGAGACCCCCCCTATGGCAGGAGACCCGCAGCATACCCGGACCCCAGCAAAGGCCCATGCCCATACCATTCAGCAACATCAGAGGCAAACTGCAGTAATAGAAGGGTGACAGCACTAAGTCTCCTGCAGCATCCCCCCCGCTAACGGCCAGGGAAGGAACCCGGGGCGAGGGGTGGGGACGGCACGTGCCCCCAACCCTCAGCATTTGACTCTGCAGGAGAGCGCTGCTTCGCTCCACCACCCACCCTTATGAAAACTAAACCTGCCATGCAAGATTAACCGAGAAGGAACCTCCATGGGTTCAAGAGCATACTTAGAGGCTCAGGAGTGGTGGGAGCACGGGGCCCCCCCGGGAAGAAATTCAAGAAGCTCCTGGGCTCCAGGCCAGTGTGACACTGCGACCATAACCACTTTCACCTTTGAGCGTATTAGCCCCACAGCCCCCAGGGGGCAACCAACCCAGGCTCTAAAGGGGAGCTAGACCCCCGCTGCGCACAGGAGGGAGAGAAAAGCATCCCCTTCCTACAGAACAACTGGCCAATACCCCGGGGTCAAGAGGAACCTCAGAGGCCTGGGAAGAAGCCCCCTACAGTAAGGTGCAGGCAGGCACTCGCCATCAGCAGGCAATGTTGCGCAACAAGGCCAAGGAGGCCAAAAAAGGCCCCTCAAGGACCAAGATCTCAATAAAACAAAAGGGACCCTCCAAAAGCTATGTGGAAATGAGGGGGAAGCCCCGGAGGAAGAGGATCCATGAGTGACAGAGAGGCAGCAGTTGGAGGAGCCCCCGACGCTACCACAGGGGCAAGAGGTCACAAGCAAGGGGCTGCAACAGTGCTTTAAGGCATTCAGTGACCAAATGACTGCTACCCTTCAGACACAATTAAGCCTAATACGCACAGAACTTGCACAATCCCTGCAGGAAATCAAAGGCGACAGTTGAATTGATACAAATGAAACGCAATTCAAGAACTCACTTAAAACACCCGGAAGATAGATGTATTAGTGAAGCTGCAGGCGGTAGCGACACAACCTGGAGCTCCAAGCCAAGGACTTGGAGAACCGCTCGGGAAGGTCCAACATCAGGGTGAAGGGGCTGCCAGAAAGTGTGAGCGATGCCGACCTCAGGGAAACAATGCAGCATGTGTTCAAAGATTTGCTGGGCATGGCTGGGGGAGAAATTCTCAGATAGAAGGTCAGCAGCGAGAAGAACCCGGGGCCAGGCAAAGAGAAGTGGCGATGGCTTTACAGCGATACGACCGAAACAAATGGATCCTCCAAGCAGCAAGGAAAGCAACCCTGATAAAAGTGAACAGCGCCGTCAGAACTTTTCCAGGACCTGGCCAAATCCATACTATCAATGAGGAGGCAAATGGGCCCGGTGACCAAAGCCCTTACCAAAGCCCAGATAAGATCCAGGTGGACATTCCCCTTTGGAATGGTCTTCAAGTGGGAAGGGTGCCAACACCACATCACTACGTTGGATGAGGGACCCAAGATCCTGAATATTGAAGAAGAAGGGGATGCAGGGGGAGGACCTAATAGGAGGCCAGAACATGAAAGCCACCAAGAGAAGCCATGGGAGTGGAGAAGAGTAGAGAGGTCAGAGCCGAGACACAAACAATTGCAGGGTCCGGGGGGGGGGGGGGATAGCAACCGAAGCCCCAGGCTGAATAGGCTGTCCACTTAACAGCAGCAGGGGGTGGGGGGGAATCACGAGACAAGGGTTAAGACCCGGTGGGGTTACACAGGGAATGTCAGCCTAAGGGTCCGCTCCGGGAGACGGGGGGTTAGGGGGTGACGGATCTTGGAAACAGGGGAGAGCAGAGGAATGGCTCTCCCCGCACAGTTATTCTCTGGGATGTGAACGAGATCAAGCAACCTAGGACGACGTTACGGATTGGGGAAGTTGAGCCGAGTCCAGCCAGAGGGGGATCGTTTCGACATGGTTACTCTCAGAACGTAACGGGGTATTGGTAGGTATCCAAATACTAAAACTCAATGTTAGCGGACTAAACACACTGACTAAAGAGACAGAAACTGGAGAACCTCCTCCAGGATACCAAGCCCGACATTGTGACGCTCCAGGGGACCGATATCCGTAAGCAAGACAGATACAGAATGAAGTTGAGGATAACCCCAGGTTCTGCAGGCCAACGACAAGAGCAAAGCTTGAGGGGTCCTCATAGCATTTAGACACCTACCTGACATCGAAATAATAGGCACAAAAGTCGACAAGGAAGGTAGATTCCTCTTCGTCCAGCTACAATGGGGGGTGGCCTCTCATAATCGCCACAGTGTACGCCCCCAACTCAGGGCAGGAAGAATACTTTCAGGGGGTTTTGGAGAAGCTAAACCAGTTAACAAGAAGCCAGCTAATACTGACGGGATTTTAACTTGGCGTGGCGCCCATACACGGACAGAAGCGCAGACAGGACACCCACATCTGAAGGCCCATCTAGTAAACTACAGGCTAGCATAACAGAATAGCATTAGCAGATACATGGCATGAACTAAAAGGGGACTCCAAGGGGTATACTACTCACATGTGCACCGAACATTCTCAAGAATTGATTACATATTGATTTCGGAGACACTGCTCTGCCAAGTACAGATCATAGAAAAGGAAACCATAGCCCTGCCCGACCACACTCCCCTGCAGCTAGAAATCCAATGGGAGGGGGGGGGCCTCTGGAAGTGGCGGTTCCCCTGACATCTGCTGATGCAGTAATTTGCGACGAGATACACAAGTCCATCCGCAACTTCTTTGGGGAAAATAAGACCCCGGAGGTGCAGGAACATGTAGTATGGGACGCCTTTAAGGCAACCATGCGGGGGGTGCTCATAGCAAAGCAGGCATCTCGAGCCAAACAGGAGAAGGCCCTCCAGGTGGACCTAGAACAGGGGTTAACGGAGACAGATAGGGGGGGTAATGATCAGGAGGGAGTATAGGCACATCAAAGGGCAAATCAATATCCTTCTAGCTAAACAAGCAGTAAAATCGCTCCGATTCTTGAGGCAGAAGTATTACCTCCAGCAAACAAGACAGGCCGGCTCTTAGCCAGGTAGGTTAAGCAGAAGAAGGCGGCAGGTACGATAAGCTACATTCAGATGGTGGAGGGACAGGAAACCACACGTACAGAAGAGATCCTTCAGGCGTTCACAGAGTTCTATACAAGCCTCTACTCTGCGGAGGCACCGGAGAGTAACCTCCAAAAGGCCTTCTTAAAATCTTGCTGGCTAAAAAGATTAGAACAGAGCCAGCGTGATTCTTTAGAATGGACGATTACCTAAGACGAGGTGCGTGCAGCGATCCAATCGCTACAACCAAATAAAGCCCTAGGCCCGGACGGGTACCCCGCCACATTCTATAAAGCATTCCATACCACATTAGTCCCGTTAATGGCATCCCTGTTCAACTCCTTCTCCGATACGGGCCGCATCTCCCAGTCCATGGAGGAGGCCAAGGTAATCCTCTTGCCTAAGCCAAACAAGAAACAAACCCTCTGTAGCCTACCGCCCTACTGCCCTAATAAACCTTGATGCCAAAATCTTTACAAAAAATTCTAACATCTAGAATGGATAAAGTAATCACTGACCTGATCCACCCGGATCAAGCAGGCTTTGTCAAGGGGCGACAAACGTTTGTCAACATTAGGCTAATATCCCACCTGATAGAGAAGTCAAACAGGGCAGTCCTGAGGGCAGGGAGTGTTAGCACTAGATGCAGAGAAGGCATTTGGCCGAGTCAAATGGTCATTCTTGTTTGCTACGATGATGGTTTTGGGGTTTGGCCCGGGACTTGTCCACCTGGTCAAAGTCAACTATGGAGCACCACTTATCAGGCTGGCTATCAGTAGGCATGTCTCCCAGGCGATAAGGATCACTAGGGGTACTAAGCAGGGCTGCCCATGTCACCATTCCTGTACGCAAACTTTCTCAAACCCTTCCTAGCTAGAATTAGACAGGAGAGGGGAATAAAAGAGATTACATTTGGTGGGGAAGACCATAAGGCAATGGCCTTTGCCGACGACCTCCTAGTCGTGCTAACAGACATGGACACTTCCCTCGGGAAGTTAACAGCACTCCTAGGGGAATTTGGCAGAGTGGCAGACCTGAAGACCAACAACCAAAAACAACAGTAGATTAATGAAAACATTATTGGCTAATGCTTTCACTTTGGTTCGTCTTGCGCTGGTCCAAGAATGTTACCTCTAGCGGCACAATACGAATGCCCCCAGCCGTCCCTCTTAACCACTGCCCCAGTTCCGAAAAACAACAAAATAGAACCAGTGTCCTATTACATTATTCCTAGCTTAAGTATTCAGGTGACCAGCCTGCTTTGAACACTGTACTTTTTTCAAAGTAAACGCTTCAGACCCCCAGGACGCTCAGGCAGGGGCTGGGACAGGCAGTGGTAGCTCACCTCACGGCGGACCACGAGCTCAATCCCAAAATCCAACTACAAGAAGTGCAGCAACTTTAATATATGCTATTGGAGCTGGAGTTACCGTGGCTGCTGGCACCAGACTTGCCCTCCAATGGGTACTCGTTAAAGGATTTAAACATTGTACTCATTCCAATTACAGTGCCTCGAAAGAGTCCTGTACTGTTATTTTTCGTCACTAACTCCCGGAGTCGGGATTGGGTAATTTCGGCGCCTGCTGCATTCCTTGATGTGGTAGCCGTTTCTCAGGCTCCCTCTCCAGAATCAAACCCCGATTCCCCACTGCCCGTGGTCACCAAAGTACCATCGAAAGTTGATCTAAATGCATCGTCACGGTCACATGGATGTGCGATCGGCCTGAGGTTATTTAGAGTCACCAAAGCGGCCGGGCGAGCCCGGATTGGTCTTGGTCTGATAAATGCATGCATCCCGGGAGGTCCGCGCTCGTCGGCCTGTATTAGCTCTAGAATTACCAGTTATCCAAGTAACAGATGGCACGATCAATGGAACCATAACTGATTTAATGAGCCGTTTGCAGTTTCACTGTACCAGTCGTTTGTACTTACACGTGCATGGCTTATTCTTTCAGACACGCATATGCTCCTGGCAGGATCAATGAGGTAGCCGCACCTGATGGAGGGTGGCAACGTGGGGAGCCGCGTGACTGCCTCAGAGCCAACCTGTGCACCCTCTTGGGCTGTCTGCAGGACCCAAGTGCCAAAGAGCATCCCTAGACGTGTTCGTGTCGGGTGGACAGGTTGGTCACGCAGGCGCTGGCGGCCGGGCCTGCTCAGCCATGCCACAGTGTGGGTGGGAGGGAGAGGCCAGGCACAACTTGAACCGGTAGTGGGGTTTGCCAGCACGCTGCCACTGGTATGGCGACAGAGGGGTTCAGCAGCCAACGTGTGTTCCGAACTGCTGGAGAAACGTGCTTGGTGGAGGAGGGGCCGCGTCGTGGCTTGCGAGGGGAACCCGTCTGATCTGACCACTGGGGAGCTGCTGGGCTGCTTAGCCTTCGCTCTAGAGCTGCCCAAACGAGGGGGCCCTCCCCGAGGGAAGCAAACCCTTGACACGGTCCCAAGGCGGGTGGAAGCAAATTGCTTGAAACAGCCGAGGATGGCCAAGCAGTCCAACCCTAGACAGACCAAGTGCAGACCAAATCGATCCCATGAAGTGCTCGGAAGAGCACCCCCAGCAGGCCAGTCTCTGCTGGGGGATTGCGTGGGGCACGCCCCCCGGCTGGCCTGGGTTTTCACCATAGAGCCCGGGTTGGGCAACGAGAACCAAGAGGAGCGCAGACAGGTCCCTCTCACCCAGTCTATAGTAATCCGGAGGAAGGAGACTAAGTTTCGTCATCTGTGTACTCAGAGTGACAGAGCGGGACCTCTCGGCAAAAGCCTTGGGCTCCTTAGAGACCCAACTGGAGAAACATTTTAAACTGACGCCCATCAGAACTTCCACAGCAGCCAAGCCGCCTGGTCCTTGCAGACATTCCTCTGGCCAATAACCAGATGGCCGGGATCGGAGAGCGGCCATCTGGTAGGTCAAAGCATTCCAGTGGGCCTGGATGGGAAGGGCCTTTGGCCCCCCCACCTGACAAAGGACAGGGCACTGGCAGGTGCCCAAAGGCATGGGCCAGCACCAATCGTCATCCTCGAGCTCTGGCAAGGCCACCTTAGAGTTTCCCCCCCCCCACATAAGCGGTTTTTGATCCACCCTGGAGCTTATCCCTCTGGGGAGGGACAGTCGCCCCACATGTGAGACAGGTACCCAAGGCTGGGTGCTTGGGGGGACCAGCCAGCCATCTTGGAGCTTTAGCAGGGCCCATTTAGAGCTTCCCCTTCCAGGGCTCCCAGCAACTACCGCAAGGCTTGGGGACTCCACCCACACGCACAAGGCTGGCACCCAAGGCCAGTGGGGGCAGCAGCCCCAGCCACCGTGGAGCTCTGGCCTGGGCCGCCTTAGAGCTTCGCCCGCCACATTAGAGCTTTACCCTCCAGAGAGGGACAGGGCTCCCCACGATCACCACCAGGCTTGCGGACAGTCAACCCAGATGTGAGACAGGCACCCAAGGCCAGGACACCACCGCCGCCAGCCACCCTGGAGCTTTAGCAGGGCCCCTTTAGAGCTTTTCCCTGTGGGGAGCGATGCGACTACCACTGGGTCCGGGGGCTTTCACCCTGGAGCTCTGGCCTGAGCTGCTCCCACAACATTAGAGCCTTTCCCTCCAGGACTAACCCACAAACACTGTGGAACTCAGGGTCGGCCACTGCGAGAGCATTTACCCCCACGCGGAGGAAAGGGACCCGCTCAGGGCGCCCCTTGACACACGCACCTCATCTTGGACCTGACCACAGCTGGTTGATACTTGCCAGAGGACCGGGAGCAACCCACGAATGCCATTGAACTAAAGCCGGTAATTGCGCCACGGCCGCCCTGAAGGCCGCAAGGTGGCACTTCCATGCCAACCGTAGACAAATGCAGGAGTCAGCCATGGCAACCACAACTCGGGCTATCTGGGCCTACTCCCCGGGCCAGATGGCCCAGCGGCCGTACCTGCCCCCACCGCCCAGGGGCACAGGCTTAAGGTACCACCCTGCGTGCTCTGGGGTGGGTGCTTAAGCTGCTGCCTCTCTTCCCCGCCCTGGGTTTAAGGCACCAACTCAGCGCTCTCGGGCCGGGGAGACACTTCCACGCCGACTATTAAGCTTACGGAACCCGACCGGAGACAAATGCAGGAGTCAGCCGCAACTCGGGCATCTGGTCCACCAGCCACAACTTGGCCCATCTGGGCCTAGTACCAGGCCAGGTGGTCCAGTGGCCAGCCGGGCCTGCCCCAACCCCACTTTCCAGGGGCACAGGCTTTAGCTACAACCCCGCGCCCTGGGGTGGCTGCACCCTCTCTTCCCCTGCCCTGTTCGGGGGCTTAAGGCACCACCTCGAAGGCCCGGGCCCAAGGCCATCTGGTCTGCCAGGCTGACCAGGAAAGGTGAGAAGAGTGCTCCCCGCCCAGCCCGCACACCCCCGCAGGTGCGCCCCTATGGTGGGTAGTATTTTCCTGTGCACCCCGCATACCCCAGGAGGAAGGATGGAGAACCTTGGCGGTGCTGCCGCCTTGCAACAAAAGCTTGGCTCAGAGGATGACTTCCAATAGATCGCAGCGACGTAGCTGCTCTGCTACTTACGAAACCCTGAACCAGAATCAGGTTGTCGATGAATGATTTAGCACCAGATTCCCACAAACATGCGGTGCACTGTGGGTGAGAGAGGTGGCCCCCATTTTGTCCACACTCAAGTCCTGAGGCAAGCGGCTCTACACACCGGCCCCAAGGCCGGCTGTCCTAAGCTAACTGATGCTCGACAGCGCTGCAGTATCACGGTCTGGGGTGGAGGGGGGGATTTTGGACGTAGAGGCGTTCAGTCATAATCCCACAGATGGTAGCTTCACCCCATTGGCTCCTCAGCCAAGCATGCACACCAAATGTCTGAACCTGCGGTTCCTCTCGTACTGAACAGGATTACTATTGCAACAACACATCATCAGTAGGGTAAAACTAACCTGTCTCACAACGGTCTAAATCCACCTCACGTTCCCTATTAGTGGGTAAACAATCCGATGCTTGGTGAAATCTGTTTCACAATGATAGGAAGAGTCGACATCGAAGGATCAAAAAGCGACATCGCTATGAAGGCTTGGCCGCCACAAGCCAGTTATCCCTGTGGTAACTTTTCTGATACCTCCTGCTTGAAACCCAAAAAGTCAGCAGGATCGTGAAGCCCTGCTTTCACGGTCTATATTCATACTGAAAAATCGAGATCAAGCTAGCTTTTGCCCGTCTGCTCCGCGGGAGGTTTCTGTCCTCCTTGAGTTCGCCTTAGGACACCTGCGTTATCCTTTGACAGGGTGTACCACCCCAGTCAAACTCCCCACCTGCCACTGTCCCCGGAGCGGGTCGTGCCCAGCAGGTGCCGGGTGCTTGGAGCCAGAAGCGAGAGCCCCATGGGGCTCGCCCCCCGCCTCACCGGGTAAGTGGAAAAACAATAAGAGTAGTGGTATTTCACCAGCGGCCCGAGGGCCTCCCACTTATCCTACCTCATGTCTCTTCACAGTGCCAGACTAGAGGCAAACTCAACCGGGTCTTCTTTCCCCGACGATTCTGCCAAGCTTGTTCCCTTGGCTGTGGTTTCGCTAGATAGTAGATAGGGACAGTGGGAATCTCATTCATCGATTCATGCACATCACTAATCAGATGACGAGGCATGTGGCTACCTTAAAGGTCATAGTTACCCCATCCGTTTACCCACGCTTCATTGAATTTCTTCACTTTGACATTAGGAGCACTTGGCAGAAATCACATTGCGTCAACACCCTCCACAGACCTTCGCAATGCTTTGTTTTAATTAAACAGTCAGATTCCCCTGGTCCGCACCAGTTCCAAGTCAGCTGCTAGGTGTCGGCCGAGGCAGAATGCCGGCCCTGAACCCCCAGAGGAAGAACAAGATTGGCGAACACTGCAGCTGGGGTGATCCCCAGGAAGGGACCGGCTCGCATCCAGAGGCTGACTTCCCGTACCTACATTGTTCTGACATGCCAGAGGTTGTCCGCCTTGGACACATGCTGCGGATATGGGTACGGCCTGGCGCGAGATTTACAAAATCTCACCCAGATTTTTAAGGACCAGCGGGAGCTCACCGGACGCCGCCGGAACAGCGACGCTTTGCAAAGCTTGGGCCCCTTTCTCGGGGAAAACCCATTCCAGGGTGCCCTGTCCCTCACAAAGAAAAGAAAAGAACTCTCTGTGCAGCTGGGGGCGTGGCTACAGAGCCATGTAGGACGACGTGTTTCCAAGGAGGCTCCTGATGATCCTGAAATGATCTGAGAAAATGTGACACATTGAAACCATCCTGGTCTGAATACATCGTTTGCCCGAGTTCATGAACTAACACTGCCCAACTGGAGCTGGAGATGGTGAGGATCAGCGCTGTGATGCGAGCGAAATCAGCCGGAAGAATTTTGTGGCGGTGCGCTTGTGAGGAATCTAAAATGGCGATCCGCCAACAACAAAGAGATGTGGAGGACAGCTGACTCGCGAGTAGCCCGTTGTAGGAGAGAGAGCTGCGCTCAGATCGGGTCTGCCAGAAGGGGCCGCGAGTAGAGCGGAGCTGTGAAGACCCCCTGTGGCCACAGCGCGGGACCCGGGAGAAGCCAGACGTCGGAGTAAAACGGCAAACAAACAGTGCCGTGATTGAAAAGCGCATGCCCGGTGTGCGACGAAACGGGACTGGAACCCCAAGCAGTCCGCGTGTATGCGTGCTAGACTACAAGGCTGCTCACCCATGAATAAGTGACAGTACAATATACACTGCAATACTCGGCAGTGTATGCGCAACACATACGAGGCACCGGCGTGCCCACAAGCAGCTGTAGCGAAGTGACGGCGTGTGAGCCGTCCAAGCATTATGGGCGGTTTCGCTTGCAGCCGCAGTGGAGACTTGGTCATTAGACAGGCCTATGACAGGGCAGCTTTTCGGGTCGCACATGGTGTCCACGGCTGCAGGCTCCGTGTTGCGGCCATTCGGACCGAAGGTAACGCAATAACACGGATGTACAGGGCCAGCTTAGTATACGGAGTGCCACACAGGAAGACCCTGAAACGGATGCAATCAAGTTTCACTGATAATAAAGCCGAGCACAGCCTAAGGGTTGCCTGAGACCTGACGGAGGCACACAGGGGGACCCTGATTAGATGTGATAGCAGCTCCTAGCAAAACAGATGCCAGCTTAATCATATTACCCTTTGCAACGTGTATAAGTTCACGCATCCACCGGGGACAAGGGAGTTGATCTTGCAATTGCAGCACAGGGCAGGGTCATGCAGAGTGCTGAACCTGCAAACATGGAACTATTGCATGGTGGAATGTGGAACCAGTAACTAGAATGAACCGGTGGCGACCAGAGCACTAGTGACTTATATTGAACTAACTATCACGTTGCCAAGCAATTCTTTGAATGGGCTGCGATGCGGAGCTTGGATAGCGCATTCAAAATGGCGCCAATGCATGCGTGTATATAGACGCAGGGAGCTGCCCGGTACGCTGTGCACCAAGCAGATCGATCAGAGGGAGGCGGCGCTGGGAGCGTCCGTCTCCTTTAACGAGGTGATGGGAGGAGAGAAAAGAGCACCGTTGCTGCTCACAGACAGCTGATAAGCTGAAATGCCCATGACACAATAAACCCAGCGCCGCACCGTGAGACGAAGAGGCGCAGGCACACATCGGCAACCCAACCTGCAACAAACTCCACTAAACCATCCTGTGGAGGCTAGTAAACACAATAGCACAACGAAGAACAAGACATGCCTATGATTGATTTACGAATGCTGATCCAGCCACCCGAGCGGCACAGACAGGCTTAGACAGAAACACAGAGACTTGCAGCCGCCTGAAGTGGGAACAAAGACGCAGACAACGTGCTCGAGGTGGCCGCAAGAGGTAACTGCAGATGAAGGTGTACGGGGTTGCCCCATGAAAGTGGGGACCAGCAAGAGTGGCCACCGGAGCCCGCAGAGCCACACCAGCGCCAGGCAGACAGCCCGGGGAGCTAGATCGACTGGGGCAGGGTCCTTAGTCCTGTGAAGGCTGAATGAACCCACATGGGTACATGGGAGGACACAGTCCTTTCTAGAAATAGGGGAGGTCGCTGGAGGACACCCCTGAAACGATCAGGCCGGGCCTAGACATTTTGGGCAACTTAGCACGTTCTAAAAGAGGACAGCACATTTTGGGGCCGACTCACTTTACCCTAACGCAACAAGATGTCCAACAAACCCATCAGACAGAAAGGCAAGCAGCCCACACTGGACGATTTTGCCAAAACACCACCAGGTGCAGAAGGGGCCAGGAAGAAAGACAGGACCCCCGCTGGGGGCCCAGACATTATGGGCAACCAGGAGGTACTTGCAGCGATTGCGGACCTGAAAGTGGCCTTGGAGACCAAACTGGGCCTGGCAATCAGTGAATTGAAAGCTGTACTTGAGCTCAAAGTTGGAGCGGTGCAGGAGGACGTAAATCTTCTCCGGCAAGACGTACGATTGTTGGCTGAGCGCACGGAGGACCTGGAAAAAGAGGTGGCCTCGAACACAGCAGCCTGTGCTGCCCATAAATCTGAATTTCACGCCTTGGTACAACGTGTGGGCAATCTGGAGAGCAGGTCAGAAGAGGCGGAGGGACGCGCCCGAAGGAACAATATTCCCATTGTCGGAAGGAGCTGAGGGAACTAACCCTACGAATACATCGAGTCTATGCTATTATAGGAACCGGGGAGCTCTGTCCTAGGGGTTCGCTGTAGAGAGGGCACACAGGGCCCTGATGAGGAAGCCACCGCCGGGGAACCCTACCCCCCTCCCCAGGCCGGTGATAGCAAAGATCCTAAACTACCGGGACCGGGAAAAAAATCCTTGAACACTTTCGGAAGGGCGGCACGATACAAAGAGGTGCTGCGAACATAACGGCATACCCGGATTATACCTTGCAAGTACAGCTCAGCCGCATGAACTTTGGGTCCGTGAAAAGAAGATTGCGGGATGCAGGCCATAGGTACATGCTGCTTTTTCCAGCTAAACTGAAGGTTTTCTACAAGAGCAGAACCTTGTTTTTTGACACCCCAGAGGACGCCATGGGATGGTTAGATGCGCAGAGCTGTCCCCAGGAACCGGACATCCAGGGAGCAGAAGGTGGAGATAAGTAACATGCGTCGGAAAAGCGCCCTAGGTGCTGCAGCTCATGACAATGGGACTTGAATATAGCATTGCATATACCGGCAGAGGAGTGTGTTCAGAGCTACAATTATAAATATGAGACAGTGGCACTGGAAACCTTGATATAGATATAGGAGCTATACGGAGCATGACCTCACACCCCCATATCGAATAGTTTAGTTAGGTCACTGGTAGTTCGGTGACACTCTGCTGGGTTCTGGGCTGGGGCCTTTTAGGGCAAAACCAAACGCAGGGGGGCCCGAGATCCAGGGATGGAGCTGGGCACTTGTTGGGGTTGGGGTAGACGAAGGGGGGGAGGTGGGAGGGTGAGAGGGGTGTGCAGTGGTTTGAAGTTGGGGGATGGGGAGTTGGGAAGGGGGTTGGAGGGAAGTTTGATGGGAGGGAAAGGGTATTGAGCCAAAATGTGACCCTTATGAGGCGGGATATCATGGTGATGGCGCCAGGGTGTCTTACAGTGGTTACCTGGAATGTCAGGGGCCTCAACAGCTATCTGAAACGTAACAAGGTGATGATGTATCTGAAAAGGATGAGGACCGACATAGCATTATTGCAAGAGACCCACCTCACTAGGGAGAAATTGGAGGTGGTTAAGAAGAAGTGGAGGGGGTGCCTGGTGGGATCCACATACTCTGCCTCCGCTAGAGGAGTTATCATCTGGGTGGCGCCGCAGGTGCCATTTCAGCTGCTTCAGGTCACGGGTGACCCAGATGGCAGATTGACTGTTGTGAAGGGTATATTGGAAAACCGAGAAGTGTGTATTGTAAATTTATATGCCCCTAACCAGGACACAGCGGCTTTCTTTAGGACCCTGTACGGTAGAGTCGGCCCTCTGCTGGGTGGTGGGATTATTTGGGGAGGTGATTTTAACTGTGTACTTAACCCTAATGTTGACAGATCGGATAGTAAGATAGACAAACCAACCCCAGCAGCAAAGGTGCTGCAGGCCCTCCCGAGGGACTTCGACCTAGTGGATGTCTGGAGGCAGTTGCATCCAGTGGATAGACAATACTCGCACTATACGGCACCACACGCCCTTCACACAAGATTAGACTATGTGTTCGCCTCCAAAGAGTTGGCAGGAGAGATGGAAGGTGCGGAATACAAAGCTAGGGTGCTTTTGGACCACTCCCCCCTGGTCCTGGAGTGGCGGCATCAACCTCCCAGGGCACGGATTCCCACTTGGAAACTCAGAGCCGAGGCTCTGCAGGACCCGGGATTCAGGGAGGATTTAAGAGAGGCGATCACTGAGTACTTCGAGATAAATACTGGTAGTGTAAGCTCTATGGGAACTGTTTGGGAGGCGTTTAAGGTGGTTTTGCGGGGGGTTGCCATTTCGAAGTCTAGAGGGCTACAGGGGGGCATAGAGCAGAGTGGAAGGGAATTGAGGAGGAGTTGGAGGGCAGGATGCGTACGGAAGGCACCGCTGATGAGGACAGAGACAGGATAAGGCAATTTCAACAGGCCAGTGGGGACTGCTGGGACAGGTTATGTAAACTAAGCTATAAGAAATACGTGGAGAGACAGCACGCAGGGGGAGATAAGCCGGGCAGGTTGCTGGCCTGGCTATACAAGAGTGAGACGCCGCGAACGGTGATCAGGGAAATTAAAGGCAAGGGAGGGTGGACTCAGAATACCCAGGAGGGGGTGAATGAGGAGTTCCTGAGATTCTATAAACATCTTTATGAGGACCCAGGTGGCCCTAGAGACCACGAAATTCGGGTAAGATTGGAGGACATGGGCCTACTCACCTTAGATGAGGCAGAACGCGCAGACGTAGATGCCCCTATTACGATGGAAGAACTCAAACTAGTGGTTCGCTACTTGCCCACCTGTAAGGCCCCCCAGGTCCGATGGGCTTCCAAGTGAATTTTATAAAACCTATGAACAAGAGTTGCTTCCCCCGCTGCTGGCCATGCTTAACCAGTCGTATGAGCAAGGCAGGCTACCAGAGACCCTGCGAGAGGCGGTGATTATCCCGCTTCTGAAGCCGGGCAAGCCTATCACTGATTGTGGGTCGTACAGGCCCTTATCGATGCTCAATCAGGTTAGTAAAATCCTCACTGCTGTACTGGCAAATAGGCTTAAGGCTGTCATTGGTAAACTGATACACGCCGACCAAACGGGCTATGTCAGGAACATAACTGATAATCTCAGAAGACTGCATCACATCCTTGACCAGACAAAAAGTGACCCAGGTGAACTGGCAATAGTTTCACTAGACGCAGTCAAGGCCTTCGAGCCAGTGAAAAGGCCCTAGTTGATCGCGACCTTTAAGGGCTATGGAATGGGGCCGGGGTACCTCAGGTGGGTGACAATGTTATACAGCTCCCCGATCGCCAGGGTCAAAACGGGTGCTATCATTTCGGACAAATGGTAACTAAGCAGAGGCACTAGACAGGGCTGCCCGTGGTCGCCCATGTTATACATATGGGCACTGGAGCCATTGGCCACCTGCCTGAGACAGCAATACGAGGAGATAGGTATTCGCACTGCGGATGGCATGCACCTTGTTTCTTTATATGCGGACGACATACTGTTATATTTACGCTACCCGGAAGAGAACATGCAATATATTCTAGACATGATGGAGCAATTTGCCGTTCTCTCTGGCATAGCGGTTAACCCCAAAAAGTCTAGCGTGTTCCCTCTGGGGAGATACAAGCTTGTCTTGCCCAGGAGTCTGCCAGTGTTGCTGATTACCCTGGCACACAAAGTCGTTCCGATATCTCGGAATTGACATATACCATATGGCAGAAGAACATGCACGCAACACGGTTAAAGCAGTAGAAGGAATTAAGAACAGCATGGGATTCTGGTCCAGGTTACCCCTGGCTATGGTGGGGAGGGCTGCTCTGCTAAAAATGGTAGTTTTGCCCAGACTGTTGCATTTCTTTGTTAACATCCCGCATGGGATCCCGAGGCGCTTTTTCGCTAACCTCCATAGCCTGTGTAGGAGCTTCATCTGGGGCAACTCCAGGAACAGGGTGTCCCTCTGGAAACTACAGAACTCATGTGATAGGGGAGGGATCAACCAGCCAGATTTTGAGCTATACTATCTGGCAGGGCAGCTGCAGTATGTAGCAAGATGGCTGTCTGGCGAGGAGAAGGCAGAAACCAGGCTGCTGTGCAGGGAACTTCTCCCCTTCTTTCACAAAGAAGTGGTGTGGCTGTCCAAGTCGAGGGTCCGGGGGATGGTGGGGCTGCTGGTACTGGGATGGGAGATATGGCACAGAAGGTGGCAGATTGCGGGACACCTGGTTCCGTACTCTATGCAGGTGCCGCTTGCAGCACTATGTGGAGAGGATCCCCAGCTGATACAAGGGGTCCGCAAGTACTGGGAACCAGTGGGCCTGGCCACCCTGGGAGACATATGGCTGGAAGGGGAGGCATTAGAGTTCCCGAACCTGATCGAAGATACTGGGGTGCATAAAGGGCAGTACATAACTTACACCAGAATTGTCAAGAGAGTACGAGTGAAGTGGCCAACAGAGGTGCTCACCGGACAACCGGATGCCACCATGGAGACTATATATGATATTTCAGAGGGTGGGCATGAGATTTCCCGCATATACGAGCTGTTGGGGTCCAAGGTGGGGAAGGACTTGACCCAACAGACAACTTTGGGAGGATGAGGTGGGAGAGCCCATGTCGGATGGGCTCTGGAAAAGAGCCCAAAGATATCATAAAAAAGTGTCCCGGAACGCAAGGCTCCAGCAGATCTAACTATATGTCACACATAGAGCATAGCTCACCCCCAGTAAGATCGCTAGGTTTGGTGGCCATACGACTCAGAAATGCCCTAGGTGTGGGGTGGAGGAGGCTGGGCTACTCCACATGTTTTGGGCCTGCCCTGAGGTGGGGCGGTTTTGGCAAGAAGTGAAGGCACGCTTAGCAGGAACCGGTATTACACTGGAGGTGGAGTCGGGCTGGGCATGCATGCTGGGGGGATTCCATAGGCCACGTAACTTAAAGCACATAAGCAAAATGAAAGATCTAGCATTTGTCCTGGCCAAACGAAGGATAGCAATGTGTTGGAAGGCAGCCCAGAGGCCGAGGATAGAGTTGTGGTGGGCTGACCTCTTAAAATGGGCAGAGGCAGAAACGGCTGTTTGGTGGGACACGGTTTGTAGGGGAGGGGAGGAGGAGGTAGAACCCCTAATTGAATGGAGGCAGCTGGTGGCTACCATGAGTGGCCCCCAGTCTGATCAAAGCAATGATAAAACGGATAAAGAGACGACGATAAACCCGCCTGAAAAATCACAGGATGATGACATGGACATATTGGCTCAAGTTAGGGGGGAGGGAATTTCATGAGACTGGACAATGCTGATTGTAACACTCTGACGCTGAATCTGATGATGGAAGTCCCAAGAATTGTGCGTTATATAAAATAATTTTTTTTTTTTCTTTTTTTTTTTGGAAAAAACAATAACTGTGCGCCTCCCGCCGGCTTCTCTGGGATCATTTGCATTGCCGCACTAGACGCCGCAAGGGCGCCCGTCCCTGCCACTCTGGATTTGGGGATCTGAACCCGACTTCCTGTCGATCGGCTGAGGGCAATGGAGGCCATAGCCCACCCCTTCCGAACGGCGCTCGCCCATCCCTTAGGACTGACTGACCCATGTTCAACTTCTGTTCACATGGAACCCTTCTCCACTTTATTCTTCAATGTTCTCGTTTTAATATTTGCTACTACAACCAAGATCTGCACCTGCGGCAGCTCCACTCGGGCCCTCGCCCCGGGCTTCTGTGCGTACTGCAGCAGCCCTCCTACTCGCCTGACTTAGCCCCCGCGGCTCTCAACGCCGGCCTGGTCTGGGCCTGATGCTCCAGGGCCATCCATTTTCAGGGCTAGTTGATTCGACAGGTGAGTTGTTACACACTCCTTAGCGGATTCCGACTACCATGGCCACCATCCTGCTGTCTATATCAACCAATACCGTTTCTGGGGACTGATGAGCATCTGCATCATGCGACTTAACCCTGGGTGTGGTTCATCCCGCAGCGCCTGTTCTGCTTACCAAAAGTTTCCCACTGAGCACTTTGATACAATACCCGGCTCCACGCCAGCAAGCCGGGCTTCATACCCATTTAAAGCTTGAGAGCAGGTTGAGATAATTTTGACCCCAAGACCTCTAATCATTCGCTTTGCTAGATAAAACTGGGGTTTCCGTGCACCAGCTATCTTGAGTGAAACTTCGGAGAGAACCAGCTACTTTATCATTCGATTAGTCTTTTGCCCCTATACCCAAGTCGGATGACCGATTTACACATCAGGACCGCTACGGACCTCCACCAGGCCGAGTTCACCATCTTTCGGGTCCTATCACACACGCTCATGCATCATCTCTGACAGAGCGGGGGAAGACGGGTCGGTGGAGAGCCCACTGCGACAGGATGCCACTGCAATCGCCGGGCACCGGCCCTCAACATCATTACATCACAGGGTTTCATTCATCCCTCTGACTCGGGCAGGCATTATATTCTTAGTCAGTGTTTCCAGACAGGTCGGGTGGTTAACCGACCCCTGGCGCCCTTTGTGGGCCTCCCCGCCCGGCAGCACGACGTGGTTGGGGTGTATTGAGGGCAGTCCACCACAGTCACATCAGGAGCCCCGTCTCCCGTGGCCACTCTAGCAACCCCCAAGAGGGGCCAGGACAGTTGCCGGATAAGGGCCCGGTGGTGGTCTATCTCCCTCAGCCCCGTGGACACAGCAAAACTGCTGTCAGGGGGCTGTAACACTCTCTGCTGGAGCAGAGAGCCACCTGCCCCCTGGGGCCTTCCCAAATGCACCCTGCTGGGGCTGGATGTGCGCGGGCCGCAGACCCGCAAGGGCCTCCACCGTTCCAGGTGACCAACCTGCCTGCTGTGTTGAATCCTGTGGGTGGACTGCACAGACCCCACCAGTTTACCGCTCAACCGTTTCACACCCTCTTGAACTCTCTTCAACTTTCCCTTACAGTACTTGTTGGTCACCAGTCTCACGCCCGTATTTAGCCTTAGACAGAGTTTACCACACGCTTTGGGCTGCATTCCCAAGTAACCTGACTCCAAGAAGACCTGATCCCGGTGTGCAAGAGGCCGCTATCGGCCTTACACCATCCGCGTGGGGAGACTCGATCAGAAGGACTTGAGCCCCCTGAGTGATGCCGGGGAGTTGGTCTTCTGTACGCCACATTTCCCACACCTGCTGCTGAACGGGGATTCGGCGCTGGGCTCTTCCCTTTTCACTGGCCGTTACTGAGGGAATCTTGGTTAGTTCCTTTTCCTCTGCTTAGTAATATGCTTAAATTCAGCAGGTCACCATGTCTGATCTGAGGCCGTGGTCGGGGAGCACAAAGCTCAGGGCAGTTGGCCTCGGGCCCGTATGGGGGGTTGCCCCAGCCCTTGGCGCAGGCGAGTGTATTCTGTCCCAATCTGTGACCGAAG
This sequence comes from Ambystoma mexicanum, assembly GCF_040938575.1. Lineage (NCBI taxonomy): Eukaryota > Metazoa > Chordata > Amphibia > Caudata > Ambystomatidae > Ambystoma > Ambystoma mexicanum. The sequence continues at coordinate 645,316,852 of NC_090937.1, forward strand.
CCCACATGGTCACGAGGTCCGTGCTCCATAGTCATCCTGCGCCGGCAGCCGTGGGACACCAAAGACAGCCACACACAGCACGGCCAGGTGCCCCCGGGTAGGGTGAAGGTGCGCCAGGCTTTTTTAAAGCCTGCTGCCGCCGCCACCACATCCAGGGCGCGTCGGCCACCCGGCCCTCCCGAAACCAGCATGAGGTGGGGAAACTGGGGAAACCAGGACGCGTCGGCAATGAGCTTGCGCGCCAGATCCAAGGATCCAGCGACGGTGCTGATCGGGGTCTGACCTTAGGGGGATGAATGGAATGGGGTCCCTGCGACAGTCCCAGCCACGCCCCTGGGAGTGAACCCCCTGGGGCGATTGATGTACAAGCGACCCTCAGACAGGCGTAGTCCCGGGAAAAACCCAGGGCCACATGGTGCGTTCGAAGTGTTGATCAATGTGTCCTGCAATTCGCACTAATTCTCGCAGCTAGCTGCGTTCTTCATCGATGCACGAGTCGAGTGATCCACCGCCAAGAGCCACAAGCAACTTTTTTTGTCCTAGACGTCGGCCTGACCCTGGCGGTGCAGGAGAGGTTAGGGGAGGCAGTGCTGGCTGTGGCAGGACAGCCCAGCTCCCTGTCTAGCTCGGCCGAAACCATTGTGGTTTCAAAAAAATAAAAAATAATAATCCAGGTGCTCAGTCTGACCGCCAGCTGCAGCAGCATAGCGCTTCCCAGGGGGATGGAGGTAGGCCGCTCCGCCACCTGCCCACACGGCCCGATCCACTCATCCTTCCCCGACCCCTTCCGCTTCCCTTTTGGGAGGGGGGGCTGGGAGAAGGACAACGAGGCAGGCCAGAGACAGCACAGACAGGGTGTCGGGTGGGACCACTAGAGTCTTCAAACCCCAGCCCGGCCGCATAGGACCCAGCTCCAGGTACCTGAGCAAGAGGGAAGGTCATCCACTGTGCCAGCGGGCCTGGCCATTGCTCACACACACATGTGGGCGGTTGAAACCTTGGCGCCCACTGTCAAGTGAGCCAGCTGCACCATGGCCCATGCCTGGCTTGCCCGGGTGCCTGTCTGCCTGGGGAGGCACCCCTCGAGAGCAGTCAGGTTTCCCTCGGCTCCCGGCTGCTCCCAGTCAGGGCTTCCCTGGTGACCGGGGTGTGCCCACCAATGCCCAGCCGCTGGCAGGTCAGAGAGAGGAGTGTGCGCCCCCCGGCCAGCGCAGAAGCGGGCTCAGTGAGGAGAGGGGGTTGGTTGACCACGCGCACCGGACTGCTCTGCGAGAGGTGCCCCGGGCTGTGGGTGTGCACGTCTGGTATGCAACCGAGGTCGGGCCCACGGCTCTCCCTCCCGCTGCTCCGCTGTTAATGATCCTTTATGCCCCCACCCACAAGCAGAAACCATTCACACTCAAATGCCCCATTTCTCCTTCCAAACACGTTCCAGTTTCAAATGCCACCTCCCTCCTGACCTACATGCCACCATCCCTCCATCCGAACCCACACAAAGACACCAACATCCGTCCCTCCATACCTACACCAAGATGCTCCACCCCTCAGAGCCACACCCATATGCTCCATCTCTACCTCCACACTCAGATGGCGCCATTTGCCCTCTCTCTATACCCACACCCGATTACCCCATCCCTTCGACACACACATGCTCCCACCACTCCAATAAACCAACATCCTTCTCTCCAGACAAACATACCCCATCCCTCCATTCACACCCAGATGCCCCCTTCCTTCCCACCAGAGCGCTCCAGCCCTGACCCACATGCTCCACCATTCCCCGACATGCCCCCACCATATGCCCATTACATATCAACAATGCCCCCTCCGATCCAGACTCCACGATGCACAATCCCTTCCTCAAGACCCATACCATGATGGCCCATGCTCCCTCCACACAGAAAGATGCCCCTATCCGTCCTCCGACCAATGAGCCCCAATCCTTCCCTCCAGACCCACACCAATGTGCCCCATCCCTCCCTCCAGATGCACATCAATGTGTCCTGTGCCTCCCTTCATGCCCAAAGCAATGTCCCCATCCCTCCCTCCAGACCCACAACCATGTGCACCATCCCTTCCTCTCAGAACCACACCAAGATGCCCCATCCCTCCCTCTAGACCAATACCATAATGCACCATCCTCCCTCCACATAGCAAGATGCCCCTTGCATCAGATGCCCATGTGCCGATCCTGAATCACATGCAGATAGCCCCAGCCAACCCCCTCTAAAACCACCCATCCTAGTATGCCCCATCCGCCCAGACCCACACCAATGTGCCCCGTCCCCTCCTTCCAGGCCCACACCAATATGCGGTCATCCCTCCCCAGACCAATGTCCCCATCCCTCCCATCAAACCCACACCAATGTGCCCCCAACACCTCCCTACAGAGCCACACCAAGATGCCCAGTCCAACTTCGCAACCCACACCTAGATGACCCATGCCACCCTCCAGACCCGCTGTGCCCCATCTCTCCCTCCAGAAACACACCCATGTGCCCCCACCACCTCCCTCCAGAGCCACACCAAGATGCCCAGTTCAACTACCTAACCCACACCTAGATGACCCATGCTACCCACCAGACCCACTGTTCCCCATCTCTCCCTCCAGAAACATACCCATGTGCACAATCCTTCCGCCAAGATCCACACCAATGTGCCCCACCACCTCCCTCCAGAGCCACACCAATGTGCCCCCACCACCTCCCTCCAGGGCCACACCAAAATGCCCCGTTCCACTTCCCAACCCACACCTAGATGACCCATGCCACCCTCCAGACACACTGTTCCCCCCTCTCTCCCTCCAGAAACACACCCATGTGCACCATCCCTCCGCCAAGATCCACACCAATGTGCCCCATCACCTCCCTCCAGAGCCACACCAAAATGCCCCTTTCCACTTCCCAACCCACACCTAGATGACCCATGCCACCCTCCAGATCCACTGTGCCCCATCTCTCCCTCCAGAAAAACGCCCATGTGCCCCATCCACCTCCCTCCAGAGCCACACCAATGTGCCCCACCACCTCCCTCCAGAGCCACACCAATGTGCCCCGTCCAACTTCCTATCCCACACCTAGATGACCCATGCTACCCACCAGACCCACTGTGCCCCATCTCTCCCTCCAGAAACACACCCATGTGCACCATCCCTCCGCCAAGATCCATACCAATGTGCCCGACCACCTCCCTCGAGAGCCACACCAATGTGCCCCCACCACCTCCCTCCAGAGCCACACCAAAATACCCCATCCCACTTCCCAACCCACACCTAGATGACCCATGCCACCCTCCAGACACACTGTGCCCCATCTCTCCCTCCAGAAACAAACCCATGTGCCCCACCACCTCCCTCCAGAGCCACACCAAGATGCCCCGCCCAACATCCTAACCCACACCTAGATGACCCATGCTACCCACCAGACCCACTGTGCCCCATCTCTCCCTCCAGAAACACACCCATGTGCACCATCCTTCCGCCAAAATCCACACCAATGTGCCCCACCACCTCCCTCCAGAGCCACACCAATGTGCCCCCACCACCTCCCTCCAGAGCCACACCAAAATGCCCCGTCCCACTTCCCAATCCACACCTAGATGACCCATGCCACCCTCCAGACACACTGTGCCCCATCTCTCCCTCCAGAAACACACCCATGTGCACCATCCCTCCACCCAGATACACACCAATGTGCCCCCACCACCTCCCTCCAGAGCCACACCAAGATGCCCCGTCCAACTTCCTAACCCACACCTAGATGACCCCTGCTACCCACCAGACCCACTGTGCCCCATCTCTCCCTCCAGAAACACACCCATGTGCACCATCCTTCCGCCAAGATCCACACCAATGTGCCCCACCACCTCCCTCCAGACCCACCCCAATGTGCCCCCACCACCTCCCTCCAGAGCCACACCAAAATGCCCCGTCCCACTTCCCAATCCACAACTAGATGACCCATGCCACCCTCCAGACACACTGTGCCCCATCTCTCCCTCCAGAAACACACCCATGTGCACCATCCCTCCACCCAGATACACACCAATGTGCCCCCACCACCTCCCTCCAGAGCCACACCAAGATGCCCTGTCCAACTTCCCAACCCACACCTAGATGACCCATGCCACCCTCCAGACCCACTGTGCCCCATTTCTCCCTCCAGAAACACACCCATGTGCCCCATCCACCTCCCCCCAGAGCCACACCAATGTGCCCCCTCCACCTCCCCCCTGAGCCACACCAATGTGCCCCATCACCTCCCTCCAGAGCCACACCAAGATGCCCCGTCCAACTTCCTAACCCACACCTAGATGACCCATGCTACCCACCAGACCCACTGTGCCCCATCTCTCCCTCCAGAAACACACCCATGTGCAACATCCCTCCGCCAAGATCCACACCAATGTGCCCCACCACCTCCCGCCAGAGCCACACCAATGTGCCCCCACCACCTCCCTCCAGAGCCACACCAAAATGCTCCGTCCCACTTCCCAACCCATACCTAGATGACCCATGCCACCCTCCAGACACACTGTGCCCCATCTCTCCCTTCAGAAACACACCCATGTGCACCATCCCTCCACCCAGATCCACACCAATGTGCCCCCACCACCTCCCTCCAGAGCCACACCAATGTGCCCCCACCACCTCCCTCCAGAGCCACACCAAAATGCCCCATCCCACTTCCCAACCCACACCTAGATGACCCATGCCACCCTCCAGACACACTGTGCCCCATCTCTCCCTCCAGAAACACACCCATGTGCACCATCCCTCCACCCAGATCCACACCAATGTGCCCCACCACTTCCCTCCAGAGCCACACCAAAGTGCCCCACCACCTCCCTCCAGAGCCACGCCAGGATGCCCCGTTCCACTTCCCAACCCACACCTAGATGACCCATGCCACCCTCCAGACCCACTGTGCCCCATCTCTCCCTCCAGAAACACACCCATGTCCTCCATCCCTCCCCAGACCCACACCAATGTACCCCAACCCACACCACTGTCCCTATCCCTCACCCAGACCCACACCGCTATGTCCTATCCATCCCTCCAGACCCACACCAATGTGCCCCCTTTCTCCAGAGCCACGCAAAAGTGGCTCATCCCACCAGACCTACACCAGCATGCCCCTATCCAACCATTCAGACCCCAGCAAGATGCCCAATCCCTCCCTCTAGTCCAATAACATAATGCCTGATCCTTCTTCCAAATAGCAAGATGCCCCTTCCCCCTTGCAACAGATGCCTGTGTGCCATCCCGAATCACACGCAGATAGCCCCAGCCAACCCCCTCTAAAACCACGCATCCTAATAATCACACCCTCATAAAACATTAAATCACTCTAGTAACCCCGTTGATCAGTTAAACACAAGCATACACGGTCACCCTGTTCCTTTTCTTAGCCCTCCATACCTTTCATGTTGAATAGCTGAGCATGATTTTTAAAGTAATTGTAATTTCCTGCTCCCCCGTCTAAATCGGGTGTCTTGCAGGAACGTTCACGGTATCCGGAAGAAAATTCCAATTTACAGCAAGTCAAAAGCACACGGGTTGCTGCTGTTCCTGCAGCCTGGCAGCCAGAGCCTTGCCGCTCAGGACGCTCCAGGGCCTCCTAGAAATGTTCCCGGTGTTGAAATGCCAACCCCAAACGCTGCTAGCCAAAGGCTGGCAGGGTCCGGTTGCACTTGCACCGGCGGCAGCCAGAGCGTTCAAAATTCCCGCTCAGCCCCAGCCCGCTTACTGAACGTGCTCCGGAACCGCTTCTCTGCTCCGGAAAGCACACGAATGACATCAGAGGTCACGTGACAACGAGGGGGCGGGCCGTTGCTATGGTCCTTTTCTCGGATGGGAACTAGTCGCTACCAACACTATGCCCCATGGCTCCCACCCCCAACCAAACACTATGCCCCATGGCTCCCACCCCCCAGCCAAACAATATGCCCCATGGCTCCCACCCCTCAACCAAACACTATCCCCCATGGCCCCCACTTACCAACCAAACACTATCCCCATGGCCCCCACCCCCCTGACCAAACACTATGCCCCAGAGCCCCCAACCAAACACTATGCCCCATGGCCCCCAACCAAACACTATGCCCCATGGCCCACACCGCTCAAGCAAACACTATGCCCCATGGCTCCCACCCCCAACCAAACACTATGCCCCTGGCCCCCATCCCTCAAGCAAACACTATGCCCCATGGCCCCTACCCCTCAAGCAAACACTATGCCCCATGGCCCCCACCCCCAACCAAACACTATGCCCCATGGCCCCCATCCCTCAAGCAAACACTATGCCCCATGGCCCCCAACCAAACACTATGCCCCATGGCTCCCACCCCCAACCAAACACTATGCCCCATGGCTCCCACCCCTCAACCAAACACTATCCCCCATGGCCCCCACTTACCAACCAAACACTATCCCCATGGCCCCCACCCCCCTGACCAAACACTATGCCCCATAGCCCCCAACCAAACACTATGCCCCATGGCCCCCAACCAAACACTATGCCCCATGGCCCACACCGCTCAAGCAAACACTATGCCCCATGGCTCCCACCCCCAACCAAACACTATGCCCCATGGCCCCCATCCCTCAAGCAAACACTATGCCCCATGGCCCCTACCCCTCAAGCAAACACTATGCCCCATGGCCCCCACCCTTCAAGCAAACACTATCCCCCAGGGCCCCCACTCACCAACCAAACACTATGCCCCAGGGCCCCCACCACTCAACCAAACACTATTCCCCATGGCCCCCAACCCCTCAAGCAAACACTATGCCCCATGGCCCCCACCACCCAACCAAACACTATGCCCCATGGCCCCCACCCCTCAAGCAAACACTATGCCCCATGGCTCCCACCCCCAACCAAACACTATGCCCCATGGCACCCACCCCTCAACCAAACACTATCCCCCATGGCCCCCACTCACCAACCAAACACTATGCCCCAAGGCCCCCACCCCCCAACAAAACACTTTGCCCCATGGCCCCCACCCCCCAACCAAACACTTTGCCCCATGGCCCCCACCCCCCAACCAAACACTATGCCCCATGGCCCCCACCCCTCAACCAAACACTATCCTCCATGGCCCCCACTCACCAACCAAACACTATTCCCCATGGCCCCCACCACCCAACCAAACACTATGCCGCATGGCCCCCACCCCTCAAGCAAACACTATGCCCCATGGCTCCCACCCCTCAAGCAAACACTATGCCCCATGGCTCCCACCCCCAACCAAACACTATGCCCCATGGCCCCCACCCCATGCACCCATACAGACCCGAACCCCCATCCCCAACTCAGCACACAAACTCACAAGCATACACCAATACACTATGCACCCATACCGACACAACCCCCCCATCCCCCAACTCAGCACAAACTCACAAGCATACACCAATACACTATGCACCCATACAGACACAAACCCCCCACCACAGCATCTCAACATACACTGCACACACATACATACAAATACAAACACCCATACAGACCTGATACACCCCCCACCCCAACATGCACTGCACAGACATGCAAATACAAATACCCATACAGACCCGACACACCCCCCAGCCCCGCATCTCAACATGCACTGCACAGACATACAAATACCAACACCCATACAGACCCGACACCCCCCACCCCCATCTCCACATGCACTGCACAGACATACAAATACAAACACCCATACAGACCCCGACACACCCCCTCACCCTCCATCTCAACAAACACAACACAAACATACAAACGCAAACATTCATGCACACCTGACACCCCCCCACCCCTGCATCGCAACAAACACAACACAAACATACAAAAACAAACATTCATGCACACCCGACACCCCCCCAAACACAGCACAAACATACAGCATAACAGACCCGACACACAAACACTTACCGGATGTGCAGGAGGGCAGGCTAGCTGGAGTGCTGGAGGGCAGGCTAGCTGGAATGCTGGCGAGGTAAGTGGAGCAGTACTACGGCTGTCGTGGCAAGCAAGGCTGAAATGCCTTCCGGCATCAAGCCTTACTGGCCACTCCAGCCGTAGTGCTGGCCCTCCATTGGTGCAGCACACACGCACTACGTGGCTCGTAGGAGCTGCGTGGTGCGTGTGTGCTGAGCCAATGAGGGCCAGTGTTTTGTCCGGCCCGGAAGACAACAAAGACTTTCTTAATGGAGGGCGGCCGATGCTGCTTGCGGGCCGCACTCCATTAGGAAAGTCTTTTTGCCTTGCGGGCCGGACAAAATGGCATGGTGGGCCGCAACTGGCCCACGGGCTGTATGTTGTGCACCCATGCCCTAGAGGGTTAGATGGGAAACACTGCTTCAAATGCAGGGCCTGCCCAAGCAATGGACAGCCCACACAAGGGTGGAAATGAAAGATTCTTTGATTTAGAAAAATTAAACAGACAAGTGTGGCAGACTGCGCTGAACTCTTACATTAGTCCAAAATGTAATATGTATGCTTCTCTTCTTTTTTGAGACAATCCACCTGATAAAATGCATGACCTATTCTTCAATAATATATGAAAACAAGTGTAATCTGTGATTGGTTGCAAAGATATTCTTGGAATAAACAAACGGATGTGCATTACAGTTTTCCCCCAGATATCTTTGAAGACTCTTTGATGTAGGCAGATGGGAGAAGGGGCAGAGTTAGATCAGTCAGGAGAAAAGAACCAGTCAACAGAAGGCTCACATCAACTTAGATTCTGCCAGGAGTTCCCAAACTTCCAGTGCCCCCTCCCCACTTCCTGCAGACAAAGAACTCTGGGTACGGCATCACCATGGCATAAGACTTAAACACCAGCCAGGATTGAAACCCTTGCAGAAGGCTAGAGAGGAACCAATCTGCTAGAGAAGATTGTCTATTTAAGAGAGCAAGCCCACCCCTCAGTTGAATTTTCTTTAGACTAGTGAAGGATTACACCTAGAACTTTGTTGGGGGAACAGACTCTGCTCCACTTCCATAGAGATGGAGACAAAAACTTCCAGGAAAAGGGAAAGCTGTTTCCCTCAACCATCCCATAGGGCAACGCCTACTGCAAGCTGAGACCACTGGTACCAAAGAACCTGCTGACTGGAGGCGACAGTCCCTTCATGTGCACTCTAAAAACCTTGCAGGTTGCTAAGACCAGAAGAAAGGACTTACCTTGTCCCCGGAGACCCTGCTGAAGACCTCAGCAACCAGAGATCAAGAAACCGGTATTAACGCAGTTTTCCATCATCAATATCATTTGAGCCGGCTCGAATGTCACAAGATGCTTTTCGAGCCATTGCAAACACCTAGAGTTGCCTTTGACAATTGCCGCTTTTTGTTCCACTGTCAGGGAACTGACTGCGCTCCAGCCGTTAATGTTTATTTCCACTGAATAAGCACATTGCATCATTGGACCTCTTCAAGAACACTTGGCTGATTAAAAAATCACGGACTCGACCCATCACCTGCCTGTTTACTTCGCACTGCTCTAGCCGATCACTGCTATAGGACTGCACTGCATCGCTGGACTATTTCAAGCAGACTGGACACCAGTGATCCACTGGGAACAACCGGTTCAAAACATCTCAACACCAACTCTACCAATTGCCAACAACCTAGAAGCCTAGCTTGACACTGTTGGGCCACAAGAACAGGCGTCCGAGGTATTTTCAGTGGCTCTGTCTTACTGGCCTACCATAAAGGGCCATGTTGATTAGTGGGATCCGACTCTACCCTTCTAAAAGACAATTTCAGTGAACTTGACATTGCTGCCGAGATTATTGTCTGTGCACCCCTGTTTTAAGACTAAGCTAGCCCCTTTTCATTACAAGTCTCTCTATGCTGTGCCTTCTCTTCCAGGGGTGGGTTATAGTGTTTTTGTTTAGTGGGTATGTATGTTTATTTTAGTTAAAGTAACCTATTTTTATAGAACCTAGTTGGGCATGCTTTTATTTTGGTAACTGTAAGGGTGCAGAAGACGACTCAGGACCCAAAGGTGGCATGCTTTTTGGTACAGACTTTTATTGAACTGAAAATAAGGAAAAAGCCTACCTGTCCCTAGAACTAACAGGGGTTTACCTACCTCAAACAAAACTAAGGATACTGTCAAAATGTCCGTCAAAAGTATAAAGTCCACTGTCCTATGTCCCAAACCTATTTCCGTTCCTTACACTTAAACAGAAAACATTTAACTAAACTACACCCTGTTTATAACAGGATGACTCCCTTTTTCGGATGCTTCAAGCAGTTCAAAGTTCCAAAAATTGGGAAGGTGTCTCCCTTCCCCAAGCGTTTCTTAGGTTCTCTTTACCAATAGTCTTATTTATCACAGTTCTATCTTCTGTCAAAGGATCAGACTCTCTTCCTCTGGTCTTCTCGTGATTCGTACCAAAAGGGTCCTTCTCCCTCTTTAGGCTTCTCGTAACTTGCGCCAAACAGTCTCTTTTTCTTGAACCTCTCTCTAATTATGCCAAAGGTTCTCTTCAATTGGACTTCTCGCAAGTTATGCCAAAAGTTCTCTTCCCCTGGTTTTCTCGTGTTTTGTGCCAAAGGTTCTCATCCCCTGGACTTCTCGTCTCATTCTGTGAGTCCCAGATCCCTTTTTCAACTCTTTAATGTCTCTTAGCTAGGCCGGGTTCACTCTCCTGCCTTCTCTTTTAGTCTCTTTGGGGTGCACTTTCACCACCTCCGTTCTCAGCTTGTCTCTCTCTTCAGTGCCATTGGGATGAGGAAGATGGGCCTACACTTCCTCCCAATCACAGTCTCTGGGATCTGCATGTGCCTTCTCGGTTCCGCTTTGCATACCTATGTACTTGGTTTGCGAGGGTTCTGGTCCTCTGCAACACCGGAAAGCTTCTGCGGCTTCCCCTGGGCTCCCACGGTCTTCCTTCAGTTCTCAACGGCTCCAACACACTGGCTCCTCTCAGCACATCAGGTTCTGCCTGGACCACCCGAGTGGCTTGGGTTCTGCCACCGCACGCCAGTTTCTCTCACAACCAGGTAAGTCCTGGTTCTTCCCCGCCTTGTCGTTCTCCACCTCTCTGCTCCATACATTCCGGTCTGCCGCAGGGCCTCTCCACGGCTCTCTACTCCCCAGCATAAAGTTGCTCTGGGGCAGGACAGACTTCAATGAGAGTATCCTTGTCAGTTATTATGTACTGGTTTCTTCCTAGCTTCCAATAGCTAGCACGTTTGTATCGTTCCACGTGGAACTCTGCATCGCGCTGTTCTTCCCTGTGGCAGTGCTTTTGGAGTCCCCTAAATTCACTCTTCCCTCACTCTTCCTTGTCATAATCTCATCTGCCTTATATACATAATTACTATGTATGAGGAAATTAGTAGAAGCAGGAGGAGAAAGAGAGGATGGGAGCATCTGAGTTGTATGTGTAGAGCTGGATGACCCATGTCTGACAGCATGATGAGATGCATACCGTGTTCTTCTCTGATAGTCATCCCTAGTCCCATGGGGGAGGGGTCTCTCCCCATGAGATCCTCCTGCTAAGTACCACCCCCAGGGGGACAATCGGGTAGCTGCCTCACCTCCCTGGCCTCATGAAAAGGGTATCCCCTTAGGGGAGAAGGGACGACATCCAAGGATTCATCACATAAGACAGCACTATTTTTCACTGGTCGCTTCAGTGTTAGCCCTCATCTCTCCTGAGAAGTATAGCTGACCCCTACCTGTGCTACTTTAGAGCTTTGAAAAAGGTATGCCTTTAAGGCTTTGCTTGTTTAAACTTTATAATTGGCCTAACCACTGGTTTACTAGTAGTGTGGGTCTAAGAAGGACCTTAATTCAATGCGCATCGCTGTTCTCCTGCGAAGCAGTAGTATTTTAATCACAGCCACACGCCTTATATGGACACCACCCTCGGCTTAGCATCTCACTTAAAGCACTGACAATACGAGAGCAATCACTGACTGATATCTACCTGGAAAAACCAAAAGGGGAAGATCTGTTTCAACAGTTTAATTTTGGCTACTGCGTGGTCACAGATATATCTTTGGCTACCCGCAGTAGCAGCTTCTAACTCTACCGGAGCGGGTCAGACACTCATCCAGTTTGACTGCCCAAGTGTAATGAAGACTGACATGTTCTAAGTGCCTAAACAACATAATCTCTGATAAATTAATGTTCACAAATTTCAATACTTCAATGCCCAAGACCGCTTCTATGCTGATTCTGAGCCTCTGAATTGGAGGCTTTCAGCTTAAAGATGAGTCAAGTATCATAGGCATTGTTATAAAGATCCATACCGAAAGATCTTATCGATACCATCAGTGGTGTCAAATATTGGATTAGCGTCCTACAGAGGAAGACCAATGGATGCCCTTTGTTTATTTTTCTGCAGAACAATCATTTTGTATTCTTGCTATGTTGAGAAGTATATACTAGTAATACTTTCCGACATCAGAAGAGGCAGTGACTGTGATTCTGAGTGAACAAGTATGTGAGTTACACACAGTGCGGCTTGACGTCTTGGTTCCACGGTGTTAAGTGCTTTCCTCTAACCTCGAAGGAGGAAGCTTTTGTGACAGAAGCTGCGCGGTGTTGGAAGCTGGATACTGGCTCTGCAGCGGTATCGGCGCAACCAAGGCACAGTGGGGTATCGGAGTCGGGCCTGGCGGAGAGAAAGGCTCACCGGCAGTAAGCCGAGTATAAAGAACACTCACATTTCACAGGCTGTAAACTGAACTGTGTTAAACTGCGGCGGGGTACGCCACCTTGGAGAAGAGGCCAGGCGGTGAAAAAGACTCACGTGTTTGGTGGTCCGTGTCCCATAGCCCGCTGTGGCATATTCACACAAGGATTAAAAGCATCAAAGTAAGGAAGTAAGAAAAGAACATGCAGGTGGGAGTGACTGTTGGCAAGTTCATTGGAGATCCCTCTCTATAGCCCTGAAAAGGAAAACAGATAGTAGTTGGTTGATCTTACATTGGGGAGTGGGAGTGAGCTTTGGCTATTGCCTTGGAGGTCCCCTGGTGTAAACTGGTCGAACTTACAACCGCGCATAAAGTGGAAAGTGTGAGATTTCTTGCAGTGTGGGGCAGACCGTTGGCTATTGCCTTTGAACTCCCATGGTGTAAACTGGATGAACTTATAACCGTGCATAAAGTGGAAAGTGTGATATTTCTTGCATAGGCAAGTTGGCAAGCACATTGGAACTCCCTTGGTGTGACTGGTCGATCCCCCTTCGTAAATAAGGTGGGACTTGTGATACTACTGATATTTTCTGCATTGTGGGACTGACTGTTGGCAAGCGCCTTGGAAATACCATGGGGTGACTGGTCGAATCCACACAGTGAATAAGATGGAACTTGTGATACTACTGATATTCTTCGCAGTGTGGTAGTGACCGGTGGCAAGTGCCTTGGAACTCCTACAGTGTGATTGGTCAAATAAACATCGTGAACAAGGAGTGCATTACCGAGTGATGTTGGCTGTTAGCCGGTTTGTGGGTTTAGGGCACAAAAAAACAAAAACAAAAAAGAATCTTTCAGTGAGAGTGTACAATTAACCTCAGCATTTAGAATGGTTTAAAACTTAAAAGCTGTCTCTAACGGGCAAATAAGCAGAAGGTGTGTTTGTTGTTACAAGACTGGATGGTTAAATGTAAAGGGCGATTATGTGAACCAGATCTAACAATAGTGGCCTTCCAGGTAAATATAGGCCGTGGTGGTTGATGCTGTTTTGACAAACAACTGGTAAGAGTTTACGGTGGTGCAAAAATTGTTACGACAAAACTTGCAAATATGAAAAAAAAAGAAAACATGACAGCAGCGAAACAGGACATGCTTCTCACCTTGATTCTATTTACTAACAGAAGAGGTAGCCTGTCAAGAGCACAGGCATTGCCCTTTCCCCCTTCTCCACAGGAGTCCCCGGAGAGGGGGGAGGAGGCATTGCTTGAAGATCAAGGAGGAGGGGAAAAGGTTCAGTTCCCACCGGCTCATAATTCGTCTCAATCCTTATACATGGAGAGACAGACTCCTTCCCCGAGGATGTCTACAACCAAATTCTGGGGAAATACTCTATGGGGGAGGTTTTCAACAGAACTGCCCCCCAACAGATACTCCCAAAATGTTTCTAACGGGGGAAATTACTATGCTTGCCATGGCTGAGCATTTCCAGGAGGAAGAGGGTGCCGGGGTCAGTCAATCCACGGTACAAGAATCAGTAAATCTTCCTACATTAAAGGAGGACAAAATTCACCTAATAACCCTTGTGGTACCAAATATGCAGGAACAACTACTTAATGAACAAAAAATTCACATTGTTCACTTGATTGACATTTCAGCGACCTTAACACACTTGCATAAAAAACAGGGGGAAATTGCCCTGGACGACACTGATAAGTGGGAGCAAGGGAAATTCCTGCTACCGTGGTACCAACCTTGACTCCAGTTACGAAGCAAGTCAAGCCGATGAGTCGAGGGGAGAGCCGATAAGAATCGAGCTGTGGTGGATGAAAGACGCAAAGTGGCAAGATGAACTAAGTTCAAAGAACTGTAACAGTGTTGAGGGGAGACCATCTGCAGAGGGAACCGGCATCACGTGGGTGCTAACTCGAAGAGACTCTGGTCGATCCATGTGTGAATGAAATTACAGAAACCAGAAGGCCGTAGGAGAGCTGCCAAGTTAGGTCAAAGTGGTCACACAGGAGGTCAAGCAAAATCCCTATACGGTGGAAAGCCTTTTATCTATGAACATGAGAAAGCAAGGGAAGTGAATCCCACAAACAAATGTGAATGTGAAGTTGGCAAGTGAAAACCCAGAAAAGGGATGCTGGGGAGAAGGGGGCAAAGTCTAAAGTCCAAGGAAACTGTGTTGACAAACGTGAACCCGGACGAGGGATGCCCACTAAGAACTGTTTGAAAAGACACTAGGAAGACAAGGAGAAGTACACGGTCCCGCTTGTAATTTGGGATCCGAGCACGACCAATGAAGAAACCAAGAGACAGTGTAAGGCAAAAAGAAGCATTATCTCGCTTGTCAGTTTTTAGAGGTCTGAGCCCAACCGAGGGAGACCCAACGGTGGAAAGTTAGCACCCATAATTCATTGAGAAAAGAACTGTTATCCAATTTGTGGAATGCAATTTGTGAAAAAGTCAGCGCCCAGAAGAGGGGGACCCAGGGGTGAAGAATCCTCACCCAAAGCAAAAGCAGAAAACAAACTCATTTTCTTGAAGGAACTTTTTTTGTTTTGTTATTTGAAAACCTCAGGCCCTCGGAGGTAAGAGACTTTCAAGGAAACAAGATTTTGCCATCGATGGTCCCGATATCTGTGAGGGATAGTGTTGACTCGTGCTGGGAAAGCTCGAGTGTGTGCTGTGCTCCAAAGTCCCACCTTACCCTGTGCTCAAAACGCGGGGAAGGAAGAACCAAGCTACCGCATCCTTACATATTATTTGAGAACACTTCTTTCTTTTCTTGAAAACCATCCCACACCCTTTTTTGTGTTAGCTGTATGGTTTGGCAAGAGGTTTCTTAGTATATGCCCTTTTTTATTTTGACACAACGCCACAAGGATTGCATTATTTTCATTTGATGGTCAACGCTTGCTCCCATCTTAGATTTAGGTTTAGATTATGTGTTTTTCCACCCTGCATTCATTGTTCAATAAACACCCTTGAACTGTGATCACTGTGTGGTCTGTCTTACTGGTTGCCACCACAAGTTCCTTACACCGTCTCTACTGAGGAAAGGAATGAAGAAGGGGATGAGTAAGTGATAGAAGTTGTAGACTTAACAGCCAATTACATCGAGGCCGACAGACTGGTGGATACATTAAAACAAAAGAATAGAACTAATGAAATCCAAAAACAGAAGAAAGATGTACATTTGGGGAAACCAAGTTATGACGTATTTAAATGCACCCTTAAAGAGCCAGGTCTGCCTAAGATTCCGAATCACAGCCAGGTCTGCCTAAGATTCCGAATCCTGTTACAGACGATACTGGGAAAGTACAGAAGGGGAAGCGTAGTGCACTGAGATCTGAGAGACAAGAGAAAATGTTTAATGCTTGGTCGGCGCCCATAAGGTATAGTCCGAGTGAGGAAGTAAGGGATGGGAATGGAGTGACTAATAAGAATGATACAAGAAACCTGAAACTGTAACAGGGTCCAAATACGCTCAATTTGAGGATGGAGGACAATACAATCTTTGATAGAATCTGAGGTCATTATAAGGGTGTTCTCACTTAGATTTGAGGGGAAGAACAGAAGGGATCAATGAGGGAGGAAAGAAAATAATTACTAATAAAGAACCCTTGGAAGAAGAAGGGGGGTGAAAAGATTTCTGACAGGAAAGTAACTAAGTCTGGACACACTCAGGTAAATAGTGTATGTTTTAGAGAGTCAGGAATTGGCATGCGAGAAAAAGAGGCTTCTGATATCTTGGATCCATAATGTTATCCAGAATTAGAAGACTTCAGAAGGAGAAACACAGTTGTTTGTTCCTCATCTGTCCCAGATGTTTGGGAGGAGACTGATACATATAAAAGAGAGGGATGTGCACCTTAGTGAATCCAGACATAGGGCCAATGTTTTTGAAGAGGGTGAAATGTACCCCATACAATTAAAAGAGCTGGTTTATATGTTTAAAGACGTGGGACCAGAGTCCCTCAGTAGAACTAGAATTCTGGACCTCGTAGGTGAAATTCCATCCCTACGCCTAATAACCTCAAGCGATATTAAGTTGGTTGACTTTATACATCCATATCGCTATAACTATGTGAGGCTGGTAATACAACCAATGCTAGTGTGCGATATTCTAATGAAAAGATGGTGCACTTTCAGAAATGTGGTTATGACTTAGCTCCTTTTGGAAATAAAGCGAATGGGGAGCAGAAGTATTGGAATACAATGACACAAGATATACGGGTCTCCTTATATACAATTAAAGACGACTCCAGAAGTGTAGAGACTAGCATATTGGAAAAAGAAAACACAAATTGCTGTTGGTTGGCAATAACATTAAGACATTCCACCTCTCAGTTAAAGAATATGAAACAACAACAGCTTTAAGGGAAGGGACATTTTTGCTTTCTTGTCCTTCAATGCTAGGGATTCACTAGGTTGTCCTCAAATAAAAATTTAGGGAACTTTTTGAGGAATTATTACATAATTGTTTTACAAGAGACATAGTTGGTACGGAAGCCAATTTTTAATGGTTGTGATATATCAAAAGGGAGGAAGGGCAATTGCCATTCGCAATAGTAGAGGTTTGCGTAAGATCGATATTGGTCAATTTCCAAGGGTTTAATGGCTATTGTAATTGTGGATGATGATACAATGGTGTGAATGTACTTTTGATAAATGAATATTGGGATCCTCTTGATGATAAGTTGTTAAACACACTAATCACTAGGATTGAGGACTGGTTTGTAAACTATCCCTGTGGGGAAATAGCGGGCAATTTTAATGCTGACTGTACAACAGAAGTTATTAAAGACGGTGAATACCTAGTCCATGATGATAGAATAGTAGGACATAATAAAAGAAGGGGGCAAAATGCTTACATGAAATTGAAAATTAGGGTTTGCTTAAAGTGTGCAATGACACTCCAACTTGGTTATCAAGAGGAGCCTATTCCATCATAGACTATATATTTGTATGCAAAAGGCTCTATAACTCGACAGACATGGGAGAACGGCCTGATAGACTATAACGAGCCCTGGACAGTCTTTTAGATCTGGACACTGTCTTCTCGACACCTCCGCTATGCCCAATAGGGCCCTGTTAAAATGTGGGACATTCCTCCTTCAGCCTGGCCCTGGCGGCTTGAGCTACCCCACCCTAATGGGGGGCCACCTTGTACTTGAGAGTTTAATCTTCGTGAAATGACGTGCTGAACCCTGCTGATATCGCTATTTAATGTATCATGGTGTGGGAGGGGGTGGGAACGATGGGAGGGGGGGTGAAAAGTTGTGAACATTAATCTTTTTGTTTATTTCAAATGATGTAGCACTGTTTTATTCATGACATGATTATAAAAACTTAATAAAACCAAATTTTCAACAATAAAAAGGCTCTATAACAAGATAGAAAAACTTTAGGTGGTGGATAACGAGTTCAGTGACCATGCATGGTTATGTTTGGCACTGCATTGGGATAACAAGAACAGGAAGTCAAATGTCGTTATGAATAAAGTTGAACTGAATGTTCGGGGCAACAGAATAAGGGAAGAGGGATGCCAGTTCTTGTGGCAGGACAAAGGGTGAGCACCTCGGCCAAGACCCCTGCTTCCAGTTGCTCCACCTGGATCCCCAGATACTCAGCCATCCCTGCAAGCCTCTCATGGAATGCTTTAGCTGACGAGGGAGTATCTGGATCCTCTTCCTCGCCTGTGTCCCCCGTTGTGTCCTGCAGTTCTGGGGCTGCTGGAAGAGTGCTGAGTGCAGGCAGCTGTGGTGTACTGAGTGGCAGTGCCGGGAGCTGCTGGGTGGGCGGGGAGACAGTGCCAGGGGTGGAGCCACCGTGACTGGTGTGGGAGTCAGGGGCTGAGCTGGAACCAAGACCTGCACCACAGTCGGAGCTTGAGACGGTACCAGAGGGAGCGGTACCCAGTCAAATTTTCGAAAACACATTTTTTCAAAATGCCATTTTGTTGAAAAAAAATTCTGAATGTTTTATTTTTTATTTTATATGTTTTATTTTGGTTTCGTTCGTAAAAAAGTGTAAAAAATAAAAAAAACAGGGGGTTAAAAATAAAATAAAAAAACGTTCAAAAAAAATGTTTTTCTGCATTTTGGTGTCTAAAAAATGGCAATTCGAAAATGTGACGTTCGAAAAAGTCACTATAAACCAGAGGGAGCATGTCCTTGATGAGCCCCCTGAGTATGGTGCCCCTTTGCAGTGATCCCATGAGGGTGAGGAACTTCTCGAAAAACCTATCCTCGCATGCAGGTGAAGGGCCTCAGGGTGTGGGGGCTGGGCCCTTGCGCTCCGGTGTTCTTGGCGGGCCTTGCGGAAAGGGACTGTGGCATAGCAGCACCGGCGTGCATTACCTCAACACCCTCAGTGGAGTGGGTTTACTGCTTTTTTGCAGTAAACCGACGTACCTTTGGTTCTGGGCTCTGGAGAACAATGTGCTTCTGTCTGCTGCCCATCTGGTCAGCACAGAGAACTTGATTGTAGATGTCATAAGCAGACAGACGTTTACCTCCCACAAGTGGGTGCTCTGTTGGGATGTTCTAGATGATATCTTCACTTCCAATGTCAACATGAAGTCAAAGTCTCCGACAAGGAATTTTTGCTTGAGGGACCATTGAGGGGGTGGGGGGGCATTGATTGTTGAGAGGAGCTGTGCATTCCTGCCAATTCCTGGCATTCCACTGGTTCTGAGGCTGCTGCAGAGGTTCTGGTTCACCATGATCCGAGTTGCTCCAGACTGGACCTGGAAAACGTGGTACCCCAAATTTCTGCACATGTCCATCTGTCGTCCTTGGTGTGGGTGGAAATGCTCTTCCAGTTATGTACCCCAGTCCAATCTTCCCGTGCCGGCTCACGTAGGGCCACACAAATCTGTAAATTCAGGCTTGGGGGGCTTAATGCTACACTGCCCTCCACTACTGTCCTTTTCTCTGGGATCCACTTTGTGGGCGCCCCTCAAGTGTTCTGGGCCAGTCTGCTGCTGCTAATCCGTGTCCCCTCCCCCTGAAGGAACGCTGCTTGTTCTCCTTGGTCAAGCGTCCATGGGCCCCACTCTTCAAGAGCTCCTTCGCACTTTGCCCTTCACTTGCCCCCTCCCTTTTATCTATGGCGGGGAGAGGGCACTGCACATGCCCGGACCGTTCAAGCAATGCTCCACCCTCACTTCAGCTCCTCACCCCTCGGGCTGCCCCTGTTTGTGGAGGTTACAACTCCCAGTCTTTGCCTTCACCTTACTCTTGGGTCCCCGCAGTTCTTGTGCCCGGGCTGATCAACCAGTCTTCCCCAACTCGCTGCTTGCCAAGACCACCCCCCCCCCCCCCCCAGGGTGCACTCACCAGTCTCTGGCAGGGGGTGTCACCTCTCCTCAAGCCCCTCGCGGGTGCACCTTTAGGCCGGGGGATGAGGTGGGAGGCTATTCCGCCCTGCTGTGTTCTCTTTTGTTGTTTGCCGCAGGTGGGTCTCCACACGCACCTCGCAGGTGTATTCTCCGGGCCTCCGGTGTCTCCCTCTTCTATGTTGCACTGTGTCCAGGGCCGCTATGCAGCCCTTCCGAATCCCGCTGGGCCAGGGAAGAGGTGGGAGGCTGTCCCACCGTGCTTTGTTCTCTTTTGCTGTTAGCCACGGGGTTTTACTGACGGCCAGCGCAAAGCCAGGGCTTCAGCCCAGAGCGCCGGGGGTGAGGGTGCCACTTTTCACAGGCTCCTTGAGGGTGTATTCCCAGGGCCTCGAGTGTCTCCCTCGCCTTCGTAGCACTGTGTCCGAGGCCACTCTGCCTCCCAGCTCTTACATCTCTGCCCGCCTCGTTAGGGGATGTTCTCAAGGCTGTACAGCGGGATCAAGGGTGCTTTAAATCCCACTCATCGGGTGCCGCACGTCTTCTGCTGTCCCGAGAGCCATTATGACTGCTCTCTGGGACTTAACTCCACACTTACTCCACCATTCCCCAAGGCAGGGAACGGAGCCTTACAATTCTATGACAAGACAGGAGGCTCATATTATGCATTACAATCTTTACTCTGAAACCACAGCAGCAAAGAAAAAACTTTTACAAACAAAAAAGTTTCAACAACAGAACTAGATAAAGTTCAATGTCAATGCATGGGGAACTCCCCAAACCATCATGGAGGATAGGTCATACCCTGCAGGGGACCAATGAGCAGGGACCCTCCTTTATATATGTCCATTACTCTAACGCCAACCCCTCTTTCTTTGCTGCTGACACCACAGAGCTAAGTCACCCCTTTCAGTTGTGTCTTACATTGTTTGTCAGTAGTAGGCTTTATTAGTTTGAATATGGCATATATGGTAAATATGTGTTAATTACCTTTTATTATAAAGGAATTTGTGTATTTGATACAATGTATCTGGATAGCCGCGTGCAGCCGTTGGTTTCATTTTGGTGTCTTTCAAAAAGAAAATATGTATTATGCTCATACATCCTGTTTCAGCTGAAGCAGTGGTGCAATGGTTGAATTTCGGACTACAGTCCATGAGGTTGTGAGTTCGAGGGAGCTCTCTAATTTATTTCTTCTTTAAAAATTTCTCGCGCTTGTAAACTCAGGTGTTTCTAGTGCATTAATCAACTCGCTCCCGGCGTGCGCGAGAGCAGTGTTGTTTACACTGTTCCCTCTTCATTTCGCCTGTTTGAATTCGTGCCCCTTGACAGATTTATGGTCACCTGGGGATTCCAGGTGCTGCAGGCTTTGGGTTCGGCCTGCCCCTGTGGCTTATGTTTGTAACAAAAGCCTCTGTTTCAGTACTGAGCCAAGTTAGCTCAAATATAGAGCTGCAGGTCTCCCATGCAGGAAGACCCGGGTTCGCAGCCGACCAGCGCATGTTTATTTGTATATTTTAAGATTAGATATTTTAATTGTTATATTTTAAATAATTGTATTTTACAGTGGAGGTATTTGATTGTCACCTTTTTTGCTCAGTTGAGCAGGGATTTCCTAATGGGCATTTGGTTGGTTCATGACTTCTTCATAAAGATTATAGCACAAACATTTTAATAGTAAAAATGTGGTTTTGTTAAATGTTTGTAATTTCATATCCCTGGTGACACAACACATTTCCTTACCTTTAGTGCTGGAAAGAAAGAATGTTTACTGATAGACTGTGGGTTTGTTAGGTCAAAGTCTGACCATCCAGCGCAAGAGCCCGATGCACTGCCAGTCTGCAGTTTTATTTTATTTTCTTTGTTTATTTATTCATTTACTTATTTCTTAAGTTATGTGCTTTGCCTTCACTGTAGGTGCCATAAGTTCGGTTTCAGGTTCAGCCTGATTCTATTGCGAGGTTACCCCCTCGTGTACTGCTGATTATCACACCCTGCTCGGGCGAGCAGTTGGAGGTGCACTTGCTCAGTGTATCCTACCTTCAACTTGACAGTTTTCTTTTGTTTGGGTTATCTTCCCTGGAAAGGTGCAGTCACCTGCTCGGTGGCAAGGTTGCCTGGGGTTTCTGCGAGGGGTCCCCTTGTATACGGCTGTGTCCACACCCTGCTAGGGTGAGCAGTTGAGGTACACTTGCTCAGTGTTTCCTCCCTTAAAGTGGGCAACTTGGGTAATTACCTTAACTGGCATGCACCATAACCTGCTCGGTTTCAGGCTCTGCCTGAGTTCTAATGCAAGGTTACCCCCTCGTGCACTGCTGATTATCACGCCCTGCTCGGGCGAGCAGTTGGTGGTGCACTTGCTCAGTGTATTCCTTCCTTAAGGTCGGCAGCTTTGTTTAGGTGCTGCATATGGCTGACGCCATTGTTTGGTCTTGTAGGCGTGCAGTAACCTGCTCGGTTTCAGGCTTCGCCTTGTTCCTACTGCGAGGTGCTCCCTCGTGTACTATTGGTTGCCTCACCCTGCTGGGGTGAGCAGTTGAGGTGCACTTGCTCAGTGTACGCTTTGATAAACAATATGTTTAAGTGTTGACTGGAACACATTTGCGTTTTTTCAGAATTGTCAGTGGCCCAGAAAGCTCAGTGAGTATCAGCTTATATAAGGGCCGGGGATTCGGTCCCCTGTGAGGGCGTAACCCCTCTTCTTTGGATATTTTATATATATTTCATATATTATATATTCTTTATTTATTAAGTGCTTTAAAGAAAAGAGTGTGGAAGTGGTTGTAAACAGACCCATATGGGGTTGTACCTTCCTCTCTAACCATCTCTCTGGTGTTATCATTCATCTTTTAGTTAAAAATTCTGTCACCCTTTACCTTAGTTAGTTTCAGGACAACTCAGTCCTTTCCTTAGGTTTTGATTCCCGACCTCAATTGCTCCACCCAATACCAGTGCTGATTAAGCTACAGTATTTTCTCTCAACATGAGGAAGAATAAAGATGATGCGTTATGCCTCTATTGAGGTCTGTAGGGCTTAAGGCTCTCTTTAGTGGGGACGTTTGTTCTCCCCTACTTTTGTCCCATTGGACATTCCTTATTCTTTTGGTTTCTGGTGGAGACAGGGTCAGCTTGAGGGTAACCGTTCAGTTTTTTTTACATGACAAGTTGAGCAACCATGTTTTACTTGGATGGAGTGTTTGGAAACACTTGATGGTATCAGTTAGACGAGTTGCCAAATAATAACTTGCTGGCGCCTGCCTCATGTTTTTCCTCCCAAAGCTTGGCCTATGGTTCAGCTAACCGTCTAACAGTGTGTTGCAACTTCTCCTCTGCTCGAGGAGTACACGCAGGCTTCTGTACCCTCATGAGCGTTGCTTAACCTCTTTAGAGTGCTGTTTTCATATCCGTGCTGACCGTTCTGATACAGGTTCCTATTTTTGGAAAGGTCTACATCAGTCTTTTATCCTGCTGAGATCGATAAGTGAACACCTCACACCACACAACGCTCGTAGTAGTGTTAAGCACCACTCATATACCTGAGGGTTCGTAGTACTGTTTTGCTATGGACAATGTGCTTAGTTTTTCCTTCCCCTGATTCCCTTAGTGGCCAGTCAGCCTCACATGAATACAGTGACTCAGACCTCAGGGTTTGAGGGGACAGTGGTCCCAGATTTCTTCTCAACCTTGCATTTACAGGGCATTGGTAATTATCCAGAGTTCTTTCCCCCTCATTCCCCTTCCTGCCATTCTTGGGGGAGATTGCATCATAATATTACACCTCTGGGAGTATCCAATGGTTTCAGTTTTTTCCTTTTTACAGGAGTTCTGGCGGGTGACCAGTGCAGACTCGCACTGAGCATTTCCCTCCCGTCTGTTACTTTCCTTTGTGCTAATCTCTGGTATTTCAATAAGTTAACTGGAGTCTGTCCAGTCAGGGGATTGGTTAGAGGCGCTAGTGGGTATTTATTTCTCTTAACGGTGTAAAGCGGGGCTTTAATGTGGTCCTCAGGGTAGTTTTCTTTCTGGATTGCAAGGTTTTTCCTTTGGATAAGTGGGGGAGGTTTCTCCTCTTTTGGGAAGGCTCAATATCCCTTGGTGGGATAGAGGGGTCTGGGAGTGATACTATCCCCCATCCACTTTATGACCCTCTATCACAATGCGTTCCAGAGTCTATACATTAACTTTCAGACGGTGTCTGCCGCTACGATTACCAGAGTGCTGGGATATATATTTGGTTGATGACTTGATTATCATAGTCACCTGCATGGCAGGTGGACCTTTGGGGTTTTCACAAGAGTTTGTTTGCAGTAAGGTGCCAGCTCAGGGTGCTGTGAGCTTCAAAGATCTGCAAATTGGCTGAAATATAGGTTGGACCTCTTCTGGTGTACACCTTCAGTTTAACCATTTAGTGATCAGTTCTTTGCAGTTTAGAGTCTTGCTAAGATTTTGGAAATTTGGTGTCCTCCTTCGGTTACTTTTGATCCGCTAGGGGATTTATCACCAGGGAGGAGGGATCAAGGTTCAAGCACCGGGCATACCTACAAAGGAGTTTAGATATCACTATAATGGTAGTGATTGGATGTCGGATACATTTTTTCTTCTTGCGAAGTTTGGCCTCTTAAGGATCAGGTTTATAATATCTGCCTTTTGTCATGGTAGCAGAGTCCTTCTTCAAGAGTTCGGGAGGTCTGAGGGTCTCCGTGTTGGCGGTTTGACGGGTTTAGCTTCTCAGGTGGGGCCCTCTCTTCCATTCTGCTTCTGCCTCCAGAAGACTTCCCTCCTTAGTATACACATATGTCTGAAGACAATTGTAGATTAATTCTATTGCTTTTCAGCTCAGCTCAGGATGGATTGTCCTATTACAAAATTTATAAAAATGATTTTTTACTCCCATTTTACCCTTTTGAAGATTTGTCTTTCCCTCTTGGTTCTCCAGTGTAGTTCTGTGACATGCCCTGTTTCTAATGCGATATCTTCCTTTAATGCATGGGATGGAACCTATAAGACTTTCACCCCTATGGGGTACTTTTCTTTATCTCCAGGAGAGCTAGGTGTTTGTTTTCATTGGTTTGCTTTCTAGGTCCCCAAAAATGGTACGAATTTAAGTGTTTTGAATATTTGATTGAACAACATAGGTGCTTATTTCAGATGGTTTTGTCCTAACCTATTAGTATAGGAAAACTTTGTTCAATGTTTTCCCCTCTTTTAACCAGTTGGTTTTGGTGGCCTGTAAGGAACGCTGGATTTGGCACATTCCTGTTTTTCTTGCAGTGGATTTGACTTTGCCTTATAAGACAGCTTTTCGGGCAACCTAGTCTTGGGCAATTCTCTGATTGGTCAACAGATTGATTTAATGAAAGCATTTAAAAAATGTTTCCTTTCCTATTATTTTATTATATTATCTATTATATTGGATCATTTTGTACGTACTAATGAGATGCAAGGGCTTTGAACTTGCATAATATGAGCCTCCTGTCTTGTCATAGAATGACTAATCCCCCACACTAACGTGAGATGGGGGTTTAGATTCTATTAAAGACAAGGAGGCGATTATTATCCCTCCCACCCACCCTGGATATGATATGATATGACAATTGTGATACGCATGTGCACAGGTGGTTCAAGTAAGAACATTCTTTGGTTTGTTGTTCTTCCCAACCACCCACCCTTCTTGCTTGTTGTTCTTACAGGTACGAGTTGAGGTTCTGCTCAGGAGTGTGGATCGCAGTTACAAGTTCTGGAGTGCGTGATTTCGGGTGAGAAGTCCTATCCAGAAGAACTTCTTCATTGCTTCAGGCTGCGGAAAGGTTGAGATCTCCGGTTTCGCTGGATCCTTTTTCTCTGCGCTACGCAGTTCAACCGTTCCATTGGGCGTCTGGTGCAAGTCAGCTGCAGAAAGAGGGGTTGGCGTTAGAGTAATGGACATATATAAAGGAGGGTCCCTGCTCATTGGTCCCCTGCAGGGTATGACCTATCCTCCATGATGGTTTGGGGAGTTCCCCATGCATTGACATTGAACTTTATCTAGTTCTGTTGTTGAAACTTTTTTGTTTGTAAAAGTTTTTTCTTTGCTGCTGTGGTTTCAGAGTAAAGATTGTAATGCATAATAATCGCCTCCTTGTCTTTAATAGAATCTAAACCCCCATCTCACGTTAGTGTGGGGGATTAGTCATTAGGCGTCCATCTTGTCCGCGCCCCCTGGTGGTCAAAATTCAGTTTTAAAGTGAAAGTGAAACTTTTTTTTTCTTTTACCGGATTCCCCGTCTGACGACTGGGAATATTCATGAGCATGTGAATACATGCCAGCAGAGGCGTTTGCTAGGAGGGGGCTATAGCCCCTGGTCTTTTGGTTGTAGCCCCGGATAGAATCTCAGGTGCTACAACCAAAATGCAAGCTAGCCCCCAGTCCTGACAGTTCCAACATCAGCGTAGCCCCTGGTCTTTTCCAGACCTAGCAGCACCCCTGCATGCCAGACCCATGCTGGAGAACAATAGTTATAGGTAAGTAACTTAAACCCTAGTTGGCTTTAACTTTTATAAACAACATATGATAGAGAAAGCTATTGCTTCTTTGTTGTTTGTGGCTGTTCGGGGCAGCGCAGGAAATGGGCTGGAATAAAACAGCGCAAAGCTTCAGCAAAGTTTGTCTCGCCGGAACGCTGCTTCGTCACGAGGCCCAGGAAACTCCCAGATTTGTTCCCAAGCCTGAGCTCTCAAGCACGATCAGCCATCGCTTCTGAAGAGACTGCACGCAAGACTGAATGAAGAATCAGCCAAACCTCACATAGTGTTTAGAAGCTGTCCAAATTGGTATATATGCTTTGCAATTTACAGACTTTTTTTGTAAGGGTGATTATTGTGATCAATGAAAAGAGAAGAGTCCCACGTCCATTTCAAGCTCAAAAGGGTTTCTTGCTGACTTGTTTCACATTTAAAATGGTGGGCATTATTATGTTTCCAAAATGCAGGTTTGGGTTCCATGAAGAGATACTGTGTTCCATGACCTTGCTTGGGACCATGTTCCTCTGGCCTCCCCAATCCCCCCCACTCCCTCACTGGCGGGCCTCTCCCTCCGCCTTCACCCCAAGGGAGGAGAGGGTTCCCAGAGTAAATTTTTCGGATTTCCAGCACTGGTTCTGGGCTTCGATAGGATTTGCCCTTCCCACCCTGTTTATCATACGTTTACATCTGCCTTTCACATGGGTCAATGAACACAGCGTGCATATGAAGAGTGGGATATATTTTCTCACTGTTGTTGAGTCCGTAGTACGGTACTCTGAAAGCCTACTGTCTCACCATGAAGTAAAGTAAAGCCTGACCTGGAACAAGCTTTGAATAAAAACCTTTTTACATCAAGGTGCCAAGGTTTTCAATGTTACCATATCAGTTTTGACCAGTCCATTTCCTTTACTTCTGTTACCAACAGCATTCACCTTTATACAGTCTGTTCTTGACTATGTCACTCTTGGCTAAAGCTTCATAGTCCCAGAATTGAAATTTTGGAGTTTGACCTTGGGTACAAGTGTACACCTATGTTTAAACGTCAGGTTTGTCAGTTACATGTTGGGCTGCAAGCACTAGTCCAGTCCTAAAGTATATCAGGGGCCAGGGCACCTAGTTCTGAGCATCGTGTTATGGGGTGCCAGTTTTTTGTGGGTAAACCCGCATTTATATGTGGGGTTTGCTGAGTATCTCACGTACATTTTTGGCAGGCGACTGTTTTCCTTTCTTTGGCGCCACCGGCGTGAGATTTGCCTGAGGCACTTGATTACACCTCATAGTTGGCAACAGCTCACCCTGCCGGGAGACACCGGTGGAAGGTCCCTGCGGGGATCCGATCGGGAGAGAACCTAAGAAGAACCGAGGGAGAGCCGCGGGAGAGCTGAGAGAAGGCTGAGGGAGAGGGAGCTCCGGAGTCTTCACGGAGGGCAGTCAGGCCCTTTGTCGTGTCCGGGACGTTCCCTGAGGCTGCCCTTTTCCCCCGTCGGCAGTTTACCTCTCCCCTATCCAGGGTTGAGTGTGTGTGCTGGATGCGAGAGCTGAAGGAGCAAGTTGACTGCTGCTGTGTCAAGTCCCGGCCCTGTGTGAGGGCCAGAGCAGAGCCGTTCCCGCCGTGCTGCATGTTAGCGGCCAGGTAGGAGTGGGAAAGAGTGAGAAAAAAGGGCACCGTGCACCACGTGTGCATACACACGACAAAGAAGTGGATTTGACAGACAGGCCTGAAGGCCGTTATTTGCCCGTATTTACCTGTCACAGTGAACTTGGAGATGCCTTAGTATTCAAATTAGCTTCACGTCATGAGGGGTTGAGGTACTGCATCGCCGACAAGCGGTGGGTGTCAGTAGGGGGCCCATTGTAAAGTAATGTAGGTATCCAGAGAGGGCTACTCTCTCTGCTAAGAAAACGTTTTTGCATTGTCCAGAGGCCCGGTTTGGCCATGTGAGTTATGTTTATAATTAGCTAGCTACGGTTATCAGCCTGGGGGACAGTGTTCCACCCATTTCGGATCCTAGCCCTTAGGCATCTCGCTGGGACAGTGGAGATTCCGCTCATGACAATTCCGGGGCTCAACTGGCTTCAGGCAGCGGTCGAGTAGGTCCAAGGGTTTGTCAGACGGTGGGGCGAGTTTTTACCAAAGGTGAAGGTATTTACACCCTGTGTGACACCCTTATGCCAATTACTTATTAATTTACAAAAGGTGAAGGGACTATGTCCTGTGACACAGTTGATGCCAGGCAATTATTTATTTACCAAAGGTGAATGTATTTACGCCCTGTGTGACAGAGCTGATGCCAAGCACTTATTTATTTACCAAGGGTGAATGTATTAATGCCCCGTGTGACACAGTTGATGCCAGCCAATTATTTATTTATCAAAGGTGAACGTACCTACGCCTGTGTGATGCAATTGATGACGTTAACTATTTTCATCCTCAAGGTGAAAACATTTAATGCTGAATATAATGGAGGGATGACCTCTAAGTATTTGTCTGTCATTTACTAGCAGTGGTGTAATATCATGTGTGCATGTCTAGGATTGGTTTTAATAAATTCATAAATTCATATATATATATATATATATATATATATATATATATATATAAACAAAAGCTGTTCAAGCTTATCAAAAGAAGCATGGCTGTGTCTGTTTATTTAACCAGGTGCATCAGTATTTGGTCAGTCTGCGGGGCTGACCTGCCATAGACCATCGCATGAGGGGCACTCAATCCTCCCCCTGGGATTTTCATTGGCACATGTGTGCGGTAAGGTGTTAGTATCCCCTCCTCAGGTCTCCTACAAGTTGCTGCTCATCTTTCTTTTAGAAAACATAGGGTAAACACTGTTACACAAAGTATAGAAATGCCCAGACAAATAAGCCACCAAACTTCCAGGATTGCCCAAGCTCGCTCTCTATACCCTGATGTAGGTCAACTGTCCAGTATTTTGCGGGACCGTCCCGTATTTGGGGACTCTGCCCCGCAGTTTGCAGAGTGGCTATGTGGGACGCAGGTTGTCCCGACTTGCTTTGTTCCCGGGAGTGTGACTCTCGGGAGACAGCAAGTTGGCTGTCTCCCGAGCAAACTGAAGTTGTCATCTACACACTACGGCGCTGCCGCCTGCAGTTTTCTTTCTCTGGGTGGCTCCGCGGCCCCGGCTCCTTTTGTCTTGCTGCTAACGCTCTGACACCCGTCTTCATTCCAATGCTAAAGCTTTGTTCCTGGGGTCATGATGGTCATATTTCCAGTTAAAATACGTGACCATCACCTCCCAAGGACAAACCATTTGCATTGCAATAAAGCAAGGTGTTAATAGCCATTAACAAATTGTTTAAATTACAAATGGGGCTGGCCAAACGTGAATGACACTGTGACGTCATCATCACCTTGTCGGCAAGTGTCCCGCAAAAAAGTCTCAAAAAGTTGGCATCCCTACCCGGATGCATTCAACATAACTGTATACACTAACACACAATTCTCCAACTGCACAACCATTACAACATTACAGGACATGTGCTTCTCCTCACTTTAGCAGAACTTTGGTCTACCCAACAGGACTGACATGGTCCCACACTAACACAAAATATTGTTCTCAGCTGTATCCCTCCCCTCTTATGTTTGTAGGATCTATTCCCCACTTTCCCATCCTTTCATCTTGCCCTTGCTCATTTGCTTTCTTCCAGCCGACTAAATCCTGGATACCCCTGGCAAGGGCTCTACGGACAGGCGTAGGCATAGTATAAAAGCCTAGTAACATAGCATAACATCTGTGGCCTGGTGAAGAGTGGGACTGGCTGCCTTTTCTTTGAAATCCCTGTTAGCATTTAAAATATGAATGCTTTCTTTGCTTCTCTGTGAGTTTACATTAACGTGCACATGAACCCACTGGAGTATGTTGACACATCAGGTTTTTGAAATCAAGGGTTCTATTCGATTTCAGGGCAGCTAAGAGGCTTTTGGGGTGCTAAGAAATATGCCCCAGGTGTGACACAAGCCATTTTTAACTATTCGAGCGTTAGGAAAACGAGGTTGTAAATCAGAGTTGTCAGCCTTAGGCTGGAGTATAATAAAATCCCCTGGTGACAGCTCAGGGGTACAGCCACCTCTCCCCCACCCCTTTAGATTTATGAGGTCCTTTAAAATTTACTACTTTCCTGAAATAAAACTTGCTGGGCTGCATATTTTCTTTGTTTTCCCAGAATTGTCTTGTTAGCCCTTCACTGAAAACGGTATCCGTTTTCGTTGCAGCTTGTGGTCGCAAAAAATGCATGTATTACATATATATGTATATATAGAATACAACAATTTAGAAAGTAACTTTAGCTTACGGGCTCCTCCCGCAAAAAGAAAACACGTGCACAATTGTGCGTCGAGACACAGAGCTCGCGGTTCTGCCAGTCAGGGTGTTAGCACTTGCGATTCAGGCTGCCTGCCCGGAGACTGGCAACAGCCACCCCTGGTGAGAGGAGAACAAGGCATTGAAAGCAGTTTGGGCCTGGTGTCCGAAGCCGTGACTCACAGCCAGAATGACGCCTCACCAACTTGCCGACTATCACAAGGAATCATGCGTCCCTGCTGCACAGTTGGGGCGGTGGTTACTGGCATGTGGGGGTTTAGAAATCTAGTGAACGCCACTTGGAATAGCCTGTGGCATATTGGTGCACATAGATTTCTATTTTTTACCTGATCCCTAGAATATGCTGTTTTTCTATTCTAAGGCTGAACGTACCTCATTACAAGTTTGGTGGCAGGCGGTGTTAGTTCCCATTAATTGGAGTCCATAGGACTCTATGGGGGATTTCGGTGGTATTACTGCCGGTGGTAATTATGCCGAAATTGCGTTTTTTTAGGCAGGAAGGTGACGGGCGGCTTTACCTACAGCTCTTAGCTGGAGGCGAATCCTCCACCTCTCTGCCAAACTCGTTGTTGGGCGGTGCGGTAATGCAGCAGTAACAGTATTACTGCCGCATTTTTACTGCACTGCCCAACTTATAATGATGCCCAATCTTGAAAAGGCCGAGTGCCACAGATCTATCCTCTCACAATTCCACCAGGGTTTCAGGGAAGAACGGAAAGCTTGATTTTCTGGAGGTATCACTCCGGGATGACTAAACATCCCACAGCACTATTCCTAACAAAATGTCTGCAGCACACCAGTGACTCTGTAAATCATTTTTTTCACGTCAAAATTGTTTCACCCGATCTAAACCTTAGTTGAGGTCTATGGCCAAACTCTGTTAATTGAATGTGGGGGCTTCAGTTTTCTTTAATGCCCAAAATGTTTGCAAATGTCTGAAATAAACCAATACATATTAGGTTATTTAGCCTTTTCTAATTTTTTTGGGCTACGTTTACTATCATCAATTAAGGTGACTTACAACTGAAGAGGATAATGGAAACGCCAATGGCGTAGCGGGGACCCCCGCTGCCTCCACAGTGCGGGTGCACCCACCACCATATGTCCTGTTGGAGGGGGCCCCCGGACTAAAAAAAAACCAAAGTTTTAAAAAAGAAAGAAAAGAAAATTGTTTCTTTTTGAAGTCACTCTGCATTCATTGCGCATTATTTCCATTATGGCTGGTCCTTTAACGCTAATAATTTCTTTATGAAGTCAGAGTGACTTCAAATAGAAACCATTTCTTTTTTGAAGTAAAAGGACTCCACTCCAGCCCATGACATGGAGGCCTCCAGATCCTCTGCAGATGACGAGAGCAATCGTTCCTGGCGGCTGCAGGGAGCTGAAGGCCTCGTTCCCATACATATATATATATATATGTATATGTATGTGTATATACATATATATATATATATATATATATATATATATTACACAGCCACAGTAGTGGCTGTGTAGTGATGGTTAAGTTGCTAATCCCATAGGAAGAGCACTTTTTGGGCGGCTTATAACTTCGCTGTCCCTGGACGAGTCCACACCAAACTTTGCAAAAAAAGTATATGGCCCACTCTGAATGTTTTTGCAAAGTTTGGTGAGGTTTGGTTCAAGGGGGGGGGAATGCATAGGGGGGGTCCCAAAATTTATTTTTTCCCCATAGACTGAATGGGGGAAAAAACTTTGCTCACGCCTACAGCCCAAACCGCTGAACGGATTTTCACCAAATTTGCGGCAGGAGCAGCGGCTTGGTCCCGAAAGCGTGCTTTTGTAAATTCCGTCCAGTAGTTTTTTTTAAAAAATGACCAAAAAGTAGGTCACAAAAAAGTAGTGATATCTATGTCCGGTCCGCGGACACACTTCCCTGTTCGCTCCGCAGACAGTGTCCTGATTGGCTAATCGGCTTGCGTCATGTCCGTGGACATGTCACATGTTTGCTGATTGGATGGTGAGGAGCATGAAGTGATTCAGATTTTTGGAAACGCCCGCCATCTTGGATTCGCAGACAACGGCCGATGTCCGCGGACAAACGTATGAAAAAACACAGCATTCCACTTTGTCAAACTTATCAAATAATCTCTGGGGAGGTGAGGATGGGATGGGATATGGCTGCAAGAAGCAAAAAAAATGGGTGTTTTTTGCGGCGAAAGTCCGCAAACAGTCCTTTATGTTCGCGAACAGTCCTGTGAAAGTTTGCGAACACCTTAGCATTACAGGGTTGGTGAAATGCAGTTCTTGGATGGCTTATAACTTTGGCGCCACGTAATGGAATGAAATTTTGCATGTATATTCCTGGGCTGATTCGGAGTGAGTATGCAATGTTTGGTGGGATTTTGTCATGAGGGGGCAAAATTAGAGGGGGGTCCCAAAATAATGGAAAGGCTTATAAATGAGGTGCCATTTGACAAATCTACACTTCATTTGGCATACTGATAATAGATCAAGATATACATGTTTTTGCGAAGTTTGGTGGGATTCTGTCGAGAAGGAGCAAAACTAGAGTGGGGGTCCCAAAATATTGTAAAGGCTTATAAATGTGGTGCCATTTGACAAATCTACACAAAGGTTTGCAAAAAGATTATAGATCTAGATTTAGATGTTTTCGTAAAGTCTGAATGGATTTTGTCAAGTGGGGGCTAGGTTATATGATGATTGTATGTGCATACATGTGACATTTTTGAAAAAATAAAACATGGGTGGATTTCCAGCAAACTTGCGTAAGGAGCATTGGCAAGGACCTACAAGCATGGTTTTGCAAATGCGCCAGTGTTTTATTATTTGACAAGTGTCATAATGTAGCTACAAAAAATAGCAGTGTACCTTTAGTGACTGAGGGGTAGGTAGCCTGTGGCCATGGGCAGTGGCCAGATTGTCTGGGTCATGGAATAAGGTCATGATCCGGACAATCTGACCATGACCACAAGGGACAAAACATAGGATTAAAGTGGCCATGTCCACCTGTGGTTATTCAAAATTAGGATAGATTTGAAAGGGAAGAAAAATGTGCTCGTGATAATATGGTCCTAGGGTTCTCTTTTTGCCTTCTGCAGGTTGCCATGGAAAGCGAAGAGGGGCCCTGTATGGAACCTTTGATGTCCTAGGTGTTAGTCTTAGCAGTGCACAGTGGTGGCACGAGTTATGGTTGCTTAGTTTACCATAGCTGGCGAATTTCAGGGTTTTTTCGGTTTTACTTTGGAACCATAACGTCTGTTTAACTAAGTTTTTTCTTTGAATTTCATAGGTTTTTATTAGTCCAACTTAACCATAACGTCCCTTTATATAATCTAATAAGCATGAATGAGTGAGTGCATGCTGTATGGGTGGCTGCCTGGGTGTGCCTGTATGGTGAAATGGTACACACTTAAATGTATGTGTGGCTGGGTGTGTGTGTATGGTGAATCGCGTGCTTGCTTGTGGTAAGGGGTGCAACAAAAGTTACATTTCAGGGGGGCTAACCCTTCAAATGTTGGGAGAGGCGCTAACTTCACGGGTGGTGGGCAAACGTATTTGTGTGGGGGCATCTAACTTCTTTTTGCATCCAAATGAGACTATGCTAGTGCAGATTCAATGTTAAAAGCAGTTAACTCTCTCCTTTGAGTCTGAAAGCACCCCCTTATGGATTGATGTGAGAATGAGTGGTCTCCTGTCTCCTCTCTACCCTTCCAATCACTCCCCTGGCATGCACATACTGAACCCACATCATGATTTATTTGCCTAAAAACGTATACATTTGAATGCAAGTACTAACAGTGAAATGCTTTTGTTAACTGCGAAACCCAAGCGCCCTTTAACACCTGTGTCCTGTTGTGTCCGGCAACGTCTCTGTAGGTCAGCCGGGTTGAGTCAGCATAACCCAAAATTTCAGGGGTGTGGGGTAGAGGGCTGAAGCCCAGTCAGCTTAATGGTGTTGCACCACTGCTTGTGTTTAATGCCTTGATTACTTATTGGTAATCTTCATTACTTCTAGCCCTATTGTTCCTCATCTAAGTGCTTGTATATGAGGCACTTTGCCTCATACACCAGTACTGGGATGAGGTAGAGGGACATGGAGGTAATAATGCCCAACTTAGTTACCTGTAATCTTCATTACTCCTAGTCCCACTCTTCCTTGGCCCAATATTTATCTTTGAGCCAAGGTGCCTCATACGTAAACACTGGGACACAGAAGAGGGACATGGAGGTAAAATTAGGCCGAAGAGCTGATTTTAGGGGTGGGGCAGAGGGTGGGTGGGAGAGGGGATGTGTGGGGGGTGGGGCAGAGATTGTGTGATCAAATGTGATGGTCATCCACACCCAGGCTAAGCAGGCATGATATGTGGTGTTAGTGGCTAGATAGGCATTTTGGTGCAGCCAGTCTAGTCATGTCTTAGTTTGGCTTGACCTTTTTTTTAACTAGGTATCTATGAAAAAGCAGTCCTACTAAGTGTAATTACCTGGCTAGACTGGCAATTGGGTGCTGTCAGTCTAGCCGTTTCTCACTGTGCATTGTATATTTTTTGGGGCATCTGTGATCAAACAACCATGATAGGTGTTAATGCTTTGACTGGCATTTTGGTGTAACCTGCCTAGGTATGTCTATATGTTGCCTGGCATGCTTAACTGTAATATGCTATTACGTGTCTAGACTGGTCTACATTGTGCAGACAGTTGTACATGTTTTCATTGTGGTATGGCATTCTTAATGGCAAAACGTTACATTAATTAAAGCATTAATGTTCCTGTGCACTGTTGGTGTAACAAATAAACTTCTGGGGCACCACTGGTCCAGGTATGAATATCAGTTTCTAAACCATCAATCAGCCCACAACTCTAGTACACCAGAAGGGACCAGAACAGATTGGAACACAAGTCATTTATAAACCACCTTGTCCAATTTTGGTAACCTGGACGGAGCAGCAAACTTATCTCCTCAAGGTCTTGGGTTATTGGTTAGTTGCAACACAGCGAAGATACAAATATTACCCAATAATAAAAGGGACTGTCCAATAAAGGTTGTATAAAAATATCTACTGTATTATTATTACAACAGATAGTTCTAGCACACTACAAAATACAACCCACCCTGTAACAGAACATAGATAACAGACTGTTTTGCGAAGGAAAGGGATGCACCCATGATACTGAAAGGATGGTAGTCGGTAAAGCAATCAGTCTTAACTGTTCAAGGTTATTTGGTTTCCGCACCAAGGGAGCAAGGGGTCGTAAATGTCAATATGGACCTTTGGCAAAGGACCAGGGGGGACAGAACCACAATGTACCTGGTGCTTGAGATAATCTTGATGCTCGACAGCGTCAAGTCGGTTCCAGGATGCTTTGCAGCTCCTGCGACAAGTTCAATGCGGGAGACAGCTGCGGGTATCAGGAGGCAGGCAGTTTGGCAAGTGAAGCTGGACATACAGCTGCAGGCTGGCCTACACGGCGGCTCAGTGTCAAAAATCGTTGTCTCTGTGCTAGTTGGCAGATCTGGAGCACTGGTCGAGGCGTCTCAGGCTGCTTTTAGTGACTGCAACGAGACAACAGTCAGTGGTACTGCTGGTCGCGGTTCCGGGCTTGAGTGCCTCGAAAATGTCCTTAAAAGATGGATGCTGGTTGATGCTTGTTGTGGCACTCCTTCTAGCTTCTTCGCTGGGCTTGTGTCGTCCTTTAAGGTGGAAGGCCCAAAGCTGAGGAGAGTGTTTGTAGGCAACACCCTTGTCCTTTGGTCAGAGGCTCTCTGGCACGTCCCACCTAGGAAGCTTGCTGGCAGAACCTAGTGGGGCATGCTGTGTGCTGGCTGGGTACCGGTTCTGGACCTGCTGGGTGGGTCCTCAGAGTCCTTCATCTCCCTCTGTTCCCTTGGAGATGTTTAGGGGAGGGATCTTGCTTCCCTCTTGTAAATCCTGGCCTTCCTTCACTGGCGGAAGCGGTAAGGTAGACTGTACCTTCAGCCCGGGTTCAAACGGGTCCTCCTTCTTACTCATTTTAAAGTCGGCAGATGATCTGCTAATTGAGGGGTTCAGCCCTCTTTTAAAGCCAAATGGGTCCCAGTGATTAGTGCAGGCTAAGTCTACCTTAATGAACCTATCCTGAGTCCCCACCAGCAATCTTCTGTTATGCGAGAGGTGATAACCAGAGTGCTTTGCAACAGGAACGTTAAGGGATGACAGCATGTACTACTAAGTCCCACCAATCTTCTTGTATGCTGTGGATCAAAGTGTCTCTCTGGTTAACTGAGCCCTCTGTGACTCTTGATTAAAGCACAGGTCTTCCTTGAAGTCTGTGACGAGAGCAGACTTTCTGTCCATCAAATCACATAATTCTCCCCTCTGAAAGGAGTCTGTTCTGCAGGGGTTTGCCTACTGTAAATAGTGGACCCAGACATGCATTTCACTGCCTTTCATACAGAGGGGTGGGAACTAGTTTCAATGTGGCACATTGCATACCAAAAGGGTTTTAGCCCGGCCCTCCTGTTGTCGGTTCGTCAACCAAGCCCTTTTCACAGGCTTGCCTCAATTTCTCTCATTAGTATGCACTGCCAGCAGCCGACCTAACCAATAGGGAAGCAGATCCAGGGAGCTATTGACGTTTTAATTAGGCTGCCCATGGCTGGAGGAAGGTGTGCCTTCCCCCTTCTTGAGATGCTTTGATGTACCCGTGGCTGTCGCATTCCATCTGAACATGACAGGGGAGGACAGCACCTGTGGGCTGGGCCCTCCTGGAGTACACGTGATGATGCTCCCGGAGTACACGTGACGATGCGTTTGGTGCAGTGAGCAGAGAAAATGTGTGCGGAATGGCCTCATACATTTTCGGAGGTTGCTCTCCCATCATTCATTTTCATTATCAAAAAATCAAAAAGGCCCAGGCGAGCGCACACTCCCTGTGTGGATGGTCGAATTCCTCACAAGCGGTGCAGTCAGTTGCAGCTCTGGAGGCGCGACTGGCTCAAAAATGTCCTTTAAGGGGGACGTCGGTAGATGCTTGTCGATGCACTCCGCTTAGCTTCTTCACTGGGCTCATGTCGTCCTTTATGGCAGATGGTCCAAAGCTGAAGAGTGTGTTGCAGGCAGCTGCTTTGTTTCTTGCTGGGGTTCAGAGACTCTCTGCCACTTCCCACCTAGGAAGCTTGCTGCAGAGCTTAGCAGGGCACGCTGTGTGCTGGCTGGGTACCGGTTCTGGAGCTGCTGGAGAGTCCTCTGGATTCAGTATCTCCCTCTGCTCCCTGGGAGATGTTTAGGGGAGGGATCTTGGTTCCCTCTCGTAGGTCCTGGCCTTCCTTCACTGGCGGAAGATGTAAGGCAGATTATACCTCCAGCCAGGGTGCTTGGCCCTCTTTTAAAGCCCAACAGAGCACAGGGATTGGTGTATGCTAAGCCTACCTTAATGAGCCAATCCTGGCTCCCTATCAACAATCTCCTGTATGCATGAGGTCATGACCAGAGTCCTTTCCTACAGAAAAGGTAAATGGTTGAAAGCATGTATTAATAAGTCGTACCCATCTTCCTGTCTTTTGTGGATCAAAATGTCCCTCTTTTACACGGAGCTCTCTGTGGTACCTGATTAAAGCAGCAGGTCTCCCTTGAAGCTAGACCAGACCTTCTGGCTCTGTCAAAGCAGATACTTGTACCTTCTGAATGGGGTCCCCCTGCAGGAATGACTACTGTAAACACGCAGTCCCAGACATGACATTTCACCGTCAATCGATACTGAGGGCGGGAGCTGGGATCTGGTTGACATGGTAGCATATGAAAGTTTGCTGGGGTTTCCTGTCTCCTTTGTTAGCCTCTGTAGCCAGGCCCCATGTGGGCCTGTTTGAATTAAACTGTGATCAGTATGCAAATGCTGCCACCAGCTACAGGGCGGATCCATGGAGCCTTTGTTAGTTAATCAGGCTGGCCATGGCAGGGGGAAGGTTTGGCCCTCCCCCTTCCTGGAGATGCATTATGTACTCCACCTGTCAGATTACAACGGAATATGACAGGGGGGACTGCGCCTGTAGTATGTGTCCACCCAGAGTACACGAGCCTATGCGTATGTCGTGTGATGAGCATAGGAAAAGGGGAACGGATTAGCCCCACACATTTCCTGGAGGTCTACCATCATTCAATTTCATTTAACATTTTTAAAAAACCCAGGCGAGCTCACAGCCACCCTGTGGATGGTCGAATTCCTCACACCAAGTGATCCATTTACAAGCTGTGAAAGCAGTGCATTTAAGGAAATGGGAAACCATCCTCTCTTCAATACCAGCACCTTCAGGGCAACTTGCGTACCTGTTTCCTCTCTTTTTGCATGCATCTGTGGTCCTGCTCAGATGTGTCCCTTTCGGAGGCTGCGTTAGCATTCAGGTCTCCAGCGACTCTGCAGTCCGACCCTTCCCGACTGCTGGTTCTCTCACTTGTGTGCTTTGACAGGGTCTGGGGTGCTTAAAGGATTAATTCTGCAGCAGCCCAGAGTAGTACTCGCCTTGTGAACCACGTTTGGGTTCCCCCGTTCCTCCAGTTATGGCTTTCCTGCTGGCTCGTGTCAGCTGTTCCCGTGCACCGCTCCCACTATCCCTCATCAGAGGACCGCTCTCCTCTTTCTGCATCCCAGCTGATCTGCTTTCAAACTACCACATGGGATTGTTGTACTCTTTTGGGCCAGTCACTTGTGTTGAGAAGCTAGACCGCTTGATCTGCTTCTCTCGAGTGATCCCTAGACTCCCGGTCATCATCTTCTTCAGAGTACCAGTTTTAAAACGATATGTTTAATTGTATTGTACTCTCTGGTATTTTGATCTTGTCATGTCTGTTGGGCTGGCTGACTTGGCAACAAAACACATTGGGCCTCATTCTGAGATTGGAGGCAGCCATGGCGCTAATAGCGCCATGGCTGCCTCCAATACCGGTACCGAGTCTGCCCTCATACAATGGGGATTTACCGGTCTAGTCGGACCTTTGCGGGACCGGTAAGTCCCCATTGAAAATACCATTCCCCATTACCATTTGAGTCCCCATAGGGCTCAATGGGAATGGGGAAGGTGCAAATAACGGTACCGCAATTTGCGGTACCGTTATTTGCTCGCTGGGCCCTTTGCGGCTCCCGCTAAGGCCTCCTGGTAAAACCAGGCGGCCTTAGCAGGACCCGCAAAGGGACCTTGGAATAGGGCGCAAAGGGATTACCGGCACCAATGTCCTTAACGCTGCCCGGTATCCCTTTGCGCCCACCTCGTAATGAGGCTCATTGGCTCTGTCAAGACATCGGGAAGGGGTTTTTAGGGTTGGAAAAGTGGTTAGGTTTATTGAAGCAGCCCTGTTGGGATGGTCGTCACTAATCCCATAGAGGGGTTCCTTCCCCTTGTGATCCTCCCTCAGTGCACCACCCCCGCCTCATCAGAGAAACGTCTCCCTGTAAGAGAGAAGGGACGACATTCTCAGATTCATCACTAAAGGAAAAGCTGATATTTCTAGTCCCTAAGAGTGTATTTTAGAAAATAGACAATCTAATGTTTGGGTTCAAAATTAGTTCTTTAAAAGATTTGAGAAAAAGTTGATACTAATTGAAGGATTGTTGTTGCTGATTGTGATGAATCTAGCAATACTGTCACTGATTCCCTGGAGGGAAGCTTCCCTTACATGGCCAGGGAAAGGCAGAAGCTACCTCACTCTGACCCTGGGGTGGTTATCTGCGGGAGGACCAAGTAGGCGAGGATAAACTCCAGGGAGGCAAACTAAAGCTACTAGATCAGAACAATCCCATTCCTGCATACCTAAGTGACACACGTGTCCTTTTTGCCCATTCTGGTATGGTTTATTGTGATGTGGGCAAGGAATCCTCATGTTTTTCCAATCATCATCCTTATATATCGCCTCCCCTTATTTTTTTGTACTGAGACGAGGACAAGGGTTGGATTAATGAGGATGACTGGAAGCGTTAAGCCCACACCGCAATCTAATTATTAGAAATGTCTAATCAGTGCTGCGTCATTCACATATGGCACGGGTGAGCAGAACAGGAGGCAGACTGCTCCCAGCATTGGTTGTGACACAGGATGAAAGTTGCTGACGCCCCGAAGCAGCCATGCTGTTGAAACCGGCATGCAGCAAAGTCAGAAAGAGGAAGGTTTGCCACAGCAGTGCAAACTGGGACCAAGGAACCGATAAACGCATTCCCAGTCAGCAGGCGGAGAGAAAAGAAAACGCTAACATGCAAGGGATGCCAAAGCTGCTAGTGACGTCTGGTAAGCCCAGGCAAGGCTAATTGGCTACCTGGGCGCTTCAGGGCAAATGCCACGTACCGTTTACAGTGCGAGAAAGCCCAGATATGGGAGCTGAAGTGTTCTACTGTTGAGAAAGGGCCAGTGATCCAATTTGTGAAAAATCTAATTTGTTGTCTACAGAAGAAGGTGAAGGGTGAGCTGAAAAGTCCTGGCAGGAGAGTAAACCAGGCAAACCGGGAGTCTGGGACTCGCACCAATATGCAAGGATAAAAAGCCCTGGCAAGAGAGCATACCAGGGACAGGGGAAGGCTGAGAAGGCTCAGGGGCTGAAACCACTCAGTGAACCGTGTAAAATATAATAAAGGAAGAACCATACCCCTTTCGGAAGACATGATACCCTGGCAGGATAGTATACTAGGGGTAGATAAGGGAACATTTAATACGGGAAGAATCATCCCCTTTTTGGAGGACAAGTGAGATCCAGAAAGCAAGAAACTGGATATTGTAAAGAACTTTGTGTGAGTGGAGAAAACTCAGAGGAGGAGTCATCCACCTTGAGTTTGTGGAACATTCAAAGGTATCAAGTGAACAACCAGAAGTAGCCTAGGGGAAAGGAATGCCCCCTTTTCTAGTGTAACTTTATTGATCTTTCCTTTCTACACATTACAACTTTCCGTTTGGAACTCTTGAAAGAAGCTGTAGGTGTGCAGCCACCAGGCATCCCTATTTTCACCTTTTATTAAGTTTAGTGTGGGAGGGACAATTTAGGATTTTTGACACAGGACAGAGGGCTTGATTTAAAAACATCCTGACACAGACGGTCCTTAGTTTTCTCCTATTACAGTTTGAGATTGGTAGGATTTGCCAAACCCCCTTTTTCGTTTGTCATAATGAAAGTCTATATCCAACACCAAACATACCACTGTGTCTGAGTATTACTCTTGATCCCTTACATAATGTTATCCCATCTTTACATTGGTGTTGCAGGGCCACTTATTGCTGTAATGGGGCCTGTCCTTTGATTAACGTGGAGGCATTCTGTGGTCATTATTCATAGCTCTGTATCACTTTGCTGTCAGTGTGTATTACTCTGCTTCCAGGGAAGAGAGTTCTAACCTAAGGGATATGTCTGCTCTCTGAGCTTGTAAGATCGTTGTGACCCGCACAGAAGCTCTGCTGTCTCGGCCTGTAAGAGCAATCCAACCTGAGGGATATCTCTGCTGTCAAAGGCCTGAGGTTGTGACAGCTGTATAACCTTTCATTTTCCCATCCATGTAGATTCCCATTTAAATTATGTTACTGAGAATCTGCTTGAAATAAGCAGGGAGGGAAGTCAAGGAAGTGGCAGGCAGAAATTGGGGTGATTTGGATGCGTATACATACATTTTGAAAACGGATAGGCTTTACTAAATGGCATGCCCAGGTTATTGGATCTGCATATAAAACCTTCAGCTTTTTACCACATTACTTGAGAAAATTGTACTGTAAAATGCAAAACTTGCTCCATATTGTACCACATTTTCTGAAAGTGATAATTCCATGCCAACTTCCCGAGACACAGGGAGAGGCGGTAGAGGGCATCAGTCTTTGTTCAGTACTATTCCGGCAGGGTCTTTAGACCCCCCCCTCCC
The DNA here is from genome assembly GCF_040938575.1 of Ambystoma mexicanum. Lineage (NCBI taxonomy): Eukaryota > Metazoa > Chordata > Amphibia > Caudata > Ambystomatidae > Ambystoma > Ambystoma mexicanum. The sequence continues at coordinate 645,359,538 of NC_090937.1, forward strand.
CCACTTTGAAAGTTCATCTGCATCTTGCTCTGAAACAGTGAAATGATTTGGCTTACGTTTCCTTTCATCCAATACTGTTACATTTTTTCCTGGTCTGACTTCAATTTTCTAAATGTTGATATTCTTTTTGAATGGGTATAAAACTTCTTGGATTTGTAGGGCACAAATGAATGCACACATCTTGTCTATGGCCATATGTAGAGAGTGATGCAAGTCTGGATAGAATAGTGTACCAAGTCTGCGAGCCCTCCAGTAAACCCATGAGCTGTTTTCCAACAACACACTTTTATTTCTTTAATAGGTTTTGGATAGCTCCCATGCCCATGGCTGTCGCGGGAATTTATGAGATCCTGGTTAAAATAATTGGTTGAACCCTCTTACTACAACTAGTTGCATTGGCCCAGAAGCAGAATCAACAGGTCGCTGTTTATAAGGGTTGCATTTACAAAATGGGGCGATTTGTGGGTAGGGAGTGGAAAACCCTAATTACATTTGTTTCCGAAAGAGTCATATTCCCTCTGATGCTCACATTTTCACTACTCCTGCTTTTGACCTCCAGCATGTATTACTCTCAGGAGTGCAACCCCTGATCCTCATGCACCCCACCCCTAACCCTCTGATGATGTTCCCAGCCCTGGATACCTTTGATCTGCAGATATCCACCTGGCCCTGCTTGCCTCCTCCACTGCATGATCAACATCTTGATAGGTTTTTCGGACTTGTATACCTTCAGGCCCCAAATACCCCTCAGCCTGCATACAGCCCAGCGCCCAGTGCTAAATGCTGCCTCCACCATGCACATCTGCCATACCAGATTCCCACAAGCATTCCTTTAGGACCTCCATTGCTACGTGTTATGTGGCCTACATGCTCTACATACTGGATGGTCCTGATCCTCAGAACATCCAGCCAGAGAAGGACCTGATCATCAGATGACGCAATCCCTGAATAACCCCTTAGAGACCTGCATGCCGACTAATCTAGACATGTTTTTCCCAGCTTCAGTTTCGCCAGACTAAAATGCCCTCTAGTCCTGCATTGTAATTGGTTATTTATAACGTGCTTAGTACCCAGAGGTTTCTAAGTGCGGACCCGGGGATTGAACCTGTGTTGCTCTGCATCGTCTTGCTTACGAGGCGAGCGTGTTGCCCCTAACCTATCCTTCCGAGACAAACGTCTGTCACGCCTACCTGTCCAGCATGCTTCCAATCTGAATGCTCGTATCCTCTGATTTCCCCAATGCTGTCCTTAAAAGCATCGCCATGCCCTTGATGCCAATACGCCTAGATTTACTCCCATCTTTGTGTGCCCCATAAACGTAAGTGCCACCTTTCCCTGAATACCTCAATCCTCACAAGCTTCTAACCTCGTATGCCTTCCCCTTTCCTGCAAGCACCCAACCCTCAGATTCCCCCCTCACCGTCGTTGTCCCCACCCTCCCAACCTCAAATGTTCTCCTTGTCTGCATTATCATGCCGCTGCATGTTTGGCTGGTCTGCACACCCAATCGTCGGATCGCCCCAGCTTCCAATTCCCCTGGGCCCCCATGTGGTCCAGCTATGCATCTCTTCATGCTTTAATGTCCCGAATCTCTGCATGCCTGCAGATTCAATAGACCACAATCGTGCACTCCCCTCATCACCTGCAGGCACCTTCAGTCTGTCGTTCATCCAAATCCTCAGATTCTCCACCATTCTGCATGCCTTTTTGTCCCGGGTTGTTTGTCAGTTTCATGTACCCCAGCCTTAAATCCTGTCAATTCTTGCATGCTCAGCGTGGGCCTCTGGCTTACATGCGCTACCGGCCATGCATTAAGAGCTTTTCAACTTGTACCACGCCAGATCGTCAGATAGTAGTTTTCCACCGAGAATGTTTTTCTTCTTTGTGTCCTGAAACTTGTATTTTGGCATTTATAATACAAAAACAAAACTGCAAGTACCAGAAACAAAGAATAAAACCGGAACTGGATGGGCTAAACCCGCCTGTGTTGGTCTATCTCCTTTCTGCCTTCAGTGCTTCGTGTCTCAAAGCTTGACATGCCCCTGTCCTCCGATCCCTCTACCCAGTATACCCTCCTGCCATAGATGTCTGCCACCCCCAGGTTTCCATGCCCTGCATCCTTCTATTCTTAAGAAGCCCCACAACCAGACATGTCCACAACCGTGCAAGCACCCCAGTTCTAGTCGCTCACTGGCTTCAAAGATCCCCAGTTTTAAATGCCCTCGGTGCCTGCGTGGCCCTCGGCTTTTCCCGGGCCCTGCAGTACCAGAGTTCTTGCTATCCCATGTCGTTTCTTTGCGTCATTCCCATATCATTTCATGTCATGCATTAGTGGCTCATAGAATCGAAAGTGGTTTAATTCATTGCAGCACTAGCAGTTCTGTTTTTCCTATTAAGAGTACAGGAATACAAGTACCAGAATGCAAAGAAAACATATGAGTGCATGAGGTACTTGCCATCCTATAGTACAGCTAGAGAACTCTGAGTTTGAATCCCCAAATGTTGGCGAGGTCTTAAGAAAAACATCTTTTTTTTGGGAGCTGGAAAGGGGATAGATAGGGTGTCCCCACCTCTGAGAGCGAGGAGACTGAGACTGGATGTCCTTATTCCTTGGGACATTTTCTGTCATTTTTACTAACCTGTCCTTCATTTTTGCATTATGATCCATGGGGCTCAATGGAATTTTTAACCCTTAAAATATCACACATTCCTCAACATATCCCTATAATCATTTCTATTTTAAAAGATGGCAACCTGAAAGGGGAAGAGGTCGGTAAAATGAAGTGGGAAGTATGTTTCCCTCTCGAAATACAAAAAATCTATCTGTTTCCAAGAAAGCCCCAACAACATCAAGCCCCTCCCTGAGATGTCGTTTTCCAGTAATTTAAGTCCAGAGAGCGAAACAGTGACCTTCTATCCCCATTGGGGCTGAATACGTTGACGCAGAAGAGGTGTAGGGTGGCTTTGGGGTGAACACTGTGCCACTCACCATACAGGTTTTGTATTTCTTTTTTCACTCCATATAATAAAAACCTGACTGGGTGTGAAACATCATTTTATTGTCGGTTCAAAAGATATTGGGCCTCATTCCAAGTCGGGCGGTCCGGTAAAAAAGTGCCGGTATTTGTGGATACCGGCGCTTTACTGGACCGTCCGACTATGGGTTTGCCGGTGGAGAACCTGGGTTACCTGGTCCAGCTGGAGGTAAACCGGGTGCCCTACTGGCAGAAAAAGCCTGTGCTGGTAATGACGGCAAATCCCCTCATGGAGTACTATGGGACTCCATGAATGGGTATTAACTCCGTCCCTCCGGCACGCGTAATCTGGCGGCAATGCCGCCGGACCGAGTGCCAAAAACAGTAACAGCCTTTTGCAGGTATTAGTCAGGATACCAGCAAGGTTGAAATGAGTCCTTTTTTATGGTATTTCCATGGTTATTTCCAAAAGTCCTCTGCCTTGGACTAAAAAATCTGTTCTTGTCTAGTGTTGCCCTGTTATACTGCCTTCCTCCTCTTTTAGTTCTGGAGCTAGATCTGTGTCTTTTTTAGTATCGCTGTCTGTGCTATAAGATGTGTCTCTAAACCTAACTTTCTTGTTGTCCCTTTTGAAAGTGTTAGGAGCCTGGGTTGTAGCCTTTATCAGAGTAAAGAAAATCACCAGAGATGCATACATTATTTAGATTTTTTTTACTCTCTTTCGCTTTCTGTGGTGGTCAATTTAAGATTGCATAGAAATAGCTCAGGAAGTCTGTTTCCTTGCTGATGACGTTATGGTCATTAACATGAACGGAGGACAGCACAGGTGCAACGCGCTGGCCTTGGAAGCAAGCCCACGCAGAGCAACAGAGGTTCGAATCCCTGATCTGGGCTTATAAAACGGAACTCAGGTACAGCATTAGGCACGTTATAAAAAAACAATTAAATAGAAAATGTACTTCAGAAGTACCACACCACAAGGTACGTTTTCTTTTAATGTAAACACTCATAGCACCTGCATATAGACGACATGGGTGCTAATGGCGATGTGACCCTCCGGGGAGGGCTGGTGGCCACCGCTAATGGCCGGACGCTCCCATTAAGGGACACTCACTTCGCTTTGGCCCCTTTACTTGACTGGTGGGCCATTAACGGCAGGCTCAGCCTTCCTCCTAGGGTTATATCACCTCGTATCCCCCAGTGTGATGCCATAGCAGTTGATAATGACTGTCATAATACCCTGCTGTGACGTCACATCAAGGTACAGCTTTTGGAAATGGAAAAAGTTGCTAATGGCTTCCTACGGAAGCCGTACACAGTTCCTTTATTAATCAATTATTGGTGCTCAGCTATTCGACCTTTGTAAGATGGAGGGCAGTGCCGGTACTGCTAGGATTGGAATCTCTGGCCGCAGTTTGCACACAGATCTCTGAATCAAGACCTTAACTTGGTGAGTCCTTGTCAACCGGCTTCGGCAAGTAAACATAACCTGGGCATTTGTCCATTTGTTACGCCAACTTACACCACCTTTGCTCATTCATTTTTGCCCCTTCCCCTTCCCTCCATTAAGGTGCAGAATGAGACATTTTTCTTTTTGGCATAAAAGGGCTGCAGTTTTATTTTCACACATAATAATCACAGCAAACAATAGTGAAAATAGATCAGAAGGTGCAGCGACTGCTCCGTGTCCAAAACCTGCTTCCCCCTTTTCCCCAAAGTCCATAATAGGCACAACTCCCCATAACCCTTCATGTCTGAGGCCCGCCTGGCCCTGCTTTTCTGTCGTCGCCTTCAATCTCGGCTCTCATGGGCGTGAACCTGTGGATGCTCGTATTGCCTGCCTCTCAACGTCCAGTTCTATCCAGAGCATAATGGGGCACCTTTATCGGAGGAGTGAATGCTACTAGAAAGAGCGAAAGGTAGAAGTAAAGGTGATTGACTCAGAACACAATGTTCGAACAGTAAACGCAGCCTGCCCATCGCGTCCTCTCCGATTGATGGGCTTTACTGTTATTGAGGGGCGTCTGTGTGAAGGCTCCCGCGGCGCCCCCTCCCCTCCCCAGCACCCCAGTCCTACTCCGAGTGATGGCTCTGATAAGATAAATGGATGGGCTTTGGCGGGGAAAGTGATTGAGATGGATGGAGGGCTCCCCGGCAGCACTTAAATCTCTCCAGACAAAGCTGCGGAGACGGCGAGTTAACAGAGCGTGAACACAAAAACAAACGCTGGCAGCTACCTGCAGGAGCACAATGATGTATCCCCTGAGCCCCTGCCCTATCGTCCCCCCCTGCGGCACCGGGGCTTATTCAAGCTTCTGCATGAGAACGGAGGGCGCCCTGCGGACCCCCCCACGCGCCCTCCGCCCTCGCGACAGTGCTGTCTTGTGCTTCCTCTCTTCCTCGAGTGCCACGGTCTATTTTACTCGCATTCTTTTAATTCCTTGGCGATATTAGCAGATGCCCTGGGACCTCAGATTCGGTCATTTTTAATCATTGTCGCGATACTGTCGTTTCCAGACTGCGCCCTCCTGAAGGGCCTTCACCCGCCACAGTGCTTCGCAGCCATACCAATGGCTGTAGGCGCTATACAGACATCAAATAACATATGTGCCATTTGTAATAGCGACTCATTTTTATCGTCTCGTAGCGCCAGAGCCGCGGTTCCAGAGGATCTTGGTCCGATCTTGCATGACATAACGCAGCAAATTGGATAACAAACATACATGTATGTGCATTGGGTGAGAAGAATACATGTAGCATTAACACTATGTCCTTGTGTGCCGTGATGGGATGGGATGGGATGTGAGCTCGTCTATATACAGTAAGGTAACCAGACATCCCGGTTCCTGGTGCTCTGTCCCCCTTTCTCAAGATTGTGTTTTCACTGGAAACTACAGTGGTCCCGGTTTTTGGTAGTCAGTCTTTATAGCTGACAGGCATTAATGCACAATCTGACACAGATGAGATGCTGCATTTTAAAACTTAAAATAGTTATAGTTTGTGATAAATTATAATATGTGTTTATTTCAACAGTAACACTTATATCCCCTTCTCCTCCAACCTCTACTGAAGTGTATTGTATTGACAGCCACTTTCAAGAGTTAGTCCTACCTGTTAGCTTTGAGCCAATCCCCTTGCCGCCACACACACAGATACGCCGGACACGTCTGGTCTGTATGAGGTCTCAGCGGCAACTGCCGCCCTAGGTCCGCTTTTATTTTCAAACCGCATGTGCAAGACGGAACGATGCTCGCGCATGTGCATAATATGTGCGTACTACGCAACATCCCTCCTTTTCTTTAAACAAGAAAACAAAAATGAACCATTACAACAACCCAACATGAGTTAACACAAACTGTCCTCAGCCTGTTAGTCTTGGAACCTCGTGGGGCGTTGGCGCCTTTCTCTGCTCGGGTACCTTCGACTGCCCACTGGGGACGGATCGGGTGCTTCTGGTGGGGTCGGGCTCCCACCTCCATCCGGTGCCATACCTGCCTAACCTCTGGAATTTTTCCGGAGTCTCCGGAATTTCAAGCATTTCTCTGGGTCTCCGGAAAAGTTCCTTGAATCTCAGGAATTTTGAGATTCTTTCCGGGTCCCGTCATATTCTCCACCTGATTGGCTGCCGCCGGGAGCCAATCAGGTGGAGAATATGACGGACCCGGAAACGGCGCAAAATGTTCGTGCCCACTGCCTGCACCACTATAATAATAGTGTTAATGTTAATGTTAAAGGTCATTTGTACCGCGCACTATCACCACCGGAGTGGTCCCCTGGCGCTCTGGCGGCTCTGAAAGAGGGGGGGGATGGTGGGTTAGTGGGTGGAGGCTGGAAAAGTGCAAGATTGCAGTGATGTGCTGTTGGCAGCCTCAGCCCGGTGGTTCCGTCGGCTGGGCCTGGGGTGTATGCGGCCGGTAGTCGTCGTGTGCTGATGTGCGTGTCTATGTGTTTTTTTGTTTTGTTGTTGCAGTGTAGTGAAGTTCGTGCGGTTTGCTGCGCTAGAGATTTGTGGTTGTGTTTGGTTTGGAGTTTGAGAGGTGTATGCAGAGAAGGAAATTGTTAATGGTATTCGTTAGTTATCTCTATCCTGGACTGAAACCGGTTGGGCTCGTGTAATCTTACCCGACGGGATGCTTGTACACCCTGAGCCTCTGGAGGTACGTGCCCGATTTTCCATTCGAGGCCGTTTGAGGATCTAGCTGTCCCCTCCGCCCGCTCCCTTAATAACCTTGCATGCTCCTCCCCCCCTCCACATGACTAGCGCCGCTGCTATTGTCCATACACCCGGTTGTGTGGTGATTGGTGGTATCTTGTCTGTTCCACAGCCTCGTGGGACCTAGTTGTGGCTGTGAGGGCGGTGGGGGATGGTAAGGGTTGGCTGGAGTAGTTGTATCCGTTTCTCTGGGTCTCGCGGGTGGACTGTTGGATTGAAAACGCTATTTTTACGGCGGCGGTACCACGTTAATTTTGCTTACCATAGCACTGAAAATAATTAATTCAATGCTATAGTAAGCAAAATTAAGTCGGCACCGCAGCTGAAATAATGCTGCTTTCAATCCATGTCATTGGATTTAAAAGCACTGTTATTGCTGCGGCGGTGCCCTCAGTGTGCTTATTATATCATTGAATGAATGATTTTCAGTGCTGTTTTAAGCAAAATGAAGGCGGCGGCGGCGGCGCTGCCGAAATATGCTGATTTCAATGCAATGACATGGATTGAAAACACTATTATTTCGGCGGCAGCGCCGGCCTTCATTTTGTTTAAAATTGCACTGAAAATCATTCATTCAATGATATAATAAGCACACTGAGGGCACCGCCGCAGCAATAACAGTGCTTTTAAATCCAATGACATGGATTGAAAGCACTATTATTTTGGTGGCGGCTCCGCCTTCATTTTGCTTACTATAGCATTGAATTAATTATTTTCAATGCTATAGTAAGCAAACTGAAGGCTACAACAACCAAGTTTACCGTTTCACAGGTGGTCGGTGCGGGTGGGCGGAGCCGTGTGAAAATGGGCAGAGTCTGTGGGCGGGGCATACATCTCAGGAATTTTGATTTTCTAATGTAGGCAGGTATGTCTGGTGCCTCTGTCGGTTGGGTGAGTTCAAGGTCCGCTTCTTCGGTCCTCCTCGGAGTCTCCTCCGGCTGGTTGATTTTTATTTTCTTGAAATAGGACACATTTCTCGTTACAGTACCTCGCTCATTGGCCGCTGTTACCGTGAACCCGAGTGGCTGTGGTTCGTACATGAGGGATAATTTGCCTTCCGGATGTCTTTTCCTCACCAGCACAGTGTCTCCTACTCCGATCGGTTTTTCCTGAAGGTTCCGCCGCTCACTTTCCTTCTCGTTCTTGGCCTGCCTCTCCTGCTTGACTCGTTCGTCATCAATTACCCCTGGTGCCCTACCTTCCATCTCTGGGATTAGTCCCCTGGGGCAGCGGTTAAACAAGGTCTCTGCCTGTGCGACCCTCGTGGACTGATGGAGGGTCGTCCGATAGTCTCTCAGGAACTCGAAGAGGTTCTGGCGTAGCTCCCCTCCCCCATTCATCGAAATCCTGAAGGTTTTATTGAGAGTTTGCATAAATCTTTCTGCCTCTCTGTTCGCTCTCGGCCAGAGTGTGGTTACTCTACCGTGTTTGATGCCTCTTTCTTCTAGATATCTGGCAAACTGCTGTCCCTGAAACAGCGGGCCATTGTCCGAGCACAGTACCAGTAGGAACCCATGAGTGGCAAAGATTTTCTCTAGTGCTAAAATGATGTGATCACACGCCGTCGACTCTACCTATTCCACTTCTGGGTATGAGGAGGGGAGCGATTGATGTGAGGTTGCCTTTGAGTGTGGATGAGGTGAAGGCTGTGATGATGAGACGGGTCCTGGATGAGTGGCAGGACAGGTGGGTGAGTGGGGTGAAGGGCAGGTGGATGTTCGGTGTTCGTGGGAAAGTGCCGGTGAAGGTGGATGCAGGGAGTTCAGAATGGAGGAGGGGGGAGGAGGTGATGCTGAATCGGTTGAGGATAGGTCATGTGGGGCTGAATGACTGTCTATTTCGAATAGGGAAGCGTGAATCAAGGGACTGTGCGGTGTGTGGGGTGCCTGAAACGGTGGGACATTGTTTGATTAGGTGTGAGAGACATGTTGCAGAGAGAGAATTGATGAGGGTTCGGTTGACTGCGTTGGGTGTGGCTGAGCTGAGTGGGAGTACTTTACTGGGAGGTGATGGAGAGAGAGGTAGGAGGAGGAGTAGTGTGATGTTGGATTTTGTGAGGCAGACGGGGAGGTGGGAGGAGTTGTGAGCTTAAATGGAGCTAAATAATAATTAGTGGGTACGGTGCACATCATCCTATAGGATGGGGAAGCGCCTGCGTGGGTCCGCCCACGCCTCCGATAATTAAGAAGAAGAAGGTATCTGGACCACTGATCTACCACAGCCAGAAAGTACATACCCATTCCTGTGGACTCAAAGTCAGCATGTACAGTTCCCCATGGCTGTTGTCTCCTCTCCATGGATCTTATCGGGGGCCCTCTTTCCGCCGGGCTGGCAGCCTGGCAGGGTACACATGTGCGCACAAACTCATCTACACGCCCCTCAAGGTTGGGGTACCATACCTTCAGTCTCAGGCGTGCTTTTGTTTCAGCCGTTCCTTGGTGTCCATTGTGCGCTAGCACCAAAACCCTGGTTACTAGGGCTCGCGGGATGACAATCTGTCGACCTCGTAGCAAGAGTCCACCCTCTGCCACCGAGAGGTCGTTGCGTGCTTTCCACATCGCCTGCAGGTCTCTTTGGGCACCAGCCTCCCGCCTGTCATTGTTCGTTAGTACGTTCCTCCACTCACCGCTGCTCATCGCTGCTCTGATGACTTGAAATATCTCATCGCTGTCGGATGCTTCTGCTATTTCTTGACGTGCCAGTGCCACCGGCATGGCAGCCTCCACAATGTTGCCCACCATTTAGATGCAATCCACCACTTTGACATTGTCTCGATCCCTGCCGGCTCCAGGGTGCCTGGACAAGTAGTCTGCTGGATTGTGGGTGCCCGGCCGGTATTGCAGTCTAACTCCATACTCTATCAGGGACAACATATGAGTGGCTTGTGATCAGTGATGACTACCACGGGTTTGCTGAAGATGGACAAACAAAAGTGTTTGTACCCCCATAGTATGGCCAGGGCCTCCCTCTCGATTTGCAAGTATCTTCTCTCAGTTTCTGTGAGAGCTTTGCTTGCATATGCTATGGGATGCATATGACCTTGTGGGTCTGCCTGCAACAGCACAGCACCCAATCCCACCGGACTGGCGTCAACAACAATTTCCGACTCTGAGCTGAAATAGGCCATTGTTTCTTGGCCAGACAGCACATTCTTGATGTCTGTAAATGCCTTCTGTTCTTTGGCAGTCCATGTCCATGCCACATCGTTTTTCGTCAGTGTCCGCGGGGGCTCCGATAGAGACGCCAGATCACGAATGAACCTCCCGCAGCAGTTTACCATGCCCAAAAAGCTTCTCATTTCGGATGGCGACTCTGGAGGGGCTGCTTCGCGAATGTCTCGCACCTTTTCAGGATCCCGAGAGATGCCTCCTGCGTGGAAGACGAAACCGAAGAACTCTATGCAGTCTTTGAAGAACTTGCACTTCTTTTTATGTAGCGTAAGGCCTAAACCTTTTAGTCTGTCCAGTGCTCGTTCCAGTCTTTTCAAATGTTCAGCTTCCGAAGGCGCAAAGACATCATCGCTCATGTTGATTACCCCTTTCAGTCCCGCCAGGGCTCCACGAATTACATTTTGGAACACATCGGCTGCTGACGAGACTCCAAAGCTCAATCTTTTGAATTGGCATAATCCTTCATGTGTGGTGAAGGTGGTAATGTAACAGGACGGGTGTAGTTCCAGCTGATGATATCCCGACTTTAGATCTAACTTGGAAAACACTTTGGCCCCTTGCAATGCATCCACAATGTCATCCAACGTTGGTGTGAGATGTCTTTCCCTTTTGATGGCGGCGTTTGGTAGCCACATATCAACGCAGATGCGCACTGCTCCGGGCTGCTTGGGCTTGGGTGCCATCACAGTTGGGAACACCCATGGAGTCAGGTCTTCTACTCTTTCTTTGATGTACATATCGATCAACGATTGACATCCTTTCTCTACTTGTGCCCTCAGATGAAATGGTATTCTCCTAGGTTTCAGGGCTGTCGGTCTTACTGACCCATCGATGTGTAGTCTGATCGGATCTGCCTTCAGCTTACCTATTTTGTGGAATAGGCTATCGTATCGATTTAGGAGGCGGTCGATATCAGTTTGTTATACCCACATGGTAAAATGGACAATGTCTAATGCTTCTGAGGCGGCACAGCTTAATAGGGAATGTGGGCTTACATAGGTAACAAAGAATCGTGCCTTGATTGTATTTTGTCCATGGGTGACAGGTGCTACGAAGACACCGTGAATTGGCAGAGGCATATACCCCCAAACGTGTATATTCTTGCTTTGGACGGTTCAAGTTCGGGAGGACCAGGGAGGGCCTCATAGTGATCTGCCGCTAGTACACAGACAGGCGCACCCGTGTCAATCAAGACAGGTGTAGGGGTGTTCCCAATGTTTACCGTGCATGTTGGTTGTCTTCTTTTCTTCTCCCATGTGGCAATGTTGGAGATGAAGAAGACTTCCTCATCGTCGTCCTCTTTCTCCGCAATATCTATCTAGTTCCTGCGCCCCTTGTTTGATGGTTGTCACATTCCTGAACTTTCTGGTGTTGCCCCCACTCACTCTAGCTGGTCCCCTAGAAGTGGCCACCGGTAAAGCCGCTCTACACACCCTTGCATAATGTCCGGGCGTGCTGCATCTGCCACACACTCTCGCCATTGCCGGCATTCGCCCACGCGGGGGCAGGTCATACTCACAGTGTTGGCAGGATTGCGGGCTAGAAGAGGTCAGAGGGCCGTCAGGTCTTTTCTGGCCCCATCGCGACTTCACCAGTGTGGGCCGTCAAACTGCAAAATCTTCCTCCCTCCTACCTGGGCGCACTGCAGCGTCCATCTTAGCACCTCTGCTCTCAGCCAGCTCGTACGCCCGCCCAGTGTCTAAAATTTGCGCTAGCATCAGGCCGGGCTCTTGGAGGACCTGTCTCCTCAGTTTCCCTAAGCTGCAACCTTGGATTAATTGATTCCAAACCATTTCTTCTTCATTCACCCACCTACAGGTGTTAGCCAGGTGCCTCAGTCTCGCACAGAATTGGCCTAGGGACTCCTCTCCCAGCTGCTTCTCAGCACACATAACAAATCTATCGAAATCCACATTCGCCATAGGGAGGAAATGGTTCTGGAGGGCTTGTTTAACAGCAGCATATGTGGTTGCCTGCAAATTTAATGAGTCAAATATTTTGTGTACTTCCGTACCTTTCGAGTACAATAGTGTGGCTACTTTTGCATCGTCCTCTGTCTCCCCCGTGGCTCTGAAGAACATTTCGAGCTTTTTCACCCACAGTTGCCATTTTGGTCCCAGTTTGGAAGGGAGTCCTGAAGTGTCAAACTCTGGCATGGGCGCCAAAGTACCTTGTTGCCTGCGTGGTATTGGCGCAGGCGCAACAGCACCATCATCCTGTTCACCCATTTCAGCAGAGCGCACAAGCTCCTCGCTGAGTTGTCAGAGGCCGCAAGTCTGCTCAGACACAAACTGCCAGGTACCCACACTCCCTTGTTGAGATGGCTTATATTGTCCCTTGTATGGGTGGGCTCCTCAGCAGTGGTAGCCTCCCAGCTGAAAGTGTGTCCCCACTGACCTTCTCTTCGTCTATCTTGAGGCAGGATGACTGGGATCCAGCAGCTTGTTTGTGGCACTTCTTTCTGAGTGACAGCTTGATTGGCCAGCCAGCCAGCACTCGTGGGGTGTCAGCAACACCTTCAAAATGTAATTTCCACGGCCATCCGGTATGTGACAGCTGTGGAGGTTCCAAAAATTGTTTTTCTTCAGAACACGAACGGCGCACAAGCACCCTTTTGGTCCGCAACCGTTTTGATCAAAGGAGTTAAGATGGCCGCCAGCTCTCCGCATCGGGTGCGTAGCGTGTCATAATACTTTTTTAATACTTCCTCCGACTCATGAATGTCTTTGAAAAGATTACGCATCCACACACGCGGCACTTCCTCGTCACCATTGTTAGCTTTGAGCCAATGCCCCAGGCCGCCCCACACACACACACGCATACCAGGTAGAGATACGGTGAACACGTCTGGTCTGTATGAGGTCCCAGCGGCAACTGCCATCGCAGGTCTGCGTTTATTTTCAAACCTCATGCGCGAGCCGGAACGAGGCTCGCGCATGCGCATAACATATGCATACTACGCAACAATACCTTTATGTTAGTTGCCCTGTCTCGGTTTTTTACTTTTAAAATCTGGTCACCCTAATATTCAGGTTATTATGGTCAGGAATGAGGGAGTAGTGGAAAAGCATTAGGACACAGTCAGCAGTCACATGACAATGCGCGTCAAACGATGGCGTAAGGTCAGTTGACATCACAGTGAAGATGGTTGTGGCTGTGAGCTCCGCATAGGTAGGATAGGTATTCAGTTCCGTGTATGTTGTACACGACTTATTGGAATATAGTTCACATTAAAAGCATCACGTAATCTTGAGTAGTGTAGCAAAACATTGCATACCATAGCATAACAAAACCTGATATAGTGAAACAGAGCATCCTGTAGTGTAGCAAAGTGTACTCACATAGTGCAGCATGACAGGGCCTCGCCACATAGGCCAATATCATTGCCTGCGATAACGTAGCTAAGCAATGCCTTACTTGACATAACAGCGCCGCCACGTGAATACCCAACATCTCACTTAGGAAAAGCAAGAATATGGGCACGTTGAGTGCAAATTGCACAGGGTTTATGAGTCATCAACGTGTTACGGCACAGAAGGGGGTGTGGGTGTGTGTGTGTGTGTGTGTGTGTGTGTGTGTGGGTGTGTGTAAACTGACGTAGGTCTGTGTGTTATAAAGTTGTTACTTCATATGGATGTGTGTCCGTGTGTGTGCTACAAAAGAACTGCCTGCGGAGGGCTTTGTATAAATGGTGTAGGAGTGAAACTACACAAGAGATGAAAGTGTTGTACGAGTGCAAGTTACTATAGCTGTGTCTACCATAGAACAGTTACTAAGCGAGTTTGTGTGTGGGGGCGGGGGCTCTGAGACTTATAGGAGTGTAAGTGCACACTGATGTGTGTTTTAGATAATTACCTTCACCTGTGTGTGCACGCGTTTTTTGCTATTTTGTAGAGCACTCGCTTGTCGTCACTTCAGAGCATTTGTCCACCAAGTGGATAGCGTCATGATGAAAGTCTGGCCTTGTGTTTGTTGGCAACCGTGATTATTTGGTCGGCTTAGGGTTTATTTCATCTGGAGTTTGAAAGGAGTTTAACTAATATTCTCTGATTGGGAGGGTGTGTGAGAGAATAGATCTAGTGTTGCAGGGCTCTATTCCGAGAAAGGCTTCACTTCTGATTCTCTGGGATGTCACCCAATTGAAAGACGTATCATTTCCTAAGAAATTGTGGGTGTTGAGAGGCTGTATGCTTGCGAAAAAAAAAGGATTTTATCTGCAGGGAAATCCCCAAACGGCTGCACCATTGATGATTGAGCGGAGACGCTGCTGACTGTGTCCGTGTATGAGAAGGCAATTTTTAAATACAGAGGAGAATCTGACAAATTCAATGATATTTGGGGCCTTTTCATGGAGTAATATGGTTAAATGACATGTCTTTTTTTTGCCTCATGAAATATGTATATTCTGAAGGTTTCCTGGAATGTATCATCACTGATCTGGCAATGTTGTTGTTTTTACAATAGTATCTTGCCTGATGGATAGGGGATATGATATTGATAGAATGTGATATGTGTTTTATCTATTTATTCAATTTTTTTAAAAAAATGTTCTCTCTTCAACTTTGAGACCAATAACGATTCCCAACATGCATAGAATGCTCAACAATGTTTGCTTAGTTATATTTTCGATATGTTATGTTTGTATTACTTTGTACACGCATGTGAAGGTATTGGTGCTAAATAAAATAAAACTTTAAACCTAACATTCTCTGATTGCTGGTGTCCTGTATCTCAGCTGAGTTGGAATGGTCCTGGGCTAGTCTTTAGGGAGGAAGGTATGCTTTCCAGGGATGTCATTTCACCAGAATGCCATAGGTAGTGAGAGTGACATCACACGACCCTTGATCTCTGATGACATCACAGGAAGTGATGTCATTTGACTCCACCCCCGACTGGCATCACCGGATGCGATGGAACATGACCTTTCTCCCCTTTCTCCCCTTGACAAAACAGGAAAGTGGAATCACATAGCATTGTTCCTAAGTACATTACGAAAAATATGGTTACGATATCACTCTGTGATATACATTTCATACAAGAATGGATCACCATATGTATCTTTAATATCAGTGTGTATAGGCTCATATTACCAAATTACTGTGAATTCAAGCAGACGTCCAAGACCAAATGATGTGTTATTATATAGCACTTATGCTTAAGCACTTTATATAGAACTACCTACAATATCACCCAGTCTGTGTTGGTACTCATGGATCAACCTCAGAAAGATGAAAGCCTGAGTTGGCCATGCCAAAATTCGAACCTGCAACCTGCAGATCACACACACATAGCAGCAGCAAGCGCTCAACCCACTGAGCTATCTTATTGGCTGTAGCTATCTCACTCGCTATAGTAAAATGAGTAATTACATGTCTGAATGCTCTCAAAGTCAGAAAGCAAATTACACTCTGTAGTGGATACCATTAAACTAGTTACTGAGTTTTAACAGCAGGCCTGTTCATCTGCAGGTCTGGTACAAAGTTGGCCACATGTCAAGCCTGCATGCATCTAATTTTCAGGCTTCAGAGGTTGGTAAAATACATACCATTGGGAGGGTCCATAACTGTGTATTAAAGAATTTAGAGTAGCGCAGGGAAAGCAGTGCAGTAACACAGCATCCCTCGTTAACGCATACATGCAAACAAACATCCTGAACAGAATGCCAGGGAGATAGGAAAGATGAACACACTACAATAACGCCTTTATTGTGGCACAATGAAATCAAGGGCCATTTTATGTGCTATGGTTAAACATTTCTACACTGTTCACAAGCTTTTAGGCACAAGGATTTTGTCAAGTGACCAAGGATACCGAGATGGAATGTCTTGTGATGATCGTAACAGAGACAGTGGAAGAAAAAAAACATGCCATAACTGCCACTTGTGAAAAGCAAAATACATAGTCCGAAATGACTGCTTATTCTACTCTAAATGCTTTTTGGACCTTTTTGTCTGCATTGTAAATTTGAGTTGTTTAAGAACAGACTAAATCAGTGACTCACCCCATAAAGTGTGCCTGAAATAAACCTTTAATGATTCTAGAAATGATTGTATAGAATTCCAGAAAGGCAAATGATTTGTTATTCATAGTCTTTCTTATTTAGGGTTACTACTCAAAGTGTTACACTTGTGGAACGCCCTGTTTTTTTAAGCGGCCTGAACAAGAAAGCCAATCACTTAAGAACCAAAGAGCCACATGGCGCTGGCCACAGCCCAGGAGCTTCCATTTAAAAATGGGGTAGCAAGGGAGACCTCAGGGGTCGCACGTGCGACCTCTGGTGATCCCCAAATGACGCCCATCTATGTTTTGGTTCCCTTGCTTGCAAAGCTAAGAACACTTAGACAAAGGCGGAGTTCCAGTTGAAGCAGGAAGGCAATGTGTGACTTTGGTAAACCTTTGGTAAACCTCATCTTGCATTGCCAGGAGACTAGCACCAGCACATTATGTAGAAAAACGGCAGTTTTGGGCTCCGGCTTAGGCAAGGGGGGAGTAGATTACGTGTCACCACCTGCCCCAGAGAGCCAGGTTCTATAGGTAGAAAAGGTGGGTGGAACTATGGGCTCTTTCAAATGCGGGTGACAATTGACCAGATAGAAGTTAACAAAATGCATATTGCTTGAAAACCAGCACTCAAAGTTTTCTTCATTCTGGCTAGCCTGAACCCTCTTTAGGCCCATATCTCACAATTTATCTTCTCCCACCTCTCCTCCCTCCTGGTTCATAGCTGTTGTGAGGAGTCAGACATGTGAGACGGACACTTAGGTATAAGTTTGTTGGAAGTCACAATTTTATTCAATAAAAGGGGTGAGACAAACTCCTATCTTTCCCTAGCCTAACAGAGGTGTCCCTACCTAAGAAAATAAAGCTAAAGCCAAATGTCCTAATGTCCAAAACATCTGTCAGTCACAGTAATACAGACAACAAATCATACATGAATAATTTGGCGATTTAACTTCACAACAATAATAATATTGAAATTCAAACACAAAAGTTATAACCCAGAATCCTTGTGACCAGGGTTCGATCCCCTTCCACTGGACTAATTTAGGATATGTCCAATTAATGTTCAGTTTCAATAAAGTTATTTGCAAAAACCAGGTTTCACTTCAAGTAAAATTTAAGTTATTTTCATTCAAAATATTTTGTACTGCACAAAGCGACTTTACTTTATTTCCACTCTTCCAGTTCAAAGTCAAAACAATTGTTCTCTGAAGGTCAAACAATCTTTTCTCCTTAGAAACAACTTCTTGGTCAGGATGGTTATGCCACAGTTCGCAAACACAATCATGGTATTACTACATCTTCTTTGTTATTACATTGTACCAGATTCATTCAACTTCAAGTTATCATCTTCCTGGTCCACTCACCTGTCAGGACTACCACTAGTTATCCCTCTCCAGGTTTACACTCCTGCCAGGATAAACATAACTCCTACTTCTACAACTTGTATTCTGTGGTAAGGCTTATTAACACAATTGGCATACAGTTTCTTTCTGCAACATGCTACACAAAAAGACAACGGTTTTCACATGGCTCAGTTTGTCCCTAGGCAATGCAGGTTATACTTCTCTCCCCCTTGTTCCTTGTCATAAGAATGGCCTTTCTCTTGCTATATCTGTCTTTCTTTAATATAACCTCTTGCCTGTTGATGGTATGGTTTGCACCTCCCTCCCTCGAGGTATCTGGATATGGGATTATCAAATTTCACTTACCTGAATGTCAATCTGTCTAGTTTGGCTTTGTAAATGTAGGATACAATGTCCCCTTTTAGAATATCCCTCTTCAGGGAATTTGTATCTTCTTTGATCTATTATTGCCCATCTTTTGCTTGGGCAATGCAGGTTCGAATATTCTTTTACTGAACATTCCCCAATTTGGCTTTGGCAATGCTGGTTACAATAATCTCCAATCTGACATCTCATAATATAGTTGCGCCCCATTTGCTTACATTCAACTGATCGTTCTCTCAAAAGTGTTCAGCGGTCTCTCTCGGAGCGCCACAGGGTTACCTACACTAGGCCAACTCACCTCTCTGTACTGGCTTCTCCTTCTGACACGCTGACACTGTTTCTTCATTCGCTGGGACTTCCGCAGAGTTTGACAGCTCCTGCCAGCATACGAGGCTCTCGCTGTCCTTCCCCGGAGCCTGCACAACCCCTAATGCTCACCGGCGAACGCCACACTCCGGAGCGGGTTGCCGGACGCAGGGAGCTTCTCTCTCCCTCGGGGTGACTGGCACCAATACCGCTTCCCACTGCGCGTCCTCTGCATTTAAGGATTCGACCTACTCCAGGCTCTCAGTGTGGCATTCCGCTGTCACTACAGTGGCATCCTCACTCCCTGGTTTGTTTTGCTGTGTCTACTGCTTCTCCTGCTGTCTCCTCCAGTCTCCACTGCTGTTTCCTCTTGGCCCGCACCTGACAGGCCTATAAATGTTTAAAGGTCATGCTCATGTGTAGGTCATTAGAATAACTAGACTGCACCTCGCGCTTTGCAAACTCTTGATCTTTCTTCCTCATCTCAGTACTAGGAGCATTATGGGACATGAAGTCCATAATGTTCCTTGGTGTTTTAATTCCCTTTAATTTACGTTGCTTAGGGGATTTACATGGCGCATGTTTAAGAGAATATTTTAAAGGACATATAGATTTTCTCCTACGTCTGTAAACTAAGCCCCATGTAGTTTCATTACTACTAAAAGTGGTAATATTGACTTCCTGTCTTTCATATGCATTAATTCCATATTTACAAAGAGAGTTCATCTTCTTGATATCCTGGGAAAGTTCGAGCGGGGAGATCTGACTAAGACAATATGCCATTAAAAATTGAGGTACCATGGGGACCCCATCTTCAAAATAGGATGACTAACGCGTATTTCCTGACATTCACCCCATTCCCTTAATAGACTTCTCCTTCTATGTGAGCCTCCCTCTTAATATCATCCAGAAGTTCAGGATCAGGTAGTGGCTGCCGTCCCCTGACCAGATGGAAGGAGACTTTAGGCTGGGACTCTGTGATGACTCTGCAGGATTCATCACACTGTCTTCTAGAAAGAAAACAGTCACTCAAAGTCCTTGGGATTTAAAGTGTCCGACACTTCTTTCTTGGCTGTGGTTCGTTCTGTCTTGGCTGCTTATCAAGCTTCCGTTTTGTTTTCCTAGGATTCTCCTACCAGGTCCCCCACCTCCATAATATTAGGTGGATTGGGCCGGGAACATCTGCTTCTCCTTGTACCACAGGAGTTGAATTGAGGTTGGTTTGGTACTGCCTCCCCATCCTGGGACCAGGCTAGATCCATGCATTAACTCCTCTATCACGCAAGGAACTGCTTAAGTGCTGCAGAGTTTTGGGTAGCTCTCTGGCTGCTTCTCTTTCCACCTTCTCCCTTTTTTCCCTTTTCTCTGCTATATCTGTCCTTCTCCTCTCTGTGCTCTTTCTCCCTCCTCTCTGCTCTCTCTCACTCACCCCACCTCCTTTCAACACCACCATGTTCTAACTTGCTTCTCTGTTCATACTCCTAACTCTCACCTTTTGCATAAGCTATGTGACAAAATTACTACTGGTCGGATTTGAGCTTGAAGAAGCTGGAGACCAGGCAGCAGGGTCAAGTTGGCGGTTCTAGGAGACTTGTACTTCGATGCAGAGACGGCAGAGCTTTGGCATCGAACGAACAGAGAGATGCGGAGGTCGTTGACTGCTGAAGTCTGAGAGGACTCCAGCGGTACCCTACAGCTTGGATGGCTTTGGAAGTGCCCAAACTTGCTTCGATATGGTTCAGAAATGCAGGGAGAGCCAGGGGTTACGTGGGATCAATTGGTTCTGTAGTTGCTGGAAGTCCCTATCCAAGGTGAGTCCTTCTGCACTCCTATTCCTGGGAGCTTGGCTTGCACCTACAAGGGATTCTTCACATCAAGTGGACAGTAACCTGGTTCCATTACTGCCAGTACAGAAGCCTTGGTCCAACAGCAGTCAACTCCACTGTTCCGAGCTGATGGTTGGGGGGGACAGAGTTCTCCTATGCCTCTGATGCCTTCTGTCTTCACCTACCTGGCAGAGGACTTTGTGGTAGACTCTATCCCCAAAAGAGATCCAGATTAATTCTTCTTGGCCTTGTGGAAGTCAAGAGATGAATCAGAGAATGGGGGAGGTGGGAGCCCCTCTCCTTCTGGAGGCAAAATGTTGCAGGGGAATGTTCCAACGCAATCCTGCTGTAAGGTGGTCTGTGACGAATCCAAGACCAGTCATGCAACATTCTTTGTTAGTTGAATGGCATGTGTCTGCCATTCCATGCAGGCTTGGTGAGTGGTCACAGTGGGTCCTTGTTCCTGTCTGTAGTGCTCCGTGTCATCCAACTTTCTCTTGCCTCTACTGCTTCTTTCACACCCAACGGCTAGATTGTTGCCAGTGATAAGAGAATAAAGTACTGGTGGAGAGGGAAAATGTTGAACCAGTTATGGCCCATTAGGTTGAACAAGGTTTCTGCGCCTTGTCCAAGCTGTGCATAAAAAAGCAAGAGGCTCAAGCGTGATCTTCAATCTACAGAGATTGAAAATGAACTTTGATTGCTTCCATAACCTGGATGCTGGCCTGTCTCCTACAACAAGACCAGCCTTCCGACATCAACCTCACTCGTGCTTGCCATTACATCCCATCATGGGGTCACACATGATGTCCGTTTGGTTCATGGTCAATGGTTGTCACTCACTATACAGGTGATTTTGTCTGGTCTGTGCACAGCGCCTTGCGCATTCACCAAAGTGATGGCGGTCATTCTGATGCGTCTCCACTAGCAGGTCTGGCACATCTCTTGGCGCTTGGACAACTGGGCAGCGAGAGGTTCATCTCCCTGGGTTGCAGAGGAGTCCAGATATCTAGTCATGGCCTTGCTGTTCACTTTGGGTCTTTCAGACAACATGCCCCAGTTGATAGTGGTCCTTACACAAATGTATCTTTTTATTTGAAACCATCTTCATGAAAGATTGGCTCTGACCTTTGCTCCAGAGGAATTGGTGGCAGCTCTACACCAGGTTTGTCATTCCAAATTCCATCCAGCAGGCTATTTGACTCATGAACCCATGTCTTCAGGTTGTGGAGAATGATACACTTTATATACGTCTCCTAGAGCTGCATTTGGAATCACTCCGGTGTCAGGAGGAGTACGTTTTTCGTTCTGATCCCCCTTTCAAAGGAAAATTCTGACAGAGCAGACACAGTGGAAGGGCAGTGCTAGCATCTTGGTAGGGGTCAATTTCTACGTCCCCCATTTTACTCAGTTTCTAGCAACCAAAGTGTTGTGGGTACATGAAGGGTGACGGGCCAGGGCAGCTGACCTGGGTAGTTCTGCAGTAGGTCTGTGGGAATGGTCTATTTCTATGACATCTAACTTGTGGCTGCTCAATTGTGAGGTGTGCCTAAATCAAACACAGATACCTATAGCTGGCTGTTTGTTCATTTGCTCAAGTCCACGATTTTCAGAATTGGAGGAGCCCTCAGATGGACCTATGCATTGCTTGAGCCAATACTAAATGTCAAATATTTTGCTCATAGAAAACCCTTGACAGGTTGATAGCTGACACCTTTCTGCTTCCTTGGGATTCTCTGTAATGTTATCTCTTGTATCTTCTCTTCATTGGAAGGCTGTTACAGAAGTTCAGATGAGCCCACAGTGCTCCATTCTTTTGGTTGTGCACCTATGACCCAAACTATTCCAGTTCTGGAGCCTGTTTAACTGTCCAGATTGAGATTCCTAAGGGCTCTTCTTTTGCAGCAGGGGATGGCAGGAGTGTATTAAATATAGGGTCATTGACCCCTCTCTGAATTGATTGATATGCTTAGCTGCCTGGTGTCTCTCGAATGGAACTTCAGTCATCTTTTTTCAGTGCTAACCCAGAGATTTAGGCAGCGAGTCTCAGCATTGGGCATAAGTAGAAGAACCTATTCACCCTTGGGATTCTTTAAATGTGATCTTTATTTGGTTTTCAGGTAGATTACAAACTATATCTTACAAACCTGTGATCTTCTCTATACCTCTGTCTTAGGAAGACTTCTAATCTTTCCCTCCTTCACACTAGCCATCTTGGAATGGATTAGCAACTGTCTCTTTGCAATTTGTCACTGGTTGCCTCTTTACTGCCTCATGCTGAGCTCTTGTAAAATGGGAGTCATCTTTCTCCCAGCTTCCAATTTTATCCCTCTCCTCCCCTTTCCTATCTCCTTTCTGTCTGACCTTCTTGCTCCCTTGCCCAACGCTTGCATCCTTGGGGTCCTCTTTCATTGCGACCTCCAACTGCAGCACTTCAACACTACCACTGCCTCTGCTGCTTGTATTAACCTTCTCAACATTACAAAAAATAATCATTTTCTTACTAACTGCTTTACGAAAACTCTAATCTCCAACCTCGTGCTCAGCAACCTCGATTACTGCTCATGTCTACACCTTGGCCTTCCTCTCTACTCCGCCTTCCTTTTGATAAGGTACTCATCTTTGCGATGTGTCCTCTCTAAAACTCACCCAGATCCTCTCCAACCTCTTGCTACCAACATCATGCTAGTATACTCTCCATGCTCCGCCGCTCCCCTTTCAAGTTACTTCTCCTAGTTTAAAAAGCCATCAATGTTCTTGCTCTTCATTACCTATTTAATTATATGTGTCTACTAGCCATCTCGTTCCCTCCGCTCCTTCTATGCTCTCATTCACACGGTTGCATGCCCCCATGTGCCTCGTCTCACTTCCTCTCTACTCCACCGGAACCACTGTCCATCACAATCCAAATCGGCCCTAATGAGGAACTCTTCAAATCTCAGCTTAAACCTTACTTGCTAAAGAGGGAGCTGTCTACCTGACCCCACCACTCCCTCTTGTGACACTTAGTAATGTGATTTTGTACATGTATACGCTACTCCTCTTTGGTTTGTAGCACCCCTTCCCCTTAGGTTAATGTTACATTTTGTAAGTCACCTGTTTCTTATATAAATGTTTTTTTTTGTTTTGTCCCTAGTCTCTGTCTCACTCTTTTTATAAAAAATATAATTTTTCTTACATCCGCATAAACTGTCACTCCACTTGTTTGCATCTCTGTGCTATTGTACAGGCACACTTAGAGGGAATGCATCCGCCATCTCTAAATGTGATATTGTAAGTAATTTCTGATCACAATTTACATCCCTGTTTTTAAAATAAAAACAAATAGAGGTAAGTAGAGGAAGGCACTAGTGAAGGGAGGGGTGGAGGGACATGTGGGTCTCATTGGATTATATTTCAGCAATAGTAACCTAATCACCTGTTTAATCGTAGAACACAAACAGAGCACATCCACTTTAGAACAATATGAAACAGCCAAGATGTTTGGCATACATCAGGACAGTGAGTGGTTCCTAGAGTCAGTGTTTTTGGAAAAAAGAGTGGAAGATTCATTCATCATAGCGCAATAAAAAGCTGTTTCAGATCCTGTTCAATTTGGCTTCATCCTTCCTTTGGTAGAATTCTCTTTCCGTCTGGGCTAGTTTGCACATGAAAGACTGTCAGATTTCCAATTGTAGGCTACTTTGAGACTTCCAAGATCTCAGAACGTGAAGCTTTGAAAACATCAGGCCCCTAACAAGCCATATTCTTTGGTCTTTTGATCGTGATAAATGGGATGAGATCATTGGAATTAATAATGTTCGGGGTCAATTTAATTTCAGTGCTTATTAAACAAGACCCGATAGCTTCCAGATTCAATTCAGATGGGAACAAAGATTTACCCTAAGGACAGTGTCCTAATTCACTAGGAAGCCCCTCCATTTCCAAGGACCGCACCCACACACTGGAGCAATTCCTCCAACTGCAAGTTGAAATAGCTCTCACTAAGGGAAGACTGAGTTCAACCCTGTACATAGTCAAAGTGACCAACCTTCACTCCTCCTGATAAATGTTCCATACCCCACTAGAGAACAGAAACATATTGAGTCCAACCTTCTAGCATTTGTGCAACTAGAACTTTATTAGAACAAAACTGAGATTATTATCAGTGGTATGAATATGTGTACTCTGATGCTGTTCTGCAATTGACTGAGCCAACTGATTACTCAGATTCCTATTGTTAAGGATAAATTGTCACAAGACTATTGTTTTATAATAGTTTTTTTTAACATATATGCACTTTAGATTACAGTATTGTTTTTATTTATTAAGCTTGAATACAATTTTGATATATTTTCTTAAGTTTATTGAATTATTGGTTGAACTGTTGCTAAATCCAACTACCTTACTGATATTTTATGCAATGGACACAGCCATAGCCAGTGAACCCTTAAACGATCGGCCATGGGTAGTGGACTACTGCAAATAGCAAGCATATTCCAGCGTAATCTTAACAGAATAGATCAATGAATTCTATTTGGAAACATAATGAGTATCTGGGAAAGAGATCCTCTTTTCTTATGTTCGTGTGATAGATGATTCATTGATTTATATGAATTAAAACGGTCTACAGTGAGGGACTAATCATAATCCAACAACTTCGTTTTGGCTTTCATTGGGTTGGTAATTAGTTGCTCTGAATCGGAATCAACACTTTGAAGGATCATTTCACACGAGTTACAGAATTTGGCTAGAAAACCCGAGAACTCAATATTGCTTCCAACTAATTTATATAGAGTATTAAGTAGTGGATCCTTAATTTTTGCATAGAGCGTGAGCATCCTCCAATGCACACGAGGCCTTAAGGAGGCGTATCCCAATTCATATCGGATTACAGTTAAAGGGATCGCGCTCGGTAGACAAAGGACCCGTCTCCAAATTGCACCTTCAATAGCATTCGGTTTGGCCACAGTTTGCCCTGTACATAATTCCAAGCCATATGTCTGTTTGGGGGCTATTTTCCCTTCAATTTTTAGGATCTGATTTTCCAATGCCTTAGCTTTATTAAGAAGCACATCAAGCTGCCCTCTCGAGCGCATATGTGCACCAACCTAATAGCCCAAATAGATAAGGCTACTTGAGGTGGCCCCTCTTACCCCCTCCAAATTCAAAGAATGGTTTGGTTTCTTATAAGATCCTTTGGATAGCGCGAGGATTTTGGTCTTGGATGGATTGATAATCAGGCCATTAATCTTGGCATAGTTGGCAAAGATATCCAAGAGGCGCTGGAGCCCAACCTTGGTGGAATCGAACAACAAAAAGTTGTCCGCATAGGCCAGCCATACGATCTTAGTGGAGCCCATTCTTGGGGCTAGCAGTCCCTCCTTGTCCAGATGTTCAACCGCATCAGACACGTACTGATTAAATACCCACGGAGGTAGGACACATCCCTGTGTGACCCCCACAGTGTGTACGGACAATAGATGACATGTCATCCTTATGATTTAGGCGTATTCTAATACCAGAATTGTTATAAACCCCTTCCAGCAGACTCAGCAAGCCCCTCGGCAGGCCCCATAATGCAAGCTTGCACCACAGCCTTTGGAGATCAACACAGTCGAAGGCTGCTGAGAGGTCCAATGAGGCCAAAAAAATGGGGCCCTTGTCCCTGCTCCAGCCAGCGTCCTGAATGCATTTGACCACGATCCCATTGATGTTTGTAGAGTGATATTTGTGGAAGCCTGTCTGGAAGAGTCTCAAAGGATGACCGTTTTTTCCCATTCCTTAAGATGAGAGAGAAGTAGGGCAGAAAAGATTTTACAATCTGCATCAATCAAGACAATAGGCCGATAATTCTTTGGGTCAGACCTACTACACATTTAAAGATCGGTATGACATTTTCTAGAGACCATGAGTCTGGGCAAACCCCAGATTGTAGAATGTCCTTAAATTCATAATACAATAAATTGGCCCGTAGATTTGGGTCAGACTTAAATGTATTATTAGTAAGCCCGTTAGGGCCGGGAGCTCGAGATCTTTTACATTTTAAGATTACTTAAAGATTACTTACTACAAAACAGTGTCAATCTCAAGGGAGGGCTCCCATTTGACAGTCGGGCATTTTGGTATACTGGCTATAATGTTATCGCCCCCCTGAGATGATTTAAGGGCAAATCTAATGCCGTAGAAGTCCAACCATGCTTGTTCCAGAATCAGGTTTGATAGGGCGGTAACCAAATGGGTCTCTTGTCTGTTTACGATAGCCCAGAAGGCCCCCACATTGGTCCTGATAAGAATCTGCAGCATTCATTCAGCGTCTTGTTGCAAAAGACGATGCTTGAGTGTTTTACACAGATTTTTATATGTGTCAAATAGTGTGGCTATACAGCATGCCAAAAGCTCCCGATGAGATAGCACAGCGAGCTAAGCGCTCGCCTCTGATATCTGTGTGCAGCCTGCTGTGGCAGGTTCGAATCCCGGCAGGGTCAACTCAGCCTTTCATCCTTCCGAGGTCGATAAAATGAGTACCACTCTGTGGGGTAATAATATGTACTGTTATTTGAGCGCTCTGAGATCTATGGTTGTGTAGCGCTATATAAGAAACAAATTATGATTATTATTAGAGCCAGGACTGCCCTCAATAATACCCAAAATAAAAGAATACAAAAAATAAGGTGCTTCGTTTTTCCAACCGAGCCTTTAACTGTGTGGTGCCATTGAACTGAGTGCTCGTGGCATGGTGTTGACGTGCTGCCACTCTAGACCTGTTGAGCGATATGCTGTCGCAGAGAATCCCGCTTTTATTTCGTAGCACTGAAAGCCAGCCACTTCCTGCAGACTAAACATTTTCGAAGCACAAATGCTGCAGCGTGACCTTTGTCTATGTCTCGTTTACATCCCCTGTCGGGGATTTGCTGCCCTGCTTCGTTTGCTCTGAATTGTTTTTCTTTCACAAATCTTTCACAAAGGTGGTGAGAAAAGAGCACCTTGCTTTCTGCTCTGAAGTTTTGAGGTAGTGGACACCTTGCACACAATTCATTGCACGACCTTAATGTCGGGAAGACAATTAAGTGGAATGTTTTCCATTGGAGCTGCGTGCCAGTCGGGCTATTTTTGTTCCTGAAACCCGTGGTGTGGTTCCACAGAACGATGCCTATTCAGTAAGCAATCTTTTGATTGCCTGGTGTCCTCTGATCTCTACAGCCTGAGGCGCCCAGGACATGTTCATCTTGCCCAACACACCTCAGACCCTGGCTCTTCCTAAAAGCCTTCAAGCGCTACTCCTCTTTCACCAACATCATTTTCTCATCTTCCTCCCTGCCACCTCGCCACACCTAGAGGATTCCTGGTCAATCAGATTTATAATTTCATGGCTTGGGGCGCTAAAGGGCATCATGCCAGGCCTTCTGCACATATACAGGGGGCCGGTATATGTGCAGAAAAGGACATTTTATGTGTCAAGAAGGAAGTCCCTTTCTTTATAACGTTAACCTTTAATTTGTCACTGGCATGGCCTGCCATGCCTTTTGCAAGTTTACCCAGGGCAATCCTTGTCTTTGCAACCTCACCCTTTCACCTGCCACTGGCATGGACTTTCATACCATCTATACGTTTGTTTGTGACCTTTAATCTGCCAGTATAGGTACACAAGGAGACTGAAGGCATTGCAGCGGTGATCCTTTCACTTTCCAAGAGGAGCTCTGACTGGTGCAAGTCCTCACTGTTATATGCCCAGTGTGATGAATCCTACTGACGACTCACTAATTGCCTGCCTAACGTCTCCTCACAGGTGGCCAGGGAAGGGCAGACACTTTCTGATCCCGACCTTGGGGTGTTCTGTGGGAGGAACACTTGGGAGGAGAAAAGGCTCAGGGCAATGTGAGGATTCCGCGGGATGAGACGCAGTATTTGTGCTTCTACATAGAGGATGACTATGTAACGACAAAGTATGTAATGGCGGCTTGTTGTGGTACCACAAAATCCACATGTAAACAGGGGTGAAAACACTCACGGAACGCTTGACTCTAGAGGAAATAAAAACCTTTTAAAAAACCCAGAATGGGGTCAAATTTAAGACCTACGCTACACCCAAAGGTATAGTGAAAAGTAAGTAATAGATAATAACCTAAAATAATTGCCTTTTCCCTCTCAATCAGGTTTAGCGACTAATCTTCATGAGATTCCTTTAAAACCTGTCATGAAGAACAAATTGAGGTGTGGAAGTGAACATCAAATAAGAAAACCAAACTTTGTCATTAGGGACTTCAAGTCCCATAATCCTCCAAGTACTGGGACGAGGAGGATGTCTGAAGAGGTGCAGGATTATAGGAGTGGTCAGTTCACTAATGCAGATTACCCACACCAGAGGGAGACTGAGAGACTTAAAAGGCCCCCTCAGGTTCAGGCCATTAGGTGTGGTGGGAGGGAAGGGACAAGTAGCATCAGGAAGCGGAAGCAGTGTGGTGTATGCAGACAGTACAAACTGCTGGAGGAGAGAGAAGACGCCAGGACCATTAAGTGGCAGAGAGCAACTGTCGGTCCTGAGAGGGTCTCTGTGTCTCAAATCCTGGATTCCAGAGATCGCGCAGCAGGAAGCGTTCGAGAAGGATGCTTGCCCTCTGGCAATAAGGTATGCAGCGGCTGCACAGCAGGAAGCAAAGACGAAGGACGTTTTCCATTCCCGCAGGCCATACCAGGTGACTTTGCCTGCACCTGAGGGCCTCGAGGTCTCTGGTGGCTGGCGTGCACCATCTCTGGCGCACAGAGTGGCGTGGGTGGCAGCGAGCTACAAGAAGAGGTTTGCCGCGTTCAGGTGAAGCTGAAAAAAGAAGAATCCTGCGAGAAGCGAGAGGAAGAGAAGCGCACGTCTTACCCAGTGAGTTCAGTCTGTTTGTGACCCAGAGTTCTCCTTCCCGCTCGCACATGCAAGGAAAGTGTACGGCGAGTGAAAGACACACATGTGTGACTGGAAAATCACTTTTGAAAATCGTGCTATCAAAACAGAAGCAGCACAAGCTTTACAGGGACATCATTTGGTGGTTGCCATGGGGTTGCAACTGCGACCCCTGAGGTGTCCCTTGCTACCCCTGTTGTCTCCCCTGCTACCTCTAAAAAACATTTTTTTCTTTTTTAAATGGAAGCTCCTGTTCTGTGGCCAGCGCCATGTGGCTCTTTGTTTCTGGAGTGGCTGGCTTTCTTGTTCAGGCCTCTTTTAAAAAAAAAAATTAAAAAAAACAGGGGGTTCCACAAGTGTAACACTTTGAATGGGTGGTATAATGGGTCTCCTCCGTACATCAGTCATTCTATAGGATTGACTATGTGCTGATTGATTCAGTGGTCCATGAATATATCTCTGACTTCAAGGTGGAGACTATCCCATGGTCCGACCATGATATGATTTGTGTTAGTTTTGGTATTCCCCAGGGGGTCAGGGGCACTTCGCGATGGATTTGTAATGATTCGCTCCTGCAGGATAGTATGCTAAGGCAGTCCCTGTTAGACTCGATAGTTGAGTTTTTCGCCCTAAATGACACTGGAGAGGTGGGGATTGGAGGAGTGTGGGATGCATTTAAAGCTACGATCAGAGGTGTTTTGATGGAAATGGAAGCTAGGAGGAAGAAGGAAAAGGCTAGGGAGGAGAATAAACTGAGGGAACGGATTCAGGCTATTCAGCCAGGGGGGAAGCTGAAGACACAGTTAGACCCGACCAAGAGGGCTAAGCTTCAGCAGCTGAGAGCTAAACTGTCTGCCTTGGTAGTGGGGCAGACGGAGAAGAAGCTCGCGTTTCTAAAGCAGCGGTACATGGAGAGGGGGGAGAGGGCAGACGAAATCTTGGCTTGGAGACTCAGGGAACTCCGTAACAGTCGGCAAGTCAGTTGTATATCTGGTAGGGGGGGGTGTAAGGTGCCTGGAGGATGACCAAATTGCGGAACAATTTAAGTCATATTATGAAACCCTTTACACTTCTGAATATTTTGGAGATGGGTCAGATGTTGATCGTTTCTTTGGGTCTCTCCCCATCCCCTGTTTGCCGCTAGAGCGTTCGGCCTCTTTGGATCTCCCGATATCTCCTCAGGAGGTTGTTGATGCTATTGCGTCTTTGAAGAATGGCACTGCACCGGGGGACGATGGATTTACCGTCCGCTTTTACAAGACATTTCGTTCCACTTTGGCGCCGCACTTGTCTAAGGTGTATAACTTGGCCTTGGAGACGGGGTCTCTTCCTCCCTCCATGATGTCTGCTCTTATTGTGGTCATCCCGAAGGAGGGGAAGGATCCCTCCGCGTGTCAATCATATAGGCCCATTTCACTTCTAAACGTTGACGTGAAGCTATTGGCCAGGATCTTGGCGAACAGGTTGTCTAGGCTTATTCCCTCTTTGGTTCACGGAGACCAAGTGGGTTTCATTCCAGGGCGACAGGGATCTGATAATGTGAGGAAAACATTGGACTTAATGTATGAAGTGTCCAAGAATGAGGCTGAGGCCTATCTCCTTTCGCTAGATTCCGAAAAGGCCTTTGATCGCGTTGAATGGTCTTACATGATGAAGGTGCTTGGTAGGATGGGTATTGGTGATAGGTTCTGTGGATGGGTCGCAGCGTTATATAATGCTCCATCTGCGCGGGTTCTGGTCAATGGCTTCGCGTCCCCGAGCTTTTCACTTTTTAGAGGAACTCGCCAGGGCTGTCCTCTTTCCCCTCTTTTGTATGCGCTAGCTATGGAGCCCTTTGCCATAGCGGTTAGGCGTGAAGAGGCGATAACGGGAGTGCAATGTGGGGAACATGAATTTAAGTTGTCTCTTTTTGCCGACGACATCCTGGTGTACCTATCTGGGATTAATGACTCGCTGCCCCGGTTGTTAGAGTTGATATGTGTTTCTGGAAAGTTCTCCGGTCTCAAAATCAATGTTTCTAAATCATGTATTATGCCCATGGGGGTGCGAGATGAAGATATTGAGGATAGAGTGGAGGTGTTTGGGTTGCGGACAGAGAAAGTCAGTACCAGGTATCTAGGGGTGGTAATTCCGAGGGACCTAAGCAAGGTATTTGACCTGAACTTCCCTCCGTTGGTGGCAAAAATTTGTCGCGACTTGGATAGGTGGGCTCCATTGACGCTCTCTTGGTTTGGTAGAATGGTCTCGGTGAAGATGAATGTACTGCCTAGGCTTCTCTATCTCTTCTCTTCTCTGCCTTGTGCTGTCCCGGACTCCTTCTTCCTTTCGCTTCGGACGAGGATCCTTCTCTTTGTGTGGGATGGTAAGAGGGCTTGAATAAAGCAGAGTACCTTAACACTCCCTAAGGCGTTCGGGGGATTTGGTCTTCCCGACTTTAAGTTGTACTACAAAGCGGCCCAGTTGCGAGTTATGTTGAAGCACCTGCGAGATGATTTTAGGACATACTGGACTTTCATTGAAGATGTGCATGTTCACCCCCACAAGGTTAGGGACTTGCTCTGGGCCCCGCCGCGCGCACTGCCTGCTGTAGCTCGGTCCCACCCAATTCTAGCGGTTCTCTGGCGGCTGTGGAAGCCGTGTGGAAATAACAATTTACTAACATCATCACCCACTCCCTTGTCCTCCCTGTGGGGGCCACCACTTGATTTGGGGGCTAGGGGGTTCCGAGGGACGCAGTTGTGGTCTAATCAGGGGCTGGAGAGGGCCGCGCAGCTATTTGACCAGGGAGGTTTTATTGAATTTTCCCAGCTGTTGGAGCTCCTTCCGGAAAGGCCTCCCTCCATTTTTGATTTCTTGCGACTCAAGGGCATTCTCACACAAGCACAATGGGTGGCCTTCCTTTCTCGTAAGCTGACTGCCTTCGAAAAGATTTTTGTGGAGGCCAACTCCAGAAAGGGATCCCTATCCAAAATTTATAATGTGTTAATTACGGCGGAGCTAGAGGGGAGGCAGGGGTTCAGGAGCGTATGGGAAGAGAGAATTGGCACAACTCTGGAGGAGCGAGATTGGGACTTGTATACTGCAGCCAAGGAGCATAGCTTTAAAATTCTGCACTCTTGGCACCGTTCGCCCGCCACTTTGTCTAAAATGTTTCCCGGAGTCTCCCCTAAATGTCCTCTGTGTGCCGGTAGAGGAACCTGGTTCCATATGTGGTGGGAGTGTCAGGTTAATCAAGTCTACTGGGCAGAGTTACTAAGTTGGATTAAAGATATCCTGGGAACCTGTCCTGCCCTCCACCCCATGGAGATCTTACTAGGCACCCCTAGGCCCGAGTGTGAGGAGGGACCTTTCCCCAGGGTAATTGGTGCGATGCTAAGGGCAGGAAGAATGGCTCTGGCCCAGAAGTGGAAGGGATCTCAGAGCCCAACGAAGTCAGAGTGGTTTCTTAAACTTTTAACAATCTTCACCTATGAGAAGCTTACAGCTATGGTACATGATGACATGCCTTCTTTCTTGCAGGATTGGACTGTAGTGCTCCTGAATACAGATTGTGCTGCACTGAGACTCTGAGGACAGGGATCGGGTGCGGAGCTGGGTGATGGGGTGAGGGTTGGAATGGATCGGCTTCTGCACAAAAGCTCCAGAGGTATAATCTTGATGGGGACCTTGCAGATAGAGTTAACCGGCCGGGCAGCCACTGACTGTACCAAGTTGTGTTCCCGACCATGTGGTGACTACTTTCTCTATTGTCTGTGAACCATGTGTAGCTCATTGTTTGGGGGGTGGGTGGGGTGGGGGGGTTGGGTTGTTTTTCTGTGGTCCAGTTTGGGCTGGTTCTTGAGTTGAGAATATGTCGCTATTGTTAATGAATAAATCCAATAAATACAAAGTGGAAAAAAAAATGTCACCTGTACAAATATTTTGTTTTAAAATTTAAAAAATAAAATGTTTTAAAAAATACAAATTGCTGCTAAAATGCTGTGGTTTGACCTGTTAAAGGTGTACCCCATTACACCATTTAAGGGGAGCGGGGTTGCAGGGGTGTCCCCCGCTCCTCTTAAATGGTATAATGGGTCCCAGGGTTGTGGGGGTGTCCCCCGCATCCTTTACATGGATTGAGGCGGCAAAACCACAGCCTTTTTGCTGCGATATTTTGTGTCCACGGCCATTTTTGCTGTGATTTTAACATATGGAACCGCCTTGCTGCTGTCGAGCACCAATAAATTCTTCAGCACCAGGTACATTGTGTTTCTGCCCCCCTGGTCCTTCTCTGAAGGCCCCTAGAAACAGCTACGACCCTTTGCCCCTTTGGTGTTGAAACCAAATAATCTTGAACTATAATACTGATTACTTTACCAACTACCCTCCTGTCAGTATCCAGGGTGCATCCCTTTCCTTCGCGAAACTGTCTGTCCACTGTGTTCATTTACAGTATAGGTTGTAATTGTAGTGTGCTAGAACTATCTGTTGTAGTAATAATAAAGGAGATATCTGTATACAACCTTGACTGGACAGTCCCTCTTATCAATGGGTAATAATTGTATTTCTGTGGTGTTGCCACAACCAAAGATCCACAACCTTGCAGAGATAAACCTGCCGTTCTGTCCACGTTAGCAAAAATGGACAAGGAGGTCTTATAATTTACTTGTATTCCAATCTGTTCAGATCCCTTCTGGTGTACTAGATGTGTGGGGTCGATTGGTGGTTTAGAAACTGATATTCATCCCTTGACCACTGGTGCCTGGGAAGTTGATTTGTCACAACAAGTTCAGAAGCTTTAGATGCAACATAGGACACATGGCACCATCCTTGGGTACTAGAATGTAAGGGGAGTACCAGCCCTTCCCACTCCCCATCAAAGGCACAAGAGCTCTATGACTCACATTGCAAAGCATTTAGAGAAGGGAGAGACAGACAAGGACAGTCCGGAGGTTGTTCAAGCAAAGAGAGGCGATACTCCTGTAAGGGTACCGGTTAACATCCAGGTCTCGCAAGTGCTGCATAGCCAATCCTACATATAGAAGGAAAGCTTCCACCCCCTCTGCGATGGGGTGGGTAATATCCATATCAGGGAAGTTTTGGGCGTTGGGTCCGAGGGGAGACAGAGGCTGAGGCAACAACTCCTCTGAGCTCCTCTACCTCTACTTTGGTGGGGAAAACTATACTGGCATTACTCACTAGTGGGAACCTGCCCTCTACTGTGTTGGGCAAAAGGGGGAAAAGGAGATACCCCCGAAAAGAATGCCCCATGGAGGGAGAGGGGGCAGGCTGTTGTACAGCAAACCCAAATGGATTTAGCAATGGCTTTGGAGGTCTTAAACGTCCACAGAGTCTCATCTGATTTGTGACTGAAGAATTTGTCACCATCAAAGGGCAAACCAAAGAGTTTAGCCTTGACATCAGGGGCATAACCAAACGTTTTCCACCATGCATGTCTGTGTATGACAGAGCCTGTACCCATCGCTTCACAGTCTGCTGTGCCCAAATCCAACGGGAGCAATTGATGGGCTGCCTCCTTCTCATCATAAACCAGTAGGTCAAAACGTTCTCTCATCCTGGGTATGGGGAGATTATGTGCTACCTCTGAGATCACACTGCATAATCAGCGGGTGTATTTAGCCTGGGTACGGGTGATGTTCACAGCCCTTATTCAAGGCCAAGCTGCCAAACACAAAGAGCTTTCAGCCAAAAGTGTAGTGTAGGAATTATTGCTTTCTCTACCTGGTGCCAAGGATGGAAACGTGGCAGACCTGGAGCCCAGTTCACAGGCTTGAAGCACCAGATTCCCGGGACTGAGGTGCGGGGATAGGAATCCTGGATGCATGGGGTGTCACAATGCTTCTTTGCAAGGTCACAGACCACACCCGGTGTGGAGGCTAGTTTCAACCACACAGCCAACATTGTGGCTGCTATGGGTGGGTAGAATCTCTTTTGGGGGACCTCATCCAGAATGACCATAAGGTGGTTTCGCAGGAGCAGACAGCCGCAGGGTAACCACAACCATAGCAATGATTAGATGGAAGAAAGCATGAGGCCTAAACGAATTCCATTTCTGGAGAGGTACCCAGACAACTCGCACCCTGGAGGTTGTGAGCCAAATCTGTGTGGGCAGCCTCCTGGATGAAGAATTCCTCTGGAAATTCTTCAACCCTCCCGAATTTAAGGGTTTCAGCCAATAAGTGATGAGATTATCTCCCTTATCAAAACTCTGCTCCATTTTAACAAATAATGTGGTCCTCCAAGCTCGAGTAAACTTGAGTGAAATGCAGAGGCAGATGACACCAGAGCTACGACGCCCAAGGCAGACCACTTGGCATTGAAGGGGATCCGTCCTAGATGTAGGCGTTGAACCAAGCTAGCAGGTACGCAATTGCGATCAGAAGAGGTGCCTTTGATGACTTATCCAAGTGCAGTGGGCCCATGCTCATTCAACAGCACTGAAATCTCCAATGTCAACGCAAAGCTGCCCAACATCTGTTGCCTGAACTCCTTCCACTGCTCTGGTTAAGAAGAGCATGTGGGGGCAGGTACCTTCAATGGTGGTTATTCTCCAGAAGTTTCTTCATCTTCCCTAGAATGGGAGCGACAACTGCTTTTTGGTAAATGAGAAATAACGGCATCAAAAAAGTATGTTGGTGGTGGTCAGTACAACATCATGTGATGCAGCTGGTTCTTCAATTTCCTGTCACTTTAATGTGAGCGAGCTTGAAACTTCTGTGTCCTAGGCGTAGT
This sequence comes from Ambystoma mexicanum, assembly GCF_040938575.1. NCBI lineage: Eukaryota > Metazoa > Chordata > Amphibia > Caudata > Ambystomatidae > Ambystoma > Ambystoma mexicanum. The sequence goes on from NC_090937.1 coordinate 645,395,362, forward strand.
GAGGGGGCTTTCTAAAACCCCCTCATGGAGGAAGGTGTACAAGGGCCTTTCCATGCATGGATCAGCACAAATTGCAGTCTTCCATATTGTGTTCGTCTCCCAGGCAGTAAAGACAACGTACATCTGGGTCGAGGGCAGGCATCAACCTCAATTAGTTCCTTTGCAAAACAACTTTGGATTTGGCATGACGCAGTTAGAATAGAGAAATTGCTAGTGGTGTTACAAAGCAGCACACCGAGTGTGTGGAAAAATTTAACTGAGATATTGGGGACTGATGGGTCCCCAAACACTGCTCCTGACATGTCTGACAGTACTGGTGCATATTAGAGTTGAAAGGAGCCAACGCTGAGCAGCGTGAAGCCCATGGGTGGCTGAAAAGGTGCAGAAAACAGCCGGCACTGGAAGATAACTTTTGAAAGTGACATATTTTCCATAGCATTTGTATGAGCATTTGTCCCACACGTAGCTAGTAACCACACGTCAATTTAGTAATGAAGGTGCCAGAGCTGGAAACTAAGTTAAAGGTGTTACGGCAGGAAAGGAAACTTGTTCAAGAAATATGCACCTGGGTCTTATTTGACATCAGGATCTATGAACCTAATGGTTCTTGATAAAGAGGAGATGTCACAAGGCAGGAATATTTAAAAATGAGCTCCCAGTGAGGTGCCCAAATCCAATCAGTCTATTCGATTATGGCTTTTACTATCTGGAGCACCGTCAACTAATTCAAGGGCAGTCAGCTTTTTTGTAGTTGTTTGTTTGTGTTTTTTGTAAACTCAAATGTATTCACCCTTTGTACTCTGGGATTTTAGTAAGGATAAATACGCTGGGGACAGACACTAGTGGCCAATAAAAGCTGTAAGTCTTTGGTAAGTGCCCTCGGGCCAGTGGGTCATTACTAACTGGTATGGGCGCCACCCTAGGGCTATATCGCAAAACACAAACAGTGAAGGTGATTCTTGCCTCCGATACAAGATGAGTTACGACTGTAGTACAAAGGGTGGCATAAGAGGATGGGGGTCAAACTTGACAAAACCATTTTCTCCAAGAGAAAAGCAAAATGACTCATGTAGAGGGATCATCTAATCATAGTATAATTAGCGATCGGATGCATAGTTTACTTTTTTGTAGAAGACCGCTACCTATATTTATTTATGCTATTATGCACCATGCCACATGCAGCACTGAAACCACTTCAGTGCACAGGGAATTAAATCACCAAAGGTATTAGAAGGGAGTGGCGAGGGACCGAGGGTGAGGGCCCACAACATTCTCAACACGGCAACAGTTGCATTCTTGAGGTTCCAGGGCTAACTATGCGGGTAGTTCTGAGCAAATGAGTGGCCTTGGGGAGGTCTGACAGTTTGGGAAGGCTTTCCGGTGTAAGGGAATTTGGTATACCTTTCTAAAGAGCAAGCGGTTTTCAGGAGTTTATGGTGTACTGGCAGGTAATTCCAGGGTTTGGGGCCAATCACTCTCAGACCTATTCCTCCAATGTGTGATATTGTCAGTAGTGTGTCACAGTTTGCCATGAAATTCCTTGTGGGCTGGTGGTGTAAGTGGATTTCCCTAGTCAGGTATTTTGGGCATGTGTTCCTGATGTTGGCATGGCCAACTGCTTGCCTTCGGTGCTCTGCAGGGAGCTTGCCCCTGTTTATGCCGAGCACTAGCATGTGCTAAGTGTGTCCTAAAAAGAAATAGGCAGAGAGCAAACGAAGATCTACTGCCCACTAACTAACGCCCAAATACTACCCGTGCCCCTACTATGATGAACGGTTCATGGGTCAGAGGGGGGAACTAAACTGTAAGAAGCACCACAATGTTGCAAACTGTAAAGATGACACAGACATGGCCAGTCACGGTATCGGCTCAGAAGACACCCACAATTCTCAAGTTCTGCAAATCTCTCAAAATGTGGCCTTTTCAACAACACCTGACCAAGGACTAATCCCAATTGATGTACATACCGCAACTCACAGTATTGGGCTACTGTTAAAATATGCCAGCACACATGCTGGCTACCCACACCCTGTACAGCGCTGTGTTTCTCTTGAGCTAGGTCTTTGCATTAAACAATAAAACAAAACGGTATAAAAGCAAAAACACAAATCCGAGGAAAACATGTTTGCAAGTTCTAAGGGGTTCCTTGAAGGAGCTCCTTTGTTCTGTGCAGGAAGTGGGCTAGCAAGTTGAGAGTTACTAGCCTGAGTCTAGCCTGACGACTGGTGCAATGCATCCATGGTACCTGCCAAGAATAGCAGCGCAGGATACAACCAGCAGCAGGGCCTTCAACAATGTAAAAGAACCACAAAACAAGTGTCACCTTTCAAATACAAAAACATACCGTAGGATATGGGTGGAAGAGAACAGCCTGAACTTATAAAACTGAGCCCCATTTACCCTAAAAAATGACATAAGCCTTCTCTGGCAACTATCCAAAGCTCTGCCAGAGTCACTATTATAATGAATTATAATTGTTCTTTTATGACGTGCTTAATACCAGAGCCGGTTTCTAAGCGTGAGCCCAGGAATCCAACCTGTGTTGCTATGCGTGGTCTTGCTTCCAAGACGAACGTTGCCCCTGAGATATCCTCCCTACCCTGCCCGGGTGATTTCCTTCCTGGTAGAGCAGGTGGGGCGGGCACAACCAACGCCCGTACCATCGGAGACTGGCTCCGGCAAGTCATATTGAAATATACACTGTGGCTCCTATGAGGGGGCAAGGCTATTCATGTTCTCACTCTGAACTTTCAGGGGGTTTGATTTTCATGGGAGGGAGTAAAAAGCGGGCCATTTATTACACTTCATCTTACTTCCATCTTCAAAGCAAATTAACGAAAATTAAAAGCAAGGCATCAAATGAGAGTTACAGCTCAACAATAGTACATTTCACGTGCAAATCAAATTAATATCGTAAAATCAATTATGAAAATACTCCATGTATTTCAGACACACTATTATTTCTGTGTTAACAGAGCAGCCTTGCATTGTCTTATGAGACATGTCCCCCAACTAGGGTACATATGGCTTTCTGCTTCACAAAATGTTTTTTGGGCTTAAGTAACTGGGGGTATTAGCCTTCCCCTACACTTATGCCACTTAAAACTGTCCCCCCAATTAAAGGACACCTGAACATGCGCATCAGATGCCCCGTCCCCAGTTTTTTTTTTAGTAAAGGCATAAATCAGGGGACGAAAGGGTTGTCTCTGTGACTTTTTTAAGCACATCTTGAATTCACAAACTTGATGAAATTTAAAATGGGCCGAAAGCGAAAGCATTCCCCTGTGCCGGCCCGTTCGCAATAGGCGCAGTGGAGGAGCTATGGATGACTGAAAGGCCAGTTTCTGACCGGTTCATTACATTTTCTTTAAGTAGGACAGCAGTGGGATGAACCACTGCTATCCAGCTTGCATTTCCATGCCTTCAACAGTGACAGAAAAGCTTTTTAAATTGGTTGACATTTTATAATGACTGGCCCTTTAAGGGCCCGGTCCCTCCTGGGTACGGTGAGCCAATCATGGATTCGTATTGCGAGCATGCTCTGGACACAAATGCAGGGAAGAGGGCTGGTCAGTGCAACATTTGCGCTGGCACAAAGTCCCCCCGAAATGCGCATGTCACTTGTGTTAATTAGGTGACCTGCCCATTTCCAATAATTACGTTGAGCCTCCTCTGTGATATTTTTGGATGTCCTATTTTTTGTGGATCAGGGCACAAACGTTTAGCCCAAAAACGTATCGTCCTTTTGTCTGTGCAAAAACAAATGGGCCACACCGAATACACTTCATGGGGGAGGACTAGCACACCAGTGTTGTGCACTTCAGCAGAAGGAAGGGATTTGGTGTGCCAAGGTCACTGGAAATACACAAATGGAAAGTATTTGGTGGCGCTTGGGGCAGAGTCTACAGTAGTGAAGTGGAGGACCAAGACTGAAGTACAGGTCTCTGGCAATGACCTATAGTGAGAGCATCGACCCGGGTACAAACTGTACTGGGAGAATGGGCCCCTTTAAAGGGATCCCAAAAAAAGGTGTTTGACTGGATCGTGGAACTTGAACCACTTCATTAGGTCACTTATGGATGACATCAAAACCTTCTGTAGGTGTTTTCATGGATCCAGGGCATGGGGAAAGCAGCAACAAAAACCAAAGCTTTAGAAAGTGAGGACTTGACATTGTGGGTACATATGACCTCCAGGCAAGTCAATGGGATCATTAGACTGTGCGTGGACTATGCAACTAGGGAACCCTAAAGCAAAGACCCTTATGGAGATCTTCTCTGGTGTAGGCTCAGAGGGGGCGACAGCTAAAAGGTTGCTCAACAAAAGCCATACTTCCCCATGTGCTGAACATAACAGAACACCTGCAAAAGTTTGTCTTTGGTTATGGAGCAAATGGCAGAAGCTAAGAAGAAACCGACGAGGTGGTATGAGCTCCAAATCATTCCTACCACTGGCACCTTTGAGACAACACGCCTTCACAAGAACCAAATGCCAGTAACACCAATTAATGTGGTCTCACGTAAAATCAATAGAGGCACATGGTGTCCATCTTGTCAATATAATACAGTCTCACTACAAACGCGCTGGAGTGGTTATGCTTGTCCATAGGCAGAGAGAGAGACTAGACCCTGTAAAAACTGCGTACTTCCCAGTTTATGGTCAAGACAGGGGGGTACAGAACAGTCACATTTTACAGATAGCATGCAAACCAGATCAGCACACACTTGCCCTGTAGGGCTATTTGGATACCAGGTCATGTTCTTGGACCTAAAGAAAGCCCCTGAGGCCTTCCAGAATGCCGTCACTATTTGAAAGCACTCCTATGGACGAATACATCCCAACTTTAAAGAGGACCAACAATGACTCACTTACAATGTTCCCAAAGGGAAGCACGGTGAACACCATTTTATAAATGCAACGGCTACATGCATAGCGATCTGCATTTCGATTTGAAATAAGAGTAAACAGTGGGAAACAGTACTATTCTTATTAGAAATTAGCGATTACTTGTGAGCTCGCCTTGACAAAGCTTTTGTAAGGTGAAACACAAGCATGCCCTCCGGGGTTGATGTTTACCGCATTTCATGGAATTAATGTTTTACATACCAAAAGTGAATTTATGGGGCGTTTAGTGTGATAAATGAAGCTTATGTTGACGACCACAAGCAGAATTATGTGAATTAAACCTTACAGGTTATAAGAATAGAAATATATGCTTAAAGGGATAGTCCAGTAAAAATGTTTATTTTAAAAATAGATAGGCAACATTAAAAAAATAATACTAGCACTTTTTTTAAAAAAAAACTTCCTATGTAAAATTTTGAGCTATTCAAGCTCAAAATTCGCAAAAGCAAGCACATGGGCGCATCCATTTTGTGAAATGGATGCCCGCCTGTGCTGGCTTTTGCGGCACTAATGAAGGAAAAGCCAGCCAGCTGTAGTAAACAAAAACTACCACTGGGTGGCTTTTCCTTCATTGGTGCTGTACGCGGAGGACGGGGACCCGAGACCAGAGCAGGAAAGCTGCAGCTGAATCTCGGTAACTGCTATTTATTTATTTTTTTAAAATAAGCACTAGCTGCGTTTTTTTTTCTAAGTTTTCTGGGCTGGAGGAGCCCGGAAAACTTAGAAATAAAACCACAGCTTTAAAAACGTTGTATTTATGTTTGCGGTTATGTTTCAAGTTTCTCAGGCTCCTCCAGCCCGAGAGCCCCAGGGGAGCACCGGAGACCCAAAGTGAAAGCCAAGGCAGGCAGAAACACAACGCGGTTGTGTTTCTGCCTAAATCTGGTTTCCCATTTGGGGCTCTCGGGCTCCCCACGGGGGGCCCGAGAGCCCCAAATGGGAAGGCAGATTTAGGCAGAAACACTGCAGCATTTAGCATTTCCCATTTGGGGCTCTCAGGCCCCCCGTGGGGAGCCTGAGAGCCCCAAATGGGAAATCAAATTTAGGCAGAAACACTGCAGCATTTAGCATTTCCCATTTGGGGCTCTCGGGTCCCCCGTGGGGAGCCCGAGAGCCCCAAATGGGAAATCAGCTGTAGGCAGAAACACCGCGGCATGTAAACACAACCGTGTTGTGTTTCTGCCTGCCTTGGCTTTAACTTTGGGTCTCCGGTGCTCCCTTGGGGGAGCACCGGAGACCCAAAGTGATAGCCACAGCAGGCAGAAACACAACACGGTTGTGTTTGAAAACGCTGCAGTTTTTCTTTCCGAGTTTCTCAGGCTCCTCCGAGCCGGAGGAGCCTGAGAAACTTGGAAAGAAAAACCGCAGCGTTTTCAAACACAACGTTGTATTTATGTTTGCGGTCGCTTCAAAAGCGACCGCAAACATAAATACAACGTTTTTAAAGCTGCGGTTTTATTTCTAAGTTTTCCGGGCTCCTCCAGCCCGGAAAACTTAGAAAAAAAACTGCAGCTAGTGCTTATTTTTTAAAAAAAAATCAATAGCACTTACCGAGATTCAGCTGCAGCTTTCCTGCTCTGGTCTCCGGTCCCCGTCCTCCCCGTACAGCACCAATGAAGGAAAAGCCACCCAGCGGTAGCTTTTGTTTACTACAGCTGGCTGGCTTTTCCTTCATTAGTGCCGCAAAAGCCAGCACAGGCGGGCATCCATTTCACAAAATGGATGCGCCCATGTGCTTGCTTTTGCGAATTTTGAGCTTGAATAGCTCAAAATTTTACATAGGAAGTTTTTTTTAAAAAAGTGCTAGTATTTTTTTAATGTTGCCTATCTATTTTTAAAATAACATTTTTTACTGGATTATCCCTTTAATATATTTGCGCGGGAGGAGTGCCACGACCGGAGCACAAAGCTCCAGTCCAAGTAAGTGGGGAGGGTGAGGAATGGCGGTTGTCTCCCAACAATCAAGATGGCGCCATCCGGGGAAGGGAAGGGCTTTGGGTGGCTGGAAACTGTAGGCAGTACACTGTGTTCTCGCCTGCATTTCCAGCCACCTGATTGGCTTAGCACCCTTCCCAGGGTGCAGAAATTAGATAAAACAGCCATCGTTTATCCAGAATGGACATTTACATTGGAGTACATCGCAGTTGTGCTTGGAAGGTGTCACTGTGAAAGCACAAGTGTGCAGGGATGCCAAGTTCATGGTGGCAAAACCTGGGTATGTGGTGGGAAGGGAATGCCTGTTCGAGGTCAGGAAGAAACAATTCCATTTTAGGCAATGCTCGATACACAGAAGCAAGCCATGGCCACACGCTATTAAAGAAGTTACATTTGCAATAGTAAACTCTGCTGCAGCCTTCTGTGCCAGGCACCCGTATTAGCCAAGCCAGATTCCAAAAGGCCCTTCATTGTTCAAATATAAGCTTCAGGTGCAAGTGCGGGAGCACTGCTATGTCACAAGGCTACGGCTGTGTTTGACAGGCCCATATCGTGTGTGTCGTGTGTCCATCAAGCTTAAAACAAGGGAACATAGGTGGTCATTTGACAAAAGGGAGTCTCTGCTGTTTTGGACCTGAAGAAGCTGCAACCATACTTGTGTGCCACAGCCTCTGTGGGTCAGGCCAATGGCAACTCTTTCTATCCTGCATTCCCTGGGGGATGGATACAAGTGAGAAACGGTTCAGCTGGCACTTCGCTTTACAAGGATAAAGGTTCAGTGTGGTTCATCATTCTGGCTCCAGAGGTGGACTGCCCTTTGGGGAAGACTGGAGATTTCCTGGTTGGCCTCTGCACCCTGGGCCTCTTTTGTGGGGTAATCTATTTATTTCCACTTTTTCCCACAGGAAAAGGGTAGGGCTTGCTGAATATGGAGCCACTTTGAACATTATTTCCAGGGTCTCTTTTGGTTCCCAGTCCACCCCTGCCTGGCTCCAAGAATGTCAATGCTGATGGTGTGTACTGAATGCTGATTAGGGAAACTATGTGACGGACAAACCCAGAAGCCTACACCTATTCTCACCTATCCCCAATTTGGGCCAGGTGCCATGTCAGACTTTGTTGTGGGATTTTAAAACGTTTTTCTGCTCCACAACAGCTTTTTTGTTTAACTTCATTTTAATTAAAGTTTTGAATCAACACATGACAAAACAATCACCAAAAACAAAGGAGAAAACCCCCTTTACCGCCTCTTCCCCCCACCCTATAAAATAAGGAAGATGGTTGTCTGGGGATGAAGTAAGGCCCGTGGATTGTCTGAATAATTGGAAAGTGAGGGTCCCAGCAAGCAGTGCCAAACTCGATGCACCTGCCTCGGAAATCCTGTAATGGCCAGAGGCGTTCGGGCACGCTCATTGTCTCCATCCTGGTCACCACTTGAAAACACCTCCAGTATGGGGTGAATACATGTATGTGATGTAGAGGGACTTAGCAAACACGGCTTGCTGTGTTCAGTTCTTTGGAGGCTGACACTGAAGTTGCGGAGCATCTGTATGTGGCTGCATGCCCAGTAGCCGCCTGTCTGTGAGAAGAGAACCTACCCGAGCGCCTCTGACTTGAACCCAAGCCCCTTCCCACAACAAGGGCCCCGTATAGAGCTCTGCTGTGCCTTACCTGCACCATTTTGGGAGGTTCCCAAAAGGGAACAGCAGGAATCCCCTATGATGTATCATGCCTTAGAAGGCTAAGAAATACTTTCCAGAAGAGTATTCCATCTTCCCCTTTCCCAGCCACAAGCACCGCGGACCCGTTCTGAAAAACCGCTTTGAGTCGCTCTGTTGAGGTAACCATTCTGGTGGCCAGAGGTGTGTACGTTGTGTGTGTGAGAGAGAGACATTTCTGTGCTGTTTAGTCATTATTGTGGGTTAGTGAATATCGTGTGCTCTTTAAAACAGACACTCCCTTTTTTGGCTCCACGTTTTAGCTCCTGGATCCTGGTAGCTAGGGTATTCCTTGAGATGCGCGACTTTTCGACACCAGGTGGAAGAGCTGTTGACCAGCAGGGAGCCATCCCTTTCGATCCTGCGTCCCAAACTCACATTCCCCACCCAGTAACAAATACGACCGACTCAACTATTCCTATATACTGCCAAGGCAACACAACAGAAAAATCCACACATCAACTTCATTAAGACATGACCTTAGTTCGTCTAGCTGTGTGTAAGGCACTTCTCTCATGGGTCTTACATTTGAGAGTAGAATAGGCCATTTCAGCTAAGCAACCCAGTATCCATCCCAAATTCCCTTCCAGTTTACAGGCACTAAACAATGCATTGTGGGTCAACATACTAGCCAAAAGCTCTTTTTGCTCCAAAAATTGCTTCCGTCGTCTTAAAGGCAAGCGCTATTTTATGCATAGCTTTATCAAACAACATATGTGTTTCACCTGCATTAGGGATCATACGTGCAGTGTAGTCTGACAACCTTGTGGGCTGGGGACCCATGCAATAATTTAAAATCAGTTTTCTTAAAAATATATTTACATTGACATATATTTGAGCCCTACATTTATGGCATAGGACCAGACTCTGGGAACACTTACAAAGCCATCTCTTCAGCTGCATTTGCCTTTGTGATCTATATGCCATAATAGCCCCTGCAGAGGGGACAACAACAATCCTGAACTAAGGTATGTATTCAAGCACCAGAAAGCACTAACTCATGCAGAGCACACAGTGGTCCATGAAATAATAATAGCGAGACACCGGGACTGCCTTTTTTTGACAGTTTATGCACTGCATTTTGTCCGCCACTATGGAATGAGTCTTTTTTGTCTTGCGTCCGCCCCATGTTTGTATGAATATGAGCTATCCTTCTACCACCCCAGCCTTCTGTAGATGAGTTTTGGGATTATGGTGAAAATAAAAATTCATGGTGTCATTTCTGCATGCAGGTTCAACCCCTGCACAGCCCAGCGCAACTTAAAACCTTTCAAACATTAAAAGTGGTTTGTATACCACAAAGATGCCAATGGCATTGCTTCGTAACACACAAAACGAATGATTTCTCCCCAGTTATCTTCTACTAAGCCTGCTAGAACAGATAATGGTGTCTAGAGACCCTGACTCACAAAAATCTCTTCCTGGTCCATGGCTGCTGGCCAACTTTTAAAATGGTGGGTCATAAAAATCCAAATTGCATCAAAAAAGGATATAGAGTTGCATCAAAAATGGGTAAAGAGTCATAGTCTTATTTATGGGCAGCTGGGAATGAGCATCATGAAATTGTATAATACTAAGAAGGGTCTGGCGAGAGAGCCCAACTTGGGAGTCACAAAATCCCTTAAGGCTTGGCCTTTCTCTCAGTCGATAATACTATGGGCCTCATCACGAGTTGGGCGGTAGCCCTTAAATGCAGTGGTAACGCTATTACTCCCGCATTTAAGGGCTGGCCCTATAATGGGTTGGGCGGTAAAGCTGGAGGAAAAATGTCCACTGACTGCCCATTTTCAGCGCAATTACCGCCAGCGGTAATAGTGCCCTGCAACCCCATTGTGTCCTATGGGACTTCCCCCTCCTTTCTGGTTGCCCTGGGTCCCAGAATCTGAAGACCTAGTGTCCTATCCCTACTAGAACCACTTATTCACCAGCACCCCTACCTGGTCACATACACAATAGTCTGGTGGGTTCTTATGTTTCTGCTAAGGATGTTCTTCTAGCAGCAGCTCTTATGTTGGGTGTGACATGTCACGTGAATCTTTGCTGCAAGCTTTAATGTACTGCTGTAGCCCCTGTTTTTCGGCCCTTATCCAAGCAAGGTTGCCAACCTCCCACATCCCGAATCAGGGACAGTCCCCATGGCAACCACCAACCCTGCCCCCCAGGCCAGCTGGTAGTGAGGGGGTTGCACCTCAAAATAAAATTGCTGATAACAGGAGATGGGCTACACCCCGAGTTCTTGGCAAACACACCGAAGTGAATTTGATATGGATCCCAATGGGGACCCCTCTTTATTTATAATAATACATATTTTATAAATGTCCCTTATTTCTTTCCTAGGAGTCCCGTAGTGTGAGCACCAACTAAACCGGGAACTGTTACGTCAGCTCACCCTTTCATGGAGTGGTCTCAGAGACCCTTAGGGTGAGTCTGACGCAACAGACCCCTTTCTAACTCCAGGTACCACACTCCGAGGACAGAGAATGGCCTTTGTGTGCCATCCCTAGGCACCCTCAGGCAGGCCACCAAGTACTCTCACTACCTCAATGCCAGGGTACCGCCCTTCTACCTATATATATATATATATATATATATATATATATATATATATATATATATATATATACATATACTTTGTTTGTTTTATTCATTTGTAATGCGCGCTAGACCCGGGGGTATCAGGATGCAACAGTTACAGAAAATGCAAAGCTTAGGTTACAACTTTACAGGAAGTAGGCAAGAAGGAGCATATATACAAGTTAAATCGTGGCTGGCACAGTACAGGAGATAGACAAGAGTGAGACATATGTACAGTTAAGTCACAAGGTAGACATTTGCGTAGCAGATAAGTGCCAAGGAGTGTTCTTGTGGCGGATAAGCCTAGAGGTCAGTAGATTTCAGCAGGTTGATGTAATTCCGTCTGACATTAAGGTACGATTGATCTTCTCTAAGAGGGTGTGGCAAGGAATTTCCACCGTTGGGCAGCTTTCACAGGAAAGTTGCTACAGCATGCCTTTGCAGGCTTAAATCTGGGAACTAACTAACGCCCAAATACTACCCGTGCCCCTACTATGATGAACGGTTCATGGGTCAGAGGGGGGAACTAAACTGTAAGAAGCACCACAATGTTGCAAACTGTAAAGATGACACAGACATGGCCAGTCACGGTATCGGCTCAGAAGACACCCACAATTCTCAAGTTCTGCAAATCTCTCAAAATGTGGCCTTTTCAACAACACCTGACCAAGGACTAATCCCAATTGATGTACATACCGCAACTCACAGTATTGGGCTACTGTTAAAATATGCCAGCACACATGCTGGCTACCCACACCCTGTACAGCGCTGTGTTTCTCTTGAGCTAGGTCTTTGCATTAAACAATAAAACAAAACGGTATAAAAGCAAAAACACAAATCCGAGGAAAACATGTTTGCAAGTTCTAAGGGGTTCCTTGAAGGAGCTCCTTTGTTCTGTGCAGGAAGTGGGCTAGCAAGTTGAGAGTTACTAGCCTGAGTCTAGCCTGACGACTGGTGCAATGCATCCATGGTACCTGCCAAGAATAGCAGCGCAGGATACAACCAGCAGCAGGGCCTTCAACAATGTAAAAGAACCACAAAACAAGTGTCACCTTTCAAATACAAAAACATACCGTAGGATATGGGTGGAAGAGAACAGCCTGAACTTATAAAACTGAGCCCCATTTACCCTAAAAAATGACATAAGCCTTCTCTGGCAACTATCCAAAGCTCTGCCAGAGTCACTATTATAATGAATTATAATTGTTCTTTTATGACGTGCTTAATACCAGAGCCGGTTTCTAAGCGTGAGCCCAGGAATCCAACCTGTGTTGCTATGCGTGGTCTTGCTTCCAAGACGAACGTTGCCCCTGAGATATCCTCCCTACCCTGCCCGGGTGATTTCCTTCCTGGTAGAGCAGGTGGGGCGGGCACAACCAACGCCCGTACCATCGGAGACTGGCTCCGGCAAGTCATATTGAAATATACACTGTGGCTCCTATGAGGGGGCAAGGCTATTCATGTTCTCACTCTGAACTTTCAGGGGGTTTGATTTTCATGGGAGGGAGTAAAAAGCGGGCCATTTATTACACTTCATCTTACTTCCATCTTCAAAGCAAATTAACGAAAATTAAAAGCAAGGCATCAAATGAGAGTTACAGCTCAACAATAGTACATTTCACGTGCAAATCAAATTAATATCGTAAAATCAATTATGAAAATACTCCATGTATTTCAGACACACTATTATTTCTGTGTTAACAGAGCAGCCTTGCATTGTCTTATGAGACATGTCCCCCAACTAGGGTACATATGGCTTTCTGCTTCACAAAATGTTTTTTGGGCTTAAGTAACTGGGGGTAATAGCCTTCCCCTACACTTATGCCACTTAAAACTGTCCCCCCAATTAAAGGACACCTGAACATGCGCATCAGATGCCCCGTCCCCAGTTTTTTTTTTAGTAAAGGCATAAATCAGGGGACGAAAGGGTTGTCTCTGTGACTTTTTTAAGCACATCTTGAATTCACAAACTTGATGAAATTTAAAATGGGCCGAAAGCGAAAGCATTCCCCTGTGCCGGCCCGTTCGCAATAGGCGCAGTGGAGGAGCTATGGATGACTGAAAGGCCAGTTTCTGACCGGTTCATTACATTTTCTTTAAGTAGGACAGCAGTGGGATGAACCACTGCTATCCAGCTTGCATTTCCATGCCTTCAACAGTGACAGAAAAGCTTTTTAAATTGGTTGACATTTTATAATGACTGGCCCTTTAAGGGCCCGGTCCCTCCTGGGTACGGTGAGCCAATCATGGATTCGTATTGCGAGCATGCTCTGGACACAAATGCAGGGAAGAGGGCTGGTCAGTGCAACATTTGCGCTGGCACAAAGTCCCCCCGAAATGCGCATGTCACTTGTGTTAATTAGGTGACCTGCCCATTTCCAATAATTACGTTGAGCCTCCTCTGTGATATTTTTGGATGTCCTATTTTTTGTGGATCAGGGCACAAACGTTTAGCCCAAAAACGTATCGTCCTTTTGTCTGTGCAAAAACAAATGGGCCACACCGAATACACTTCATGGGGGAGGACTAGCACACCAGTGTTGTGCACTTCAGCAGAAGGAAGGGATTTGGTGTGCCAAGGTCACTGGAAATACACAAATGGAAAGTATTTGGTGGCGCTTGGGGCAGAGTCTACAGTAGTGAAGTGGAGGACCAAGACTGAAGTACAGGTCTCTGGCAATGACCTATAGTGAGAGCATCGACCCGGGTACAAACTGTACTGGGAGAATGGGCCCCTTTAAAGGGATCCCAAAAAAAGGTGTTTGACTGGATCGTGGAACTTGAACCACTTCATTAGGTCACTTATGGATGACATCAAAACCTTCTGTAGGTGTTTTCATGGATCCAGGGCATGGGGAAAGCAGCAACAAAAACCAAAGCTTTAGAAAGTGAGGACTTGACATTGTGGGTACATATGACCTCCAGGCAAGTCAATGGGATCATTAGACTGTGCGTGGACTATGCAACTAGGGAACCCTAAAGCAAAGACCCTTATGGAGATCTTCTCTGGTGTAGGCTCAGAGGGGGCGACAGCTAAAAGGTTGCTCAACAAAAGCCATACTTCCCCATGTGCTGAACATAACAGAACACCTGCAAAAGTTTGTCTTTGGTTATGGAGCAAATGGCAGAAGCTAAGAAGAAACCGACGAGGTGGTATGAGCTCCAAATCATTCCTACCACTGGCACCTTTGAGACAACACGCCTTCACAAGAACCAAATGCCAGTAACACCAATTAATGTGGTCTCACGTAAAATCAATAGAGGCACATGGTGTCCATCTTGTCAATATAATACAGTCTCACTACAAACGCGCTGGAGTGGTTATGCTTGTCCATAGGCAGAGAGAGAGACTAGACCCTGTAAAAACTGCGTACTTCCCAGTTTATGGTCAAGACAGGGGGGTACAGAACAGTCACATTTTACAGATAGCATGCAAACCAGATCAGCACACACTTGCCCTGTAGGGCTATTTGGATACCAGGTCATGTTCTTGGACCTAAAGAAAGCCCCTGAGGCCTTCCAGAATGCCGTCACTATTTGAAAGCACTCCTATGGACGAATACATCCCAACTTTAAAGAGGACCAACAATGACTCACTTACAATGTTCCCAAAGGGAAGCACGGTGAACACCATTTTATAAATGCAACGGCTACATGCATAGCGATCTGCATTTCGATTTGAAATAAGAGTAAACAGTGGGAAACAGTACTATTCTTATTAGAAATTAGCGATTACTTGTGAGCTCGCCTTGACAAAGCTTTTGTAAGGTGAAACACAAGCATGCCCTCCGGGGTTGATGTTTACCGCATTTCATGGAATTAATGTTTTACATACCAAAAGTGAATTTATGGGGCGTTTAGTGTGATAAATGAAGCTTATGTTGACGACCACAAGCAGAATTATGTGAATTAAACCTTACAGGTTATAAGAATAGAAATATATGCTTAAAGGGATAGTCCAGTAAAAATGTTTATTTTAAAAATAGATAGGCAACATTAAAAAAATAATACTAGCACTTTTTTTAAAAAAAAACTTCCTATGTAAAATTTTGAGCTATTCAAGCTCAAAATTCGCAAAAGCAAGCACATGGGCGCATCCATTTTGTGAAATGGATGCCCGCCTGTGCTGGCTTTTGCGGCACTAATGAAGGAAAAGCCAGCCAGCTGTAGTAAACAAAAACTACCACTGGGTGGCTTTTCCTTCATTGGTGCTGTACGCGGAGGACGGGGACCCGAGACCAGAGCAGGAAAGCTGCAGCTGAATCTCGGTAACTGCTATTTATTTATTTTTTTAAAATAAGCACTAGCTGCGTTTTTTTTTCTAAGTTTTCTGGGCTGGAGGAGCCCGGAAAACTTAGAAATAAAACCACAGCTTTAAAAACGTTGTATTTATGTTTGCGGTTATGTTTCAAGTTTCTCAGGCTCCTCCAGCCCGAGAGCCCCAGGGGAGCACCGGAGACCCAAAGTGAAAGCCAAGGCAGGCAGAAACACAACGCGGTTGTGTTTCTGCCTAAATCTGGTTTCCCATTTGGGGCTCTCGGGCTCCCCACGGGGGGCCCGAGAGCCCCAAATGGGAAGGCAGATTTAGGCAGAAACACTGCAGCATTTAGCATTTCCCATTTGGGGCTCTCAGGCCCCCCGTGGGGAGCCTGAGAGCCCCAAATGGGAAATCAAATTTAGGCAGAAACACTGCAGCATTTAGCATTTCCCATTTGGGGCTCTCGGGTCCCCCGTGGGGAGCCCGAGAGCCCCAAATGGGAAATCAGCTGTAGGCAGAAACACCGCGGCATGTAAACACAACCGTGTTGTGTTTCTGCCTGCCTTGGCTTTAACTTTGGGTCTCCGGTGCTCCCTTGGGGGAGCACCGGAGACCCAAAGTGATAGCCACAGCAGGCAGAAACACAACACGGTTGTGTTTGAAAACGCTGCAGTTTTTCTTTCCGAGTTTCTCAGGCTCCTCCGAGCCGGAGGAGCCTGAGAAACTTGGAAAGAAAAACCGCAGCGTTTTCAAACACAACGTTGTATTTATGTTTGCGGTCGCTTCAAAAGCGACCGCAAACATAAATACAACGTTTTTAAAGCTGCGGTTTTATTTCTAAGTTTTCCGGGCTCCTCCAGCCCGGAAAACTTAGAAAAAAAACTGCAGCTAGTGCTTATTTTTAAAAAAAAAATCAATAGCACTTACCGAGATTCAGCTGCAGCTTTCCTGCTCTGGTCTCCGGTCCCCGTCCTCCCCGTACAGCACCAATGAAGGAAAAGCCACCCAGCGGTAGCTTTTGTTTACTACAGCTGGCTGGCTTTTCCTTCATTAGTGCCGCAAAAGCCAGCACAGGCGGGCATCCATTTCACAAAATGGATGCGCCCATGTGCTTGCTTTTGCGAATTTTGAGCTTGAATAGCTCAAAATTTTACATAGGAAGTTTTTTTTAAAAAAGTGCTAGTATTTTTTTAATGTTGCCTATCTATTTTTAAAATAACATTTTTTACTGGATTATCCCTTTAATATATTTGCGCGGGAGGAGTGCCACGACCGGAGCACAAAGCTCCAGTCCAAGTAAGTGGGGAGGGTGAGGAATGGCGGTTGTCTCCCAACAATCAAGATGGCGCCATCCGGGGAAGGGAAGGGCTTTGGGTGGCTGGAAACTGTAGGCAGTACACTGTGTTCTCGCCTGCATTTCCAGCCACCTGATTGGCTTAGCACCCTTCCCAGGGTGCAGAAATTAGATAAAACAGCCATCGTTTATCCAGAATGGACATTTACATTGGAGTACATCGCAGTTGTGCTTGGAAGGTGTCACTGTGAAAGCACAAGTGTGCAGGGATGCCAAGTTCATGGTGGCAAAACCTGGGTATGTGGTGGGAAGGGAATGCCTGTTCGAGGTCAGGAAGAAACAATTCCATTTTAGGCAATGCTCGATACACAGAAGCAAGCCATGGCCACACGCTATTAAAGAAGTTACATTTGCAATAGTAAACTCTGCTGCAGCCTTCTGTGCCAGGCACCCGTATTAGCCAAGCCAGATTCCAAAAGGCCCTTCATTGTTCAAATATAAGCTTC
Source organism: Ambystoma mexicanum (assembly GCF_040938575.1). Lineage (NCBI taxonomy): Eukaryota > Metazoa > Chordata > Amphibia > Caudata > Ambystomatidae > Ambystoma > Ambystoma mexicanum. The sequence goes on from NC_090937.1 coordinate 645,412,552, forward strand.
AGGTGCAAGTGCGGGAGCACTGCTATGTCACAAGGCTACGGCTGTGTTTGACAGGCCCATATCGTGTGTGTCGTGTGTCCATCAAGCTTAAAACAAGGGAACATAGGTGGTCATTTGACAAAAGGGAGTCTCTGCTGTTTTGGACCTGAAGAAGCTGCAACCATACTTGTGTGCCACAGCCTCTGTGGGTCAGGCCAATGGCAACTCTTTCTATCCTGCATTCCCTGGGGGATGGATACAAGTGAGAAACGGTTCAGCTGGCACTTCGCTTTACAAGGATAAAGGTTCAGTGTGGTTCATCATTCTGGCTCCAGAGGTGGACTGCCCTTTGGGGAAGACTGGAGATTTCCTGGTTGGCCTCTGCACCCTGGGCCTCTTTTGTGGGGTAATCTATTTATTTCCACTTTTTCCCACAGGAAAAGGGTAGGGCTTGCTGAATATGGAGCCACTTTGAACATTATTTCCAGGGTCTCTTTTGGTTCCCAGTCCACCCCTGCCTGGCTCCAAGAATGTCAATGCTGATGGTGTGTACTGAATGCTGATTAGGGAAACTATGTGACGGACAAACCCAGAAGCCTACACCTATTCTCACCTATCCCCAATTTGGGCCAGGTGCCATGTCAGACTTTGTTGTGGGATTTTAAAACGTTTTTCTGCTCCACAACAGCTTTTTTGTTTAACTTCATTTTAATTAAAGTTTTGAATCAACACATGACAAAACAATCACCAAAAACAAAGGAGAAAACCCCCTTTACCGCCTCTTCCCCCCACCCTATAAAATAAGGAAGATGGTTGTCTGGGGATGAAGTAAGGCCCGTGGATTGTCTGAATAATTGGAAAGTGAGGGTCCCAGCAAGCAGTGCCAAACTCGATGCACCTGCCTCGGAAATCCTGTAATGGCCAGAGGCGTTCGGGCACGCTCATTGTCTCCATCCTGGTCACCACTTGAAAACACCTCCAGTATGGGGTGAATACATGTATGTGATGTAGAGGGACTTAGCAAACACGGCTTGCTGTGTTCAGTTCTTTGGAGGCTGACACTGAAGTTGCGGAGCATCTGTATGTGGCTGCATGCCCAGTAGCCGCCTGTCTGTGAGAAGAGAACCTACCCGAGCGCCTCTGACTTGAACCCAAGCCCCTTCCCACAACAAGGGCCCCGTATAGAGCTCTGCTGTGCCTTACCTGCACCATTTTGGGAGGTTCCCAAAAGGGAACAGCAGGAATCCCCTATGATGTATCATGCCTTAGAAGGCTAAGAAATACTTTCCAGAAGAGTATTCCATCTTCCCCTTTCCCAGCCACAAGCACCGCGGACCCGTTCTGAAAAACCGCTTTGAGTCGCTCTGTTGAGGTAACCATTCTGGTGGCCAGAGGTGTGTACGTTGTGTGTGTGAGAGAGAGACATTTCTGTGCTGTTTAGTCATTATTGTGGGTTAGTGAATATCGTGTGCTCTTTAAAACAGACACTCCCTTTTTTGGCTCCACGTTTTAGCTCCTGGATCCTGGTAGCTAGGGTATTCCTTGAGATGCGCGACTTTTCGACACCAGGTGGAAGAGCTGTTGACCAGCAGGGAGCCATCCCTTTCGATCCTGCGTCCCAAACTCACATTCCCCACCCAGTAACAAATACGACCGACTCAACTATTCCTATATACTGCCAAGGCAACACAACAGAAAAATCCACACATCAACTTCATTAAGACATGACCTTAGTTCGTCTAGCTGTGTGTAAGGCACTTCTCTCATGGGTCTTACATTTGAGAGTAGAATAGGCCATTTCAGCTAAGCAACCCAGTATCCATCCCAAATTCCCTTCCAGTTTACAGGCACTAAACAATGCATTGTGGGTCAACATACTAGCCAAAAGCTCTTTTTGCTCCAAAAATTGCTTCCGTCGTCTTAAAGGCAAGCGCTATTTTATGCATAGCTTTATCAAACAACATATGTGTTTCACCTGCATTAGGGATCATACGTGCAGTGTAGTCTGACAACCTTGTGGGCTGGGGACCCATGCAATAATTTAAAATCAGTTTTCTTAAAAATATATTTACATTGACATATATTTGAGCCCTACATTTATGGCATAGGACCAGACTCTGGGAACACTTACAAAGCCATCTCTTCAGCTGCATTTGCCTTTGTGATCTATATGCCATAATAGCCCCTGCAGAGGGGACAACAACAATCCTGAACTAAGGTATGTATTCAAGCACCAGAAAGCACTAACTCATGCAGAGCACACAGTGGTCCATGAAATAATAATAGCGAGACACCGGGACTGCCTTTTTTTGACAGTTTATGCACTGCATTTTGTCCGCCACTATGGAATGAGTCTTTTTTGTCTTGCGTCCGCCCCATGTTTGTATGAATATGAGCTATCCTTCTACCACCCCAGCCTTCTGTAGATGAGTTTTGGGATTATGGTGAAAATAAAAATTCATGGTGTCATTTCTGCATGCAGGTTCAACCCCTGCACAGCCCAGCGCAACTTAAAACCTTTCAAACATTAAAAGTGGTTTGTATACCACAAAGATGCCAATGGCATTGCTTCGTAACACACAAAACGAATGATTTCTCCCCAGTTATCTTCTACTAAGCCTGCTAGAACAGATAATGGTGTCTAGAGACCCTGACTCACAAAAATCTCTTCCTGGTCCATGGCTGCTGGCCAACTTTTAAAATGGTGGGTCATAAAAATCCAAATTGCATCAAAAAAGGATATAGAGTTGCATCAAAAATGGGTAAAGAGTCATAGTCTTATTTATGGGCAGCTGGGAATGAGCATCATGAAATTGTATAATACTAAGAAGGGTCTGGCGAGAGAGCCCAACTTGGGAGTCACAAAATCCCTTAAGGCTTGGCCTTTCTCTCAGTCGATAATACTATGGGCCTCATCACGAGTTGGGCGGTAGCCCTTAAATGCAGTGGTAACGCTATTACTCCCGCATTTAAGGGCTGGCCCTATAATGGGTTGGGCGGTAAAGCTGGAGGAAAAATGTCCACTGACTGCCCATTTTCAGCGCAATTACCGCCAGCGGTAATAGTGCCCTGCAACCCCATTGTGTCCTATGGGACTTCCCCCTCCTTTCTGGTTGCCCTGGGTCCCAGAATCTGAAGACCTAGTGTCCTATCCCTACTAGAACCACTTATTCACCAGCACCCCTACCTGGTCACATACACAATAGTCTGGTGGGTTCTTATGTTTCTGCTAAGGATGTTCTTCTAGCAGCAGCTCTTATGTTGGGTGTGACATGTCACGTGAATCTTTGCTGCAAGCTTTAATGTACTGCTGTAGCCCCTGTTTTTCGGCCCTTATCCAAGCAAGGTTGCCAACCTCCCACATCCCGAATCAGGGACAGTCCCCATGGCAACCACCAACCCTGCCCCCCAGGCCAGCTGGTAGTGAGGGGGTTGCACCTCAAAATAAAATTGCTGATAACAGGAGATGGGCTACACCCCGAGTTCTTGGCAAACACACCGAAGTGAATTTGATATGGATCCCAATGGGGACCCCTCTTTATTTATAATAATACATATTTTATAAATGTCCCTTATTTCTTTCCTAGGAGTCCCGTAGTGTGAGCACCAACTAAACCGGGAACTGTTACGTCAGCTCACCCTTTCATGGAGTGGTCTCAGAGACCCTTAGGGTGAGTCTGACGCAACAGACCCCTTTCTAACTCCAGGTACCACACTCCGAGGACAGAGAATGGCCTTTGTGTGCCATCCCTAGGCACCCTCAGGCAGGCCACCAAGTACTCTCACTACCTCAATGCCAGGGTACCGCCCTTCTACCTATATATATATATATATATATATATATATATATATATATATATATACATATACTTTGTTTGTTTTATTCATTTGTAATGCGCGCTAGACCCGGGGGTATCAGGATGCAACAGTTACAGAAAATGCAAAGCTTAGGTTACAACTTTACAGGAAGTAGGCAAGAAGGAGCATATATACAAGTTAAATCGTGGCTGGCACAGTACAGGAGATAGACAAGAGTGAGACATATGTACAGTTAAGTCACAAGGTAGACATTTGCGTAGCAGATAAGTGCCAAGGAGTGTTCTTGTGGCGGATAAGCCTAGAGGTCAGTAGATTTCAGCAGGTTGATGTAATTCCGTCTGACATTAAGGTACGATTGATCTTCTCTAAGAGGGTGTGGCAAGGAATTTCCACCGTTGGGCAGCTTTCACAGGAAAGTTGCTACAGCATGCCTTTGCAGGCTTAAATCTGGGAATGGTGAGGCAGTTGGCGTTACCCATTCTCGTCGGTCTGGTGGAGGATCTCCTATGGAATTTATGAGCGATATAGCTAGGGGCGGCATTGTTTAGGGCTTTGTGGGTGAGTGAGCCAGTTTTTAGGAGGATTTTGTTATGGGTTGAAAGCCAACTGTTTTGGCGCCTGGTCGCTGAGATATGTGATCTTCTGGTCACACCAAGGGCAGCTCTTATGGTGTTGTTTGGTAGGATTTGTATCCTCTGGATAATAGTTTTATTGGCACCGATGTAGACGGCGTTGCAATAATCAAGCCTAGAGAGTATTAGGGCTCTGGACAGGATCATACAGTTGTCATTCGACAAAAAGGGTTTGCCAGTCCTAATGAGCTTACAAGTGTAGGCAGTGGCGGAGCCCATTGATTTCACTTGTTTGTCGAAGGAGAGGGTGGAATCCAGGTAGAAGCCAAGAGTCTTTAACTCCTTAGCCACCTTGATGGAGTTCCCGTCAATAATAAAGGATGAGTATTCCTGGCCTAGTTTCTTATGGTTGGAGTGGGTGCCCAGGATTATAAGCTCGGCCTTGTCATCATTCAGGCATAGACCATGGGTGGCCATCCATGCCTGGATGATGAGATGCACTCTATTCACCAAAGCCAAATCCTTGTCGTAATCCCCAGAAAGTGGGAGGAGAATCTGGATGTTGTCTGCATAGTTAGTATAAGTGATACCCAGAAGGTCCAGATCATCGAACAGGGGCCTGGTAAATAGATTGTATAACGTGGGTGAGACACACGAGCCCTGGGGACACCGCACATGATAGGAATGGGGTCGGCCGCTGCTGAGGGATTAAGACCCTCATGGTTCTATTACTCAGGAATTTTTCTATCCAGGTGATGGCCTCAGTGAAGAAGTGGGCCGCCAAGTCCAGATGGCCACATAGGACCTTGTGGTCCACAAGGTCGATTTGCAGCCGAGAGGTCGAGCAGTAGGCGGAGAGCTGTTTTTTCTTTATCTCTTAGTTCATCAACTTGAGTTTTTAAGTCGATGAGGGCCGTTTCTGTCCCACGTAGAGGTCGGAAGCCTGACTGTCTTACTCCTAGGAGTTTATGGTGTTCCAAATATTTTTTGAATCTCAGCATATCCAACCTTATCAAGTATTTTGAGCAGAAAGGGCACCGTCGTGATGGGACGGTAGTTGGTGGGGATTAATGGATCCAGCGTTTGCTTCTTTAACAATGGGAGTACCCAAGATTGCTTGAGGTTGGTGGAATGGTGCCAGATGAGAAGGTAGCGCTGATTAGTTTAGATATAAAAGGGGCAACGTCTCTTGCTGCATCTTTTATAATATGTGCTGGGCATAGGTCGGCCTGGCAGTTGGACGGCTTGAGTGAAAAGATGACTTTTTCTACCTCAAGTATAGATGTTTTAGTGAAGTGGAATCTGGCGTGTTTGTCGGAAGAGTTTTCAGTGAGGGGAGGGTCGAGGTTGTTTGGTTGGTATAGCGAGTTAAGGTAGGCTTTTTTATTGACTATTTTGTTTTGGGGGTTGGTTACTTTGTTAGATAGTGCCTGTTGAATGTCTGAGCACAAAGTTTTGTTTTTAATGCAGATATCGGGTGTAGGGATAAGAGACTAATTCCTTGGGTATGATGAATAGTTCTTTCATGTTGGAGTTGGCGTTAGGTATCAGTTCATTGTAGGATTTACGTTTAGCCATACACATTTCCTTCTTATATTGGGCAGAGATTTTGGTTAGTTTGGACTTGGAATCATGTTCCTACTTAACATTTTATCCCAATTAAACCTCCCTCCAATTCCCCACAGAACATTTACACTATTTAACATCCATTAACGAAATATATACATCATTGTACATAAGACAAACATTGGCGGACTACATATAATACATTATAAATAGTATTTGACATTGGGGGTGAATACGACTGCTGCAGTCAGCCAACCCATTTCCATTACCTTTTTATGGCTGTTTCTGGTGGCTGTGCTTGTTTGGCTGGATGTGCTGACTGGGGCGTTAGCCTCTACTAGATCTGGGGCCTGGCCCCCAGTCCCCTCTCCTGGGTGACCCTGTCCACCGCATGAGGCCACTCATGAGAGCTCATATATCATCGACTAGAAGACAATCTAACTGGCTTTCCACAGTTGACTAAATCAAATTAAAAACTGCTTCTCTAACTTTCAAGTGTCTCAACAACTTAGCACCAAGCTACCTAACAGAGAGATTTAAAAGAAGAGTTACATCTAGACCCACGAGAGCTGCCTATAAAAACTGCCTACCAGTTCCCCAGTTCAAAATGACCACAAATGGAGGAAACGGCTTCCCCGTCAAAGCTGCCCAGTTGTGGAACTCCCTCCCACCCTCATCAAGGACGGACCAATCATACCCACATTTTAGAAAAAATGTGATTAAGTGGCTTAAAGAAAATGACCGATAGCCCAGCCACACGACCTAGTTGACCTAGCAAACAAATTGGACTTTTTGACCTTCGTGTGCGACCCGCACCTGCACTGCACTTCGACTACCTATTGTATTGAATATTCATTTGTAATGGATATGTATTACCTGCTGTATTCGTACTAATCTGCATTTTTGCCTTAGTAACCTATGTAACTATAAGCAACTTGTAAGCCTAAAGTATTCTTGTTCCCGCGTCCTGATACCTTCGGGTCTGGTGCGCACTACAAATAAACAAACACTCACTGCATGGCCTGCGCTTTCTTTATATCCTTGGGTGGCCCCCTGTACATATGGGGGCTCACCCATATCACTGCCACACTCGGTGCCTTTCCTAATCTTCAGGGTGGGCCTCATAAACTGGGGGCCCACCTGCTTTCACCGCAGCACTTGTGGCTTCTTTTAAATCTCTGGGTGGCTCTTTTGACGTGGGGCTGCCTGCGTCACTGCCGCACCCCTGCCATTTTAGCTTTGGGCGGCGTCCCCTGTCCTGTGGGGACGCCACCGCCTTCACCGCTGTGCCCTCTGCCTGAAGCTCTTCTTGACCCACCCCCGCAGCAATGTGTCCCACCTCCCACTCACCGACGAGCCAGTCTGGGACTTTTCCTAATGACTCACTGCTCTTCACCTCCTGGGCCACTGCCTGGCTTGTGTGTCCTGGGAGGACTTTAAGGCCGGGAAGCCTGGTTCGGGCGACCCCTCACGCTGCCTGGATTGGGTGCTGTTCATCTCCGACCCAGTCCTTCCCACACACGCTACCCAGGCCCTTTAACCTTCATGGGCCTGTTTGGTCTGGCACCCGGGTTGGTCACCATCCGCCACGGATACGTGGGAGCCCGGGCTGCTCCTGGCACGTAGCTCGGCCCCCTGGTCATCTGTCCGGGGAGCTCCCCTATTGAAGGAGTTTGTACGGAAAAGGAGAATCTAACGCAAAGCAATGCCCCAGGTGTGCCACTCCCTACCAAAGTAAAGCAACCCCTTCCTACATGCCACTCCGCCCAAGGAAAGCAACCCCAGTGTGAATGCCACTCCCTACCAAAGAAAAGCAACCCCTGGATGCATGCCACTCCAAACAAAGGAAAGCAACCCACATGGGAATGACGCTCCAACCAAAGGAAAGCAACCCACAGGGGCATGACACTCCAACCAAAGGAAAGCAACCCACAGGGGCATGACACTCCACCCAAAGGAAAGCAACCCACAGGGGCATGACACTCCAACCAAAGGAAAGCAACCCACAGGGGCATGACACTCCAACCAAAGGAAAGCAACCCACAGGGACATGACACTCCAACCAAAGGAAGGCAACCCACAGGGGAATGGCACTCCAACCAAAGGAAAGCAACCCATATGCTACTCCCTACAAAAGCAGAAGAAACACATCAATGTACGCCACTCCTACCAAAGGAAAGCAGCCCCTTGGTGCATGCCACTCCCTACCAAAGGAAAGCAACCCCCGGGTGTATGACACTTCCTAACAAAAAAAGCAGTCTCTGAGTGCAAGCCACCAAGTACCATGCACATGTTTCCATATCATGGGTACATCACCCTTACACATGCAAAGCTATCCCTGGGTGTGCCACCCCTTACTAAAGCAAAGCAATCCATGCATGTTTGCCACTCCCTGCAAAGCAAAGCAGTCCATGGGTTTGTGCCACTCCCTGACAAAGCAACTAATAGGTGCATGTCATTAACTTCCAAAGCAAATCAATCCGTGGGTGTATGTTTCTCTCTACCAAAGCAAAACCACCCCTGGGTGCATGCCACACCCTGCCAAAGCACAGATATCCATGGTGGCACATAACCCCTACTCAAGCAGAGCAATCCACAGGGGCACACCACCCCTACTCAAGCAAAGCAGTCCATGGGGGCACACCAGTCTATTTGAGCTGGAAGGACGCTTTCTCCATTAAAGACTTCCTAAATAGTGTGTCAGCCAGCTAGTCCAATACTGCAAAATATACAGAAAGTCTGGTTGCTTTGAACTGCTGGCCTCACCTCAAAGGATTGACTCAGAGTATTGCACCATTGAATGCTGATCATGCTTTATAGTACCTTAAAGCATGGTCAAACGTAACACAGACGGGCAGGAACATGGCTTCTGAAAGGCTATATTGGCAGCCCGACAACTCAAATGCAGTCTTTAGCCAGTGTCCTGCACGAGGCAGACCCTCCTGATCGGATGCAAATGCGTACACAAACATCTGGGATCTGGGAACCTCCACATAGTGGATTTGGCAAGTATTTGGTGCATGGCAAAATGCAAACTGCATTTTATGCCCTTAACTGGGCCTCCCCATGGGCCCTACACAACGACAGAGGAGCCGTGTCTGTACATAACCTTTCCTTTATTCCTGCTTCCTCATACTGCCCTCCCTTCCCCCCTGTCCCTCCCCTTCCTCCCGCTTCCCGTTCCCTCGCCTTGGCCCGGGTCCTTCCTTCTTAAAGGGGCTCATCCCGTTTCCTTGGTAACACCTTCACCCCACTTAACATGAGAGATTTCCCGGGCTACATTTGATCAATCAGCCGTTGGGGTCTCCTTACTGTCCGATGAGGCCTGCCAGGTGACTCGCGGGTCTCGCCCGCATTTTCTCGCTGCAGTGTTTCATATGCCTCTTCACCCTCTGCTACCTCTGTCTCTGCCACCGCCTCTTCCTTTTGTCCCGGTTCCTTTAGGTATAACTCGTGGAAGAGGGAGGCCATTGGCGTCATCTAGCTGTGGTCCCCCATCGTAGTTATCACCGGTCCCTTGTCCCCTGTCACTAGGTGGGGATCTGCGCAGTCTTGTGAATCCTTCCTTTTGAATTGTCTCTAGTGCTCTATGGCAGTCTCCTTGATCGGGAGTTGTGGCTCTTTGGCCTTTCGTTTGCGGTCTGCTCTTTCCTAGGGTTTCCTTGTCTCTCCAGCATCTTACTCAGGCGTGTAGTCCTTCAACTGGATGACTTCGACTAATCTGTACTGGATGTCGATGAGTGCATGCGCTAGTGACGTCTGATGGCTGAGACGGCTGCGCCCTATGGTGAGACTCAGTACCATGTGGATGGCGGCAGGTACTCCGGAGTCTACGTGAGTTTGGTCACAGTAGGACAGTCCTTTTGGCTGCAGCGGCTGTGCTATTCCCCACTGGAATACGTAGGCTCAGGCCTTGCCCAGGGGGTATGCTTCCTCTCTGGTTTGATAAAGTTGCTTGTTCATGACTTTGACTGTAGCCTCCGCAACGAACGGCTTGTGCAGGTTTCCAATCCGGACCGTGACCTTAGATGCCCTGGTGTCATCTCACGTGGTGTTGATCAGTCTCCCGTATTCTCCCTTGCATCTGGCACAGGAGTGGTAGTTCTCCCTCCCCTCGCCCCCCTAGTTGCGGCATCTCGTAAGGCTCTGGATGTTCGTAAGACTCGCAACCGTCTTGCGGGGCAGGTTGAGATTGTGTGCTGTCCTCCTGATCAGGTACGTACCTCCCCGGGTGACTTAACTCAAGGTAGAGCAGGTGCTCGTGCCTGCGTGGGCTTGAAGGATAGTTGTATGCGTCGGGAGTAACACCTGGGTGGGTCGGGGTTCAGGGGCTTTTTGAGTAGGTGATTTCTAAGCATCAACGAGGTGCACCCTCGAATGATCCTTAGGCGGATCGCCTCTTCAACATTAAAGTTGGCAAAGTCACAATGCAGGATCTTTCTCTGCAGCCGAATGACGAATTCCCCTCTGGATTTGTGAGGGAGCTGTGTGCATTGGTTGAACGCATAGCGTTCATAGTCCCTGTTTTGGGTACTATCAATTTGCTGTTGATTGCTGCAAGGAGGCGCTGATACATGCTTTTCTCTTGCGTTAGAATTGTTTTCATTATCCCCTTGATCTCCTTTCCTGCAAGATTAGCAAATATGTCCATTTTGTTGGGCGAGTCATTGTCTCCTACTGCCCTCATAAAGTCCTTGAATTCTTCGACCCACTCCTCCCCTCTTTGGCCTTGATCGTGGTGTGGGAACAGGGTATATGGGTCGGGTCGTCGCAGAAACCTGGCACGAGTCGCGGGTTCTAGGTTTGTGAGGGCGTGTGTCCCTGCATCTTGTGCTTGGTCTTGTGGTTTCGGCTCCTTGCGTTATTTTCCTCAGTAGTGGTTCTGGGTGCAATGGTTCTACTGGTGTGATGGACCAGCTGCACCACCCTTTTGGATGCTTCTTTCCTGGGCGCTCTGTGCTTGCAGCAGCCACGTGACCTGATGCTGTTCGCTGCGGCAGTGGGCTTTGCATGTGTAAATGCTGTAGCTGCTTGGAATGCTTCTGGCGCTGTGGGCGCTCTCCTTTGGGCTCTTGGCCATATGGTGTCCCCTGTCCTGGGATAGTGTTTGGTCCAAATTGGCGTTTTCTCTCAACGGTGGACCTTGTTTGCCCGTCATGGGACCTTCTCTTTTACTCCTGCCCGGGTATTTGGGCGTGGTACGGCCGTGGGGGCCTTATTGTGGGGGTCACCTTGGTGGTGTGCAGATGGCCGTGGTGCGCAGTGTCTCTACGGCGGTTCTCCAGTTGACCTGATCGGGTGCTCCTTGACGTGTCCTCTGGGCTTCTTGAGGTGCCAGGTGGCTGTCTTCCCGTGCTGCGTCTCCGCTGCGGGCTCCCTGCTGGGCGCCTTCGCTCTCTTCTCAGCCGGTCTGTTGGCACATGCGGCCTTCCGCTGCGTTGTTTAACCTCACTCACCGTTGCACTGCTGGGCTCAACTGACGCACCGCCACTCTGCTGGACTCTTCACGTGGCTCACCTTCTCGACGTGTCCTGCTGGGGTCCGTACCGCTGGGCTCACCTCCTCTGGCCTGCTGCTGGGCTCTTCACCTGATGCCAGTGGGTTTTGCGGCACAGGGTCTGCTCCGGTTGTCGTTCTGATGCGTGCTCTCTGGTGCACCGCACTGCTGGGCTCCTCACCCCCTTCGAACTGCTAGGCACCTCACCCGACACTGCTGGGCATTGCAACGTTAGGTCCACTTTGCCCGAGGTACTGCTGCTTACTTCTGCAACCTGCTGCATGGTGCGGGCGCTCGATGCCTCGTCGCCAGCTGTTATGCCCTTAACTGGGCCTCCCATGGGCCATATACAATGACACAGGAGCCGTACCTGCACACAACCTTCCCTTTAGTCCTCCTTCCTCCCGCTTCCCGTTCCCTCGGCCAGGGTCCTTCCTTCTTAAAGGGGTTCGTTCCGTTTCCCTGGTAACAGTCCAATAACTGCACATGCCCCTCTCTGCCTAATCCCAGTGGAAGACCTTTGTTTCTATGCTTGGATGACCCTACACCCGAAATGTAAATCTTTGGAATAAGCTCTATAGGAGAGATCATAGACTGCATTGCATTTTAATTGCTCGAGGGGGACGGCTATGATGGGATTCGTTTGGCATTCATGTGCTGTGAGGTATTAGCAAGACTGGGTCTGATGCGATTGCATCTTACGCGTTTCGCTGCATGGATAAAATATTCACCCCATACGTTATCATACACTTTAATGAAATGAAAAGCTGGAATGACCGAATATAAACAACCCATTCTGCCCACTAAATCACATGCGTTTATTTATTAAATGCTGTCTTGCCTGTCTTACTATTTATTTTACGCGCTTTAATACCGAGAGCGGGGTGTCTAAGCGCGGTCGGGGATTCGAACCTCAATTGCTCTGCGTGGTCTGGCTTCCAAGAACAGCACGTTGCCCCTGTGCTATCGTCCGTTCACTAAGTATGTCATGTCAGATATTTGAATGCTCTGGGGTCCAGTGTGTGTCATTGCATCATGATAAGTGCAATTTTACTTCTATTTAAAAATCAAATTGGCAATGCCACTAAAAGGCCATGTACCCTGTGTGTCACAGAAAAAAAGTATAAAATAAAAAGTACACCTTAAACTCGAAACAGTGCACTACCCACCAGCTCATTCCCATGGTGAGTTTAGCCGACAGTATGAGACTTGTGTGGTACATTCAGCCCGCCAGCAAAACAAGTTTTACACCCCTGCATTATGTCATTATTAATAAAAGCTCTGACAACGTTGCGTCACGCCAAGTCTCTACTTCCGTGTGCTCGCGATAAGTGACAGCCCCGAACTGCCGATTCCTTGGCATTCAATGCACGCCACTGCGGGGCACCCGGAGCCCCCCTGTAGAGGTTAGCCAGACCCCATCAATCCACACACAATGGCCCGACGGACACCGCCGAATCACATTCATCTCCATGTGTCCACTGCTTCCTGGCATTCTTATGCAAATGCCGGCCTGGGGGCGCCACTGCGACCGAAGTGAAGCAGGCAGTCCGAGACCCGGGAGGGGGCCGGGGGGGAGGAGGGGGAGGAGCTCCAACACGCCTGGTGCTTTACATCACATCTAGTGGGTTTGACATTTGGGTCTGGCCCCGGCAGGAGGCAAAATAATCAGATCTCTTAGTTACACACCTCGCTTCCGGTGCGCAGCCACCCCCCAGTTCCCTGGAGATCCCAGGCTCTCATCTGCCGGGCCCTCCGTTCTTAATGGAGATTCTTTACAGTTCAAGAGGAAGTAAGATCTTTAGTGTGGGCCTGTGGGGTAAGGATGGTAATGCTGCAGCAAGTGGGACTCTCTAGCCAGGCTGATGGTGTAACTCTCGTGGGCACAAGCAATCACAAATAAGTGACTACATACGACGAGGGACGGGTGGGATCTCCAGCACTAAGTACGAAAGAGCATGGCTTGCCCAGTCTGTCTTGATAATTGCAAAATATATACCCTGTGCCACACAATCGTGCATAATCCAAAAGAGAACACTTTTCTAAGTAATGTAAACGGTCTTGTAGAGTGCCCTTCTACCCCTTTTGGTGGGTTTGCTGTGTAACCAGGTGAAGGAATTAGAGGAACAGTGGGCGAGGCAGATTCGAAACCTCTGGTGTTGATGGGTGCAGGTCAAAAGTGCCAAAACAGCTCAAAACAAAATGTAAAAATGTCTCCCTTAATTTAAGGTGACGACCGCCTGAGACTCACATGTCCACAATGCAGTGCCGCCATTTAGTGCATTTCTGGCCAGGTTCCTGTGTGCCAATCTGCTCTCTATGGGTTTGCAGAGAAACGTGGGAGAATGTTATCCATAGGGAAGAGCCCAAGATGGTTAGCCGCTGATGTGGGAGGGCGTAAGGGGGCGAAAGAGATCTTTGTCATGGTTTGATTAGTGTTGCTGTGCCAATGGTTGGGCCTGTGGAGGCAGTATGTGGGGGGTTCGTGTGGGTGTGTAGTGTAAGGTGGTAGAAGATCTTAGGGGGGAGTCAGTAGATGGTGCTCCATCATTATCCATTTGGTTTCTTTCTTGATTTCCTCTATTGATTTGTTCACTTACATCAAGGAAGTCTGAAGATTCCCCTTGGCTGTCTGTTCTGTATCTTCCCCAATAGAGGACATACAGCTTATGAGGGAATTCCTCCTTTCCTGCATTTCATCTCCAGGGAGTGCACGCCTGCCCTCATCTGCCTAGAAAGCAAGAGCCGCCTTTGTTCTTCTTAACAATGTTCGTTTCCACTGTTGGAAGTGATCATGTAGACATTGTTTTTTTTTTTTATTCGGTGCAGCTATTCTGCCTGTCATGAGGCATTAGCCGGAATGTCCAAAGACCATCCGCACGGTGTCCAATCTGGAGATTCAAGACCTCCATCCCATCCCGAGTGGGGTCTTTCATTGGGACAGTGTGTCTCATATAGCAAGTGCTCATCATCCGCCTTCCCCTTCACAGTCCACCTCAGGCTAGATGCACCACTGCAGCGTGTGCCTACCAACGCCAAGCCCCATAGCTTCAGGGCGAGAGAATTATTATAAGCTCACAGTAACCCGAGCAGCTTCACCATAGCTCTCAACCTTTCGTGGCCCCTGGGTGGGTGAAAACACCCGAATTTGTATTTGGCAGGTGAAAGCCCATTGATCTATATGGGCATGTAAGGGGCTTGGCGGGTGAGAGAGGTGCCTAAGTGGCGGGTGACACCCGCCAAAAGGGTGCGAGTTGAGAGGCATGCAACAGCCTAGACAGAATTCAGTTACGGTCCTGTGTCTGAGGCACTCTGTCCACTCGCTCTCAGTATTAGGAACCTACCATCCATAGCCGTGCCACGCGGATGCCCAGGCAGAGCCGCACGAGACGCTCATGCAGTTTGCAGCATTCAGCAGCAAGTTTAACTATTGCAGTGACTTTCAGCTTGATCCGCCACCTTGTGGGATTGCTCGACTCCAAACTGCCTAAGACAGCATGGCTCACTTGGCCCCCAGCTGGGACTAATGAACAGCAGGCTGCTCCGGTAGTCTTCCAAGGGCAATTTCTTATGTTGTATTCTTCATCTGCAGTTTGCCTCTGGGGAATCCCTTAGCAGGTAGCTTCATTTATGCTGCGTGCAGCAAAGGCTGCCATCTTGAAGTACCTTGCCATCTTGGTCCAAAAGTGATGCAGCCCAGCTCACTTCATAGAAGCATTATGCATGGTTTTAGGCCCCATTTATGCCAGGGTCAACTGAGTTCTGTTGTTAGGTGGCCAACTTGTGCCGCTGCCCACCATGCCCAGCCCTGTGACTTTTAAAATGATTCTGTCCTAATGTTCTGAGCGTAAATGCTACACTTCACTACATGCCCAGCAATGCATGGCAAGGGAATCCACCCCTTACAGTCTCAATTCATACAAAAATGTGGAAGGGACAATTTTGTCTTATGTTATGTTAGTCAATATTTATACTGCGGCCATAAAAGGTGTATTGTGACCCTGCCAAGGTGTTGCCAGACCTTAGAGTGTGAAAAGGAAGGGGATGTTTGGGGAGAAGGTGATAGGAAAGAGAAACTAGACCACACCATGACCGAAAAGAGAGAGGAAAAGCTACTAGGATGGATGGGAGGGGATATGGTTGTCGAGGTAGGGATGAGTGTTTCTGAAATTTGATAGGTTATTGGTATCTCTAAACTATGTGTGGGAATCCCCTTTCATCGCAGAAAACTGGGGAACAACAATAATACATTTGATCAGAAATGGTGTCTCATAAGTCAATTATTTCAACTTTTTAAGGGCTTGGACAAAGGTCACAGATCAGTTCAGGCAAAAATGTGAATATAGAATATTTATTAGTTCATGATAAACTGAAAATATAACAACATATACACTTTAAACAAGGACAATATAACATTCAAAAATATCCATCATCAAATGGATGTTGTGTAAAATTGTGCATAGAAAGTGCAATTATGCAAAAAGTACAAAGCAGCTAATATTGTAAAATATTGAAATAATACAATATTTTTTCTTTTCATTGTACACATCCCTGTCTAAAACATTTAACAGTGAATTGTTCAACAAAACCTGTTCATTACAGTCGTAAACTAAAAGTTGTTCAGAGGTGCATACAGCTCCTCAATATTTCCTTCAAGAACTTCATGTAGTATTGTTTTCGATAGGTCAACATCTAGGACTACAATAGCACTGATGTCCGTCTTCTTCAGGATGAGACTGTTTCCAAAAGAAGGTGCCTAGTCTGTTTATCATAAACCTTCTTGAAGAGTCTTTATCTTTTCTAAAAGACATGTAAAAAGAATGAAAAACCATTCAAATCACTATTTCACAGATCTACCTGCCCAACATCCACACGCCTTTGTTACTAGCTACTATGTATATTTCCAGAGCAAAACAAATTACCATTAGCTCCTCCTGAATTGCCTGAAGGGGAACACCTCCTTCCTCAATTGGAAATAATGAGGGTAGTTAAATCCTGCAACGACATAACCAAGAATAACGGGGTAAATACCCTCACAAACTTAGTGGTGCCAAAAAAAACAATACAACTAAGTGAAGGAGAAGTAAAGCGCCTACCTTTAACGCCTATTCATTCCATTCAGGTATTGAAGGATAGCGGACGCCTTCTTGGAATATTCCACCTATTTATCTCAAAATATCTGCAATAGGAAATTGCATTTCATTTTGCTGTAACATATTGGCATTGTGCAACATGCATTTACATTTGCTCGAGCAAAAATTCAAAAAGCCTGTTGCGTTCCCATTAACCTTACTGTCCAGTTAAGTAAATACTACCAATGGTAGTCAATTCTTTTAATGCTTTTAAGCTTATACCCTTGTGTTAAACTACCCTTTGGCCTCTTCTACAAAGTGCACATGGTCATTACATGGCCCCAAATAGGACCTGCAAAACAGCATTTGGTCGAGCAAAAATTCAAAAGCTTGTTGCTTCCCCATTATCCTTACTGTTCAATTTAGAGAAAAAAAACTATGGAAGCCGATTGCATTACAGCATTGGCCCAAAGCGTGTTAGTATATCCAACACTTTAAAATATTGTGGCCCGATGTAAACAAGGTTTCTTACCTTCTGTTATTTAACCCGTTTGTTGTTGTGTAACTGGTCTTGCTGGTATCAGGGACGCTATCCCAGCATTTTTTCCGATTATTGATTATACCAGCGACATGGACGTCTTGAAAAGTGAAGATGGACTTTGCAAAGGCTTCTTCTATCTAAAAGAAACAGTGCTCCTAAGCAGAGCGCCATTTTGTAACGGCTCTCCAACTTTGCCTACATTATTAGATGGGTCACAATTGGCCTTACATAAAAGGACCAAACCTTGCTCTTATTCGCTAATGTAGACACCCAGCATAAGCTTGAACAAGCACACATATTACATACATTACCATGTTGTTGAGTAGTTGTAGTTCCTACTCAGTTCTGCACACCTATATATTGCCTCCAACTGATTTACTCAAAAACATCAATTGACAATATTTAAAAGATTTCATATTTTAGGGTGAAATTATAAGATATACAGATAGCATAAATCCACCTTTGCTGCAACACCATAACCGCGATGATATGAATGGCCATAATGGCATCTCTTATATGGGTGGTGTCAGTCTCCACCGGAGTATAAAATGCACTCAATTAGTAGTCCAACATAACTGTAAAGCCCCTCACACATTAAATGGATCTTATTGTCCAGTAGTTCTCAAATAGCCCCTAGGGCAAAAGGTCCTATATTAACTGGCTCCATTCCTCCTGATTATTAAGCCTACTGATATAACTCTGGGTTTGACACATCCACCACTGTTCTCTCTGTGATCATTTAGTGGGTATGTTATACCCATCAGTGCCACACACCGTTTCTATAGCCAACCATTTCAGATCCTCCGTGCCATGTTTTCCAGCCAAAAAATGACCAACTAGGGGAGAAGTCAAACTCTGTGTTCTAATTCCGAAATGTGTGTTCAGTGATCCTTCATTTTATTTGTCTAGAGGTCTTTCATATGTAGGTCTTATTGCATGGGCAAATAATAGCATAGATGACATTATTGCTTTTGCAAGTCGCCTGACCTCTCAAGGTCCATGTTTTTTAAATGTATATAATTAAGTTTAATTGAATTGCATGCCACTGTAGATGCAGAGTTATTGCAACCACCACAGGGATAGTGGCCAAAATAGGTGCCATTCCCCACATAGATGTAATTAATGGTGGGGGACTGAACTTCGTTAACTCTATCCGCTTTAGACAACCATTCTTTAAGATACCTTCCTTTTTTTAAAGCAAACATCAAGCGTGATAGAGTGGGATTATTTAATTGCAGTACTTGACAATGGTTGAAAATCACCTTTCTGATTTAATTGTGGTGCGTATTATATGTCATTGCACATACCAGTCGTGTGTTCTTTTTATTCTCCGTTTTCTTTGTTCAAGAGGTTTTCCTTTTGGTGATTCCTTGCTCTCTTTTTGGAGGCTCTTAATAGTCTGGCTGGGTAGCCTCCTTTAGACAATCGTACTTGTATCAAATTTGATTGAATCAAGAAATCCTCCAACTTCGTGCAGTTTCTCCTGGCTCTTAAAAATTGGCCATACAGAATATTATTTCTTACGGCCTGTGCACGAAAGCTGTTGTATCTCAGTATAGTATTTCTATCACGTAGCTTTATGGAATAAATCAACAATCAAGAATCCCTTGTCTTCCCTCACTAGCAAGTCCAGGCATGCTAGCAAACTAGATCTGTGATGCAGAGTGAATTGTTCTTAAATTGCAATTCAGTGCATTAATCCATTCTAGGAAGAGATTGTAATCTCCCTCTTTGCTGTCCCAGCTGATAATCACGTCATCTATGTAACGTTTGTAAAATGTAAGGGCTTTTATAAAAATATTGGTGTCAACCAGGTTAAAGAGTTGCTCAAATTTCCAAATTTATAGGGTAGTGAAATTTGGGGCAAATGCTTCCCCCATCGCCGTACCCTTAATCTGCATATAATAGGCGGTTTTAAAGCCAAAGATGTTTTTGGTCAATGCTACTTCTGAGATATATCAGTCGTGTCCGCAAGGTAAGTGCCAGATTTAACCGCCACAGGTTTTGGAAAAAAATCCCAAAATTGCCCAACTGGTTCCAAAATGGAACCACACAAAGATAATATTGGCCTGCCAAGTGGATTAATCAGATCCTTGTGGATTTTAGATAATACATAGAACAAAGTCGTTCAGACATCCACAGGATTCAAAAAGTCAAAATCCTTTTTATTTAGACAATCCAATTCTAAAACTCTTAGAGATAAGGTCAATTTCTTTTTTAAATGCACTTTTTGGGTCACCTCTAAGCTTCAAATAGAAATCCCTGTTATTTAGCTGTCTCAGTACTTCTGTGTCATATTTGAACAAGTCTCGCACAGCGATCCCTACAACTGCAATGAACAAGTTTTTAAAAAAAATTCAGTGTTAAAATAATAATTGTTTTTAGACACAGATGTGTGCAATGAAAACAAAACATATTGTATTATTCATATTTTACTATAGAGAATGTGGAATTGTTTACAGTATTAGCTGATTTGCTCCTTATGCATAATTGCACTTTAATTGCACAATTTTGTACAACATCCACTTGATGTATGTTATTGAATTTTTTATATTTCCCTTGTTTAATGTCTATATGTTGTTACCTTTTCAGTTTATCATGAACTTATACATATTCTATATTCACATTTTTGCCTGAACTTATCCCTGACCTTTGTCCGACCCTTAAACATTTGAAAAAACGTACTTGTGAGACACCATCTCTCATAACATTTATAAGTTATTGGTAAGCATGAGTGTAGTACTCCGAGTACAGGTTGGATTAGAGCAGTTTTACTGTGATGGCAATGCCTCAAGACAATCAACTCAAGCTCTGTCCCAATGGCAGAAATTGGGCACATTAGGAGGAGATCCTGAGAGACAGCCATCTGCATGTTTCCCTGAAACAGATCTAGGCTGTTTATGTTATCTTCCCCAGATTTCCACATATGAATGGATGTCATTGCCATCCACACCCTACTGTGTGTTTACTGAGAAGGACTAGGCTTTAAATATAGATTTGAATAGCATCCGACAGAATTGGTTAATTATTTCATCTGACGTCATCCAAAATTACTTATTGTGGGCAAATAATCCATCTGAAAGAAATCTTCTGACAAGAGCAAGATTTAATTGCCTTTCTATAAGAATCTCTGTCCCTCGTTTAGGCACTGGTCTCTGGTGTTAAACGTGTTATAAAAAATATGAATTAATTAACATATTCCCCAAATTATGTACGTTTCTTGTACGTCCCACGTCCAATTAGGGGTGTAGCCAGAAATGCACTAAATGGCGGCACTGTGGACATATGATTCTCAGGCAGCGGTCACCATAAAGGAAGGGAGACATTTTTAAATGGAATTTTCTTTTTGAGCTGTTGATCCTACCCTCTAAAATGTCCTCCTCTTCCCTGGCTCACCCAGATGTTCTCTCTATGTTCTCCTCTTTTTTGCACAGTGCTATGTTGCTTGCTAGCTAGGTTTCCACTATAAAAGTGCCAAACAGACGAAAATGTTTTCTCTTCCGACACATAACAGTACAAATGCTGTTACAATATGCTATTCCCCCTCATGCCACACGCTCTATGCCACTACGTCGAATTAAGATTCCCTGTAAAATGGCTGTAGCATTTGCTAGGGATATTTTTTATTTCATCTGTAGCAGGGACATCCCTAGAATATCCAGGTAGGTGCTTGTGAGGGATGCACTCAATGGGGACATGGATTCCCAGAAATTACAGATAGTTGTTGGTTGCACAGCTGGCTTCGATGTTGGATTGGGCTTCTATACAGAAAAAGAAAATTCACCAACATGATACATTGCAGCCTGTAGGTGCTTGCCCAGTCCTGTTTTTTCCTTTGTATTCTAGACTTGTAGTTCGGTTGGCCCCAATATAAAACCAGAACTGCATAAGCACCTATGGATAGGAATGGATCATATTGGCAAGGAAAGGCTCAGATAGCTCTCTACAAACTACATTTCCTTCTCTGGTGGTTTGGGGCTCATGCAGTTCATCTGCGAGAAGCTACTTGGAGAAGTTGTAATAATTGGAACATGTGTCTAACATAAGACAATGGGCCACATTATAAGTTTGCCTGTCCGGAAACAAGGGTGCTGGTCAGCTCACCAGCAGCCTTGTTTCCGGACCGGCAAACTCTGTGTTTGCCCGCCGTGGCTTCTGTACCCGACAGGTCTGACCCTGCGGGGCGCAGCGGCCAAGGCAGGCAGACACTTCACGGAAGCGCCAGCACCATTAGCAATGGTGCCAGCGCTTCCGTGTCCCCACTCCCATAGGGGAGTAACATTTTGCTGGCATCTGACTAACCAGGATGGCGGAGTTGTAATCTCCCAGTGGCACCGGAAAGTCAGGCACCAGTCATTTTTTACGGGTCTGGCTGCAACCCGCCGGTAGCACTGGTAGGGTTACCGCCGGACCCGTAATGAGATAAAACTATGTCTCAAACGGATTAATTATATGAGCCAACTTCTCCCATTCAAACAATGCAATACTAGGTTTAGATCAAGTGAACAAGAAACTCACCCTTATACCATACCTCTCAACTCACACGCGTTTGGAGGGCATCGTCCAACATGTAAGTAGTTGAATCGCTTACCAACCCCTTTGCACGTGCATACACTAAATGGGCTCACACCTGTCCAAAACCAAATCTACTTTTTTCACCCACCCTGTGGACACAAAAGGTTGAGAGCTATGCCTTATACTGAACTGAGGAACTTGTTAACCAGTATTAACGGGCCCAGAAGAGGCGCTGGTGGATAGGATTAACGAGAGGAGAGTCACCGCTGCTTACAAGATGTCAGATCACCCTACATGAATCCGTTAGAGAAGCAATTGGGCATAAACATCCCTCATGATTGGAGGATCATAAATATAGGCATGGACTTGCCACTCGGGCGCTGGAGAGGGTGTGAAAACGTGGGGCGTTTGGCAGCGATGTCTGAAAGTATGTTTTGGAAAGACATCCTCGCTAGAATAAAGGCGATCATTGCGATTGAACTGCCCCTTGACCCACAGGTAGTGGATGTGGATGACTTAAAACTGCACAAGTACTCTATCCAGTCACTGTACATTGTAACGGTGCAAGAACTACTGACCGTAAGGTTCCATGCTGTCTTTAACGTGGAGAAAAGTACAGGGCATGGTCACGATGGCAAAGACAACTGCCACCATCACAACTCAATTTCTAAAATACCCAAAAGGACTGTCCCTTAATTGACCTTTGTCGAGAAAAACATTGTACTTTCAGACTGACTCCTATGAGAATTGCATTTTGGGGGAGAAGGATTCCTACCAAAATTGGGTAAAGATTTGAGATCTGTACTTCCAAGGTACTGCTCAATTATCTTGATGTATGTATTTTCTTAACTTATTTCCAAATACTGATGTTTATTTTTAGCATAGTATTCATGGGCTTAAAATACAACAAAATGTTGGAAAGAAAAAACAAGCATAACTAATCCACAGGAGTGTGGGAATGTAGAGATGTACTTAATGTGTGCTACTGTCACACTTATTGTATGACACAGTGCAGACATGGTCTCTACCCCACTCGGAGGAAGCCACTGTTCATGTGTGTGGCATCCCACAGAAAGTTGGAGAATGTTTCTTCCATGAGTAGATCGTAGTTCAAATGTACTTTAAGTAAAACTCGACTGGTGAGTATCTTCTTTCATGCAAGATATCAAATGCCTGCAAAACAGCAATAATAATAAAAAGAGTGGTCTTATGTAGCTCTTCGTGCCAGACCTCTCCTGCCTCCAGGCGCTGTAATAACATTGTTATTACCTCATTTTGCATGATTTTATTATCACCACTGATCAAGACAGAATGTGATCTAGCGGTTAACTAAATACTGTGCCCATTTTAAACCATGGAGCCCTAACAAAGTGGTATGATGCATGGTGCTAAAAAGCGGGGTCTGCACATCTGGGTAACCCAGAAGGTAGCTCTGCGTGCTGGTGCACAAGCTAGCAGATGTCTGTACCCGCAGGCAGAGGGCTTGGGAGTCGGAGTTCTGTGTAGCCTGAAGTACTCCCTGCTGTCTGAACCAATGCCAAGTGTGCTACTCCACAGTGCGCTATGGCGCCTTTACGGTCTAGATAATCTGAGATGTCTTTGTAGTTTGACCCCGTGCAATTGGTTCAGGCTAGGCGAAAGCTTGGGTGACTGGGTGCGGCAGCAGGGATTAACCTGATGACCAAAGCCATTGCATGGAAGTCTGTCCAACCTGAGATGACACCGTTCCAAAAGTCGTTTTGCAACAGCCACACACTGTACTCGAGCCCTACCGAAACAGAGTGTTGTGCAAAGGTTGTGAATCACGAAAATGGGACACATTTTTATGGGATCTGGCTCGGCATAAAGACACTTTTATTGCTGTTCTATTTCATTACTTGGGTGTATTTCATTTAAAAGGTATACTCGTCATGGTTGGGGCTGAGATGGCTACTATACCTGCATACATGTCGGTTGACGTTGCGGTGCATGCCAGTGCACGTGTCGTGCTTTGCACTTGGTTTACAAGCGAGGGCGAGACATTTGTATGCCTGGCTAGGAGCTACCAACTTGGCACATTACACCCTGATCTAGTTTAACTGGGTGGGACGGGTTAGTCGACCCAGAAGCCACACCTGACTAGGAATTTGAATCCTACTGCCTTGCAATCCTTTACCACTGCCCATCCCACCTAACATAGATCATAAGAAACTGCCAAGCATCCACACACAACGAAACCCCCAAAATATGCAACGATGGTATGCTCGTTGGCCAAACAGCTCAGCGAGTTAAGCATTCACATTGGATCTCTCTATGGAACCTGGAGCCACAGGTTCGTATCCCAACAAGGCTGCCTCAGTGCATCATTAAAGCACAGTAAGCTTGGGTAATACTCTAATATTACAGCCCTTAGAAGTGGCAGGAATCGGTCATAAAATACTACATAAAACGGGCTACTATCATTTATAAAGATGCAGTGAGGGAGCAAGCAGATTGCTGGCTGTGGCTGCTCAGAGCTAGCATAGTACTCGGGTAAACGTGAGAAGTTGTTCCCAATTTTACAGCGGTCTAACCTATAGAAGAAAGGAAGCAGGCTGCTGAGAATAGCCAGTGTCAATCCAGCTGCACAGGGAGAGTGAGGAGTCTGGTGGTTGTTGAACACGGGGCTTCGTCAAGGACACTGGTGGGCCTTTTCGCACAGTCACTGTGCAGTTGGCCCAATGGTGGCCACCTTCCAGGTGTACATAACATAAAACAGTTTCTCCTTGAACTGGAACTGAGAGGGGTGAATAGCTGGAGTGCAAAAGTATGGAACTGCTCCTTATGGGCCAAACTGCTATTTAAGAGGGTGAAGTTGCACACATGTCCAAGCAGACATAACTATGAGAAGGCATGTTTCATGCAGACTATAACCTCTAACTCCACAAGCATGGACTCAGGCAGGCTGAATCCCAACTGGTTGCTGCACTAAGCATCCTAAGCAAACCATGTGTGTGCAGGCGTGACACGCTGTTATAGGATAGTGCGTGAGGAGAAAGTCACGGGAGAATGACGCATACATCCTGTTTTTCGGTCCTGCACCAGCAGGGCCTTGTATTAGTCAGGGTCGTTAGTACCAGACACAAAGATGACAACTCGTTTTTTACAAGTATATCAATGACGCCTTACAAGTTTTTTTAAATAAAAATATAAATGGCTTTTGTTCTAAAGAGGCTAGAAGGGAAAATGTAAGTGAATGAAAAGGTAAGGATGGGGCAGGTGGGTTGAAGTACAGACTCCAGAGGGCGGTGCACAACTGCTAGCAACAATATCACCAGGGTAGAAAAAAGAACTGCAAGAGGGTAGAAGACTGGAAACGGGCCTTTTTTATAGCATGCACCCAGTCTCCAGGACAAGGTACTGTGGTGAGTTGGAAGAAGGAGTTTGACATGTTGAGGACATTCTCTAATCTATATGATAAAAATTATGTCTATTCCTCCCTATTGCTAAAGGGAATGCCCTGCCTATCTAACAGATCTAAAGGTGCTCGTCAGATGTCAGGAAATCCAAAGTAAATATGTACTCCGTCCAAACTAACTATCTAACCCTACCACTAAATATAACTAAAGTAAATAGGCCAAAAGAATGTCTCTTCTTCCCCTTTTCTTCTGTTCTTCATGGATAGTCCTTTTATGTATCTCCTTGGATAGTCTTTCTTATCAACTCTTGTAGTTCTTCAAAATGACTCTCAGTTCTTGTGCTTTCTGTGGCCCTAGATTTTAAGTACTATTCCTTCCAGTAGTTCCTCACATGCTTACCATCACATTTATGCTCTTCCCAGTCTCTTTCCTCAGGTTTTCCTAAATTATGTGTGCCACAATTCCCTTTTGGGCTTTCCTGGCCAAGGTTTCCCTCTCTAAGGCGGTCTGCTCTTATCGTGTTCAGTGGGAGCTTTACCTCGTCTTTTTCGTTATGTGTTTCTGGGTTGTACTTTCTACAGCCTTCAACTCAACTCTGTAGATACAGGATGTGTGCCTTTCCTCCCAGGGTTTTAGTTCTCAGTCTCTGATGACTCCCCAACTGGGTTAATTAAATCTCTCTTTTATATATGGGCCACAACCCTTGTACAGAAACCTTTATTATTAAAGAAAGGGTTGAAGAAATGCCTTTCTGTCAATAAAACTAAGAGGGGTTTGGCTGCTTCGAAGAAAACTAAGGACATTGTCAGAATGTCCAAAACTAAAATATCTTTCCTTGTAGTGTCTCAAAAGCCTACCTCAGTCACTAACACTAATAACTCAAACTAAGTGTGCAAGGATGATCTCTTCTAAAAGTAAAGTGTTCATTGTGGTTCCAAACAACAGAAAAGTTCCCAGTCTCTCTGGTAATCCAAAACTGATGAAATGAAGATGTGATCTATTATAACAAAACCACAGACTTAAGTGTTTTCTGAAGAATTGTTTAAACCTTTATTGATCTCAAGGCTGCCTTCGATAGGGTACCCAGAGCTAGGCTTTGGGTTATCCTGGAAGAACTGGGTATTCCACTGGAATCCTGAGAGCCATCAAGTCTCTTTACTCAGCAAATGGGGCGGCAATTCGATGGAGTGTTGAGGGAAGCATTTAAGCTTCTGTGAGTGTTGAAATGAGTGTTAGAAATGGATGTTAGACAGGGTTGGGCACTAATGGGGTAATTACAAAACTGGTGGCAGCCACCGCGGACGCCCCGGTCTTAGCACACAATAAGATACCAATACTCTTGTTGGCTGATGCTGCAGTTCTGTTTTCGCTCACCCCATGGGTCTTAAACACCAATTAAAGATCTTTGCAGAATTTTGTGGTTCAAATGGGTTGTCTGTTAACGTACAGCAAACAAAGGTGATGGTTTTCAGGGGCACTTAGGCGAAAAAGAATCCTTGAGCGAAGGCCTCATTGAGTTAAGTTAAAGCCTATGATTATCTGGGTATGAGAGCAAGGGAGGATGAAGTTCGAGTAGCCAGTTGTCTAAGGCAGAAATGTCACTCACTAGGTACAGTGGAGCAATGGCAAGGTTTGCCAGGCAGCTTGGGAAGGGTGCTGTGAGTGTGCCCCTTGAAGCTTATTTGAGACAGGCGAGACAAGCAGCCTTGTATGGAGCGGAAATCTGGGGCTGGATCAACTGTCCAAATCTTGCTGTAGTGTACGCACGTTTCTAAAGAACATCTTAGGTCTTCTGAATGCAGACCCAAATCTTACCAGTTTGATTGAAACACATCTTTGTAGTACTGAAGCAATTATTAAGGCGATGCCTACATATTATTAGCCACGAGCGTGGTCTAACGTTCAGTTGACCAATATAGAGAGGCCATTCAAGATGTAATGTCCCAAGATGGAGGCATGTGGCCACCATGACTTGTCCACCTAAGAAAAGAGATTCAAAACATTGGACTAAGTAACTACTCGACTAATCCGACCGGTATTACAGGTGGTTCCAAATGCTCAATTAGGACTGCCTATGCCGCAAAACGAGAAACAGAGGTCTTATCTTAACTGTCTCAATCGCATCAGTCAATTAGGTATTGGGCGATAAAGCAGTCCTTTGGCTATGAGTTACTTGGACAGCATGCAACCTAAGAGGATGAGGTCTGTGTATTTTAAATTTCATATGGGTATTTTGCCGGCGGCCGCTCCAAAGAATCAAGTGGAATTGTAATGTGGTGGCAAACTGTCTTTTCTGTTCTATGAAATTGAAAACCTTGTGCATTTTATGCTGATCTGTCAAAATTAAAGTGATTTAAGAAGAATATTTCTGAAAACACTGTTTAATGAGCATGCCATTAGAACTACAGCTAAGGCTATGGTCTTGTGTTGTGCAGCCAAGGATTCTTTGGCAATTTTCAACTCGGGTAGTTATTTACTCAGGGCTTGGAGGAGAAGGTCTGCCAATGTGTCCTAAGGTTACACTGCTAAAATGGTGCAAGATTCACTTTGGCTTACCTTTTAAATGTCATAATACTCTCCAGTAGGACTACGAATTATTAAACCATCATTATAGAGTGTAGCTAAATGCTACCTAACAGAACAATTACTGGTCCTGTACTGAGATAATGTCTTTGTCAAATGATACAGCAATATTAGGTGACATTTATTGGTTAGTATTAGGCATATTCTCTTTGATGGGTTGCAAACATTCTTAATATTCCGGATCTGCGATTGCTAGTGCTCTAGCGGCGTGAATTGCTCTTTTGCACAGTAACAATGTAGTCTGCACATAGGTTAAAGAGCGTCGACCTGCTCCTAAAGGTATATGACAGGTTCTGAATAAGACTTTGCGTTTTGTATTGCCCTTGGCTTAGTATTATTGCTATTTGCACTTCGTTTAAAGAGATTGTCATGCTCTTAAATGCATATGGCTTATTTTGCACAAGTTTCTTCAATTCTTAGTATCTTAGGCCTGTGAATTGCTGAACGTTTTTAACTACGCAAATATATACGGTGCTTTTGTAGCAGTATTTTATATGCAATGTATTTTAACTGCGTATTGGTAAAGCAGTAGCTATTGGCTTCTTGGCTACCGAATGTTAGCTATTGAATATTAGCTATGAGTGTTGTAATTTGTGCTAGAAGTGGCGTGATGAATACTTACTAATGAATATTAAGAAATGTACAATGAATATGTGTGTTTTAGGAATGTTCTATTTTTAAATTGTTTGCATTATGTTGCTTTTATGCTATTTTTATTGCCGAAATAAAGTGTAACGAAACAATACTGAATAGCATTCTTTGCTTGCATCTGCCTCTGAAATAAATTACAAAAATACAACCAATTTAATTAAATTATTTTGGAATACTATTTATTTAAAATTATTCCCAGTAAAATCAGATTGCCCTATAAACCTCAACTATGTGTCTAGAATTTGTTGCCATTTTGCAATGTAGTCTTGAACAACCATGGCCCATGGAGGCCGAAAACTAATGATACAATAAAAGAAAACAGTTTATGTGAGTGACCATTGCATGTACTCCTATTGCAACCTATGTGTACCTAATAAATTAATTGAAAATTATTGGTACAGGCCTCCAATAAAACAATATTACATAGGATACAAAAATAACTTGGCGTTTGAAACCCCTTGCCATTCACACCCCTGGATTCCAAATTGAATTGCTTCAGTTTCAGAGAGTGGTCTTATATAAGAGGCTGACACATGTCTGGGTATACTTGTAATCTGGTGCAGAAGGGATGTGACCAAGTCGTTCAGGCTGGACTGCCCCTTTTGGGAGGGGACCAAGTCGGATTTGCATATGGTCTTCCAGCTTTTGTAATGGCTTGGTAGGCCAAGACTCTAATGGCAGAGGATTAGATTAATTCTAAACCTTCCAGCCATCACCTCTATTGTTTTGCCTTACTTAAGTGTGGAAATAATCCCGTCTTCCCCTCACACGACAATTCAATGATTTACCTTTATATCACACCCCTAAAATAAAGTGGTAGCTCTCTATACAATATCAAGTTCATTTCTGAATAAAAAATAATAATAAAGTGCAATATGCAACCAAAAACCTCATTTCATACAGGTAATTAAAACCATTGAAAAAGGATAAACACATTAAAACAATCAGACATTTCAAATTAGACCTCCTAATCGAGAAGACAATTTTCAAATAGGACTCTAGTGCATAACATACAATATCTGTCAACAACAAGAGGAAAACTATGGCAGGTCTGCAATTTCTAAATGCTCTATATTTTAGAAGGGAAATTAAAGTAGCATTTCTGATATAAGACTACAAAGGGCAAAACAGTAAAACATGGAGCAAAGTTTCCAAAGAGACAGTGTCACACAAGCAGAGCATCTCACTAAATTCTGCTTTTGTTCAAATGGCATTCATTTTTGAAAGAGGGAGGCAGCCTTCATCTGGGCAGAAAATGACATGATTTAGGGTTAATTATCCATAAAAGAATAAGCAGCAGGGCCACATATAAGTGCAAAAAGGTAAATAAACCGCCACTCCCCAACTGAAAAAGAATATTTTCCAGTGGAAAGATTCATTAAACCATCTTTTTCTTATGAATGTAGTCTTTGGTTTTGCATAAAACCTTTCACATTTAGATGTTTAGTAACACAGTAAATTCTCTTAAAATAAGTCGAACAATATCAGCAATTCATTATTAAGCATTTATCGAAACGGTCCCCGATCGCATCCTGAATGATCGTCCGCCCTTCCTCTTTGTGCAACCTATTTCCAGAATTTAGTCAAAGATAAGATCAAGCTTTCTTGTGTCCTATTCATACATTGTTGCCAGAAAAAGGTCTTCAAAAAGAGATTATTGTTCACAAATCTGCCAGTCTTGGGACTCCTTTAGTTTCTCACATTCAACAACAATATGTCAAAATTTTTTGCATTTTTGCAATCTTCTTGCAGAATCTTTTATTCAAAATTCTATTTGAACAAAGTATGTTTCTCCAAGCGCCCTGCAACTCACACCTTTCCCACATATTAAAATCGAAAGAGCATAAACAATTGTCTCAAATCTCGATCTGGAAAAAGGTGAAACTAGTGAAATTGTCAGGAAGTTCAACACTAAAAAATCGCTCACTGTTGTGTCTCAAACCTACCTCTGTCACTAACACTAACAACCACAAATAGCAGTGCAAGGATGATCGTTTCTCAAAGGAAAAAGTGTTCTTTGTGTTTTCAACCAACAGAAATGTTCCCAGTTTCTCTGGTAATAAAAAGTGATGCAAAATAAAGTGCCAACAATACGAGATTCCAGTGCTAGGGTTGTGCTACTTTCCCCTAGACAGCTTATCTTATTCGCATTTCTTTGGGGCACCTGAGCCCCATTTTGCCTCTTGTGTTTGTGTTTCTTTACCCTAGCATCTTGACAAATTAATGTCACTCTGTACCCAAGCCCTCTTGAAAACCTTATTGAAAAGGTTCCTGCGCTGGATTTACTCTAAGCCAGTTCAATATTCTTGTTTGAATCACCCTGCCAAATAATTTGGCCGATGCATCTCACCAAGATATAGGGCTCGTCACCCTTTTTGACGATTACTGCTTTTGACCATAAATGACGGTACACATGCATATTAACAAATTAATTAAAAGGGGTATGATTTGAAAAGATCATTTGGTCTACCATCTAGGCCAGTAAATGTATTTGATAACTAGGCATGAAGGAGACACTTCTGCCGCATTTAAAGTAATTTCTGAAAAGGGAGTCTCATTGAGTCTGTGAACTGTTTCTGGGCAAGTCTGTTTAAAAGAATCTAGGGTCTATGCACGAAGATCCTTCAGCATATAAAGATTTGACATGCATAATCCATGCATGTGGGCTAACAGAAGCCAATAAAGCTGACTTATCTAGATGATGCTCGGGGCACTCTTGCTACAAGACTCGAAAAAACAAATATTATATTTGGACATAAGCGCTTCTTCTAGTGCTAACCAAACATGATGCAAATTCTTGCTTTCTTTGTCTGGTTGTACTTTTGAAATGTTTCCTGCAAAACCCTCCTTCCACTATATCAGGAGGAATTCTTTTAATGGCCGCAAGGTGAGAGTTTGACGGCCAGCACAACTTGATATAGCAAGATGTTTCCTAGGTGCAGACATCTTCCTAATTTCACAGCTCAAGAGATCATATGCCCGATATGTAATACGAGTGAATGAAATTAAATCAAAGCAAAAGCAAACAGGAGATCAAGAGTTTCATTTTGAAGGCAATTTGCAACTTAATATTTTTATGATTATGAACAAGTTGGAATGTCTGAGACTTTACACTCTCAGGAAAAAAAATGTAGCTTTATTATGATGCTTGCTTCTAAAAACTAGTGAATGGAAATAAATGAAGGGCCTTTATATTGTGACACTCTGCTTAGTTTGTCTGGTTCTGAAAACCATTGGCTTGGGATAGATTGGAGCGACAGCAGTGGGAGTCATGCAAGAACAGCCTAATGTGGCCTAGACCAATAGAAACAAACTGGTAAAAACTCTGAATTTTCCTCATCAGACTAGTGTGTTCTGAAGCCCACATAGTACATCTTACATTAGACGTATAACATGCACCTTTTCTAAAGACTATTCGAATTTGGCATTAGTGGCCAGAAAATATTAGCATATGGATTCCAGTATAGAGGTCCCCTCATCTAATCAGAACGCAGTCTATAATCTCTGGTGTTGGCCTCATTGTAAAGATTGTGACTTGAGCAGCAACCTGACAAGAAGAACAGAAACAATTTTTATTCAGCTGTGTAAAGGCAGAGTTGCATGTGCAGTACAAATATCGCTTGAGATAATGATCCTTCCTTCAGTGTGGTTCACTATGCTGTGGTCTGTAAGGCTGTAAGGCTTTAAGATCGATCAGCTGCAGCAGTTTTGACCCTTAATTTGATGCAATTCCAAAATCTCTTTACTGCAGCAATGCCCAGGAACCAGACAGATACAAATCTAGGAAAAATCAAAACCTTGGACAATCAAGTGCTCCTGTTTTGACAGCTATTGGTTTTCCATGGCCTGCACAGCATTTGAAAGCTCCTCTTTGGGATATAGCATGAAATGAAGACTGATAGGTACATACAACATTGTAGCTCTTATCTATGGCTTTAAGAATGAAATTGGTGCACTGCCACCTTTTACCTAAAACCGACAACCAATCCAAACAAAATAGAATCAAAAGGCAGAATCTCTGCAAAAATGATTAAGCACCGATCATTTCCATTTGATAATCAACCTCCATTTTGTGTCCAAGCTGTCCATAATCAATAACATTTTGTGTAGGTGCGCCAGCAATACATAGCAGAGAATGACAGTAAGAACCGCTTCTAAACTTCAAATTGTATGAAAGGCAAGAGCACGCAAAGTAATACATTGAGATATCCGACTATGCTTTGGTTAGTTGTACTTACTGTGACATTAGGCAGCAGCTGCTCAATTATCAATTAATATATTTTCAGCAATACAATGCATCAGCAGGGCATCAAGGCAAGTTCTTGGCTAGCATTAGGCATTCCAGGCTGGCGAGGACATGCATCAGTTTCCACTGGGTCTACATGGCACAGCAATCCTTACCTTATCTATCATATCTGGACGGTTGGTGGCTGCTAAAATGGTCACATCCTTTAACTGTTCGATCCCATCCATTTCTGTCAGCAATTGGGCCAGGACCCTGTCTGCTACATTGCCAGTAGACGAGGAGCTGAAACAGAAAGGTAGAGACCATTATTTCTTTCCACAATACCCTGTGCACCCAATTAGGAAGATAATCCTTCCCTCAATCAAGAGACAGATAAGTAAAATAGCAGGCCACATGATCTATATCCTCTCCATCAACATAGCACTGAACTGTATCACAGATGGCTCGAGGAATACTCTGAGTCTTAGCGATGGATCAAGGGGTTTTATTAGATTTTTCATGGCCCTAAAGATACACCAATCGCTCGTAGCCCAGGCCTCCCTACTCCCCAAATTAGTATATACAGAATATTGACACCTACTGTCCAAGATACGACTTACTCTAGGGGATAACATAAAGGCCAAATGCCTTCTTGGTCTAACCTTCCTCAGGGACTTCCTAGACGGACCCTGCTCTATGCAGTAGTTAATTGTCTAAATAAGGATGGTGGGTTGTGCCCTTCAGAGACTCTACTCGATTATCTCTTCTTTCTATCATGCCAACATACTTCTCTCCTTCTCACTTGCTAATATTCCACACTTACTATTTTCTCCCTTCCCTCCTATGCCTTGCCTTCACCCTTTGATGTTGCTACTCCCTCCACTACTCTTTCTCCCTCCTCCAGACTACTAATACTTCCTCCACAGTACTAATCTATACCCAGACAAGCACTCCCTCATCAACACTACTTCCTCCTCCACCCCAACTTCTACTCAAACGCCATCCTTTCACTAACACAAGCACTTCACATTCCCTCCCAACACTCCCTCTCCACTTTTTCATGGACACTCGGAACACAGTACCACTTGCACTCCCTAACCAATGCCTCATCTGCTCCAAAAGTCACCTGCACACTCCACTCCAATGTCCTCCTCCTGCATGCTGGTTTCTGGGTCTGCTACAACCTCCTCTTCATAGACGTATTTACAACTTACCCGAGGCCTAGGGTGGCAGATTGCCAGAGGAGCTGTATTGTATTGCAGGTCCTCTTCAATTTACTGGTTGTCATTTTTAAAATAAAGCCAATTTTGTTTCTCTGAGTCTGGCTGATCCACAACCCTGAGTAATTTTGATCTGTTAGCAGTCATTCCTCTGCCAAACTTGTATATATGCTTGATATTTACAAAAGCTGTATTGTTATGGTGACTTAAAAAAAAGGAAACACGTACGAAATGCAGCGTGCTTTAGATGTTTATGGATTCAGTCATACAACTCTCACAGACATATATGACAAATATAAAACACTATGGTCATTCTAATCTTCCCAAAATACTCTTTAAAATGCAAAACAGCCAAAACCTCATTGGTTATGTTGGTTCCACTTAACATTATCTTTGGAGTTCTTTACAATCAATACACAAATACGCTGTGTTAAGCAATCACTTTTATATTCAAATACACAACATGCATTGTTTAAACCGTTGCAAAAATGAGGGTGTTCCCTTCAGAAATGTAAAGGTTCAAAATTATGCATCATTTTATAATATTAAATGCATGCCTATGCTTAAGTCAAGCACAGAGTTCCCACAGGCGGCACTAAATTGACGTTCAGAAACGAGCATTCATTCTCCCACCTCAGCCCCGCATTTCAGAGGTCTCTGACCGCCCAGAAGGTGCAAGCATGAAATAGATCATAGAGAAGTTAAAAAAGCAAAGAGGAAATCTGAATGTGCATGTGCATCAAGAAACCTTTGACAGGATACCAACAGCCAGCGAAGGGTGAGAAAGGTACAAACTGTTTCACAGCTGTAAAGGTGTCCCATAAAGTTATCCATTCAGCATCTTTACAGAAGCTGCTCAGTGCTAAGCCCTGCTGGGTTTATCATGCGTCTATGATGGCATTCTGCTGCACGCTCAGTACTACCAGGAGGACCAACTGCAAAGTATATGACGCAACGCATAACTGTGATGTTTATAAGTAATCTTTACATTAATTATGTTTTAAATACAAGGTAGGACTTTTACTGTGTTACAGTACTTCAAACGACAGCAGGACATCTATATCTTTACCCACAAATCTTAAAATGTTCCTATATATTGTACAGTCCAACCAACTCTACAGAGTTAACACACATTTTAAATTACCTTAAACGCAAACTGGCAAGTCCCATAGCCTAAACCACACCCAAAAAGTTAATATTGTGCTGGAACGCCCGATCCACTGCTCAATTTTACTCCCTGAGCATTGGGTATTTTGAACAATGGCACAAACAACAGTGATGTAAACAGTATCTGCCACTTCATTTGTTATAAAAAGGTGCCTGCATTGTGCAGCTACGAGGAATGCTGTTGCTCCTGTGATGAATCCAGTGGCACCATCAAGGATTCCCTGGCGGTGTGCTCCTCCCATGTGGCCAGGGGACGGCAGTTGCTACTTGATCCTGACCCTGGGGGCGGTTTCATGAGGGAGGATCACCTGGGAGGTGACAACTACCAGGGAGACGTTTTGACTCCATTGGCTAAGAAGCAGCATACCACCCCTTCCCATGAGGAAGAACCTCTGATACCTGAGTTTTTAATGGCGTTTTATCATTCCAGTCGGGCCTCCACCTTGGATCCAAACACCCACAAGTCACACATAACATCTGTCGTTGTTGATGTACCTTTATATAACATTCATAAGAAAAACCAAAGAGTTAAAAGTTCCAAGACAGCTATGGACTCCGAATCCAATAACCACCGAGGTACTGAGACGAGGAGGACGACAAGGGAGTTTGAGCAGAGCGAAAGGTGCTCACATTTTAACATGCAGACTAGTTGTTTTTCCAAACCAGCAAAGAGAGGCACATTTAAAGCGGGCAACCGCACTGTCAAGTCGAGCAGTGCAAGAGGAGACGTTGCCGCCCACGCGGAGGCTCAGGAACGTGAGGCACACCAACGGAGCTGGCATAACGGAGAGACCCGCTGGGAGAAGAGGAGAAGTACTGCATGTGAGCAAGAATGGCCGTGGAGATGCTGGGAGTCACACAGGAGCTCCTGGAGCTTGGGCCACTCGACACAACAGCATTCTCCAGCCTGGGCCGAGCAGGAGGGTTGGCACGTGACCGTGC
Organism: Ambystoma mexicanum; assembly: GCF_040938575.1. Taxonomy (NCBI): domain Eukaryota; kingdom Metazoa; phylum Chordata; class Amphibia; order Caudata; family Ambystomatidae; genus Ambystoma; species Ambystoma mexicanum. The sequence goes on from NC_090937.1 coordinate 645,448,278, forward strand.
AGCCACGCACAACGCAGGGTTAATGTCCGTAAACTCCAAACTGAAAAGCGGGTGAAGGAATCACACAGCAGAGGCTTGAGCAGCATCTAAGACACTGGAAGGAACCAGTGAATCAGCCCAAAGCAGCTGGGGACCCCGGGGCATGCCGACAAGCGTGCCATCAAGTGATTGAATGCTACAACATTGCTGACTCAGAAAATTGACTAAGGTTGTTTAAATGCAGTCAAGGCAAAGTATCAATTCAGCACCCAATAAGAAGAACGTTTGAATGCAGACAAGGCAAAGTATGAAGGCAAACCCCAAGCAACTATCAATGCATGAGATGCCAAGGTGGGAGAAGATTGTAAAGAGTTGTGAAACGCAATAAGAGTGTCCTGGCAAGCAAATATACGAGGCAAATAAAATTGTACAAAGATTCCTGGCAGGAGGGTATACCAGGTGATCTGAGAAACCTTAAGAAAGGTTCCGGCAGGTGAGTACACTTATTTGTTTAAAATAGAATGTTGCGAGTTCAGTGAAGAGACAAAGGAACTATTTGCTAAAGAGACATTTTGCCAAGTTGATCTAAGAATCCAGGGGAAGGGGAAAAATCTCTGGATCCAAGGGTCTTTACCTTGGGAGAACATCCTTTATGCTTTTGGTTTCGAACACTTTTGGCCAACATCCAACAAAGACATTTCCTTGCACCTTTTGATATTTTGTTTTAGTGTGAGGTTCAGAATAGGACATTGTTAGACACAAGGACGGCTTTCTTTAATAACAGACATCCTGAAACAGACAGACCCTTAGCTTTAGTTTCTAGGTAGGGAAGTTCTCTTTAGAAATAGCGCTAGAGATATATTATCCCAACCCCTTTTATGTTTAAAAACAGGTCTGATTTTGAAAATATGAAAACTTTGTGTCAGGCTTTCATTTTTGGCACCTCACACTTCCCACACATGAATGTTCAGGGTCACCATTATCCATTACTCCACTGTGAGAATGCTCCACCAAGCATTCCAAGAACCTTCTCCAACTGTCTGTACTCTACTGCAACTAGAGAAGTGAGGGGGCAAGAGAAAATATTCTAAGGCAGCATAAAGTGTGTAGACATTGTAACTTGGCTATTGAAATGCTTAGATATTTGATTATTGAATGTTGTTAAGAAAGGAAGAAGGCAATGAATATGGCAAGGGAAATGTGCACGGAATCGCACAGTGAACAACTTTGAATCTAACAACGTGCATACAATACCCAAGACTCGTGTATACTAAAACCCAGGAGTGCAAATAAAGTGAAACAATAATACCAATATATGAAAAGGGATGTGGGGTAAGCACTTAGAACCTCCTTATGACTGAAAGGAAAGTTGTCAAACTCCTTACCCACTATGCTATTACAGATACTGACAGCGCTAAGCCCACGTAGAGGGCAAGCAAGGACAGGATCTGTGAGCTGACACTCTGGATGATACTGAATAAGGAACTTAGAAACAGTACTCACGAGGACCGAAAAGACCACTTGAATGTCAGTAAATTCACAAACCCAGTAGATCAAAAAGGGACCCAGAAGGCTATAACAGCAATGGGTGGAGGATAACTAAATTCATAAGACCCAAGTCAAGGGGCAAGTAGGAATTGTGATTATAGAATAGTGAGGAAAACAAAAGGCATTCACACAGGGACTAGTTACAACAGCACCCCACACCTAATAATCAATGGGAAATAAATGCAGAAGTGCAATGGAAAACATGGAATGGATCCCAATAGAAAGTAAGGATCAGGAGCGGGGAAAATGATATCACAAAAGGAAACCTTTCCCACCCATCCAAGGAGAAAAGGCAGGAAGCTAAATCTAAAAAGGGAAAGACTAATGCATCAAGTTTTTCAGTAGCAAAGGACAGCATCAAAGAAACAGAGAACACAGGCAAATTGGGCTGCATCAAAGGGTAAAGCACAGAGAAAGGCTGCCTGCAGACAGAGGAAGACAGAAAGGGAAATCCAGAAAGCAGAAATCAATTAAGCACATAAATCCGAAATCCAGGGCAGAGGAACAAGAAACAGGAACTAGGAACTAGGCACAAAAGCTAGGAACAAGGCACAAGGGACCAAGGACCAGTCACAACAGAAACACTGCAACAATGACCAGCGCTGGACTGAAGCAAACTGAGGCTTTTAAAGCTGCTTAACGAGCACACCCCTCAGGTGTGCCGCCTGCTGCACCTGCAGCCATAGGTGTTGCCTATCCTCCACCCAACCTTGTCCTGCAAGGGAGGAGGTGAAGCAGTGAGCCAGGCATTCTGGGAAGCATAGTCATTTGATTAAAGTAGCATGCTGGCTGCCAAAAACCTGAATGGATCCGGAAGGGAAGTAACTTGGAAAATAAGGTTTTAGCGCTCCCAATTCATCACAACACTGCAGCATAAGGTTCGGAGGAAATGTCCAGTAGGGAATAAACCCCAAAACATGCCCCCAAGTGGCAGGAACGGGAGCGAAGGGAGCGAGCCGTGACAGTATACCCCCTCCCACGGCCGACTCCAGGCGATCGTCACCCGCACAAAACATCTTCCTTCCATGACAGGAGCGCTTTGTCTTCAGAGGTGGCACTGACGGAAACGATGACCCGCGGGCAAAAGCAGAAGGACTGGAATGAATAGAATCAGGCCGCAGTCTAGAAGAGCCATAGGCAGGTTTTCGGTGAGGAAGAGACTCATGGGTCGAAGAAAGGCATGAAGGACTTGCAGGACCCGAAGCAGTGTTGGAAGGTCCAGGAAGCTCAGACACTGGGAGCGAACACTCATACATCATTGAGGAGGGAGGCAGGCTGGTGCAACATGCTTTAGACAATGGTAGATGCTCTGGTAGCCTCCCTGTCGAGAGCGGACACACAGGAGGTGAGAAAATAGCAGGTTTCAGGAAATGTTCATGTTCAGAAAAAGAAGGTGGCGGCCGAGGTAGAGGTTTGCATCTTCTCCCGTCATCCATCTGGGTAAAGGCCTGTGGTTGAGGGTGACCAAGGTTCGACTGCATCTGTTCCACGCCTTGGGGGCCTGGAAGTCCAATGGGTTGTACAAGGCTGGCACTCCTGGTGTCAGTCATGTAGCCACCTAGTTGCACGTGGGATACAACCACAGGGACGTTTGGCATACCGATAGGAGTGATAGACGCAGTACTTGGTACATCAAGCACACTCGCAGCAGGAGCAATAACAGGCACATCTTGAACTGCAGCAGTCATACCCTTCCTTTGGCTACTTGCACCCGACTGGTCCTGCAGCTGGGGGGCCGTGCCTGTCCCCTCCCTCAGGCTCATGTGGGATCCGGCAACAAGAAAGCTGTCAAGCGGTTGATCCAAACCGGCCCCCAAATGCGAACCACCCAGCCCGCTATCCTGGTCGGCTACTTGTTCTGTGACTGGGCCATGGCGGATGGTATCCGTCTCCCTCTCGTAACACTCCAGGCAAGTCCAATGGCCTCGCATGCAAAGCCCTCCTGAGTCGTGATCCAGCTTGATGTTTCTGAAGAGAGAGCTGGCAGAAGTCTCAGACTCAGATGTTGCATATTCGGGAGGCGCTGATGCTACAGTCAAGCAGTTGGGAGAATCAACTTGTGTAAAAAGGCAGGCATTCTGGTGATCCCCCTGAAGCATAAGAAGGGCAGGCTGGACGTTCATCCGTAAGAAATGGTTGGGATTCAGGAGGTAACTCTGAAGTAGAAGAATATGCAACATGATCAGACAGAGTAGACAGGTGCACCTCCGATATTGGCAGCGAGGCTGAGCAGGATACAGGTCTCTCATGAACTGAAGCCAAACTAGCAGTAGGCTCTGGGACTGAAGACATGCACTCAGGATGTGCTACTGGAGGCTCCATGGCTGAAGGATAACCCGCTGGATGAGTCACTGTAGCCGAAAACAGGCATGCCAGAGGAAATTCTGAGGCTGAGGGCATGCAAGCTGGAGCCGTCTCGTTAGCTGAAGACAAACTTGTCAAGGTCTTTGGCTCTGACCACGTACATGGTGAAGGCTCTTGAGTGACTGGCAGACATAGCAATTGTTCATTGATTGAAGACACGTGTGTCAACGATGACTGTAGAGCCGTGGACTGGATAATCGAAGAGTCAATGGTTGTAGGAGGATAGACTGAAGTCCCAGAAGTCGACAGACACATTTGTGGCTCAGGAATGGAAAGCACCTTTAGGGCGGTTGACTCCTTGGAACCAGTAACCAAAGACTGAGCTGTACCCATGCCGTCCCTCTCCTTAGTGGATGACACAGAGTCTCTTCCTTTGTAGAAGTCAAAATCAACCAGAGGAATCACCATAGTAAAGTCTCTGTTAATCAGGATTTCGTCAAATGTCCATTCCTCTGTCTTAGCTTCTGAAAGTGGCATATTAACAATCAACAGTTCAGGAATCGCCTGCCGGGTCTTTGGTTCAGTATACTGTGGAATGAGTCCATCAAAACAAGAATTCTGTACTGTCTTTGACTGTTCGTTGTGACAAAAATTGGCAGGAGGAGGAGCGAACACAGAGGTAGCATCGTTTTCCACATCAGCTTGAATGTCTACTTCAGTCTCAGCAGCTAGATCAAGGGCAGAACCTAAGCCTACAGTAGTGACTGATTCTGTGTATGCAACCATTGTGGATTGTGTCTGGAAATCAGAAGCACGTATGTGTTCAAGCTCAGAATTATGACAAACTGCTACACAGGAAATCTTAGGTAAAGGAGTGGCTTGTAAATCTTCAGCTAACAGCAATTCCTGACAAACGGTAGAACAATTGTCAGAACCTGTGCCCTGAATAAGTGCTGTGCTAGAAAAAAGACTTTCACTCCGAATAGATTTTACATATTGACAAGTATCATGACCTACAGAAATCTCCTCACTCAGGGACTGAACAGTATTCACTTCATCAACGGATAAAGTTTGAGGTGTATTCAGAAAAGACTGTAAGGTTTTATTCTCCTCTAGTAAAGTAATGTATTCTTGTTTTAACTCCTCAAATTCAGCTTTTAGCATGCCCCACCTTAACTGTACATCCCTATCAGTAGGCACAGGGGAAGGCATGGTGGCATCAGGGCTGGATCCTGCCCTAGCCATCCGGATGTGCACTGATTGTACATTGTCATTTACTGCTTGCAGGTCTTGTGATCTATACTCTCTCTTACCGACTTGGTCTGTGTTTCCCTTAAGCAGACTATTGACATCAGACCTCTTGGCATTAGGGACTACAGTAAGTACTTGTGCAGAGGAGTAAGCTGTAGACTGAGGGCTGAAAACAGAAGATATGCAAGGAACCCCTCCATTCTTTATGTTTGAATCATGAAACTGTTCAATCTGAGATAAAGCACAACCGGAATCATGGGGTTCAACAATAGAGGTACTCGTGTGTAATAAATCTAGCAGTGTGTTGTTTTCCACTGCTAAGGCTTGTGCGGACATAGAATCTGGATCAAAATTAAAGACAGAACTAGGATCAGGCAATGTACGATGGGCCATCCTGTGGGAAAAATACTTTGCACGTAAATACCCATTTGTGACAAGGAGTTCATTTAAGTCAGGATCCGTGATTTGATTGTCACAGGTAAAAGTAAGGGAAGCTTTCTGTACAAACTTTTTAGTGGCCTTGCTGCCTTTCTTTCTTAAACTGGCCATATTCAAACGGGAATAACGGCTGGTCATTCTGTTAAGAAAGGAAGAAGCTGACACTCTGGATGATACTGAATAAGGAACTTAGAAACAGTACTCACGAGGACCGGAAAGACCACTTGAATGTCAGTAAATTCACGAACCCAGTAGATCAAACAGGGACCCAGAAGGCTATAACAGCAATGGGTGGAGGATAACTAAATTCATAAGACCCAAGTCAAGGGGCAAGTAGGAATTGTGATTATAGAATAGTGAGGAATGAGACTGCAATGCGAAATGTGAAATTCCTTGGAAGCCACAGCCAAGCCTGCCAATACGGTGCAGGGAAGAGATTCAGTAAAACATTGTCATGGTTAATCAGGATATAGAGGCAAAGAAACACAATTCAAACGATTATTGATGATGGCGGGGAGGCCTACCTCTCTAATAAGGACCTCACAAGTGTATTGCTACAATTTTATGTGGGCCTGTATCTGTCTAAACTCATTCAATCCAAAGAACGAATTGAACATCTCCTAAACAAAATAAGGCACTATTATTTAACTTGGGAGCAGATGGAGGCACTTGTGTTGCCTATTACGGGACATGAAATCAGACTAAACATTCAAAAAATGTCTTGCGGCAAAGCACCTGGTCCAACAAACTTATCAAATGTTTTGTGGAAAACTGGCCCCTAAATTACTTAATGTCTATCAGGAGTCATTTGATCAAGGCCAATTGCCGGTAACAATGCGCAAGGCAATTATCGCTTTGATCCTTAACCAAGATGCAAATGCTCATCATACTAGCCAATATCCTTAACCAACTTTGACAATAAAATTCTAGCTAGGATCCTTGCTGGTCGACTATTACTGTTAATGCTGCACCATGTGAAAGACGATCAAGCAGGATTTATTCCAGAAAGGTTGGTCTCCTTCAGGCAAGGAGAGTATTTGGTACAGCAGTTTTACTAGATGTCGAAAAGGCATTCAATTCTATCCTTCCTTTTTGCAACCCTTGGCAAAATTGGACTGATCCGACTTTCATCAAACTGATAGAGCTAATTCTCTGATCGACCAAAAGCAAGAATCCTAGTGAATGGACAAATGCCACGGCCGATCTCCTTGCACAGATGTACGAGGCAGGGTCGTCCTGAGACCCCACTACTTTTTTCTATTGCCACAGAGCTCTTGGCCACCTGGATTAGGGAGGCCCATCTGCATAGAGGGTTACAATTGTATACACACAAACTAGTTGTATGGATATACGCGGATGACATATTATTCATGAAAAACCTAGAGAAAATCTTAACCCGGTTATGCAGGACATCGAGGTCTATGGCCAATCATGTGGTCTACGAATTAACGTCTTCAAATCAACACTGTTTCCCCTTCTGGAGAAGGTTGTGACAATTTAAAGTGGGAGCCATACCACACAAGGTACTTCAGTACTGAAATAGCTATGGACAAACATATTTTATAGGTGGAAAACTATGGCCCAGTATTAATAACACTGAAGTGGGAAATATGGAAGTGGGGAAATCTACCTCAAGCACACATAGGGAGGAGATCCCTGGTCAAAATGGCACTTTTCTAAATTCCTTTATTTGTATGCTAATGTGCCATTAATTCTACCTAATATATTTTTGCAGTTAAGAAGTACTTTCTTATTTGTAATTTGGGCTGGGAAATCCACCAGGGTCGCATGGACTTCACTCATTCTCCCAAATGAACTTGGAGGTCTGGCTATGCCGGACTTCGAAATATAAAGTTTGGCAGTTCAGGTGCAATACTTGGCATTCTGGTACAAATCAACTCTCAAGCATCCACAAGTGCAGGTGGGGCGAAAATTGGCTGCCCCAGCATTACTGTGCTCTATAGTGTTAGGCTAAATTAATTCAGCGCCACACATGGTAAATGTTGTCACGCGTACAATAGCCTTGTGGAAGAGGCTTGCCAAATTACTTAATATTGAAAGGTTATTTTCAATATCCTTTCCATTCATATTTCAGAGTCTCTTAACCATCAATACTGAGACTAAGAAACACATAAGAGATGTTATCATGTCTCTTTAAAGCAAGATATCCAATCCACTGCGACAAGTGACATAACCTTTAGTCCACGAGTAACAAAGAGAGAGAGATGCACAGGCATGAGAGGGCCACGAGCTGTGTAGCACCTGAGGCGAGAGGGAGACGTGCAGACGCAGGCACAGGAAGGCCCCTAAACTGCGTAACACCTTGAGAGAGAGAAGGTGGAGTAAGCGGAAGCCAGCAAGTTTGAAACATGCACGAAAGTGAAGAACGGGACGTGACGCCAGAGCCACGGCAAGTCCCAGTAACAGGAAGCGAAGAGGGCAAGTCACCAGAAGAAGGTGGTGGCGAGACAATGAGGGATCCATGGTCGACAGCCGGTCCACAAACTATCGCAGACACCACCAGAAGAGTATTAGTGGCAGGGTGTCCAGTCAGGTATTGAGAGACCAACCGAGAGCCTGTAAACAGGAAGAAGACAGCGGCGAAGGGTAGCCGAAGTCGGTGTGGGACAAGAAAGGTGGTCCCAGCAGAACAGGGCCCCTAAAAGGTACTCTTTCACTGTAGACGTAATGGGAGGCTCAGAGGGAATCATTATAGCGCACAAACAGCTTGTCTCAGCGGAAGTCAAGAGGCAAAATAAAACCCTGTGATACCAGATGACAAATTACTAATAATCTAAAAATTGAAAGAAAAGAACAGTGGATAACAATAGCCTGGGAGAAGGGGAAAGAAACTCCATATCCTGTGAAAGGAGGACATTATATAACAGATGATGACCCAGAGTTCAGAGGAACTATTCAATTGAAATATCTACAAAGCCAAGTAAACCAGAATAACTTAGGCTATAACTACGGTGGAGAATCCTGTGGATCCCCCACTAAAGCCCTGCCTAAAGTATCCTCCCAGGTGGCCACGAGAGTGCAGATGCTTCCTGATTCCATTCCTGGGGGTGGTGTACTGTGGCAGGATCACCTGGGTTGAGATAAGGCCCAAGGTGGTGGCATGATTTCACAGGATGAGGCACAGTATTTTTCCGTGGAAAGGGGCACTTCTGTTACAGGGTTAAAGGAGGAATTGGCATACAGTCAATTTGAAATATTCCAACCTCCTGATAAATATATGGAGGAAAAACTCCCAGCGTATAACCCAACAAAGTGTCATATTGGAAAAAACAGTCTTTCATCCCTAAAACTATATATCCCCCCAGAGACCAAAAATATACCAAAAGGGATGATGGAAATGTGGCAGTTACTATTCCAATTACCTCTTAAAAGGCTAAGTCTTACAATTCCCCTTCTAAAAACATTGAGAGAAGTGAAATTGTTGCTAAAACCATCAAGGCAGTAGGGAAACCAAAATTCCTTTAAAGGAACTAGGTGTCCCAGTACCCCTTGGGTACTGTGACGAAGAAGAGGGCTAAAGTGGCATGCAGAAGTAGAGAACAGGCAGGCAAGCCTAATAGCCTAAGGCAAGGTCAGCCAATCAAGAGTGATGGTCTGCACCTAAAACCAATTAACTCACCTTAGGGGCATAGAAGGCTGCTGCAGGGGGCAGTCACAGAAAGAAGCTGGAGTAGGAGCTGGCAGGTTGGTACAAGCATTAGGAGAAGAAACAGAACTGGAGACTGGCAGTTCACAAGGAAGTGTGACCACGGAAGGGACACCGGAGCAAAGAACAAGCAGAGGTCACCCGCTGGCTCTGAGTTGGTCCTGTGCTCACAAATCCTGTCTGGCTGTGGCTGCACTGGGAGAGACTAGAGAAAGCTGTCAATCTTTCCAGATGCGCCACATTGTCGTTAATGCAGAGCTGAAGTGCTGTAAACTGGAGCGAGGAAGACTCTCCTTTAATAAGGCCCGATCTGAAACACCCACACTGAGGAGAGGTGTGGATCCAGAGAGTGCCTGTGGTAGCAGTAGCAGAGTAAAAGATGTTGAGAAGCCGAAGCAGCCCACAGCCGCTGTAAGACTGGAACCGGTAAATGAAGGACCGTACTCAAGAGCAGTAGAAACTCGTTACTGGTAACTAACCCGCTGAAATTCGTTAGTGGAGAAGGTAAAGCGAATGAACTCATTCATAGTGGTGGGAAGTCATTTCCAGCAAAGGTAAATGTATCACACGCTTATCCTGCAATAATTGAAGTGCTTGTGTGTGAAGAAAGTCTTTCTTTTCCCATTGTTAACATAAAATCATTGACCTGAGAAGTCGCGTGCCTCCTATTAAGAGGGAGAACAGTAGCGGTAATTATCCCATAAGCAGTAGCAGACTTTCCCATTCAGTAACAAGAAAACCTCACTTCAAAGGGGCCGCGTATGAAATATTTTGTTTCCCAATAATTGTTAAAGATTAATGCGGTCTTCGTAAAAGGGAATGCAAGTAGCAAGTTGAAGTTTACCACCAGGAAGCAATTGTGTGTGTCTAAATTTGAGTTTGAAGGGTTTCTTAACTCTTTTAACATCCTACATTTAAGTGTTGCAGAAGTTGTTGAACTCAGAAGTAGAACAAGCTTTGTCCAAGCCAGTATACAGAACCTTCCAAAGAGGAAACCAGCCAATGTACGAACTGAAGCCTGTTTTGAAGTTGTTGAAGCTAAAACTACCCCAGAGTCCTCTGATTCAAGGGTGACAAAGTTATATAACACTGGGAGAGTGGCATTGCAACTTTGGGGTAAACCCTGGAGACACTGAGATGCCTATGAAGTTGGGTAAGGGAGCAGGGTGCTTGTAATAACAAATAATGATGCATGCTTGAAGCCGACACGGTGGCAGTTTGAAGCTGTAGCAGATTATGTGGTAACCACCAGACTCAAGAGGAAAGGCAAGGAGACTGCCCTTTCATCTAGGAGTGGAGTGCCAACCTGTAGAGGTCAAGGAATCTTGTTCAAGTTGCCCAAAAACAGTTCCACAATATCAAGTTGTAGCAGCAGAAGTTGAACTGTGGTTGTCCTGGATTTTGTCAGAGCTGTCACAAGTTGAAGGTGCCGTAGAAGCCTTGCCATCTGTAAGGCAGAGAAGCCTGCTCTCACAGTAACACAGAGAAAATTATGTTCTCATAAGGAGAGCAACTTCCTTGAAAGAAGCATCCTGACAAATTGCATACAAGATGCTACAGAAAGTAAAGCTGTTATTGAAGTGGAAGTGGTATTTTTATTTATCCAGGATTACCATTGATGCTGTTTCTTTGTGGAAATTGGAAAAGGGAGCTTTTCATCCAGAGAAGACGACACTGGTACTTGTGGACTTTTGTTTGAGTGACTCTTTATTTCTTTTGAACTTTTCAAGAACTTATCTGAGACTTTGTTTTTCTTAGAAGAAATTGACTTTGAACATTTCATGGGGAGCAGAATCTGCCCAGAAGAAGTAGAAGTCAACCAAGACTTTACATGCTTGGTGATCTTTTATTTATGTTGTTGTTGCTTTAATTTGATTGTTTTTGTTTAGTGTGAGGGTTAGTTGTGTGTGTGGTAGGAGGTGTTGCCTTGGATCTTAGAATAGGTAGGGAATCCCCTGGTAGAGTAGTTTTAGTTGAGGTTTATTAATCGCTTCTTTTCCAAATAAAATGTTAAACCTTGAGAAAACTAAGTTGAGATGTGAGCCTCACATTACTGACTTCTCACACTACACAGGATAGCAGAGCCTATAAGGGAAATAATAATTTCTAAAGATACGTTGAAATCAGCAGTCAAAAAAATATATCTTACAAAAGATCGACAAGAAGTCCCAAAGAGGGGAGAAAAAGCAATAGTTCATCGCAAGAGTTACAGAGCCTGATTCAAGAAATCACAAGAGACTATTTGAAGATTAGTTATTAAGGAGAATCTTGCAGACTGGTACTGGAAGTACCTCAGGAGAAGGGAGTCATTCTTCTGACACAAGTAAATCTTTATGGCGGTAGGTTCAGCTAAGGGTAGTTTTGGACTGCAGACTTATTTCTTTGTACATTTATGACTGAATGACAAGCACCTTAGTTAAGAACATAGGCAGGGATCACCCATAATGATTGGGAAAGGAAGGCCTTCTACTTTACTTTATAAATAAGTGTGAAGTATGTCCTCAGAGTGTCAGCGTCCATCTTCTGACTTGTCACACCACCTTCTCACCTCTCTTCCCTCATGTTTCTCCTGTGTCCCTCCGATGTGTGTCTCTCTCTCTCTCTCTGCAATCTACCTCCACCCTCCGATCTTACTCTCTCCTACTACTTTTGTCTCTCGCCTCTCCACAAATTACCACTCTCCCTCTTTACACCACTATCATCTCATCCTCCACACCACTACCACTCGTCCCCTCCACACCACTACGGTTCTCCCCTCTACACACTCCTACAACTCTCCCCTCTTCACATCACTACTACTCAGCCACTCTCCTTTCACTACCACAGTCATCTTCCACTTACATGTCTAGTCTTTCACTAACACTCTCACTCATCCACAAAACAATACCACTTTTTCGTACCAACCAACACCTCGCCTTTTCAGCAAACCAGTTCTGAAATTCCTATCCACCATTCTTCATCCTTCTGGTCTCTTGATCTAACACCTTGTTCTCATCCATTCTTCCTCTTCCTCCTCTTACCTCAACGAACAACCCACAGGAAACCTTCCCGTTTCCTTTCCTCAGTTTTGTCCTTCCCTCCTTGACCGATTGGGCATCTCCCTCTGGTTCCCTGGGCCAACCTTGCCTGCTCTTTACCTCCCGAGAGGTATTATAGACAAGAAAACCTGAAAAAGGGGTTAAGCCCTGACCCTTTCTGCGTGTAGCCAGTGCTGGTGAGTGTCTTGATGTGTCCTGCGGGAGGCTCTGGTGAGCCGTTGTATTGCAGATGATCTGCTGGGAATTCTGGTATCTCCAGTTGCCTGAAATGATAAGAATGAGGCTGGTCAGCTTCTTCATGTTTAACCCCCTCATGTATGGGGTGATTATGAGTGATACTGCCCACGCACATATACGCAAATAGGGGGAGGACAGCAAATGGAGCCTTCCCAGCTGGCACCTTCGCACTCCGGGGCAGAAATGGCTCTTGCTTGCAACCTGGTAGGCCTCAGAACCCCAGGGTGAGAGGAGTCCCAACCCCCCTTGTGACCAGATCAGAATATTGTTCTTGCTGCAATATTTGTAGAAATGACAGTGATTGTACAGTGAGTTTTCTCAATATGGCACAAGTCAATTTTTCTCGAAAAGGCACTGGGGCCACTGGTGACCTTAGCAACGAGCACTTCTTTAACTAAACACACAGTGGATTGCAGAAGCAAAAGCACTGTGTGTGAAGCTCACTAATGTCAATATGTTTGCACTGCATGAAAAAAATGGCAGTGGCATGGTCCTTTAGAAACATCAGTTATGGGGAGAGGGGCACACTGGGCACACTAACTCTGAACTCCAGTGCAGCCAGCACTCATCTCTGAATCCAGTGAACAAATGAATCTTCCAGTGAAAAAACGTGAACAAATATTTGGGAAATATTCCAGCAGAACTGATTGGATAAACATAATTACTATCAGCGTAACAAATTGGAAACATGTCATTGGATTGTACTATATGCAGACACCTTTCTGTCCAATCAAAGCTAACTTTTATTTAAGTTCATCAACTCTAATATCTGTTTTCACTACTGAATATGATAAACCTAGTAAACTCAGCATGGGGAAACTAAGAAAATCACAGGCAGCCATGTGCAAAGCTGTGAAGCTGAAAACGCTGCAAAACACCTGCCATCCACAACTCAGTGAAAGACACTTTAAACATACTTTGCAGTGTCTGACAAGTTAGTGTCAACACCGCATCCATCATATGGTCCACCTGAGAGCAGGATTGCCAGTACCCGCCCTGAACTATTCCTGAACCCCACAAGAGAGAAACTATTTGGGAACTACGGGGTACCCAAGAAATACAGTATTCAAGACTGCATTTCCCAAGACGTATCATGCTTAGAAATCGAAAACCTGGAGTGGATTCTGGAATGTCTTCCAGTGATTCAGAAACAGATATGCTATGGAGAAACACTAGCACATTCAGAATGGCCCCTTAGCCAAAAGGCGAGGATCCTTGAAGAGAAAAACCTAACTTATCCCAACCCCCACCCCCAGTGGTAGTCCTTGTGAAAGAGAAGTTTTCTCCCATCCTGACTCTGCATCATTTAAGAGAAATACTTTGGTGCCCCTGTCCGAAAAGAAAAACTATTTTGCACCGGTGGGAACTTACTAGAGGGTTTCCTGTCCTTTGTGATGAATACTACAAGCACATAAAAAAGAACTTCTGTGCAGGGGGGCAGCCAGGAAGCAAGGCGGGAGCAGAGCAGAAGGCAAACCCCAGTTATTGCACGAGAAACAGACTGAAAGAAATCCAAAATGGCATCAAACCTTTTAAAGACTTTGCTCCCCTGGCTTGGAATAAGAAGATAGTTATCCAATACATACAGAAGTTTGCCTCAGCCAATGGGAGAACAGTAAGGCTAAGATCCATATACCTTTTTCTCTGAGCTGGGGGCTAAGGGATGGCATTTACGGAGAAAGCTGGGGAGCTCCAGAGAAGGTGAACACCTGAGCCCATAAACGGGGTGTGCTCCAGTGAGGGGAGGAAGAACCCCTTGAAGCTAAGAAGAGAGGTGTGCTCCAGTAAAAGGGAGAAGATCCTCCGGAACCACAAACAAGTGTTGTGCACCTGTAAGGAAGAGGTGAGCCCCTGGGTCCCCAGAGGACGGCTGTGCTCCAGTGAAGGGGCGGAAAGTCATGTGAGCCCAGAAGGGGTGTATGCTTCAGTGAGGGGGGAAGCAGGGGTGAAGTGTCCCTTGCACCCAAGAGGAGAGGTGTGCTCCAGTGAGGGGGAGGAGAGACCCTTTAACATCAGAAGAGGAGTGTGCTCCAGTGAAGGGGAGAAGATCCTACTGAACCACAAAAGAGTGGGGTGCACCTTTAAGGAAGAAGTGAGTCCCTGGGACCCCACGGTCTGTGCACCCTAGAGCCCAGAGGGGTGTGCTCCTGTGCGGGGTGAGAGGAAAGAGTCCCTT